>NC_143029.1:12232500-13540000 GCF_057628025.1 Oncorhynchus mykiss
GAGCAGTGGCTTAACCCTCTCCCCCTTTCGTCTGCTAAGAGGGCTACAGGGAGGCATCAGCACAAATTACCTTTATTGATCCAGAGAGACAGGTGAATACCAAATAGGTGTGTGTGTGTGTGTGTGTGTGTGTGTGTGTGTGTGTGTGTGTGTGTGTGTGTGTGTGTGTGTGTGTGTGTGTGTGTGTGTGTGTGTGTACTCATGGCCTGCGCATGCATGTGTGTCCGTCGGTCTGTCCATCTGTCTGTCTTAACGTAAGAGAGTAAGAAAAAAGAGTGAGAGAGAAGCAGAAGAAAGAACACAAACCAGAAGAGAGATACTGGAAACCTCTGCAGGTATTTGTGTGCAGGTTGTTGCCATGATTTAGTGTTTGAATTCTGGCCACTACCAAACTCATCTTCTTCCTTCATCTAAAAAGTGACAAGAGCGGCTGTTTTCCGGCACCAATGCGGAGTTGTCCTTTCAGCCCCAGGCCTATAAATCACTGATACTCCATTAGTTTCCAACTCAGAGTTTAATCAATGCGTGACTTACCAAATGAAATAGGGATCTGGGGTAATCACCTGGCAAAGGCTGCCAAAATTTTAATTATCTAGAAAGCAGACACACACACACAGAGGAGACCTAACTATTTGTGCAGGGTGAAATGTAATAACAAGTAGAACATTTTTTAAAGGACATCAGCTAAAACGTGGCAGAAGCAGGTGTTCCAGAATGTTGGTGTGTGGCTAAATCAAATTGTTAATTCAGATGGATGACAAGGTAGCTCATTCCATAAAATATTCACTCTCTCTCTCTCTCTCTCTCTCTCTCTCTCTCTCTCTCTCTCTCTCGCTCTCGCTCTCCTCTCTCTCTTTCTTTCTTACGCTCGTTCTCTCTATATATATATACACTGCTCAAAAAAATAAAGGGAACACCTAAACAACACTTCTGTGAAATCAAACTGTCCACTTAGGAAGCAACACTGATTGACAATACATTTCACATGCTGTTGTGCAAGTGGAATAGACAACAGGTGGAAATGATAGGCATTTAGCAAGACACCCCCAATAAAGGAGTGGTTCTGCAGGTGGTGACCACAGACTACTTCTCAGTTCCTAAGCTTCCTGGCTGATGTTTTGGTCACTTTTGAATGCTGGCGGTGCTTTCACTCTAGTGGTAGCATGAGACGGAGTCTACAACCCACACAAGTGGCTCAGGTAGTGCAGCTCATCCAGGATGGGACATCAATGCGAGCTGTGGCAAGAGGGTTTGCTGTGTCTGTCAGCGTAGTGTCCAGAGCATGGAGGCGCTACCAGGAGACAGGCCAGTACATCAGGAGACGTGAGAAGGCCGTAGGAGGGCAACAACCCAGCAGCAGGACCGCTACCTCCGCCTTTGTGCAAGGAGGAGCAGGAGGAGCACTGCCAGAGCCCTGCAAAATGACCTCCAGCAGGCCACAAATGTGCATGTGTCTGCTCAAACGATCAGAAACAGACTCCATGAGTATGAGGGCCCGACGTCCACAGGTGGGGGTTGTGCTTACAGCCCAACACCGTGCAGGACGTTTGGCATTTGCCAGAGAACACCAAGATTGGCAAATTCGCCACTGGCGCCCTGTGCTCTTCACAGATGAAAGCAGGTTCACACTGAGCACATGTGACAGACGTGACAGTCTGGAGACGCCGTGGAGAACGTTCTGCTGCCTGCAACATCCTCCAGCATGACCGGTTTGGCGGTGGGTCAGTCATGGTGTGGGGTGGCATTTCTTTGGGGGGCCGCACAGCCCTCCATGTGCTCGCCAGAGGTAGCCTGACTGCCATTAGGTACCGAGATGAGATCCTCAGACCCCTTGTGAGACCATATGCTGGTGCGGTTGGCTCTGGGTTCCTCCTAATGCAAGACAATGCTAGACCTCATGTGGCTGGAGTGTGTCAGAAGTTCCTGCAAGAGGAAGGCATTGATGCTATGGACTGGCCCGCCCGTTCCCCAGACCTGAATCCAATTGAGCACATCTGACATCATGTCTCGCTCCATCCACCAACGCCACGTTGCACCACAGACTGTCCAGGAGTTGGTGGATGCTTTAGTCCAGGTCTGGGAGGAGATCCCTCAGGAGACCATCCGCCACCTCATCAGGAGCATGCCCAGCCATTGTAGGGAGGTCATACAGCACGTGGAGGCCACACACACTACTGGGCCTTATTTGGACTTGTTTTAAGGACATTACATCAAAGTTGATCAGCCTGTAGTGTGGTGTTTCCACTTTAATTTTGAGTGTGACTCCAAATCCAGACCTCTATGGGTTGATAAATTTGATTTCCATTGATCATTTTTGTTTGTGATTTTGTTGTCAGCACATTCAACTATGTAAAGAAAAAAGTATTTAATAAGAATATTTCATTCATTCGATCTAGGATGTGTTATTTTAGTGTTCCCTTTATTTTTTTGAGCAGTGTACATATCTCTCTCTCTCTCCCTCTCTCTCATTCTCTCTCTCTCTCTCTCTCTCCTCTCTCATTCTCTCTCTCTTATTAGCGTTCATCATCCATCTTACTGCTGCTAGAGACACGTTGTTGTCATTCTCATCTCACAAGTCTTATTTTTAGCAGAATGTGTAGGCATCTGTTCTGCAGCACAACAAAGTGAATAATGGTAAAATATATTTTCACAACATACATCCCAGATATAGATTGGAAAACTCAATCACCTCCAGGGTTGGGTAGGTTACTTTCTAAATGTAATCCATTACAGTTACTAGTTACATGTCCAAAATTGCATCAGTAACGTAACTTTTGGATTACGCAAACACAGTAACGTATCTGATTACATTCAATTACTTTTAGAATACTTTCCCCTTAAGAGGAATTAGACGAAGACATAGATGTATATCACCAATTGAACCACATCTATTGCAGGATAAATCAGTGTTCAAGTTTACATAATTGGCCACATATGAATGTATGTTACATTTTACTTTATGGGTTGGTTATGAGGCTTCTTCTAACCCATCGCTTTCTACAACAATTAAATAAGATGATTAAATTATATATTTACATTAAAAACCAAAGTCTATCAGAATTCCAGTCATTCCAAAAAATGTTATACCCCTTGATCTCCAAGAATAAGACTTGGAAATATGGAAGTATAGATTAGACAAATAGTTTTACCTGGGCATGACCCCAAAACTAAGGACTTACTAGCCAGCCCTATTCTGTTTAGGATGTTGTTGTCATGGAGGACTGATTGGGCTCATTGATTCCAGTTGAAAAATAAATGCTGCGCTCATTGGCATTCTTTGAGAACTACTGAAGAAGAAGAAAACCCCACTTGTGTTCCATAGGCTGGGATCCACACTGTGCAGCTGTTATTCCATTGGCTGGGATCCACACTGTGCAGCTGTTATTCCATAGGCTGGGATCCACACTGTGCAGCTGTTATCCATAGGCTGGGATCCACACTGTGCAGCTGTTATTCCAGAGGCTGGGATCCACACTGTGCTAGGCTGGGATCCGCACTGTGCAGCTGTATCCATAGGGCTGGGATCCACACTGTGCAGCTGTTATTCCATAAGGCCTGGGATCCACACTGTGCAGCTGTTATTCCATTGGCTG
Source organism: Oncorhynchus mykiss (assembly GCF_057628025.1). Lineage (NCBI taxonomy): Eukaryota > Metazoa > Chordata > Actinopteri > Salmoniformes > Salmonidae > Oncorhynchus > Oncorhynchus mykiss. Next base: position 12,236,094 of record NC_143029.1, read on the forward strand.
GGATCCACACTGTGCAGCTGTTATTCCATAGGCTGGGATCCACACTGTGCAGCTGTTATTCCATAGGTTGGGATCCACACTGTGCAGCTGTTATTCCATAGGCTGGGATCCGCACTGTGCAGCTGTTATTCCATAGGCTGGGATCCACACTGTGCAGCTGTTATTCCATAGGTGGGATCCACACTGTGCAGCTGTTATTCCATAGGTTGGGATCCACACTGTGCAGCTGTTATTCCATAGGTTGGGATCCACACTGTGCAGCTGTTATTCCATAGGTTGGGATCCACACTGTGCAGCTGTTATTCCATAGGTTGGGATCCCACTGTGCAGCTGTTATTCCATAGGTTGGGATCCACACTGTGCAGCTGTTATTCCATAGGTTGGGATCCACACTGTGCAGCTGTTATTCCATAGGCTTGGGAACCACACTGTGCAGCTGTTATTCCATAGGCTGGGATCCACACTGTGCAGCTGTTATTCCATAGGCTGGGATCCACACTGTGCAGCTGTTATTCCATAGGCTGGGATCCACACTGTGCAGCTGTTATTCCATAGGTTGGGATCCACACTGTGCAGCTGTTATTCCATAGGCTGGGATCCACACTGTGCAGCTGTTATTCCATAGGCTGGGATCCACACTGTGCAGCTGTTATTCCATAGGCTGGGATCCACACTGTGCAGCTGTTATTCCATAGGCTGGGATCCACACTGTGCAGCTGTTATTCCATAGGTTGGGATCCACACTGTGCAGCTGTTATTCCATAGGCTGGGATCCACACTGTGCAGCTGTTATTCCATAGGCTGGGATCCACACTGTGCAGCTGTTATTCCATAGGCTGGGATCCACACTGTGCAGCTGTTATTCCATTGGCTGGGATCCACACTGTGCAGCTGTTATTCCATAGGCTGGGATCCACACTGTGTAGCTGTTATTCCATAGGTTGGGATCCACACTGTGCAGCTGTTATTCCATAGGCAGGGATCCACACTGTGCAGCTGTTATTCCATAGGCTGGGATCTGACATCATAGTGGTCTCTGACATCATAGTGGTCTCTGACATCATAGTGGTCTCTGACTTGTGGTCAGACTCACTCAGGTGGAACAAACTGAGAAAACAGAGAAGTAATCATCCATTTTTTTCTAAAGTATCTGTAATCTGATCACAGTATTTTTGCTGATAACGTAACGGATTACGGTTAGCGTTTTTGTAATCCCTTACATCCATTTGTAATCCCTCACATGTAACGGATTACTCCTCGACCCTGATCACCTGATACATACCTGATGTTTAGTAATGTAAAGTATAATATTCACAGGACAGTTCAGTCACTACACTATACCCTACACTATATCCTGCATGAAACATTTTGGAAGTAATGCTGCATCTGATATCAAATCAAACATCAGATCTAATCAAACCAGCTGTGCTCTGAGATGTGATCTATAGGTGCAATAGTACCCTCAACTGGTGGACAGGGAGAGTTACAATACAATGGGTCAAGAAACCAGACAGAGGAAGAGGAGTTTGCGATCACGCTTTTGACTCTCTTGCTCCCCCTGCTGTTCAAATAGTGATAACACGAATAGTAATGACCTGGTATTTATTTAGAAACTACATGATAAAGTGGTAACTAAATAATAATTACAATGTACTCTTTTGTTTCTTTGGGACTCATTGCACAAGCATAACTCGGCACCATGGTAACCAAGTCTTTGAAGTAAATACCAGCCAGTAGGGCGGCAGGTAGCCTCGTGGTTAGAGCGATGGACTTGTAACTGAAAGGTTGCAAGATCGAATCCCTGAGCTGACAAGGTAAAAAAAAACTGTCCTTCTGCCCCTGAACAAGAGGTAATCCACTGTTCCTAAGCCTTCATTGTAAATTACATTTTTTTCTTAACTGACTTGTCTAGATAAATAAAGAGAAAATGAAATAAAAATAATACCATGTCCATGCCAGACAATTTCTGTACTGTAAAATAAAGTGCCCATTGGTACCAGGTACATGCCGGACAATTTCTGTACTGTAAAATAAAGTGCTACCCACATGACGCTCTACTCTACAAGGAATCAAGAGATACCAACATAGTAATGCTGTGGTAACTAACTATATGTTGTCTTTAGCCTCATGGCATTGATATACTGCAACAAGACATTACGATTTCAGACATACTGTAAGTAATTGTATCACATCTAAGGACGAGTTTTAATTTAATCTCATTGCTTTTCATCCTTTTCCCTACATAGTGCACTACCCTTTTCCCTACATAGTGCACTACCCTTTTCCCTACATAGTGCACTACCCTTTTCCCTACATAGTGCACTACCCTTTTCCCTACATAGTGCACTACCCTTTTCCTGACATAGTGCACTACCCTTTTCCCTACATAGTGCACTACCCTTTTCCTGACATAGTGCACTACCCTTTTCCCTACATAGTGCACTACCCTTTTCCTGACATAGTGCACTACCCTTTTCCCTACATAGTGCACTACCCTTTTCCTGACATAGTGCACTACCCTTTTCCCTACATAGTGCACTACCCTTTTCCTGACATAGTGCACTACCCTTTTCCTACATAGTGCACTACCCTTTTCCTGACATAGTGCACTACCCTTTTCCTGACATAGTGCACTACCCTTTCCCTACATAGTGCACTACCCTTTTCCCTACATAGTGCACTACCCTTTTCCCTACATAGTGCACTACCCTTTCCCTACATAGTGCACTACCCTTTCCCTACATAGTGCACTACCCTTTCCCTACATAGTGCACTACCCTTTCCCTACATAGTGCACTACCCTTTTCCCTACATAGTGCACTACCCTTTTCCTGACATAGTGCACTACCCTTTTCCCTACATAGTCCACTACCCTTTTCCCTACATAGTGCACTACCCTTTTCCCTACATAGTGCACTACCCTTTCCCTACATAGTGCACTACCCTTTTCCCTACATAGTGCACTACCCTTTCCCTACATAGTGCACTACCCTTTCCCTACATAGTGCACTACCCTTTTCCCTACATAGTGCACTACCCTTTCCCTACATAGTGCACTACCCTTTTCCCTACATAGTGCACTACCCTTTTCCCTACATAGTGCACTACCCTTTTCCCTACATAGTGCACTACCCTTTTCCCTACATAGTGCACTACCCTTTCCCTACATAGTGCACTACCCTTTCCCTACATAGTGCACTACCCTTTTCCCTACATAGTGCACTACCCTTTTCCCTACATAGTGCACTACCCTTTTCCCTACATAGTGCACTACCCTTTTCCCTACATAGTGCACTACCCTTTTCCCTACATAGTGCACTACCCTTTCCCTACATAGTGCACTACCCTTTTCCCTACATAGTGCACTACCCTTTCCCTACATAGTGCACTACCCTTTTCCCTACATAGTGCACTACCCTTTTCCCTACATAGTGCACTACCCTTTCCCTACATAGTGCACTACCCTTTTCCCTACATAGTGCACTACCCTTTTCCCTACATAGTGCACTACCCTTTTCCCTACATAGTGCACTACCCTTTCCCTACATAGTGCACTACCCTTTTCCCTACATAGTGCACTACCCTTTTCCCTACATAGTGCACTACCCTTTTCCCTACATAGTGCACTACCCTTTTCCCTACATAGTGCACTACCCTTTTCCCTACATAGTGCACTACCATTTTCCCTACATAGTGCACTACCCTTTTCCCTACATAGTCCACTACCCTTTTCCCTACATAGTGCACTACCCTTTTCCCTACATAGTGCACTACCCTTTTCCCTACATAGTCCACTACCCTTTTCCCTACATAGTGCACTACCCTTTTCCCTACATAGTGCACTACCCTTTCCCTACATAGTGCACTACCCTTTTCCCTACATAGTGCACTACCCTTTTCCCTACATAGTGCACTACCCTTTTCCCTACATAGTGCACTACCCTTTTCCCTACATAGTGCACTATCCTTTTCCCTACTTAGTCCACTACCCTTTTCCCTACTTAGTCCACTACCCTTTTCCCTACATAGTGCACTACCCCTTTCTCTACATAGTGCACTACTTTCTGAGCCGGTTCCCCAAAAGCATCTTAAGGCTAAGTTCATTGTCAGAAGCATAGGATCCTGTGGTTTCTACGTTGAACTGTAGTTCTAACGATGAACTATGGTTCTAACAATTAACTATGGTCCTAGCGATGAACTATGGTTCTAAAGATTAACTATGGTTCTAACAATGAATTATAGTTCTAACGATTAACTATGGTTCTGACGATGAACTATGGTTCTAAAGATTAACTACGGTTCTAACGATTAACTATGGTTGTAACAATGAATTATAGTTCTAACGACTAACTATGGTTCTAACAATTAACTATGGCTCTAACGGCCTTAAGATGCTTTTGGGAAACCGGGCACGGTCAATAATAGATTCCCATCAGACCCAGGTCAATAGTAGAGCACCATCACACCCAGGTCAATAATAGAGCACCATCAGTCCCAGGTCAATAGTAGAGCACCATCAGACCATCACACCCAGGTCAATAATAGAGCACCATCAGACCATCAGACCCAGGTCAATAGTAGAGCACCATCAGACCATCAGACCCAGGTGAAGAGTAGAGCACCATCACACCCAGGTGAAGAGTAGAGCACCATCAGACCATCAGACCCAGGTCAATAGTAGAGCACCATCAGTCCCAGGTCAATAATAGATTACCATCAGACCATCAGACCCAGGTCAATAATAGATTACCATCATTCCCAGGTCAATAATAGATTACCATCAGCCCATCAGACCCAGGTCAATAGTAGAGCACCATCACACCCAGGTCAATAATAGAGCACCATCAGTCCCAGGTCAATAATAGATTACCATCAGCCCATCAGACCCAGGTCAATAGTAGATTACCATCAGACCATCAGACCCAGGTCAATAATAGATTACCATCAGTCCCAGGTCAATAATAGATTACCATCAGCCCATCAGACCCAGGTCAATAGTAGAGCACCATCACACCCAGGTCAATAATAGAGCACCATCAGCCCCAGGTCAATAATAGATTACCATCAGCCCATCAGACCCAGGTCAATAGTAGAGCACCATCACACCCAGGTCAATAATAGAGCACCATCAGTCCCAGGTCAATAATAGATTACCATCAGACCATCAGACCCAGGTCAATAATAGAGCACCATCAGACCCAGGTGAAGAGTAGAGCACCATCAGACCCAGGTCAATAATAGAGCACCATCAGACCCAGGTGAAGAGTAGAGCACCATCAGTCCCAGGTGAAGGGTAGAGCACCATCAGACCCAGGTCAATAATAGAGCACTGTATAGGGAAAAAGGTTCCATATGAGACGCACCCTCTTTCTGCTGCCGGTGTGGGTGTGACTCTGGAAACCTCAACCCCAGACTGCTTGGCTGTGACTGGCTCTGTCACCCTCCCCAGGCCAGTGTCAACACCCTCCCAATGCACACACTCACTTAGCCAGTCAAATCAAATTAAATCAAATCTAATTGTATTTGTCACATGCGCCGAATAACACAGGTGTTGACCTTATAGTGAAATGCAACAAAGTAGTTTTAAAACATTTTGGTGGAAAAGTTAACAAATAATTAGGAGCAACAATAAAATAAGAGTAGCGAGGCTATTTACAGGGGGTACAGAGTCAATGTGTGGTGGCACCGGTTAGTCCAGATAATTGAGGTAATATGTACACGTAGGTAGAGGTAACAACCTCCACAAGCACAGCTTCACACTTCCAGTCAGCGCTTTCCCGAGGTTCACACTTCCAGTCAGCGCTTTCCAGAGGTTCACACTTCCAGTCAGGCCTTTCCAGAGGTTCACACTTCCAGTCAGGCCTTTCCAGAGGTTCACACTTCCAGTCAGCGCTTTCCAGAGGTTCACACTTCCAGTCAGGCCTTTCCAGAGGTTCACACTTCCAGTCAGCGCTTTCCAGAGGTTCACACTTCCAGTCAGGCCTTTCCAGAGGTTCACACTTCCAGTCAGCGCTTTCCAGAGGTTCACACTTCCAGTCAGGCCTTTCCAGAGGTTCACACTTCCAGTCAGGCCTTTCCAGAGGTTCACACTTCCAGTCAGGCCTTTCCAGAGGTTCACACTTCCAGTCAGGCCTTTCCAGAGGTTCACACTTCCAGTCAGCGCTTTCCAGAGGTTCACACTTCCAGTCAGGCCTTTCCAGAGGTTCACACTTCCAGTCAGCGCTTTCCAGAGGTTCACACTTCCAGTCAGCGCTTTCCAGAGGTTCACACTTCCAGTCAGGCCTTTCCAGAGGTTCACACTTCCAGTCAGCGCTTTCCAGAGGTTCACACTTCCAGTCAGGCCTTTCCAGAGGTTCACACTTCCAGTCAGCGCTTTCCAGAGGTTCACACTTCCAGTCAGGCCTTTCCAGAGGTTCACACTTCCAGTCAGGCCTTTCCAGAGGTTCACACTTCCAGTCAGCGCTTTCCAGAGGTTCACACTTCCAGTCAGGCCTTTCCAGAGGTTCACACTTCCAGTCAGCGCTTTCCAGAGGTTCACACTTCCAGTCAGGCCTTTCCAGAGGTTCACACTTCCAGTCAGGCCTTTCCAGAGGTTCACACTTCCAGTCAGCGCTTTCCAGAGGTTCACACTTCCAGTCAGGCCTTTCCAGAGGTTCACACTTCCAGTCAGGCCTTTCCAGAGGTTCACACTTCCAGTCAGCGCTTTCCAGAGGTTCACACTTCCAGTCAGGCCTTTCCAGAGGTTCACACTTCCAGTCAGCGCTTTCCAGAGGTTCACACTTCCAGTCAGGCCTTTCCAGAGGTTCACACTTCCAGTCAGGCCTTTCCAGAGGTTCACACTTCCAGTCAGCGCTTTCCAGAGGTTCACACTTCCAGTCAGGCCTTTCCAGACGAAACAGTACGTTATACATTAAGGTTAGGGAGGTGGAACTTACATTTTGAAACCGAGAGAGAAATAATAAACTACTTTAGCGATGTTGCTGTTTGTCCCTGACATTGTATAGGTAGTAACGATTCTGAAAAAGTTGGTCTAAAAAATCGTTAAAATAAAACCAAACAAAGCAAAGGGGTAGCTTCAGTTTCTGCTTCAGTGTTTTAATGAATCCATCTGAATCTATACCCACCCTCTCCATTGGATTCCATTTTCTCTAAAAGCCCTTCAGGTCTTAAGGTCACAGGGGCATGTGACTGCCATGTCCCTTGTCCGGCACATTCAGTGTTCTTCAACCCTGGAGGTGTGCATTCTTCACGCCCCGGTAGGCAGAGCAACAACACCCCCGAAAACCAGTGGACCTCTCACCTTACCCTGGGAACTGATCGACGGACAGAGTTCATTCTAAGTTTCTTCAAAGTTCAGAGTGTTAGCTTGAAATAAGGGTTAAGATGAAAGATACAAAAGTAAAGAGCATAATATTGTAACAGGAGAGAGAGAGAGAGAGAGAGAGAGAGAGAGAGAGAGAGAGAGAGAGAGAGAGAGAGAGAGAGAGAGAGAGAGAGAGAGAGAGAGAGAGAGAGAGAGAGAGAGAGAGAGAGAGAGAGAGAGAGAGAGAGAGAGAGAGAGAGAGAGAGAGAGAGAGAGAGAGAGAGAGAGAGAGAGATAACATCATCACAACACTGCACATATATAAAATATGACATTTGAAATGTCTTTATTCTTTTGGAAGTGTAATGTTTACTGTTCATTTTTTATTGTTTATTTCACTTTCATTTATGAAACATATGTTTCCCATGCCAATAAAGCCCTTAACTTGAAATTGAAATTGAATTTAGAGGCTGTAAAGTGGCTCAATTTTGGGACCTATGGATCATGCGGTCTAAACCTATGGACCTGTACCACAAAAGCCATTGTGGTTCAGATAGAGACAGAACTATGCCCTTTTACAATCCATGGTTTCAGAAAGGGATAGGGCATACTCATAACATAACTCTACAGTAATAAGTTAACAGTAGATGTCAAAATATATATTCTATATGATCTAGTTTTATGTCAATACCAAGTTTCAAGTTTCATCAGGTCAATGTTGTGTGCAGTACATGCGCCAGTCTCTGGTTCATTCAGAGTTGCTTTCACCCCTGGAGGTGTGTAAACTTCACGCCCAAACCATGCCGACACCTGAATATGAGCACAGAGTGGGTTCCTAGTTCCCACAGGAGGACCAGCAACACTTCACCCTGGTTAAGTCTGGACAGGGTTGATCTAAAAGTTGAGAAGTTTATCATGTTGGTTCCATTCAGGTGGTACTAGCACTTAGCCTCTTATGGGGGACAAAGTGAAGGTAAAAATGAAGAGAGCAGTCCAATAAATAACTCCCAGAAGAGTCCAGGTATTACAATTCAAATGCTGTTGATTTATGTTGTTGTATTATTCATCATGACCAGACAGGCCTACTATTACCAATAGCCTGCTACATGAAAATCAGGTTAATATCAAGTCAATATCAGGTCAATTTCAAGTCAATAGCAGGTCAATATCAGGTCAACATCATGTAAATATCAGGTCAATAGCAGGTCAATATCAGGTCAACATCATGTAAATATCAGGTCAATAGCAGGTCAATATCAGGTCAATAGCAGGTTAATATCAGGTCTTTATCAGGTCAACATCATGTCAATATCAAGTCTTTATCAAGTCAATATCAAGTCAATATCAAGTCAATATCAAGTCAATATCAGGTCTTTATCAAGTCAATATCAGGTCAAAATCAGGTCTTTATTAGGTAGATATCATGTCTATTTCAGGTAAGTATCAGGTCAATATTAGGTCAATATCAGGTCATTATCATGTCAATATCATTTTTTTTTCAGGTCAATATCACATCTTTATCAGGTCAAATTTCATGTCAATATCAGGTCTTTATTAGGTCGATATCAGGACTTTACCACGTCATTATTAGGTCAATATCAGGTCTTTATTAGGTCAATAACAGGTCAATATTTATTTTTTACCTTTTTTAACTAGGCAAGTCAGTTAAGAACAAATTATTTTCTTAAATGACAGCCTAGGAACAGTGGGTTAACTTCCTTGTTCAGAACTTGGTAGAACTACATAATTTTTTCCTTGTAAGCTCTGGGAATCAAACTTGCAACCTTTCGGTTACAAGCCCAAAGCTATAACCACTAGAATTCCTGTCGCCCCAAAATCAGGTCAATATCATGTCAATATCAGTTCAATATCAGGTCGATAGCAGGTCAATATCAGTTTATTGTCAGTTCGATATAATTTCAATATCACGTCAATCTCACGTCAATATCAAGTCAATTTCAAGTAAATATCACGTATTTATTAGATCAATATAAAGTCTTTATCAGGATAATATAACATCAATATCACGTCTTTATTAGGTCAAAATCCCGTCATTGCTATGTCAATATCAGGTAAATATCACGTCAATTTCAAGTAAATATCACGTATTTATTAGATCAATATAAAGTCTTTATCAGGATAATATAACATCAATATCACGTCTTTATTAGGTCAAAATCCCGTCATTACTATGTCAATATCAGGTCAATATCAAGTCAAAATCACATCTTTACTATGTCAATATCAGGTAAATATCACGTCAATTTCAAGTCAATATCACAAATGTATTAGATCAATATCATGTCTTTATTAGGTTAATATCAGGACAGTATCAGGTCTTTGATAGGTCAACATCATGTCAATATCAGGTCAAAATCAGGTCAATATCATATCTTTATCAGGTCAAAATCAGGTTAATATCACGTCTATATTAGGTCTTAATTACATACAGTGCCTTGCGAAAGTATTCAAAACTTGCAAAACAGCTCGAGCTCAGTGAGGTTGGATGGAGAGCATTTGTGAACAGCAGTTTTCAGTTCTTTCCACAGATTCACGATTGGATACAGGTCTGGACTTTGACTTGGCCATTCTAACACCTGGATATGTTTATTTTTGAACCATTCCATTGTAGATGTTGCTTTATGTTTTGGATCATTGTCTTGTTGGAAGACAAATCTCCGTCCCAGTCTCAGGTCTTTTGCAGACTCCATCAGGTTTTCTTCCAGAATGGTCCTGTATTTGGCTCCATCCATCTTCCCATCAATTTTAACCATCTTCCCTGTCCCTGCTGAAGAAAAGCAGGCCCAAACCATGATGCTGCCACCACCATGTTTGACAGTGGAGATGGTGTGTTCAGGGTGATGAGCTGTGTTGCTTTTACGCCAAACATAACGTTTTGCATTGTTGCCAAAAAGTTCCATTTTGGTTTCATGTGACCAGAGCACCTTCTTCCACATGTTTGGTGTGTCTCCCAGGTGGCTTGTGGCAAACTTTAAACAACACTTTTTATGGATATCTTTAAGAAATGGCTTTCTTCTTGCCACTCTTCCATAAAGGCCAGATTTGTGCAATATACGACTGATTGTTGTCCTATGGACAGAGTCTCCCACCTCAGCTGTAGATCTCTGCAGTTCATCCAGAGTGATCATGGGCCTCTTGGCTGCATCTCTGATCAGTCTTCTCCTTGTATGAGCTGAAAGTTTAGAGGGACGGCCAGGTCTTGGTAGATTTGCAGTGGTCTGATACTCCTTCCATTTCAATATTATCGCTTGCACAGTGCTCCTTGGGATGTTTAAAGCTTGGGAAATCTTTTTGTATCCAAATCCGGCTTTAAACTTCTTCACAACAGTATCTCGGACCTGCCTGGTGTGTTCCTTGTTCTTCATGATGCTCTCTGCGCTTTTGACGGACCTCTGAGACTATCACAGTGCAGGTGCATTTATACGGAGACTTGATTACACACAGGTGGATTGTATTTATCATCATTAGTCATTTAGGCCAACATTGGATCATTCAGAGATCCTCACTGAACTTCTGGAGAGAGTTTGCTGCACTGAAAGTAAAGGGGCTGAATAATTTTGCACGCCCAATTTTTCAGTTTTTGATTTGTTAAAAAAGTTTGAAATATCCAATAAATGTCGTTCCACTTCATGATTGTGTCCCACTTGTTGTTGATTCTTCACAAAAAAATACAGTTTTATATCTTTATGTTTGAAGCCTGAAATGTGGCAAAAGGTCGCAAAGTTCAAGGGGGCCGAATACTTTCGCAAGGCACTGTATATTAAAAAAAATGCACACAGCCATGCAATCTCCATAGACAAACACTGGCAGTGGAATGGCCTTACTGAAGAGCTCAGAGACTTTCAACATGGCACCGTCATAGGATGCCACCTTTCCAACAAGTAAGTTTGTCAAATTTCTGCCCTGCTAGAGGTGCCCTGGTCAACTGTCAACTGGAAGAGCTGTTATTGTGAAGTGGAAACATTTAGGAGCGACAACGGCTCAGCCACGAAGTGGTAGGCCACACAAACAATTAAAAATTGTCTGTCCTTGGTGGCAACACTCACTACCGAGTTCCAAACTGCCTCTGGAAGCAACGTCAGCACAAGAACTGTTTGTTGGGAGCTTCATGAAATGGGTTTCCATGGCCGAGCAGCCACACAAAAGCCTACAATCATCATGCGCAATGCCAAGCGTCATGTTGGAGTGGTGTAAAACTCAATGCCATTTGGACTCTGGAGCAGTGGAAACACATTCTCTGTAGTGATGAATCACACTTCACCATCTGGCAGTCTGACAAATCAGGGTTTAGCAGGTGCCAGGAGAACTCTACCTGCCCGAATGCATAATGCCACCTGTAAAGTTTGGTAGAGGAGGAATAATGGTCTGGGGCTGTTTTTCATGGTTCGGGCTAGGCCCCTTAGTTCCAGTGATGGGAAATCTTAATGCTACAGCATACAATGACATTCTAGACGATCCTGTGCTTCCAACTTTGTGGCAACAGTTTGGGGAAGGCCCTTTCCTTTTTCAACATAACAATGCTTCCGTGCACAAAGCGAGATCCATAAAGAAATGGTTTGTCGAGATCGGTGTGGAAGAACTGCGAGCCAGGCCTAATCACCCAACATCGGTGCCCAACCTCAATAACGTTCTTGCAACTGAATGGAAGCAAGTCCCTGCAGCAATGTTCCAACATCTAGTGGAAAGCCTTCCCAGAAGAGTTGAGGCTGCAAAGGGAGGACCAACTCCTTATTTTATTCCCATGATTTTGGAATGAGATGTTGGACAAGCAGGTGTCCACATACTTTTGGTCATGCAGTGTATGTTGATGAAAGGTCCTGTTATTCATGGGACACACTTTTCAAGCCACTTTGATACAAATTGAATGACATAGGGGTTAGGAGAGAATTTTCGCTAACCTTAACCCTTATCCTAACCTTCACCTAAGTCTCCTAACCTGCTGAGGAAGTTCTCCCACCCTGCTATGAAACCCAACCTGCTATGAAAAATCCACTTCAGTATCGAAGTGGCGTATTTATAGCCTAGGCGTTTCATATTTTGACAATGGAAATTCGAATACACAAAATGGCTCGCAATAGGCGGCTGGTAGCTTTGTGTATTTCTGCTTATTTGGTAGATGTTTTTCTACTGGTGGAACCAACACTTTTTGGGGCCGCAGGTAGCCTAGTGGTTAGAGCATTGGGCCAGTGACCAAAAGGTTGCTATATCAATCCCCGAGTTGACAAGGTAAAACCTGTCGTTCTGCCCCTAAACAAGGCAGTTAACCCACTGTTCCTAGGCCGTCATTGTAAATAAGATTTTTTTTCTTAACTGACTTGCCTAGTTAAATGAAGGTTAAAGTAAAAATTGAAATGCTTGCAAAACGTGGTCTAGTTCACACCTTGCAGGGTTAATTCACATATAGACCTAGATCTCTTGTAAATGAATCAACCGTTTGGGAGCACAAAAGGTGCGGCGAGGAGGGTGATATGCATTTTAATAAAATGTCTATGATTACTTAACACCTCCCGTTTAAGAGAATGGTTTCAAAAACAATGGTATCTAAAACAAACCTTACGCGTGCCGACGGCCTCCATAAACTCCCCCTCCTTTTCTTGACCAGCGCAGCTTGACCCTGTCCACATATCGGCACGTGCTATTTCACACTTGAAAAGCAAATGGTTCGAAAAGGGAAACGCAGTTGCAGAATGTCAGAGAGGATAAGTACATTCGTAGGCCTAAATTAATTGTAAAGGTTGGCCTGTAGGTTTAGATGATTCAATTGTATTGATCATATGGATGTTTCAGTTTTTAATAATATATATATATATATACAAAAAATAGCTAATAATAATATTGTATTCCTCTTCCTGTTGTGTAGAATACGCTTGAACACGCTTGAACTTGTTTAAATAAACGTTTAATCAAAAATGTATTATGAATCAAAAGTAGGCCAAGCCCCTATTCACACAACTGACATGGCTAATATTATTTATAATTCTGAGACGTTTACAATATCCCACAACAAAAGTTACACCTATTCTAAAACATGGCCACTCTAGGCTCCGAGTGTGACCATATGCTGCAGGTTTGCCAAAGTGTGACTTGACTGACACCTCACCACCGTGGCGCATGGACATGTTGGGTAGTGTCAATGCGCAATTTGACACGAGCACCATGGCCCGATATATAGAAGGCGTCTGACTCGACTTTGTGATCACTCTCAATCGCAAACTCTCAGAGGATTTGCTCGGGACACTCTATCATCAGAAACCATGGAGAATATCATCTCTCATTGTGGATTAACTGGCGCAATCACCGGAGGAAACTCTGTTCAACAGCCCGCTAATTTGTGGAGACCTTGGGATGCCAAAGCAGGCAGGGAATGCAGGGCCGCGACACACATGGTTAGTACAGACTACTTTCAAAACTAAATTATTCGTGTCAATAGTTTGTAGAGGAATTCAGTTTGATGTTTCATAGGTTTAGCTATAGTGGACGAAATGCTAACATGATTGTCTTTATCCCCTCGCAGCCTTACACAAAGACCATTGGAGGATTTCCATACATCAAACACTGCAAGAGTCCTCAGATCACTCACCCAGTAAAGTAAGTGAAATTGCCTCAGTAATATCACCAACATACACAGGCTACATTATTAAATATATGCGTCTCTGTTTGTGCGTAATGGTGATTGAGATGGGCATTCTCTCCATATCCGTTCTCAATTATATCCTAGCCTACTTTGTATTTCCCTATCAAACTCCTAACGTGAGACCGTTTCGTTCTCTAGGTTGTTCTGGCCCAAATCGAGATGCTTCGATTATCTGTACCAGGATGCAGAGATGCTTCTGCGCAACTACCCAGTCCAAGCAACCATCTGCCTCTACGAAGACTCGAGCAGTGATGATGATGAGGACGATAGTGATGATGACGATGAAGAAGACAGCGTGAAGGAGCTGAATTTTAAAAAAGCCCTTCTCTCCAATTGAAAAAACACTGAATGTATATTTTAATGTGAAATTATAATATATTGGTGCATAATTTATTTTTTGTAAATATCTGTAAATATGCCATATGACTAACGAATGACTAACACATTTGTTAGGGTAAACAGCATTTTATAATTTATATTTCATAATGGTCTACCTTTATTTAATTTTGTATCAACGTTGTAATAAAACAGTTATAAACTCAACAATGAGCTCCTTGAATCTGTGGATAGGTTGGTTCTTCTTCAACAATCATTCAAAAAGGTTTATTTTGAGGACTAAATCTCTTCCTTCGATTAGTTTAATTGACTTTGCTATCTATTATGTCCACCACTACCTTGAATCAAATTCTATTCTAGCCTCTTGATCAAAAGAGTAATGAGATCCAGGGGCACAACTTTCACTGGGGACGGAGGGGACATGTCCCACCCCACCCCAAACCCCCCCCCCCCCCCCCCCCCCCACATTCTGAAATTGCATTTTTGTCCCACCCCCCAGTTTTATCATTGGAATGTGTTACAAAACGAGGAAACGGTGTGCTTTAGGACCATGCAGACGCCTCCAAGCAGCCGGGTAGGCTGTTTGGCTGTGTTTATCTGACTGGATAGATTTAAAATATATATATATATATGTCCCCCCACTTCCAAAACCAAAGTTTCGCCCCTGATCAGATCTATAATTTTGCTGAATACAAAATGTATGAACACCATGCATTTATTAGGACCTCTGGTCTAGTAAGTTCCCATAACAAAGATTCTCTCTCGTATGTATTGATTCACTCAAGACAGATGTTCATTCAAAAATAAAATCAAGAGCGGTTTCATTGAACACTCTGACAGTGATCATTGAGGTGTAAGCTACAGTCGAGGAATCATCTGAGACCAAGGTTACATACATCACTTGGACTGTTGGCCAAGAGCACGTGCGACAGTGTCAGTGTTGCTTACCACTTCCTCTCGTAAAACAACAAAGTGCATAAACAAACAGACTCTCAGTGAGCATGAAAACTCCCTCCTCATTAATGCCAAATGTGTGAGCGCCAAATGTCGGAATGCACACCGTCCATATTAAAAGTAATAGACCTAATATTTGTAATTATGTCTCACAGTCACGTCAGAATCAGACGTTCATCCATTAATGTCAAATGTCAAATTTAGAAGTTGTTGCAAACTTCAGATTTTAAAGTGTTTAAGGTTAAGTTTAGACATTAACTCTGAAATCTTAAGGTTAGACATTAACTTCACATTTTTAAGGTTAGGGTTAAGTTTAGACATTAACCCTGAATGATTAAGGTAAGGGTTAAGTTTAGACATTAACCCTGAATGATTAAGGTTAGGGTTAAGTTTAGACATTAAACCTGGATGATTAATGTAAGGGTAAAGGTTTGGGATAGGCTTAAAACTAACATCCCAAAAACAACTTTTTATCTCTGGATTCAAACTTTGAATCAGAGGCAAATGCTTACACCCATCCACCATCCCCATTTACATTAATTTGTATTGTATGTGAACTACTGTCATTGCCATTAGGACTCATTAGATAATAAATATGAAACATTTAGCATGATATTACATGTGGACAGTAGATTTATAAAAACATAGTAGCCATCCCGATGTCCACTATAGAGGACATTTATTGACAAGCTCTTATTTAGCTCTTATTTAATGTGAAAAAATATTACACTGCTCTGAAAACTCCCCCAAACTATACCTGAGATATTTACCGATTAGAAACTATTTGAATATCAAACTCCCAAAAATAAAAAAAATGTGCATTTCACAATTACACACACTTACAATCAAATATGTTAATGGTGATGGGAACCATTTTGAAGAACCAGAAAGAAAAAAATGATCCATGTCCCACTTGAAAAGCCCAGAATGTTCTCTCAAAAGGTACAACAGGACCTAACACAGCGGCATGTATGGCCTTAGAGATACAGACCAAAATCGAATGTCCATTACAGAGGACAAAAATTAACAGCTGGGTCGCAGGAATCTATTCAAATTATATTTGTGTCCTGGAAATTTCAATTGAAATAGTTAAGTAAGACTTTCCACTGTTTCAAATTATTGCACGTCTATAGCCTATACTTATGAACAACAGGACATTTCACAGATATGTTGTTTCTGAGTGTGCACATGCGTCTAGCCAACTCGTGTTACTGACAATGTGAACTTTAATGAACTAACATGTTGAACTTTTCATCCACTATCACATGTTTTCCCATGGTTAGGTGTAATGTTCAAGATAACACTGTCAATGGGTGGGTGTTGCTTATCCAGGTGTGAAGAATGCACACCTTCAGTGGTGGGTGACTCAGCACTGCATGAGCTAAATCATGACTTCACACACCCATTCAACTTCTGACCTGATGATGAATATATCAATGTGGGCATAACACATAACAAATTCTTGAGAAAAGATTAATACATACAGTATATATGATAATTCAACCCCCCCCCCCCTCTCACTCTGGCTCTCTTTGTCTCTAAGTCCCCCCCCTCCCCCTCTCTCTCTCTCTCTCTCTCTCTCTCTCTCTCTATTAAATTCAAAGGGGCTTTATTGGCATGGGCAACATGCTTACATTGTTTATTATCTATTCCACACGCTTTGGCAACCAGAAATTAGCAGTAAACATTACACTACAATTTTTTTTTTAAAGAAAATAAACATTTAAAATGCTATATTATTGGCTATGTATAGTGTTGTAACAATGTGCAATAGTTAAAGTAAGAAAGGGAAAATAAACATTTAAAATGTTATATTATTGGCTATGTATAGTGTTGTAACAATGTGCAATAGTTAAAGAAAGGGGAAATAAACGTTACGGTTTTCTTCTATCGAAGGAGAGGAGGACCAAAATGCAGCGTGGTTATTTTGATTCATGGTTCTTTAATAAAGAAACTACACATGAACAAACTAACAAAACAAGAAACGTGACGTGAAAACCTAAACAGCCTTATCTGGTGCAAACAAACACTGAGACAGGAACAATCACCCACCAAACACTCAAAGAATATGGCTGGCTGACTGGCGGATCAGAGACAACGATAAACACCTGCCTCTGATTGAGAACCACTCCAGACAGCCATAGACTATTCTAGATAACCCCACTATACCACAATCCCAATACCTACAAAAAACCCAAGACAAAACACACCACATAATAAACCCATGTCACACCCTGGCCTGACCAAAATAATAAAGAAAAGACAAAATACTAAGACCAGGCCGTGACATAGACAGATATACAGTACCAGTCAAAAGTTTGGACGTATCTACTTATTCAAGGGTTTTTCTTTATTTTACTATTTTCTACATTGTAGAATAATAGTGAAGGCATCAAAACTACGTAATAACACATATAGAATCATATAGTAATCAAAAAAGTGTCAAACAAATCAAAATATGTTTTTCAAAGCAGCCGCCCTTTGCCTTGATGCAGGCTCCTGAGTGGTGCAGCGGTCTAAGGCACTGCATCTCAGTGCAAGAGGCGTCACTATAGTCCCTGGTCCAGGCTGTATCACATCCGGCCGTGATTGGGAGTCCCATAGGGCGGCACACAATTTATTTATTTTACTAGGCAAGTCAGTTAAGAACAAATTCTTATTTTCAATGACGGCCTAGGAACAGTGGGTTAACTGCCTGTTCAGGGGCAGAACAACAGATTTGTACGTTGTCAGCTCGGGGATTTGAACTTGCAACCTTTCGGTTACTAGTCCAACACTCTAACCACTAGGCTACCCTGCCACAATTGGCCCAGCGTCATTCAGGTTTGGCCGGGGTAGGCCGTCATTGTAAATAAGAATGACTTGCCATTTTTAAAAAGACAGCTTTGCACGCTCTTGGCATTCTCTCATCCAGCTTCAGAAGGTCGTCACATGGAATGCATTTCAATTAGCAGGTGTTCCTTCTTAAAAGTTTTCTTGGTTTTTCTTGGTCCAGTTGCCAGGACCCCAAATACAAATTCCATATAGACAGCAATGCCCTAGAAGACACAAAAAACGATATACAGTATATCACAAAAGTGAGTACACCCCTCACATTTTTGTAAATATTTGAGGATATCTTTTCATGTGACAACACTGAAGAAATGACACTTTGCTACAATGTAAAGTAGTGAGTCTACAGCTTGTATAACAGTGTAAATGTTCTGTCCCCTCAAAATAACTCAACACACAGCCATTAATGTCTAAACCGCTGGCAACAAAAGTGAGTACACCCCTAAGTGAAAATGTCCAAATATGCTGTATGCCTCATCCTAAACATCAGCACCACAGGTAACTTCCACAAAGCTGTGAAGGATCTGAGAGAAAGGCAAAGCAGATCCTGTTCTGATGAAACCAGGGTTGAACTCTTTGGCCTGAATTCCAAGCGTCACGTCTGGAGGAAACCTGGCACAATCCCTACGATGAAGCATGGTGGTGGCAGCGTCACGTCTGGAGGAAACCTGGCACCATCCCTACGATGAAGCATGGTGGTGGCAGCGTCACGTCTGGAGGAAACCTGGCACAATCCCTATGGTGAAGCATGGTGGTGGCAGCATCACGTCTGGAAGAAACCTGGTACCATCCCTACGATGAAGCATGGTGGTGGCAGCATCACGTCTGGAGGAAACCTGGTACCATCCCTACGATGAAGCATTGTGGTGGCAGCGTCACGTCTGGAGGAAACCTGGCACCACCCCTACGATGAAGCATGGTGGTGGCAGCGTCACGTCTGGAGGAAACCTGGCACCATCCCTACGATGAAGCATGGTGGTGGCAGCATCACGTCTGGAGGAAACCTGGCACCATCCCTACAATGAAGCATGGTGGTGGCAGCATCACGTCTGGAGGAAACCTGGTACCATCCCTACGATGAAGCATTGTGGTGGCAGCATCACGTCTGGAGGAAACCTGGCACCATCCCTACGGTGAAGCATGGTGGTGGCAGCATCACGTCTGGAGGAAACCTGGTACCATCCCTACGATGAAGCATGGTGGTGGCAGCATCATGCTGTCGGGATGTTTTTCAGCTGCAGCTTCACATCCAACCTGACAGAGCTTGAGAGGATCTGTAGAGAAGAATGGGAGAAATTCCCCAAATACAGGTGTGCCATACCCGTGAAGACTTGTGGCTGTAATCGCTGCCAAAGGTACTTCAACAATGTAATGAGTAAAGGTTCTGAATACTTACGTAAAAGGTGATATTATATATATTTTTTATACATTTGCAAACATAAAAAAAAATGTTTTTGCTTGGTCGTTATGGGGTACTGTGTGTAGATTGATTTAATCAATTTTAGAATAAGGCTGTAACGTAACAAAATGTGGAAAAAGTCAAGGGGTCTGAAAAATTTCCGGAGACACTGTATGAAGCAAGCAATAGAACCCTTTTTGGTTCTATCGTTCTATGGTTCGATAGATCAAGTCTGTTTGAGTGCTTCTTGAAACCTCCAGCAGATGGACGTGCCATTGAGATGATCTGGAAACTCATAGCTGGAGGGTAGCTAGAGGGTCAGCGGAGGTGGTGGTCGGAGCTTGTGGTCAGGTCAGCATGTCAAAGGGCAGTCGGGTAGACAGGCAGCTCCATGTCATCAGGATGTCTCAGAATCTCTGTATTGGGACTCTAAGCTTCACAGAGTACAACCCACACCCTCATACAGAAGTATGCGCTTGAGCAATGAAAAAGCTGTCCCACTTGCCAATTCTGCAATGCAATAGCCTCCTATTGGGTCACCGTTAGTGGAAAACTACCCAAAGTCAATAACGTTAGGTATAGTTCAAATGAAAACACACACTGGCTAACTAGCATTTGCTAGCTTGTTGACAATACTAATTTTCATCAATTTACAGGCAGGAATCCAATTCCTGATATCAAGACTTGCACCCCTTTAGAGAATGTACATGAGCTCTCTGCCTAGGCTGCCACTAGGTGAATGTGATTTGGTTCCAGAGCCTGGGGTAAACTCTCAATCCCTCTCCTCAGTGTTAGAGCCAGAAGGGTTTCCTAATCTGGGACCTTGTTACATTTTAGGCTATGACTAGGACCCAGAGTGTTTCCTGGCCAGATCACGTAGTGAGGAAACACTCCCAGCCCTAAAGGAACCTGGTAGAGGACCAGTGGGAGGAAGAGTACATATTTTTGTCCCAATTAACATTAAACAAAACTAACCGTAGTAAACCTTTAAAGGGGGTTCATAATGACTAGTCTATAGAAATGCTTTATATAACACCATATAAAGGGCTACATGAAAGGTTACATCTGCTGCTTTACCAAGTATTGTGTGCAATTGTTAACATGCAATACACATGAATACTTTCACAAACACACAGAAAGCAAAAAAAACACCATATTTTCATTTTTTGATCTGCCTCGGTTAGCCAGTTCTGATTCCCTCTCTTAGTGGAAGCTTCACATTGATACTCTCTGCAGGGATATAGGTTTTTTAGAATGTCAAAACTTTCAATCAGTGGGAGGCAGACAGCTTCGTAGCGAACACACCATGCTTTTATCAAATACTTGAATCATGGGGGAGGTGAGCAGCAGTTCCATCTGAAGATCACTGTTTATTCCTCACTGTCGGTGGCCAGGGACTATTTGTTGGCCATTATTGTGCTCTTCTTGTTTACATTCTTGACACACACACACACACACACACACACACACACACACACACACACACACACACACACACACACACACACACACACACACACACACACACACACACACACACACACACAGGCTTTTGTTCCAGAGTCAACACAATGTGTTGTAAACAACCAGATCATTTACTGTAGTACCAAGCAGCTTCTTGAACTTTAATTAACTTTCTCTCTATCATCCCACTCCCTCTACATGTCTCCATCTCCCTCTATCATCCATCTCCCTCTATCATCCATCTCACTCTATCATCCATCTCACTCTATCATCCATCTCTCTTTATCATCCCACTCCCTCTACATGTCTCCATCTATCATCCATCTCCCTCTATCATCCATCTCCCTCTATCATCCCACTCCCTCTATATGTCTCCATCTCCCTCTATCATCCATCTCCCTCTATCATCCATCTCCCTCTATCATCCATCTCCCTCTATCATCCATCTCACTCTATCATCCCACTCCCTCTACATGTCTCCATCTCCCTCTATCATCCATCTCCCTCTATCATCCATCTCCCTCGATTATCCCTCTCTCGATTATCCCTCTCTCCCTCTATCATCCATCTCTCCCTCTATCATCCATCTCCCTCTATCATCCCTCTCTCATCTATCTCCCTCTATCATCCATCCATCTCTCTCTCTATCATCTATCTCCCTCTATCATCCCTATCTCTCTCTATAATCCCACTCTCTCTATCATCCCACTCTCTCCCCATCTCTCCATCTATAATCCCACTCCCTCTATCATCCCACACTCTCTCCATCTCCCTCTATCATCCCATTCTCTTTCCATCTCCATCTCTCCCTCTATCATCCATCTCTCCCTCTATCATCCATCTCCCTCTATCATCCATCTCCCTCTATCATCCATCTCCTCCAGATTATTTACTGTAGTACCAAGCAGCTTCTTGAACTCTTTAATTAACTTTCTGTCTATCATCCCACTCCCTCTACATTTCTCCATCTACCTCTATCATCCATCTCCCTCTATCATCCCACTCCCTCTACATGTCTCCATCTCCCTCTATCAATCATCTCCCTCTATCATCCATCTCACTCTATCATCCATCTCCCTCTATCATCCATCTCACTCCATCATCCATCTCATCCTATCATCCATCTCCCTCTATCATCCATCTCACTCTATCATCCATCTCTCCCTCTATCATCCATCTCTCCCTCTATCATCCATCTCACTCTATCATCCCACTCCTTCTACATGTCTCCAACTCCCTCTATCATCCATCTCCCTCGATCATCCCTCTCTCCCATCCCTCTCTCATCCATCTCCCTCGATCATCCCTCTCTCCCTCTATCATCTATCTCCCTCTATCATCCATCTCTCTCTCTATAATCCCACTCTCTCTATCATCCCACTCTCTTTCCATCTCCCTCTCTCATCCATCTCTCCCTCTATCATCCATATCCCTCTATCATCCATATCCCTCTATCATCCCTATCTCTCTCTATCATCCCACTCTCTCTATCATCCCACTCTCTCTCCAGCTCTCCATCTATATCCCACTCCCTCTATCCTCCCACTCTCTCTCCATCATCCCACGCTCTCTCCATCTCCCTCTCTCCCTCTATCATCCATCTCCCTCTATCATCCCACTTTCTCTCCATCTTCCTCTCTCCCTCTATCATCCATCTCCTCCAGATTATTTACTGTAGTACCAAGCAGCTTCTTGAACTCTTTAATTAACTTTCTCTCTATCATCCCACTCCTTCTACATGTCTCCAACTCCCTCTATCATCCATCTCACTCTATCCTCCATCTCCCTCTATCATCCATCTCCCTCGATTATTCCTCTCTCTCTATCATCCCACTCCCTCTACATGTCTCCATCTCCCTCTATCATCCATCTCTCTCTATCATCCATCTCCCTCGATTATCCCTCTACCATCCCTCTCTCTCTCTATCATCCATCTCACTCTATCCATCTCCCTCTATCATCCATCTCCCTCGATTATTCCTCTCTCACTCTATCATCCCACTCCCTCTACATGTCTCCATCTCCCTCTATCATCCATCTCCCTCTATCATCCATCTCCCTCGATTATTCCTCTCTCACTCTATCATCCCACTCCCTCTACATGTCTCCATCTATCATCCATCTCCCTCTATCATCCCTCTCTCCCTCTATCATCCATCTCCCTCTATCATCCATATCTCTCTCTATAATCCCACTCTCCCTATCATCCCACTCTCTCTCCATCTCTCCATCTATAATCCCACTCCCTCTATCATCCCACACTCTCTCCATCTCCCTCTATAATCCCACTCCCTCTACATGTCTCCATCTATCATCCATCTCCCTCTATCATCCATCTCTCCCTCTATCATCCCTATCTCTCTCTATCATCCCACTCTCTCTATCATCCCACTCTCTCTATCATCCCACTCTCTCTCCAGCTCTCCATCTATAATCCCACTCCCTCTATCCTCCCACTCTCTCTCTCCATCATCCCACTCTCTCCATCTCCCTCTCTCCCTCTATCATCCATCTCCCTCTATCATCCCACTCTCTCTCCATCTCTCCATCTATAATCCCACTCCCTCAATCATCCCACTCTCTATCTCCCTCGATCATCCCACTTTCTCTCCATCTATTATCACACTCTCTCCCTCTATCATCCCACTCTCTCTCTTCATCTCCCTCTCTCCCTCCTTCTGTCATATTTCTCTTTTCTCCTGAATGGGTACTCTTTACGTGATTCCTTCTCCATGGCAACTGTCTCTGTCTGCTAACATGGTCTTAGTCCCAAATAGCACCCTATTCCCTATGTAGGGAACTACTGTTGACCAAAAGTACATTGTAAAAGTAATTCGTTCTCATAACAATCTTTTGTTGTTTTGAATTTCTAATTTTAACCCACATTGTTGAGCATGCTGCTCACTCCTCTATAAGTGGAGGTAGAACTGGTAAACACGACAGAATGCTGCATTAGCCTCTGTCATTATGAGTGGTGGACAACATGACCTTGTTGATGGTGGGAAAGGCTTGTCTCATTATTGAACATCAATTTTTCTGACTGTTTGATATCCGTTCATCATGATCAATTCCACTTCATAGCGCAACAAACTGCTTAATACAATTTTAGAAACACTTTTCTTTGTTCAAACATGTACAGAACATTGTGTAAAAGTATCATTAAAATCTAAACATAAAAAATTACCCACAATCCTCTAAAAACAGTATTCACAACTTTCAAAAATGTTTGTTTTTTACTCAAATATCAAAGTGTCTGACTACTACTTTATTATGTTAAGTAAAGACGTAAACGCTATAGAATCAAGTAAGAACAATTGATTTAATAAATGTTAGATATAATTTAAAATATTAAGCAATCATAACTTGTAAACACTCAATAACTTTAGATTAGCAGAACACAGATAAATAAAGTTATATTTACTCAATAGCCTAACATTTGTTAACAGTACTCAAAGCATTTAGGGGATAAGAACATCTCATTGAGTGCCACTTATATGATTTGAGTTCTACAGGCAGTTGAAGATGTTTGAGTAATTACTACTCAATTGCTTCAATGAGTTAGGCAATTACTTTTTACAGTGCACTATATAGTACAGCAACTATCGTCCATATTCATACATGTCAGTAAGATTTTGGCCGTATTCGGTCATGTTGTCCATTGTTATCACACAAGCCTGCTAAGTGGTTCACTGTGCAAATTGCTCCGTCTTCCTGTGAAGCGTGTAGAGTGTTTCCGTTATACTTCATCAGACTTCACCACATATAGCAATTAATTAGGAGGTGAGTGTGTGTGTGTGTGTGTGTGTGTCTGTGTGTCTGTGTGTCTGTGTGTGTGTGTCTGCGTGTCTGTGTGTCTGTGTCTGTGTGTGCGTGTGCGTGTGTGTGCGCGTGCGCGTGCGTGCGTGCTTCCGCTCACGTGTTCCCGTACGGCTGTCTAATGTAGACTTCTCTGCCTGGGTATGCAAAGATAAGTCTATTTAAATTGCATCTTGGAACTGCTGGATCAAGGTATTCTTATGGGCATCGCTGTTTCCATGATTTACAGCCACAAAAACCTGTCCTTTACTTCAGATAAAGCTATGCTAATAGAAAGCTATTACCTAGAGATTTACTTGATGTTTTCAGACAATTTGGAGCTCTTGCTGTGCCCTGGGTGTGGTGTACTGCACCCAAGGTGCTTTGATGCAGCCTAATTGTATCATGCTCTGGCAACCGATTGGCAACAGCCCAGAAACCATGGAAACATCCCTGTATATATTTGGAGAGGCATTTTATCTAGGGGTTGACTAGCTACTGAAACACAAATAAAACTCAACATAAGATAACTCAATATAGTAGGACAGGCTCACCATTGGCTCATATAGGGTACGGCCACACAGAGATCATTGTGCCTGAAATGTACAGATTGAACCATTGATTTTTCAATGGGAGTCATTCGTTGCCAAGCGATGGAAAATTAACTTCATTGTTCATCAGACAAATGCACATTACATGAAAAAAAGGTTAAGATGAACTGAACCTCTGTCGGACAAAAGAATGAAATGACAATGTGCATTTCATATGTTTTCATACGTCTCGCATCCATCCATTCATTCATCCATTCAACCTTCAGCATGCCTGTGTGTCTGTGTGTCTGTCTGTGTGTGTGTCCAATGATCCAATAGCTTGGCTGGCTGTTTGTTTTCACCCTCTCAGTATTCAGAGATGCTGGTGGGAGAGCAAACTCCATCTGTTTCCTTCAAACACACAGATAGACAGAGACAGGAGCAAAACCTCCTGCCAAGCACTCTCACACTTCAAATGCAGAAACCAAGGGAAAATATGGAAATGTTGGCTACAACACACTTTTTCCATTGTATTTTATGATACATTTCATATTGAAGTTGTCATTCAGCGTGAGCTTGAGACGATCCCTCCCCTGCAAAGCATTCTCACTATCAAATGTAACAATGTTCCAATGAAGGTATACTTCCCCTTTACATTATTTTGTGTTTCAGAAGAGTACATTGAAGCTACTGGTCCACCGCTGGTTAACCACGTAAAGCCCACGCTAAAGAGAGATGGACAGTATTTCTATTCCCTGTGAACACATGTACAGTAAGTCAGTACAAAGAGAAAGGCGTTGAACTAACCTCATTTCCATCCTAAGAACAAGGCTACGTGACTAATGGGGCAGACTAATGGGGGAGACTAATGGGGCAGACTAATGGGGCAGACTAAATTAATCAATTAGGCTGCAATGTTTTGCTGTTATTTTCTTCTCTTGCCTCTAATGTATTCAGCGCCACCTCTCCATCTGCATAATCTCTCCCTTATCTCTCCCTTATCTCTCCACCCGGCCCCTCTCCATTAGCTCTCCGTTATCTCTCCACCTGCCCCTCTCCATTAGCTCTCCGTTATATCTCCACCCGGCCCCTCTCCATTAGCTCTCCGTTATCTCTCCACCCGGCCCCTCTCCATTAGCTCTCTGTTATCTCTCCACCTGCCCCTCTCCATTATGTCATCATTATCTCTCCACAGCTTCCCTTTGCATAATCACTTCATTATTTTGCCATTATTTCTCTGCGTCACTCTCTGTAATCTCGCCAACCCGCCCCTCTGCACAATCTCTCCATTATCTCTCCACCCCATCCATCTCTATTATCTCTCCACCCCACACCTCCTCATTATCTCTTCACCCTGTCCCTTCACCCAGTCCCTCCAGTAGCAAAAAATGGCGCAGATAGAGAGGGCAGCCAAACTTGTAGCCCTTAGGTAACTTTGAAGTATTTCGTTTTTTTTTGTGTTATTTATTACATTATTAGGTTAGAATTGTTTTTGTGTTATGCAGACTGTATGCTGACCGTATTACCTCCCAATAGAATTATCTTCGGTTATAGTCACAGCTGTGTATATTCCCACTCAAGCCGATTCCACGACTGTCCTCAAATAACTTCATAGGACTTCATGTTAACTGGAAACCACATATCCTGAGGCTGCATTTACTGTAGCTGGGGATTTTAACGAAGGAAATTTGAGGAAAACTCTACTGAATTTCAATCAACACCCTGACTGCAGTACTTGCGCTGCTAAAAACGACCAATGCTACTCCAACTTCCAGGATGCCTACAAGGCCCTCCCCTACCCTCCCTTCGGCAAATCTGATCATGACTCCATTTTGTTCCTTCCTTCCTATAGACAGAAACTCAAACAGGAAGTACCCCTGCTAAGGACTACTCAATGCTGGTCCTACCAATCGGAATCCACACTTCAAGATTGTTTTGATCACACGGACTGGGATATGTTCCGGGTAGTCTCCGAGAATAACACTGACGAATAACCTGATACGTGACTGAGTTTATCAGGAAGTGCATAGGAGATGTTGTGCCTACTGTGACTATGAAAACCTACCCAAACTAGAAACCGTGGATAAATGGTAGAAGTCGACAAAACTGAAAGCGATTTAATCATGGCAAGTTGACTGGGAATATGGCAGAATACAAACAGTATAGTCATTCCCTCCGTAAGGCAATCAAACAGGCAAAACGTCAGTATAGAGACAAAGTGGAGTCGCAATTCAACGGCTCAGACACAAGACGTATGTGGCAGGGTCTACAGACAATCACGGACTACAAAAGGAAAACCAGCAACTTTGCGTACACCGACGTCTTGCTTCCGGACAAGCTAAACACCTTCTTTGCCTGCTTTGAGGATAACACAGTGCCACCGACCAACCAAGGACTATGGGCTCTCCTTCTCTGTGGCCGACGTGAGTAAGACGTTTAAGCGTGTTAACCCTCGCAAGGCTGCCGGCCCAGATGGCATCCCTAGCCACATCCTCAAGGCCAGACCAGCTGGCTGGTGTGTTTACGGACATATTCAATCTCTCTCTATCACAGTCTGCTGTCCCCACATTCTTCACGATGGCCAGAATTGTTCCTGTACCCAAGAAAGCAAAGGTAACTGAACTAAATTACAATCGCCCTGTAGCACTCACTGTCATCATGAAGTGAAAGACTAGTCAAGGATAATTTGACCTCTACCTTACCTGACATCTTAGACCCACTTCAATTTGCTTACTGCCCCAATAGAGCCACAGAAGATGCAATTGCCATCGCACTGCACACTGCCCTATCCCATCTGGACAAGAGGAATACCTATGTAAGAATGCTGTTCATTGACTAAAGCTCAGCATTCAACACCGTAGTACCCTGCAAGCTTATTATTAAGCTCGAGGCCCTGGGTCTGAACCCCCCTGTGAAGTCCTGGACTTCCTGACGAACTGCCCACCAGTGGTGAAGGTAGGAAACAACACCTCCACTTTGCTGATCCTCAACACCGGGACCCCACAAGGGTGCGTGCTCAGCTTCCTCCTGTACTCCCTGTTTACCCATGACTGCGTGGCCAAGCATGTCTCCAACTCAATCATCAAGTTTGCAGACGACACAAAAGTAGTAGGCTTGATTACCAACAATGATGAGACAGGCTACAGGGAGGAGGAGAGGGCTCTGGGAGTGTGGTGCCAAAAAATAACCTCTCATTCAAGTCAACAAAACAAAGGAGTTGATCGTAGACTTCAGGAAACAGCAGAGGGAGCACCTCCCTATCTACATCAATTGGAGAATGTGGAAAGCTTCAAGTTCCTCGACGTACACATCACTGACAAACTGAAATGGTCCACCCACGCAGACAGTGTGGTGAAGAAGGCGCAACATCATCCTCTTCAACCTCAGGAGGCTGAATAAATTTGTCTTGGCACCTAAAACACTCACAAACCTTTACAGATGCACAATTGAGAGCATCCTGCCCTGCTGTATCACCGCCTGGTACGGCAACTGCACCACCCACAACCGCAGGGCTGTCCAGAGGGTGGTGAAGTCTGGCTAGCGCGTCACCGGGTGGCAACCTACCTGCACTCCAGGACACCTACAGCACACGATATCACAGGAAGGCCAAAGAGATCATCAAGGACAACAACCATCCGAGCCACTGCCTGTTCACCCCTCTATTATCCAGAAGGCGAGGTCAGTACAGGTGCATCAAAGCTGGGACCGAGAGACTGAAAATCAGCTTCTATCTCAAGGCCATCAGACTGTTAAATAGCCATCACTAGCACATTAGAGGCTGCTGCCTATATACATAGACTTGAAATAATAATGTGTACATATTTTGCATTACTCATCTCATACAGTATGTATATTGTGGCAAACCTCTTCAAGGTTAGGAGCGTTTGTCACAAATTAAGTGGTAAACTGTCACCAAATCACCCAAGAATGAGAGTTATTTCGAACAGTACCTGTGTGTTTGTTTCTCCGTCCTGGTCCACCCAGCCCGTAGGCGAGGTCAAGGATAGCAGGGTTCGGTACATGAATCGGGTTCTCGGTAGGTCCAGGTCCAAACGTCCACAGGTAAGTCCAAAACAATCCAGCTCATACACAGTAAATCCAGCCAATCTCTGTTGTCTCTTTCTCTATTGTTCATAGATCCTTCCAGCACTCTCTCTCTCTCTCTTCCTGGTTTTTCTTGACCCTTTATCTGTGGGTCGGCTCCACCTTCTGAGGGTTCCCCTTGCTTCTGGGACTTGTAGTTTTGGCTGTCGGCAATTTTGTGATCTGTAGTTCTCACAGGGGTGGCCATTTTAGTGATCGGGCAGAGCCCGTTTATTAGTTCTGCTCTCACATATCTGCCATTTATCACTCGACCCCCTTCTTTGCCACACATCTCTCCCCCTAGATCCGACACCCTAGGTCGGGCTACCGCAGCAAAATATGCATGCATGCGGGATAACCCATCCACGTTTCCCATTTCCTTCCCTGCTCTGTGTTTCAAGTCAAAATGAAACGGTTGGAGACTCAAAAACCACTGCATCACCCGAGCGTTCTTCTCTTTAGCCCTGTGCATCCAGGTGAGTGGGGCATGGTCACTGATGAGGGTGAAGTGGCGCCCCAGCAGGTAGTATTTCAGGCTTTCTAGAGCCCACTTTACTGCCAGCGCCTCTTTCTCAACGACTGAGTAGTTGGTTTCCCGTGGTTCCAGCTTCCTGCTTAAAAACAGGATGGGGTGTTCCACCCCTTCTACCTCTTGGGATAGCACTGCTCCCAAGCCGACCTCTGAGGCATCCGTCTGAACCACAAACTCTCTCTCAAAGTCTGGTACCACCAGCTCTGGATTACAGCAGAGAGCCTCCTGTAATGTCCTAAATGCTTTGGTGGCCCTTTCATCCCATTTGACCATGTTTGGCCCTCTGGCTCTAGTCATGTCGGTAAGTGGGCCCTGGAGGTCAGAGGAATTTGCCAGTACCCTTTTGTCAGATCAAGGGTCGTAATGTACCGAGCATTACCAATTTTCTCAAGTAGTTCATCTACTCGGGGCATGGGGTAGGCATCAAACTTGGAGATTTCATTTACCTTCCGAAAGTCGTTACAGAACCGCAAAGACCCATCGGGCTTGGAGACCATCACAATTGGGCTAGACCACTACTATGTGACTCTTCAATCACTCCAGCTGTCAACATTTTCTCAGTCTCTGCTCTAATCGCGGCCTGTCGAGCCTCAGGTACCCGATATGGCCTCATACTCACTTTTCTCCCTGGTAGGGAAACGATATCATGAGCCGTAACCTCAGTTCAGCCAGGTACCTCTGAAAACACATCTCTGTTTTTATGGATCAGGGTCTTTACTTCCTGTACTTGTGCTGGGGACAGAGTGGGTGAAATATTTACCTGATGAAACATCATCCGAAGGGGAATGGCTTCTGGGTAGCGAGTGGCATAATCTAGAATAACCAGAATGTATTGGTTGGTGCCCTCTGGCGGATTTGGGTAGTGGGCCCACTAAATCCATCGCTATCCTCTCAAATGGCGTTTCGATTATGGGGAGTGGCACTAACGGGCTTCTAACAGCTGGTCGGGGAGCTATTAACTGGCACTCCGGGCACTCTCCACAATGCCGAGCCACTTCAGCTTGAATTCCTGGCCAGTAAAACCTCCTTACAATCCGGTCTCGGGTTTTATCGATACCCAGGTGTCCACCCAGAATGTGCCCATGAGCTAGATCCAGTACTGTCCTCCGGTACTGGGTGGGAACCAACAACTGTTCCACCACATCAACCCCTATTTTCGAGACTCTGTACACCAAACCCTTTTTCATGATGAAGTGGGGAAAACTATTAGGCATCATCCCAACATTTATGGGAGTACCATCTACGACCTGCACACCTGCTCTGGCTTGCTGCAGGGTTGGATCCTGGTTTTGGGCCGTCCCGAAATTAGTCAAGGACCCTGCCAGGTCTGCTGGTTCTAGATCGTCGTCCTCTGGATTCAGATCGACCCCAGCCCCACTAGTACCGGGCTGTTCGTTATCAGCGAGATTTGCCACTTCATCCTCCTCCTCCCCTACTAGCACCTGTGATGTTGTCCCCTGGGAGACCTCTTTTCTTGGCTTTGGTTGAAAGCCCCATGCTTCTTCCTGCTTGGTCAGGGTTGTTGGCTTCTCAAATATGCCATTCTTTTGGCCTAACTTCGCAAAGTTAGGAAAGTATCTACCCAATTTTACATCATATGGCATCTTTGGGACCATGCAGACCTCATAATCCAGCAGACCATCCTCTGTTTGTATGCTCACTAAGGCCGTGGGGTACAGACGGGTATCCCCATGAATGCATGTAACACTGATATCCTGTCTTGTATCCAGTTTATGATTCGGCACTAGGCTTGCAACGACCAGGGTTAGCAAACTGCCGGAATCCAGCAGTGCTTCAACCTCTTTCCCTTCAACCTTCACCCTGCACATATGTTTGTTTATTGATCTTTCAAGTACAGTGGTTACAACAGGACATGCATACCGTATATCATCTTCATTTTCACCGAGGTTACATTGCATTGGCTCTTCTTTAATAGGGCAGTAGGCTGCAATATGTCCCGGTTGATTACAATTGTAACAGATAATAGGGGTTCGCGGGGGAGACCCCCTCGCCACCCAGTCCCTGTTTCCGTTTTTCCCTTAGTGTCTCGGCCTGATTCTGATTCTTTCCTCATGGCCCCACGCTGCTCTCTCCCCCCTCCATATGTTGGGACAGCCTTACCCTGTCCGCTGGTTCGCCCAGGACTGGGGAACGGGAATCTTTCCTCCTGTGCCTGCTCAGCTGTTCCTGCCATACAATACCGTTCAACCAGGCCCACGAGATGGTCAGCGGAAAGTACCTCGTTCTGGCCAACTTATCGTCTCACTTCTTGGGGTAGACCTCGCTGAAACTGGTTGAGTACGATGGTCTCGACGATCTCGGCGGATGACCCGGTCTCTGGTCGCAACCATTTTCGTGCCAGGTGAATCAAGTCAAATATCTGTGTTCGTGGGGGTTTTCCCGGTCGGTAGGACCACTGGTGGAAGCGGTGTGCCCTCACGGTATCGGTCACTCCCAGTCTAGTCAGGATCTCTCCCTTTAGTTTATCGTAATCCTGTGTATCTTTCAACTCCAGGTCGAAATACGCTTTTTGAGCGTCCCCTGCCAGGTATGGTGCCAGAAGCCCTGCCCATTCTTCTTTCGGCCACTTCTCCCTCTCTGCCGTCCTTTCGAAGGTGGTAAGATATGCTTCCACATCATCCTGTGCTGTCATTTTTTAAAGAAAATGATTGGCCCGCCTCTGGGTATTTGCAGCTAGTAATTGAGCCCCAATTTTGTCCGCTAGCCCCTTTAGGCCTTCTCTTAACTCCTGGGTGTTTCTCTCTTATAATAATAATAATATCCCCATTATCTCTCTGTTACATCCCCACCTCTCTCCATTATCTGTCCATTATGACTAAGTGGTGTTGGAGGGCCAGTAGGAGGCACACTTTCCTCTGGTCTAAAAAAATATCCCAATGCCCCAGGGCAGTGATTGTGGACCGCCCTGTGTAGGGTGCCGTATTTCGGATGGACGTTAAACGGGTGTCCTGACTCTCTGAGGTCATTAAAGATCCCATGGCACTTATCGTAAGAGTAGGGGTGTTAACCCCGGTGTCCTGGCTAAATTCCTAATCTGGCCCTCATACCATCACGGTCACCTAATAATCCCCAGTTTACAATTGGCTCATTCATCCCCCTCCTCTCTCCTGTAACTATTCCCCAGGTCGTTGCTGCAAATTAGAACATGTTCTCAGTCAATTTACCTGTTAAAATAACGGATAAATAAAAATAAATAAATAAATACAAATATTATCTCTCCACCCCTCCCTCTACATAATATCCCATTATCACTCTATTATCTCTCCACCCCTCCCTCTACATAATATCCCATTATCACTCTATTATCTCTCCACCCCTCCCTCTACATAATATCCCATTATCACTCTATTATCGCTACACCCCACCCCTCTCAATTAGATCTCCATTATCTCGCCACCCACCCCTCTCAATTAGACCTCCATTATCTCGCCACCCACCCCTCTCAATTAGATCTCCATTATCTCGCCACCCACCCCTCTCAATTAGATCTCCATTATCTCGCCACCCACCCCTCTCCATTATATCTCCATTATCTCGCCACCCACCCCTCTCAATTAGATCTCCATTATCTCGCCACCCACC
This sequence comes from Oncorhynchus mykiss, assembly GCF_057628025.1. NCBI lineage: Eukaryota > Metazoa > Chordata > Actinopteri > Salmoniformes > Salmonidae > Oncorhynchus > Oncorhynchus mykiss. The sequence goes on from NC_143029.1 coordinate 12,269,580, forward strand.
CCTCTCCATTATATCTCCAGTCATCCTCACAATTTCCATTCATTTCCTTTACAAAAATAAAATTATTCATTCATTCAATCAATAATTTGATCTTTCATTTATTCTTTCACTCCTTTTCCTCCACTTGGCTCTCATTTTCTAATCTCTCCTCCCTCTTTCTTCACAACCCTCCCTACTGTCCCTTTCTTCTCTAGATTAGGCATATCCTCTCTCTCGCCTTCCCTCCCCCTCTCTCTCTCGCTCTCTCTCTCTCTCTCTCTCCCTGTTTCTCTCCCCACCCCTCTCTCCCCCTTATCCCCTCTCTCTCTCTCTCTCTCTCTCATATACAATATATATATGTATATATATATATATATCCCTTCTCCAGCTCTCTAATGAATAATTAATGGCTAGATGGTGTATTGTATCTCATGTCCTGTACACCTCCCTCCCTGTCTCCTCTCTCTCTTTCCATTTCTTCTCTCTCTCCGTCTCCTCACTCTCTCCCTGTCTCCTATCTCTCTCTCCCTGTCTCCCCTCTCTCTCTCCCTGTCTCCTCTCTCTCTCTCCCTGTCTCCTCTCTCTCTCTCCCTGTCTCCTCTCTCTCCCTGTCCCCTCTCTCTCTCTCCCTGTCTCCTCTCTCTCTCTCCCTGTCTCCTCTCTCTCTGCCACCCTCCATCCACCCTTTCTCTGTATCACCCATGTACAGGAAAAGGAGTAGTCTATCACTTTCTCCCTCTTTCTCCCCCCTACCCTCTGTTTCCTCTCTCATGCTCTCCACCACCTGTCTGCCACCGTCCAGTCTCCTTTTCTCCTTATCAACTGCATAAAGGAAAAGGAGCCTCTTGCGCTCTCCCTCTTTCTCTCCCCTCCCATCTGTCTCGTTTTCTCCCACTATCGGGTTGATATGTTGTTCCATGTTTCCCCGGTCATAGTCAGCAAAGTCATGGAGGAGCACAGTATCCAGTGGATGCATCCCAAAAAGGCACCTTATTCCCTGCGTAGTGCACTAATTTTGACCAGAGCCATATGATCCCTGGTCAAAAGTAGTGCACTATATCAGGAACCGGGTGCCAGTTGGGATGCAGACAGTGTGTGTGTCTAAGTGAAGATCAGAGAGGGAGCCCAAGAGCAGCCATAATGACGCCAGCCGTCATCAATAGCACAACAACAGTGTTACGGTGTGTTAAGGGGAAAAGGCTTGTTGTGACCTCCGATTCCATTTGTCCTCAGTTCGTTCCACCTATAGGCTCAGTCCACTATACTCAGTAAAAAGGAGACTGATCACCCACCGTAGTTGTTCGTGGCAGGTAAATCAAATCAAACTGTATTAGTCACATGCGCTGAATACAACAAGTGTAGACCGTACCGTGAACTGCTTACTTACAAGCCCTTAACCAACAGTGCAGTTCAAGAAGAGTTAAGAAAATATTTACCAAATAAACCAAAATAACAAAATAAAAAAAGTAACACAATAACATAACAATAACGAGGCTTATATACAGGGGGTACTGGTATCGAGTCAGTTTGCAGGGGTACAGGTTAGAGGTCATTTGTACATGTAGGTAAGGGTGAAGTGACTATGCATAGATAATAAACAGGGAGTAGCAGCAGTGTACAAAACAAATAGGGGGGAGGGTCAATGTAATAGTCCGGTGGCCATCTGATTAATTGTTCAGCAGTCTTTTGGCTTGGGGGTAGAAGCCATGAGAAGGATCCTTTTGGTCCTAGACTTGGCGCTCCGGTACCGCTTGCCGTGCGATAGCAGAGAAAACAGTCTATGACTTGGGTGACTGGAGTCTCTGACAATTTTATGGGCTTTCCTCAGACACCGCCTATTATATAGGTCCTGGATTGCAGGAAGCTTGGCCCCAGGGATGTACTAGGCCATACGCACTACCCTCTGTAGCGCCTTATGGTCAGATGCCGAGCAGTTGCCATACCAGGCGGTGATGCAACCGGTCAGGATCCTCTCGATGGTGCAGCTGTAGATGTCACGCCCTGATCTGTTTCACCTGTCTTTGTGATTGTCTCCACCCACCTCCAGGTGTCTCCTGTTTTCCCCATTAGTCTCCGGTGTATTTATCCCTGTGTTTCCTGTCTCTGTGCCAGTTCGTCTTGTTTTGCCAAGTCAACCAGTGTTTCTCCTAGCTCCTATTTTTCCCAGTCTCTGTTTTTTCCTAGCCCTCCTGGTTTTGACCCTTGCCTGTCCTGATGATGTATCCGTCTGCCTGACCACTCTGCCTGTCCTGACCTCGAGCCTGCCTATTGTCTGGTACTGTTTGGACTTTGACCTGGTTTATGAACTCTCGCCTGTCCACGACCTGCCTTTTGCCTACCCCTTTTGGTATAATAAATATTGGAGCTCAACCATCTGCCTCCTGTGTCTGCATTTGGGTCTCGCCTTTTGCCCTTATAGTATAACTTTTTGAGGATCTGGGGACCCATACCAAATCTTTTCAGTCACCTGAGGGGGAAAAGGTTTTGTCGTGTCCTCTTCACGATTGTGTTGGTGTGTTTGGACGATGCTAGATCATTGGTGATGTGAACACCAAGGAACTTGAAACTCTCAACCAGCTCCGCTACAGCCCTGATGATGTTAACGAGGGCCTGTTTGGCCCACCTTTTCCTGTAGTCCACGATCATCTCCTTTGTCTTGATCACATTGAGGGAGAGGTTGTTGTCCTGGCACCACACTACCAGTTCTCTGACCTCCTCCCTATAGGCTGTCTCATCGTTGTCGGTGATCAGGCCTACCACTGTTGTGTCGTCAGCAAACTTAATGATGGTGTTGGAGTCATGTTTGGCCATGCAGTCGTGGGTGAACAGGGAGTACAGGAGGGGACTAAGCACACACCCCTGACGGGCCCCCGTGTTTAGGATCAGTGTGGCGTTGCCTACCCTTACCACCTAGGGGCGGCCCGTCAGGAAGTCCAGGATCTTGTTTAGTCCCAGGGTCCTTAGCTTAGTGATGAGCTTCGTGGGCACAATGGTGTTGAATGCTGAGCTGTAGTCAATGAATAGCATTGTCACATAGGTGTTTATTTTGTCCATGTGGGAAAGGGCAGTGTGGAGTGCGATTGAGATTGCATCACCTGTGGATCTGTTGGGGCGGTATGTGAATTGGAGTTGGTCTAGGGTATCCGGGAGGATACCACATCCGATGAGCGTCAGAGCCGATGTAGTCGGATTCAATCTTAATCCTGTATTGACGCTTTGCTTGTTTGTTGGTTCATCTGAGGGCATAGCGGGATTTCTTATAGGCGTCCGGATTAGTGTCCCACTCCTTGAAAGTGGCAGCTCTAGCCTTTAGCTCAATGGGAATGTTGCCTGTATCCATGGCTTCTGGTTGGGATATGTACGTACGGTCACTATGGGGACGACATCGTCAATGCACTTATTGATGAAGCAGATGACTGATGTGGTGTACTCCTCAATGCCATTGGATGAATCCAGGAACATATTCCAGTCTGTGCTAGCGAAACAGTCCTGTAGCGTAGTATCCGCTCCATCTGACTACTTCCGTATTGAGAGAGTCACTGGTACTTCCTGCTTTAGGTTTTGCTCTTGTAAGCAGGAATCAGGAGGATAGAATTATGGTTAGATTTGCCAAATGAGGGGCTAGGGAGAGCTTTGCATGCATCTCTGTGTGTGGAGTAAAGGTGGTCTAGAGTTGTTTTTTCCTCTGGTTGCACGTGATATGCTGGTAAAACTTTGGTGAAACTGATTTAAGTTTTCCTGAATTAAAGTCCCCGGCCACTAGGAGCACCGCTTCTAGGTAAGCAGTTTCTTGTTTGATTATGGCCTTATAGAGTTGGTTGAGTGCGCTGTCAGTGCCAGCATCGGTCTGTGGTGGTAAATAGACGGCTACGAATAATATAGATGAGAACTCTCTTGGTAGATAGTGTGGTCTACAGCTTATCATAAGATACTCTACCTCAGGCGAGCAATACCTCAAGACTTCTTTAATATTAGGCATTGCGCACCAGCTGTTATTGACAAAAAGACACACACCCCCACCCCTCGTCTTACCAGACGTAGCTTCTCTATTCTGCCGGTGCATTGAAAATCCCTCCAGCTCTATATAGGTAACCTAGCGGATAAGAGGGCTGGGCCAGTAACAGAAAGGTTGCTCTGAGAGCAACTACTAAATGACTAAAGTGTAGTTCTTGTAATTCATTGGTCCTACGATTGCAATTCAATAAATCCATGGTCCTATTTTCTAACACTTCAACAGAGCGCTCCTAAAACTTTCAGGGATCCCTACTGGTCCTGTGTGATTCAGTTGGTAGAGCATGGTGCCTGCAATGCCAGGGTTGTTGTTTGAAATCCCATAGGGGACCAATATGAAAGAAGTACAAAAATGTTTGCACTCAGTACTCTAGTTTGCTATAGATAAAAGTGTGTATGCAACAGCTTTGGGATGTTAATTTGAGCCAGTTTGCAACAGGAAATGAGAATAATTAAATATAATGAATTAACATTTTTGTAGGGGTTGATACGTTTAATGTAGAGGTCTGAAATGTCTAATTGGAAATGCTAAACTTCAAAGCCTTTTTAAACCTCAAATACACTACAAGTTAAACATTTCCTGCATTGCAGGAAAGATCTCCTGCAACAAGGTGATCAAATTAAGATCCTACATTTGTAGGTGCCATTTTTATTTTATCCTCTGTAGGTCTAGGATCAATCTGGTTAAAGCACATGTCAGCTCTATTGAACAAGAGGCTCTGTCCTCGCATGGTGCCCAACTACCTAATTTTACACAAGTCAGAGATGACTTCAATAGTAAGAAAGGTGTTGCGATGGGAGTGCGATGCTCATAAATTAAGAATAAAGATCACTGCAACTCAAACTAGACAAATGAAAGGGCTGGTAATCCAAAAGGAAAAACAACATGCACAGGCAACTGTAACATCATCTCAGGTCTTCTCTCCTTTCATTCACTAGTTGAGTTGTCAAGGAGGAAATACTGTCTCCAGCACAGCAAGAAAAATTGATAAATAAATGAGGCAGGAGGTATCGGTGAATATAGCTAACAGAATCAATCAATAGTTCATTAGCCCTCTTTGGGTTATTTTGAGACACAATAAAATGTTGCAGTCCCCCAGTTGTGTCGTGCCTAAGCCCAGAGCGACACAGTCGGTGAGCCACACTCTGAATTCTGAAATAGCCAGTATTGTTTAAAGGGGAAATCTGGGATTGTGGTAAACAGCTGATGTCACGTTCTGACCTTTATTTCCTTTGTTTTGTATTTATTTTGTATGGTCAGGGCGTGAGTTGGGTGGGCAGTCTGTTTGTTTTTCTATGTTTTGGGGCATTTCTATGTTTCGGCCTAGTACGTTTCTCAATCAGAGGCAGGTGTCATTAGTTGTCTCTGATTGAGAATCATACTTAGGTAGCCTGGGTTGCACTGTTTGTTTGTGGGTGATTGTCTATGTTGATGGCTTGTTTCAGCGCAGCTCGCATTAGCTTCACGGTTGTTATTTTGTTTACTGTTTTTGTATAGTGTTTCAGTGTTCAGTTCTTTCTTTATTAAACATTCAACATGAACACATATCACGCCGCATTTTGGTCCTCCGATCCTTCTCGCCTCTCCTCTTCAGATGAAGAGGAGGACGACCGTGACAGCTGAGGGATGGGGCCGGAGAAATGTAACAACTCTCAAATTCATAGACGGAGCTATACATCCATGAGATCAAAATGATAGTTTTAAGAATGTTTTGAAGCTATACGGCGTTTTAAGGTTACCAACAATGGAGTAAAATATAGTTCTGATGGGGGGGTTCTGATGGGGTAAGACATTTGAAATATGCTCATGAGTTCTGTTCTTTAATAATCAATGGCTACTTGTCATTCATTTAGAGCCCTGATTGCTCCTTTAAATATGCAGTACTTTCAAATAGGGTAGAACCAACAGGTCATATACTAATTATGTGTTTTGTACTGAGCTACAGTTGTAACACTGAATTTTAATTGAAATGTGGTGTAACTCAGGATATGTACCAAACGGCACCCTATTCCCTATTTAATGCACCACATTTTGACGAGGAGCCCATAGAGCTCTGGTTACAAAGTAGTGCACTATGTACAGAATTGGGTGCTATTTGGGACGAAGCCTATGTCGGTTCAGGCCAAATGTAAGCCTAGTTCCTATATGCATGGGTGAGTCATGAGAGTTCTGCTGCAGTAGCCAGAGCCCATTATGCCTTTCTGGGTGGTGGAGATGTATGAGTGGTAGCCTGGCTGAGACTAAGGCTATATCTATGTAAATATGGACACCGTAGAGTGGTCCCAGATCTGTTTGTGCAGTTTAGCCAACTCCTATTTGGCTGGCGTCGTGCCAAACAGACTGTTGGCAAGACGGCACAAAGGTGTAGGACTAGGTTATGTGAGTGGTTCTTTGTCTAAGGAAAGGATTATAGATTCATATCTGGAGGTAAACTAGAAATAGTAAATTCTCATGTCTTCTTCTGATCTTGACAATATTTTACACTACTCAAATTGTTAATAGAGTACATGTTGATCCCCACAAAGTAGGCATTACAGACTTTTCAGTTAAAACACAACTCGCTCACAAGGCCACATCACAAGGCCACATCACAAGGCCACATGGGGATAGTGATGAGAAGAGACTGTATCCTTCTATTTAAAGGACTGTCAGCTGCCTTTGAGCACTACAGAAGACAATGGCCTAGTTCTATAGCAGGCCTACAAAGCCTCAGTAGAAAGATCCCAGGCATGTCCTTTGTAAGTCATTGGTATTCCCTGTCTTTCGTACGAGTGCGAGTGCACAGCATGTAAACTAGCTTACAACCTACACATGAGTAGTTAGCTCTCCAAGTAAGTCCACAGAATGAGAAAATGATTTGATAGTCATGATTCTGAGTTGGAACGAATGGGGGTGCTAATTCGTTCCTATTTTTTTGCCACATAAATAATGCACGTGCTGCAACACCGACAAGCCAACAGTGTTCATTCCCTACATGAGAAGGGCCAGAGGAATTTATGATTTGGACAAATATGCTTGTTGAGTGTAGCATCCTTTGATACTGCCTAAAATGCATTAGGAGACACAGCATTCTGTTGGGAATGAATGGGTAGATGGGTTGATGGGTAGATGGACAGATTCATTCATTTGTGAACGTTTATTCTCCTTCCAGAGAAAATTATTTCCAAAGTTCCCCTCATTTACTACATGAAACATCCCTCATCCCTGCACATGTAGAGCATGGGGATGTATGAAACTGACTCCCCAGCCTGACGTGTCCCCACCTGCATCGCCAAATTGCTAGCTTTTCGGTGGCACCGACACGTGTGCTAGCAGAGGTCCTGGGTTGGCGCCTCGGTAAGAGACAAATCAGAAGGAAGCAGTATTCGCTAAGCAAGCAGTGTAACGTCCACTACACACACACACATAGGCTACACTGTAAAACAAATTCACCTGACACCCCAGTGCTCCCCCTACAATCCTCCACACAGTCACACCTGATACCCCAGTGATCCCACTACAATCCTCCACACAGTCACACCTGACACCCCAGTGCTCCCACTACAATCCTCCACACAGTCACACCTGATACCCCAGTGCTCCCCCTACAATCCTCCACACAGTCACACCTGATACCCCAGTGCTCCCCCTACAATCCTCCACACAGTCACACCTGATACCCCAGTGCTCCCACTACAATCCTCCACACAGTCACACCTGATACCCCAGTGATCCCACTACAATCCTCCACACAGTCACACCTGATACCCCAGTGCTCCCACTACAATCCTCCACACAGTCACACCTGATACCCCAGTGCTCCCACTACAATCCTCCACACAGTCACACCTGATACCCCAGTGCTCCCACTACAATCCTCCACACAGTCACACCTGATACCCCAGTGCTCCCACTACAATCCTCCACACAGTCACACCTGATACCCCAGTGCTCCCACTACAATCCTCCACACAGTCACACCTGATACCCCAGTGCTCCCACTACAATCCTCCACACAGTCACACCTGATACCCCAGTGCTCCCACTACAATCCTCCACACAGTCACACCTGATACCCCAGTGCTCCCACTACAACCCTCCACACAGCCACACCTGATACCCCAGTGCTCCCACTACAATCCTCCCTCCTTTAAAATGGTTTGCTTCCTCTAACGGTCTAAGAATAAGTAGAGCTATACAGAACAAAATGAGGTATAAAAAACAATATTTATGGAATAGAATATTTTCTATAGAATCTTAAGATAAGTGAATATTAACATTAACATAAGAAATTGTAGAAAATACAAAATGTAGAAATTATAAAACATAACACTGAGTTTTGGCTCTGCTGCATGGTAATTAGTCCAGTCCTCACGATATTATACAATTAGCTTTGTCTATACAATGTAAACATAAGCCTAAAAGGCTATGGCTGCAGCTATATGTCTCAAAATAGTCAAATAAAATCTTTACAGCCTGGGCATTTTCAGCATCAGTCTGTCTGGGCACCCGTCTGTCTGGGCACCCGTCTGTCTGGGCACCCGTCTGTCTGGGCACCCGTCTGTCTGGGCACCCGTCTGTCTGGGCACCCGTCTGTCTGGGCACCCGTCTGTCTGGACTGTCTGGAAGAAATGGAGAAAGTATGTCACATAGTTAAGCAGTCAGTCATTTACATAAATGCACTTCTGCCATGCAATCTTAAATGGTACTAAGTGTGTAAACATTTGAATGTTTTTGTTCATATCTCACCATCACAATACTCGTCTTCTGCACATTCTTGAGGAAAAATCATCACAATGATACCATCGTAGGACACGTTTCCCCTTGTCAGGATTTATGCTCATGATGGCCAGACCACTCAAACGTTCCTGTGACATGGAAGACCTCAGGTAGCTTTTGATGAGCTTTTATTTTGAAAAGCTCCTCTCTGCCGATGCTACTGTTACTGGTAGAGTGACTGTAATACGGATAGAGTTCCTCCCGGTTTTTCTCACAGAGAAAGGAAAGCAGCTCAAAGGCAGTCATCTTATCTGATAGCAGATCAGGTAAATTCTGAATCTCGTGTTCCAGATACTTTCCACTGATGTCACAGTCATCTCTGAAGGTTAGAGTGTGTTCAACTTCCATGCAGTGAGCCTTTAAAGACTCACTGGACATCTGAGAGGCAGTGCTGAAGTTCAGCAGTACTCCATGTTACGTTTTCACCTGATTGAGTGTTTCAAATCTCTCATCCATGAATGTCACAGCAGAGACGACCACAATGTTGAAGTAGTTGACTTCAAGGTTTTTCAGAGCATCAGTCACTGGTTCATCAGGAACCTCATAGCTCAAATGACTTTTGCTGTTTCTCAGTCTCTTCTCTTTCAGAACAGCCTTCACATGAATTTCTTCACAAATGCTTTTGGCTAAAGTCTGGGCCTCAAAGAATCCAGTTTCCCAGTATGTTTCCCGAACCTCAGAAGCCTGATACCTGATTGCATGAATACCTTGGAGCCTACTCTCCCACCTTGTGGTACTCCATAACTTCACAGTGTTTCTTCAAAACACTCCATCTTTGTGTGCCAGCTGAAAAGAAGGTGAAGAGCTTTTGCACATGCCCCAAAAACCTAACTGCATCTTTTGCAGATTTGGCAGCATCTGCAATGACGAGGTCTAGAGTATGTGCTCCACATGGGACGAACACGGCTCTGGGATTTCTTTCAGCAGTCTGGCTTGTACTCTTTGGTGCTTGCCCTTCATGTTGGCCCCATTATCATATGCTTTCCCTCTGTAATCTTCAAATGGAATCTTCAGCTCGTTCAGCTTACCTAAAATGACAGTGGACAGATTCAAGCCTGCTGTAACCTCAACATTCACAAAGCTGAGGAAGTGCTCCTTGATCTCTGGCTTTCCCTTTAAACCCACGCTTCTCAAAATAATAGATATTTGCTCCTGGTGACTAATGTCAGGCGTACAGTCCAAGATAATGGAGAAGAACTTTGAATCTCTTACTTGAGTCACTATTGCTTCCAGAATCTTGTCACTAACAATCTGTATCAGCTCATTCTCTTTGCGCTTCCCAAGGTAATGAGCATGTGTCTCTCCATCTTTAATTTTGCTGAAATGATTTTCCATTACGGGGTCAAATCTTGCCAGTAATTCAACCTCTTTTAGTAAGTTTACATTATCTGGTTGGAAGAGTTTGCCTGATGAACCCCTGAATGCTAGGTTTCTTTGAGCCAGAGACTGGGTGATACTTATTAAACGTGTAAGGACATCCCGCCATCTCTTTCTTCAGCCTACAAAATTGTCATTTGTATCTCGTCAAGAGTCTGTCCCCGACTTAGGTGCAGATCAAGTTCTCTCTGCTTAATCATATTATCTGTGTGATCAGGACTACCCTCATGGGGTTTCAGAATGGCGTTGATATTTGACCAGTCATTCACACCTTTATTATTTTGTAGTCTTTTGTAAAAAAGAGCTTACAGCATAAGCAATACACAGCGTTGTTTTTGATTGAATATGAAAGCCAGCTCCTGGTAATCTATTCCCCATTTAGCCAGCTCCTGGTAATCTATTCCCCATTTAGCCAGCTCCTGGTAATCTATTCCCCATTTAGCCAACTCCTGGTAATCTATTCCCCATTTAGCCAACTCCTGGTAATCTATTCCCCATTTAGCCAGCTCCTGGTAATCTATTCCCCATTTAGCCAGCTCCTGGTAATCTATTCCCCATTTAGCCAGCTCCTGGTAATCTATTCCCCATTTAGCCAGCTCCTGGTAATCTATTCCCCATTTAGCCAGCTCCTGGTAATCTATTCCCCATTTAGCCAACTCCTGGTAATCTATTCCCCATTTAGCCAACTCCTGGTAATCTATTCCCCATTTAGCCAACTCCTGGTAATCTATTCCCCATTTAGCCAACTCCTGGTAATCTATTCCCCATTTAGCCAGCTCCTGGTAATCTATTCCCCATTTAGCCAGCTCCTGGTAATCTATTCCCCATTTAGCCAGCTCCTGGTAATCTATTCCCCATTTAGCCAGCTCCTGGTAATCTATTCCCCATTTAGCCAGCTCCTGGTAATCTATTCCCCATTTAGCCAGCTCCTGGTAATCTATTCCCCATTTAGCCAGCTCCTGGTAATCTATTCCCCATTTAGCCAGCTCCTGGTAATCTATTCCCCATTTAGCCAGCTCCTGGTAATCTATTCCCCATTTAGCCAGCTCCTGGTAATCTATTCCCCATTTAGCCAGCTCCTGGTAATCTATTCCCCATTTAGCCAGCTCCTGGTAATCTATTCCCCATTTAGCCAGCTCCTGGTAATCTATTCCCCATTTAGCCAGCTCCTGGTAATCTATTCCCCATTTAGCCAGCTCCTGGTAATCTATTCCCCATTTAGCCAGCTCCTGGTAATCTATTCCCCATTTAGCCAGCTCCTGGTAATCTATTCCCAATTTAGCCAGCTCCTGGTAATCTATTCCCCATTTAGCCAGCTCCTGGTAATCTATTCCCCATTTAGCCAGCTCCTGGTAATCTATTCCCCATTTAGCCAGCTCCTGGTAATCTATTCCCCATTTAGCCAGCTCCTGGTAATCTATTCCCCATTTAGCCAGCTCCTGGTAATCTATTCCCCATTTAGCCAGCTCCTGGTAATCTATTCCCCATTTAGCCAGCTCCTGGTAATCTATTCCCCATTTAGCCAGCTCCTGGTAATCTATTCCCCATTTAGCCAGCTCCTGGTAATCTATTCCCCATTTAGCCAGCTCCTGGTAATCTATTCCCCATTTAGCCAGCTCCTGGTAATCTATTCCCCATTTAGCCAGCTCCTGGTAATCTATTCCCAATTTAGCCAGCTCCTGGTAATCTATTCCCCATTTAGCCAGCTCCTGGTAATCTATTCCCAATTTAGCCAGCTCCTGGTAATCTTTTCCCCATTTAGCCAGCTCCTGGTAATCTTTTCCCCATTTAGCCAGCTCCTGGTAATCTTTTCCCCATTTAGCCAGCTCCTGGTAATCTTTTCCCCATTTAGCCAGCTCCTGGTAATCTATTCCCCATTTAGCCAGCTCCTGGTAATCTATTCCCCATTTAGCCAGCTCCTGGTAATCTTTTCCCCATTTAGCCAGCTCCTGGTAATCTTTTCCCCATTTAGCCAGCTCCTGGTAATCTATTCCCCATTTAGCCAGCTCCTGGTAATCTATTCCCCATTTAGCCAGCTCCTGGTAATCTATTCCCCATTTAGCCAGCTCCTGGTAATCTATTCCCCATTTAGCCAGCTCCTGTTAATCTATTCCCCATTTAGCCAGCTCCTGTTAATCTATTCCCAATTTAGCCAGCTCCTGGTAATCTATTCCCAATTTAGCCAGCTCCTGGTAATCTATTCCCAATTTAGCCAGCTCCTGGTAATCTATTCCCAATTTAGCCAGCTCCTGGTAATCTATTCCCAATTTAGCCAGCTCCTGTTAATCTATTCCCAATTTAGCCAGCTCCTGGTAATCTATTCCCAATTTAGCCAGCTCCTGTTAATCTATTCCCAATTTAGCCAGCTCCTGGTAATCTATTCCCAATTTAGCCAGCTCCTGGTAATCTATTCCCAATTTAGCCAGCTCCTGTTAATCTATTCCCAATTTAGCCAGCTCCTGGTAATCTATTCCCAATTTAGCCAGCTCCTGGTAATCTATTCCCAATTTAGCCAGCTCCTGTTAATCTATTCCCAATTTAGCCAGCTCCTGGTAATCTATTCCCAATTTAGCCAGCTCCTGTTAATCTATTCCCCATTTAGCCAGCTCCTGGTAATCTATTCCCCATTTAGCCAGCTCCTGGTAATCTATTCCCCATTTAGCCAGCTCCTGGTAATCTATTCCCAATTTAGCCAGCTCCTGGTAATCTATTCCCAATTTAGCCAGCTCCTGGTAATCTATTCCCCATTTAGCCAGCTCCTGGTAATCTATTCCCCATTTAGCCAGCTCCTGGTAATCTATTCCCAATTTAGCCAGCTCCTGGTAATCTATTCCCAATTTAGCCAGCTCCTGGTAATCTATTCCCCATTTAGCCAGCTCCTGGTAATCTATTCCCAATTTAGCCAGCTCCTGGTAATCTATTCCCAATTTAGCCAGCTCCTGGTAATCTATTCCCAATTTAGCCAGCTCCTGGTTATCTATTCCCAATTTAGCCAGCTCCTGGTTATCTATTCCCAATTTAGCCAGCTCCTGGTAATCTATTCCCCATTTAGCCAGCTCCTGGTAATCTATTCCCCATTTAGCCAGCTCCTGGTAATCTATTCCCAATTTAGCCAGCTCCTGTTAATCTATTCCCAATTTAGCCAGCTCCTGGTAATCTATTCCCCATTTAGCCAGCTCCTGGTAATCTATTCCCCATTTAGCCAGCTCCTGGTAATCTATTCCCCATTTAGCCAGCTCCTGGTAATCTTTTCCCCATTTAGCCAGCTCCTGGTAATCTTTTCCCCATTTAGCAAGCTCCTGGTAATCTATTCCCAATTTAGCCAGCTCCTGGTAATCTTTTTCCCCATTTAGCCAGCTCCTGGTAATCTTTTTCCCCATTTAGCCAGCTCCTGGTAATCTTTTTCCCCATTTAGCCAACTCCTGGTAATCGTTTCATCATTTAGCCAGCTCCTGGTAATCTTTTCCCCATTTAGCCAGCTCCTGGTAATCTTTCCCCATTTAGCCAGCTCCTGGTAATCTTTTCCCCATTTGACAACTGTCTCTGTAATAAGCCTGAATGGAAACCTCTTCTAGACTTGTCTTTAGGGTAAGAAAAATCCAGTCCTGGTTTGAATGGACCTCTGCTCACTAACTCAGTCCTCATAAAGTCTGTTAAGATTGGGGCCAATCTGCTGGGTTATTTGGTGGAGATGCAACTGCTCTATTAGAGTCTGAGCTGCTTGTATCTGATGCTGGCTGTACACCTCTGGTAGTGCTAGTACTGTCTAAGGCTGCCTGTACTTCACCTGGGTCTGTGTTAGTACTTGCTGAAGATGGCTGTATTGGGTCTGTGTTAGTATTTGCTGAAGCCAGCTGTACTGGGTCTGTGTTAGTACTTGCTGAAGCTGCCAGTACTGGGTCTGTGTTAGTACTGGCTGAGGCTGGAAGTGGATCAGCTGAGTCTGTTCTTGTACTGGCTGATGATCCAGCATCTCCTCTACTGACAAACCTAAGCATAGCGCCTGTAAATGATACATAACAATACTATTATTAATTTAATCAGCTGCATCAGGCCCATTCAAACTGGCTCCCCCAGATTTCCTTTTATACATTTTCAAATATAAAATACTATTTACACTATGGCTTGGATGAATACTGATGGTTATTATTTACTGAGAGATGTGCAAATTTAATTTTGTGCACGCGCATATGAACGCATGTTCACACGCAACGCGGTTATCTTTTCTGAGCTGCAGTTATAAACAAGGTTGCCTGTTGACGTTTATCAAACGTAATAAATAGTTGTATTCACGCTCACATTTGTCAGGCACAAAGTCACAGAACACAGCCCTGGAAGTGGCTGGCAAGCAAGCAAGACACAGACAGACCAAGAGATGCACTGTCCAGCTAGGTTAGCAAATCAGACAGACTAGAGAGAGATGCACTGCAAGCTATCACATCAACTTAACATTTCTGTTATTTGCTGACATCAAACTTGGAGAGGAGAGAACACAAGTTTACCTGATCGCTGTTCCCACAATTCACTCTCGTGGTGTTTTTTTGTTTTCTTTTCGTGACCAAAAAGATAGTTCCGCCTAGTTCATCCTCTCATCTAAGTTGTAAACACTGACACCCGCTTTGACACGAGAGGAAGGCGGGGCCCTTGCATAATTTGCAGGGCCGCCCGGCTCTGTTAAGCTTGAACTCAACCAACCTCAAAGTTAATCTGAACAGCGCCCACAAAGAATCATACAAACAATTTCAGTATAAAGACAAAGTAGGACAGCCACCAGCTAATAGTAACTGCACATCAACGGCAATGTTAGGACAACCAGCTTTACGCCTCGATCACACCGACAGTGTTTTTGAGCTAAATGGTACGCAGCATCATCTGAATAAACTCAGCAAAAAAAAAAACGTCCTCTCACTGTCAACTGCATTTATTTTTAGCCAACTTAACATGTGTAAATATGTGTACCAACATAACAAGATTCAACAACTGAGACATAAACTGAACAAGTTCCACAGACATGTGACTAACAGAAATTGAATAACGTGTCCCTGAACAACGGGGGGTCAAAATCAAAAGTAACACTCAGTATCTGGTGTGGCCACCAGCTGCATTAAGTACTGCAGTGCATCTCTTCCTCATGGACTGCACCAGATTTGCCAGTCATTGCTGTGAGATGTTACCCCACTCTTCCACCAAGGTACCTGCAAGTCCCCGAGCATTTCTGTGGGGAATAGCCCTAGCCCTCCCCTCCGATCCAATAAGTCCCAAACAAGCTCAATGGGATTGAGATCCAGGCTCTTCACTGGCTATGGCAGAACGCTGACAATCCTGTCTTGCAGGAAATCACACACATAATGAGCAGTATGGCTGGTGGCATTGTGATGCTGCAGGTACTACAATACATTAAGGACAGGAATGTGATCCTCCAGTCAGGAAAAATCTCACTTGACACAGAGGCAGCCAATATCAGAGCCTTAAAGGAAGAGATGCAGACTCATAGAGATGGATAGGAGTCTCTCCTGTCTGAGGCAATACTGATTGCTGCGCAAATGGATGTTGCACCTCAATTTAGCAAGGAACACAGCCGCCAGAGGAAAAGGAAGAGATTCCACGATGAGACCTCTCAAGAGGAGACGGCTCAGGACAGTGCAGCAACGGTGTTTCAGAACACAGTGTTTTTTACTGCTATGGACAACATCATTAGTGACTTGGACACTAGGCTCCACACCACTGCAACAATTGTAGAATCATTTTCTGCTGTTCTGAAAGTTGGGCAGATTAGTGAGGATTAAGTATCTTCTGTGTGCCAACCACTGATCATGAAGTGAAGTTGAAGTTTCATATGCTGCCACTTCCCCCCCCTAACATGTCCCCTCTTGGTCTCCTGAATGCAATTTGTAAGATGCAGCTGCAAAGCATTTATGGAGAAGTGTGCATTGCTTTACTTATATTTTGCACACTGCCTGTGAATGTAGCTGGTGGCAAGAGCGCTTTCAGTAAGCTAAAACTGATAGAAACTATTCGTAGGCTTCGTAGTCTTGCCATGCTGTCCATTGAAAGTCAGTTAGCTAGAAAGCTGGACTTCAAAGACTTGATCAGTGACTTTGCTAGCAAGAAGGCTTGGCGCTGGGCTCTTGGTGAGTAAGGCTGAGCAAGGGTCAGTGATAACTGTTAAATGGCATGGCTATGGATATTGGATCACTACACACATGATGCCCACAGGCTGAGAACAAGACTGAGAACAGACTAAGAACAAGATATATCTCAAAGTAATGGCTGGATTGACATAAAATTTGATGTGCACAATCAAGACCCTAAGTGGGAGAAACCTATTGATTTGATGACCACGTGACCTTTCCTCTAGCGCCACCATCAGGCCGTTTCATTTCCATTTTGTTTTCCATTTTCCATTTCCACTTTTCCAGCTGCTGATTTTCTAGTTGGTATGTATACTTAGTTCAACAATCTGCTGCTTATTTTCTAGTTGGTATGTATACTAAGTTCAACAATCAGCAGCTTATTTTCTAGTTGGTATGTATACTAAGTTCAACAATCTGCTGCTGATTTTCTAGTTGGTAGGTATACTAAGTTCAACAATCTGCTGCTTATTTTCTAGTTGGTATGTATACTTAGTTCAACAATCTGCTGCTTATTTTCTAGTTGGTAGGTATACTTAGTTCAACAATCAGCAGCTTATTTTCTAGTTGGTATGTATACTAAGTTCAACAATCTGCTGCTTATTTTCTAGTTGGTATGTATACTTAGTTCAACAATCTGCTGCTTATTTTCTAGTTGGTAGGTATACTTAGTTCAACAATCTGCTGCTTATTTTCTAGTTGGTATGTATACTTAGTTCAACAATCTGCTGCTTATTTTCTAGTTGGTATGTATACTTAGTTCAACAATCTGCTGCTTATTGTCTAGTTGGTAGGTATACTTAGTTCAACAATCAGCTGCTTATTTTCTAGTTGGTATGTATACTTAGTTCAACAATCTGCTGCTTATTTTCTAGTTGGTATGTATACTAAGTTCAACAATCTGCTGCTTATTTTCTAGTTGGTAGGTATACTTAGTTCAACAATCTGCTGCTTATTTTCTAGTTGGTAGGTATACTTAGTTCAACAATCTGCAGCTTATTTTCTAGTTGGTATGTATACTAAGTTCAACAATCAGCAGCTTATTTTCTAGTTGATATGTATACTTAGTTCAACAATCAGCAGCTTATTTTCTAGTTGGTAGGTATACTTAGTTCAACAATCTGCTGCTGATTTTATTATTTGGTTTGTTATATCATTCTATAGATGATAATGTTAATTTATTTTAATTGAAGGTTAATATATATTTAATTTATATTGATTTTAAGTTATTCATGAATGTTAAGAGAATTTTCCATTCAAGAATTGTACCATTAAAATGACATTTAGATTGTAAAAGTTGGCTTTTAGCACATTTATTAAAGAGGGTATCAGTCTTGTATCAAATAGTGAATTTCACTGTATGCAGAATGTTGCATGCATGTCTGCACAGTGTTATATTTTCACAGCTCACTGTCAGTAAATATCGCACAGTAATATTGGACTACAAGAGAGTTACAAGCCTGCAAAGATAGAGTTATCTAAAGCGTTGAATGGGTCGATTGGGTTCTGGGGGTGTGTGGTTACAGCAATTGGGCAGGGTTGGTGTGGCCTGTGGTGGTGGGGCCCAATGTGATATCTTTTCATGGGGCCCAAAATCCCTGGAGTGCCCCTGCCGACGATTATCCTTTTAAATCCAAGTCACATTAAGATTGATTTATAATTGGAACATGACCAAACCTCATCACCTTATGTATTCTCCCCCCTGTGGCAGGAAGTGACATCCCCAAAAACACAAATGATAAGCCTGAAACACTTAAATGGCTCTTAGCCTCCCACACATAGGCTACTGTCTGTCCCTAACACTGCAACCACATCTGAATCTGAAACTAAATAAAAATAAAATAGGAATATCAATTATTTTATAAAACTCTAATAAATAAAAACTATTACAAAATCACAAAACTATAATAACCTTGCAGCTAAAGGATGGGTCTGGAGAAATGTAACCACTCAAGTTCATGATATGATATCAACATTATAGTTTTAACCGTGTTGTGAGGCTATACAATGTTTGTTTACAAGCATATTTTTTTTACAAACAAAGGAGCAAAACAAGATCATATTTTGGGTTCTGGTGGTGTTAGTTGAACCAAGCTCATGAGGCATGTGTATCTTATATTCTTCAAGAATCAATGTCTATGTATGGTTCATTTAATTACATCAATTTTTGGACTGAATCAATCACAGATTGCCCCTTTAAAAGGCCTAACATATTTTTTTTACAATAGGCCTACATTACTGAGTTTACCCATTCACTAGATGTTTGACAACAACGCCTCCCTTCGCTCATCCAATCCAATTCAATACCCAAAGCCGATCAATATGAATATATTATCCTAGGTTGCGTCACACGGTATCCCACCCGCGCTGCTGCTTATCCAACCGCAGTGGACCCTCGTGCGGAGGCTACTTGATACTGCGCTTTGCAGGCTTCTATAGCAGCAGTGTGATGCATAGCCTATGTGTGATGTCCTGCTGATGCACATGCTTGAAAATAACGCAGCTGAGTTTGTCTATTTGTGATGGTTTTTCTACTTTTTTCTTATCTTGAATTCGCATTTGACGCGCCGAATCTGGTCATTTGTTCGCGACTGAATTACCGTTTCCAAGAGTGGATGCTGGATACATGTGTTGGTGCATTTGTAGGATTTCTAAATTCTGAATGAAATGCAGGTAGGCAAAAAAAACGTGAACATTTTACTTCAATTGGAAACTTTTCATCTGTTCTTATATTTCTGGAAAATGTTATGGTTCGGTTTTCATACGGATGCCCTGGTCTAAGTCAGTTGTTCAGCATGCCAATACTTTTGCTGTTATTTTTGTCTTCTCTTAGGTCTGGTAAACCCAGTGACACAGTCCATTTGAGATGTCCGAAATCCATAATTATAATCAAAGTCGACCCAGCAGCACACGTGGCAGTGATTATGTGTGGCAGTATGAATATTATGATGATGACGAGCCCGTGTCTTTCGAGGGTCTCAAGGCTCATCGATGTGAGTGACATCTTATTTTACTAAACGCCTTCCCTGGCCTCTTAATGAAACGCTAGATAAGTCAATTGATTAGTCAATTGATAGTGTGTGTGCACATTACATTTTATCGGCGTGAATTTGTCGCTGTGCGTGTGTCTGCGCGCGTGCATGTTTGTTTACACTCCCACCACGTCCATCCTATGTTAATTAAGTTTCTATAATTGCATCAGGCAGCTGCTTCCCTAATTGTAATGCTCCTTTTTTTCCAAATCAGTAGGACACCACTGGGCACAGACTGGTTCAATCAACCTTGTTTCAACATCATTTGTCAACATATTGTAATGTGGAATCTATGTGGAAAATACAGTGGATTTGCAAAAAGTCATCAACTTGTTTTGAGTGAAAATTCAACCACAGGATTATGTCATTATGGTAACCAATTTTCAACAAACCTCATAAAACATGTTGAATTTGTACCTTTGAAGCAACATCACATACTCTATGCAATATCCTCTATAAGAAAAAAGTATAAACTGGATGGTTCGAGCCCAGAATGCTGATTGGCTGACAGCTGTGGTATATCAGACCGTATGACATTTATTTTTACTGCTCTAATTACGTTGGTAACCAGTTTATAATAGCAATAAGGCACCTCAGGGATTTGTGATATATGGCCAATATACCACGGCTAAGGGCTGTGTCCAGGCACTCCGCGATGCGTTGTGTATAAGAACAGCCCTTAGCCGTGGTATATTGGCCAGGACCCTGTCTTTCAAAGAATTTGTTTCCCATGCTTGTTCAATGAACCATAAACAATTAATGAACATGCACCTGTGAAACGGTCGTTAAGACACTAACAGCTTACAGACGGTAGGCAATTAAGATCACAGTTATGAAAACTTAGGACACTAAAGAGGCCTTTCTACTGACTCCGGAAAAACACCAAAAGAAAGATGCCCAGGGTCCCTGCTCATCTGTGTGAACGTGCATTAGGCATGCTGCAAGGAGGCATGAGGACTGCAGATGTGGCCAGGGCAATAAATTATATTGTCCGTACTGTGAGACGCCTATGACAGCGCTACAGGGAGACAGGACGGACAGCTGATCATGGCAGACCACATGTTACAACACCTGCACAGGATCGGTACATCCGAACATCACACCTGCGGGACAGGTACAGGATGGCAACAACAACTGCCTGAGTTACACCAGGAACGCACAATCCCTCCATCAGTGCTCAGACTGTCCGCAATAGGCTGAGAGAGGCTGGACTGAGGGCTTGTAGGCCTGTTGTAAGGCAGGACCTCACCAGACCTCACCAGCAACAACGTTGCATATGGGCACAAACCCACCGTCGCTGGACCAGACAGGACTGGCAAAAAGTGCTCTTCACTGACAAGTCGCATTTTTGTCTCACCAGGGGTGATGGTTGGATTCGCATTTATCGTCAAAGGAATGATCGTTACACCGAGGCCTGAACTCTGGAGTGGGATCGAGGTGGAGAGTCCGTCATGGTCTGGGGCAGTATGCCACAGCATCATCGGACTGAGCTTGTTGTCATTGCAGGCAATCTCAAGACTGTGCGTTACAGGGAAGACATCCTCCTCCCTCATGTGGTACCCTTCCTGCAGGCTCATCCTGACATGACCCTCCAGCATGACATTGCCACCAGCCATGCTGCTTGTTCTGTGCATGATTTCCTGCAAGACAGGAATGTCAGTGTTCTGCCATGGGCAGCAAAGAGCCCGGATCTCAATCCCATTGAGCACGTCTGAGACCTGTTGGATCGGAGGGTGAGGGTTAGAGCCCCCCCCCCCCCCCCCCCCCAGAAATCTCCGGGAACATGCATTGTGCCTGGGTGGAAGACTGGGGTAACATCTCACAGCAAGAACTGGCAAATCTGGTGCAGTCCACAAGGAGGAGATGCACTGCAGTACTTAAACCCCCCTATGTTCAGGGACACATTATTCAATTTCTGTTAGTCACATGTCTGTGGAACTTGTTCAGTTTGTTTCAGTTGTTGAATCTTGTTATGTTCATCCAAATATTTACACATGTTAAGTTTGCTGAAAATAAATGCAGTTCACAGTAAGGGGACGTTTCTTTTTTTGCTGAGTTTATATTCAATTCTGTAATTTAGGACTAAAGCATTTAGGAAGTCATCAACAGCTATTGTTGTGAATAGTTATGCACGCTCAAATTTTCTGTTTTTTTGTCTTATTTCTTGTTTGTTTCACAAGCAAAAATATTTTGCATCTTCAAAGTGGTAGGCATGTTGTATAAATCAAATTATACAAACCCCACAAAAATCCATTTTAATTCCAGGTTGGAAGGCAACAAAATAGGAAAAATGCCAAGGTGGGTGAATAATTTCGCTAGCCGCTGTATATCAAATGGAATCGACAAGTGAATAATACTTATGTTGCGTTCACTTCTCCATCTCATCCAAAAATCTCACCAAAACAATCTTACTGTATTTAAAGAGAGGGAATAAGAGAAACCTGAAAGACAGAGGGAGAGATGGAGATGATGTAACATCTTCCAACGCAGTGTGCTTGTTTTACAACTTAATGACTATTTACTGACCGGAACTGGACCATAATCCCTTGTTGATCTGATGTTGCAGACTCCATCGTCATCGGCTTCTGGGTGGGACTAGCCGTGTTCGTCGTCTTCATGTTCTTCATCCTCACCCTGCTGACCAAGACAGGAGCCCCGCACCAAGAGTGAGTTGAAAACAGCCCCTCTTTCCCCCCCTAAACCGTACAATCTGTCTACCCCATCTACGTTCCCCATTTCCCCTGAAACCCTCTACCCCTTACCTCTCCACCCTTTGCTGGGAGCCCTTCCAGAACCATGGACAGCCCCAGAAACTAGCATTGCAGTTTCAAGGGCTTTTTCTCAATTGTCTCAGTCTGTCCCCACCTCGCCTTTTCTCTGTTATCTGCACTAATCTAAAATAATTGAGCAGGTGAAAGCCAGCCTAATTATGAGCTTCCACCATATTGTTTTCACCTGCCAAGTCTTTTCTAATCAGTACAAATGAAGGAGAAGACCAGGGGAGAGAACAGATTTTTAGACAACTGAGACAGAGCCAAAGACTGATTCCCTCGATCATATCCAACCGTCTTACCTACCGCACTGCAGAACAACTGTGGCTAACATTTTGCTTGTTGGTTAATATGCCATCAGCAGAATTTCCATTAGTAGATAATAAATAAGAAAGAGAGGTATATGTCAAGGCGAAATAATGAGATGTATTTATCTGTTTATATTAATTTGTCTCTGCATCAATCCATTAAGTCTCACCTCTCGAGGCTGTTTCATGGCACTTTAGAGGCAGATGGCTTGGCTCTGGAGTGGAAACACACTAACACTAGAGCTACCATTAACACAAAACACTGGTGACACACTGGTGTGGACGTAAGTCTCAATGGAAAAAGCACCATTTGGGCTGTCTTGCTCACCTCCATATGGTTATTGGCAAGACAGTACAAACAGATCTGGGACCAGGTTAAGAAAGGCTACCTTTGGGAAAAAAATAATTATCTAGTAATCACCCAGTGAATATAATCTGTTCTCTCCGTAATGTGATAAATCGTCAGTCTGTTAAGATTATTTCTGAATTACACAATCTAATAAAGATTCAATCAAATGTTGGATTATAAGACATTCACAAGCTATATTGCTGTCCTTGAAAGTAATATAAATTCATTGACACGTATTGCTCCTTCTGCTTTGTCCCTTCCCACTGGGCAACTGTTGAATCAACGTTGTTTCCACGTCATTGCAACCCCAAAAAATCTATGTGATGTCATTGAAACAATGTGGGAAAAGTATTGGATTTGCAAAAAGTAAGGTCATTTTGTATTTTTTTCCCACCCAACTTTTAACCTAAATCCAATGACATGGTGACATTTTTGTTGTTGATTTCACGTTAAATTGACGTTAGTTGACAACTCAACCAAATGTAAATCTAGACTTGAACTGACGTCTGTGCCCAGGGGGTTCTCCTCTTCATCTTGCTCACATCCTCGCCACTTAACTTCTCTGCTCTTTCATAAACTTCTCTCTGCCCTCTTCTTTCCATCCATCAATCCTCATAATTTTTCCTAAAGTCCTATTAAATTGAATTTCTCTCCACTCCTAACCTTCCCCTATCTTCGACTAACCCTTCACCTCAACTAACCTCTCCTCTATTATCCTCTCCTCTCTTTCTAAGCCCCTCTTTTCTCCTTTTATCCTCTCTCTTCCCTCCTCTCTAACCCCCCCCCCCCCCCCTCCTCTCCACTCTAACCTCCTCTGTGAGAGAGATGGCCATTACTCTAACATTTAAAAGGCTTAAAATCGGACTGAGAATGTCTTATTCAAAATAACTTTATTTAAAACTGCAGTAGCAGAGCAAATTAAACATACAAAGCTGGCAGCTAAAACGTATATGTCTCACCGTAGTTAAAAGTAGTTCTGAATACAAAGGACATGGTGTTATAAATCCTTTGTGCCAATAGTGGATTGTGAGCACTAACATAACTTGCTTGATGTTGTTGAGATGAGGATAAGGCAGATATTTCATTGGTGTTTTCAAGTGGGCACCTTCCATCTTAAATGTTTCGTTGATGAGTCCACAGCATTTCCAGAAGGCTCAACAGTGAATTCTGGTATCCCAGAACCAGCCCCCTCTATACCTGCTCAATCTCCTCCCCGCTCACTTTGAGGCCCATCTGGGTTATTTTCTCTACAGCCAGAGTCACTGGCTGCCCCTTTCAGCAGCCTCTGAAGTTGCCTTCATGGTTTGACATAAGGCTTGGCAGTGAATCCCAAGGTCCTTCAGCAACCTGGTAGTAGATGTTGCCACAAATCCACAACACCCAACCTCCATTGGGCAAACTCTTGCTTTCCAGCCTCCCTGCTCGGTATCCACTGCAAGCTCAGCCTCTTCCACTCGTGTGCCTCGTCCACCTTATCATCCCAAGGCACAGTTAACTTCACAAAGTAGAGAGCGCACAGAGACTGGGACCATAGTAGACCATAGTACCAGGTTTGGTCTTAGGTTGGTAACAGCTGTTGTATCTCAGATGGAACTGTGAGGCATTGGTCCACATCCGTCAGCATTTTCCATTCTAGGGCCGCATTCAGATTTCCAGCCTTTGTCCTTGGAGAGAGATTTCTCAGTTTTTGTTCTCCTCCGTGGACAAATGCTTTTTGTTGCGTAGGGTCAGGTGTTCTGGGAGGCAAGGCATTGATGGTTGTTCACTTGGTTTCAAAGCTTCAGCTTGGCAGGATGGATGGACCTGTCAATGCTCTTGAGTCCTCTGATGGTTTCCTGCCTTAGCACCTGGGCTGGGTCTGTGTCCTTGAGACTTGCATCATACTGTCGTCACCTGGGCTGGGTCTATGTGCTTGAGGCTTGCATCATACCGTCGTCACCTGGGCTTGGTCTGTGACCTTGAGGCTTGCATCATACCGTCGTCACCTGGGCTTGGTCTGTGACCTTGCGGCTGGCATCATACAATACTTCCAAGGGTTTTTATGGGCTGCTCTGTTGGTATTGGCTCATCATTGATGAAGAAACCTTTTGTCAGACAGTTTACCTTTGGTGATAGACATGCTTCTTGATTTGCAAGGTATTTATTCAATCTTCATTCTGGCCCACTTGAAGTTATCTTGAAGTTATCCAAGCAGGCACCTGGTGCATGCTGCAGTAGTGGTCATGGTTGTTGTCGTGTCTTTGGCTATGCCGGATTAAGTGATATATGACATGCTATTCTATAAAATAATTTGTTTTTTTCCAGGTGATCCTCCAGCTCTTACTTTTAGAGTTATTCTTTTTTCCTTGGTGAAAAGCGCTTCGATGAATTTGAAAGGGATAGTTAATTGAACCCACCTGGTGTCCCAGGTCTAAATCAGTCCCTGAGTAGAGGGGAACAATGAATAAACGCAGTGGAACTGGCTTTGAGGTCCAGAGTTTAGTTTGAGGGCTCTAAACCCTAGGGTTATACCCACTTTTTCTTTCTTGCTGGATGGGCTCAATACACTCCACATTTGATGTTTATGTGCTTGAGTTATTCTGCAAACTTTGGTTTTGCTCGAGTCACTGAACATTCGACTGACTTAAATGACTTCTCAAGAAGTACTGATCAATGCGAGACCCTGTTCTCCCTCCTCCAAGCACATTCTACTGACACAAACATTCTGGCACACCTACTTTAAGATGGCAGGTGACCCAATTACTGAGCTGAAACCCCTGTGTCAATTGCCGACTTCCATTAACTGGACCAATAGAAACAGTTGACAATGAACACGACTGCAATTGGTTGAAAATTATGGAAAATACCTAGTTACTGGTACGTTTGGCTCTATAAAAACTTGGAATAAAAACACTTTAAAATCAAGGTCTCTATTGAAGGCCTCTCTTTCACACCCTCCCTCTCTCCTCTCCTTGTAACATCTCGCTCTCTATTCTCCCTCCCCAACAGAAACCCGGAGCCGTGCGAGAAGCGCCACCGGCTGGGGAACTGCGTCGTGGACATCCACTGCCCCCAGGGGAACTCCCTGGCCGACGAGGACAAGGCCTTCTCGCGCCCCCTTCTGGACGAATCACGCTCCTTCTTCTACATCTGCAAGGAGAAGCAGGGGAGAGGGGGTGGATGTGGGCCGCATAGGGTCCGTGGGAGTCTGGGAGGACGCAGCTCCTTCGGGTTGGAGGAGATGGGGGAAGCCAGCGAGCGGGGAGACGGCGGTATCGACCTCCAGGGACTTCCAGAGGAGGGAAAGTCAGAGAGGGAACACAGCTTCCTGTCGCACCACTTCGACATTCCCAACTTTGTGAACTCAGAGCACAGCTCAATGACGGGAGAGGATGATCTGCTGCTCTGTGAGCCGCCCGCCCTCCTGGACAGCCAATCGTGCGTTCAGGATGGCCACCACGTCATCAGCTGAGGCCCCGCCCCATCCACATACATCATTGACATCATTATTGGAGATATGTTACCATAGCTGCAGATGAATGGCAATACTTGAGTTCCAAATGGCCTCTTCTCATTTATTTTATAGGAGTGTGGACTAACAGGTACTGTAAAGTCACACTGACCTCACCCATGACTACCAGGGTTGTGTTCATTAGGGCATGCAACAAAAAACATTTTGTTGCATAAAAACGAACATTTGTGTTTCTTATGGACAATTCCAGTTAGTCCCGCCCTGTTTCAGTCCGTTTTCCTGTGTTTGGTGACTCATGAACATGACCTAGCTCTTTTCCATCTGGCTATTGGCTGAAAATCACCATCAGCCCCTGGTGAACCTTACTTGTTAGCTTGTACTAATAGGTTGACACAGGGTGACAATGTTTTCTGCAAGGGAGAATATTCTCAAGTGGAAACTGCAGCGTCTTTTTTTGAACCTTTATTTAAGCAAGTTAGTTAAGAACAAATTCTTATTTACAATGATGGCCTAGGAACATTGGGTTAAATGCCTTGTTCAGGGGCAGAACGACAGATGTTTACGTTGTCAGCTCGGGGATTCGATCTAGCAACCTTCCGGTTACTAGACCAATGCTCTAACCACTAGACTTCCTGCCGCACCAAACCATCACATTATCTTAATGGCTAACTCATGAATTCATTTTATAAGTATGGGCTGGATGACACTACACTGGAGAGATGAGATGCCTCTTTATGAGAAACCATCTCATAAAGATTGAATGAAAAAGCAGAGAGGGGGTTGGAGAAGAGCGAGAGAGAGAGACTGTGTGGAATACATATTGATGAACACTGGTCTTCCGTTGCCCTTGTCGTATCTTGACTGAGAAATGTTCCAGACAGAAACATCATCAGACACTAAAGAAGCAGGTTCTAAACGTATAAATGCATGTATAAATACTGTTCATGTATAGATGATTATACAGGTAATATAAACCATCAGCCATGAGTCTCTGAGTGTTTTTTGTTAACAGGTATATTACACTAGCATAGCATAAACAGCTAATTAAAGTCTTCGGCCAGCTTCAGAACCTGCAGCTGCATCTAATCTAAGCTTTGTTTGCTTTAATTAATCTTTATGAAAGAACAGAAAAAACAAACCTTTCATAATACAAACACATTAGTCAATAACAAGATGACAATAAAAGGTACAAGGAGATTGTCTCATTGTAAATTAGAGGAGATGTCATCCTGCATTCATCTTGCAAAGACTACCTTGTGTCCCAAATGGCACCCTATTCCCTTTAGTGCACTACTTTTGACCAGGGCCCTATGGGCTCTGGTCAAACATTGCGCACTAAGTAGTGATTGGTTGCAATTTGGGACACATACAAAGAGGTGTGTGGCGAATACAAGTGAGCCGATCAGCATTAGATGTCAATTAATGCATTCAAACCAGGAGACGTGATGCTGACAAACAAGGGAGGGAGGGAGGTACAAACACTAAACCTGCCATCTACACTCTTAGAAATAAAGGTGCTATCTAGAACATAATACAGTTCTTCAACTCTCCCCATAAGAGAAACCATTGAAGAACCCTAGTTGGTTCCAAGTAGAACGATTTTGGTTCTATATACACTACATGACCAAAAGTATGCTCATTGAACCTCTTGATTCCAAAATGATGTGCATTAATGTGGAGTTGGTCCCCCCTTTGCTGCTATAACAGCCTCCACTCTTCTGGGAAGGCTTTCCACTAGATGCTGGAACATTGCTGTGGGGACTTGCTTCCATTCAGCCACAAGAGCATTAGTGAGGTCAGGCATTGATGTTGGGTGATTAGGCCTGGCTCGTAGTCGGTGTTCCAAATCATCCCAAATGTGTTCGGTGGGGTTGAGGTCAGGGCTCTGTGCAGGCCAGTCAAGCTTTATGCAAGGGGGCAGTTAGGATCACCACTTCATTTTAAGAATGTGAAATGTCAGAATAATAGTAGAGTGATTTATTTCAGCTTTCTTTTCTTTCATCACAGTCCCAGTGGGTCAGAAGTTTACAAACACTCAATTAGTATTTGGTAGCATTGCCTTTAAATTGTTTGACTTGGGTCAAATGTTTCGGGTAGCCTTCCACAAGCTTCCCACAAGAATTTTGGCCCATTCCTCCTGACATAGCTGATGTAACTGAGTCAGGTTTGTAGGCATCCTTGATCGCACACGCTTTTTCAGTTCTGCCCACACATTTTCTATAGGATTGAGGTCAGGGCTTTGTGATGGCCACTCCAATACCTGGACTTTGTTGTCCTTAAGCCATTTTGCCACAACTTTGGAAGTATGCTTGGGGTCATTGTCCATTTGGACAACAAATATAACTATGGTCATTATGGCCAAACAGTTATATTTTGTTTCATCAGACCAGAGGACATTTCTCCAAAAAGTACAATCTTTGTCCCCATGTGCAGTTGCAAACTGTAGTCTGGCTTTTTTATGGTGGTTTTGGAGCAGTGGCTTCTTCCTTGCTGAGCGGCCTTTCAGGTTATGTCGATGTAGGACTCGTTTTACTGTGGATGTAGATACTTTTGCACCTGTTTTCTCCAGCATCTTCACAAGGTCCTTTGCTGTTGTTCTGGGATTGATTTGCACTTTTTGCACCAAAGTACGTTCATCTCTAGGACACAGAACGCGTCTCCTTCCTGAGCGGTATGATGGTTGCGTGGTCCCATGGTGTTTATACTTGCGTACTATTGTTTGTACAGATGAACCTTCAGGCGTTTGGAAATTGCTCCCAAGGATGAACGAGACTTGTGCAGGTCTACCATTTTTTTTCTGAGGTCTTGGCTGACTTGATGTCAAGCAAAGAGACACTGAGTTTGAAGGTAGGCCTTGAAATACACCCACAGGTACATCTCCAATTGACCCAACATGATGTCAATTAGCCAAACAGAAGCTTCTAAAGCCATGACATCAATTTCTGGAATTTTCCAGGCTGTTTAAAGGCACCGTCAACTCAGTGTATGTAATCTTCTGACCCAGGGGAATTGTGATACAGGGAATTATAAGTGAAATAATCTGTAAACAATTGTTGGAAAAAGTACTTGTGTCATGCACAAGTACAAAACTCGGAATTCCAAATCGCAAACTCTGGCCTCTTTCTAGAGCCCACAAGAAGGACCGCCGCGGCACCTTCCTGTTCAAGTGAGCACAGCACAACAAGGTGAGTCCAAAAATGTATTGTATGCTGCTGCATAAATAATGTATTATGCCAGGGAGATATGTATACTGTAGCTAGAAAGTAATGCTAAGTGCATGTTGGGTAGTAAACTGTTAGTAGCCCATGTGCCTCACCCTAATAATTTGGTCCCTTTCCCTTTTCATAACTTAGGCTACTATTCTGACTTGGTGGTGCACATGTAGCCTGTAGCCTATTTTAGAGAAATGTCATCTTGAATATTGTAAGAGCTTTTATTGTCTTCTTATATTCCCCCTTTATTTATCCTACGGTTCTGACTTGGTGTACAGGCAGAATACTGTAAGAACGGCCCATGTTCTGAATTCTTTCACTGTACATTTCAAAAGTGTGTACATCTCAATTGTCAGTAGAAACCATTTTGTTTAAGCACGTCAGCCATATCAGCTATGTTTTTTAAAAAGGCAGTAAATGAGGCTAAAAACTGTTTCGCTGCCAGACAAGGCTCTGCTGATAGCCAGGTGTAGTGGTGGTAAACATTCACTCCATGGTGCTGAAAAGAAAGCTCTGCTGTTGGGACAGCTTTATGCAGGCCCTAACAGTTTGTGGGCACCATTTGTCACCATTATAGTGCAATTAATGTACTGCTTAGTGTTGTGTAGTTTAGTGGCTTTGCTGGCATGAATAAAAATACTAATAAATGTTGTTTTCCACACCAAGATTTACATGCTAAAATCGCCACTGGTTGAGACACTTAGCAAAAAACTTGCCAAAACTATAATTTAACTATAAGAAATTTGTGGAGTGGTTGAAAAATGAGTTTGAATGACTCCAACCTAAGTGTATGTAAACTTCCGACTTCAACTGTAAGTAAATATATGGAAGCAAAAGGGTTCTCCAATGGGGACAGCCGACAAATCATTTTGGAACCTTTTTTCTAAGAGTGGACCGTTGTCCCTTGACAAATGTAATGTTCACAAAAACAGGACTCAGTTTTGCTCTATGGAGGACAGGTATCACTAGTTTTGAGGGAAATTTGTTTTCATCATGTTCTTTCTTTCTCTCTCTCTCTTTCTCACACTCTGTAACACTCTCTCTCACACACTCTAAAACTCTCTTTCTCTAAGTCCTGTTAGGTGTTGTAGAGTAGCTAACATTTTTGAGACCATTGGTGATGCATCAGAGCCCCACCTGTTTTGAGCCTCACCTGTTACAGTTTTTATTTGTTGACTGTTTTGCATGTTATTTTGGCATTAATACGTGTCACATATCAGTTTGCAAGCAATGTAAAAAAAAAAACTATAATTGAGATAATAAAGCTGCATGTAAAAATGGTCTCTTTTTTGTTTTCTTAAGTAAGGCAGCTCCTAAATGCACGTCTTTCAGCCTAGCTCAGTGTTTTTTGAAGTGGTGGGGCAGCCAGCGGAAAATACAGAGCATAGGGGTTGGTAATGTTCTCAAGTTGAGCCGTGATTGGCTCAGTGTTCCATCACTCATGGGGACACTACGTCGCCGCAAAATCTACTGGGAGAGAATTAGTTTTTTCCACTTGGGTGCTGCCATAGAGTTACATTAGAAGTGCCCATTCAAGAAGGCTCAAGGTCATTGGCCACAGATAAAATGACGTCAAATCACATATCTACCGTAGCTTTGATTGGACTGATCATGTCAATATCATAATTTCAAATCGTAGCTAGCAAGCTAGACAAGCAGTCATCATTATGAGTCAAGTCGACAATCTACTGGCAAATCCTTTTCAATCCTTGTCATATGAAGAAAAATGATAGATAAAATGTATCTGTGCGCATCGGCCATTTGACATAAACATTACACAACAAGTTGGAAATGCAAATTCAACAATGAGTGCTGAGGCACGACTGCAGCCCTGGGTTCAATCCTAGGCTGTGTCACAGCCAGCTGTGACCGGGAGACCCATGGGGCGGCGCACAATTGGCCCAGCTTCGTCCGGGTTAGAGGAGGGTTTGGCCGGACTTGTCTCATCATGCTCTAGCAACTCTGTGTCCTGCAAACTGACTTCGGTCGTCAGTTCGACGGTGTTTCCTCTGACACATTGGTGTGACTGGCACCATTATAGTGCAATTAATGTACTGCTTAGTGTTGTGTAGTTTAGTGGCTTTGCTGGCATGAATAAAAATACTAATAAATGTTGTTTTCCACACCAAGATTTACATGCTAAAATCGCCACTGGTTGAGACACTTAGCGGGGTTGAGACACTGTAGCGGGGCTACAGTGGCGGAAAAAGTACCCAGTGGTGGAAAAAGTACCCAATTGTCATACTTGACTCAAGTAAAAGTCACCCAGTAAAATCCTACCTGAGTAAAAGTCTAAAAGTATTTTGTTTTAAATATACTTACATATCAAAAGTAAAAGTATAAATAATTTCAAATGTTTTTGTTTTTTATTTATGGATAACCAGGGACACACTCCATCAGATCAGAGGCAGTAGGGATGACCAGGGGCGTTCTCTTGATAAGTTGGTTAAATTAACAATTTTCCTGTCCTGCTAAGCATTCAAAATGTAACGAGTACTTTTGGGTGCCAGGGAAAATGTATGGAGTAAAAAGTACAGAATTTTCTTTAGGAATGTGGTAAAGTAAAAATAAAAGTTGACAAAAATATAAATCGTAAAGTAAATGTACAACAAAAAACGACTTTACTTAAGTACTTTACACCACTGGCCCTTAGCATATTAGGTACTGAACAATTCATAATAATAATAGAATAATAAAATACCTGCAATTTAGCAGATGCTTTTATTCAAAGCAACTTCCAGTCATGCGTGTATACACTTTACATATGGGTGGTCCTTGGAAATCGAACCCACAATCCTGGGGTTGCAAGCGCCAGGGTCTGCCAGGGTCCGTATCCACGAAGCTTCTCAGAGTAGGTGGGCTGCAATGTCAGTTCCCACCTGTTCATATAATCGTATTCATTGTGATCTAAAAGGCTAAACTGATCCCAGATCAGCTCTCATAGTCTGACATGTTTATGAATACAGGCTCTGGCTTCTCCAATTTTGTTACTCACTCTTTGAGCTTTTTAAATTCAAATGTGATAACTACAGATTTGTATAACGTAAACACAAGCTAAGAGTCGGGTTACATATGCAACTTGATTTGAAAAGTTTCACAATAGGAACACAGTTGGTGTTGTGAATGACTTGTGTAAACTGAATATGGAGTATACTCTCTGATGAATAAATGTAGAAGTTCAGAACTAGTCACTGTGTTTATTGTTCAAGAGGGAATGTTTCTATGGTGACCCCGGACTGAGTGGGAAGTGTGGAGTCAGGCATTCTTACATTTCCCTCTGAATGAAGTGTTCCATCAGCCTTTGTGGCACCCTATTCTTCCATAGTCAAAATGGGGTCTGGTCAAAAGTAGTGCACTATAAAGGGAATAGGGAGCCATTTCAGATGCAGACTTCATCCTCCCCCAAAGTAATGAGTTCTGTTTAGGTCAGCAAAGCAGAATCCAGAGTGGAAACACAACCAATTAATGTAGGGAAGAGGGTGGGTGGCTACTGGTGACTGGTCCACTACGTCACATTTTGCACACACACACACACACACACACACACACACACACACACACACACACACACACACACACACACACACACACACACACACACACACACACACACACACACACACACACACACACACACACACACACACACACACACACACACACACACACACACACACACACACACACACACACACACACCTACCTACCTTAAGGCTTTGAGTGTATCTTTGTCCTTCTTGCAAAATACAGTATTCATAATCATCCTTGAAAATAATTTCAGTACTCTGACACAGACAACAAGTTCCACATTAGAAATAAATACTTTTTGTTATTATGACCATTTATTTCCACCCCACATGTTGACCATGAGCTTCCATTAATAAAGTTTCCCCTAGGTACAGCTCTAGGATCAGCTTCTCCATTCAGCAATCCTATCCTCAACCAAGAGTGGGGAACATCCTAAACTGACTCAAGATCAGTGTCTAGAGGCAACTTCACCCTAACATCTCCTGCTTCTATTGAGAAGTCTGGGCCTTGAAGGTGTAATGACTGTTGTTGACCAGAGGGTGGGACAGTGGAGTGGCACTGATGATGGTTCACAAAGTAGGGTGAAGTTTCCCCGAGTTGCTGATCTGAGGCAGTATCCACAAAGCGTCTCAGAAAGGTACCTAGGAATCCTGCTAAAACCCGTTTTAAGACAATAAAAAACTCCCAGCTCAGAGTAGGTTTTAGGGTGACATGACACTGCCCAGACAAAGCCAGGAGTAAAATAAACTCATAAAAGTTTATCTCAGCTGGTAATCACAACAGTTTGAGGTACAACAAAGGACATATAGTGATGACGCTCATTGACATTGTTGCAAATGATGGGGAATATATCATTGGGAATAACCAGTCACAATGAGGCATCGCCAGCTGTGCTCGCTTCAGACAACCATGGTGAATGTGACTACATTAAATCTTTCAGGTAATTTACTCCTACTTGTCTCCCAAGTGGGATAACATGTTTATTAATGTTTAAAGTAGCATAACTTGCCCATGCTTCCTCCAATCACATAGTATGATATACAATTTTGGAGCTCTGAAATGGAACTTTTGTAATCATATTTTTCAACATAAGACACAGTGGAGACAGGCCATCACAAATCGTTATGTTGGATTGACTAAAAAAGTTGAGATGAGACACATTAATTGTTAAGTTGAGCAAGAGTAATGGAAGCCAGGGAAAGGGTTGGTATTTTGTTGTTGTTGACATAGTGATTTCTGGGAGAATTACAGTATAGGGAGGGGAGTGGGTTTACCCCCAAGACACCCAATGAGGCCTAGGCCTATGTGAAATCATTGGCAAAAGAGACACTGTTGCATGAATGTCTAGATTATTTATGGATTGATCATATAGAAACATCAAACTAATATTTCAACAACTCCAGAGCATTTGCCTGTCTATGGTGTAGGAAACACTCACTCGCTGTCTTTTTTACCTGCTGGTAACTCTTAACTGGTTAGGACAGCTCATGAGGTGTCCTAAATATCTGTTGACTAGGTGGAACTCATGACTAAAGAGGCTTCATGTGTCGCTTTTATTTTCACCCATGAGAGCATGAGTAAAATGTCTCTACACTTGGTACTTACGACCAATTTTCTACTCTGTTACGCTTTGCGGCTACCCTGAGGCCCATTTTGTGTCCTCCACCCATGGTAGGCTGATCCTAGATCTGTGCATACTTCTACACAGAGTTCTTGTTTGCCAATATGGATGACTGGATGTTGATTGAGTTAGCGCCTTGGTATGTCTCCAGCAGAGACTCAGTGAGAGAGAATGAGACAAAAGGTGTGCGTGTAAATTCACTCTGGCTATCTACGCTGATTTCAGAGCACTCTCGTCTGAGTATGCCAGTGAGCAGAAATACTGATGAATTTACAAACGCACAAAACCCATTAAATAGAACAGGTGTCAGTAAACATCAGCAAAAAAAGCATAATTAAATTGTTGCCAGCAGCACAGTTACAGTCACCAACACTCTGGATAACATGAAAACTGCCTAACCAGCTCTGCTAGGGGGAGTAAAATGGTCAGAGTGAGGCGTTCTCACATTTGTGTCTGGATGTAGCTAGCAAGCTAGCCAACTTTAGCCAGTTAGCTTGGGTGTTTGACTGCTGTTGTGAGGTCAGAAAGCCTAATCCTTGGTCAGAGTGTCCAGGTCCGTGTCCTGTGTACACTCTGGATACGCAAATAACCCAGAGCACACTCTGATACACTGGAGGCAATTTACAAACGCCCCCAAAGTGACAAGATTATGGCTATGAGATAACTAGGAATGCCAGTGGTGGGTTGGTCAGTGTATTGTCAATCAAACTACATGAATAGTGTGACTTCGAGTGTGTAGAAAACTTGTTCAACAGCATACGCCAATGCTAGGTACTGTACCAGTCAAAGGTTTGGACACACCTACTCATTCAAGGGTTTGTCTTTGTTTTTACTATTTTCTACATTGTAGAATGATAGTGAAGACATGAAAACTATGAAATAACACATATGGTATCATGTATTAATCAAAAAAGTGTTAAACACATCCAAATATATTTTATATTTGAGATTCTTCAAAGTAGCCACCCTTTGCCTTGATGACAGCTTTGCGCAATCTTGCCATTCTCTCAACCAGCTTCATGAGGTAGTTACCTGGAATGCATTTCAATTAACAGGTGTGCCTTGTTAAAAGTTCATTTGTGGAATTTCTTTCCTTCTTAATGCGTTTGAGCCAATCAGTTGTGTTGTGACAAGGTAGGGGTGGCATACAGAAGAAGACAGCCCTATTTGGCAAAAGACCATGTCTATATTATGGCAAGAACAGCTCAAATAAGCAAAGATAAACGTCAGTCGGTCATTACTTTAAGACATGAAGGTCAGTCAATACGGAACATTTTCAAGAACTTTGAGAGTTTCTTCAAGTGCAGTCGCAAAAACCATCAAGCGATATGATTAAACTGGCTCTCAGGAAAGGAAGTCCCAGAGTTTTTTTTATTTAACAAGACAAGTCAGTTAAGAACAAATTCTTATTTGCAATGACGGAACAGGAACAGTGGGTTGACTGACTTGTTCAGGGGCAGAACAACAGATTTTTACCTTGCCAGCTTGGGGATTCAATCTGCCAACCTTTCGGTTACTGGCCCAACACTCTAACCACTAGGCTACCTGCCGTTACCTCTGCTGCAGAGGATACGTTCATTAGAATTACCAGCCTCAGGAATTGCTGCCCAAATAAATGCTTCAGAGAGTTCAAGTAACAGACACAACATCAACTGTTCAGAGGAGACAGCGTGAATCAGGCCTTCATAGTTGAATTGCTGCAAAGTAATCATTACTAAAGGACACCAATAATAAGAAGAGACTTGCTTGGGCCAAGAAACACGAGCAGTGGACATTAGACCAGTGGAAATCTGTCCTTTGTCTGATGAGTCCAAATGTAGATGTTTGGTTCCAACCGCCGTGTCTTTGTGAGACGCAGAGTAGGTGAATGGATGATCTCTGCATGTGTGGTTCCCACCGTGAAAATTGGAAGTAGGAGGTGAGATGTTGTGGGGGTGCTTTGCTGGTGACACTGTCTGTGATTTATTTAGAATTCGAGGCACACTTAACCAGCATGGCTACCACAGCATTCTGCAGCGATACACCATCCCATCTGGTTTGCCCTTAGTGAGACTATCATTTGTTTTTTAACAGGACAATGACCCAACACACCTCCAGGCTGGAGATATAAGGGCTATTTGACCAAGAAGGAGTGTGATGGAGTGCTGCATCAGATGACCTGGCCTTCACAATCACCCTGGACCCCAGAGTGAAGGAAAATAAGCCAACAAGTGCTCAGCATATGTGGGAAAAGCATTCCAGGTGAAGCTGGTTAAGAGAATGCCAAGAGTGTGCAAAGCTGTCTTCAAGGCAAATCGTGGCTACTTTGAAGAATCTCAAATATAAAATATATTTAGATTTGTTTAACACTTTTTTGGTTACTACATGATTCCATGTGTTATTTCATAGTTTTGACATCTTCCCCATCATTCTATAATGTAGAAAATAGTTTTAAAAAATAAAGAAAAACCCTTGAATGAGTAGGTGTGTCCAAACTTTTGACTGGTACTGTATGTTGTATGGATATTAGACAAGAGACAACTGTATCATTAATTAAAGATGAACTAAGATGTGTCTGAAAAACATTGAGGAAGACAGCCTATTTAACCACATAGCTAACATTGTTGACATAGCTGGATCATTTGTTTTGGGCAGGAATTGTGTCTACTGAAACATGTTTAACAGGTCTGCCTAGGTACTGTAGCAGCTGGAAAGTGGCGGAAATTACGTGTTGTTGTCATCGTAACCATCCATTGTAAACATACACTGTCACTGCCCATCTGTGTCTTGTGCCTGTTGCTATCCTCACAAAAGGTGACATGTCCTTGAACAGTGGCATCTGGTATGTGTCACACCTGCACAGTGACTCGAATTGTCCCGCCAATACTCCCTTAAAGTGTATAAAAGGCCAGTGTCTAGTTCAACGTGTGTGGGTCTGGATACCCTCTGATCGCAGATTTGCTACCAAAGGGACTCTCGTGACTGCAATATTCTCTGTTTTTCTGAAACATGGCTTTTGGACAAGATACCCTTCATGGCTATTCTACTGGATGGATTCTCTATCCACTGAGCCGACAGGACAGTGGAGTCAGGGAAATCGAGAGGGGGAAGGGTTTGCCTCTTCATTAACAACAAAAGGTGTGCTGACTCGAATGCAGTGGAACTCTTTAACCATTGTTCATCCGTCTTGGAATACCTGATGCTCAAATGGCGACCATTCTACCTCCCGAAGGAGTTTCCAGCTGTTATCGTGACTGTTGTATACATTCCACCTCAGGACAAGAAAAATAACAAGATGGCACTTAAAAACTGAACAAGGCTAAAAACAAGCAGGAAAAGTTGCACCCAGAGGCTGCTTTACTTGTTGCCGGTGCTTTTAATTCCACGCCATTAAGACACGAGATGCCCAACTTGCATCAACACGTCTCCTTTGCCACTAAGGGCAATAAAGACCACTGTTACTCTACCCACAAACAAGCATACAAGGCCCTTCCTCGTCCCCCAAGCAAAACCTCAAACAGGAAGTACCCGTGACTCGCTCCGTTGAGAAATGGTCATCAGAATCAGAGATTATGCTGCATGACTGCTTTGCTAGCGCTGATTGGAATGTGTTCTGAGACTCCGCCATTAACATCGACAAGCTAACCACCTCCGTCACCGGCTTCATTAGGAAATGCATTGGTGATGTTCTCCCCACAGTGAAGGTTTGCGCCTTCCCCAATCAAAAGCCCTGGATTAACTATGACGTTGGCGCTAAGACAACCCCGAAGCTACAGCTGAGGACAGGAACAAGTACAAGACGCCCCGCTACATCCCACGCAGAGTCATCAAACAAGCAAAAGGACAATATAGGAATAAGGTGGAATCATATTACACAGCCTCCGATGCACACCGCATGTGGCAGGGGCTCCGGTCCAGTATGGATTACAAAGGAAGATCCAGCCGTGATCTGCCCAATGATGCCTCTCAACCAGACAAACTCAATGCATTTTATGCACGCTTTGACAACAACAACACTGTGCTCTGCGTGAGGGCCCCCACCAACCCAGAGGACTGGGTGATCTCTCTCTCCAAGGCCGACGTTAGTAAGGTCTTTAATCAGGTCAACAGCGCCTCTTCTCCCTCAGGAGGTTGAAAAGGTTTGTCATTGGTTCTACAGCTACAAAAAGTTCAACAGCTGCACTATTGAAAGCATCTTGACTCGCTGCATCACTGCTTGGTATGGCAACAGCACCTTCCTAGATCTCATGGCGCTACAGAAGGTGGTGCGGACAGCCCAGTACATCACTGGGCCGAGCTCCCTGCCATCCAGAACCTCTATATCAGGTAAAAGAAAGGCCCAGAATATCGTTAAAGACTCCAACCACCCAAGCCATAGTGTGTTCTCTCTGCTTCCGCACGGCTAGTGGTACCGGTGCATCAAGACACCAGCAGGCTCATGAACAGCTTCTATCCAAATGCCATAAGACTACCAAATAGCAAACAAAATGGCTACACAAATCTGAGTTGACCCTTGTATTTTATTTTTGGACTGGTTCAATGCACACTCACAGAACTCTACACACTCACATTCACACACACACTGACACTCAAACACACACACACTCACTTAATTTGCTCACACACACATAACATGCACACACATGTTTACTAGCTCTACACAAACACACACACACCCACTCATATACGATCATCATATACGCTGCTGCTACTCTGTTTACCATATATCCTGATGCCTAATCACCTTACCAGTGGAGGCTCCTAAGGGGAGGACGGCTCATAGTAATAGATGGAATGGAATCAATGGAATGATATCAACCCCATGAAAAACACATGTTTTATATCATTCCTTTGACTCCATTCCAGACATTACTATGAGCCATCCTCCCCTCAGCAGCCTCCACTGCCCTATACATATCTACCTCTATCACTCCAGTATCCCTGCACATTGTAAATATGGTATTGGAACTAGGGTGGCAAAGGGTCAGAAACTTCCCATTAGAAGTTAAGCTGGCGAATTTGGGGAATTTTGCTTAAATTCATCAAAAAAAGTTAGCTTATAACAGTGAACACTTTGTAGGATACATATAAGGCAATTCTAGGTCTCATTGGAATTGCAACCCTCTGCATGCACAGTGCATTCTTCCATCACATGAGCAGTGCACTCTTCCATCACTTAATTATTCTAACATAATATTCAAATATGCAATGTTTCATTAGTGTACCTAAAGTAGGCCGATAGTGCACTAAGGTCCAGGTGAATGACAAACTGATGCCTGTTGGCTATCTTGGCGCAGGTGAAAAAGCAACAGTGGTGTCGTTTTACCTCAGGGTCAGTTGGCTTGGTGGAGTATCAATGCAAGTGTGTTACAGGGTCACAAAGGGATATCCGTGATGTATGTTTTATAATATAGCACCATTATGTGATGGGGACGATTACCTATGGGGTCAGTCTAGCATAGATAGCTTGGTTACCAGCCCAGACCCCAGGAGCAGTGTGGGCGTTAAGTGCCTTGCTCACAGGCACAAAGGCAGGTGATGACATCTAGGATGTAATCCAAATCTCCTCTTCTGGCCAGAAACATCTAGGCTATTCCTTGTTGGTTGGAACCAATGTGGATTCAACCAGTATATGCTCAGAGGGCCGCTTTTCTGGTGTGTGTCTACAGGTATTTTATAATAAATTGTTGCATATGTAATAGGTCTATGTTCGGTTTCCCACAAGAGTTGGTATGAGAACGTTGATTCAAAACAGTGTTTAAATGTTTAATAGGGTTGGAGAGACAGGTTTCAAATGCAATAGATGAATAATTTATAATATGGGGGGGTATCAACAGTGTGTGTGTGTGTGTGTGTGTGTGTGTGTGTGTGTGTGTGTGTGTGTGTGTGTGTGTGTGTGTGTGTGTGTGTGTGTGTGTGTGTGTGTGTGTGTCATGTGTCTGTGTCTCATGTGTCTGTGTCTCTGAGAGTGCTTAACTTTTGTGTTGGACTGAAAGTGTTGCACAACATACTGCCATACCTGCTGTCACCAGTCTTTCTCCCTGGGGTGTGTTACCTGGGCTGGGCAGATTCCAGCTGTAGCCTCAGCCCTCCTCTCAGAAAGCCACTCAAACGACATGGATAATGCTACGCTATTGGTATAATTTAAAAAATTGCCTCTAAACTCTTGACAAGGACATTTGGACTCATATAATGATTTGTTTACGGTATTAGTTTGTAGGGAAAAGTCCTGGTGATGCAGACATAGGTTACCTCACCTCAGAGAGACGGTGGCGGAGTGAGAGTGTTATTTTAACCGGGTCCTTGCTCAAAGTCGCCCCGGCAAGTTCCATTTGACCGATTCCTGGGAGATTTGGAACGGATTCAATAACGAAGGCGTTATCATGGTAAGTACTCCGTCTCTCTCTAATGTATTTCTTTGACTATAATTAGTGTATGGCAGGCGGCTTGGCTGAACTTTGGGATTTGTCTAACAGATGAACGAACTGGGCGTGTTAAATGGGAAACAGAAAAGAATGCAACATTGACATTTTGGTCGACTGTTTCAGGATTAGTTTACCTGTTGCGCGCCAAGGCTTTTACAAAGGGCACTGTATTTGATGTCAATATTTGATAAACAGCCTAGGGAATGCATCTGTGTGACTTGGGTTATATTTATTGGTGATATATCAATTGTCTTTTCTTTCAATGTTTATTTAGGCCTATATTCTATTATATGTTATTATATCATATTATTATTTTCTAATTACAGGTATGCAATGTCTAGCCTATGATTAGGCTATATCAATGATAAAAACACACATTGCAAAGTAGCATAATAACAATGACAATCGCACTTTAGGCCTAATAGCGGACATTTAGGTGCATAAATAACTTAATTAAGTGGAAAGAAATAGGCTATGTGTAAATATTTGTTCATTTGCCTTGTGGTTATGGTCATTCTATTGACAAATAGACAAAACAAACAGATAAACAACAACTACATGTTATCCTGGGGCAGACAGTTATTTGAAGGGTTAACTACAGTTCTCAACTGCTTATGGAAAGACTGACTTGAGCAGCCCGCCAACAGTGGCACACTTTGAAACCAGACGATTCAAAAAAGGAACAGGCAAGCCTACAAATCGAATGCGTCATCTCCCGAGGGAAACGTTTGCCGGATATTTTACCACCAGGCTGCGTATGCGCGCCGTTCCGCACAGAAATAATTATCAAACTTCAACTTAGCCTGCACACATACCTTCGATTCCACTTTCAAACGGTCTTCCTCTTGTTCTGCTTGCTTTTTCTGTTAGTCAGACATGGAAAATACTTTTACAAAGAAAACGAGAGAAAGACTATTATCATACTGACTATATTGTGAGACTGACTTATTCTGTACTTGACAGCTGTTCATTTTGGGTTTTAAATATTGGAGTTTTCCTCTAATTTAAGGTAAGTTGTTCTTTAGATTTCTCTGTCACTGGGGTATGGAAGCAGTTGAAAATGTTGGAGGTATTTTATCTATCATGTACTTATATTTAGATTGAGAAATACATTTTCATATATAGGGGAACATGGGGTAACAAGCCCCCCCTAAGAACAATGTTTAATTGCTGACACAAAAAAAGCTAAGTTTGGTAAAACTTTGGTATGGGAATGATTGTCATACTTAGGCAAGCAAACTATGAAGAGGATTAAGTGGCTACAGTTTACACTTTTTTGGTTATTTAATGACATTTCGTTTTTAGAAAATGACAGTTTTCCCAAGTACAAGGGTACCCCTGAAGATTACTGTGTTAAAATCTATTTAATACATTTTATTTTGATACTTTTGAATAATTAAATGCTTAAGTCTAGGTATCTTATTTTAATTAAATACATCAAATAATGAACCAAAATGGCATTGCACATCTCACTATTAATATCCTCACTATGATGAGGTTTTGATGTAAGGCCTCGCTTTTCTTTATCACTCCAAATCATTCTAAAGTGTCTAAAAATGACTGTATAACTCAATGAAGTTACTTGTAGATGATTTGGACATTATTTGTAAAATACTAATTTAGGTAGCATAGACTTGCATTAGATTGCCGGGGGGCCAGTTGCCCCATTGGAGGGGTGGTAACTTAAATGTTACTGCTTTAATCAAAACTGATTCCTATTTTTCTTTCTAAACAAGTGGATTAGTTATATTTAGTCTCCGCTACAAGCTTTACTCCGTTGATCTAGCTCCGTGCATGCACGTAGGTGGAGTGGGATTGTTGGATTAGTGGACACCTTTTGGTAACATGGTATCCTCGCCAGTCCCACAGCCATTCACAAGGGGGCGATAGCACAGTTTTTTTTGTCTTTTAATTGCTTGTAGCCGCTATCTTTAGCTTGGCTAAAGACTTAGCAAGCTAGCTAGCCTTTTTAGCTTCCCACATATACACAAGAAAAAATCTGATTTATAATTTAAAAAAATATGCCCTAGCAAATATTCTTATACTTGCAGATGATTGAACTTAAAACATTATCGCAGTTTGATATGCTGCTTGTGTATTCATTCCCATATCAGCTAAAACATTGTGTTTTGGTCACAGAGTAAAAAAGCACATGGCTAGCTAGTTGGCTACAGCAGTTTCTACCATTTCACAATATCCTGTATTCACTAGTTATTACTTTTAAACAAAACACCTTTTTGGGTGGATTCTTGTTGTTTGAACAATGGCTGAGATTATATTTAGTTATCAATGCAAAATAGGCTACTTTGATGAATAGCCTATGTATAGCCCATATATCAAATCAAGGAACCAAGCCATACTGCCCCCACGACTGCAGAAGGAATGATACAGCGTGAAAATGTTCAGTTAGTAAAAAAGTATGTTGAATGCCAGA
This sequence comes from Oncorhynchus mykiss, assembly GCF_057628025.1. Taxonomy (NCBI): domain Eukaryota; kingdom Metazoa; phylum Chordata; class Actinopteri; order Salmoniformes; family Salmonidae; genus Oncorhynchus; species Oncorhynchus mykiss. The sequence continues at coordinate 12,312,947 of NC_143029.1, forward strand.
GCGTATTAAAAGAAGCCGTCCCTTTTGTAACTAAAAATGTAATTGCAACACTCCGAATCTTGCGTCGGCGTAGAGCTTGCAGTAAGCTTAATGGTACATACATAAAACATAATACTATATAATATAATACTATATTATATAACTTTTTATAAATTTCAAAATATTAGATAAAATTAACTCGTTTTGTTAGTGACTTACACTACCGGTCAAAAGTTTTATAACACCTACTCATTCAAGGGTTTTTCTTTATTTTTTAGTCATTTCTACATTGTAGAATAATAGTGAAGACATCAAAACTATGAAATAACACATATGGAATTATGTAGTTACCAAAACAGTGTTAAACAAATTCTTCAAAGTAGCCACCCTTTGCCTTGATGACAGCTTTGCACATTCTTGGCATTCTCTCAATCAGCTTCCCCTGGAATGCATTTCAAACAGTATTGAAGGAGTTTCCACATATGCTGAGCACTTGTTGGCCGCTTTTCCTTCACCCCTGCGGTCCAACTCATCCCAAACCTTCTCAATTGGGTTGAGGTTGGGTGATTGTGGAGGCCAGGTCATCTGATGCAGCACTCCATCACTTTCCTTCTTGTCCAAATAGCCCCTACACAGTCTGGAGGTGTTGTGGGTCATTGTCCTTTTGCCATGCTGGTTAAGTGTGTCTTGAATTCTAAATAAATCACTGACAGTGTAACCAGCAAAGCACCCCCACACCTCCTCCTCCATGCTTCACAGAGGGAACCACACATGTGTAGATTATCCATTCACCTACTATGCGTCTCACAAAGACACAGGGGTTGGAACCAACATTTTCAAATTTGGACAAAGGAGAGATTTCCACCAGTCTAATGTCCATTGCTCCTGTTTCTTGGCCCATGCAAGGCTCTTCTTCTTATTGGTGTCCTTTAGTAGTGATTTCTTTGCAGCAATTCGACCATGAAGGCCTGTTTCAGACGGTCTTCTCTGAAACAGTTGATATTGGGATGTGTCTGTTACTTGAACTCTATGAAGCATTTATTTGGGCTGCAATTTCTGAGGCTGGTAACTCTAATGAACTCTGCAGCAGAGGTAACTCTGGGTCTTCCTTTCCTATGGCGGTCCTCATGAGAGACAGTTTTATCATAAAACTTGATGGTTTTTGCGACTGCACTTGAAGAAACTTTAAAAGTTCTTGAAATTTTACGTATTGACTGACCTTCATGCCTTAAAGTAATAATGGACTGTCGTTTCTCTTTCTTTGAGCTGTTCTTTCCATAATATGGACTTGTCTTTTGCCAAATAGGGCTATATTCTGTATACCACCCCTACCTTGTCACAACAGAACTGATTGTCCCAAACGTATTAATAAGGAAAGAAATTCCACAAATGAACTTTTAACATGGCACACTTGTTAACTGAAATGCAGTCAACACTTTTTTGGTTACTACATGATTCCATATGTGTTTTTCATAGTTTTGATGTTTTCGCTATTATTCTACAATGTAGATAAAGAAAAAGCTTGAATGAGTAGGTTTTGTAAAACTTTTAACCGATATTGTACATTTTTTAGATGAGACAGATAAAAATTGTAGTCGAGGAAGAGTAGTGGCAGCAAGGGTGTTAAAAAATTGGTGACATAAAGTGGTTTCTGTTAGAATTACACCACGTTACCCAATTTTATTTTGGGGGGGAAATGCTCTAAAATATGAATTATTTGCATAGGTGCATGTTAATTTGCAACAGAGCTAAATAGTATGTATTTTAGGATGATTATATATTATATTTGTGTTTTATGGTCTATAGGTTTAAATGTTTTAAAGCCTAAAACATGTTCACAAGCGGCATAAAGACTCTGAATGATATGGTACTTGGCTCTTGGGTGAGTTGAGCTCCTATAACAAAGGTATTATTAGTACTGCTCTTGCATGCTTTCATTATGTTGAGAGCTGCACAAAATCTGACATTGACAAAGCAAATAACCCTTGGACTCTCTGACCCTTCCTTCCTTTCGCCTATCTGCAATATTCACTGTGCCGTACACATGTAACTTACACTGTATACAGTAACACTTACTTAAAGCCCGTAGGTACCTACACTGTAAGCAGTAACACGTTGCTTAAAGCCTGTAGGTATAATGCATTATTATGACGTTCTAATCCATTGTAAGACTATAGGCACAAATGAGCCTCTTTACTGTCTTGTTATCCTATTATAATCATCCTGACTAAAATAACAGCCTATTTGAGTCACTTGAAAATCTCCTACATACAATAGAGAGGGACAAAACATAGCCTCATAACAAGGCATTGTAAATAAAGGCTCATACATGCTTATAACAAGTTATAATGCATTATACCTGCAGATTTTAAGTAAATGGTAACCTCTTATGCTTATGCATGTGCAGCGTATGCATGTGTATTGGCACTGGCAGTCAGTGAGTATGTACTGGTACTGTAAAGACATGTCTAATTAGTTCTCTGTCTGCCTCTACGACTACAGTCTCAGACCCCAGAAGAGCACAGTACTGGTGTCTTGGGCCGGATCGGGAGCTGGTTCTCCCCCTGGAAAGAAAGAGGGAGCCCCAGGAGTCCAAGTGACGATGCCTCTCAGTCCCCGACGGAAGACCAGAGCCCCAGGCCACAAGGAGAGGGGGCCCAGGAGGAGCCTGTGAGGGGAGAAGAGGAGCAGCAGAAGGAGGGACAGAATTCCCAGCCTGCCCAGCGGCATCTCTCCAGGGTTTTTGAGGAGTGGAACACGGCGGACGCCAGAGCGTCTACCCACAGGGACAGCCCCCTCTCTGCAGCCAGCAACCACAGCGAGTGGGGAGAAGGAGGAGGTCCTAGGGAGGAGGAGTGGTGGATTGCCTCGCAGGGAGAGGAAACGGAGGAGGAGGGGGGAAGGAGCAGTGGAGCGAGCGGGAATCCTGCCCCGAAGAGGAATGCCAGCCATCTGACACGTGTTCTTTCATCTGCCCTTGAAGAGGGAGTGGCCTGGGAGGACTTTGACCGACAGGAACACACCCAGGCCCTGCCCCGAGCCCAAGTCCAGGCAGGCAAGAGGCTGCATGTGTACCTGGAGGAGACGAGCCTGAGCCTGAGCCAGAACGGAACGAACACCCACACAAATCAGGAAGTGCCCCACGCCATCATCACCACCAGGGTGAAGAAAAGACTTCAGGTGGTTTCCAGAGCAAAATCATCCAAGAGTGTTGACTTGTCATCAGAGAACACCAATACAAAGGAGAGGACAGAGGAGCGCAAAAGGATTTGTCTCAAAGCTGCTATAGGGATCAAAGGTCATAGCAGTTACAGTGCCCTGGTGGGAGTGTCACTGAAGTCCCCCACAGAGACACAGACGAGCTCACAGACCATCCCTGAGCTCTCTGGTGAAGAGGAGTCAGACAGAGACACAGACACGATGGGCCGTAAGAACTCAGGCAAGAGGCGGTCCAGGAAGAACTCCTCCGGAGACGGAGGAGGAGCCAGTTCTCAGGAGAATACACCCACCAAAACCCAGCCTGGAGCCGAGAACTCACCTACATCATCAGAATATAACACACCTAAACCTGGAGACTCCACCCCCTCCTCTTCTAAAGACGAACATGCTTCAGTTCCCAAAAAAATACGCAGAGGGAAGGAGAGGGAGGAAGCCCAGGAGGACCTAGACGCACCAGTACACGCCACCCTGGTGGCCGTGGTGGACGGGGAAGGGAACATGGACATAGACATGGTCGACGACACGAGCCCATGTCGGGTGGAGAGGCGCACGGAGAGCGCCGAGTCCAAACGCCGGAGCATGAAGGTGTCACACAGCGAGGTGAAGTTCTTTGCGAAGAAAGTGATGGTGAACTCGGAGCAGCCACTGAGTCCAGAGGGAGATGGAGGACACATAGCCGTGAGCTTTGAGAAAGGAGGAATGGCTACAGGAAAGGTCACGGAGGGTCATGATACAGCTAAGGGAAAGGGCAAGGTGGAACCGAAGGTGACCAAGAGGTGAGTTGTGTTTACCTGACTACTAGATTACTGTATCGTTGGATAACCTACTTCCTGACTACGCAGTTTAGGAATCAGATATGTTATTTAAACACTTTAAATATCTCTGTTTATAGCAAAAAAGGTTAAATAATGAAATTCTACCTGTAAAGGGAAAACTATCTTTGTAGTGCATCAAAATATGTCCTACATTTGTTGGCATTTCAACCACTAACTCCACTTAGCTCAAAGTATTTTCAAAACACTAAATCCATTGAGATATATTTTGTGTGTGATATAGAACAAATGTAGTGTATTTACAGCTAGATCAATTGAATATCAGGGTTTTTGTTCATATTGAGACAGAAAACATGCTTCTTTGTTTTCATTCGTCACAGACCACCTGATTTAAAGAAAGTGGACGAGGAATGCAAGACTCCTCAGCCTATTGGGCGGATCGCAGATAGGATCAGCCTTTTTGAGGGGAGAGCGATGGGGGTTGCCAGTCCCAGTAAGACTTACCCCAGGAGTGCAGATGTTTCTCCCACCAGGAAAGTCACAGAGCAGCTAACAACAAATGTAAACAGAGAGCTCAGATTGCCAGATCAGCGGGAGAAATCGGTGGAACGTGGCGATGCCAGGTCCAGCTCGGCCCCCCCTGTTCGGGAGAAATTAAAAACGATACGAGAGCGGGCAAGAAACTTTGCAGAGGCTCAGAAGGTGGATGATAAAACAATGGTACCCCAAAAGTCCTCTAGTATTGCAGGAATAGCTGAAAATTCTACAGATTCTGCTGCGTCAAAGACAACAAAACAAGACATTCAGGGAAAACTGGCCAGTGGGGAAAAGACTCCTACTCGGAGCACCCCAAAGGCAGAGATAACATTGAAACCAGCGGAGCCAGATACCACCCCAATAGGGGTCATGCCAGTTCCTAAAGCAGATCAGACAGACTCCAAAACAAAGGACAAAGAGGCTACTGAAACAGTGGAGCTACCAAAGAGACCTACCAATATTGACCTAAATACTTCAGTTAAAGGGGGGAGTAGCTCAGACTCAAGCCAGCTGACACCTCAGGTGGACTCAACCAATGAGGTCAGCCCACAATCCAAAGCCAACAGCAGACAAAACTCCAGGTCAAAGAGACGGAAAAGCAAAGGAGGGGAGTCAGCCAATCACCTGAACCCGAGCTGTGACATTAAACAGGAAGTGACAAACACTGAGCAGGAAGTGGTCAACAGCAAACAGGAAGAGGCAGGCACCACAAAGAAAATGGGCACTGTATTTGAGCAGGACGTTAATACAGTTACATCGCCACAATACAGTCAATCTGTAGACGTAAAATCAGATGTTAAAAAAGAGTCTGTTAGTGAAAACAGCCAACAAGTAGTAATTAAAAAGCCAGCAGCCTCAGACAAGCAGATCAAGTCATTGTCAGATGAAAAGGAAAATTCTAACAAACCGTTAAAGGAAAAGATGCAATCACCCACACCTCCAAACGTCAACAAAGACAACAAAATGGCTACCTCTGATCCTATCAGTGTAAGAAAGGGGCCCAATGATAAAACTGTAGACATTCTACCCTCACAGAGTTCCAAGGGAGAGAAGGCAGAGGGGGGAAGCTCTGAGACGACCTCTACCATTAAGATAAATCAAAATGTTTCCAAGGACAACAGCGAAACATCCCTGTCTTCACATTTGCCTAAGAATAAACAGACTCTTGTTCAAGACCCCTCTCGTGTGGAGAAAGGCTCACCTGTCCCACACGCTAAAGTCGACAACAGACCAATGCAGCCTGAAAAGAAAGCGGTGGAAATGGTAAAACAGCCTGAGAAAAATACAGATACAAAGTCAGAGAAGGATTTGCCTTCAGGCAGTAGACAATACACCCCTGAGACAGCTGGTACTAAAGCTGTCCCAACCTCTGTAGCTCCTATTAAACCTCCAGCCTCACTGACTCCTACACAGCCTTCTCAGTCAGATAAAATTGCCAGTGTTGTTACTCAGATTGATGAGACAGCGATGGGAAAAAAGAGTGATAAATGTGCAATCGAGCCTCCTAAGGAAGGGTCGTCTACACGTGTGCCTGAGCAGAAAACAAAATCGTATCATCAGGACCCTGTATTAGAAAAGCAGCAAACCAATTTCTCAAAGCAGACCCAGTCTGTAATGTCATCTGAGGCGAAGACAGATAAACCTAGCCACGACACACTGACACACAGAGTGAGGCCTACCCCAGAACCCACCCCCTCAATGCCTAGCACTACAGTGCCAGTAGTAGAGAAGGACACCTCTATAAAAACAGAAAGCAAGGCCTCAAAACCTACAGCAGTAGATTCTGCTCAGAATCCTTCGGAGACCAAAGCCCCAGAAAAGACAAAGGGTCAGGGGGAGAAAGAACTACCTGGGGCAAAGCCGAAGAGTGGTGAGGGGTCAAGTCTGGATGTTGGGAAGGAGAACTCCACTGCTGTAAAAACAGAAAGCAAGGCCTCAAAACCTACAGAGGTAGATTCTACTCAGAATCCTTCGGAGACCAAAGCCCCAGAAAAGACAAAGGGTCAGGGGGAGAAAGAACTACCTGGGGCAAAGCCGAAGAGTGGTGAGGGGTCAAGTCTGGATGTTGGGAAGCAGAACTCCACTGCTGTAAAAACAGAAAGCAAGGCCTCAAAACCTACAGCGGTAGATTCTGCTCAGATTCCTTCGGAGACCAAAGCCCGAGAAAAGACAAAGGGTCAGGGGGAGAAAGAACTACCTGGGCCAAAGCCGAAGAGCAGTGAGGGGTCAAGTCTGGATTTTGGGAAGGAGAACTCCACTGCTGTAAAAACAGAAAGCAAGGCCTCAAAACCTACAGCGGTAGATTCTGCTCAGATTCCTTTGGAGACTAAAGCCCGAGAAAAGACAAAGGTTCAGGGAGAGAAAGAACTACCTGGGCCAAAGCCGAAGAGCAGTGAGGGGCCAAGGCTGGATGTTGGGAAGGAGAACTCCACTGTAAAGACTATAGCCCCAGAGGTAAAAAAGTCAGAGGATGTGAAGGAGGGGAACACTCTACCAAGCCAATCACAGAGTGAGGACAGAGAAAAGACAGTGATGTTGCCCAATGGAAAGCTAGAAGAGGGAAAATTGAATGCACTTGAACAAAAGTCATCTACTAGTAGTTGTACTACTACTGTGCAAGAAAGGACAACTGATGAAAATAAAGGAATTGTGGTAACAAATCCTACACTGGTTGGGAATGTCGAGATCCACCCTGAAACACAACTCAAGACAACCAATGAGAAATCAACATTTTTCCCCAGTCCAGGCAAAGTTCCGAAGATACTCTCTTCTACTGAAACCACCAAAAAACAGAGCCCAGTCTCTCCCCAACATCCATCCCTGAATAAGCTCCCCTTACTGGGGGGCGGTGGCAGTGGCTTGCCCCTCCAACGCGACACCCCCTCCAGCTGGCTAGACGTGGACCATCGCTTTCCCAAGCCGAAGCTCCTCCGCCCCGCTGAACCCAAGCTCAGCTCATCGGTCAGCGAGAGCAACCTCTTGGACACATCCGGAGAACTGGACGATGATGACTTCATCGAGAACATAAAACGCCTTGGCGTGCCTTTCTCGTTGCCACCGCGGCAGAACCACCACCACCATCCTCCCAAGCCACCGTTCGCAATGCCCGCCATCCGGGAGGACCGCTTCGAGAAGAACTTTGACCCAGAGGAGTTCCAGTTCGGCCTGAGGAGGAAGAGGGAGTTTTCTGTGGAGACGACCCAGAGTCTTCTGCCTAAGCTCCAGAGGAACCAGGTCAAAGGGGAGCTGAAGCCGGCCAGGGCCAGCATCACAGACCGGGACAGGGGCAGCATCCTACTCAAGAGCCTCGACACCCGTTCCAGGCTCATCTTGGAGAGGGAGAAGACCACCACGGAGGAGGGCGAGGGGAAGAGGAAGGAAGGGGGTGAGGGGGAGGAGAAGGAAGAGGAGGAGGCGAAGGTGGTGAAATCTCGTATGTCACGCTTGGAGGGGAGCTGTATCCTTAGTAGCCTGAACAGCTCCTCCATCCGGGGCAAGAGGCCTGGAGTTCAACTCCAGATGGACACCACTCCGGGTGGGGAGGTGTCTCCCACTGAGGCCCCTCACCTCCAGCCCAGCCCTTCACCAGTCACTAAGCCACCACCAGTCCCCCAGACTTCCCCCACTTCCTCTGGGGAGGCTACCATCCAAAGTCGTAACCTGGGGAACAGGCCCACTGCCCAGACTGCTGTGGTCAGTGACTCAGCTTCTCCGTTCCCGTCCTTTAACGACATCAAGCTGCCGGAGTATTTAGAGAAGTACCTTCCTCTCCGAGAGCCTGCTGGGAAACTACAGCTGAGCACAGGGCAGGAACTGCTCAACTCAGAGGTAGGTTTTCGACAACTCTCAATTCTATTGAGTAGTGCTTGCATCCCACACCACATGTTGAATCTAGCAGTTTTGAACATCTCAATGGTAGTGTTTCTCAAACCTCTTTTTGAGAATCCCAAGTCATGTTACGTATTTGTTCTAGTTCCAGTACCAACACACCTGATACTCTAATCCAATGCTTAACGATTAGATGACCATTCAGATGTGCGGGTACTGGCAGGTGTTTTGGGTAACACTGCCATTGAGATGTTTGAAAGCTATAGAGTGTGTGATCAATCTTGATTGAATGGTGTGAAATGCAAGCAGTGTACTCCCGAGTGGCGCAGCAGTCTAAGGCTCTGCATCTCAGTGCAAGAGGCGTCACTGCAGTCTCTGTTTCGAATCCAGGCTGCAGCACATCCGGCTGTGCTTGGGAGTCCCATAGGGTGGCACACAATTGGCCCAACGTCGTCCGGGTTTGGCTTTCCTGTTGGATTTCCTGTTGATTAGAAGAACACAGACACTCTGTTCTGTGTTTAAACATGTTATCCTATTTCAGTAATTGTTTTTGTATTTCCGTAGGTTTTTACGGGGAGGGAAGCGTGTCTTACTGCCTCACACACGGATCCTTATCTGATGGGTTTTTAATGGTTATTGTTTGGTTACATCAGGTTATTGGAGGGATGAAGTCACTTGAAGGAGGTGGTAGAGGAGACTTGAATATCAGGCCTGGACTCCTAATGCTGGATGGAAGACCGAATCTTCCTCTGGTTCCTCCATCCTCCCTACTCGAGGCCATGGCCCCTCTGGCTGGCCCACTAGGGACTCGTACTGACCATGTAAGTGTGTGTGGGAGAAGGGGATGGATGGATGGGTGGGTTGGGGGGTTACACGTGTGTAATATTCATTAAGTATTATGTATAAAACAGTTATATTAATTGACTTAAACATGTATCATAATAGTCAAATAATAGTCAATAAAACAAACCATAGTCAAACCATGAGTCAGAAAGGCCTGACCCACAAACAAGTACACAGTACGCAGAACACAGTCTTAGAAAATAAAACTATCTAGAGCCTTAAAGGGTTCTTGGCTGTCCCCATAGGAGAACCCTTTAAAGAATACTTTTGGGTTCCATGTAGAACCCTTTGTACTGGAAGCAAAAACGGTTCTACCTGGAACCAAAAATGTCTCTACTCTGGGGACAGCTGAAGAACCCTTTTGGAACCCTTTTTTCTAAGAGTGGACAGTACACAGTACACATCATTAACTTAAACACTGATAAGCAGCTCTGGAACCTGGATTTTATGAAATTGAAGATAACCATCTAGAATGTAATGATAATTGCAGTATTCATGTGATTTTGGTGTTACAGAGAGAGGATGTGAATGGATTCCATAGGCGACCAGGAAAGGTAGGCACAGCTTCAAACAGATATTTTCAAAGAACCAGGATAGAATTGAAAGAATTAGCAGGATAGAATTGAAACTGAATGGAAGGAGAAGCTATTATTTGTGTCCCAAATGGCACCCTATGCCCTATGTAGTGCAGTACTTTTGACCAGGACCCATAGGACTATACAGAGTAGGGTGCCATTTGGGACTCTACCATTGTGTTATTGAAGACATCTGTTTCATATGGTTTCGCATCAAGGGAAAATGGGGTTGTTTGAGAAAGGAGCAGATCTACAGCTGGATATGTTTAAGAACAAGCTATTCTGTACTGCCAAGAGTCATTTAAACTCTGTGGTAAAAGCATTGCATTGTGGAATCTCAGGGGTGGGGATGGAAGGCAGTACTTTATTTTCTTAATGCTGTTTCAGTAACTGTAGGTTTGCATGCAAGAGTGATAAGGTGGCATCCCAAATGACACTTTGTTCCATATACAGTGCACTGCTTTTGACAAGAGCTCGATGGCCAAAAGCAGTCACTATAAAGGGAATAGGCTGCCTTTTGGGATGTTATATCGTGAGGTTATATAATGCTTGAAGATGAGAATTACAAGTGAATGGAATGAAACATCCTAACAAGCTCTCATGGTAGCTCTGCCAAATTAGTCATATGATGAGTCACCCGATGAGTCATACAATGTGATGGAATATCGACATCAGATTCAGAGCGAGGGAGAGTTAATGTACTTCCTTTTCTTAATGTCTTGATTAAAAGACAGTTCGTTTTGGTAGTCGGATAAATGGAAGTTTGCTTCTTCAAAAACATATACATTCTTTTTTTAAACCAACACGTTTCAAAATGAGGCAGTGACAGCATTTATTTTTCTGTTGATATTTTGAAATGACACATGGTGTTTCCATGGTGATGTTTGAGCATTTCCTTCTCTCTTTATGCTTTCTTCAAGAAAATAAAACCCACAGTGCACCTTGCCAGTATCACTTTAGTTTATTAAGCTTACGGTCTCTCTGCCTTCATCAGAGCTGCTCATGACATCCTTTTGTTTTGATGTTTTGAAATGACAAAATGGCTTCCCTGTTCCTATGATTTAGATGGTGTTGTTTGAGCATGATCAGTTTAGCGGCCAGACTTATGAAGTCTTCAGAGACGTGGTGGATGCCACCCAGCTCCAACTGTCTCCTAGGATTTCTGTGAAGGTGTTGAGAGGATGGTGAGTCACACAGCCAAACTGTCTCTTATATCCTACAGAGTAAATGTTCTGTTTTCAAAGTTCAAGCAAGGTCTGGAATAGGAATATCCAGTTAACAGAAAAAACACAAGTTTGGATGCTCTGTCTGGCGTCTGTAGAAAGCATATTTACATAACATGTAGCGTAGTGCTTCCTTGGCAGAGAATATCTGGCATGCCAAGCTGAGTTATTCGATGGTTTCAAATACCATCCCATCCTATGACTCATGTCAGGAAATACCAATGCGTGATAACAATTATATTGGACTGTTTATCATTCATATTACTTCATTTTATTGAATCAACCACCCAAAGTTATTGTCCTACATGATAATGGGACATGCACAAACAATAAACTAGTCCAAAGTCAAGTGGCCTGGGTACCAGTCTTTACACTCCTTGTCATGCAAAACATGGGGTACAAGGAGTGGAATGTTAGCCAAGCAGGTTCAGGATTTCAGGCGACAGAAAGAGTTAAACGTGAAGTGTAAAAGAGAATTTCCAGGTGAAATTAAGATGAGCGGTCTCTGATAGTCAATAAAAAATGCATCTGGATTAATTCAAGTTGCAACAGAAAGACATCCAGCAAGAGCACAGAAAAAGTCTAATGGCCGCCAAATACAACAGGTGTAGACTTTACAGTGAAATGCTTACGAACCATTCCCAACAATGCAGAGTTTAAAAAAAAATGTATACAAAATAAAATAACTAACACGAGGAATAAAATAAAATAGACAAGAATGGAGTTATATACAGGGAGTAACAGTACCAGATCAATGTGTAGAGGTACGAGGTACAGTGCCTTCGGAAACTATTCAGACCCCTTGATTTTTTCCACATTTTGTTAGGTTACAGCCTTATTCTAAAATTGATTAAATTGTTGTTGTTTTTCTCATCTATCTACACACAATACCCCATAATGACAAAGCAAAACTGTTTTTTTAATATATTTGATAATTCATTTAAAATAAAGAACTGAAATATCACATTTACATAAGTATTCAGACACTTTACTCCGTACTTTGTTTAAGCACCTTTGACAGCGATTACAGCCCTGTGTCTTCTTGGGTATGACGCTACAAGCTTGGCACACCTGTATTTGGGGAGTTTCTCCCATTCTCTGCAGATCCTCTCAAGCTCTGTCAGGTTGGACCCTCCCGGTCGCTGCACAGCTATTTTCAAGTCTCATCAAGGATCTCTCTGTACTTTACGCTGTTCATCTTTGCCTCGATCTTGACTAGTCTTACAGTCCCTGCCGCTGAAAAAAACTCCTCACAGCATGATGCTGCCACCACCATGCTTCACCGTAGGGATGGTGTCAGGTTTCCTCCAGACGTGACACTTGGCATTCAGGCCAAAGAGTTCAATCTTGGTTTCATCAGACCAGAGAACCTTTTGTCAAACTCCAAGCGGGCTGTCATGTGCCTTTTACTGAAGAGGGGCTTCCATCTGGCCACTCTACCATAAAGGCCTGATTGGTGGAGTGCTGCAGAAATGATGGAGTTAAGGATGATGGAGGCCACTGTGTTCTTGGGGACCTGCAATGCTGCAGAAATGTTTTGGTACCCTTCCCCAGATCTGTGCCTCACAACAATCCTGTCTCAGACCTCTACGGACAATTCCTTTGATCTCATGGCTTGGTTTTTGCTCTGACATGCACTGTTAACTGTAGGACCTTATATAGACAGGTGTGTGCCTTTGCAAATCATGTCCAATCAAATTAATTTACCACAGGTGGACTCCAATCAAGATGTAGAAACAATTAAGGATGATCAATGGAAACAGGACACACCTGAGCTCAATTTTGAGTCTCACAGCAAAGGGTCTGAAAACATATGTAAATAAGGTATTTCTGGTTTTTAGTTTGAATAAATTTGCAAACATTTCTGAAAACCTGTTTCTGCTTTGTCATTATGCGGTATTGTGTGTAGATTGCTGAGGATTTATTTATTTATTTAATCTACTTTAGAGTAAGGCTGTAACGTAACAAAATGTGGAAAAAATAAATGGGTCTGAATACTTTCCGAAGGCACTGTATGTGCGCTCCCGAGTGGCGCAGTGATCGAAGACACTGCATCTCAGTGCAAGAGAGTCACTGCAGTACCTGGTTTGAATCCAGGCTGCATCACATCCAGCTGTGATTGGGAGTCCCATAGGGTGGCGCACAATTGACCCAGCGTCATCCAGGGTAGGCCATCTTTGTAAATAAGAATGTGTTCTTAATTAACTGACTTGCCTAGTTAAATAAAGGTTAAAGAAATAAAAAAAATATATACATGAAGGCAGGGTAAAGTGACCTAGATATCAGGATAGATAATAATAATAAGAGTCAAATTTAGAAAAGAACAGAGTAGCAGTGCCAAAGTGTGGGAGTGCCAATGTAGTGTGTGTGAATGATATGGTGTGTATATATAGTCTAGTGAGTGTGTGTAGGATCAGCGCATTAGTTTACTATTTAGCAGTGGCTTGGGGGAAGAAGCTGTCGATGCTGCCGATGCTCCGGTACCATTTGCTGGAAGGTAGCAGAGTGAACAGTCTGGCTTGTGTAGCTGGAGTCTTTGGCAATTTTTCGGCCATTCCTCTAACATCGCCTGATATAAAGATCCTGGGTGGCACGGAGCTCGGCCGCAGTGATGTACTGGGCTGTCCGCATCACCCTTTGTAGTGCTCTGCGGTCAAGGGCGGTGCAATTGCCATACCAACCGGTGATGCAGCCAGTCAAGATGCTCTCGATGGTGCAGCTGTAGAACCTTTTGAGGATCTGAGGGCCCATTCCAAATCTTTTCAGCCTCCTGAGGGGGAAGAGGCGCTGCCGTCTCCTCTTTACGACTTTGCAGGTGTGTGTGGACCCTGTTAAGTCCTTAGTGATGTTGACGCCAAGGAACTTAAAGCTCTTGACCTGCCCCACAACAGCCCTGTTTAAAAAAATAATAATTTAACCTTTCTTTTTCTTTTTCTTTTTACCTTTATTTAACTAGGCAAGTCAGTTAAGAACACATTCTTATTTACAATGACTGCCAATCAAAAAGCAAAATTGCCTAGTTGTGGATTGTGTGTAGCCCAATCACGAGGCATGCCTACAGTCAGGAACATGCTGCAAACCTGTCAGTGAACAGCATAAAGCCAAAACAAGCCTTTCACAATATTTCAAATACAATTGCTGGAAAACAAAGGGATCCCACTGAAAAAAATACTAATCTGTCTGTAGGCTACCAAGTTATCAGCTTCCATATAGGCCTATTGAGCGAACAGCATTGTTTTACCAAGTGAATTAAGAGAGAGAAGCTTTTGGCACGAGCGTATCGGCCGTCGCCGGTGAGTGAGCTGAGCATCATTGGGTGAGTCATTGAGTGAAACTAGAAAGCTTTTTTTAGGACTAGAATTTCCTCCTTCCCCCTTTCCTCCATCCATTTACACACACCTAGGCCTAGGCCAATGATGGATTGAAGTCAAGGTCGTTTTTATTCATCTCAGTTTGTCAGTGTCAAAGTAGCCTATCATTTCGATCATTTGTGAGGTATTCTAAAATGAAATAGAATTGCATGAAATGCGTTTATAAGGGCCACTTAGGCTATTAAAAAAAATCCCCATTGTGTGCAACTCCTGCAGGCGCCTCTACTGATCTATGCCAGTACACAAAAGCAAGATAATGCATGCAATGCTTTGTTACAAAGGAGGTTTTTTAACCCCCTTCTCTGGCTCACTTTTTGTTCCGGCACCTCCAAATGTACAATTAAGCACTGGTTAGGATTCACTCTTATAGTCACTGTGGGGACGACATTGTCTATGTACTTATTGATGAAGCCTGTGACTGTTGTGGTATCCTCAATGCTATCGGGTGAATCCCGGAACATATCCCAGTCTGTACTAGCAAAACAGTCTTGTAGCCTCGCGTCTGCTTCATCCCACCACTTCCGTAATGAGCATATCACTGGTACTTCCCATTTGAGCTATCGTTTGTAAACAGGAAGCTGGAGAATTGAGTCATGGTCAGATTTGCCAAAGGGAGGACGAGAGAGTGAATTGTATGCATTTCTGCAGTTAGAATAAAGGAGGTCTACATAGCCACTATCAGGAACAACTGTTCTGTCGACAATGTCACTAAATCTTGTATGAACCTCCAAATAAGGCACAGTGGTCTTGGTAACTAGCCGTACAGATTAGAGGTCGACCGATTACGATTTTTCAACACCGATACCGATTATTGGAGGACCAAAAAAGACGATACCGATTAATCAGTCGAGAGGCAGGTCATTATTGCTTGGACTAGTTAACTGTAAGGTTGCAAGATTTGATCCCCCGAGCTGACAAGGTGAAAATCTGTCTTCCTGCCCGTGAACGAGGCAGTCTCAGCGTCTCCCCACTCACACGAATATGTTTAATGCAGATCATCTATAATCAATGCAACAGTGATCAAATAAATGTAAAATAATACATCAATTAAGAGAAAGAGATAATCATTTGTTCAAATTATTCTATTTCTATTATTCATATTTTATGTGTTTGTTTACCTGCTCCTATCTGTCTTTGCAGCTGGGTGCTTTACGAGAGGCCTGGGTTTGAGGGACGTTCCATTGCCCTAGAGGAGGGGCCTATTGAGCTAACCAATGTCTGGGCAGATGCAGGGCCACCAGGATCACACCCCCATGTCGACATACCAATGGTCATCGGCTCCATCCGACTGGCTGTATGGGTGAGTGTCCACTCTGCTGTAAATGTTGCTACATAGAGAGACACAGCGTAACATATCATGAGCCTTATAATAAGACATAATAAAGGCTAATACTACATAAGGGATAATCAACGAGGGGCAGGGTTGCCATGTTTGCCGATTTCCCACCAGTTGGGTTACTTTGAAAACGTTGTCGCTGGTGAAAATGTATTGGTCGCGGGTGGCAGGTTTTTGGGCTACTTCTAATTGCACTGCGGCTGCCATGGCATTTCTCTCAAAGAAATGTACAGTATATTTCACTGCATTTTACTCATGCTCAGTTCTAGGGTCTGGAGCACAGCGTGGGTGTACATTTGAATTGGAAGTTATGGAACTCCCTGGTGGGCTTCTGTTATGGGAAAACGTGTGGAGAATGATAGGGTACATCTGCATCTGTTGGCCATCAAGTAGGCTATTCATTTCTATGCCATTCTAGGCTACTGTAGCCTACCATTTGATTCAATAAATATGTTGAACCTACGATATCGCTGGAGTCGTTGCAAATCAATTTGCGCCACTTGTGCAGCCTACCTGGAGCTGGCAAACAGATTTAATAAATAGCCTATAACTCTGTAGTTGTAGCCTTGTGTTATTATGAAATGATTAATGGCCATGTCAGTTAATTCAATTTGAAGTCATCAATTGTGATCATGGTCACAGCCTATCACAAATGTATCATTCTCCTGATTTAATGTCAGCTTCATTGTGGACTTTTCCCTGAAATTAGATGTTGGACTATCAGGGGCAATATATAGGCTACCTACATCTAGCTCAGCAAAACATGGCAAAGTTGATTTGCAATTATAAACACATAGCAGTCAAAACAAGTTAAATCGACATACATTGATGGAAAATGATCTGGAAAGTTTGATACGGACTATTTATATTTTCTCTTGTGACATATTCTTAAACTGGCAATAAGTAATATTTTGATGGAAACCAAATTTTGCTTCGTAGCCTACATCCTTATAAATTACTTCTATATTCCTTCTTAATTCACTTGATAACGTTATGGGTAAAAGGTTTATTGGATAAATGTGGCAACTCCTCTCTTGCTGCATGGCTAGTTTTCAGGCCTTGTGGACGGGTTTTCCGAGGTCATTGGTTAGAAATGTAGCTAGACCTGGCAACCCTGACGAGGGGCTTTGAGTTCTGTTAAAAATAATGCACGATATGAAAGGTGTGCCACAACGCACAGCAGAATGCCACTGACCGTCGACTGAGTTGCATTATTTTCCACAGAACGCATAAAGGCCTGAGTTGATTATTCTGCTTATCCCACGGTTATAATATAACCCATTTGCAGCTAGAAATGTGTTAATTTGCTTATAGAAATGTGTTAAACATCCATTGAAGTACCTAGCAAGTTTAACTTTGCTAGATAGCTACATTAGTTGTTTTGGTAACCAAACAAATAGACTTAGCTTAGCTAACCAAAACGTTAGTCCTCCTAGCTTGCTATTATGAAAATCGAATTCAACAATGCCAATGATCTTTTCAATTCAAATTTCATTTCAAAAGCAACTCAAACATAGAACATATTAGAATGAACCTCATAGCTGTTGGTTATTGCCGTGCATTACTTAAGTGATAATGCTGGAAAAGACGGTGTTTGGAGTGTTATTAAGTCGACGGCCGGCAAACCGTGCCAATATATCCTCCAAACCCCGGCTTAGAGGGCATTATCACTTTTATACAACGGGTTACCAACATATTCAAATAATGATTGATTCATTTATTCATACTATTTCATTCTTCCAAGAGATATAGTGTCGACACAAATCTAAGGTTGCTACCAAAATCGGCTGATCAGAGACTTGACCCAGTTGTTAAGTCTTGCAATCTTCTTATCACTTGCTTGCTAGCTAGCCAACTACGGCTAACTTACTGTCACGTCAAACAGTGCAGACAGAATAACAGAAAAATAGCTGCATTTGTTTAAGCTGTTTTCTGGTGACATTTATTTGGATACATCCATAACAATGAGATAATGATGCACAATTTTGCCTGGCATAGGAAATGTGGTCTCTTGTCATGACACTGTTGTTCAAGGGAGCTAGCCGTGTGGCTCAGTGGGTAGAGCATGGCACAGGCAATGCCAGAGGTGTGAGTTTGGGTCCAAAGGGGGAACAGTAGGAATGGAGATGTATGCACTCACTACTTGTAAGTTGCGATAAGTGCGTCTGCTAAATGTACACACAGCTAACACAATCACTTCAAACTGCAGCTGAAAACACAGCAAACTAGCTGTGTTTAATTTGACCTGTTTTCTATTGACATTACTTTGTATGTATCCATAAAAATGATGCCAGTTGATTGATGATTTTGACTGGCTGAGAAAAGCTGCCTGCCTGCCTGTCTGTCTCATCCCGACTCCCAACACACTCATTACTATGGGACAGCTGGAGACCAAATTTCAATATTGAAACAATGTTGCAAATTTCAGAGAGACAGGCAGCAAGGTTTATACAAATCACCGCTGTGGAAATGGGAGATAATGTCTAGATGCTTTTTATAGCGGAGATCAAGTTTATAAATTGCCTGGCTGGGCTGATGAGACAGTGGATTGCGCAGTGAGATTAGAACAGAGTAAACAGTCATTTCAACGTCTTTTGCCGGTGGTAATTTGGGGAATAGACACCTTCTGGAATGCGGTTTTAACCAATCAGTATCCAGGATTAGACCCACCCATTGTATAAAGAGAAACATAATGCACACCCTAGAATGCCCTGTAAAGGTAATTAGAAACGTGTATTCAACAATGCTGTGGTATAAATGCTTATATAAAGCATTATATCTGTCAGTTTTAAATAAAGTGTTACCACAATGCAATCAATCACAATTCTCCCTCCACAGTATGGTGACTGTTCCTGGGTTTGTGTTCCCCTCTGTAGGACTACAGCATTCCCCATATTGACTTGTTCACTGAGCCAGAGGGCCACGGCAGGCTAGCACCGTACCATGACGACACAGTAGAGATCAGCTCCTTCGGTATCCCACAGAACACAGCTTCCATCAAAGTCAACTCTGGAGTGTAAGTGTATCTAATGGCTGTTGTATTTACATGGTACCTCTTCAGTCCACTCTAGGGCAGGGTATTCCAAGCCCTTTCCTGTGACCCGTCCTGGGTGCCCGTTGTGGTTTTTGCCCTAGCACTACACAGATAACCAAATCATAATCGAGCTTTGATTATTTGAATCAACTGTGTACTGCTAGGTCAAAAAACCACAACGTGGGGGCCTCAGGACCGAGCTTTTGGAAACCCTGCTCTTGGGTGTAGGTGCATCTTTGCTCTTCCTAAAATGCTACATATAAATGTCTATGGTGTAGTGGTTCAGTGGATCAGTCCACTCTGTGTAAGTGCATATTTGCTCCTCATAAATCAGGGGTGGTCAAACTATGGCCCACGGGACGGACAGTTTTTGGTCTAAAGCAGTGCACTAAATAGGGAATAGGGTGTAATTTGGTACGCTACCTTATTACTCTTGCGTGCAGATATGTAGTTACTGAAACATCCGGCATACATCTTTGATTTATTTTTATGTATTATTTGAAAGAAGAAAAAAAATCCAGGACACGCGTGAACGTCTGAAACTAGATTAAAAAGTATGTCAAAATTATAATGGACCTTTATATTTTAAAACAACTGCCCTTTTCCTAGCCCCCAAATAGATTTTCACAAACAAATTGGTAGAAATAAATCTACGGCCCTGTTGATTTTCGAAATCCTGATGTGGCTCTCAAGACAAAAAGTTAGCCCACCCCTGTCCTAAATGTCTATGGTACCTTTTTGATCCACTGTGGGTTGTCAGTGTGTGTAGTCCTCCTGAACGGTACCTCTAGATGTCTATGGTACCTCTTTAGTTTGTTTAGTATGCTGCTTGGCTCTTGTTGTAAACCTCCTCAGCAACAAGGCATTCTCCTCATGGTTCTTCTAATGAGATCTGGGTAGGCAGCGGGGGATCAGCATTACATACTGCCGTGCAATACAACTCTTGCCATTGTAGAGAATTCAATTACTGTTTCAGTTGGAGATAATGACATTTCGGAGCCTTGAGCGACCAGGCAATCCTAATTCTCTACGTTAATTATTTCATCGCTTCTGGCTGCTACTGAACCAAACCTGGGTCATGTTCATTAGGTTCCAATGGGAATAAAACTGATTGAACCAGGGAGGGACAACAAGAAATGCTGATTTTTGTTTTCCTTTCTGGGGTGTGCCCTAATGAACCTGATCCTGAGTTCAAATATAATTTGTTTACTCTTAAAACTAAGCCTGCTCAGAGTGCCAGATCAGATAAGCTTTTTTTTTTTTTTTTTAAGTATTTCAAAGAATTTGGATTGAAGAAGAGTCAGGAAATTATTAAATCTGTGTTTCCCAAACCTGGTCCTGGGAACCCAGGTACACATTTTTGTTTTTGTCCCAGCACTAACACATGATTCTAATCAAAGGCGTAAGTTGATTAGTTGAATCATGTGTGTTAGTGCAGGATTGGGAAATACTGGATTAAATAATGATGGGCATGTTGATGTTTTTCAATGAGGCGTTCGTTTTAATGTGGCTTGCATGTGGTATGCTGTCATGGTGTTGTTGTTGCAGATTCACATGCTCAAAGTGATTGCCCCTCAGGGATAAATAATGTTTTAATGCAATTGATTTGCAGGCTGAGGAGAGCGAGAAAGCACTGACAGATAATGATTACTACTGCCGCCCCCCCCCCCCCCCCCTCCCCAGAATGTCCCATATGCAACCTGCTCCTGCATGCTATAGAGAGAAAGGTAAAAGTGGGGAGGGAGAGAGAGAGAGAGAGAGAGGTGGGTTAGGAGACTGGTAAAGGTGGGGGATATATAGAGGTAGAAAAATGGGGGGGTGAGGGAAGAAACTGGTAAAAGCAGAGAGAGAAAGAGAGGTATAGAGAGAAAAAAGGAAAGAAAGAATCTGGCAAAGATTTCAAAGGTTATTTTTCCCACGTGAGAGGTACGTTTCAGAACATTGTGTGCCCTGGCTTCTAGCTGAAGTACACCACAATAGACAATAGACCATTTCCCTCTTCGTTGCCAAACTGCGACTAAAGACGGTTTACTTAGGCACGTGAGATCGAAAAGTCCCCTATCAGGAATAATTTATTTTCTGTGCCCGACCATCCCGGAAATTCTTACTGGAGGCAGTTAAAATTAGAGTTGAATACTTGTGGCTGTCAAAGAAGTGATCATCTAGCCTCAGACCAATGATACAGTACATCATGGCACCAGACTGAATGGTGAGCACAGCGTTCAGTCTAGTTGAACCAGGCTAGTAATCAACTCAACACCAATGTTATTCCCTGAATACTTTCGCCTGTGTTTCCTTAGCAACTCTCCCTGCGGTTCTTTTTCTGACTCACACACGGAATATCTGAGTACTGTAGTCTTTCTTTCCTTAGCCTCACTCAAGCATTGTACAGAACTGGGGGTAAAAGAAGCTGGCACAGCATTGGATGGAGAATAGAGTTTATCTGTAAATCTATCACTGATGTTTTATGTGTGATACACAGGCATAATATGAACCAGGATTGGCATCAATAACTTAACATTTCAGTTTAATCAATTCAGGCGATGAATGGAAATTGAATCCATTATTTCAAAATTGCCCATTATTTGAATCTAATCTCAGTTCACCTGTGGACTGATTTAAATTTAAGACAATTTGGACATTCATGTAAATCATTTATTGATTTGGGGCGGCAGGGTAGCCTAGTGGTTAGAGCATTGGACTAGTAACCGGAAAGTTGCAAGTTCAGCTGACAATGTACAAGGTACAAATCTGTCATTCTGCCCCTGAACAGGCAGTTAACCCACTGTTCCTAGGCCGTCATTGAAAATAAGAATTTATTCTTAACTAACTTGCCTAGTTAAATAAAGGTAAAATAAATTGATGTAAACACTGATCTCAAGTCTGGATTAGCCCGCTGCTGAATTGGAATGGGAGGTACCTTGCTTGGAAGAACAGATCCATTGGTGTGTACATAATGTTTAGGGATTCCTGTTCCCCAACACAGGTGGTTGGTGTTTAGTGACCCAGGGTTCCAGGGCCTCCTGGCGGTGTTGGAGAAAGGGGAGTACCCCTATCCCGAGGCCTGGGGGTTCAACACACCCTTCATCGGATCCCTCAGACCCCTCAAAATGGTGGGTGCTACAGTATCTCGCAATAACAGATGTAGGATCTTAATTTGATTACTCTTTTGTTGCCGAGAATGCAGTAGGAAATGCAAACTTGTATTGTATTCAAGGTTTCAAAAGGCTTCTAAAGTTTGTAATTTGATTTTCTTTAACGAAAAAAGGTATCAACCCCTACAACAAATGGCCATGAATTATAATCCACATTCTGTATCCTTTTACTGCAGGATTCATTTCCTGCTGTAACAAACTGGCTCAAATTAATATCCGACATATGTACTGCACATTAAATACATGGCTTGTGTTCATTTACAATTTATCTTTTTGTTTTATTCTTTCTCCTAACCTTTGTTTGACCTTTTTTTCTGTTTTCAATGTTTAATTACCTTTTGAAAAAAAAACAGGTGCCAATGACTAGCAAATAATTTCCAAGGCAGAAGAACAGTACATGCAAAGGATGAACTAATCTATAAAAGTATATCTTTATTTTTGGAATAATCTTCTCGTTTAGCCACATTTGAGCTTTTATTGAATTGTGGAAATGTGTCTAAAGCTACAGTATATATATCTTTATGAACATGTATCTTCATGGACATGTAGTTTAACCCATGTATTTTATGGACATGTGATAAGATTAATGTGCAAATAGTCATGACTGACTAGTGAGTGAGCTGTTGGCCAACAAGCATTCAAAATTGGATAGTGACTAGTGAGCAATTGTCAAGTGTTCTAATGACATTTTGCCTTGTCTTTCTATGTCCTATACCCTTCTACATGAAGGTTATTAAGTTCACTGTTGTACCAAATTACTGAAATTACTCATTCAATCTGAATGAGGCTTGTCCAGTCTCTGGGCAATGCAATCTCTCACTATATCTCCTATCTGTCCCCATCAGCGTCGCAGTTCGTAATGCTATGTGCGTAAATGGCAGAATTTGCATACTGCTGACTCCCACCTCGATGTTGTGTGCTTTTTTAATTAGTGGACTATAGTGCGGTTGTGATTGATTATCTCTGTTTGTTACAGGGTGCCTTCAAGGTGGAGAATCCTAATGAAGTCAAGGTATGCCATTACTTTACCATTACATTCTGTTTCACTGTCGTCCTCAAGTTGTCCCGGGTTCAAATAGTATTTGTGTTCATTCAAATACTTTAGCTTCGTTTGATTGAGTTTTCCTGGCACAATGGAGCCAATACAATAGTCCCAAAAGGACAAACCCTTCTGGCACCCCAGACAGGCTCAATCAAATGTTTAAATCATTTAAAACCTTTTTTATAATTTCACATACTATTTTAGCATGTTGTCAACTAACGTATTGTTGGTCTGACTATGGAAACACATTGAAAAACAACCAATCACAAATCATTACGATCAGGTCTTGGGGTCAATCAGGGGTCAAACACCCTTTGAACCGCTCCCTCCTACATTTGACCTTTGTCTCCTCAGGCTGTGGTGTATGAGCGGCCTGGCTTTGAGGGATCCTGTCTGGAGATCGATGGGGAAGTGTTCTGTTTTGGAGATGAAGGAGATGAAGAGGCATCAAACCTGGAGTCAAACAGACTGAAGTCAGTGGGCTCTGTGAAGATCCTCAGAGGACTGTAAGTTCATATAGCTCTTAAAACATTAATGTGTATTTATGTGGGCGAATACTTTATTCCTGGTTATTAAGAAACACAATACACAATCAAGGTGTCGTGTTGTGATAGAGTGTTACAAAATGGTACTGTCAGTGATGCAACATACAGTGGGGCAAAAAAGTATTTAGTCAGCCACCAATTGTGAAAATTCTCCCACATAGAGGAGCCTCATAAAGAAGAAGTTACAGGTCTGTGAGAGCCAGAAATCTTGCTTGTTTGTAGGTGACCAAATACTTATTTCCCACCATAATTTGCAAATAAATTCATTAAAAATCCTACAATGTGATTTTCTGGAATTTTTTTTCTCATTTTGTCTGTCATAGTTGAAGTGTACCTATAATAAATTACAGGCCTCTCATCTTTTTAAGTGGGAGAACTTGCACAATTGGTGGCTGACTAAATACTTTTTTGCCCCACTGTACATATGAAGTAATATACTATACAGTGCTTACAATGTAGCTATTGTCTAATTCCCTTTTATTTACTGTCCCAGCTGGGTGGGGTATGACCAACTAGGGTTTGAGGGTCACCAGCATGTCCTGGAGGAAGGCGAGTACCTGGACTGGAGGGACTGGGGAGGAATGACTGATCAGCTGCTATCTATACGACCTGTACTGGCTGTAGGTATCATGCTATGACCAAGAACTGAATGTTGTACGATTTGGTATGAAATTATGAATTACAGTATGGATGAACCCCTGCTATAAATGAGCATCAGCCCTCCTCTTGGAGAGGTTTTGCTCTACACTCTTATTTTGTGCTCTACAGTCTTTCCAAAGGGGTTCTTCGGCTGTCCCCGTAGGAGAACCCATTTTAGTTCTAGGTAGAACACTTTTTGGTTTCAGGTAGAACCCTTTTGGGTTCCATGTATAACCCTCTGTGGAAAGGTTTCTTCATGGAACCCAAAGGGGTTCTACCAGGAACCAAAATGGTTCTACCTGGAACCAAAAAGGGTTCTTCAAAGGATTCTCATATGGGGACAGCCGGGCACCTTTTTCTTCTAAGAGTGTATTGTAGCCCTACACAAACACACCTGATTCATCTAATCAATTGAGTCAGGTATGCTATATTAGAGTTGGAACAAAAGCATGCAGGGGAGCTCTCGCCAATGAGGAGGGTTGGGCACCTAATGTTTGATGTTGTTTGGTATGCCATGCCAATGATGTAAAGGGAAGTCATGATAGGATATTGTTTGTTATGGTATGCCATGACCATACAATTAGTTATGCAGTACTAAAACAGACTTTCCCCATTCAGGTCAATGTTCTGTGATTAATGGACCAGCGGTCATATTGGGTGTACCTATGAGTGTACCAGTCAAATTGCTGTGAACTGAGGGTTTTGTACATTCTAGTAGTTCTACTTCTATGGGCAGGACCAAGGATGTTCTTTGTTTCATTTCCCCATGACAGGATTTCATGTCACCACACCTCAAGATGTTCAGTGAGAGAGACTTTGGCGAGCTGGGTGCCAACATCGACATCTTAGAGCCTATCATCAATATAGAGGACACCGGCTATGGGCTGAAAACGCAGTCTGTTGACGTTATGGGCGGAGTGTAAGTATAAGATCTCTTTCTTTCTCTGTTTCTACCTCTGATGTGCACAGTTAAAGTTACAATCTGCCATTTCAACAGCCTGACCCTGTCACTTTGTTTGGTAAGCTTGGGGATGGGACTGGGGAAATGTAACCACTTTCAAATTCATACAGACCTATGGAATCATGGATAATTAATTGAAATGACCATTGAACCACAGGAAATGTTACAGATTGTGGCTTTAAATCTACCTTGCCCAGTCTTGTGTGTTTTATATGAAAATGACCAGTTAGTCGATTACAGGAATTCCGGGCTGTGCTCTGCTATTCAGTGTGAATGTAATGAGAAGTCTACATACTGTTAACCACTCATTTACTGTCCTGATTTAAATACTCCAGTGATCTGTAGTAACTCAGGTCAGGTGTCTTGTAAGTTTCATTATTATCACTGTGTCCTGTGGCCTGGCGGACTACATAGTTAAAAATGAACACTACAAAGATGGAAATGTAGAGTTCTAATAAACAGAGTCAAAGTTACAATGCAACTTCTAAAAGCATGTTTGATGCTGTATAGTTAAAGGTAGACTCAGCGAGATGACGTTGCAACGAGCAGTACCGCAGATAGTGAGATGACCGTGATGCAAGACTTTGCTCTCACACAGTCACACAGAGGATCTACACCAGTGGAGGCTGGTGGGAGGAGCTATAGGAGGATGGGCTCATTGTAATGGCTGGAATGGAGTACATGGAACGGTAACAAACACATTAAACATATGGAAACCACATGTTGGACTACATTCATTTAATTCCAGTAAATTACAATGAACCCGTCTTCTTATAGCTCCTCCCACCAGCCCCCATTGATCTAAACATGTGCATGTGTGTGCTTCACGCTGCTACATCGTGTTAGCTACGGGGCCAAAACAGCGAAGAAGTTGTTGCAGAAATGAACCCACTATGTGTAGACGTGCATTCAACCTCCCCTCGCTGAGTCTACCTTGAGAGTTTCAGCAAAGCACCAATATTGGGCCGATTTCCGCTACAACTAAGAGCGTTGAAGCCCCTGTTTAAACTTCCCTGCTGGTTTTAGTCCCGCATGTTGGAGCTATTGAAACATGCACAGATACCCTGCGCTACTCTGGGAGTGCATCTTCTGGCATCGCACTCATCTGCAACATCTGGTGTGCTGCTCGTGGCAACATCATATCTCAGTCTCAGATGTTTAACTTATAAGTGAACCTTGACACATACTATCCTACAGCATGTGTAGCCCTCTAATCGTTGTTACTAATGTGTCTGTGCAAGCTAATTGTTTCTCACTTTGGCTGAAATATCTTCCTGTATTGCCTGCAGAGCTAGGTCTAACGCGTGTTCATTCATGTACAGTATGTTATCTTAAGTTCCTTCTCTCCGGATAAGGGTCTTGTTCATTAGGGCACACCGTACCAAAACATTAAAAACGGAATACAAAAACAAGCATTTCAAGATCAGGTTGTTCATACACGTTTCACTTCGTTTTTGGAACCTAATGAACAGTTGACTGTAGGCTGGCTGCCTCTCCCCGGCTGGCACGTTCAGACGGGACCAAAATTCCTCCGAGACGTTCAGTTCAGTCCACGCCTCATTTCCTGGGTCTCTCTGTCAGTTGGGAACAGGGTGGAGTACACTATGTGCAGCAGAGCACTTCCACTTGCTTTTGGAGGAACGTCTCTGGTTCTGTTACAGTGTTGTGAACCCTTATTATAGTGTACTACATAGCCTCGCCCCGTCGTCCCTCTCCCCCATCGTCCTTCTCCCTTGTCGTGCTGACTAAACTCTGTTACTCAACCTGTTGACTCAACCCAGCAGACTCTCTCTCCCTTATCTCTCTCTCCCTCTTTCCCTTTCTCTCTTTGCCTTTCTATCTCCTCCTATCTCTCTCCCCATCTCTCATATCATTCTCTCTCTCCCCTATCTTTCTCTTTCTCGTCAGCTTCTGCTGTGGTCTTTTCTATGCTGTGTGATACACACACACACACACACACAGGCACAGTCATCAGATACACACTAATCAAAGTCAATATTGAGTAGGAGCGTAAGAGCTAATTAACCACTATCTGTATCTTATCTACATGTTTGATCTGAAATGTCAACATTTAATATTAACCTTGGTTTTAATTACTTTGATTCCATCTATCTATTCGTTGTTATAGATTTTGCCTTTGGCGTCATCCATCATAGGAGCACAAAAAATACCGTAAAACTCATTATAATGTGCAGCACAGTTTAATTTCCCCCTTTCCCTAATGATGTGCGTTTAGGGTTGCCAAATTACAGTATCTTTCCCTAAATTCCCACAGAGGATTTCCTGCTTACTCAACCCTGATTCCGGGAAATCTCCAACCTGGATTTCTGGAAAACCTGGGAATTCTGGAAAGTTACTAAAAAAATGTCAACCTTAACCTGAGTTTAGTCAAGTTTGGACGCAACTGTGAGTTGCAGTCTTTGACACTTCTGTTTGAAATGTTGTTATTTTGCAAACTGCCAACTGTTCACGCAAAATGTTGGCCCTCGGACTGACACATCAAGGCACTACCTTGATAGCCTGGTTCCTCTCTAGGTTTCTTCCTAGGTTTTGGCCTTTCTAGGGAGTTTTTCCTAGCCACTGTGCTTCTACACCTGCATTGCTTGCTGTTTGGGGTTTTAGGCTGGGTTTCTGTACAGCACTTTGAGATATCAGCTGATGTACGAAGGGCTATATAAATAAATTTGATTTGATTTGACTACCTGAACTTGAGCAATAAGAAACAGTCCTGAATACGGTCCTCATGTGTCCCTCCTAGATGGGTGGCATTTGAGGAGGCAGGGTTCTCTGGAAAGGCGTATGTGTTGGAGAAAGGCCTCTACGGAAGCCCAGAAGACTGGGGGGCCCTCAGCTCCAAGATCGCATCAGTCATGCCCGTCATTCTGGTAAGATCAACACAATATTAAATTACAAATTATTATAATGATAAACTAATCATATAATATAGTATTCATGTTGCAACAATAAATGATTAACATGATAAAATATTAAATAATTGAAATATTCTGTAATCAGTTACATCCGTTTGGAAAGGGGGCAAGGTCGGGGGAATGACATGAGCCATACAGTATGGGATAATGATGATCTAAAGAGACTTGATAGTGCACTATATAGGGAAGAGGGTGCCAATTTGAGATGCATCCAATGATGATAACAAAGTCATCAATGACCAATACACTGATCCAAGAATTGTTGAATTATTTCCTCAGTTCTCTCAATAATGCCCTCATTTGTGGTCTCTTCTAGGATAATCTGGGAAATTCCTCCAAGTTTAAGGTATGTCAACCAAATGCAACAGGACCAACCTACATTTCTTTGTCCGAGATTTTGTAAACCACTCCATGACAGCCCCATATTTGACAGAATCTGACAGTGTATCCGTTATGTGTCTCAGATGCAGTTGTTCTCGGAGCCGGGGTTCCAGGGTTCTGTCCACGTTGTGGAGGACAGTGTTTCTGCCCTGCCACACAGCTTTTCCCTGGGCTCCTGCAAGGTGCTGGCTGGCAGGTGAGTGTCGTACTTGTTATTCATCCAACGTAATCTGCAGATTGTAACACGTACAGTATCTTTCCCGTACCATTAGCTACATCATTTGCAAGACGAAGTTACTGTTGGCAACAGTCATTTATATCTACAGTTTTATAATGATGCCTATACTTTTATACATTCGCTGTTAAAATGGTGAAGAAAAATATTGATAATCGCCATGTCTGTGCGTGTCTGTGTTCCAGCTGGCTGGCGTTTGAGGGCCAGGGCTTCACTGAGAGGATGTATGTGTTAGAGGAGGGGGACTACCCTGATCTGAGGGCCATGGGGTGCGTGGAGCCCAACTCCTCTGTCCTGTCCCTGCAGACTACTGGCTTTGTGAGTACTCTGTCTATTAGCTCTCTTTCTGTGTTGTAAATGGCACCCTATTCCCTACATAGTGCACTACTTTTGACCAGGGCCATAGGATATATAGTAGTGCACTATATAGGGAATAGGATGCCATTTGAGATGAACAGGGATGTCTATGTCAGGGATGGGCATAGGCATGTCTATGTCAGGGATGGGCATAGGCATGTCTATGTCAGGGATGGGCATAGGCATGTCTATGTCAGGGATGGGCATAGGCATGTCTATGTCAGGGATGGGCATAGACATGTCTATGTCAGGGATGGGCATAGACATGTCTATGTCAGGGATGGGCATAGACATGTCTATGTCAGGGATGGGCATAGACATCCCAAACATTCCCACACTGTTCCTGCAACTCACATCTCTCTGCTGGAGGTTAATGCATTGGAAGATGACGTTTTCTGATGTTGAGAATAGTAGACTACCCAAAGTGCAATTTTGAAATGTGGTTGTGCATCAGCAGATTTACTCTTGTTATGTCAGTCATTGATAGTCAGTCAATTAGCCCAAGGCTGCTAAAATTTTTCAGAATGCTAAATTTGTTTAGCGGCCAGCTATCTAAACTTGTTATCTTGGTCAAATTACCTGCCGGGGGTCCCCCATTGATTTTTTTGTTGTCAGTGTCACTTAGATATCATATTAAAAAATGCAAACATTTCTCTCCTCCCTCATGGCAAAATGTGTAGAATTGCAAAAAATGAACTCTAAAACATAAACAACTTATCTCTGCTGACAAGAGGTGGGCCACTAAGATGTTTTGCTCACATCACACATCAAAGTTGCCCATCCCTGGTCTATGTCAACCTTCTATGGCACAAAGAAAAACCTATTTCATCCAATACATTGGATCCACATAATCACGTGACTTCATCCAATGAAATAATTGTTTTTGGACAATTGTTTGGTATAAAGGGTTACAATAGGAATAGTGGCAATCTATATACAGTACAGTCGTGGCCAAAAGTTTTGAGAATGACACAAATATACATTTTCACAAAGTCTGCTGCCTCAGTTTGTATGATGGCAATTTGCATATACTTCAGAATGTTATGAAGAGTGATCAGATGAATTGCAATTCATTGCAAAGTTCTCGGAGCCGGGGTTCCAGGGTTCTGTCCACGTTGTGGAGGACAGTGTTTCTGCCCTGCCACACAGCTTTTCCCTGGGCTCCAATTCATTGCAACTGGGACCATCATGTCAGTGATTCTCTCGTCAACACAGGTGTGAGTGTTGACGAGGACGAGGCTGGAGATCACTATGTCATGCTGATTGAGTTAGAATAACAGACTGAAAGCTTCAAAAGGAGGGTGGTGCTTGGCATCATTGTTCTTCCTCTGTCAACCATGGTTACCTGCAAGGAAACACGTGCCGTCATCATTGTTTGCACAAAAATAGTTTCACAGGCAAGGATATTGCTGCCAGTAAGATTGCACCTGAAACAACCATTTATCGGATCATCAAGAACTTCAAGGAGAGCGGTTCAAATGTTGTGAAGAAGGCTTCAGGGCGCCCAAGAAAGTCCAGCAAGCACCAGGACCGTCTCCTAAAGTTTATTCAGCTGCAGGATCGGGGCACCACCAGTACAGAGCTAGCTCAGGAATGGCAGCAGGCAGGTGTGAGTGCATCTGCACGCACAGTGAGGCGAAGACTTTTTGAGGATGGACTGGTGTTAAGGGCAGCAAAGAAGCCACTTCTCTCCAGGAAAAACATCAGGGACAGACTGATATTCTGCAAAAGGTACAGGGATTGGACTGCTGAGGACTGGGGTAAAGTCATTTTCTCTGATGAATCCCCTTTCCGATTGTTTGGGGCATCTGGAAAAAAGCTTGTCCGGAGAAGACAAGGTGAGCGCTACCATCAGTCCTATGTCATGCCAACAGTAAATCATTCTGAGACCATTCAGGCGTGGGGTTGCTTCTCTGCCAAGGTAGTGGGCTCACTCACAATTTTGCCTAAGAACACAGCCATGAATAAAGAATGGTACCAACACAGCCTCCGAGAGCAACTTTTCCCAACCATCCAGGAACAGTTTGGTGATGAACAATGCCTTTTCCAGCATGATGGAGCTCCTTGCCATAAGGCAAAAGTGATAACTAAGTGGCTCGGGGAACAAAACATCGATATTTTGAGTCCATGGCCAGGAAACTCCCCAGACCTTAATCCCATTGAGAACTTGTGGTCAATCCTCAAGAGGCGGGTGGACAAACAAAACCCCACAAATTCTGACAAACTCCAAGCGTTGATTATGCAAGAATGGGCTGCCATCAGTCAGGATGTGGCCCAGAAGTTAATTGACAGCATGCCAGGGCGGATTGCATAGGTCTTGAAAAAGAAGGGTCAACACTGCAAATATTGACTCTTTGCATCAACTTCATGTAATTGTCAATAAAAAGCCTTTGACACTTATGAAATGCTTGTAATTATACTTCACTATTCCATAGTAACATCTGACAAAAAATATCTAAAGACACTGAAGCAGCAAACTTTGTGGAAATTAATATTTGTGGCATTCTCAAAACTTTTGGCCACGACTGTATATGTGGGCTCAGGAGACGTTTAAGTAGCTTGACGGTCGGTATCAAACAAAGAAGGTCACTATTTAAATGTATTAATATGTTTAGTCATTCAAACAATAAAACGGTCACCAGTAATGGTAAGAGTTGGTGTTCTCATACCATTGTCAGGTCTATAAATAACCTCTCTCTCTCTTTCCCACTCCGTCTCTCCCCATCCCTCTCTCTCCATCCTTCTCTTTCTCTCCCCCTTCTCTTTCTCTCTCCCTCTCCTATTCTCTCTCCCTCCCTCTCTCCATCCCTGTCTTCCTCTCCCTCCCTCTCTCCATCCCGGTCTTCCTCTCTCCCCCTACCTCTCTCCATCCTTCTCTTCCTCTCTCCACCCCCCTCACTCTCCAATTCTCTCTTCCTCTCTATATATCCCCTCCCTCTCCTATTCTCTCTCCCTCCCTCTCTCTATCCTTGTCTTCCTCTCTCCCCCTCCCTCCATCCTTCTCTTCCTCTCCATCCCCCTCCCTCTCGTTCTTCCTCTCTCCATCCCCCTCCCTCTCCTATTCACTCTCTCCCCATAGGAGTTCTCAATGCCCTCTGTCACCCTGTTTGAGAGGTCAGGTCTGCGGGGGAAGAGGGTGGTTCTGACCGAAAGCTCAGTTAACCTGCAGCTTGCCGGAGGCTGCAGCCTGGTCCAGTCTGTCCTGGTGGAGGGAGGCATGTGAGTACATACAGCACAGCCTTTCTGTCCTCATGTCTCTTGTCTGTTGTCTGCCTGCCTGCTTGTCTCTCTGTCGAAGGTCATATATTTGTATATATGGGCCTCCTAGTCTCATGCACCAGATAGTCCTCCCCAGATTGTGCACAATAGCCTGTGGACAAGGTTTTGGGGCCCTTCCTATCCACAGACAGAGCTCTATGTTCTTTGTGTGGGTGTGTCAATGGGTAGTGATATTTTTTTTTTTGTGTGTGTGTGTGTCTCTGTGTGTGTCTCTAAGAGAATCCTACTGACGGTTCTCCAGGAAGCTATCTGTTATGTTTCTATCCTTACAGTGCATACTATATAAAGGAACACCAAACTGGAAAGATAATTTTTCTATGGAGCTGTTAGAAACGACACCGTCGTGTGACACAAAAGCTGATCCTTTATCCACTGACACAGCCATTTGTAGCCCTTTATCCACTGACACAGCCATTTGTAGTCCTTTATCCACTGACACGGACATTTGTAGTCCTTTATCCACTGACACAGACATTTGTAGTCCTTTATCCACTGACACAGACATTTGTAGTCCTTTATCCACTGACACAGCCATTTGTAGTCCTTTATCCACTGACACAGCCCTTTGTATTCCTTTATCCACTGACACAGCCCATGTGTAGTCCTTAATCCAACTGACAAAGCCATTTGTAGTCCTTTATCCACTGACACAGCCCTTTGTAGTCCTTTATCCACTGACACAGCCCTTTGTAGTCCTTTATCCACTGACACAGCCCTTTGTATTCCTTTATCCACTGACACAGCCCATGTGTAGTCCTTAATCCAACTGACACAGCCCTTTGTAGTCCTTTATCCACTGACACAGCCCTTTGTAGTCCTTTATCCACTGACACAGCCCATGTGTAGTCCTTTATCCACTGACACAGCCCATGTATAGTCCTTAATCCAACTGACACAGCCCTTTGTAGTCCTTTATCCACTGACACAGCCCTTTGTATTCCTTTATCCACTGACACAGCCCATGTGTAGTCCTTAATCCAACTGACACAGCCCTTTGTAGTCCTTTATCCACTGACACAGCCCATGTGTAGTCCTTTATCCACTGACACAGCCCATGTATAGTCCTTAATCCAACTGACACAGCCCTTTGTAGTCCTTTATCCACTGACACAGCCCTTTGTATTCCTTTATCCACTGACACAGCCCATGTGTAGTCCTTAATCCAACTGACAAAGCCATGTGTAGTCCTTAATCCAACTGACAAAGCCATTTGTAGTCCTTAATCCAACTGACAAAGCCATTTGTAGTCTTTCTTTCAACGCTTAATACAAGCAGTTCACACACTGCGCCAATTAATCACAGTATTTAAAAATGCCAAAAGGTTGCTCATGAGTCATAGCACTACTTCACACCCCCAGACCAGTTAATCAACCTTTTGTAAACACAGAGTGAAGTACACTTCACACAAGTCACCTGCGTGGGTAGTAGATCAGGTGACTATAGTTGGAGCTATTATTGCACAGTTCACAGTTGTGGAAATGTTGCATTGAGTTTAGTCTGGTGTAGAACGCACAGTCAGCAGGAAGAAGGAGTTTAGTCTAGTGTAGAACAGACTAGATCAGGTGACTATAGTTGGAGCTACTATTGCACAGTTCACAGTTGTGGAAATGTTGCATTGAGTTTAGTCTAGTGTAGAACGCACAGTCAGCAGGAAGGAGGAGTTGAGTCTATTGTAGAACATACTGTCAGCAGGAAGAAAGAGTTTAGTCTAGTGTAGAACAGACTAGATCAGGTGCCTATAGTTGGAGCTACTATTGCACAGTTCACAGTTTTGGAAATGTTGCATCAAGTTTAGTGTAGTGTAGAACGCTCGGTCAGCAGGAAGTAGAAGTTTAATATAGTGTAGAACATACGGTCAGAAGGAAGTAGGAGTTTTGTCTAGTGTCGAACGCATGGTCAGCAGGAAGTAGGAGTCTAGTGTAGAACGCATGGTCAGCAGGAAGTAGGAGTTTAGTGTAGTCTAGTGTAGAACGCATGGTCAGCAGGAAGTAGGAGTTTAGTGTAGTCTAGTGTAGAACGCATGGTCAGCAAGAAGTAGGAGTTTAGTCTAGTGTAGAACGCATGGTCAGCAGGAAGTAGGAGTCTAGTGTAGAACGCATGGTCAGCAGGAAGTAGGAGTCTAGTGTAGAACGCGGGTCAGCAGGAAATAGGAGTTTAGTCTAGTGTAGAACACACGGTCAGTAATTGTTTGTAAGCTTGTGTAGTCAAATTAATTTATGATCGTATGCTATCCATTTGTTGTTTGAATGCTGTTCTTTGTATGACATTTTAATATTTGATTATTAACCAATGATATTAGGCCACTCTTGGCCAAGATTACAGACACCTGTGTCTTTTGACACTACATAAACGAGTCATTCCGCAGTGTTTGTGATTATACCCTGATGAAGACAGCTTGGCTGTGGAAACATTGGTAATTCAGTTTTTGCATCTGAGCTCCGAGAGTGTGCGGCTCTCTTTTATTTTCAAGTTTTCTACTCCGCTAGCCAGCACCTCGTCTTAATAGGTGTGCGTTTCTTTTTCTTCTAGAAAATTCAATTGATTGGACATGATTTGGAAAGGCACACACCTGTTTATATAAGGGCCCATTGTTGACATTTGTAACGGTTTTGACTTGAGGTTATTGTTTGTAGAGGTGCCAGGTAGGTTGTGCCTACCAGAGAACATTTTGTGAGGTTTGTGAGGGAATGAGTCCTGTCTGGTCCGTCAAGTCTACACCAATACAAAGGACTCATGTAAAAGTTAGTATGGATATACACTTTTCATAAACCCTTAAAACATTGGAAATAACTGCAAAACAACTGTGTTCTTTTGCATTGGTTGTCTTACCAAAATAAATGATCACACACATAATAATATAACAAACAATGAGCTCTGGTTCCTCAAGAAAAGTCACGTACCTCGGGCCTAAAAGAGTCCAGCCCGGTAAAGGAATTCAGTGAACTCAAGTGACTTCAGTCACTCAATTGTCATTTAATAAAGTGATACGTAAACTTGGTTTCATTAATACAAATCAGATTGCAATCAACTCTTTTACCACAAAACTATAAAGTGTGTCATCTCTGTAGTGTTCACTACAACTAAACACATAAATCATCATGGTATACATCACACCAAAACAACTAAAATACCTTATGCAAAAAGTTGTAGTCAGTCGGTCAGTCAGACAATCCAATCCACCAACAGATCTCCAGCAGAGAAAGGCCACGAAGAAACAGCGGAGACCAACTGAGATGTGTAGTCCAAGGGAAGAAATGAGTGGATCCGATCCTGGTTAAACTTGAGACAAGGCTACAAAGCACACTTTTAAATACAACAAAACAAATGAGGGACGAAGATTCGGAACGGAGGTTTGAACACATCCTCATTCGTACCACCATCACAACCCCCTTTTGCACAGCTGATGCTGGCTATATAATTAGGAATTAACTTCTTTGGGACTGGGGGGGCAGTATTGAGTAGCTTGGATAAAAAGGTGCCCAGAGTAAACTGCCTGCTACTCATGCCTAAAAGCTAGAATATGCATATAATTATTAGATTTGGATAGAAAACACTCTGAAGTTTCTAAAACTGTATGAATGTTGTCTGTGAGTATAACATAACTCATATGACAGGCAAAAACCTGAGAAAAAAATCCAACCAGGAAGTGGGAAATCTGATGTTTGTAATTTTTCAAGTCATTGCCTATCGAATATAAAGTGTCTATGGGGTCATGTTGCACTTCCTAAGGCTTCCACTAGATGTCAAGTCTTTAGAACCTTGTTCGAGGCTTCTACTGTGAAGGAGGGGGGAATGAGAGCTGATTGAGCCAGGTGTCTGGCAGTGCCATGAGCTCAGTCTCGCGGGCTCCCGTGAGAGTTAGCGGCGTTCCATTGCATTTCTACAGACAAAGGAATTCTCCGGTTGAAACATTATTGAAGATTTATGATAAAAACATCCTAAATATTGATTCTATACTGCGTTTGACATGTTTCTACGAACTGTAATGTGACTTTTCGTCTGAACTTTCGCCTGGACTTGCCCGCGCCTCGCGATTTTGTCGTAAAGCCTTTTTGAAATCGTACACTGTGGCTGGATTTACAAGTTTATCTTTAAAATGGTGTAAAATACTTGTATGTTGGAGGAATTTTAATTATGGGATTTCTGTTGTTTTGAATTTGGCGGCCTGCAATTTCACTGGCTGTTGGCGAGGTGGGACGCTACCATCCCAGAGAGGTTAAAAGGGAAGCACCCTATTGGAAGGAGAAGCACCAAAACGGTTCAAACAAATTCAGGGCCGTCCCACAGTGCATGTCAGAGCAAAAACCAAGCCATGAGGTCAAAGGAATTGTTCGTAGAGCTCAGATACAAGATTGTGTCGAGGCACAGATCTGGGGAAGAGTACCAAAACATTTCTGCAGCATTGGAGGTTCCCAAAAACACAGTGGCCTCCATCATTCTTAAATGGAAGAAGTTTGGAAGCACCAAGATCCTTCATAGAGATGGCCAAACTGAGCAATCAGGGGTTGAGTGCCTTGGACAGGGAGGTGACCAAGAACCCGATGGTCACTCTGACAGAGCTCCAGAGTCCCTCTGTGGAGATGGGAGAACCTTCCAGAAGGACAACCATCTCTGCAGCACTCCACCAATCAGGCATTTATGGTATAGTGGCCAGACCGAAGCCACTCCTCAGTAAAGGGCACATGGAGTTTGCCAAAAGGCACCTAAAGACTCAGACCATGAGAAACAAGATTCTCTGATCTGATGAAACCAAGATTGAACTCTTTGGCCTGAATGTCAAGTGTCACGTCTGGAGGAAACCTGGCACCATCCCGACAGTGAAGCATGGTGGTGGCAGCATGCTGTGGGGATGTTTTTCAGTGGATGGGGCTGGGAGACTAGTCAGGATCGAGGGAAAGATGAATGGAGCAAAGTACAGAGAGATCCTTCATGAAAACCTGCTCCAGAGTGCTCAGGACCTCAAACTGGGGCAAACAGGACAATGACCCTAAGCACACAGCCAAGACAACACAGGAGTGGCTTCAGGACAAGTCTCTGAATGTTCTTGAGGTGCCTAACCAGAGCCCGGACTTAAACCCGATCGAACATCTCTGGAGAGACTTGAAAATAGATATGCAGCGACACTCCCCATCCAACCTGACAGAGCTTGAGAAGATCTGCAGAGAAGAATGGGAGAAACTCCCCAAATACAGGTGTGCCAAGCTTGTAGCATCATATCCAAGAAGACTTGAGGCTGTAATCGCTGCCAAAGGTCCTTCAACAAAGTAGTGAGTGAAGGGTCTGAATACTTGTGATATTTCCATTTTCTATTTGAATACATTTGCAAAATTTCTACAAACCTGGATTTGCTTTGTCATTATGGGGTAGTGTGTGAATTGATGAGGGGGAAAAAAACGATTGAATACATTTTTGCTTAAGGCTGTAATGTAACAAGATGTGGAAAAAGTCAAGGGGTCTGAATAGTTTCTGAATGACTGTATAACAAGGCAATTAGAAATGCCAGACGGGCTCATTTTTCTAACTTTGATCATTAATAATCAGTTTAATTAGAGAGTGCTCTTCTCAACCATTGATGGCCTGATAAATCCTACCCCCGCAGACCTATGTGAACTTTCCTCCACATCTAAATGTGATGAGCTTGTAGCATGTTTCAGAGATAAGATACCCTGCCTTATGTTGGCTATCAGACAAGCAAGACCTGATGAGAAGTTTGATATGTCCGCTAACCTAGCACGCAAAGCACTATGGATTTAATTTCCGTGGTTTACACAGACATGCTCAGGAAAGTTATATTATAACTTAAGTATTCTACCTGCCTTGTCGATCCTATCCACACCACCTTTTCAAAACTGTTTTTAATTGCATTTCTGAAGAAATGCAAGCTATTGTTAATCACTCCCTGTTTACAGGCATTTTCCCCACTGCACTAAAAACTGCTATGGTGAAACCCCTTCTGAAGAAAGTAATGTAGATTCTTCAGCTCTTAGCAAATGGCGTTCGATTTTGGGTCCGGTACTGTTCAGTTTTAATGTGTTACCCCTTGGCAGCGTTATCAGAAAGCACAGCACTGATTTTCCCACGTACACAGACTATACACAACTTTACATTTGTGTCACCAGAGGATTTTTAGCTCCATGGATAAATTATTAGGGATTTAAATACTTGGATGGCTGACAACTTCCTATAGCTAAATCAAGACTGAGGTAATTATTGCTGGAGCCAAAGCACAGAGAGAGAATCTGGCCACAAATGTTAATTCACAGGCAATAAAAGATCAAAAACTAACTAAAAAATCTAGGTGTTATTTTAGATTCTGAACTTCAAATCACACATTAGAAATGTGACCAAAATAGTTTTTTACCACCTGAGGAACATTGCGATGAGATACAAAAATACTCACTCATGCTTTTATTACAAGCAGGCTGTACTACTGTAATGCTCTCCTGTCTAGTCTACCCAAAAAAGCCATTGGTCAACTGCAAAACATACAGAATGCTGCAGCACGGATACTGACCAAGACCAGACGAACAGCACACATTACACTGGGTTTAAGGTCTCTGCACTGGCTGCCTGTGAGTTTCAGAATTTATTTGAAGATTATTCGATTGGTTTTTAAATCAATCCACGACTGTGCACCCCAATACATGTCAGACATGCTTTTAAGTTGTACCCAGTAAGTCCCTCAGGTCCTCTGACAATGGCCTTTTAACTATCCCAAAGCCCAGGACCAAGAAGCATGGAGAGGCAGCCTTTAGTTACTATACCCCCAGCCTCTGGAATAGCCTGCCAGACAACCTGATGGGGACCAAGAGGCATGGAGAGACAGCCTTTAGTTACTATGCCCCCAGCCTCTGGAATAGCCTGCCAGAGAACCTGAGGGGGACCAAGAGGCATGGAGAGACAGCCTTTAGTTACTATGCCCCCAGCCTCTGGAATAACCTGCCAGAGAACCTGAGGGGGACCAAGAAGCATGGAGAGGCAGCCTTTAGTTACTATGCCCCCAGCCTCTGGAACAGCCTGCCAGAGAACCTGAGGGGGACCAAGAAGCATGGAGAGGCAGCCTTTAGTTACTATGCCCCCAGCCTCTGGAATAACCTGCCAGAGAACCTGAGGGGGACCAAGAAGCATGGAGAGGCAGCCTTTAGTTACTATGCCCCCAGCCTCTGGAATAACCTGCCAGAGAACCTGAGGGGGACCAAGAAGCATGGAGAGGCAGCCTTTAGTTACTATGCCCCCAGCCTCTGGAACAGCCTGCCAGAGAACCTGAGGGGGGCTGAAACTGTGGACATATTTAAAAGACATCTTAAAACACACCTTTTTAGCTTTGTTTTTCTTAAGGGTGCTTTTCAGTTATTGTTATTATTTTGTTTTTTTTATCCTCTTATGTTTGTTGTGTAGTAAATATTCAAGTTTTTTAAAGCAATTTGCATTGCATTCCATGTCTGAAATGTGCTGTATAAATAAAGCTTGATTTGGAAGGGAAGAGTCTTGGGATCATGGGATATTATGAGGTAGTGAGGCTTGGTCCAGACCAGTGGAAAGTTCCCAATGGTGTGTGACATTCAGACTGGAGATGTGGACTCAGCTCTGCAACACACAGAAAAACAAGGAGACACGGCAGGGTCAGACCTATAACTCATGAGTGGGACTTTCTTGCAGGGAGAGACATGGGACAAGGCCAAATGAATGGAGCTTTTGATCCAGATAAAGTGATGACATCAGCACAGACAGGATGTTCCTGTGTTGATGTGTTCCAGTTTCTATGGGGGTTGAGTGGGTGAAAAGGCAAAGCAATCATTCCTCACTAATTGATATGTGAGATGCTTAGTTTGGTAACTGTGTTTTGACCTCGTCTTTGATTGACACCGTGTGAAAAGTTCAAGGAATAATTTGTCTGATATGTGAGACACTAAGCTTTGCTAGTGTGTATTGATACTTTTCGATTGACACTTGGTTACTTCTGATTGACAGGTGGGTGCTGTATGAGGGGATCAACTACCGCGGAGCTCAGATTCTGCTGAAGCCCGGCGAGGTGCTCGATTGGCGAACATTCAGTAGCTGGCAGCGAATCGGATCCCTGCGCCCACTGATCCAGGTAAGAAGCCATCTCAAATGTGATAACATGATTATATGGGCACACGGAGATTAAGGCCAGGATTCAATCCTAGTTTTGTTATAGAGCTACGCACTATAACAGATTTTTAAAGGTAATTTACACTTGCGCCAACATCGGCAGCGTGTACCGTTAATCTGATCTCTGCAAAAGTCAGGGAAAATACCTATTAAAGGGTGCGCTGTTGGCTTCTATAGTGCACTGCTCTGTAACGGCCCCATCAATGGAGCTTTGCATAATATTCTGTGTGAGCACAGGGGCTGCATGGCACACAGGAATACATTGACAGCATGTTGAACTGAGAACTACTTATGGTTCATAGACAGTGAACCCTAATCCAGTGTGTGTGTGTGTGTGTGTGTGTGTGTGTGTGTGGGGGGGGGGTGTTTGTTACCTGAGCAGCGACAGGTGCACTTCCGGTTGAGGAGCCAGGAGGGCCTTCTAATGTCTGTAACTGGGGAGATGGATGACATCAAGCTGATGCGTATCCAGGCAACGGATGAGATGGGCGGAGTCGAACAGATCTGGTTCTATCGGGACGGACATCTCCACTGCAAGGTAGCATCGTCATGGCAACAGTGTGTTTAGAGTAAAGCCCTGCAGGGGCATGAATTTTTAAGCCTTGCCCATGCCCGTGACATTCAGACCCTACCCAGGCCCGATTGCTTCTGACCAATGTAAGGCCCTGGAGGATGAATGGAGGATGAATGGAGGAACGTATAACGCCCCACCCAGCAGACTGTCAACCAATCTCGTTCACGTTCTCATGCTGCGTCATGTGGTTGCTAAGCTAATCGTCACACAATCCCTTCTCAAAATCAGGGTGCGAGTCCAGAAATGTGCCTATTTTCCTCAATAAGTACATAATGTCACAATTCCAAAGCTATACAGATAGCAAGTTAATTATCTCACATCTCCCAAGATTTGTAATGTTGTACTTCTTGTTGACAAAATTCATGCTAATGTTGGGTTTTTTAGCTAGCACCCAATTGATTCCCATTCACGCCTTGAGAGAAAGCTCTCCTTGTCCCAGAATCACCCAGAATGGGTCATGTGTCCCATTGATGTAGCATGGGCAATGTACACAATGGCCGTTAATAGGATTCCAATGGAGTTTTCCATCTCCTTAAAAGTATCTCTGGCTCTGCTCAACAAACGAATAGACATGAGAGAGCAGTTAGCTGTTAGCTACTTTTGGTCACTAAACTCAAGGAACATGAGACGTTATTTTAAATAATCTTTGTTTTATATTTGACGAGGTTGAAGCACTTCTGACACCATGTTATGATCTCAGTCAGATATGACTACTGTGCAGCACAGCACAAGCAAATGGCTCAACTTCAATATGTTAGTGATCAATGTAGTGATACCCGAGCCCTTATGTAATTGAAACAGGACTTACCCGGCTCTAACCCGATGTATAATGTCTGGGCCCGTCGGGCTCGGGTCGGGAAGCAGAGCTCCAGTTTAGAGAAGGTGGACAGGCCAGGAAAACTGTGACTTAACAAGCACTAGAGTCAGGGTATTTAAATCAGATTATGGAGTACTGCTGGTTCTTGGGTAATCAAATTCTTGGGGATTTGTTAAGTATTCTATCTATACAGTAGTCTGTCTAGATCGTGGGCTACACCTACTGAACAGTTCTTATAGTTTATGCTTCCAGAGAAGCACTCTGAACATGGCCTTGTAACTTCACATAAATTGAATGCCATCCATTTCATTGTTCATGGACTATCGACGAGGATCCTGCACCCAACTATTTTTGGGAGTAGAACTTTTTGAGTAAGCATGTTGATTATTATTTCATGAACTTTA
The DNA here is from genome assembly GCF_057628025.1 of Oncorhynchus mykiss. Lineage (NCBI taxonomy): Eukaryota > Metazoa > Chordata > Actinopteri > Salmoniformes > Salmonidae > Oncorhynchus > Oncorhynchus mykiss. Next base: position 12,355,117 of record NC_143029.1, read on the forward strand.
AATTTCCAACCCATGACTTCAATTAGTGAGTTTATGACAGCCTTTGTGCTCCAGCTCTGGACTCCCTGCCACGTCTCACAGCATCATGCTCTATGTTGCACTTATATGGTTTATTACAACACTCAACTAGTTGATGCAGGCACATTCTTTATTTAAAGTGTGTGATTGAATGTCGGTACAAATGATTTCCTCTTTAAGAGGATAATAAAGTTTTCTACTCTTGTCTGGCCAGGTGCAGGAGGATTGCTGTGTGGCTCCGTGCAGCGTGGCCATGCCAGGCAGTCGTATGGGCCTCTCACCTGAGCCTGGCAAACAACCCTCCTGCTGGAGCATCACGCCTGATGGCCTCATCCGCTACACCGCCAGCCCTGACCTGCTCCTGGAGGTCAAAGGTGAGGCAAAAACAACAACAAATATGGGATGCCACTCCTGTAGATCTGAGAAGATTTGATAGGTAGGAGCAATATGACGACATCGCCACCCAGCCAATCAGAAGGAAAGAGAAACCGATTGCAATAATGCTTCTACCTCTCAGTTCTACATTAACTAGTCTGTGTATTGTATTGTTCACTGGTTTCACTTCATTCAGATCTGGGGTTTTATTTATATTAGATAACTTGACTAGAATAATTGTGAATTAGTGACACCTTGTGGATGGACAGAGACATGACAATGGGCTGCAGTTGGATTCAGTATCAAGTAGGCTTGTGACAAGTTCAGACAGACAGGCTGAATCTCAAATCACTCCCTTCTCCTCGTTCCTCCATTTGCGCGCGCCTCCGCCATATGCACAAGTCCCAAGGAAGGGCCTTCCAAGAGAGTTGGTAGGGACCACGGGGTGTTTTGGGATTCACCGATAGGCTATGAAAACCCCCCTCAAATTTGCCCCTCCTTTGAGGTATTCACTAATCAGTAAGTTATTAGATAAGGCAATGTTGTCTGGATAAGTTAAGGCAACGTTTCCATTGTGCTTTCACTGATCCAACCTTGGCAGATCAGTGATTGGCCCAAGGAAGGAAGGGACACATTGTATTTAAACAAGGCACAACTCAAATAATTTTGTCTGTCCTTGCAGGTGGTCAACACTATGACAGAAACCAGGTGATTCTCAACGCGTTTGATCCAAACAAACCCAACCAAAGATGGACAGTGGAGATTCTCTGAGGTCTTGTTTTGAGAGGGAAGAACTAGGTGTAGTCTTTGAGGTGCAGTATGGTGAGGGGCCTCAGCGCTCTGTGGCGCAGCTGCAGCGTGGGACCCACACAAGTCTCAAGGACAAGATGCCTCAGGAACAGAACATTTGCTGCTGGAAGAGAAGCTTATATACAGTATAATCTTTCCTCTGAGGTCAAGATGAAAAATATATACAATTTCCTGGATAATCTATAATATCGCATTACTTCTTCACGAACAAACAGGGACAAAACAATAGTATTCATTACTACATTATGGGAAAATGGACTCAGACTAAACTTGAAATACTTTACCTACCCTTTAATATCTGATAATATACGAGTTTGATGAATAATATTTTTTGATGAATATGTATTTTTTTGACATTTTATTCCCTTCTGCCATTAACGTCCTTATGTAAATAAATATGCGATGTGATTATATTTTGTTATCTAGAATATTTGGAATAACAAATTGCCTAACAAAACATGTCATAAAAGAATGAATCAATTGCGCAGGCCAAAATGTATATATTTGACTTTTCCGTAAAGAATTCTCAACACACAAGACAAACTATAAGATAAATAAATGTTGCCTTTCTCAAACAAGCAGTTTATCTGCAAAAGCGCAAACAATGCATACCAACCAGTGTTTTGCAGTAGAGCTCAAGAGTTCAGCGTTCTACAGGATGGACATGGACAAACCATATCCAGGTTTGTACATATTAGGCAAATGTAAGAAAACTGACAAACAGGGTGGGACTATCGGGACCAAACAACTAAAATGATTGAAGTTGCCCATTGCAAAGCGTTTAAAAAAACAAAACAGTTGCGTGCCTTAATGCCCCAATGCTTAGTGTTGACATCACAGCGGTTTAGCTCTTTGGCGCTGCTTGCCTGACTTCCTCCCTGACTTGCTCTGGGGTGTCACTAGTCACCCCCTCCTCTTCAGTCACTCCGGTCCCCTCCTCCTCTTGGGCCACGGTGACCACAGTCTTCCCCCTGGCGTGACCACGCTCTACTTTCTGGAAGGCCAGGGGCACCTGGGAGAACAGGAACGTGTCCTCCACCACTGGAAGGATCTAAGGAATGACAACGCTGAGTGTCTGTACACACATGAACAGTAAAAACACAATCCACCAATGAACAACCACCTCAAGGAAATGCCCTAGGACTATGTGTAACTAGAACCAATGAAATGACTTGCTTGTTTTTGCAGTGAGCTGTGTGTATGGACCTCAACCAACCAAACTAATATATACGGCAGGAGAACCCTAAACACATTTGTAATCTATGAATACATTCAACCGCCCATGCGCAAATCGTCTCCAAATGAATGCACAACGAGGGAGGGGCTAGTGTTAAAAATGTGATGAGGAAATGACAATCCTGTGCCACCGCCCCTCCCACCACCCAACATGTTATTCTCGTCTGCGTCTCGTCATTAACAATGAATCGACCGGCTACTGGAGTCACAGTGAGAGACGGTGGAGATATATATTTTTAACGTTTTATTAGAAAACTAAGTAGTGAGTCACAAATATGTCAAATGAAGGTCATAAATGCAATCTGTGGAGTAACAAATGTCAAATTCACAAAAGAATATTTGACCACTTTTGTTTGCAAAGAAAGAAATATGTTTGTAAAATGTTCTGTTTTAACCAGAAAAAACCTGTCTTGCATTTATTTGTTATTTATTGTTGTTGTTGATGACTCATTTGCTTTTGGATCATGACATATGTTCGTGAAACTATATGGGCATATTTACAGTCTGATATTTAAAAGTTGCATCTTCTATTCATGACTCACAACTAATATATTTTAAACATTTTGATAGAAATCTATCTCCATACTGATAGCGATTGGGATGTGTGTGTGTGTGTGTGTGAGGTATGTCTGTGTGAATGGATTCCTGCCACCAGCACGGCACCCCCGCACCCCAAAATGCCATGCTGTCCCTATAATCCCTGGGACAAAGGGGTATGGATTACACCCGTGACTGAGGGGGGGGGGGGGCACTTTAGCTAATGGCTGCTCAGCACTGTTGGAAACCCATTCACTGTTCAAATCTGACTCACAGCCATCGACAAGGGGAACGCCCACACACAAAGACAGAGGGACTCTGAATATAGGACAATGCTTGGAATCTGCGGCATGTATAGACCCACCTACCTGGCTAGTTTCCATCTGTAGAAATGAGTTACTGTAGGATGTTATAGACTAGAGAATGCAGTAGCAGTACCTTTCCGGCATCCACCAGCTGGCTGACCTCGTCCAGTGCCGGGCCGTCTGGAGCGTAGAACCCCCAGCGGTAGAACACCCCGTTACACATGTTCTGACAGGGAAAGATCTGAACGTCAAGATACTATCCGACTTCAATTCAATACATCTTTATTGTCCCCAAAGGCCATCAACATACAGAAAACCGACCAGGGACTAAATATGAACAGCAAGCACAAACGCTGGTAAATGACCTTGATAATGACTGTTTGGTAGCACCATCTACTGCAGTGGACACATCCTATACAACACTGCATAGTCACATAATAATGCTAAGTTAACGTGGTGGCATTATATTATGTGTCTCCAGAAATAAGTGAATGTGCTAGCCTGGTCCCAGGTCTGCGTTATTATGTCAACACCTTGTTATGCCAAACATGTCAAGTTATCGTCATGACAAGGATACGACATGATGATGGCACAAACAGATCTCAGAACAGGCTATGAAAGTGCCACTTGTGTGCCTGACTAGTAAGGCTATGTTGGCCCACTAGAGGTCCCCATTTGGCTGTGCTCTCTCAGGTACTGTGTCCAGCTCCAGCCCTAGTTTGTCTGTCTGTCCAGTGTGACTCATGCTTTAGCCCCGCAGTCGCCCGATATGGCCAGCCAGCTGCTCACCCAGACAATAGGGCCCTGAGCCAGAGGCTTGGCAGGAAACATACACACACAAACATACACATACAGGCATTTAGGGATTTGACTGCCTAAAAACTACCGTTTCAGCAGCCCCCCACCCCGGTGTGTGTAACTCACAGACAGACAGTCTTGTGACTATTATAACTCCCTGCCAGAGTCATTGTCCTTGCCTACCAGGCTTGTGCTGTTCGGGAGGACTACATAGCAAAGTCCCCAAAGCAGTAATCTGTCGTGGGCAGACTACTTAAACATGAATGGTGCCATAGATCAGTCTTTATACTATGGGCACTGATAGCCAACAAACAGCAATAGTTCCCGTGCTTAAGCTTATTTGAACCAATCACGATTTCACATCTTTAGAATTCGGGACATTCGGGACATTGGGACATTCGGCCCATAGATTTGCCCGCAAAGAGTGAAAGAGAGGGTGGAGCTCCTCGTTCTAACATCTCTTCATCTCTTCTCTTAACATGTCTGGACCTTGAACTTAATCTAGCAGCTGACCAATTACACACACTCACAGAGACACACACTCACAGAGACACACACTCACAGAGACACACACTCACAGAGACACACACTCACAGAGACACACACTCACAGAGACACACACACTCACAGAGACACACACACTCACAGAGACACACACACTCACTCACAGAGACACACAGAGATACACACAGAGACACACACACAGAGAGACACACACACAGAGAGACACACACACAGAGAGACACACACACACAGAGAGACACACACACACAGAGAGACACACACACACACAGAGAGACACACACACAGTGTTTTCAAAAATCCCAGAACCACACACCATGACCTAGTGAATGACCTGCAGAGAGCTGGGACCAAAGTAACAAAGCCTACCATCAGTAACACACTACGCCGCCAGGGACTCAAATCCTGCAGTGCCAGACGTGTCCCCCTGCTTAAGCCAGTACATGTCCAGGCCCGTCTGAAGTTTGCTAGAGAGCATTTGGATGATCCAGAAGAAGATTGGGAGAATGTCATATGGTCAGATGAAACCAAAATATAACTTTTTGGTAAAAACTCAACTCGTCGTGTTTGGAGGACAAAGAATGCTGAGTTGCATCCAAAGAACACCATACCTACTGTGAAGCATGGGGGTGGAAACATCATGCTTTGGGGTTGTTTTTCTGCAAAGGGACCAGGACGACTGATCCGTGTAAAGGAAAGAATGAATGGGGCCATGTATCGTGAGATTTTGAGTGAAAACCTCCTTCCATCAGCAAGGGCATTGAAGATGAAACGTGGCTGGGTCTTTCAGCATGACAATGATCCCAAACACACCGCCCGGGCAATGAAGGAGTGGCTTCGTAAGAAGCATTTCAAGGTCCTGGAGTGGCCTAGCCAGTCTCCAGATCTCAACCCCATAGAAAATCTTTGGAGGGAGTTGAAAGTCCGTGTTGCCCAGCAACAGCCCCAAAACATCACTGCTCTAGATGAGATCTGCATGGAGGAATGGGCCAAAATACCAGCAACAGTGTGTGAAAACCTTGTGAAGACTTACAGAAAACGTTTGACCTCTGTCATTGCCAACAAAGGGCATATAACAAAGTATTGAGATAACAAAAGTTTATTGACCAAATACTTATTTTCCACCATAATTTGCAAATAAATTAATTTAAAATCCTACAATGTGATTTTCTGGATTTTTTTTCTCTCATTTTGTCTGTGATAGTTGACGTGTACCTATGATAAAAATTACAGGCCTCTCTCATCTTTTTAAGTGGGAGAACTTGCACAATTGGTGGCTGACTAAATACTTTTTTTGCCCCACTGTATATACAGATCTCTGGTGTAAATGGGAAGGTGCACAGCACAGAAGGAGCGAACAAGACCAAAAAGACAACATGAGAACAAGCAGACAAACGCTCATAAAAACAAAAATATAAGTCATACAGGCCATGGTTGAATCAGTCACATGGTGCCAACTGCCCCACCCTGGCCAAACTAAGGGGTTTCACTCTATTGTAAAGCATTGGCACAGATTTGATTTTTTACATGGTCTTTTCCAGCATGGTTCTAGCAACTATGTTTGATGTGTAACCTGGCCAGCGCAGCTCAGCGGTGTGAAACCCCCACCCCTGTAACCCCCACCCTGACAGAGGGGCGGGGTCGGTTGGTTTCGTCAAGTTACAATAAAGGCTTTTTAAACTTTTACATGAGAGTGCATTGATATTTTAGGAAGTTTTGCGTATGTAACAGAGGTGAATCGGACTCAAGCCCTACCAGCGACTTGGTCTAATGGTTAAGGCGTTTGTTTCCCGAGCGTAAGACCGGAGTTCAGACCTCATCCGTGACACGTATGCAATGTTCACACTGCCGGCATCAACTTGTTTTGCTAGCTTACCGTGATGGCCTTCTGGTGCAGGTTGAGTCCTGAGTGGACGGCTCCCTCCAGCAAGCCCATGGAGTCGATGTTAAGCAGGAAGGGGGTGACCAGGGTCACGTATTTGGCCCCTGACCAGGACTTTAGCAGGCCCAGGGCCCACTGCTCCGAGTCCCCGCCCACATTGTCCAGGATCACGTCGAACCTGAGGGGAACACAGGGAGACAGTGGTTATAATGAAAAAGTCTAACACACGATCCTGAGACTCTGTATTGACTCGGGTTCTTTCACTTTGTTCAGTCCAGCACGGTTCCAACTAAGATGGAGGATGTGTAACCAGCTCAGCGCAGTAGAATTCTGCTTGATTCACTAGTGTAAACATGGTAAGAGAGAGGAAGAGAAAGAGAGAGAATCCGATCCACAACAACACAACACTCAAGATGGTCTTAAGTACTATACCTTCATGCTATTCAATAGACAAATATAGAAGTCGACCTGACGATAAACTGAGATGTCTAGCCAAGCCTAAGGGATTGAAGTGTGTCTTCACTCAGGACCACTGAGACAAGGTTATCAGCCACCCAACCCTCCCCCAATGGAGAGTATTTAGTCTCCCACTCTAGTCCTTGAGCCACGTTGCCATGGAAACCAGGAAGTGAATCAGTGAGCAGGTATGCCAAATCAACCTTGCTCAGCTGCGTGGGTGGGTAATGTTGTTTATGACGTTGGCCAGGGAGAGAGTCGGTGGGGAAAGTGGTATTCGAGTGGGAACGTGACTATGTAGTATGTCATTAGATTGGACCTTGCCAGCTAGCTACTCTCATGTCTTAGAAATATGTTAACAGGTCAAAACTAGAGGAAAATCTCAATGGATAAAATAGGGTTTATTTACGATACATGATCTCTTTGAGGCACTCATTACCTTCTAGTGTTGTGGCCCTGTCTCAGTCGACACATCACAGGGTTGTAAAAAGTGTTTTAAACATTCCTTGATACACACACTTTTACATTATTCCAACTAATAAAACACACTTTTCCAGCAGTCCCAGCTCCGTGGCCACGTCTCCCGCCGTGTAGTCCACCACTTCATCCGCCCCCAGACCCCTCACCAGTCCCTCGGCATTGTGGGAGCAGGTCACTGTCACGTGGGCGCCCCAGGCCTTCAGCAGCTACAGAGGAAACAGACACTTAGTGAGCGAGACACACCTCTGTGTGTGGTTGTGTGTTGATGTGTGTATACTCTTTATGATTGCACAAGGTCAACCAACCACTGGTGCTGGTGTGAGGTGAGTCTTTAGTGTTGGTGCTATGAGCTGCTGGCCATATCTGAAAGGTCCTTACCTGGATGGAGAACGTTCCAACACCACCTGAGCCTCCGGTGATAAGAACTCTGAGAGAGAGAATGGGGGGGGGGGGGGGGCAGAGGGAGAGAGAGAGACAGGGTGGGAGAGAGAGAGAGAGACAGGGTGGGAGAGAGAGAGATCAGACATGGAGGTCAGGATTCAAAGAGAGAAGATGATCCATCTATGTTCAGTGTAACACATATATCAGACATAGTATCGCTGGCTGCTTAGCCGAGCGCCAGAGTGAGCATCATGCAGCAGTGATGTCATTCTACGTGACACTTAAAGTAAAGCTACTCTTGCTCAAACCAAGACCATGGTTTTTGGTATAGTGATTGGTTAGAACGCTGCTTCAGAAGTGCAAAGTGTTGGTCGAGGGTTTGTGGCCAAAGTGGAACACGGTGGGGACCTACTGTCACAGAGCAGGAGCGATGTCTTGGAGAGGGAGAAATTTGGTCACGTATGGATGTGTGTGTACTTGCCGTTTGTTAGTGCAGTTGTTTCTGCACAGGCCGCCCGCGTTGACCAGGGCAGACAGGGCCGTGGCAGCCACGTAGGGGATGGACGCCGCCTCCCTGTGACTCAGCGACCTTGGTTTGTGGGAGACCTGAGGTGGGAGGGCACACAAATACCATTTTTCATTCATACAAGGACACACATACACACAGGGTAACTACTAGAAGGACATACAGTAGGCACAAACTAGGCACAAACACACATCTGTCCGTGCTTAACTGTTACTCCTCCCTCCCATTACCCTTTCTTTTGTTTCAGGCAACGATGGGAAAGCAGAACGACTGGAGTTGCTGCAAGGACAGGACAACAGGACAGGACAGCAGGACAGGACAGCAGGACAGGACAGCAGGACAGGACAACAGGACAGGACAACAGGACAGGACAACAGGACAACAGAGAGCAGGACATGACAACAGAGGACAGGACAGCAGGACAGGAGAGCAGGACACCAGGATAGCATGCTGATAAGTGCCAAACAAATGATGCACCCCACAACTCAGTTTGTCTGGCTAGCCTAATTGCTGCTTTCACTGGCTCATGGGACCAGTTGTACTGTGAGTCTTAATTAATTATGCACACTTCGTTGCAATATGATTACATAATAATAGACTTGCACCTCATCCAAGTTTGTTTTCCACGTTTTCTCAGTTGAAGGGTTCATAGAAAGCGATGCCCCCTGGTACTTCCATTTGTTTGAAAACAGAGCCATTAAAATAAGCTAATATTCTCCTCTATAACAGCCCATGTTCTTTTCTATTCAGCAGATGACTGAACACCAAGAGGGTGGTCTGTCTTACAAAGACTAAGATATATTTCATGAAACAATTCAGTTTCTACATGTATAATGGGATAACACAATGAATGAAAACCTGTTTGGAAAACAATTCATAATAACAATTACATGCCATTTAGCAGACGCTTTTATCCAAACAAACAAACAAACAAGCATGCATGCACAAACAAACATGCATGCTTGTTTGTTTGTATAAAAGCGTCTGCTAAATTAAATGTATTGTTACACACACACACACACTTATTTTATGGACGGTTGGTCCCGGGAATCAAACCCACTATCCTGGCATCGGAGGGGACATGCTCTACTAGCTGAGAACCACCCTATGTCATTGCATTAATAAAATGTACACGTAGCATACGCAGTCATAGTAGAATTACCTCATACTCTGTCAGATTCACCATCTCTGCTAGGCTGCCCTGCTTCCATGGAGGGATGGCCGCCCACACCTGTGAAGAAAAAACACACACAAAACACACACAAAAAAAACACATGCAAAATAATATATATATTATTTCAAACATTTTATATTTTCAACACATCAGTTATTTACAATAACATCGTAATGCATACGAAAAACACAAAACAACGCCGAAGTCCTCTAAAAACAAAATTAAACTTGTTACAATAAGCAGACAGGCAACCACCAGACAGTTGGAACGTTTGGACTAGATGAGTTTCTGCACACCACCTGCAGCCCGGCGGAGGCTCAGCAGAGGAGCCCAGACGGGGCCCTGCTGAGGGGGCCAGCCAAGCCACAACCACTAGGGATGGAAAAATACATTCTAAGGGTATCTCTGTAATCCTACTTGATTAACAAGGTACCAGATAATGAGTGTGACAAGTGTGGAAGAAAAAACAACACCTGTTTCATTCCTGCCAACAATGCAAATAATTTACCAGTAGGTAAAAAGTATGGCCAGGTGCGTTTTCATTCGATCAGCAAAACGACTGTTCTCTTGAATGTCACAAGAAGGCACTGTGCATGCCATCCCGACTCAGCATGGTTGTGTTCAGTAAACACCAAATGAAGGAACCCGAGTAAAAACTGGAGAGACAACTTGGACTTGTTCAATAACAAATGTCCATTTTCATTTTCCGTTGCAAAACGTTTTGCTACGGTCGGACCTAATGACTGTTACTAGGCCACATCACATCAGAGCTGCTCAACTACGTACCTCATCTCCTGGTTTGAAATGGGTCACTCCCGACCCACAATCCAACACCATGCCAGAGACATCCCGACCCAGTATGATGGGAAACTCGCCGCCGTTCTGACCCAAAGACACCGGGTCCCGTCTCAGCTTCAGAAGATTTGACCCATACCCTCCTGAGAAATATAAACAGACAGATTAGTAAAACAATCGTGGTTTTGATGCAAAATTATTCCCGTGACAGCTAATGCAACTGCCTGAAAGGAGATATGACAATGAGCATATTGACATTATAGACTTATAGATACTTACTCCTCATGGATATGTCGAGAGGGTTGAGGCTTGCAGCGTGGACCTGGATTAAGACCTCACTTGCTGAGTTGACACTGGGAGCTGTGGCATCTTCAGTGAACCGCAGTACCCCATTGTTGCCATACTCGTCAATCACCCAAGCTGGCATGCTGGACCGCAATCTCGAAGAGGAGCTGAGATTTCTTCGGAGGGAGCATATGATGTTCCCAGAACTAGCCATCTTTGTAGTTAAAGCAAGTGCTCTTGCATGGGGCAAAAATAGCTGCCTGCAGCACGCCGTGACTTTGACAGAGCCCATATCGAATGTTATTATCCACTTCCTGAAATGTCTATCAAATCAACTGTGTATAAAAGTAGAAATGGCTTCATGCACTGTCTAATGTAAGGGCTACATGTCAATAGTACGATAATTATGAATGTCAGCGTTGAGGTGACATGTAGCATTCATTAAACATACACGCTCATAGAAATACCTTAAAGGTTTAATTAATTACCATGAAGCTACGAGAGTGTTACCCGAAATTATGCACGAACGAAAATCCCAAAATATCTTTATCTTGATAACTAAAATTAATAAGTTACATGACGTGCCTCTGGTACATAACTTACACAACATTCGCTTCCTACTCTGTGCTCTCAATTACCGCTGACCTCATTCTTCTTCGTGTAGTTTTCCGGCAGACTATATGCTTTTCGTGTATTGCTGCCGTTAACAGGTCGGAGTGTGAATTGCACATTTCCTTCACAGAGCCGAAAACGAACTATACATTTAGTATGCAAAGAGAGAAAAAAGAAGAAGAAGAAGAAGAAGAAGAAAAAGACGTGAGGCTCCACCCCAACCTCCCACTCCCTTCTCAACCCCATCCACCTAACATGTCTCCCTCCAGCCACCACTGAACTAGGCTAATAGAACTCGCCAGCTTGTCGTCCTAAATCCCTATGGGGAAAATAAATGGGGGAAGATTAGGGTTTTGGGAAAAATGCAGAAAACAAGGTCCAAGGTTAACACAGGTTTAGGATATCTTATATGTTTTGTTCTAGGATGATATCAGCCAGTTAACACGACCTTTATGAATTATGAAGCCTTTATGTGCCTTCTGCACTTTTTGATAACATAAAAAAAGGTGACGTTAGCTGATGAAGATTATGTCATAAAACAAAACGCATAAGATCTCCTAAACCTGTATTTATCACATACCTTATTTTCAGCAGTTATCCAAAAAACCCTACAAAAAACGATTATTTCCCTATAGGCTTTGTCCACCGAATCAATGCTGGAGTTATTGCCTACAAAAAGGCTCCATTACTGTTTCTCTCTAGTGTGCCAAATCTTTGTGTCAGCCAGGAATAATCTGCTTGATAAAATGGTGTGAGGGACAGATCAGTAACTTTGGCTTGCTGTAATGATTTGTTTGTAGTGTTTCTCTTAGCATCTGTTTGCATAATCGATCACCTGAGACTCTGGAGCTTTATACCAGGGTTAGAGTCAATTCTAAATCGAGTTGAGAAATTGCTCTTTAATTCCAATTAAATTATTGAATTTGAATTGACTTAGAATTGGCCACAGAATGTGAATTGAATTTGAATGAAAGGAAGTGGAATTGAATCCAATGCAACTCAAATGGCTTGTTTACTCTACACATCACCATGATCATGTTTATTTGACCATCCTCTATGGTTAACACTACTATGTAGTTCATTTTTAAAACTCATTCTCCTAAAACAATTTTCAATAATTACAGTGGTCTGGAAATATTCTAAGATTATGTTGTGGGTTGTCTATAATAATTCATAATCCTCTTGATGTTTTTTTAATATCAGAAAAATACATTTCCGATAATGTATTAGATTCATTGTTTGAATTGAATTACATTCTGAAATTCTGAATTGACCCCAACCCTGCTTTATACAGTACAGTATGTGTTCAGGGAAAGAACAACAGGGGTTTATTTACTCTAGGAACCAAACGGAAGCAAACAGGACGAAAAGGGGAGGCATTATTAACTGAATTTGTCCAATAAGAAACCCTTGTTTCAGTTGCAAAACATTTTTCTACGGTGTGCATTAATGAATATACTCCTGCTTTTGGTTCCCTAGGATTGACCTCCGGCCACACCATAGATTCTAATGTAGGTTAATTTATTTAACAGGTTGCACAGACATGGTGACATGCAATTCCAGGATCTTGGGACCAAATGATATGAATAAAGATGCCTGGGGTCCCCTGAGGCCAGAGAGGACAGTTCAACAGAGATTGGCTCACATTCATTTGGAATAGTTTGTGTCAAATCAAATCAAATGAAATTGTATTTGTCACATGTGTCGAATACAACAAGTGTAGAACTTACAGTGAAATGCTTACTTAAAAGCCCTTAACCAATAATGCCGTTTTTAGAAAAATACCCCTCAAAAAAACAAAAAATATTTTTTTTATTAAAGAGCAGCAGTAAAATAACAATAGCGAGACTATATACAGGGGGTATCAGTTGATGGTTTGGGTTTTCGGATGATAATGACATGGGGATCATTTGAATGAGCTTAGCCTATCCTGGTTTATCTTGATTGCAGTATCTCTGCCTTGATTCTACTACAGTTATACTACATGTGCAGCCTATTTCACTACTGCTTCCCTGTTTGTAATGAAAAGACACTAGTCAGAAATATACAGTAGCCCAACTTGTATCACTTTATCTATTTTTTTCCTTTGGTTTATTTAGTCAATATTTTCTTAACTCTATTTTCTCAAAACTGCTTTGTTGGTTAAGGGCTTGTAAGAAAGAATTTCACCGGAATGTCTAAACCTGTTAATATTCAGCGCATGTGACAAATAACATTTGATTTAATTTGATTAATGAGCTCACGAGCAGTAGTCTACAGAGCATTGGTTCAACTTCAAACAGTAGAAGATGAACCCATAGAGTTTCACAGAAATACTCTGCCTCAAATGAGTGCTAGTTGAGATTGGAGCAAAAGATTGTACCCAGAGCCTCTGAAGCGGAATAACCATGGTCCTCGTCCAAATGGCACCATATTCCCTATGAAGTGCACTACTTTTGACCAGATCCCTATGGGCCCTGGTCAAAAATAGTGCACTACATATGGAATAAGGTGCCGTTTGGGATATAGCCCATGACTCAGCATGCCAATAAACTGAGCTGGTATTAAAATCACACAGATCTCTTGGGGGATAGGAAGGAGGACGCACATATTGGATACTTTGTTTCAGACCACCTCATTACAGTAGAGGCTGCCTAATGAAGTGTGAGGGGCCATTCTCATTATAACAAGGAGTGAGTCCCAATTATCGCTCCTTTCTCCCAAAGTGTGCAGCTGTTCATGTCCCTTCACTGATTTGAAAGAAAATTGCTGGTATAATTAATATGGTGGAATTTCGCCTAGCCAGCACCTTACCTAAAATGGTGTGTGTTTCCAATGCTTTTGGATATGTGGGGAACAAGTAAACAAGTGCAAACTTTGGGAGAAAGGAGATATTATTGCAGGGATCATCAACTAGATTAAGCCGCAGGCTGATTTCTTCTTGAGCGGACGGTCGGGGGGCCAGAACGTAATTACAAATCATTTGTAGACTGCAAATTGACTGCAAGAAGCCCAAACAGATATAATATTTGACTAAAACATAATTACTTCAAATCTTGCTTACATTTGTATATAAACCCTGTATTATTGGGACACACCCTGAGGAACCTGGCTGCAGTTCTGTGTTCTGAGTGTCCTTACGATTTCACGCTGTATGAAAAGGTTTAGAGATGGCTAGCGCTTTCGCTCAGAGACTTATGAGGACACAAATGGATCAGACTCTCACTAGCATCCCTTTTAAAATGTGTTTGTGTGTGGGGCTGTGGAGGGGCGTCCTGATTCTCAGTCTTATAACAGCCTGGTATAGCTTCTTATCTGGGTCTCTTTTGCCATCCTGGGACTGATAGCCTACATCACATGGTCGAGGCAGACTACAGTCTAAATAGACATGTGTTTAATTGATCACATTTAGTGTGTTCATTTTTTAAATAAAAAATAAAATAAAAATTGGGAGTAGATCAGCTTCAATATTGCAGATAGAATCTGGCTTCCATCAATGTAATTGTCTGCATCATTTCCAATGGCCATATATATATTTGACAAATATCTATATCTTATATATCCTACCTTTCAAAATTTTGGTACTCCCTGTATATAGCTCCACATTGATCTGGTACTGGTACTCCCTGTATATAGCTCCACATTGATCTGGTACTGGTACTCCCTGTATATAGCTCCACAGTGATCTGGTACTGGTACTCCCTGTATATAGCTCCACAGTGATCTGGTACTGGTACTCCCTGTATATAGCTCCACATTGATCTGGTACTGGTACTCACTGTACATAGCTCCACATTGATCTGGTACTGGTACTCCCTGTATATAGCTCCACATTGATCTGGTACAGGTACTCCCTGTATATAGCTCTACATTGATCTGGTACTGGTACTTCCTGTATATAGCTCCACATTGATCTGGTACTGGTACTTCCTGTATATAGTTCCACATTGATCTGGTACTGGTACTCCCTGTATATAGCTCCACATTGATCTGGTACTGGTACTCCCTGTACATAGCTCCACATTGATCTGGTACTGGTACTTCCTGTATATAGTTCCACATTGATCTGGTACTGGTACTCCCTGTATATAGCTCCACATTGATCTGGTACTGTTACTTCCTGTATATAGCTCCACATTGATCTGGTACTGGTACTCCCTGTATATAGCTCCACATTGATCTGGTACTGTTACTTCCTGTATATAGCTCCATTCTTGCATATTTTATTTTATTTGTTGTGCTATTATTTCATTTGAATTATTATTTTGAAAATCTGCATTGTTGAGTAGGACTCGTAAGCAAGCATTTCACAGTAAAGTCTACACCAGCTGTATTCGGCACGTGAAAAATAACACGTGGTTTGATTTGATTTGATGTTGAATGGATGCCTTGATGCGGATGCGTTAATAAAGACTGAGAGGTGCACAGGTTCCACGACAACCCATATGAAAGGGGCTGCGCTGAAGGAGGATATTTTTAGAACGGTCAAGTGGTTTGTTCTCCCTGGAAACCAGCCTGCTGCTGCTTCAGTGATTGGGTACTTGACGTCAGCCAAGCCAAGCCGTGGACCAAGGAATAGAGGCCTAACTAGCTCCTGGAAGGCTTATCACTATGGATGGGCAGGAACCCAAAGCTTTTTTTCAAGGCAGGTGTTGTACGTAGTAAATGCCCCTTCTGTTTCAGAGTAACCTGGGTTGTGTTCATTAAGCACCAAATGGAGGAAACCAGCTGAAACACGGATGTTTTAGCTGGGCTTGTCGAATGAGAAATGCTTGTTTTCATTTGATTTATTTATTGTATTTTTTTTGTGCCGCAATGATCACAACCCAGGATGATGTTGTTCATCACAGCACAATCAACTCAGCATAATCCTAGTGTGTGGGGATGATTCACACTCATGAGACTTGTCTTTTCTTCGTGTCTGGTTGGTCAGTTGGAAATCCCTTTGGTTTGCGTCCCAATAATCTCTTCTTCCTCCTGAAGTGTGCACTCGTTCACTACTCCCCACAAGGCTAAAAGCATTGGACCGATGTAGGCCCGGGCTAGAAAGAAGGACTTTTCATATACCGGTCAAGTGAACAAGTGTATACTTCGGGAGAATGGAGAGGTTATTGGTATGCAACCATTGCTTCCCCTACCCCTCTGCTTCAAGCGCAGCGGTTGACAGACCATATTCAGTACAGTTTATCATGTGATAATCTTGGCTCTAAGAGGATATAAAACAACACCAATTACACGTCTGTATGATAACTTACACTACCACTACACTATTTGGGGTCACTTACAAATGTCCTTGTTTTTGAAAGGAAATCACATTTTTTGTCCATTAAAATAACATCAAATTGATCAGAAATACAGTGTAGACATTGTTAACGCTGTAAATGACTATTGTAGCTGGAAACGTCAGATTTATGGAATATATATGGAATATCTACATAGATCGTCGTAAGCATACTCGGACCAAAGCGCCGCGTGATCTGGGTTCCACATATTTATTTAATGAAACACACAAAAACAACAAAGGATAACCGAAACGTGACGTTCTGGAGTGCTCACAGGCAACTACACAAAAACAAGATCCCACAAAGCACAGTGGGGAAATGGCTGCCTAAATATGATCCCCAATCAGAGACAACGAGAAACAGCTGCTTCGGATTGGGAACCATACCAGGCAAACATAGAACTAAACAACCTAGATAGGAACACCACCCCAAGTCACATCCCGACCTAACCAAAATAGAGAATAAAATGCTTTATATGGTCAGGGCGTGACAGTACCAAAAAGGAAGGCTCCGGCACAAAGGAAGGCTCTGGCCTTGGAGTGAGACTGGACGCCGTGCCTGGACTGGACATCGGTGCAGAGGAAGGCTCCTGCCATGGAGCGGGACTGGACACCGTGTCTGGACTGGGCACAGGCGCAGAGGGAGGCTCCTGCCCTGGAGCTGGAGGTTCTGGACCATGGACCGTCGCAGGAGGGTCCGGACTGTGGACCGTCGTAGGAGGTCCCGGTCTGTGGACCGTCGCAGGAGGTTCTGGACTGTGGACCGTTGCAGGAGGTTCCGGACTGTGGACTGTCGTCGGAAGCTCTGGACTGGGGAACATCGCCGGAAGCCTGGTGAGTGGAGCCAGCACAGGTGGCACCGGACTGGTGACACGCACTTCAGGGAGAGTGCGGGGAGAAGGCACAGGACCTACCGGACTGAGAAGGCGCACTGGAGGCCTGATGCGTGGATCCGGCAAAGGTGGCACGCACTTCAGGGCGAGTGCGGGGAACAGGCACATGAGGTACCGGACTGGGGAGACGTACTGGAGACCTGGTGCATGGAGCCGGCACAACTGGTACCGAACAGATGACAACCTCCGCACTGTGAGTGCGTGGAGCTAGCACAGGACGTAACTGGGCTGTGGAGGCGTACAGGAGACCTGGTGTGTAGAGCCGGCACAAATTGTAACGGAACAATGACACACGCCACACGGTGAGTGCGGGGAGCTGACACAGGACGTCCTGAGATGTGGAGGCACACTGGAGACCTGGTGCGTGGAGCCGGCACAGATTTCCCCAGACTGATCGCACGCTCCTCAGGACAAGTACGGGGAGCTGACTCCCTCTGTTCACTCTCCTCCAATTTCTCCATCCTCTCCCAGACAGGCTCTGGTTCACTCCCCGGCTCCGCCGACCACCCCGTGTGCCCCCCCCAAAAAAATATGGGCTGTCTTTTGGGCTTTCTATGTGGCCACGAACCCCGACGTCGTCGCTGTCCTCCCTTCTCTCCTTGCGTCTGCCGCCACGGAAAGTGATCCTGTCCTTCCAGGATTTCCTCCCAAGTCCAGGATCCCTTCCCATCCAATATCTCCTCCCAAGTCCAGGATACCCTCTCCTCCTGGGCACGCTGCTTGGTCCTGTTGTGGTGGGATCTTCTGTCACGATCGTCATAAACTCGGACCAAAGCGTAGCGTGATCTGGGTTCCACATATTCATTTAATGAAACACACAAAAACAATAACCGAAACGTGACGTTCTGGAGTGCTCAAAGGCACTTACACAAAAACAAGATCCCACAAAATACAGTGGGGAAATGGCTGCCTAAATATGATCCCCAATCAAAGACAACGATAAACAGCTGCCTCTGACTTGGAACCATACCAGACCAACATACTGTAGAACGAAACAACCTAGATAGGAACACCCCCCCAAGTCACACCCCGACCTAACCAAAATAGAGAATAAAAAATGCTTGTGAAAGGGCGTGACAGGCCCATTATCAGCAATCATCACTCCTGTGTTCCAATGGCATGTTGTGTTAGCTAATTTAGCTAGTTTGCGCCGTTCTGTGAAGGGATTAGTACACAGCATTGCACGAGATCTTCAGTTTCTTGGCAATTTCTCGCATGGAATAGCCTTCATTTCTGAGCACAAGAATAGTCTGACAAGTTTCAGAAGAAAGGAATTTGTTTCTGGCCATTTTGAGCCTGTAATCGAACCCACAAATGCTGATGTTCCAGATACTCAACTAGTCTAAAGAAGGACAGTTTTATTGCTTCTTTAATCAGGACAACAATTTTCAGCTGTGCTAACATAATTGCAAAAGGGTTTTCTAATGATCATTAGCCTTTTAAAATTATAAACTTGGATTAGCTAACACAACGTGCCATTGGAACACAGGAGTGATGGTTGCTGAAAATGGGTCTCTGTACAGCTATGTAGATATTCCATTAAAAAATCTGCAGTTTCCAGCTACAATAGTCATTTACAACATTAACAATGTCTACTCTGTATTTCTAATCAATTTGATGTTATTTCAATGGACAAAAAATGTGCAGACCCATTTGATATTAGACAGACCCGTTTAATATTAGACAGACCTGTTTAATATCAGACAGACCTGTTTAATATCAGACAGACCTGTTTAATATCAGACAGACTGTCACGCCCTGACCATAGTTTACTTTGTATTTTCTATGTTTTGATTGGTCAGGGTGTGATCTGGGTGGGCATTCTATGTTGGATGTCTTGTTTGTCTATTTCTATGTCTGGCCTGATATGGTTCTCAATCAGAGGCAGGTGTTAGTCATTGTCTCTGATTGGGAACCATATTTAGGTAGCCTGGGTTTCACTGTGTGTTTGTGGGTGATTGTTCCTGTCTATGTGTTTTTCACCAGATAGGCTGTTTTAGGTTTTCGTTACGTTCATCACGTTCTTTATTTTGTAGTGTTTGCATTGATTCGTGTTTTACGTTTGTTCATTAAAACATGGATCGCAATCTACACGCTGCATTTTGGTCCGACTCTCCTTCTCATAAAGAAAACCGTTACAGAATCACCCACCACAAAAGGACCAAGCAGCGTGTCAACAGGCAGGAGCAGCGCGAGGAGACGCGCAATAAGGATTTCTGGACATGGGAGGAAATCCTCGACGGGAGAGGACCCTGGGCTAAACCAGGGGAGTGTAGCCGCCCAAAGGAGCAGCCCAAAGAGGAGGTATGGACATGGGAGGACGAATTAGAAGGAAGAGGACCCTGGGCTCAGCCAGGAGAATATCGCCGCCCCAAAGAAGAACTGGAGGCGGCGAAAGCGGAGAGGCGCAGATATGAGGAGGCAGCACGACGTAGCGGATGGAAGCCTGAGAAGCAGCCCCAAAAATTTCTTGGGGGGGGGCTAACAGGGAGTATGGCTACGCCAGGTAGGAGACCTGGGCAGACTCCCTGTGCTTACCGGGGGGCTAGAGAGACCGGACAGGCACCGTGTTATGCAGTGGTGCGCACGGTGTCTCCAGTGCGGGTGCATAGCCCGGTGCGGTATATTCCAGCTCCACGTGTTGGCCGGGCTAGATTGAGCGTCGAGCCTAATGCCATGAAGCCGGCTCTACGCAGCTGGTCCCCAGTGCGTCTCCTTGGGCCGGCTTACATGGCACCAGCCTTGCGCTCGGTGTCTCCGGTTCGCCTGCATAGCCCAGTGCGGGCTATTCCACCTCGCCGCACTGGCAGGGCGACCGTGAGCATTCAACCAGGTAAGGTTGGGCAGGCTCGGTGCTCAAGAGCTCCAGTGCGCCTGCACGGTCCGGTTTTTCCAGTACCACCTCCACACCCCAGCCCTCCGGTAGCAGCTCCCCGCACCAGGCTTCCTGTGCGTGTCCTCGGCCCAGTACCACCAGTGCCAGCACCACGCATCAGGCCTACAGTGCGCCTCGCCTGTCCAGCGCTGTCGGAGCCCTCCTCCTCTCCAGCGCTGTCGGAGTCTCCCGCCTGTTTAGCGCTGTTAGAGCCTTCCTTCTCTACAGCGCTGCCGGAGTCTCCCACCTGTTCAGAACTGCCAGTTAGCATAGAGCTGCCAGTTAGCATAGAGCTGCCAGTTAGCATAGAGCTGCCAGTTAGCATAGAGCTGCCAGTCTGCAAGGAGCTGCCAGTCTGCAAGGAGCTGCCAGTCTGCATAGAGCTGCCAGTCTGCAAGGAGCTGCCAGTCTGCAAGGAGCCGCCAGAGCTGCCTGTCTGCAGGATGCCGCCAGAGCTGCCAGTCTGCAAGGAGCCGCCAGAGCTGCCAGTCTGCAAGGAGCCGCCAGAGCTGCCAGTCTGCAAGGAGCCGCCAGAGCTGCCAGTCTGCAAGGAGCCGCCAGAGCTGCCAGTCTGCATGGAGCAGCCAGGGCCGCCAGTCAGCATGGAGCAGCCAGGGCCGCCAGTCAGCATGGAGCAGCCAGGGCCGCCAGTCAGCATGGAGCAGCCAGTCAGCATGGAGCAGCCAGTCAGCATGGAGCAGCCAGAGCAGCCAGTCAGCATGGAGCAGCCAGAGCTGCCAGTCAGCATGGAGCAGCCAGTCAGCATGGAGCAGCCAGAGCTGCCAGTCAGCATGGAGCAGTCAGTCAGCATGGAGCAGCCAGAGCTGCCAGTCATCATGGAGCAGCCAGTCAGCATGGAGCAGCCAGAGCAGCCAGTCTGTGTCGACCAGTCTCTTCCAGATCTGCCAGTCGTCCAGACTCTTCCAGATCTGCCAGTCGTCCAGACTCTTCCAGATCTGCCAGTCGTCCAGACTCTTCCAGATCTGCCAGTCGACCAGACTCTTCCAGATCTGCCAGTCGACCAGACTCTTCCAGATCTGCCAGTCGACCAGACTCTTCCAGATCTGCCAGTCGACCAGACTCTTCCAGATCTGCCAGTCGACCAGACTCTTCCAGATCTGCCAGTCGACCAGACTCTTCCAGATCTGCCAGTCGACCAGACTCTTCCAGATCTGCCAGTCGACCAGACTCTTCCAGATCTGCCAGTCGACCAGACTCTTCCAGATCTGCCAGTCGACCAGACTCTTCCAGATCTGCCAGTCGACCAGACTCTTCCAGATCTGCCAGTCGACCAGACTCTTCCAGATCTGCCAGTCGTCCAGACTCTTCCAGATCTGCCAGTCGTCCAGACTCTCTCAGATCTGCCAGTCGTCCAGATTCTCCCAGATCTGCCAGTCGTCCAGATTCTCCCAGATCCGCCAGTCGACCAGATTCTCCCAGATCCGCCAGTCGACCAGATTCTCCCAGATCCGCCAGTCGACCAGATTCTCCCAGATCCGCCAGTCGACCAGATTCTCCCAGATCCGCCAGTCGACCAGATTCTCCCAGATCCGCCAGTCGACCAGATTCTCCCAGATCCGCCAGTCGACCAGATTCTCCCAGATCCGCCAGTCGACCAGATTCTCCCAGATCCGCCAGTCGACCAGATTCTTCCAGATCTGCTAGTCGACCAGATTCTTCCAGATCTGCTAGTCGACCAGGATCTGCTGAAACCGCCAGCCAGCCAGGTTCTGGTAGTTTCTACTACCTGCCTGGGCTTCCTCTCAGTGCTGAGCTTCTTCTCAGTGCTGAGCTTCCTCTCAGTGCTGAGCTACCCATCTGTCCCGAGTTACCTCTGTCCCGAGCTGTCCCTCTGTCCCATGTTATCATTGTGGTGGGTAACCTATTTAGGGACGTTTAGGAGGGGGATTAAAACTGTCATGGAGTGGGGTCCACGTCCAGCGCCAGAGCCGCCACCGCGGACAGATGCCCACCCAGACCCTCCCCTATAGGTTCAGGTTTTGCGGCCGGAGTCCGCACCTTGGGGGGGGGGTACTGTCACGCCCTGACCATAGTTTACTTTGTATTTTCTATGTTTTGATTGGTCAGGGTGTGATCTGGGTGGGCATTCTATGTTGGATGTCTTGTTTGTCTATTTCTATGTCTGGCCTGATATGGTTCTCAATCAGAGGCAGGTGTTAGTCATTGTCTCTGATTGGGAACCATATTTAGGTAGCCTGGGTTTCACTGTGTGTTTGTGGGTGATTGTTCCTGTCTATGTGTTTTTCACCAGATAGGCTGTTTTAGGTTTTCGTTACGTTCATCACGTTCTTTATTTTGTAGTGTTTGCATTGATTCGTGTTTTACGTTTGTTCATTAAAACATGGATCGCAATCTACACGCTGCATTTTGGTCCGACTCTCCTTCTCATAAAGAAAACCGTTACACAGACCTGTTTAATATCAGACTGACCTGTTTAATATCAGACTGACCTGTTTAATATCAGCCAGACCTGTTTAATATCAGACAGACCTGTTTAATATCAGCCAGACCCATTTAATATCAGCCAGACCGTTTAATATCAGCCAGACCCATTTAATATCAGACAGACCTGTTTAATATCAGCCAGACCCATTTAATATCAGCCAGACCTGTTTAATACCAGCCAGACCTGTTTAATATCAGCCAGACCTGTTTAATATCAGACAGACCTGTTTAATATCAGCCAGACCTGTTTAATATCAGCCAGACCTGTTTAATATCAGCCAGACCTGTTTAATATCAGCCAGACCTGTTTAATATCAGCCAGACCTGTTTAATATCAGCCAGACCTGTTTAATATCAGCCAGACCTGTTTAATACCAGCCAGACCTGTTTAATATCAGCCAGACCTGTTTAATATCAGCCAGACCTGTTTAATATCAGCCAGACCTGTTTAATATCAGACAGACCTGTTTAATACCAGACAGACCTGTTTAATACCAGACAGACCTGTTTAATATCAGAAAGACCTGTTTAATACCAGCCAGACCTGCTTAATATCAGACAGACCCGTGAATCAACATGGGTGTCCCTGTCTAATAAAATGTGTAAAAATGTGTCACCACATTCCCCTGATACAACCACCCCCGTCCCAAACACACACAGGTCTCTCGCATCATTGGTCACTGTCTCTCAGAAAGGAGGCTCTAGCATATAGGAAACACAATGCAGTACGTCATTCATCGGAGGACAGATAGCATCTTATCTGCAGGCTTCCTCCACAGTGCAAGGACAGCATAGGAAATATAATACACGCTCCGGCCTCTGTTTATCCTGCAGATTAGCAGGCTTTTTATGCTGGTGGGGGAGTTATTGCCCTCTGTGTTGGAAAAGTAGCCTACAGAGAGAAGTCCTTCGGTCAGCACATTGATTTCAGAACAGACAGTACTAGTCGACCCACACACCACCAAACCTGGGCTCAAGTAGTGTTCATTGTCGATCAAATAGTTTAGCTGCTCTCGATTAAGCTTGCCTGGCTGGCAGTGCAATGGAACCAATTGAGCAGTTCCAAAAGTGCAAATCGGCTAAATGGAACCAATAGAGTAGTACCCAAAGTGGCAAACCCCACCCATCTGGCATCACTCCAGACATATTTGATTAAACACTTAAAGTATTTGGAAGACAACAAATACTACTTGAACCCAGGTTTGGAACACGTCACCCTGAGTTTGAGTTTCTATGAGAGTTGGAGGTTGTGTTTTGGTTGTGTTTTGGTTGAGGAGATCAGTGCTCATTCCTGCTCTGCCCTTGCCTGACGATTCAAACTGAATTCTTCCCCTGCTCTATGTTCGCTACATTCTTCAGTCTGAGACTGCCATCATTGAAGCCATTTGTGGTGACGTCAAAATGAGGGGTATTGTCCAAAACAAAGTTATCAGCGATAGGATCATCTCTAACCAATCAGAGTATCGAAGCCAATGAAGGATTTGCTAGCTACAGTAAATCACGCACGCACGCACATACGCACGCACACACACACACACACACACACACACACACTCTCTCTCTCTCCAGACAAAATTGACTTGTATATTCCAGTCTAACACACATCATAACATCTGTCACCGGCAATGGCGTCTGCCACTTGATTGGGCACACATTCAAAAATACACCAAGTTCATTATACAAATGTCAGTGCCGTGCTGCCAGGGGATGGAGGGAGGGTGGAATGGAGGAGTGGGAGAGTGGAGCTTATGGACTCTAAATAGAGGAGTGGGAGAGTGGAGCTACTGGACTCTAAATAGAGGAGTGGGAGAGTGGAGCTGCTGGACTAAATAGAGGAGTGGGAGAGTGGAGCTGCTGGACTAAATAGAGGAGTGGGAGAGAGGAGCTGATGGACTAAATAGAGGAGTGGGAGAGTGGAGCTGCTGGACTCTAAATAGAGGAGTGGGAGAGTGGAGCTGATGGACTAAATAGAGGAGTGGGAAAGTGGAGCTGATGGACTAAATAGAGGAGTGGGAGAGTGGAGCTGATGGA
This sequence comes from Oncorhynchus mykiss, assembly GCF_057628025.1. NCBI lineage: Eukaryota > Metazoa > Chordata > Actinopteri > Salmoniformes > Salmonidae > Oncorhynchus > Oncorhynchus mykiss. Next base: position 12,379,834 of record NC_143029.1, read on the forward strand.
ATAAATAGAGGAGTGGGAGAGTGGAGCTGATGGACTAAATAGAGGAGTGGGAGAGTGGAGCTGATGGCCTAAATAGAGGAGTGGGAGAGTGGAGCTGCTGGACTCTAAATAGAGGAGTGGGAAAGTGGAGCTGCTGGACTCTAAATAGAGGAGTGGGAGAGTGGAGCTGCTGGACTCTAAATAGAGGAGTTGGAGAGTGGAGCTGATGGACTCTAATAGAGGAGTGGGAGAGTGGAGCTGCTGGACTCTAAATAGAGGAGTGGGAAAGTGGAGCTGCTGGACTCTAAATAGAGGAGTGGGAGAGTGGAGCTGCTGGACTCTAAATAGAGGAGTTGGAGAGTGGAGCTGATGGACTCTAATAGAGGAGTGGGAGAGTGGAGCTGCTGGACTCTAAATAGAGGAGTGGGAGAGTGGAGCTGATGGACTCTAAATAGAGGAGTGGGGGAGTGGAGCTGATGGACTCTTAATAGAGGAGTGGGAGAGTGGAGCTGATGGACTAAATAGAGGAGTGGGAGAGTGGAGCTGCTGGACTCTAAATAGAGGAGTGGGAGAGTGGAGCTGATGGACTCTAAATAGAGGAGTGGGAGAGTGGAGCTGATGGACTTAATGAAGGAGTGGGAGAGTGGAGCTGCTAATGAGATTTCATCCAGCCGAAAGGTTTCTCAGTCAGACCTCACATCCAGTGTGTGTGTGTGTGTGTGTGTGTGTGTGTGTGTGTGTGTGTGTGTGTGTGTGTGTGTGTGTGTGTGTGCAGTGGCAGATTTAGGTACAGGTGACATGGGTGGCACCGGGTGCTCGCACAAAAGCAAAATGGAATGGTGACGTTTGCACGATCGGTTTTCTATCGCTCATATGTCCGTCACGTCAATGATATCATGTCACAGTGTGGGACTGTGGGTCAAGTAACCTTGTCGGTGTGGGCGCCCTGATTCTAGTTTGTGAGCTAGGCAGGCTCCCACTCTGAAGTATGGTATGGGGAGGGGGGCGGGGGTAGGTTGACCTCAGGTCTCCCCACTGGAAGCCCGAGGTAGGGGGAGTTGGGGAATCTATCAAACAGCGCACCTCTAACTTTGTACAGTACTAATGCAATTAGTTGTACAATTTAGTTTGTGTGTTACTTGTTGGAAGTTCAATAGTTTAATGATCAGGTTCTCTTCTTTATAAGTGTGTTATTCTATTTGTGTATTTGTGTGATATAGGATTTGTGCAATTTTGTTTTATTTGCATTGCGCGCTCAAAGCGTGGAGCTCTGAAAGAGCTCTGACAGAGTCGCCCTCCTGTCCGGAGCTGCCAGAGTCGCCCTGCTGTCCAGAGCCTGCAGTGCAGCCCTTCAGTCTAGTGGCACTCTTCAGTCCAGAGGCGCCCTTCACTACAGACTAGCCCTCCTGTCCGGAGCCTGCAGTGCAGCCCCTCAGTCCAGAGGTGCCCCTCAGTCCAGAGGCGCCCTTCACTCCAGTCTCGCCCTCCAGTCCGGAGCCTGCAGTGCAGCCCCTCAGTCCAGAGGCGCCCTTCACTCCAGACTCACCCTCCAGTCCGGAGCCTGCAGTGCAGGCAACAGTTTAGCCTACTGAACACAACTCAGTTTTTGATTTGAGGTCGATTTATCTATATATTGAGGGCCATCACTGTCCTCACTGATGTGACAATCCGCTCCTCAATGCGACATTTCCCATGGACTTAATTTCCCATGCAAATCCGCCTGAAACCTACTTCCTGTTTATAGGGGGATTGTAGGTGTGATCCGTAGGTGTGAACAGGAAATGACAGCTCTTGTTTGATTCCCCTGAGGCGAGAGGGAGACAGGGTAGCCTTTGGGCGCCTTCCAGCAGATCACTTTTGTCAAGATGTTGACCAATGTTGGTCACCGCCTTTCCAAGTGTGCTGCATTATGGATATAAAAATTGTCGACTGCATGACCTTTATAACAACCATGTGATCAAAGGTCATGAACTTTCAACTGCAGTAGACTGGACATTTCTGCAGTTGCTCCTCGCCAACTGAAACTTGAAGTCAGAAACAAAGCATTGTGGCAAAGATTTGTATAAATAAACCAAGATAGACCACAGCTAATCGTTTACAATGGGAATAAATGAGTCATAGTGGGCTGAACAAGCAAGGAGGTGGGCAGAGCCAAGCACAAGCTATCGAGATCCTATTGGCACATTCTAGTATACATCTGCATTTTTCCATCAGGGAACTCCATTTTTTTTTTTTTACGCAATGGGTAAAGTCGACAAAACTTAGTCCACTCTGTTCATAAAATATTATAGTTTTGGAAAGAGAAAATTGATTTGAGATCAAATATTTCATTGATGAGAAGATTTGCAGAATGTCTGCCAAAATCCATCTCGTTCCATCTTCTCCCAATGCCGGCTGTGGGCTTCCTCTCACTACCATATTTGGTAGTGAGTGGAAACGGCAAGCGGATGCTTCACATTTATACGTCCGGTGTAATGTCTGTCTCGTTGTTCTGTGATTGTGGGAGACGACCTTCTTCATTTTTTGGGGAATTAAAAGGCACAACTGTACATGCTCATAAATGGTTGATGTCGCCACCTATCATTGGTTATTATCAATGCATGTGTACTGTTTTGGATGGATGACTATTTAGAGCTTAAATACATCTTTATCCTGACACCCTTAAGATCGAATTACATAGGCCTACATGTGATCCAAATTTCTAACACAAATAAATGAAATATCCTACTTACGACAATATAGCTAATGTATTTATCCAGATGTTACTGTAATGTGGTGTCCCATGTTGTAGCCTACAATTAGTCTTGTCTGTAATATTGTTGTCAGCAAACAAACAAACATACATTTGTTGATTGTATTTTAAATGTGAATAAAATTTAAATCATATTGTAGACTACACATGGATTATTGTAGAAATTGTAGCTTAATCTGTGTCTGGAAAACCGTCCCTTAATGATCAAGTACCCTAGACACCAGTCGTGGGGTCAATACCAGGTCTATTTGACTGCCTGGCATATTTTGACATCATCTAATTATTTTCATATTGTTTATCCAATAACTTATTTGAACTGATGTACACGTGTAGGCTAATTATTTTCTAGAAAGTGAGTGTTTTGTCCTTCATGTGATTGAATAAAAAACAACATAAAGGTTCATGAACACTCTTTGTGGACTCCATTTAATCACATCTGTTACAATTCCATGTTGTACAGTCACAAATAATAATGAGGAAGGTACAAGGGCATGATGTAATGACCAACAACAGAGCTGCAAAAACACCTATGTGTTCTCATTCTAGAAGCCTCTGCGTTCACTACCTGGTAATATTTTGAGAAAACCATCGCAAAAATACAATACAAGTCTTGTGAATGCTAGGGAGAGCTTGGGCTGGTATTTCATTTCCTTATCATCAGGATATTCATTCCTTGGACCATGTTGATCCTGTTCTGCTTTGTGTAGGAGAAGTGGAATTTTGATTTACATCAACTTCCTTCGCAATAACAGAGGTGAATGCCATGTCTGCCATAGTTGTGATTCCTAGTAACAGCAGAAGTTGTCTGACTGCTGTCGGTGCATTTGTACTGTACCTCCCCGACATTACTCGTCGACTTTCGGCTGCTTTCGGCTTACCATTCAAACGCACCCAATGTGTGTCTGAAAGCAATGCCTCCTGGGTATGTGATTTGGGCAAACATTAGCCCTATTGTTTGCCATGAAACAATAAGGGGAAAAATGCTATGCCAGGTGCTATGCCAGGTGCTCTGCCAGGTGCTCTGCAAGGTGTTATGCCAGTCAGTTGTTGGAGGGTCTGTTAGTGTTGATATAGTGATGAGTGAGATATCTTTATCTCTGACGAAAGAAACCAGTACCTCAATGGTTTCTGAGAAACTGCAGCTGCTGTAAAGAAGTGTTTTTGGTGAATACTAGAATGAGTCTTCGATACAACGGCAGCGGGTGACTTAAAACATCATCCATTTTTGAAGAGCGAGAACTTTGTTGTCAATGGTGTATACATCGTTTTAATTACATGGACGACATTTAGATATTTTAGTGTTTCATTGTTTGTATTGATTATAATTTTCCCTTCCTGGAGGAGCCTCCTATTCTTTGGTATCCAACAATTACATCAGGAAAAATACATTTGTACTCCAATGCTTGCTTGGTGGGTTCCGTGTGTATAAGGAGTGAGCAAGTGTCTCCTCTAGCCACAGGACCCTGCAGAATGTCACATGGACCAGCCAATGATGTAGGACAGCCTGTGTCATGGACATCTGGGATGAGAGCAGAGACTGAAGAAGGGAATGAAAAAAATCAATGATAGGAAGAGGGGGATGATGTGGATGATATAAGCCACTTCTGCACTTTATCACTCATTGTGGTTCTGCAAGAGTTTTCACATTCCCAAATACTTTTTATTCTGAGAACTGTAACTAAGGACAAGTGTTTTTATGACAATGTTGGACTGGGGCATTTCTGACGGAGTAGTAGGCTCTTGTTGGTGGAGTTTGACTTATCTGATCAGTATTTTAATATTAATTTGCTTTATCAACACCTAGTGGCAGATTGATGCAGGGAAAGAGGGCCACTTCCTTTTCCTCAACCCGACCCACAATCCCATGGGGCTGATGAATCACCATACTGACAAAAACACTGACTTAATTCTTGCTGTGTTTTTTGTTTATATACTGTAAATATTTGTTGCTATAGTTCAGAATAGTCAGGGAGCCATGCTGTTTTGTGAAAAATATATTTTCTGTCTAGAAACATAACATTTGTGACTTGGTATTTCAGTACTTGAAAATGTGGTTGACTGTTTATTCCAGGTCAGTAAATTTGTCATCTGCAGTAATTAATTAATAATTGATTATATAATTATAATGAGGCGATATCATTTTCTACAGTATGAATGTACTGTATGTTTTATCCAAGTGTGCATGCCAGACTGGAGTGTGCTGATTTGGGAGCTGTCAGATGTTCTTGACCAGTAAGGAGAGTTTCGGGAAGCTTGTGTCATGTTTATTTTTTTTATTTTACCTTTATTTAACTAGGCAATTCAGTTAAGAACAAATTCTTATTTTCAATGACGGCCTAGGAAAAGTGGGTTAACTGCCTTGTTCAGGCGTTGGACAACAAACTTGTCAGATTCAATCTTTCGGTTACAAGTCCAACGCTCTAACCACTAGGCTACCTGCCGCCCCATGTGACAGAAAATATTTTGCTACAGAAAATGGAAATTAGTATTTCTTATTGGAAAAGTTCAGGTGTGCTCCGTGTTTCAGTCAGTTTTTTTCCATTTGGTGTTTAATGAACACAACCCTGATGCCTGCAGATGGCGTCTGGTTGTCAACAGTCATTGTATTGAACAGTCATTGTACTCAGGTATTATCCACATATACTTTGTGGGTTTCTGGCTGAGCCAGCTTAAATATATCCTGGTTAAACAAAACTGAATGCTTAGCTGGTCACCCACCATTGTTTCAAGAAGCCACAGCTTTCAGTCTGGTTTTGCCAGGCTATGGCAGCTCAAATGGCATCTTTCGCCACACTCCCCAGGCAGTAGACAGAGTAGGCAGTAGACAGAGTGGGTGGAAGCTATTCCCAGCAGCAAACAGGTGCCATCAGGTGGCATCAGGTGTCCTTTCCAAAGGTCAGGAATAGAAAAGAGATGAAGCCAGAGCTTGTCCTAGATATGCTGTTACTAGAACAGATGCTCTCAGAGGACAAGTGAGCAGTGGATCTGGGTTCAAATAGTATTCAAAATATTTAAAATACTTTGAGTGTTGGCTCTAGCCTGCCTTATGTGCCGTTTTGGAACTTTCATATTGGTCCATTAAGCCAGGAAAGCTCATTCAAGCACAGATAAAGTAATAGAAATGATTTCAAATAGTATTTGAAACCAGGTTTCATCAGCAGGTTATAGAGCCACTTCACACAAGGTGGTAGCCATGGTGTAAATCTGGGATGGAAGCTGATTTGTTCATAAGAAATTAGGTTAGACAAGTGGGTTTCATCACTCCTGTCATTTAAACAGGTCACTGTGTGTGTGTGTGTGTGTGTGTGTGTGCGTGTTGGTTTATCCATCAGAACATTACAGCCTTGTTGAAGCTGTGCGTGCGTGCGTGCGTACGTGCGTGTTTGTGTTGGTTTATCCATCAGAACATTACAGCCTTGTTGAAGCTGTGTGTGTGTGTGTGTGTGTGTGTGTGTGTGCGTGCGTGCGTGTTTGTGTTGGTTTATCCATCAGAACATTACAGCCTTGTTGAAGCTGTGTGTGTGTGTGTGTGTGTGTGCGTGCGTGCGTGCGTGCGTGTTTGTGTTGGTTTATCTATCAGAACATTACAGCCTTGTTGAAGCTGTGCGTGCGTGCGTACGTGCGTGTTTGTGTTGGTTTATCCATCAGAACATTACAGCCTTGTTGAAGCTGTGCGTGCGTGCGTACGTGCGTGTTTGTGTTGGTTTATCCATCAGAACATTACAGCCTTGTTGAAGCTGTGTGTGTGTGTGTGCGTGCGTGCGTGCGTGCGTGTTTGTGTTGGTTTATCCATCAGAACATTACAGCCTTGTTGAAGCTGTGTGTGTGTGTGTGCGTGCGTGCGTGCGTGCGTGCGTGCGTGTTTGTGTTGGTTTATCCATCAGAACATTACAGCCTTGTTGAAGCTGAAAGAGAAAGAGCAGGTAGAGAATTCAATATGGCGGTTAAGTTTAATCAGTAGTCCCTGACCGTATGTATCCAACCAAACCAAATTGACATTGGAAAAATCCAAATTAGTTTTTTTTTATTTGAGAAAAACATCTTCTGTAGTTACATGGAAGGATTATATGTTATGATATGTGAGATGCTCTGGTCAGAGCTGAGGTAAAATACCCAGAATCTCTCTGCTGTTTAACCCAGGGACACACACAGCCAATCGTGAGGCAGCTGTCTAGGATGGCCGCCTACAAAGATTTCTCCTGTTTTTGGTCTCCATGGTGATAGTGGTTGCATGATGTGAATGAGAAAAATTGTACCCAGGGGAGTTGGTGGTCGTAATGGAGCAGTTTAGAGTCATAGTTAGCAAAGAGTATGTGATTTTTGTGCGTTTTACAAGATTGAAAACTCTTATTCTCCATCAAAAGTGTCTAATCCAGGAATAGACTTCATCTGATTTTTGGGAAACTGGCCCTAAATGTCTACAGAGCAAAATCTATTGACAAGTGCACATGTATTGACATAGAGAATGAGGGGAAGCTTAGTCTGTCCAACAACAACAAGAACAGTTTTCTTAACAGGAGAGCAGCTAAAAACAACCAAATCAGTGAAAAGGCTCCAGCCATTTGGCAAGACGTCCCCTTCAGCAATGCATTCTGGACCTTATCACTGAAAGATTTACTTGGCGTAAGTCGTTCCCTCAACTTTCGCTCAATGTTCCACCAACATCCTAGACTACTTCCTCCCAACGTAGCTCCACTCCCAATCCCCAGGTGCTCTCATTTGTTGACTTCTGTAACCGTAAAAGCCTTGGTTTCATGCATGTTAACATTAGAAGCCTCCTCCCTAAGTTTGTTTTACTCACTGCTTTAGCACACTCTGCCAACCCGGATGTACGAGCCGTGTCTGAATCCTGGCTTAGGAAAACCACCAAAACCCCTGAAATCTCCATCGCTAACTAAAACATTTTCCGCCAAGATAGAACTGCCAAAGGGGGTGGTGTTGCAATCTACTGCAAAGACAGCCTGCAGAGTTCTGTATTACTATCCAAGTCTGTACCCAAATAATTTGAGCTTCTACTTCTAAATATTCACCTTTCCAGAAACAAGTCTCTCACAGTTGCCGCTTGCTATAGACCTCCCTCTGCCCCCAGCTGTGCCCTCGATACCATATGTGAATTGATTGCACCCCATCTATCTTCTGAGCTCGTGCTACGAGGTGACCTAAACTGGGACATGCTTAACACCCCGGCCATCCTACAATCCAAGGTTGATGCCCTCAATCTCACACAAATTATCAATAAACCTACCATGTACAACTCCAAATCCGTTAACACGGGCACCCTCATAGATGTCATCCTAACTAACTCGCCCTCCAAATACACCTCTGCTGTTTTCAATCAAGATCTCAGCAATCACTGCCTCATTGCCTGCATCCGTACTGGGTCTGCGACCAAACGACCACCCCTCATCACTGTCAAACACTCCCTAAAACACTTCTGCGAGCAGGACTTTCTAATCGACCTGGCCGGGGTATCCTGGAATGACATTGACCTCATCCCATCAGTAGATGATTCCTGGCTATTCTTTAAAAGTGCCTTCCTCACCATCTTAAATAAGCATGCCCCATTAAAAAAATATTGAACTAGGAATAGATATAGTCCTTGGTTCACTCCAGACCTGTCTGCCCTTGACCAGCACAAAAACATCCTGTGGCGTTCTGCATTAGCATCGAATAGCCCCCGTGATATGCAACTTTTTAGGGAAGTTAGGAACAAATATACACAGGCAGTTAGGAAAGCTAAGGCTAGCTTTTTCAAACAGAAATTTGCATCCTGTAGTACTAACTCAAAAAAGTTCTGGGACACTTTAAAGTCCATGGAGAATAAGAGCACCTTTTCCCAGCTGCCCACTGCTCTGAGGCTAGGAAAACACTGTCACCACTGATAAATCCACTATAATTGATAATTTCAATAAGCATGTCTCTACGGCTGTCAACTGCCTGGCACCCTTCACAAAGCCCCGACCATTTATCCTTTACCCAAATCCAGATAGCTGATGTTCTGAAAGAGATGCAAAATCTGGGCCCCTACAAATCATCCGGGCTAGACAATCTGGACCCTCTCTTTCTAAAATTATCTGCCGAAATTGTTGCAACCCCTATCCCTAGCCTGTTCAACCTCTCTTTCGTATCGTCTGAGATTCCCAAAGATTGTAAAGCTGCCGCGGTCATCCCCCTTTTCAAAGGGGGTGACACTCTAGACCCAAACTGCTACAGACCTATATCTATCCTACCCTGTCTTTCTAAGGTCTTCAAAAGCCAAGTTAACAAACAGAGTACCGACCATTTTGAATCCCACCGTACCTTCTCCGCTATGCAATCTGGTTTCAGAGCTGGTCATGGGTGCACATCAGCCACGCTCAAGGTCCTAAACATCATAACCGCTATCGATAAGAGACATTACTGTGCAGTCGTCTTCATCGACCTGGCCAAGGCTTTCGACTCTGTCAATCACCAAATTCTAAATGGCAGACTCGACAGCCTTGGTTTCTCAAATGATTGCCTCGCCTGGTTTACCAACTACTTCTCTGAAAAAGTTCAGTGTGTCAAATCGGAGGGCCTGTTGTCCGGACCTCTGGCAGTCTCTGTGGGGGTGCCACAGGGTTCAATCCTCGGGCCGACTCTCTTCTCTATATACAGTACATCAATGATGTTGCTCTTGCTGCTGGTGATGCTCTGATACACCTCTACGCAGACAACACCATTCTGTATACTTCTGGCCCCTCTTTGGACACTGTGTTAACTAACCTCCAGACAAGCTTCAATGCCATACAACTCTCCTTCCGGGGTCTCCAACTGCTCTTAAATGCAAGTAAAACTAAATGCATGCTCTTCAACCGATCACTGCCCGCACCTAATCGCCCGTCCAGCATCACTACTCTGAACGGCTCGGACTTAGAATACGTGAACAACTACAAATACCTAGGTGTCTGGTTAGACTGTAAACTCTCCTTCCAGACTCACATTAAGCATCTCCAATCCAAAATTAAATCTAGAATTGGCGTCCTATATTACAGCAAAGCATCCTTCACTCATGCTGCCAAACATACCCTCGTAAAACTGACCATCCAACCGATCCTCGACTTCGGTGGTGTCATCTATAAAATACTACTCTACTTATCAAATTAGATGCAGTCTATCACAGTGCCATCTGTTTTGTCACCAAAGCCCCATACACTACCCACCATTTTGACCTGAACGCTCTCGTTGGTTGGCCCTCGCTTCATACTCGTCGCCAAAAGCACTGGCTACAGGTTATCTACAAGTCTCTGCTAGGTAAAGCCCAGCCTTATTTCAGCTCACTGGTTAACATAGCAGCACCCACTCATAGCACGCTCTCCAGCAGGTATATCTCATTGGTCACCCACAAAGCCAATTCCTACTTTGGTCATCTTTCCTTCCAGTTCTCTGCTGCCCATGACTGGAACGAACTGCAAAAATCTCTGAAGCTGGAGACTCATATCTCCCTCACTAGCTTCAAGCACCAGCTGTCAAAGCAGCTCACAGATCACTGCACCTGTATATAGCCCATCTGTAAACAGCCCATCTATCTACCTACCGCATCCCCATACTGTATTTATTTATTTATCTTGCTCCTTTGCACCCCAGTATCTCTACTTGCACATTCATCTTCTGCACATCTACCATTCCAGTGTTTAATTGCCAGATTGTAATTACTTCGCCACCATGGCCTATTTATTGCCTTAACTCCCTTATCTTACCTCATTTGCACTCACTGTATATAGACTTTTTGTTTTCTTTTGTTCTACTGTATTATTGACTATGTTTTGTTTATTCCATGTGTAACTCTGTGTTGTTGAATGTGTCGAATTGCTATGCTTTATCTTGGCCAAGTCGCAGTTGCAAATGAGAACTTGTTCTCAACTAGCCTACCTGGTTAAATAAAGGTGAAATAAATAAAATACAATTATAAAAAATAACATCCTACAATATTACAATTGTAAACCCACCAATCAGCCTGACCACTGAAGTTCATGTTTACATTTAGTCATAGGTCACCGTACAAAGAACAAGGGGGACCAGTACGTCTGGCTGCTAGTCAGAGAAGAGTGAAGTTGGCCCTAGATGCTGATCTTGGTTCAGTTTAGCATTTTAGGATTGGGGACAGGAAGCTGATCTTAGATTAGTATTGGGGACAGGAAGCTAGAGGAAACTCCCCCCTGGTAGCCCACAAAAAGGTAATCCTCACAATGGAAAGTTTGCAAAACTATTGAGATCCTTGGGGATCTTTGCAAATCTTGGTATCTGACATCTTGGAAATGTGTAAATCCATGCAAATCCAAAGTCCGCTGAGTCGGCTGTTGTGTACGCAGAAGAAAACGTGTTGTTTTTTCATCTTTATTTGAATAGCTTTGTTTTTCCTACAAACAAACCAAATTCAACCTGGGGCCTGGTCTACCATTTGTCATGTACATGTTTAGTCATTTAGCAGTCGCTCTTATCAGTGCATTCATCTTAAGGTAGCTAGTTGAGATAAGCACATATCACCATCATCTTAAGTAAATTTTTCCTCAATAAAGCAGCACTGTCAGTTTCATATCGGACTATCAAATGATTGCTATCAGATGATTGGATTATATTTCATCTCATTGAAATGTTGAAATCATACCAGTACTTTTACAGTTGCAATACGATTCAAACAAAAACTCAACAATTATTACAGAAACAATGTCACATATTCTAAATACATTTTGACAAATTTTCTTTGGGAATAATAAATGACCAAAAATGTAATTGTGAAAAGTGATATATAATAAGACCAGAAGAAACCCTGTCCACACTAATAACCTCATTCAACAACTGATTCTGGCTATTTTTCACAATGTTCAGTACATCCAAGAATAAACCCTTGTAATGGTTAAAGATGGTTATGTGGACATGTCTAAAGAATATTGTAGTGAGGATGGTATCAATTGTTAGCATTTCCATTTTTTCCTTCCACTGTATCATTAACCAACATCAATAAAAAAAAAAAATTGTAACACAATGCTATTGCTACATCACTGCCAGTGACGCTGACCTCTATAATCACACACTGCATCGGTTACAGAGCAAACACAGGGATTCCTCTCCACCCTCCCCACAGCCCACCTGTGACCAGCCCCTAGGCTCTAGTCCTGTTGTAATGTTTTTTTTTGTTTAGGCAAATGAAGATAAGGATCTAAATGGCTGATACGTTTTTTTTTTTTTTTTGTGCGGGCGGGGGGGGGGCCTTACCCAATGCTCTTATCTCCCCTGAATGGTACTTTTGCCATATTTCCGCTGAAGATTTACCCCACTGTTTTAATCCAAAAGGCTCAGACTTTACTGTTTCTATCGATGCGGACCTGCACTGTGGCATCAGTTGGCCTGCTCTGACTTGAAACCAAAGCCAGGCTACAGGTACTTTCAGCTGGCATTTACATAACAACGGCTGACTCTGGACTTTAACACCTTCTCACAAAGCAACTATTGAGGTTGTGTCACGGTTTACCTCTGTTGAAGAAATGGCGGACCAAAACGCGGCGTGGTTTGTGTTCATCTTGATATCTAATTAAAGAAAGTACTGAACACTGAATACAAAAACAATAAACAAATAACGACCGTGAAGCTAAATGAGAACTGTGCTGACACAAGCAATCAACATAGACAATCACCCACAAACAAACAGTGCAACCCAGGCTACCAAAGTATGATTCTCAATCAGAGACAACTAATGACACCTGCCTCTGATTGAGAACCATACTAGGCCGAAACATACAAATCCCCAAATCATAGAAAAACAAACATAGACTGCCCACCCAACTCACGCCCTGACCATACTAAATAAATACAAAACAAAGGAAATAAAGGTCAGAACGTGACAGGTTGTTTATTCTGCTCATCTTAAGTCTTAAGTGTCACACTCCTGATGGAAATACAATAATACTACAATCTTAGAAAAAAGGCTTCCAAAGGGGTCCTTTGGCTGTCCCCATAAGACACAAGTGTCAAACACATTCCAAGGAGGGTCGAGTGTCTGTGGGTTTCCGCTCCTCCCTTGTACTTGAGTGTTGAATTAAGGTCACTAATTAGTAAGGAATTGGTTTTCTAGGCCTTAATTGAAAGGAAAAAACAAAACCTCACAGACACTAGGCCCTCCATGGCATGAGTTTGACACTCCTGCCATATGAGAACTATTTTTGGTTCCAGATAGAACACTTTCTTTTTGGTTCCAGGTAGAACCCTTTGAGTTCCATGTAGAACCAACCCTCTGTGGAAAGGGATCTAGCAAACTTTTGGGAAAAATCATGTTTGACCAAATACAAGTTTATTTTACAGAAAACTAGTTAACAACAGACTTTCAACATGCTTATAGAGAAGGGCACTCAACATGTACTGCACTGTAACAGATTACTGATGATTGGTTGAAATAAATAGATAATAAGAAGCTTGTGGGAGCTGTACTGTTAGATTTCAGTGCAGTCTTTGATATGATTGACCATATCCTAGTTGTGAAGAATGTATGTGTTACGGCTTTTCAACCTCTGCCATATTGTGGATGCAGAGCTACAGTATCTATCTAATAGAACTCCGTGGGTTTTCTTAAATGGAAGCTTATCTAATGTCAAATATGTAAAGTGTGGTGTCCCGCAGGGCAGCTCTCTCGACCTTCTGCTCTTTACTATTGACCTGCCACTGGTATTAAACAAAGCGTGTGTGTTCCTGTATGCTGATGATTCAACCATATACACAACAGCTAAGGAAGTCACTGAAACCCTCAACAAAGAGTTACAGTCTGTTTTGGAATATGTGGCCAGTCATAAACTGTTCCTGAACATTTCTAAAACTAAAAGCATTGTATTTGGTACAAATCATTGTGATAATGTTAAGTTCTAGACCTGGCAATACAGTTTACAATACAGTTTACAACCTGGTAATGAATGGTGTGGCTGTTGAACAAGTTGAGGAGACTAAATTATCCTAGATTGTAATCTGTCATGGTCAAAACGTATAAATTCGGGCCTCCCGGGTGGCGCAGTGGTTAAGGGCGCTGTACTGCAGCGCCAGCTGTGCCACCAGAGACTCTGGGTTTGCGCCCAGGCTCTGTCGAAACCGGCCGCGACCGGGAGGTCCGTGTCCGGGTTAGGGAGGGTTTGGCTGGTAGGGATGTCCTTGTCTCATCGCGCACTAGCGACTCCTGTGGCGGGCCGGGCGCAGTGCGCGCTAACCAAGGTTGCCAGGTACACAGTGTTTCCTCCGACACATTGGTGCGGCTGGCTTCCGGGTTGTATGCGCGCTGTGTTAAGAAGCAGTGCGGCTTGGTTGGGTTGTGTATCGGAGGGCGCATGACTTTCAACCTTCGTCTCTCCCGAGCCCGTACGGGAGTTGTAGTGATGAGACAAGATAGTAGCTACTAAACAATTGGACAGCACAAAATTGGGGAGAGAAAAAAAAGGGGTACAAATTTAAATAAATAAAAAACTTATAATTCAATGGTTGTAAAGATGGGGAGATAAGAGATGCTCTGCTCACACTTAAAAAATCTGACACCATTGAAGACTTGTTCATTGGAACCTTAACTTCATCCCAAATGGCTCCCTATTCCCTACATAGTGCACTACTTTTGACCAGAGTCCCATAGGGAATATGCTATATGGGACGCACACCATAAATTAGTAGCTGTGCTTCACTGTAATTGTCAGATTTTTTGGAAACCTGTTAAAGCCTATTGGCCTCAGTATCCTTCAGCCTTGAGCCTTCCCTCCAATTCCTCCAACACAGAGGGGGCGCTTCCAGGCGCTAGGCAACAGACTATGCGTTGGGCAGGTGTGTGACACAGAGATACGTGGTAGACAAAGATATGTTCTGGATTATTCATGCGCCTAAACCTCACCTCATTACTGACTGACCTGCTGTTACCTGCTCGTATCATAACTAAGTGCTTTGGTTACAAACCTACAAATGAACATATTTGTTGTGAAATTTTAAACAACTTTTGAAATACTATTTATGGGCTTACTTTTTTGATTGAACGTGATTCCAGTTTACTTGAAGGTGATATACCTGAAATAACGTTTCTGTTTCTATTCAGTGTACAGTACCAGTATACCAGTACCAAATGTTTGGACACACCTACTCATTCAAGGTTTTTCTTTATTTTTACTATTTTCTACAGTGTAGAATAATAGTGAAGTCATCAAAACTATGAAATAACACATATGGAATCATGTCGTAACCAAAAAAGTGTTAAACATATCCAAATATATTTGAGATTCTTCAAAATAGCCACCCTTTGCCTTGATGACAGCTTTGCACACTTGTAGCATTCTCTCAACCAGCTTCATGAGGTAGTCACCTGAAATGCATTTCATTTAACAGGTGTGCCTTGTTAAAAGTTCATTTGTGGAATTTCTTTCCTCCTTAATGCGTTTGAGCCAATTAGTTGTGTTGTGACAAGGTAGGGTGGGTATACAGAAGATAGCCCTATTTGGTAAAAGACCAAGTCCATATTATCACAAGAACAGTTCAAATAAGCAAAGAGAAACGACAGTCCATTGTTTCTTTAAGACATGGATCATTTCAAGAACTTTGAAAGTTTCTTCAATTACAGTCACAAAAACAATCAAGCACTATGATGAAACTGGCTCTCATGAGAACTACCACAGGAAGGGAAGACCCAGAGTTACCTCTGCTGCAGAGGATAAGTTCATTAGAGTTAACTGCACCTCAGCCTGCAGCGTAAATAAATGCTTCACAGCTCAAGTTACAGACACAACATCAATTGTTCAGAGGAGATTGCGTGAATCAGGATTTCATGGTCGAATTCTTGCAAAGAAACCACTACTAAAGAAGCCCCACCTGTTTTAAGGCCCATATTTTTTGGGGCATTAATATATGTCACATATCACTTTGCAAACAATGTAAAAAATATATATAATAATCATTGCGTCAATAAAGCCGCATACAAACATGGTCTCTTTTTGCGTTCTTGAGTAAGGAAGCTCCAAAATGTAGGTGTTTCAGCCTAGCTTAGTGCTTTCTGTGGTTGCTGTGGGGGTGCCAGTGGTAAATATACGGAGTGTAGGAGTTGGTAATGTTCTCTACTTGCGCCGTGATTGGCTCAGTGTTCTGTCACTCATGGGCACACTAAGTTACTGCCTTATCTAAAGGTAGAGCTTGAAAATTCAAGCCCCTTGGGTGCTGCCGTAGAGTTACATTAGAAGTGCCATCCAATAAATCTCAAGGTCATTGGCCACAGATAAAATGGCGTCAAATCACGTTATATCTACAGTAGCTTTGATTGGATTGAGGATGATCAGTCAAATCAGGATAATGACGCCGAAGGAAATGGCCGCCGTTTTACGATCCAGTAACAAATTGTGCTATTGTGTATATTTTTTCGTGTTATTTTAAACAAATTTTGTACATATTGTTTCTGCCACCGAGTCTTATGACCGAAAAGAGCTTCCTGATATCAGGGCAGCGATTACTCAACCCGTACTGGAGGAATTCTTCTTCATCAACGAGTCGGACAGGAAGGATTTACTCCAGACACCTGACAAGGCCCTCATCCCCATCATTCGCAGGAGGAAAAGACGGAGGTATTGTGGACGACGGTCTGGGTGCCATGTAAGGATTTGTCGCCAAGAGGGTAACTATTATCCTATTAGCCAATTCACAATCAATTGATAATAAAATTGACAAACTATGATCACTTATATCCTACCAACGGGACATTGAAAACTGTAATATCTTATGTTTCACAGAGTCGTGGCTGAATGACGACATGATTAACATACAGCTGGAGGGTTTTAAGCTTTTTCGGCGGAATAGAATAGCATCCTCTGGTAAGATAAGGGGCGGTGCACAAAATATGGTGCACAAAATCGAAGGAAGTCTCAAAGTTTTGCTCGCCTGAGGTAGAGTATCACATGATAGGCTGTAGACCACACTATTTACCAAGAGAGTTTGCATCTATATTTTTCATAGCTGTCTATATACCACCGCAGACCAATGCTGGCACTAAGACCACACTCAATGACCTGAAAACGTCCATAAGTAAACAGGAAAACTCAACATTCTCAATGAGCTAAAGGGTAGAGCTGCCACATTCAAATGGTGGGATTCCAACAAGGAAGCCAACAAGAAATCCCGCTATGTCCTCCGACGAACCGTGAAACAGGCAAAGTATCAACACAGGACTGAGATTGAATCGTACTACACCGGCTCCGACGCTCGTCGGATGTGGCAGGGCTTGCAAACTATTACAGACTACAAAGGGAAGCACAGCCCAGTGACACAAACCTACCAGATGAGCTAAATTACTTCTATGCTCGCTTCGAGGAAAGTAACACTGAAACATGCAAGAGAGCACCAGCTGTTGCGATCATGCTCTCCGTAGCCGATGTGAGTAAGACCTTTAAACAGGTCAACATTCACAAGGCTGTAGGGCCAGACGGATTACCAAGACGTGTACTCTGAGCATGCGCTGACCACCTGGTAAGTGTCTTCACTGACATTTTCAACCTGTCCCTGACTGTGTCTGTGATACCAACATGGTTCAAGCAGACCACCATAGTCACAGTGCCCAAGAACACTAAAGTAACCTGCCTAAATGACTACCAACCCGTAGCACTCACATCTGTAGCAATGAAGTGCTTTGAAAGGCTGGTCATGGATCACATCAACACCCTTATCCCAGAAACCCTAGACCCACTCCAATTTGCATAATGCCCCAGCAGAGCCACAGATGATGCAATCTCTTTTGCACTCCACACTGCCCTTTCACACCTGGACAAAAGGAACACCTATGTGAGAATGCTATTCATTGACTACAGCTCAGCGTTCAACACCATAGTGCCCTCAAAGCTCATCACTAAGCTAAGGACCCTTACCTCCCTCTGCAACTGGATCCTGGACTTCCTGATGGGCCACCCCCAGGTGGTAAGAGTAGGGAACAACACATACACCACACTGATCCTTACCACAAGGGACCCTCAGGGGTGCATGCTCAGTCCCCTCCTGTACTCCCTGTTCACTCATGACTGCATGGCCAGGCACAACTCCAACATCATCATCAAGTTTGCCGATGACACAACAGTGGTAGGCCTGATCACAGACAATGATGAGACAGCCTAGAGGGAGGGGGTCAGAGACCTCGTTGTGTGGTGCCAGAATAACAACCTATCCCTCAACGTAACCAAGACCAGTACCAGTACCAAAAGGAGATGATTGTGGACTACGGGAAAAGGAGCACCGAGCACATCCCCATTCTCATCGACGGGGCTGTAGTGGAGCAGGTTGAGAGCTTCAAATTCATTGGTGTCCACATCAACAACAAACTAGATTGGTCCAAACACACCAAGACAGTCGTGAAAAGGGCACAACAAAGCCTATTCCCCCTCAGGAAACTAAAAAGATTTGGCATGGGTCCTGAGATCCTCAAAAGGTTCTACAGCTGCAACATCGAGAGCATCCTGACCGGTTGCATCACTGCCTGGTATGGTAATTGCTTGGCCTCCAACCGCAAGGCACTACAGAGGGTAGTGCGTACGGCCAAGTACATCACTGGGGCAAAGCTGCCTGCCATCCAGGACCTCTACACCAGGCGGTGTCAGAGGAAGGCCCTAAAAATTGTCAAAGATCCCAGCCATCCCAGTCATAGACTGTTCTCTCTACTACCGCATGGCAAGCGTTACCGGAGTGCCAAGTCTAGGACAAAAAGGCTTCTCAACAGTTTTTACCCCCAAGCCATAAGACTCCTGAACAGGTAACCAAATGGTTACCCATACTATTTGCATTGTGTGCCCCCCACCAACCCCTCTTTTACACTGCTGCTACTCTCTGTTTATCTTATATGCATAGTCACTTTAACTATACATTCATGTACATACTACCTAAATTTGCCCGACCAACCAGTGCTCCCGCACATTGGCTAACAGAGCTATCTGCATTGTGTCCCACCACCCGCCAACTCCTCTTTTTACACTTCTGCTACTCTCTTACTCTCATATATGCATAGTCACTTTAACAATACCTACATGTACATACTACCTCAATAAGCATAACATGTGTCTGTATATGGCCTTGCTACTCTTTTTTCAAATGTCTTTTTACTGTTGTTTTATTTTATTGCTTACCTACACACACACACACACACACACACACACACACACACAAACACACACACACACACACACACACACACACACACACATACATATACCTTTTTTTCTCGCACCATTGGTTAGAGCCTGTAAGTAAGCATTTCACTGTAAGGTCTACCTACACCTGTTGTATTCGGCGCACGTGACAAATAAACTTTGATTTGATTTGATTTGATTGTGGACTTCATCAAAAGAAGGACCGAGCACGGCCCCATTCTCATCGACGGGGCTGTAGTGGAACAGGTTGAGAGCCTTAAGTTCCTTGGCGTCCACATCCCCAACAAACTATCATGGTCTAAACACACTAAGACAGTCATGAAGAAGCCACGACAAAGCCTATTTCCCCCCATCGAGAGCATCCTGACGGGTTGCATCACTGCCTGGTATGGCCTCCGACCTCAAGGCACTACAGAGGGTAGTGCGAACGGCCCAGTACATCACTGGGGCCAAGCTTCCTGCCATCCAGGACCTCTATATCAGACGGTGTTAGAGGAAGGCCCTACAAATTGTCAAAGACTCCAGCCACCCGTGTCATAGACTGTTCTCTCTGCTACCGCACGGCAAGCGGTACCGGAGCGCCAAGTCGAGGTCCAAAAGGCTTCTTAATTAACAGCTTCTACCCACAAGCCATAACGCTCCTGAACAGCTAATCAAAGGGCTACCCAGACCCTTTTTTTACGCTGCTGCTACTCTCTGTTTATAATCCATGCATAGACACTTTAACTCTACCTACATGTACAAATGACCTCAATTGAGTCTGTACCGGTAGCCCCTGTATATGGCCTTGCTTGTTATTTTACTGCTGCTGTTGAATTATTTGTTACTTTTATTTTAAATTTTTTACTTATCTATTTTTTTTACTTGACACTTATTTGTTCTTTTTTTCTTAACTTCTTAATGGATTGTTGGTTAAGGGCATGTAAGTAAGTATTTCAACACTACCTGTTGTGTTCGGCATATTTGACAAATAACATTTTATTTAATTTGATTTGATGTCAACATCATACTTTTAAAATCTTAGCTAGCAAGCTAGCAGTCATCATCATGAAACAAGTTGACAATCTACTGGCAAATGCTTTTTAATCTTTGTATATGAAGAGAAATTATAGATAAAACGTATTGGTGCTCATCGGCCATTGGACATAAACAACAACAACAACAACAAGTTGGAAATCGCAAATTCAGCAATGAGTGGTTCAGAAGGGATTAGTGGCTAACTACAAGCATTGCAAAGCAATCACTAGCCTGCTATTCAGTAGTGGCTGTGTGGTCCCAAATCTGGATTTAAGGGTCTCTTTTCCAAGCTTAAAATTATAAACATTCAACATTGGCCATGCTGTCAATCGAGCACGATTTCTGCTGCGCTAAAAACAACTGTTACCTCGGAACTGGGAAATCTGACTTCCAACTGGGAAAATACTTTTTCAACTGTCATCCAACTGGGAATTGTAAGTCGGGAACTCTGGCCTCTTTCTAGAGCTACGACCTGAAGATCGCTGACGGCATCATGATTTGACCTTGTTTTTTTTTCAGTTCCCAGTTGTCTTGAAAGCACCATGAATCCAGAGAATGCCAGACTTTGATGACAAAGTTTGATTACAAAATTTGCT
This sequence comes from Oncorhynchus mykiss, assembly GCF_057628025.1. NCBI lineage: Eukaryota > Metazoa > Chordata > Actinopteri > Salmoniformes > Salmonidae > Oncorhynchus > Oncorhynchus mykiss. The sequence continues at coordinate 12,400,320 of NC_143029.1, forward strand.
CTTGAAGGACCGCCGTGCCACCTTCCTGTTCAAGTGAGCACAGCAAGGTAAGTCCAAAAATGTATTGTATGTTGCTGCATAAATGATGTAATATGCCAGGGAGTTATGTATACTGTAGCTAAGATAGTAATATTAAGTGTATGCTGTGTAGTAAGCTCATGTGCCTCAACCTAATAATTTGGTATATTTTCCCCTCTTAATTTCGCCTACTGTTCTGACTTGGTGGTTCACATGAAGCCTGTAACCTGTTTTAGAGAAATGTAATCATCGAATATTGTAAGAGCTTTCATTGTCTGCTTATATGCCCCCTTTATTTATCCTACGGTTCTGACTTGGTGTACAGGGAGAACATACTAAGACCTATGTCGCTGTACATTTCAAAAGTGCTGAACAAATAGTTGTTATATTAACTACATCCATCCGAGCTCGCTCATTAATGTCTTAATCGAAATTACGGATTGCCTCTTATCTACGTGTCGTCCCCTTATGTCATAGTTTGTACATCTCAATTGTCAGTAGAAACCATTTTGTTTAAGCAAGTTAGCCATTTCATGTGTTTTTTTAAAGACTGAATGAACTTTTTCGCTGCCAGACAAGGCTCCGCTGATAGGCATGTGTAGTAGTGGTAAGGTGTTAGGACTATTTTTCCCACCAAGATTTACATGTTAGGATTAGGGGAAGGCTTAGCTAACATGTTAAGTAGTTGCACCCTATTTTTGTTATTGCCTTAGGTAACCATCTGTAACCATACCAAACATATCATACCAAATTTAGGGTTTTGGATTAATTACAGAATAATATGAAATGCTCTGAGACCAGGTTGCATACACATATCCATTGTCCACACTTACACACACCCACACGTGTGTGTCCGTGTGTGTGTGTGTGTCTGCACGTATGTGTCTGTGCGTTTGTGTGTCTGACTACATGGTCACAGGCCCTGTAACAGGAACACAAGCAGTGGCATGAATAATTCATGGTGCCAATCAATGATTAAAGGTATTCATGTATCATACCTCACACCACACAGGGCTGGCTTTAGTGGCATTCAATGAAGACATGGGGGTGGAGGGTTAGGAAAAGGTGTGGTGCGGCGGGGTGGGTGGGGTAGGCGGTGGAGGAGATGGTGTGGTGCGGCGGGGTGGGTGGGGTAGGCGGTGGAAGAGATGGTGGGGTCGAGGTAGGAGGTGGAGGAGGTGAGGGTTGAGGTAGGAGTGGAGGAGTGGGGAGTTTGGTAGGGGTGGAGGAGTGGGGAGTGTGGTAGTGGTAGAGGTGTGGGGGGGTAATGTAAGGGGTGGAGTAGGTTAGGGATTAGGTAGAGGGTAGATGAGATGTGTGTGGGGAGGGGGTGAGGTAGAGGTGGAGGAGTGGAGGAATGGGGGAGAGTGGCAGTTGGGAAACAATGATCTATGTCTATTAAACTGTTTGCAATATAATCACCAAACATGGGGAGATTAAACTAAAATGAACTGAAATCAAATACACTATACTACACGAAACTACTCTAAACAACATTACACTACACTGTACTACACTACAACACTACACTACAATACTGCACTACACTATACTACACTACTACACCAATACACTACACTACATTACACTACACTACAGTTCTACACTACACCACACTACCTTAGACTGCAATATACAACACTACTACACAAAACTACACTACTAAGCAACACTACTACACTACACCATACTACACTACACTCTTGCTGCTGGTGATTCTCTGATCCATCTCTACGCAGAAGACACCATTCTGTATACTTCTGGCCCTTCGTTGGACACTGTGTTAAGTAACCTCCAGATGTGCTTCAATGCCATACAACTCTCCCTCCGTGGCCTCCAACTGCTCTTAAATGCAAGTAAAGCTAAATACATGCTCTTCAACCGATCACTGCCCGCACCTGCCCGCCCGTCCAGCATCACCACTCTGAACGGCTCTGACTTAGAATATGTGGACAACTACAACTACCTAGGTGTCTGGTTAGACGGTAAACTCTCCTTCCAGACTCACATTAAGCATATACAATCCAAAATTAAATCTAGATTCTGCGTCCTATTTCGCAACAAAGCATCCTTCACTCAAGCTGCCAAACATACCCTCGTAAAACTGACCATCCTACCGATCCTCGACTTTGGCGATGTCATTTATAAAATAGCCTCCAACACTCTACTCAACAAATTAGATGCAGTCTATCACAGTGCCATCCGTTTTGTCACCAAAGCCCCATACACTACCCACCACTGCAACCTGTACACTCTCGTTGGCTGGCCCTCGCTTCATTCTCGTCGCCAAACCCACTGGCTCCAGGTCATCTACAAGTCTCTGCTAGGTAAAGCCCTGCCTTATCTCAGCTCACTGGTCACCATAGCAGCACCCACTTGTAGCACGCGCTCCAGCAGGTATATCTCACTGGTCACCCCCAAAGCCAATTCCTCCTTTGGCCGTCTTTCCTTCCAGTTCTCTGCTGTCAATGACTGGAACGAACTGCAAAAAACACTGAAGCTGGAGACTCATATCTCCCTCACTAGCTTTAAGCACCAGCTGTCAGAGCAGCTCACAGATCACTGCACCTGTACATAGTCAATCTGTAAACAGCCCATCCAACTACCTCATCCCCATACTGTATTTATTTATCTTGCTCCTTTGCACTCCAGTATCTCTACTTGCACATTCATCTTCTGCACATCCTACCATTCCAGTATTTAAATGCTATATTGTAATTACTTCGCCACCATGGCCTATTTATTGCCTTACCTCCCTTATCTTACCTCATTTGCACTCACCCTATATAGACTTTTTTAAATATATTTTTTTCTAGTGAATTATTGACTGTATGTTTTGCTTATTCCATGTGTAACTCTGTGTTGTTGTATATTTATGCTTTATCTTGGCCAGGTCGCAGTTGCAAATGAGAACTTGTTCTCAACTAGCTTACCTGGTTAAATAAAGGTTAAATAAATAAAAAAAAATAAAAAATGCTACAACACCACAATGCAGTACTACACTACACTACACTACTACACCACACTACCACACTACACGACACTATACTACACTATACTACTACACTACAATATACTACACTACTACAATAAACTACACTACTAAACAACACTACTACACTACACTACTCAACACCCCTGCACTATACTACCCTACAATACACTACAACACTACACTGTACTACACTAACACACTACTACACCACACTACTACACTACACTATAATACACAACACGACACTACTACACGACACAATACTACATGACCACTACAAAATACTACACTAAACTACACTGCTACACTACACTATACTACACTACACTACACTATACTACACTGCTGCACTACACTCAACTAAATTACACTACACTATACTACACTACTACACTAACCTACACTTCACTACACTAAAACACTACAAAACACTACACTATTACACTAAACTACACTACTACGCTACACTATACTACACTACGGGATGGCAGGTAGCCTAGTGGATAGAGAGTTGGGCCAGTAACCGGAAGGTTGCTGGATAGAATCCCGAGCTGACAGTTGATGAAAAGAGTAAATATTTGCAGTGTTGACCCTTCTTTTTCAAGACCTCTGCAATCCGCCCTGGCATGCTGTCAATTAACTTCTAGGCCACATTCTGATTGATGGCAGCCCATTCTTTATAATCAATGCTTGGAGTTTGTCAGAATTTGTGGGGTTTTGTTTGTCCACCCGCCTCTTGAGGATTGACCACAAGTTCTCAATGGGATTAAGGTCTGGGGAGTTTCCTGGCCATGGACCCAAAATATCGATGTTTTGTTCCCTGAGCCACTTAGTTATCACTTTTGCCTTATGGCAAGGTGCTCCATCATGCTGGAAAAGGCATTGTTCGTCACCAAACTGTTCCAAGATGGTTGGGAGAAGTTGCTCTCGAAGGATGTGTTGGTACCATTCTTTATTCATGGCTGTGTTCTTTGGCAAAATTGTGAGTGAGCCCACTCCCTTGGCTGAGAAGAAACCTCACACATGAATGGTCTCAGGATGCTTTACTGTTGGCATGACACAGGACTGATGGTAGCGCTCACCTTGTCTTCTCTGGACAAGCTTTTTTCCGGATGCCCCAAACAATCGGAAAGGGGATTCATCAGAGAAAATGACTTTACCCCAGTCCTCAGCAGTCCAATCCCTGTACCTTTAGCAGAATATCAGTCTGTCCCTGCTGTTTTTCTTTGCTGCCTTTCTTGACACCAGGCCATCCTCCAAAAGTCATCGCCTCACTGTGCGTGCAGATGCACTCACACCTGCCTGCTGCCATTCCTGAGCAAGCGCTGTACTGGTGGTGCCCGATCCCGCAGTTGAATCAACTTTAGGAGTCGGTCCTGGCACTTGCTGGACTTTCTTGGGCGCCCTGAAGCCTTCATCACAACAATTGAATCGCTCTCCTTGAAGGTCTTGATGATCCGATAGATGGTTGATTTAGGTGCAATCTTACTGGCAGCAATGTCCTTGCCTGTGAAGCCCTTTTTGTGCAAAGCAATGATGCCGTACGTGTTTCCTTGCAGGTAACCATGATTGACAGAGGAAGAACAATGATTCAAAGCACCACCCCCCTTTTGAAGCTTCCAGTCTGTTATTCGAACCCAATCAGCATGACAAAGTGATCTCCAGCCTACTGACATTATATCAGTTGGTCCTTTTGTGGCAGGGCTGAAATGCAGTGGAAATGTTTTTGGGGGATTCAGTTCATTTGCATGGCAAAGAGGGACTTTGAAATTAATAAAAATTCATCTGATCACTCTTCATAACATTCTGGAGTATATGCAAGTTGCCATCATACAAACTGAGGCAGCAGACTTTGTGAAAATTAATATTTGTGTCATTCTCAAAACTTTTGGCCATGACTGTACACTATACTACGCTACATCACACCATACTACTAAATTACACTTCACTACTACTGTCCGCTGTTCTACACTATACTACATCACACTACTACTCTAAACTGCACTACACTACACTATACTTCACAACATCACACAACACTATACTACACTACTATACCACACTACTAAATTACACTACACTACCACACTACACTAAACTGCATTATACTACACTATACTACACTACTACACCACACTACACTATACTACACTACACCACCCTATACTATACTACACTACTACACTACACCACTACACAATAATATGCTTTACTACACAATACCACACTATACTACTACACTGCACAATACTACGCTACCCCACTCCACTACCACACTACACTATGCTACACTACCACACTATACTACACTACACTACTACACTGCGCTACTACACTATACCACACTATTACACCACATTACATTACACTACACTACTACACTACTACACGATACTACACTATACTACTACATAATGCTACACTACTACACTATACCGCACTACATCATACTACACTACACTATATTACACTACTACACTATACTACCACACTACTACACAATGCTACACTACTACACTATATTACACTACACGATACTACACTATACCACACTACACGACTACACTACATAATACTACACTACACTAACACACTATGCTACACTACTACACGATACTACACTTTACTGCACTATACTACACTACAACACTATAATACAATACTACACCACACTATAATACACTACACGACTCCACTACACTATGCTACACTACACTACACTACTACACTATACTACTACACTGCACTACTACACTACTACACTAAACTACGACTACGCTAGTTAGTGTACTACATTAATGTACTACGACTACACTAAACAACATCGCACTACACTATACTACACTACACGACATTACATCACCCTACACTACACAGCACTCAACTACTACACTACACAACACTACTCTTCTACACTACACTACACTACACTACATCACCCTACACTACACAACACTAAACTACTGCAATACACTAGACTACACTACACTACAATCCTACACTACACTACTACCCTGAACTACACTACACTACTCTACCACACTACACTACTACACTAAACTATACCACACTACTCTAAATTATACTACACTACACGACTGCACTACACGATACCACACTACACCACTACACTACACGGCTACACTAAACTATACCACACTACATTACACTATACTACTAGACTACACTATACCACACTACACTACTACACTACTACACTACACTATACCACACTACTACACTACACTAAACTAAACTGATAGACAGCTAGACAGAAAACAGGGGTCATATACAAGTGTTTGGTTTTATGGGTGAGTGGTAGTTGTTTTAGTGCTTACTGTATATTGATTCTGGGATGATTGCACTGAAGCTGGACTGCGCTGTTAAAGTCTTCAAAATTGCTCTCTGTGGGGATTATATAATTGAGGGTGGGGCAGTGTGGAGAGAGGGGTCAGAGGGATGCAGCATATACTGTATATGTAGGGTGAAGTTGCCCCTAAAGGCTGATTTTGGATAATTTTTGCATTTTCCCCACTAATTCTTAAGGTTAAGATTGGGGGAGGGGAGGGGAAGCTGATCTTAAGGCACAGACAGACCAGTAGTGTCGGCCATAATTTGCAAACCAAGTTTAAACCGATTCTACATGTACAGAAAAGTAAGATCATAATTTGAGCCAGTTTGCTACAGCAGGAAAATAATCCTGCAGCAACAGGAAATGGGAATAATTATGTGGATTATAATGATTGTAGGAGTTGATATATTTTTGATTTGGGCAAATCAAGTCTGAAATGGAAATTACAAACTTTAGATGCACTTTTAAAACTAAAAGACAGTACAAGGAAAATTCTCAGCAACAAAAGACTGATCAAATTAAGATCCTAGATCTGTAGAAATGGTCGAAAATGACAGCTGTCTGACACCCACTGGCAGGTGTTCCTTAAAACATACCGAGCCGTCAGCAAGTGAATGAACAGCAGACTGTCAATCGATGCAATGTCCCATCATACATGTCCACATTGGCATGATATATTGGGCCCATGTAGGCTGCCAACAATGCCCCCAAGGCATTTGCCCAGTGTGGCCCAGTGTGGGCAGCCCATATCTGGTGAAGGCAGCCCTCACTTTGCCTGAAATAGGCCCCTCTTTTCCCAGAAAACATGCCCATATTGCCACATCCACTTATTTTCGTTTTTTTTAAAGACTTCATCATTGGCAGTGTACTAGATTTTTTTTAAAAATGGAATCACATGGGACTCACACAACAGGGGAAAATGGGAATCACACAACAGGGGAAATGGGAATCACACAACAGAACATTTAAACTGGAGCAACACGCTCAGTAATGGTTGCACAAAAACTTCCTGTGTGCAACTACGCCCCAAACCACGCCTCTTGGCTTGGGGTGGGTTTGATGTGGTCTAGCCCGTACACACTTTGCCCAACGAATACCAACATGGGGTCAATGGGGTTGTGTTTGATGGGGTGTTTTCACCATTAGATCTGTACCTAGCGATACAGTAAGGGTTAGGGTTAGAGGAAACTTACCAATGGAGTGATACAGTAAGGGTTAGGGTTAGAGGAAACTTCCCCCTGGAGTGATACAGTTAGAGTTAGAGGAAACTTCCCAATGGAGTGATACAGTAAGGGTTAGGGTTAGAGGAAACTTCCCCCTGGAGTGATACAGTTAGAGTTAGAGGAAACTTCCCCCTGGAGTGATACAGTTAGAGTTAGAGGAAACTTCCCCCTGGAGTGATACAGTTAGGATTAGAGGAAACTTCCCCCTGGAGTGATACAGTTAGAGTTAGGGTTAGAGGAAACTTCCCCCTGGAGTGATACAGTTCGGGTTAGGGTTAGGGTTAGAAGAAACTTCTCAATGGAGTGATACAGTTAGGGTTAGGGTTAGAGGAAACTTCCTCCTGGAGTGATACAGTTAGGGTTAGAGGAAACTTCCTCCTGGAGTGATACAGTTAGAGTTAGGGTTAGAGGAAACTTCCCCCTGGAGTGATACAGTTAGAGTTAGGATTAGAGGAAACTTCCTCCTGGAGTGATACAGTTAGGGTTAGAGGAAACTTCCTCCTGGAGTGATACAGTTAGAGTTAGGGTTAGAGGAAACTTCCCCCTGGAGTGATACAGTTAGAGTTAGGATTAGAGGAAACTTCCTCCTGGAGTGATACAGTTAGGTTAGGGTTAGGGTTAGAGGAAACTTCCCCCTGGAGTGATACAGTTAGAGTTAGGATTAGAGGAAACTTCCCCCTGGAGTGATAGAGTTAGAGTTAGGGTTAGAGGAAACTTCCCCCTAGAGTAATACAGTTAGAGTTAGGATTAGAGGAAACTTCCTCCTGGAGTGATACAGTTAGGGTTAGAGGAAACTTCCCAATGGAGTGATACAGTTAGAGTTAGGATTAGAGGAAACTTCCCCTTGGAGTGATACAGTTAGAGTTAGGGTTAGAGGAAGCTTCCCCCTGGAGTGATACAGTTAGGGTTAGGGTTAGAGGAAACGTCCCCCTGGAGTGATACAGGTAGAGTTGGGGTTAGAGGAAACTTCCTCCGGGAGTGATACAGGTAGAGTTGGGGTTAGAAGAAACTTCCCCTGGAGTGATACAGTTAGGGTTAGGGTTAGAGGAAACTTCCCCCTGGAGTGATAGAGTTAGAGTTAGGGTTAGGGAAACATCCCCCTGGAGTGATACAGTTAGGGTTAGAGGAAACTTCCTCCTGGAGTGATACAGTTAGAGTTAGGGTTAGAGGAAACTTCCCCCTGGAGTGATACAGTTAGAGTTAGGATTAGAGGAAACTTCCCCCTGGAGTGATACAGTTAGAGTTAGGGTTAGGGAAACATCCCCCTGGAGTGATACAGTTAGAGTTAGGGTTAGGGAAACATCCCCCTGGAGTGATACAGTTAGGGTTAGAGGAAACTTCCTCCTGGAGTGATACAGTTAGGGTTAGAGGAAACTTCCCCTGGAGTGATACAGTTAGGGTTAGTGTTAGAGGAAACTTCCCCCTGGAGTGATACAGTTAGGGTTAGGGTTAGAGGAAACATCCCCCTGGAGTGATACAGTTAGGGTTAGGATTAGAGGAAACATCCCCCTGGAGTGATACAGTTAGAGTTAGGGTTAGGGAAACATCCCCCTGGAGTGATACAGTTAGAGTTAGGGTTAGGGAAACATCCCCCTGGAGTGATACAGTTAGAGTTAGGGTTAGGGAAACATCCCCCTGGAGTGATACAGTTAGGGTTAGAGGAAACTTCCCCTGGAGTGATACAGTTAGGGTTAGGGTTAGGGAAACATCCCCCTGGAGTGATACAGTTAGGGTTAGAGGAAACTTCCCCCTGGAGTGATACAGTTAGGGAAAGGTTTATATGTTAGGTGGTAGTGTCCTGAAAGCCTCCTTTCTGACATTGTATGTTATTTTTCTCAACAAAACCGCCACGAGAGAGTACAAAATTGATTGACGTGAAAAATTCATTTGTATAATTGTTACTAAAAGGTTGGACGTCTAGCAATTTCACATTTGTTACCAACAATTACAAACATCTATATTTGATGTCAATCTTCTTTGTGTGATGGAACAAAATTAGCCAAATTAAACTATTTGCTTTTCTGCGAGTGGTGTGGCTCTGCTCGTTAGCGACTAGTTTTTCAGGAAACTCACACCAGAGTGGTGCTGGGATAATGGAAAGGTTTGTTATGTTTGAAAGAAAGGAAGATTGAACTTAAAGTCAATCTGAGGGCTAGATGGAGGGAGAAGGGAAAATAAGTGAAGAGGTAGGGAAGAGAGGGACAGGAAGGGAGAGGGTTTTGGGATAAGTAGGAACAAATACTGTGTGTGGATGAGAGGGGGATGAGAGAAGCTGGGCAGGGAGAGGTTAATATGGTGCAGGGAGAACATGGGGGGACAATAGGCAGGTGTAATGGCTCGTAAAGCCTGGCTATAGTGTTGCAGAGAGGGACTTTCTCTCTCTCCACTGACTGAAGCATCACCCACGGCACTTACTGCTTACTCAGTGTATTAATCAGTTTCACAGCATCACCCACCGTGCTTCCTGCTTACTCAGTGTATTAATCAGTTTCACAGCATCGTCCACCGTGCTTCCTGCTTACTCAGTGTATTAATCAGTTTCACAGCATCGTCCACCGTGCTTCCTGCTTACTCAGTGTATTAATCAGTTTCACAGCATCGTCCACCGTGCTTCCTGCTTACTCACTGTATTAATCAGTTTCACAGCATCGTCCACCGTGCTTCCTGCTTACTCAGTGTATTAATCAGTTTCACAGCATCACCCACCGTGCTTCCTGCTTACTCAGTGTATTAATCAGTTTCACAGCATCGTCCACCGTGCTTCCTGCTTACACACTGTATTAATCAGTTTCACAGCATCGTCCACCGTGCTTCCTGCTTACTCACTGTATTAATCAGTTTCACAGCATCACCCACCGTGCTTCCTGCTTACTCAGTGTATTAATCAGTTTCACAGCATCACCCACCGTGCTTCCTGCTTACTCAGTGTATTAATCAGTTTCACAGCATCGTCCACCGTGCTTCCTGCTTACTCACTGTATTAATCAGTTTCACAGCATCACCCACCGTGCTTCCTGCTTACTCACTGTATTAATCAGTTTCACAGCATCACCCACCGTGCTTCCTGCTTACTCACTGTATTAATCAGTTTCACAGCATCGTCCACCGTGCTTCCTGCTTACTCAGTGTATTAATCAGTTTCACAGCATCGTCCACCGTGCTTCCTGCTTACTCAGTGTATTAATCAGTTTCACAGCATCGTCCACCGTGCTTCCTGCTTACTCAGTGTATTAATCAGTTTCACAGCATCGTCCACCGTGCTTCCTGCTTACTCAGTGTATTAATCAGTTTCACAGCATCGTCCACCGTGCTTCCTGCTTACTCACTGTATTAATCAGTTTCACAGCATCACCCACCGTGCTTCCTGCTTACTCAGTGTATTAATCAGTTTCACAGCATCGTCCACCGTGCTTCCTGCTTACTCAGTGTATTAATCAGTTTCACAGCATCACCCACCGTGCTTCCTGCTTACTCAGTGTATTAATCAGTTTCACAGCATCACCCACCGTGCTTCCTGCTTACTCAGTGTATTAATCAGTTTCACAGCATCGTCCACCGTGCTTCCTGCTTACTCAGTGTATTAATCAGTTTCACAGCATCGTCCACCGTGCTTCCTGCTTACTCAGTGTATTAATCAGTTTCACAGCATCGTCCACCGTGCTTCCTGCTTACTCAGTGTATTAATCAGTTTCACAGCATCGTCCACCGTGCTTCCTGCTTACTCAGTGTATTAATCAGTTTCACAGCATCGTCCACTGTGCTTCCTGCTTACTCACTGTATTAATCAGTTTCACAGCATCGTCCACCGTGCTTCCTGCTTACTCAGTGTATTAATCAGTTTCACAGCATCACCCACCGTGCTTCCTGCTTACTCAGTGTATTAATCAGTTTCACAGCATCGTCCACCGTGCTTCCTGCTTACTCAGTGTATTAATCAGTTTCACAGCATCATCCACCGTGCTTCCTGCTTACTCACTGTATTAATCAGTTTCACAGCATCACCCACCGTGCTTCCTGCTTACTCACTGTATTAATCAGTTTCACAGCATCGTCCACCGTGCTTCCTGCTTACTCAGTGTATTAATCAGTTTCACAGCATCGTCCACCGTGCTTCCTGCTTACTCAGTGTATTAATCAGTTTCACAGCATCGCCCACCGTGCTTCCTGCTTACTCAGTGTATTAATCAGTTTCACAGCATCGTCCACCGTGCTTCCTGCTTACTCAGTGTATTAATCAGTTTCACAGCATCGTCCACCGTGCTTCCTGCTTACTCAGTGTATTAATCAGTTTCACAGCATCGTCCACCGTGCTTCCTGCTTACTCACTGTATTAATCAGTTTCACAGCATCACCCACCGTGCTTCCTGCTTACTCAGTGTATTAATCAGTTTCACAGCATCACCCACCGTGCTTCCTGCTTACTCAGTGTATTAATCAGTTTCACAGCATCACCCACCGTGCTTCCTGCTTACTCAGTGTATTAATCAGTTTCACAGCATCGTCCACCGTGCTTCCTGCTTACTCACTGTATTAATCAGTTTCACAGCATCACCCACCGTGCTTCCTGCTTACTCAGTGTATTAATCAGTTTCACAGCATCACCCACCGTGCTTCCTGCTTACTCACTGTATTAATCAGTTTCACAGCATCGTCCACCGTGCTTCCTGCTTACTCAGTGTATGAGTCCATTTCACAGCTGATGTCATTCCACTGCATGCACAACAGGATGCACATTTACAACACATAGTGGTGGGAACTAACGTACTGTAGGTTTCAACATTTGTGTGCAATTTGTGTTTCCTGTTGAATTGTTGAAACGGATTGAATGTTGTGGATTTTAATGCTTCCTTATCTTGTTAGAGAGGGAATTTGACCTCATATTATCTCCATTCCAGCACCATGTCAGCGTCTAAACATGTTTAAACAAAGCCTTTCCACGTTCTGTAGTTACAAAGATGAGAAGAAAGGTCCTAAGAAATTACCATGTGAAGATGTCATCATGTTCAAACCATGGAAACGGAATTTCAGAAGATTGTGATCACATTTCCTCTTTAGTGTGGTGGGACTCCAACAAGGGCTGTCTGTATGACAAACAAACTCCGTGTTCATCTGAGGCTGTTGATCCCTTCATTTTGCATGACGCCTCTGAAAAACCCAAGTGAGATAAAAAATATTTGTTTGGCAAAGTTTTTGAAATTAACACAGCAAATCAATGGAAAAGACCAGGGTGATGAGGCTGGACAAGACCAGGGTGATGAGGCTGGACAAGAAGATCAAACCAAAATATAATTGAAATAAATAAAAAACGTTTTGAGTTTTTCTTGTCTTGGTGTGTCGGGTAATGAAACTTCATCAACATTTGAATCACGTTGCAACAACATAAATGGTTGATTGAATTTGCAGCATTTATTGGCTGTAATTTTAACCTAGATTTCAAGCAAAAATCAGTAATAGGGTTTTAAGGGTTGGTTCATTTCAAGTAGAATTCATATTTGTTGACAACTCATACAAATGGACGTTGGATGTTCGTCTGACATCTAACCATGAAGTGGCATCCTTTCTAGCATGAAATCAAAGACTAGACAGTGTTGGTTAGACAGAGCAGAGAGACAGGTCTAGTTACCTAAATATATATGAAATCATTCACCTTTAGGGGATCCTCCTCTCCAACTCTTGGCAAGTGGATAAAAAACATCAGTGCTTAGCGTTAAAAACTGAGAAATGCGGCATTTTTTTTTCAAAGGAGAAAAAGTTTAGGACCTGAGTTTAAACCTCACATCTGTAGAACATGAAGGTCACAGCTTTGTTGTGTGTGTGTGTGTGTGTGTGTGTGACTGGACTAAAGCCAGAGGAGATCTAGGGGGCATCATGAAATGCTGAGTTCAGCTCGGGCCCATGCAGCAAGCTCAGCAGCTGCTGTACGTCTAGACTCTATGGCAGCTCAATACCAATTAATCTGTCTGCTGCACTCCTATAGCAAACTACATTAGGATTATGTTATGGACCGAGATCGATGTGGATTTCCAGGAGATGAGAGATCAAAGTACAAGTGACATTGACCAAGAAGGACGGTTTCAGAAGGCTGGATCAATAAACAACCAAGCTAGATTCTTAAAACAAGATTTGGTAGTTTGTCATTTCAAAGGTAGTGAAAGTAGTTAAGCCACCAAAAGAGAAACCTAAATAGTGAATCTTAAACCTACAAACTCATTGGGGCGGCAGGTAGTCTAGTTACAGCGTTAGGCCAGTAACTGAAAGGTTGCTGGTTCGAATTCCCGAACTGACAAGGTACAAATCTGTCGCTCTGCCCCTGAACAAGAGAACCCACTGTTTCCCGGTAGGCCGTCATTGTAAATAAGAATTTTTCTTAACTGACTTGCCTGGTTAAATAAAGGTTAAGTAAAAGTTCAATTAAAACAAAACAAAAAATGCATCCAGTGACAGTATAGTATCAACCAATGAAACACCTTTAAATCAGTAAGGAGAAAACATACAAAATAAATATTTTTAAGTATAATTTATTGTACATTGTCATTCCTTCCCATTATTTCAGAAGATTTAACAAAAACTAACATTGTAACATTGCCATTTATACAAAATATAAACTATAAGGGGGAATATAAATGTAACATCAACCCTTCCCACATGGTTACAGTACAGTCATTTTGTTAGGACCAACCAGGCATCGAAAGGGAGAGATGCCAGTTATACCCTCCTTGTAAAAGACCAGAAACTCTTTATAAATCACAAGGTATACCGACACAAGCCCAGTATCAATCTTATTATCTCTACATACAACACATCTTCTGGTACATTTCCAATAACAAAAAACTCAAAAAGTGCCAAATCGTGACCATTTAAAATAGTTTAATTAAAAGAGGCTTGAGTTTCTCTTTAATAATCTATGTGCAACCTTCACTTTGGGCAGGGCACATACAAAACAAATTTAGAATTATTTCCCAGGTGAAATTAAAACTACAATAAGAAGTGGTCCATATTTTTTTCAAGAGACCTGACATGACAACCACTTCCCTGTAGGCCTACATACCCCAGAATACCCCAGACTGATAACCAGGATGTTGGTTGTGTTACTATGGAAATGCAGGTCTTGAGGGTTGGCAGAGCAAGAAGCCATGTTGAGGTTCCGTATGGGGTTTCGAAATAGGGGAGGGGTGCGAGGGGTTGATGGTGGCGGCTTCCTCTCCAACTAACATCCCCCCCCCCCAGAAAAAAAAGTCAGCACTAGGATTTTCTTTTTTCTGTGGGGGCGAACGAGTGGGTGTGGGTGATGTGGAGTCCATTTTGGCTGCTGGATGTTAGGATTGGGGTCTTGGTTCAGTGCGGTTGAGGGGAGTGGTGGTGGTTGAGGTGGTAACAGGAGGGTGGATCAAGGGTTATGGGTTCAACAAAAGCAGTGCAGGAGCCAGGTCGCCATGACGATGGGGAGCAGGAGGGAGAAGTGGCTGGACTGCAGTGACATGCCCACTCCGGTAGGGGAGGTGGAGTTGACCGAGCTGCTGTACGTGTCCGTGACCATGGTGGAGTTGACGCTGGAACCTACACCGGGCGTGTTGCCCGATGTGGTGTTCGGGGAGACCACCTGCAGGCAAACAGGAAGAGGCTTGGTTTAGCAACATCTCAAATTTAATTCCACTGAGTTTTTCATTTTTGAACAAACACATTCTAGCCAAAGCATACATTCACATTTTAGTCATTTAGCAGAGCTCTTATCCAGAGTGACTTTTTTAAATTATTTTTTTTACCTTTATTTAACTAGGCAAGTCAGTTAAGAACAAATTCTTATTTTCAATGACGGCCTAGGAACAGTGGGTTAACTGCCTGTTCAGGGGCAGAACGACAGATTTGTACCTTGTCAGCTAGGGGATTTGAACTTGCAACCTACAAGTCCAACACTCTAACCACTAGGCTACCCTGCCACCCATCAATACGATGTCATATCTAGAGGACTTTACATTTTAGGGTAGAAAAGGAAGGCTGTGAAGAACTAGCAAACAAATACTTCAGGGGGTTAAAAACCAGCTATCGTGGCATATGGGTATTCTAGGCCCAATCTGAAAAACAATCAATGGATTGAGATTTAGAATGGAGGGATGTTTTACAATTAAAATGGCCACCAATTTACTGAACACCATGTAGGGTAGTCCAATTTGTCGTGCCATATCCAAAGAAAAATTATAGATTAGACCAAATCAGTAACCTAACTGAACCAAGAAAATTTCCACTGAATGTTCTTCCAACTGGTAGCCCCCCAAAGATGTAACCTGTTCTTGTCTCTGTTCGGGTCACACCCAGTTATCACGTTGGCCTGTACATGTAACACCACATAGAATGCTAGTCCAAACAGGCACGCGCAAACGGACGGTCTTCGCTATTCGTTACATGTATCGTTTGTCGCGCAGCAATGAAAGGAACTTTATCCCTTTGGTAGACTCGGGTGTACGTGGCTTTAAATCATTCATTTACCGAGATGTTTTTAATAAATTAAAGAAACGTGCATCACAACTATTAGGATAATTGCCAACAAGACAAGATGGATAGATAGATGTTGAGGAACGGTCCCAAAATGTGCGCACACGTTAAAGTAAGTGATTGGCACCAATGTGAGGCTTATGACTTGGATCAGATCATATAATTGCATGATTTTACCTGATTACTACCCACTGGGCAAACACGGTTTGAATCAACGTTTCCACGTAATAAAAGAAAAGCAATGTGATGACATGAATCAACATAGAAAACGGATTGGATTTTTAAAAAGTAATCAACATAAGATTATTTGGCTTTTTTTTTTTTTTTACCCAACTTTTAACCTAAATCCAATGACATGATGACATGGTGAAATGTTTTGTTGAATTCAGGTTAGTTGACAAATCAACCAAATGTAAATAAAAACTGGACGAATTGACGTCTGTGCTCAGTGGGCTACTTTAAATCCTCTCTGCCATAGCCCTATAACGTTAAAACCATATCACGAACAATTAATTATAGACTATCGAAGAAATACCCTACAACAAAAACACCTCACGCAAATAAAATGCGAATTACTTTACAAAAAACATGATTTTTTTATAGGAAAAATACTTAATATTAATAATAAATGTCTTTGGCATACCTGTGTCGATAAACATATAGCGAACACAATCACTCCGAGATGAACAACCATCATTTTTGACATCCTTATGATGATTTGGCTAGAACTTCAAGCACAGACGCAACCAGCAGCCACAGTCCCTCTGAAAATGTGATCACTGAAATAGTTGGACCGACCTTCTTTATACCAGCATCATGACTGACGTGTGACGTGAGAATTGTCACATACCTACAGTAAACAACCAGGAAACAAAATAACCAATTAATGTAAAATCTTGCGCTAAACATATTTATTTTATGTTGAACATATTGGTCGTTAAAATCCATATGCATTTTGTATATTTTATAAGGGTGTGTCATCAGTGGAAAGCTACATTCAGAGCTACATTCGGAAGCTTTTTGTGGAATAAAACAAAATATGGCTTTGGGACGGCTCCCATTGAATGAAAAGGTCTGCTACAGGGGCAACTTCATCCAGGAATTATTAGGTTTCAACGTCCAAATAAGTCATTTGCAACGAGTTGCTTGGCCGGTATCTTCTGCCAACAGTTCGCAATGAACCTCTTCGTCGTCATTTTACTTGCGTCTTTGGTCTTTGGAAAGTTTCTTATTATATATATATTTACCATTGTAGGCTATGGGCTAAGGATAGGTTCCTATGACCAATACAGGAATCTCTAGATTTTCTGTCCAAGACCTATCTGTATAGAAATCTAATGGGCCAAATACAAAATGGGTATCATCGCCTGAGGTGGCCTAATTCCATATGCAAAAGCATCCAACAGGTGAGCCACCACTGCCTCAACCGAAAACAGGCTACTGTCGCCCTCTGGTGGCAAGTCAAAGTATCGCAAAATAAAATATATCTTGCACCAGCCCTTTACAAACGAATTGGCGAAACCTTCTGTTTGTACTGCACCAACGTTTTTAATCATTTTCAAAACTGCCAGGGGTATACCAAAATGCAATTTTTATGATTGGATCCAGATGTGGGATTGTACATTTTGGCCTATAAATACCGTCCCTAGTCTCCTCGCTTTCGGGTAAGTGGATTTCTGAGAGAATAGTGAGATGATCTGATCCCCTCCAGAGGATCCCAAAGAGACAGCGCTCCTTCGCTGCCTGCGCTCCCTGCAGAGGCACCAGATGTGCCTCTGTTATTGAGACGGGGAGAAAGTGGGGCCTTTAGTAAGGCATCAGATAAACCCGTTTCCCAAAGCTCAGGCTGATCGTGTATCACCAGCGGGTCTATGAGTGGAGCCAAACCCCAGCTAGCGAGTGCACCGGGATCGGGTTCCTGTTTACACGAGGGGGGCGGGGGCTGAGAGGCATAACATATAACATGATATAACATATAAGTTAACATATACTATAACATATAACAAAACATATAACATCACATATAACATAATATATAACATATAACAACATATAACATAACATATGTTATAATATATGACATATAACAACATATAACATAACATATACTATAATATATACAGTGGGGAGAACAAGTATTTGATATACTGCCGATTTTGCAGGTTTTCCTACTTACAAAGCATGTAGAGGTCTGTGAGAGGGAATCTAAACCAAAAATCCAGAAAATCACATTATATAATTTTTAAGTAATTAATTTGCATTTTATTGCATGACATAAGTATTTGATACATCAGAAAAGCATAACTTAATATTTGGTACGGAAACCTTTGTTTGCAATTACAGAGATCATATGTTTCCTGTAGTTCTTGAACAGGTTTGCACACACTGCAGCAGGGATTTTGGCACACTCCTCCATACAGACCTTCTCCAGATCCTTCAGGTTTTGGGGCTGTTGCTGGGCAATATGGACTTTCAGCTCCCTCCAAAGATTTTCTATTGGGTTCAGGTCTGGAGACTGGCTAGGCCACTCCAGGACCTTGAGATGCTTCTTATTTAGCCACTCCTTAGTTGCCCTGGCTGTGTGTTTCGGGTCGTTGTCATGCTGGAAGACCCATCCACGACCCATCTTCAATGCTCTTACTGAGGGAAGGAGGTTGTTGGCCAAGATCTCGCGATACATGGCCCCATCCATCCTCCCCTCAATACGGTGCAGTCGTTCTGTCCCCTTTGCAGAAAAGCATCCCCAAAGAATGATGTTTCCACCTCCATGCTTCACTGTTGGGATGGTGTTCTTGGGGTTGTACTCATGCTTTTTCTTCCTCCAAACACGGCGAGCGGAGTTTAGACCAAAAAGCTCTATTTTTGTCTCATCAGACCATATGACCTTCTCCCATTCCCATCCCATCAACTGGTGCTATCATCAACTACGGGTGCTATCATGGGCTGAAGTCAGCCCATTGTCTGAAGTCGGCGCAACCTGCCCCGGGACATCTTCCTGGTGGCACTGAAGTTTTTCCGGACCTCTCTGCCATTACCACGGAGTACGAGGACCTTCAGGAGGTGTTCAGCATATCCACTTCCCTTCTACCGCACTGCCCCTATGACTGCGGGATTTACCTTCTCCCTAGCACCACGCCGCCCCGGTGACGTCTGTACTCTCTGTCGGGACCAGAGACCAAGGCCATGGAAACCTACGTTGGGGATTCCCTAGCTAAAGGATTTATCTGTCCCTCTTCCTCTACCGCTGGTGCAGGTTTCTTCTTTGTGTAGAAAAGAGACAAGACCCTGTGCCCATGCATTGACTACCGAGGACATTACAATGACATTGCTGTAAAGAACCGTTATCTGCTACCACTCATTTCCTCGGCCTTCGAGCCTCTCCAGGGGGCCACTGTTTTTTCCAAGCTGGATAAACGAAATGCCTACCACCTGGTGCGGATACAAGAAGAGGACGAGTGGAAGGCCGCCTTCAACATGACCAGCGGCCACCACAAATATCTGGTCATGCCCTTTGGCCTCACCAACGCCCCTGCCGTGTTCCAGGCTCAGGTGAATGATGTTCTCCACAACATACTGAACCGGTTCGTCTTCGTCTACATTGATGACGTCCTCGTCTTCTCCCGCTCCCCCGAAGAACACATACTCCACGTCCAACAGGTTCTCCAGCGCATTCTGGAGAACCAGCTGTTTGTTAAGGCGGAAAAGTGAAAGTTCCATTTCTCCACCATTCTCTTTCTGGGCGGTGGTGGGTTGGCATCAGCCTACATCCAGGGTGCAGCTGCAACGCTTCCTGGGGTTCGCTAACTTTATCGCCACTTTATCTGGGGTTACAGCACCCTGGCCTCCCCCCTGTCTGCACTCACCTCTACCAAGGTTCCATTCCTGTGGTCCTCTGCCACTGACCGGGCATTCTGAGACCTTAAGCACCGCTTCAACACTGCTCCTATCCTGGCTCATCCTGACCCTTCCCGTCAGTTCGTGGTGGAGGCCGATGCTTTGGATGTTGGGGGCTGTTCTGTCCCAATGTTCTGCCCTGGACCTTAAACTGCATCCCCATATCTTCTTCTCCCACCACCTCAATGCAGGGAGAGGAACTACGATGTGAGGAATCTGGAGCTTCTAGCGGCGAAGATGGTGTTGGAGGAATGGAGGCACTGGTTAGAAGGGACGGAACATCCGTTCATTGTGTGTACCGACCACAAAAACATGGAATATCTCCGCACTGCCAAGTGCCTCAATTCCAGGCAAGCGAGATGGGCCCTGCTTTTTTTTACCCGGTTCAACTTTTCCTCTCCTACTGGCCAGGGTCCAAGAGCTTCAAGCCGGATGCCCTGTCTCGCCGCTATAACCCCACGATTACCATCCCGAAGCTGGAGACCATCCTTCCCACCTTGTGCCTGGCGACGGCACGCAGCTTCGGTATAGGTAAACAGGTCCAGGAGGCGCAGCAGTCCCAACCGAACCCTGGGGGGGGCCAGATAACTGGATGTTTGTGCCTGATGCTGTTCACTCCGTGGTCCTGGAGTGGGTCCATTCCTCCAGGCTTGCCTGTCACCCAGGATTTAGTCGGACCCTGGCCTTCGTGCGGCAACGCTTTTGGTGACCTACTATGGTTCCAGTTGTTGCCGCGTTTGTCGCTGCCTGCACGGTCTGCACACAGAACAAGATTCCTCGGCAAGCTCCAGCTGGTCTTCTCCAACCACTGCCTGTCCGTCCCTGATCCCAAATATCCCTGGATTTCATCATGGGTCTCCCCCTGTCTGAGGGCAACACTGCCATCCTGACTGTGGTCGACTGGTTTTCCAAAGCCGTCCACTTCATTCCTCTCCCCAAACTACCCTCGGCCAAGGAGACAGCCAGCTTATGGTGCAGCACATCTTCCGGATCTACGGACTCCCGGTGGACATGGTCTCCAACCAGAGTCCGCAGTTCTCATCCCGGTTCTGGAAGGCGTTTTGCACGCTCATGGGGTCGTCGGTCAGCCTGTCTTCAGGATTCCACCCCCAGTCCAATGGCCAGTCGGAGCGAGCCAACCAGGACTTAGAGACGACTCTTCGCTGCCTAGTCTCCTGCTCCACACTATCAGTTCAGGCAAAGGGTATGGCTCTCCACCTGGGACCTGCCTCTCCAGGTTGAGTCCTGTAAACTTTCCCCCTGTTTCATCAGCCCGTTCCCCATCTCTAGAGTCATTAGCCCCACTGCTGTTCCACTTTCGTTACCCCGTACCCTCTGTATTCACCCTACTTTCCATGTGTCTAGGATTAAGCCTGTGTCTCACAGCCATTTGACTTCTGTTTCCAGGCCCGCCCCTTCTCCCTGTGTCATCGATGGCCATCCAGCGTACACGGTGAGATGTCTCCTGAGTGTTCAACCACAGGGCAGGGGTTTCAAGCACCTGGTTGACTGGGAGGGTTATGGCCCAGAGGAGAGGTGCTGGGTCCCCGCTAGAGACATCCTGGACCCAGCCCTCATCGCCGACTTCCACCGCCGGTATACCGGTCAACCAGGTATGCACCCAGGTAGGACGCCAGATGGAGCCCCAAAAGGGGGGTACTGTCACACCCTGATCTGTTTCACCTGTCTTTGTGATTGTCTCCACCCCCCTCCAGGTGTCACCCATCTTCCCCATAATCCCCTGTGTATTTATACCTGTGTTCTCGATTGGTCTGTTGCCAATTCGTCTTGTTCGTGAAGTCAACCAGAGTTTTTGTGTTTCAGCTCCTGCTTTTCCCAGTCTCCTTTTCTCGCCCTCCTGGTTTTGACCCCTGCCAGTCCCGACTCTGAGCCTGCCTGCCTGACCACTCTGCCTGCCCCTGAGCCTGCGTGCTGACCTGTACCTTTGTCCCACCTCTGGATTATTGACCTCCACCTACCCTGACCCTGAGCCTGCCTGCCGTCCGGTACCCCACCTCCGGTTTACTTACCCCTGCCTGCCTTGACCTATCTATTGCCTGCCCCTGTTTGATTATTAAACAATTTTTAATTGTACGTTGTCTGCATCTGGGTCTTACCTTCGTACCCGATAGGTGTTTCACTTTAACACAGAGGATATGTTTTAAGAATTCTGCATGCAGTCTCAATTTGGTGTTTGTCCCAGTTTCTGACTTCTTGGTTGGTGAGCGGACCCAATACCTCACAACCGTAAAGGGCAATGGGTTACATGACTGATTCAAGTATTTTTTGCCAGATCCTAATTGGTAAGTTTAATTAATTGATGTCATACAAGGCCCTTCTTACCTTGTCTCTCAGATCGTTCACAGCTTTGTGGATGTTACCTGTGGTGCTGATGTTTAGGCTGAGGTATGTATAGTTTTTTGTGTGCTGGATGGAATTTGTATTTGTGGTCCTGGCAACTGGACATTTTTTGGAGCACCATTACTTTCATCTTATTGAGATTTACTGCCAGGGCCCAGGTCTGACAGAATCTGTGCAGAATATCTAGGTGCTGCTGTAGGCCCTCCTTGGTTGGGGACAGAAGCACCAGATCATCAGCAAACAGTAGACATTTTACTTCAGATTATTTTAGGGTGAGGCCAAATACTGCAGACAGTTGTAGTGCCCTCACCAATTCGTTGATATATATGTTGAAGAGGGTGGGGCTTAAGCTGCATCCCTGTCTCACCCCACAGCCCTGTGGAAAGAAATGTGTGTGTTTTTTGCCAATTTTAACCGCACACTTGTTGTTTGTGTACATGGATTTTAGAATTTTGTATGTTTCCCCCCAACACTTTCCATCAAGTTGTATAGCAGACCCTCATGCCAAATTGAGTCAAAAGCCTTTTTTAAATCAACAAAGCATGAGAAGAATTTACCTTTGTTTTGTTTAGTCTGTTTGTCAATTAGGGTGTGCAGGGTGAATACGTGATCTTTCTTACAGTAATTTGGTAAAAATACAATTTTACATTTGCTCAGTACATTGCTTTCACTGAGGAAATGTACAAGTCTGCTGTAAATGATAATGCAGAGGATTTTCCCAAGGTTGCTGTTGATGCATATCCCACGGTAGTTATTGGGGTCAAATTTGTCTCCACTTTTGTCGATTGAGGTGACCAGTCCATGGTTCCAAATATTGGGGAAGATGCAAGAGCTAAGGATGATGTTAAAGAGTTTAAGTATAGCCAATTGGAATTTGTGGTCTGTATATTTTATAATTTCATTTAGGATACTATCAACACCACAGACCTTTTTGGGTTGGAGGGTTTGTATTTTGTCCTGTAGTTCATGTAATACAAGAATCAAGTGTGTTCTGGTAGTCTTAAATCGTTTCTAAGATTGTCACGCCCTGACCTTAGAGCTTTTTATGTCTCTATTTTGGTTAGGCCAGGGTGTGATTTGGGTGGGCATTCTATGTTCCTTTTTCTATGTTTTTGCATTTCTTTGTTTAGGCCGGGTATGGTTCTCAATCAGGGACAGCTGTCTATCGTTGTCTCTGATTGGGAACCATACTTAGGTAGCTTTTTCCCACAGGGTTTCTGTGGGTAGTTAATTTCTGTTTAATGTTTTGCACCTTTCAGGACTGTTTCAGTTATTCCCTTTGTTATTTTGTTATAGTGTTCAGTTTTAATAAAGAAAGCATGAACACTTACCACGCTGCGCTTTGGTCCGATGATTCCTCTTCTTCAGATGACGAATACCATTACAAAGATTTGCATTTGATCATGTATATGTTTTTGCTGTTTGTTCTTTGATATAGGGCCAAAAAAGATTGGAGAAGTGGTTTATCTATACTTCTCCATTTTGGATAGATAACTCTCCGTGTTGTTGATTGTTTAGTGTTTTCCAATTTTCCCAGAAGGGATTAGAGTCTATGGATTCTTCAACTACATTGAGCTGATTTCTGACTTGTTGTTCCTAATGTATTATTTTTGTGATTCACCATAGTGAAAGCATAGGCTCAGGTTTTCTGGGTGTCTATGTTTTTGGTTGGATAGGTTTCTCAATTTCTTTCTTAGGTTTTAGCATTCTTCATCAAACCATTTTGTCATTGTGAAATTGTTAGATTTGATAGGGAAGCTCAGAGGTCAAATGTACTGATTAGGTTTTCGACTGCCAAATTTACACCTTCGCTATTACAGTGAAAGGTTTTTTAATGGCATCAGACCGAGGCTCTGCATCTGTCCTCGTGCTCCTAGACCTTAGTGCTGCTTTTGATACCATCGATCACCACATTATTTTAGAGAGATTGAAAACCCAAATTGGTCTACACGGACAAGTTCTGGCCTGGTTTAGAGCTTATCTGTCGGAAAGATATCAGTTTGTCTCTGTGAATGGTTTGTCCTCTGACAAATCAACTGTAAATTTCGGTGTTCCTCAAGGTTCCGTTTTAGGACCACTATTGTTTTCACTATATATTTTACCTCTTGGGGATGTCATTCGAAAACATAATGTTAACTTTCACTGCTATGCGGATGACACACAGCTGTACATTTCAATGAAACATGGTGAAGCCCCAAAATTGCCCTCGCTAGAAGCATGTGTTTCAGACATAAGGAAGTGGATGGCTGCAAACTTTCTACTTTTAAACTCAGACAAAACAGAGATGCTTGTTCTAGGTCCCAAGAAACAAAGAGATCTTCTGTTGAATCTGACAATCAATCTTAATGGTTGTACAGTCGTCTCAAATAAAACGGTGAAGGACCTCGGCGTTACTCTGGACCCTGATCTCTCTTTTGAAGAACATATCAAGACTGTTTCAAGGACAGCTTTTTCCCATCTTCGTAACATTGCAAAAATCAGAAACTTTCTGTCCAAAAATGATGCAGAAAAATTCATCCATGCTTTTGTCACTTCTAGGTTAGACTACCTCAATGCTCTACTTTCCGGCTACCTGGATAAAGCACTAAATAAACTTCAGTTAGTGCTAAATACGGCTGCTAGAATCCTGACTAGAACCAAAAAAAATTATCATATTACTCCAGTGCTAGCCTCTCCTACACTGGCTTCCTGTCAAGGCAAGGGCTGATTTCAAGGTTTTACTGCTAACCTACAAAGCATTACATGGGCTTGCTCCTACCTATCTCTCTGATTTGGTCCTGCCGTACATACCTACACGTACGCTACGGTCACAAGACGCAGGCCTCCTAATTGTCCCTAGAATTTCTAAGCAAACAGCTGGAGGCAGGGCTTTCTCCTATGGAGCTCCATTTTTATGGAATGGTCTGCCTACCCATGTGAGAGACGCAAACTTGGTCTCAACCTTTAAGTCTTTACTGAAGACTCATCTCTTCAGTGGGTCATATGATTGAGTGTAGTCTGAGCCAGGAGTGTGAAGGTGAACGGAAAGGCACTGGAGCAACGAACCGCCCTTGCTGTCTCTGCCTGGCCGGTTCCCCTCTTTCCACTGGGATTCTCTGCCTCTAACCCTATTACAGGGGCTGAGTCACTGGCTTACTAGGGATCTTTCATACTGTCCCTAGGAGGGGTGCGTCACTTGAGTGGGTTGAGTCACTGATGTGATCTTCCTGTCTGGGTTGGCGTCCCCCCTTGGGTTGTGCCGTGGCGGAGATCTTTGTGGGCTATACTCGGCCTTGTCTCCGGATGGTAAGTTGGTGGTTGAAGATATCCCTCTAGTGGGTGGGGTTATATCCTTCCTGTTTGGCCCTGTCCGGGGGTGTCATCGGATGGGGCCACAGTGTCTCCTGACCTCTCCTGTCTCAGCCTCCAGTATTTATGCTGCAGTAGTTTATGTGTCGGGGGGCTAGCGTCAGTTTGTTATATCTGGAGTACTTCTACTGTCCTATCCGGTGTCCTGTGTGAATTTAAGTATGCTCTCTCTAATTCTCTCTTTCTTTCTTTCTTTCTCTCTCTCGGAGGACCTGAGCCCTAGGACCATGCCTCAGGACTACCTGACATGATGACTCCTTGCTGTCCCCAGTCCACCTGGCCATGCTGCTGCTCCAGTTTCAACTGTTCTGCCTGTGATTATTATTATTTGACCATGCTGGTCATTTATGAACATTTTAACATCTTGGCCATGTTCTGTTATAATCTCCACCCGGCACAGCCAGAAGAGGACTGGCCACCCCACATAGCCTGGTTCCTCTCTAGGTTTCTTCCTAGGTTTTGGCCTTTCTAGGGAGTTTTTCCTAGCCACCGTGCTTCTACACCCGTATTGCTTGCTGTTTGGGGTTTTAGGCTGGGTTTCTGTACAGCACTTTGAGATATCAGCTGATGTACGAAGGGCTATATAAATAAATTTGATTTGATTTGTCCAGGAAGTTGTCTAAAAGATTGAAGAAGTGATTTATCCATACTTGTCCCAAGTGGGCTCTCGAGTGGCGCAGTGGTTTAAGGCACTGCATCTCAGTGCAATATGTGTCACTGCAGTCCCTGGTTTGAATCCAGGCTGCATCACATCTGGCTGTGATTGGGAGTCCCGTAGGGCGGTGCACAATTGGCCCAGTGTCGCTGGGGTAGGCTTTCAGTGTAAATAAGAATTTGTTCTTAGCTGACTTGCCTAGTTAAATTAAAAGGGATTGCATTTGTTGTTGCCTAATTATTTTTTGGTAGGTTTCCACACTACTTTCATTCCATCTATAGCATTTCTTAATTTTATTCAGTTCCTTTGGCTTTGATGCCTCATGATTGAGTATTGCTCTGTTTAAGTCGACTGATTTTGCTGTGATCTGATAGGGATGTCAGTGGGATGACTATGAATGCTCTGAGAGACTCTGGGTTGAGGTCAGTGATAAAGTAGTCTACAGTACTACTGCCAAGAGATGAGCTATAGGTGTACCTACCGTAAGCGTCCCCTCGACGTCTACAATTGACTATGTACATACCCAGCGTGCGACAGAGCTGCAGAATTTGTGACCTGTTTTTGTTGGTTATGTTGTCGTAATTGGGGGAGGGAAGGCTGTCACCACCAGGTAGGTGTTGTCCCCCTGTGTGCTGAGGGTGTCAGGTTCTTGTCCAGTTCTGGAATTTATCGCCACAGACTAGTACATGTACTTGGCCTGGAAATGATTAATTTCCCCCTCCAGGATGGATAAGCTGTCATCATTAAAGTATGGAGATTCTAGTGGGGGGATATAGGTAGCACAGCAGGACATGTTTCTCTGTTGAGATAATTTCCTTTTTAATTTCTAGCCAAATGTGAAATGTTCCTGTTTTGATTAATTTAATAGAGTGAGGTAGGTCTGCTCTATACCAAATTAGCTTACCCCCTGAGTCCTTTCCCTGCTTTACTCCTGGTAATTTGGTGGATGGGATTACCAGCTGTCTGTAACCTAGAGGGCAACCAGTGGGTCAATTTCCTCTATACCATGTTTCTTGTATGATGATAATGTCTGTATTTCTGATTTATTTGGTGAATCCAGGTTCCTGCCCCTTAAGCCAAAGGCAGATGACCTCAGGCCTTGGATATACCCGAATGAGATAATACTGCTGCACAATTAATCAAATGGCCACCCATACAGTTTACATTTTTACATTACTGCTACTTGCTTTTTATTACCTATACATAGTCACATTACAAATGACCTACTTATTGTTATGTAATTTTCTTGTGTTTCTTTTTTATTTATTTACCTTTTTTTACTTTAGTTTATTTAGTAAATATTTTCTTAACTATATTTCTTGAACCTCATTGTTGGTTAGGGGTTTGTAAGTAAGCATTTCACAGGCGTTGTGTTCCTCTCGCTCTGATCAAACAGATGTAATTTGAGAAACCCCAAAACATTCTACCGTGGTATCGTTTACCCAGGCGGGATTTTCATCTCTTTTATTTAAATCCTGGAATATAATAGACTGTGTTGGTTCTGTGTTCCCCGCAGATAAAACAGTCCTTGCATTCCTCATGAAATGTATCTGTTGAGATTCGGGAGGGGTGGCCGCCAGGTGTTGGGTTACAGCGCGGAGGCCCCTCCCTGCTCTCTGGGATTTAGAGAGAGGGGTTGTTAGTCCGCGGCGGTAGGGCGGCAGCAGCAGCCCACAGCACCCATGTTCAGTGGAGAGTCAGTGGAAGGTGCCCCCAGATGACCGACGCAGACGTCTGGGAATGACAGCCGCTGTCACCGAGAGTGACAGCTTTCGCTCTCTGTCGCCGCACCTTGACTAGCCTTGACTAGCCCCGGAGTGACGCGCTCTATCAGTCGCACGCCAAAGAAGTGACACGGAGCCAGTCAGAACTATGCCAGAGATGGAGAAAGGGAGACCACCGGAAAACAAACGCAGTAGGAAACCCGCGCACCCCGTCAAGAGAGAGATCAACCAAGAGATGAAGGTGAGGGGAAATGAGTTATTTGCCTTTTTTTTTTAGCAGTGTTCTGTTTGTGAATAGTCTTAAGTAATGCCATGCTATGTCGTTGTCTTAGGTCTCTTTTATGTAGTGTTGTGTTGTCTCACTTGTCGTTATGTGTGTTTTGTCCTATATTTTGATTTAATTTATTCTTATTTTTAATCCCAGCCCCGGTCCCCGCAGGAGGCCTTTTGCCTTTTGGTAGGCCGTCATTGTAAATTATAATTTGTTCTTAACTGACTTGCCTAGTTAAATAAAGATGAGATAAAAATAAAAGTGCAGATTGAGACTTTTGAGACATTGGGAGAGACCTCCGTGCGCACTAATCACACAGTTGGAGGCATTCACAGACGCCATGAAAACTTCGATTTGTTCCCATTGAAACAATTCAATTTGCTTATAATTGAATGCCGTTATATTATTGAATACTTCCGAAATAATGATGAATGATGATAATGATAATGATGATAATTTCATATGATGAAATAAGACAGCTATATTGTATTACCTGGCCTTGCCACAATAAACCGACTGTCGGGAAATATAGCTTTCTGAGGGAATGAAAACGTGTGACTGTTTAATTAAAGTGTCACTCTTAGGTTATCTAATATTTGATGTCGTGTCCACTGAATGGTAGGTAGCCCTTCTGTAGCGACGCCATGTCAGTCCATCCGTAGCCTCGCGCAGCAAAGTCCAGTGGTGTTCCAGATGTGCGTCACCACCAAACTGCAAGAACACTTCACTTCTTCCACGCTTCGGCTGTGCGCGCACTTGTTGTAGTAGGCTAGTCTACATGTTTACAACAATGTAACGTTGTAAAAAATAAATACATTCGAACGAACATACATAGTCACATCACTTGAGAATATCCGCTAGGGCAAAGGATCAGTAGGCCGAACCTAAACAGGTAACCATAGTAATTGTGCCCTTGGAAAGTGACTCAGAATCAGTTTCATGGAAACTATGTCTACTGTTTTATTTGGTGATTCCAATTCAAAACAAAATTGAATATGATGGTATTGGTTTCAGTCCTGCTGCTAGAGTGCAAGTCTTGTAGTAAGCTAGGCTACAAGCCCACATTTTGTCAGCCTTCAGTTTTATGAGTTGTGACATTGGCCACTGGACACAGATGTAAGTTCAAAGTCTAGTTTTGATTTACATTTGGTTGAGTTGTCAACTATTGTGAATTCAACATTAAATTAAATGTAAAAAATCGTCTTGTTTTGTGAGAGGAAATGTGCTCTTTTTGCATAAGTGGTTTGGATGGTAGCTTTTGATATCCAGGGAGTGGTGTAGAATTGCAACTTAACTAATTTGAATGAAAACATGCTAAATGCTGTCTGTGCTTGATGTAAGTCAGCCCGGCCTGGATCTGAGCTGGATCCGGGGGTCGGCCCTGCGTTGTTGCCTTTGGTCAGGGTTCTTTCTGTGGTGCTTGTCACTCTCACAAAGCAGATGTTGGTTTGAACTGCCAATAAGAAACAATAACAACATTGTGGGAAGTAAAGCACAGGGAGGAGAAAGAACAAAATTCCTGTCTCTCCCTAATGAGAAAATAGTGAGACAAAACAACACTGAATTCCATGTAATATAGGAGGACATGCCCTGATGGAACTGTTGATGTAGACTAGGCTAGTCCCACGGGATGCAGGCAGCACAGGCAGAGTACTACTTTGTGATTCTCAGACTTACAGGGAGCCACGTGGATCTACAAAACAGGCCTTGGGTGACCGCGGTAATGAACTGGGGCTGTTGGGCTTGAAGGTCAGTGGTGTAAGTGTGTGATTATGAAATAGAGAAGGGTAGATAAAGAAAGACAGATGGACAGATATATTTTGTCTAACTCTCACACAGATCAGAGAGACAGACAGACACACACACACACATAGTCAGAGAAACAGACAGACACACACAGACAGACAAAATAGAACTCTCAGACAGACAGACAGATCACAGACAGATCACAGACAGACAGACAAAATAGAACTCTCAGAGACAGACAGACAGACAGACAGACAGACAGACAGACAGACAGACAGACAGACAGACAGACAGACAGACAGACAGACAAAATAGAACTCTCAGAGACAGACAGACAAAATAGAACTCTCAGAGACAGACAGACAAAATAGAACTCTCAGAGACAGACGGACAAAATAGAAGACAGACAGACAGACAGACAGACAGACAGACAGACAGACAGTGATTTCAGGAGCTGTCTGTCTGTCTGCGGGCTGCTCCGGTCCAGTCCAGTGTTGTCTTAGTCAAGGGATCTATTTCAATACCACAGTCAAACCCACTCCTTCCATGCCAGACCGTAGCACAGCGCGGACACCAGATACCTGACTTTATTCATCGTTAGGCATATTTAGCTGGATATGATACCTCTACATACACACAAACACACCCGCACACACTTGGGGACACACACAATTCCTTTTCTTTGAGGCCCTGTCAGAGTGAGGAAAGCAGAGGGAAGAATGTGCAGTCAGTACCACAGCCCTGGTGTAACACTACAACAGGCAGACTGTCCACACTGGAAAAGGCTGAAACCCGAGAGGGAGTGCAGTGTCGGGTATCAGGGCTGGAAGTTGCCGGGTGGAGGGGGCAAGGGGAGAGGCAGAGGGAGGAAAGGGCAGGCGAGGGAGGGGGCACACAAAGAGGGACTGGGTAGTGCTGGACACTTGGGAGAGGAGCAGGGGAGGGAAGGACTGGGTAGTGCTGGACACTTGGGAGAGGAGCAGGGAAGGGAGGGACTGGGTAGTGCTGGACACTTGGGAGAGGAGCAGGGGAGGGAGGGACTGGGTAGTGCTGGACACTTGGGAGAGGAGCAGGGAAGGGAGGGACTGGGTAGTGCTGGACACTTGGGAGAGGAGCAGGGGAGGGAGGGACTGGGTAGTGCTGGACACTTGGGAGAGGAGCAGGGGAGGGAGGGACTGGGTAGTGCTGGACACTTGGGAGAGGAGCAGGGGAGGGAAGGACTGGGTAGTGCTGGACACTTGGGAGAGGAGCAGGGGAGGGAGGGACTGGGTAGTGCTGGACACTTGGGAGAGGAGCAGGGAAGGGAGGGACTGGGTAGTGCTGGACACTTGGGAGAGGAGCAGGGGAGGGAGG
Source organism: Oncorhynchus mykiss (assembly GCF_057628025.1). Classification (NCBI taxonomy): domain Eukaryota; kingdom Metazoa; phylum Chordata; class Actinopteri; order Salmoniformes; family Salmonidae; genus Oncorhynchus; species Oncorhynchus mykiss. The sequence continues at coordinate 12,431,750 of NC_143029.1, forward strand.
GACTGGGTAGTGCTGGACACTTGGGAGAGGAGCAGGGAAGGGAGGGACTGGGTAGTGCTGGACACTTGGGAGAGGAGCAGGGGAGGGAGGGACTGGGTAGTGCTGGACACTTGGGAGAGGAGCAGGGGAGGGAGGGACTGGGGAGTGCTGGACACTTGGGAGAGGAGCAGGGGAGGGAGGGACTGGGGAGTGCTGGACCCTTGGGAGAGGAGCAGGGGAGGGAGGGACTGGGGAGTGCTGGACACTTGGGAGAGGAGCAGGGGAGGGAAGGACTGGGTAGTGCTGGACACTTGGGAGAGGAGCAGGGGAGGGAAGGACTGGGTAGTGCTGGACACTTGGGAGAGGAGCAGGGGAGGAGGGACTGGGGAGTGCTGGACACTTGGGAGAGGAGCAGGGGAGGGAGGGACTGGGTAGTGCTGGACACTTGGGAGAGGAGCAGGGGAGGAAGGACTGGGTAGTGCTGGACACTTGGGAGAGGAGCAGGGGAGAGAGGGACTGGGTAGTGCTGGACACTTGGGAGAGGAGCGGGGCATTTCCGAGAACCGTGGGACCTAGCGGTGGTGTAAGGTGTCCTGCTCGGATTTCTGCTAATTTCAGATCGGATTTCTGCTCCAATCCCCACTCGCCTCAAAGCCACAGAGGAGACGAGGTGGGCGGATGAAAAGAGAGAGAGACCTTTGTGTTGTTTTCTTTCATATGGTCGGAATGTTTAAAAAGCCAGGATGTTCACTTCACAACACATCTGCTGAGAACACGTCTTTATTTTGTCTCTTTTTTCCCCAATTAAAAGAGCTAAACAAAGAATGATTCATATATTTCACACTGGTATTAGGTTGGAAAACTTTTCCGTCTCCTATTTAGCAAGAGTAAACAAACTGCAATACATCATGGAAAAATAGTCATACTGTACTCCTCTGGGTTCCCTTGCTCATTTCATCCAGTCAGGGCTGGTCTGGAAGTCGAAAGAATCAGCACATTGATTCGCGACTGGAAGCTCTGGTTACATTTAAAGAGTGGGATAAAAAGTTCCACTAACAAACCTCGGATGTAAGGTCACTCACAACTGAACTTCACATTGGCTTAGCGTTAGCAAGCAGTGGCTCGGTTGTCCCGTCTCCCGCCATGTCCCCTGACTGACATAACCTATAATGTTGCTCAGTGATTTATTTTCCATTTTTCCTTTTAGACCTTTGCAGAGAGCACCATGAATGAGCTCCTAGGCTGGTACGGCTATGACAAGTTGGAGCTCAGAGACTCCGAGGCCACCGAGATACGGAACTACCCCAACCGTGAGAGACGCCAGCAGCACGTCTCAGTTCTTAAAGGTGAGGGAAGGCCAGGGCCCTGTTCACTAGGCCACACTGGAGTAAAACGTTTTGCAATGGAGAGTAGAAATCTGTGTTTTAATTGGACAGGTAGTTCAGGTAGTACCTCCTTTTTCAAAACGATTCCTTTTTCAAAACGACCCAAGGTCATTTGTTAAGGTAGTATCCTTGTTTCACAGCTAACATATTTAACAGAGGTCAGACGGAATTCACAGGTAACCCAGTAAGAGAACATAGAGGTTGTTAAATCCAGACATATTACTTCACCCTTCTTATGTTTCACTTACTATCATTACAGTAAACCTGTGTGGATAGACTATTATCTTTCTACAGTTTTCAGTGTCATTGTTTTCTGTCCATGCCCTTTAGGCTGTACATCTGTATTTAAATTGTGTGTGTGGAGTGGAAGTGGTGCCAAGAGAAACTGACTGAATTCAGATTCCATTTTTGTTGGCACTTTACATGACTTTATATGTATGTTAAGAACATAAATTCACTCTGAAGTGACCCTAGATATCCTGTGCCTTCCAGAAAACTCGGTGCCCAAATCCAAGAGCCTAGACAGCCCCATGACACTGGCCATGAGGAGTGGAGAGAGAGAATCATCCAGAGTCCCCTCTTCCTCCCCCGGTTCCTCCTCTCTGACCAGCCCTAAGGAGCAAAAGAGTGCCCCCGTAATTGTCCCGCTTATAAAGCCATCGGCAGGTAGGGACAGGCCTGAAAAAATCTCTCTCTCTCTCTCACACACACACACACACACACACACACACACACACACACACACACACACATCTACCGAGCATATGCAAACACACACCCTTTGTGTGATCACCTGGGTTAGAACCCATGTCTCCTGCACATCACAAAAGTGTTTTAGCCTGCCTAGCTAAAGTCTAGACATTATTCAGGAAGCTAACACAAGTCTTCAGGTCTCAGGCAAGATTCCTCATCACACAGGTGTGGTTCACTAAATCACCCCTGTTACACTCACACATCATCATCATCATCATCATCATCATCACTACCATACGTAGCCTACGGTTCTTCAACACTCACACATCATCATCATCACTACCATATGTAGCCTACAGTTCTTCAACACTCACACATCATCATCATCACTACCATATGTAGCCTACAGTTCTTCAACACTCACACATCATCATCATCATCATCACTACCATATGTAGCCTACGGTTCTTCAACACTCACACATCATCTTCATCATCATCATCATCACTACCATACGTAGCCTACGGTTCTTCAACACTCACAAGCTCCTTAAATGCTCATCTTCATCATCAAACACACTTCACATGTTGATGTTGATTCCTCTCCCCTTTGGCTCTGTCCACAGTGGAAGACGTGCAGAATGTGCAGATAGTGTGTGTGTGGTGTCAGAAGGAAGGGGTGAAGCGCTACTCTCTCTGTATGGGCACCGAGCTGAAGAGCTTCTGTAGTGAGAAGTGCTTCGCCGCCTGCCGACGGGCCTACTTCAAACGCAACAAGGTGAGGGATTCAACCTTGGTTCAACCTTATTTCAACTTGGAATCAATGGGACAATTTTAGGTCAGACAAAACTGACTTGTCAACTGCAGCAGTTCAGATGGAGAAAATGACACACACACACACACACACACACACACACACACACACACACACACACACACACACACACACACACACACACACACACAGTGTTTTTTTTATGGACAGGCCAGTGTTTTGAGGGTGGGAAGGGGTCAACGTTTGCAGAGGACACTTAGTTAGTATCAGTTACGGCTTAATGGAGGAAGGGCCAGTCATCATGTGGCTTGGGTCTGGAGGATCGGGAAGCAACAGGGAAGCAGTGCCTATACACAACTCCACTCCTATACACAACTCCACTCCTATACACAACTCCACTCCAATACACAACTCCACTCCAATACACAACTCCACTCCTATACACAACCCTCCTATACACATTACCACCATTTTTCACCCTCCATCCAAGACATGGATACCCTCTCTTAGAGGCGCGGGGGTGTCAGGCAAGGCTATCCCCTTTCACCGTTCCTGTTGTTTTGCCGCGCTAGGTTTTATTCACACGACAACAGACAGGGAGGGAAAGGGTGGAGGGGGTCGTCTGCTGCCTACCTGCAACAAACCCTTTAGTTGGTGGAAGTGGGGATGGAACTGTGGCCGTTGGCTTGTCCCTGCTTGTTTCTTGGAGGGAGAAGGGCAGAGGGCCTGGGGGTGAGGTGTCCACTTTCAGTGCATACCTTACCTGCATCTGCTTCATGTTTCGAAACTCCACACGTCTCAATGGGTCACAAAGAAGAGACCATTGAGAATAAAATGAGGGTTCAGGCTTGTCATCTATTTTATCTTACTGAAACATTCCAAAATGTTACCAAAACTTTTTTTAAACAGTCCCTTTGTTTCAGTGACCTCAAAGCCCATAGGTCAATGTACTCTGTTACTTTGCACCCCTATGACAAGGCAAATTGTGCAGTGGTTATTTTGGGATTGGTTATGTAAGTTTGTTTTAATGACCAACCACGGGAGCCTTGATGATTTAAAGCAACTGCTACTTCATCAACACTTGATGCTTAAATCCCATAGTGGATACTACTGAATCCAGGCTCTACTCTGAAACAGCTTTAACACAATCCGGTGTCCTGTTCATTAGGGCATACAATGTTTTGCAACAGAGATCTGTTATTGGACAAATCCAGCTAGTCCCTCCCAGATTTGTTTGTTTCGTTTGGTGCCTAATGAACATGACCCAGCTCTTGATAGTTTGTTTGAAGTGTATAATGATGCAGCTTTGCCCCACTCCGTCAGGCCCGGGATGAGGACCTCCATGTAGGGGAGAGGTCCCCCCAACACACCCCTGCTGATAACTCACCACGACTCGTGCTGAACAGTGGAGGTGCCAGAGTAAGAACAAAACACAATCCACTTCGTAGAAATATAATATACTTTTTAAATAGTTTAGCTCAAAGACTAGTTATGCATTAATGCATGTTTGTCTTTGAGAGATAATTCAAAACATGTAGGGGCAGTTTCTAGGACACAGATTAAGGGGCAGTTTCTAGGACACAGATTAGGGGACAGTTCCTAATACACAGATTAAGGGGCAGTTTCTAGGACACAGATTAGGGGACAGTTCCTAATACACAGATTAAGGGGCAGTTTCTAGGACACAGATTAGGGAACAGTACCTAATACACAGATTAAGGGGCAGTTTCCAGGACACATATTAAGGGGCAGTTTCTAGGACACAGATTAAGGGACAGTTTCCAGGACACATATTAAGGGGCAGTTTCCAGGACACATATTAAGGGGCAGTTTCCAGGACACAGATTAAGGGGCAGTTTCCAGGACACAGATTAAGGGGCAGTTTCCAGGACACATATTAAGGGGCAGATTCCAGGACACATATTAAGGGGCAGTTTCCAGGACACTTAATAAGGGGCAGTTTCCAGGACACAGATTAAGGGGCAGTTTCCAGGACACCGATTAAGGGGCAGTTTCCAGGACACAGATTAAGGGGCAGTTTCTAGGACACAGATTAGGGAACAGTTCCTAAAACACAGATTAAGGGGCAGTTTCTAGGACACAGATTAAGGGGCAGATTCTAGGACACAGATAAAGCCTAGTCCTAGACTAAAAATAATTATTAATGGAGATTCTCCATTGAGTTTGCTTTTTAGTCTACGACTAGGTTTAACTGTGGGTCTGTGAAACCGCCCTGTAAAGGGATAGTTCAGGGATGTTACATATAGTATTTCCATATTTGTTTCCTTACCTTTGCCAACAATTAGCAACATTAGCCATGTAATTTAATCTCGCCTGTTAACATGGATTATTTTTCATGTCCAAATCAGCTCAAAATAACACAATCAATTTAATATGATTTGGTCATGACATTTAACACATGCTGAACGGGGGAGATTGGTTTACATTGGGAATTTGTCCCAAAATGCGAATGTTGCTAATTGTTGGAAGTAGCTAGGTTAACAAAATCAGTATGGATTGCAGTCACTCCTTGGCCATAGACTTCTTTCAAGGTAAAAAAAATAAAAATATCAACATTTGTAAAATCCTTTGCAAGCTTTGTGAATAAAGCAACTTTTCACAATACTGTCATATAGAATATTCCATATTTTATATTACCATTTCTACGACATACCAGTCATTTGCGTTTTCCTTTTCACATGTCACTTAAGTAACTCTTTACAGTCTCTCTCGCCTGTACCGCAGGTGTGCAACTGGTGCAAGCACGTCCGCCACACCAAAGAGTACCTGGACTTTGGCGCCGGTGAGGAGCGGCTTCAGTTTTGCAGCACCAAGTGTCTGAACCAGTACAAGATGGATGTGTTCTACAGAGAGGCCAGGGCCACTCTCACCAGCTCCAGCCCAGGAAGACCAACCCAGGAGGGGAGACCCGAGTCCACCGGAGGGGTCCAGAACCAGAAGCTCCTGACCCCTGAATCGTGGAGCAGCAATGCTGGGGACGTGAGGGGGACGACCAGGTCGCCCAAAGGTCAGACGCCGATCAATGGTACAGCGGCACCAAGGACTGTGTCTCCATCCGAGGCGTCATCTTCGTCATTGAAGGTTAACATTTCAGGACTGAGGCACCTGGAGAGGCACGTCCTGCCACCACCCGCGCAGGTAACGAGCCACCACCCCGCCCCTCCCCCTCCTCACCCCCCCATGGAGCACCACAAGGCCATGCCTCAGATCCCGCTGCCCTTCATCCGGCCCCCTCTCCACGCCCAGGGCCTGAAGAGCCCCCTGGCCAACCCCCCCAGGGGCCACCCTGGCCCCCCTTCCAGCCCCATCCACCAGCCTCCCCCTCACTCCCCCCATCACCCCCACCAACCCCACCTTCAGCCCCCATCGGCCACCTCCATGAACCCACCCGGAATACACCCCTACCCGGGGGCCTACTTCCCAGGCTTGCACTCCCCCCCTATCAACATGATGGGGCTCCGTGGCCCAGTGCCCATGCTCCCTATGATGAACTTCGGGGGATGGTCGTCTTTAGGCCCCTTCTTCCCCCAGCCCACGGTCCTGGTGCCCTACCCCATCATTGTACCAATCCCAGTCCCCATCCCCATCCCTATCCCAATACCCATACCCCCTAAATCTGCTCCTCCAGAAGCCCCAGGGGTCCCCCACAGTGGGGTTATCCAGCCCGTGCCGGAGGGGATAGAGGGGGGACGCTCCAGGGGTGTCAATTTGCCTTCTCCCAAGAGCTTGGCGGCCAACAGATTGGGTAGAACCACCAACCAGGGTCTCCCCTCACCCTCAGACCAACCCAGAAGGGACATCACAGATTGGGTGAAGTCGGAGAGGCAGGCTCAGTCACCCATGTCGATCCCTCACAATGCAGTGTCCTCCCCCAGGGCTCGCTACGATGCTTCCCCATCTTCCAACTCAGTGATTGAGGGACTGTCAGACTTTAAGCTGAGCCAGCAGCAGCAGCCAGAGAGGCAGGTCATCCAGAGAGTGCTCCAGAGGACCCCGGTCAAGCTGGAGCCCAACCCCCACGGAGTGGTGAACCTGTCGGGTCCGGGTGAGCCCGGAATGGGGCAAGGCACCAGGCTGGTGGATACCAGAGTGGACCACCACAACCACCACCATGACATTATCAAACCCACCCCTCCACTAACCCAGTCACCCCCTCTTCTGCACAACACCGCCTACCCCCAGAGCCCTAACATACGACCCCCCTCAGACACCCCACCAACTCCCAGAGGGGAATGCAGCAGCCCTCCCTGCGATACCGCCACCCCCTCCCCCTCAACACTCCCAGACGTCCCCAAACAAACAACACCGTCATCATCCCCCGACCCTCCTCCCAGCCCAGACTCCTCCCAGTCTCAGAGAGAGGCCCCGCCTCTTGGTCCTGACGCCGCCCTCAGTGAGCTGGAGGCAGTCAAAGAGAACAGCTGCTCCAATGGCCAGGTCCAGGTTCCATCCCTCCTCACCAGCCAATCAGAGGGGCCCTCGGCCGCTGGCGACTCCGAGGACCCCCACGTCCCAGATGAGGACCATGCCTATGCCCTGCCCACCCCCAACCTTACACCCACCAGAACGGGCGGTGCCCCCACCAACACCCCCAACACTCTCCTCCTGCCCAAGCTTAGGGACAAGGGTGTTCTACTATGCCCACCGAGTGTGGCTGGGCCTGGGGACATGGAGCCTGCTCTGAAGAGACGGTGCCTCCGCATCCGAGATCAGATCAAGTAGGGAAGGGAGGTAGGTGTCTCTTGTTACAACAGGTTTTTGGGACACTAACGCAATGGCGATGTTAGAGAGGAATCGGAATGAGAAAGACAGAAGACGTGAAAATGAGGAAAAGGAACTTTCATAAAGATGAAATAAGATTAGCAGGCACACAATTAACTGTTTCACTCTATCACCAACACACACACACACACACAGGCCCTGCCTGATTAGGTGATGCCTTTTCAAAATGACTCTCACTTTCTCTATGCTCTGCCCCTTCCTCTGGCCTAGCTATAACCCTAGAGCTGTCTGTCTGCCCCTTCCTTTGGCCTAGCTATAACCATAGAGCTGTCTGTCTGTCCCTTCCTCTGGCCTAGCTATAACCCTAGAGCTGTCTGTCTGTCTGCCCCTTCCTCTGGCCTAGCTATAACCCTAGAGCTGTCTGTCTGCCCCTTCCTCTGGCCTAGCTATAACCCTAGAGCTGTCTGTCTGCCCCTTCCTCTGACCTAGCTATAACCCTAGAGCTGTCTGTCTGTCTGCCCCTTCCTCTGGCCTAGCTATAACCCTAGAGCTGTCTGTCGGTCTGCACCTTCCTCTGGCCTAGCTATAACCCTAGAGCTGTCTGTCTGTCTGCACCTTCCTCTGGCCTAGCTATAACCCTAGAGCTGTCGGTCTGTCTGTCTGTCTGCCCCTTCCTCTGGCCTAGCTGTATCCGTAGAGCTGTCTGTCTGCCCCTTCCTTTGGCCTAGCTATAACCCTAGAGCTGTCTGTCTGCCCCTTCCTCTGGCCTAGCTATAACCCTAGAGCTGTCTGTCTGTCTGCCCCTTCCTCTGGCATGGCTGTATCTGTAGAATTGTCTGTCTGCCCCTTCCTCTGGCCTAGCTATAACCCTACATCTGTCTGTCTGCCCCTTCCTCTGGCCTAGCTATAACCCTACAGCTGTCTGTCTGTCTGCCCCTTCCTCTGGCCTAGCTATAACCCTAGAGCTGTCTGTCTGCCCCTTCCTCTGGCCTAGCTATAACCCTAGAGCTGTCTGTCTGTCTGCACCTTCCTCTGGCCTAGCTATAACCCTAGAGCTGTCTGTCTGTCTCCACCTTCCTCTGGCCTAGCTATAACCCTAGAGCTGTCGGTCTGTCTGTCTGCCCCTTCCTCTGGCCTAGCTATAACCCTAAAGCTGTCTGTCTGTCTGTCTGCCCCTTCCTCTGGCCTAGCTGTATCCGTAGAGCTGTCTGCCTGCCCCTTCCTTTGGCCTAGCTGTATCTGTAAAGCTGTCTGTCTGCCCCTTCCTTTGGCCTAGCTATAACCCTAGAGCTGTCTGTCTGTCCATTCCTCTGGCCTAGCTATAACCCTAGAGTTGTCTGTCTGCCCCTTCCTCTGGCCTAGCTATAACCCTAGAGTTGTCTGTCTGCCCCTTCCTCTGGCCTAGCTTTAACCTTAGAGCTGTCTTTCTGTCTGCCCCTTCCTCTGGCCTAGCTGTAACCCTAGAGTAGTGAGGAGTGCCAAGTTACTGAGATTCTCTCTCTTTGGCGCCATTCTCTTTAGTGGCCATGCGAATATTGTGTGACCCGTGTGTGTGTGTGTGTCTCCATTGCACCGTACAAGTTCAATCAAACAGTGCTGCATTCAAATCCGTTTTGAACCCAGGTCTGGTGAGAAAGTATGTTTGTGTGTGTCTGAGTGAGGTCCACTGGTCAGCAGCTCACCAAACACACCACGCTGTGATATTATTTTCTCCTATGAGCCTCCACTCTTCTGCCCCAGCCGTCTTTCTGGTGTTGTCGTGGAGACAGTGGCGATCGTCAGACTTGGCGGCGCTGTGGATGTTTGTGTGCTGTGAATATGAGAGCCAGCCCTCAGTGATAGAGCTCTGGGGCTTCAGAAAACGGAGCAGTAGAACCGGAGCGATCCGGCTCCGTGTGTCATCATAATGACTGGCCCAGGCCCCGGCTCTCGGTATAGTGGTGTGGAATCTTCTCCTCTCATTAAGTAGCATTCTCTCATCTTCTCTCTCCCCCCTCTCCTCCTCGCCCCTCTCCTCTCCTCTCTTCTTCTCTCCTCTCCTCTCTACTTTCTCCTCTTCTCTTCCCTCCTCTCCTATCCTCTCTCTTCTCCTTTCCTCTCATCTCCCATTTCCTTCTCTCTCCTCACAGCTTCTTCTTCTTCCATTGAACCAGATGTTCTATGGAAGACATACAGTACATTACAGTAACAACCCTAACGACCAATCAGATTGTAACCCTCCTTACTTTCGACCAATCAGATTGTTCTCCGTGTTCCCCTTTCCAGATTGTTCATTCAAATGGTCCTGTTGCCACCCAGAGCTGTGTGTGATTATGTGCTCATGTTTCAGTTTTACATCGTGGGCTTAATGTACACATGATGACCGAAAAGGTTTTCATTTCGAGTTACCTCTACTTACTCCCCTTTCCCATCGCATATCAAAAACCTTGAAAGGTCAAGGGTCATCTTAATAAAAGATGGCTATTGGCAGAGAGTGACACATAACCCCATAACTGGTTTTAACTGGTTTAGCGTATACTCCCAACAACGACATGCCAGAAGTATTAAACGATTTGCTTTTGCAGAGAACGATGTCCCTGCTTCACCCTTTGTCATTTGTTGTGGTTTTGCGCGGTCCGCCGTTTCCCTTAGTAACCAATACATATGAAAATCACAGTGTGTTGCCAGCATTGCGCAGACGGATTTATTGCTTGGTGTTCTATGTAAGGGGAGCCGGTGTGTGTGTGTGTGTGTAAATACGTGCACGCGTGCCCGTGTGTAATGGGAGCTGGGCTGCGTTCATAGTCGACTGATTTTAGTTTAGCACCTCTCAGCGCCAAGGGGAATATGGTTATCTAGTTCCATTGTGTTCACTGCTAAAAGTCTTCTTTAAAAAAAACATTGAAAGTATTTTAGCTCTGACAGAATCAACAGGCCAACTGGAGGATTGGAGGATTTCACCTCAGGAAATAGGCCGGTTTCGTCTCAGTTTTCCCTGCCTTTATTTGGGCTATTTTATTGCCATGCGGAAATGGATCCCTCCACATTGGTTTTTGCAGAGCGTTTGAAACTAAAACGGAGAGGGACACAGGCAGTAGAGTTAGAGAGTGCAGAGAGCAATGGCTTCTTGGCCCCTCGTACGTGTGCGTGTACATGTGTGTACATGTGTGTGTGTGTGTGCTCTTGTCCGCATGTGCATTTTTACTCCCCAAAAAGTCCTGCAAATTCACGAAAAAACAAAGCTGTTTGTGTGTGTGTGGTGTGTGTCTGTGCGTGCGTGCGTGTATGTATGCGTGTGTGTGGTGTGTGTCTGTGTGTGCGTGCGTGTATGTATGTATGTGTGTGTGTGTGCATGTGTGCAGCACAGATGTTCTTGGTTTGATAGTGCCCTAAACCTCATTCTCACAGTGACTGGGTGGATAAAGGAAGGGAGGATTGATAGACGGCAGATTGATAGATGGCAGACTGTAATATGGATGTAAATGTAACTGAAATTGACATCTTTCTCGCTCTCATCCCTGCCTCTCCCTGTCTTTCTCTCTCCATTTTTCTCTCTCTCTCTGTATGTGATGAACAGGCTCACTGTACAGCGGTACCAGATCCAGTGCCCCGCCCTCTTGGGTACATCACCAGCACCAACGCCCTCCCTCCAACCCATTACACAGCCACCTGGGAGATCAACTCCACCCTTCTTCTGACCACGACGTGCCAATCAAGGAAGCAGTCCAATGGGAGAAGCAGTCCAATGGGAGAAGCAGTCCAAGAGCTCAATGTTGACTTCCAGTACATTCACAGCACAAGAGTGTGTGTATGTTTGTGTGTGTGTGTCTATGCACGCCGTTAGGTACCTTTATGTGGCATTTCTGGACCTTTCCAAGGGACAGACAATTCCATCTCTGATCTCTCCCATAGTCCAGGAGCCTATGAAGCCAGCCCAAAGAGCCCACTCAGCCCAGTTCCAATCCTCAGCCATAGTCAGGGGCTCTACACTGCACTAGATGGTAGGCTGCTAGGCTACGATCAGCAGCCTTGTGTGGTCTTCTCCAATAGAGACTGAACCTGATCTCTTTCCTGGGGAAATGGTTTGTTTTCTCTGCTCGGCTCCACACAAAGAGCCACATTGTTCCTCTCCCCCATATCCCACACTGACTCTCCTACTCTGGTTTTGGGTTACCTGGCTAACAGGGGCTCAGGCTTCAGGAGGAGTTTGTCTTTTTAAATTGTTCTGTCTGACGGAGGGCCAGGAATATGTGTGTACCCTTCTCCTTCTTTCCTGTCCTTTCCACCCCGCAGTCCCCTCTCCAATGGTACACACACTAGTCCTAAAGTGTGACTCTGACACCAATTGCTTGTTAATGTCCTCTTCCCCTCCTATTTCCCCCCTCTATGGACGAGCGGACGAGGATCAGTTCAGCACATTATTCTCTGGTGGTTTTCTGTTTGAAAGAGGGATGGAGAACCTTGGGGCAATGAAAAATGACAAAATAATTAACTGTAAACTATGTAATATGATAATGAAAGAGAGTCCCATATATCATGAAATCCACTATTTGTGACTTGCCTGAGACCGGAAGACTTGTGTCAGCTCCCCAAAACTAATGCCTAGGTTTTGGCTCGAAGGGCTAACACAGTCTTGTGGTGCGCCGGAGACCCAGCTTTCGAACCCAGTCATTTGATTTACAACACTGACTCGGCCATGGAACAGAGGTAGATCATTTCAGTGTCCAAACCTACTCACTCTGTTGACGCTCTTTATCTTACTCAGATGACTCCTTTTGGTGGGTTTGGGCAGTCATGTTACCAGCCATGGTATTATTTTGAACTGTCAAAGGCTGCAAAAAAGCAGCTATCAGTATTACAGTTTCCCCTAGTCTGGGGGTTTATAATGATGATACTAACTATAAGCCTGGTCCCAGATCTGTTCATGCTGTCTTGCCCACTCTTCTGGTCATTGTCATGCCAAACAGCACAAACAGATCTGGAATTAGCCTGAAAACGATCTAGTGGGAGCATCATCATCTGGAGGCCTTGCCAACACTCATCGTCACATTGTGAGAATTCACTTTTAGTTTTTGCTTTACATAGACTTTATAATAATTTATGAATGATGCCTTCATAGATCTCCAGAAAGTGCTTTATGGATTTTTATTTCGATCCTGATTATTATACTGTATTTGTTTGCGAGTGCCGAAGCTCTTACCAGTGTCCAAATGTTTTGTTTGAATTTGTCCACTAGAGTGCAGTGTCTGTCTATGGAACATAGCAACTACCTGTCTCATATACCTTATATAAATAGAGTTTTCAATAGCGTACACAATTGTTCATTCAACCATACATTTACTGCCAATTATAAGTCTTGTCTTTTTTCACGACAGCCCAGTTTCAACAATGCCTCGATCTATGCCTCGATCCAGCCACAGAACATCACCTATTGCCATCACTATAGCCAAAGTAGAACATTGCCACAACCATAGAAATACAATTCATAGAAGGATGTCCCCATTCAAGTCAATGAGGCCATAATGGGTCATTCTATTTCTATGGCCACAACAACATTGCCAAGTCATTGGCTGGAAAGCAGACTCCTTGCTGCGGGGGAGTGACCACACTGGCTTTCCAGCGTCTTTCTATAGTCATGACCTCGAATAGCCTCCTGACCCACACTCCCCTCTCTCGCACACCCACACAAACACGCACACACATGCCTCTGCAATCTCAAAACTGCATTCCAAAAAGCACGTCAATCAGCATGTGTAACCATGGTGAAAAGTAGCTAATTCCAGTCAACATGCTCACCGTAGGTTATACCCTGTAGTGTCATTGTAATCTTAGTCTGACCAAGGGACTGTGTCAACAACTAGTATATGAGTCAGTGGTGACGTAACTTGGCATCTCTATACTATCAGTCTTGTGATATCGGGGATACTCCCCTAGCCATACCTTTAGTGCAGTGTTCCCCAACCCTGGTCCTCCAGGACCCCCAACACTACACAGTTTAGTTGTAGACCTTGACAAACACACCTCATTCAAGTCATTGAGGGCTTGATGATTAGTTGACAAATGAATAAGGTGTTCTTGTCCGTGGTTACAATACAAATGTGTGCTGTTGGGGGTGTTGGGAAACACTGCTTTAGTGGCCAAGAAGTGAACAAAAAACTGCCATGGTATATTACACATCTGCCTATAGTAACTAACTCAAACTCTAACCCTATAGTATACTACACCTACCATCACTGTCCCTCACCTGTTTATTCAAGACTTTGGGGGAAAATTTGGAAGAACAAAAAAAAAGCCAAGTTGTCTGAAACCCATAGATTGTGGACTCGGGACACTCATTGAACATGTAAGGCACCGTATAATTGACAATTCACAGATTGTTTGTATTTAGGCCTAAATTAATAGGATCAACTGGGAGCTGTTTGGTGGAGACCTATTTGTAAAGTGAATAAAGGCTATTCTGAGAACAACAACATCATGTGTTTTTCATGTCTGATGTCATTGTTTACTTTGTATTACAGAACAAATATACTTTTCAATGTAAAATGGTCTAAGTATAGCAACCAAGGTCAAAACTATTCACTGAAACGTAACATCTGAATGTGGGATAGATAATATTCTCCAAAATGTCACCTTATTCCCTATATAGTGCACTGCTTTTGACCAGAGCCCACAATAGGGTTCAATTTGGGATGCAAGTCTTTATCTCAGTTAATGAAGTTGTTACAATTAAGTAATAACGCACAACGGGATGTGGTATATGGCCAATATACCATGGCTAAGGGCTGTTCATAACACGACACAAAGCGGAGTTGGCCATATACCACAAACCCCTGAGGTGCCTTATTGCTATTAAAAACTGGTTACCAATGTAATTAGAGCAGTAAAAATAAATGCTTTGTCATTCCCATGGTATACGGTCTGATATACCATGGCTGTCAGCCAATCAGCATTCAGGGCTCGACCTCACCCAGTTTATACTTTAACACATTTGACAGAATGACAGAATATCTGGAATGATTTATTCCATAAATGTCTAGCATACTTTTACAACCTTTGTTTTGAATACAAATTCCAGTTTTGATTTGATAAAAATACAGAAAATCTATAGAATGCCATTAAAAGCGGTATAAACTTTTACAACATTTTATTTGAGTAAACATTCTAGTTCTGATTAGATAGAAATACATAACACCTATAAAATGTAATTTAAAGCTGTACAAATCAATAACCTTTTCACAGATTATGACAGAAGAATCAAACTAGGTATGATGTATTCTATAAATGTATAGCATAGTATAGTATAGTATAAAAATTCCAGTTTTGATTTGATAGAGGGAATGTAGTCCGTCTAGAGTGCATGTGGTCAAAGTTCAAACCAGTCTGTTGTACCCTATTAGAAGGGACCTGGCATAAGATTCTGCATCTTCAGTCATATTAAATTACAGGAAAAAACTATGGGATGAAGGGGTCAGGCCTGACTAACAAAAAAGACAGGTGGATGGATCAACATGGACCTTCCACAGTGGAGATAAGGAAAACTAAGAGTGACCCATAACCTACACTCCCATTCAAAGAAAAGCACGTTTTTTTGTCCATGAAAATAAGATCAAAATGATCAGAAATACAGACTAGACAATGTTAATATTGTAAATGACTCGTAGCTGGAAATGGCAGATTTTGGGGGGAATATCTACATAGGCATACAGAGGCCCATTATCAGCAACCATCACTCCTGTGTTCCAATGGCACATTGTGTTAGCTAATTCAAGTTTATCATTTTAAAAGGCTAATTGATCCTATGAGGACCTTGTGGATCAGATGTACCATTATACCCACTGATCAAATGTATAACAGACAGACCCTGCTAAAAAGGGGTTGTTTGTGATATTTTCACTCAGTTGCCACTTTATTAGGGTCACCATCCTATTCACGAAAATAAATTGCTCTTACATACAGTTGAAGTCGGATGTTTACATACACCTTAGCCAAATACATTTAAACTCAGTTTTACACAATTCCTGACATTAAATCCTAGTAAAAATGCCCTGTCTTAGGTCAGTTAGGATCACCACTTTATTTTAAGAATGTGAAATGTCAGAATAATAGTAGAGAGAATTATTTATTTCAAATTGTATCACATTCCCAGTGGGTCAGAAGTTTACATACACTCAATTAGTAATTGGCAGCATTGCCTTTAAATTGTTTAACTTTGGTAAAACATTTCGGGTAGCCTTCCACAAGCTTCCCACAATAAGTTGGGTGAATTTTGGCCCATTCCTCCTGACAGAGCTGGTGTAACTGAGTCAGGTTTGAAGGCCTCCTTGCTCACACACGCTTTTTCAGTTCTGTCCACACATTTTCTATAGGATTGAGGTCATGGCTTTGTGATGGCCACTCCAATACCTTGACTTTGTTGTCCTTAAGCCATTTTGCCACAACTTTGGAAGTATGCTTGGGGTCATTGTCCATTTGGAAGATCCATTTGCGATCAAGCTTTAACTTCCTGACTGATGTCTTGAGATGTTTCTTAAATATATGCACATAGATGGCATCATTAGGATGGAAAATTATTTAGTGAAGTGCACCAGTCCCTCCTGCAGCAAAGCACCCTCACATCATAATGCTGCCACCCCTGTGCTTCACGGATGGGATGGTGTTCTTCTCCTTGCAAGTCTCCCCCTTTTTCCTCCAAACATAACGATGGTCATTATGGCCAAACAGTTATATTTTGTTTCATCAGACCAGAGGACATTTCTCCAAAAAGTATGATCATTTTACCCATGTGCAGTTGCAAACCGTAGTCTGGCTTTTTTAAGGCGGTTTTGGAGCAGTGGCTTCTTCCTTGCTGAGCAGCCTTTCAGGTTATGTCGATATAGGACTCGTTTTACTGTGGATATACATACTTTTATACCTGTTTCCTCCAGAATCTTCACAAGGTCCTTTGCTCAAATTATGTCGATTAGCCTATCAGAATCTTCTAAAGCCATGACATAATTTTATGGAATTTTCCAAGCTGTTTGAAGGCACAGTCAACTTAGTGTTGACTGTGGTCATCCCCCTCTTCAAAGGGGGAGATACTCTAGACCCAAACTGCTACAGACCTATATCTATCCTACCCTGCCTTTCTAAGGTCTTCGAAAACCAAATTAACAAACAGAGTACCGACCATTTCAAATCCCACCGTACCTTCTTCGCTATGCAATCTGGTTTCAGAGCTGGTCATGGGTGCACCTCAGCCACGCTCAAGGTCCTAAACGATATCATAACCGCCATTGATAAGAGACATTGCTGTGCAGCCGTCTTCATCGACCTGGACAAGGCTTTTGACTATGTCAATCACCACATTCTTATCGGCAGACTCAACTGCCTTAGTTTCTCAAATGACTGCCTCGCCTGGTTCACCAACTACCTCTCTGATAGAGTTCAGTGTGTCAAATCGGAGGGCATGTTGTCCGGACCTCTGGCAGTCTCTATGGGGGTGCCACAGGGTTCAAATCTCGGGCCGACTCTTTTCTCTGTATATATTAATGATGTCGCTCTAGCTGCTGGTGATTCTCTGATCCATCTCTACGCAGACGATACCATTCTGTATACATCTGGCCCTTCTTTGGACACTGTGTAAACAAACGAGCTTCAACGCCATACAATACTCTCCTTCCAGACTCACATTAAGCATCTCCAATCCAAAATTAAATCTAGAATCGGAGTCCTATTTTGCAACAAAGCATCCTTCACTAATGCTGCCAAACAAATCCTCGTAAAACTGACCATCCTACCGATCCTCGACTTCGGCGATGTCATTTACAAAATAGCCTCCAACACTCTACTCAACAAATTGGATGCAGTCTATCACAGTGCCATCCGTTTTGTCACCAAAGCCCCATATACTACCCACCACTGCAACCTGTAATCTCTTGTTGGCTGGCGATTGCTTCATACTCGTCGCCAAACCAACTGGCTCCAGGCCATTTACAAGTCTCTGCTTGGTAAAGCCCCGCCTTATCTCAGCTCCCTGGTCACCATAGCAGCACCCACCTGTAGCACGCGCTCCAGCAGGTATGTCACTGGTCACCCCCAAAGCCAATTCTTCCTTTTGCCGCCTTTCCTTCCAGTTCTCTACTGCCCATGACTGGAACAAACTGCAAAATTCACTTAAGCTGGAGACTCATATCTCCCTCACTAGCTTTAAGCACCAGCTGTCAGAGCAGCTCACAGATCACTGCACCTGTACATAGCCCGTCTGTATATAGCCCATCCAACTACCTCATCCCCATACTGTATTTATTTATTTATCTTGCTCCTTTGCACCCCAGTATCTCTACTTGCACATTCATCTTCTGCACATCTACCATTCCAGTGTTTAATTACTATATTCTAATTACTTTGCCACCATGGCCTATTTATTGTCTTACCTCCCTTATCCTACCTAATTTACACTCACTGTATATATACTTTTTATATTGTATTATTGACTGCATGTTTGTTTATTCCAGGTGTAACTCTGTGTTGTTGTTTGTGTTGCACTGCTTTGCTTTATCTTGGCCAGGTCGCAGTTGTAAATGAGAACTTATTCTCAACTAGCCTACCTTTTTAAATAAAGGTGAAATAAAATAAATAAAATAAAAAAGTGTATGTAATCTTCTGACCCACTGGAATTGTGATACAGTGAATTAGAAGTGAAATAATATGTCTGTAAACAATTGTTGGAAAACTTACTTGTGTCATGCACAAAGTAGATGTCCTAACCGACTTGCCAAAACTATCATTTGTTAACAAGAAATTTGCGGAGGGGTTGAAAAACGAGTTTAATGACTCCAACTTAAGTGTATGTAATTTTCCCGACTTCAACTGTATACCAAGTCCATAAAGGTTATGTATTTCTATCAAATCAAAACTGGAATTTGTATTCAAAACAAAGGTTGTAAAAGTATGCTAGACATTCATAGAATAAATAATACCTAGTTTGATGTTTCTGTGACAAACGGTGAATTAGTTATTGATTTATACAGCTTTAAATTGCATTTGATAGATTGTATGTATTTCTATCAAATCAAAACTGAAATTTGTATTCAAAACAAATGTTGGAAAAGTATGCTGTACATTTATATAATCAATCCTATCTAGTTTGATGATTCTATGACAAACGGTGAATTAGTTATTGATTTCTAAATTTGTAAATGGTTTTTGGCGAATGTCTGTTGAATGTCCGAATGTGTGAATATAAAACCAACTTCACCTCGGTCTTTATGAGAACGAGCTGATCCAGTAGTCTAAAGCCAATAGCTACTAAAGACTATTATTATAGTCACCAATAAGATAGTGACTATAATAATTAGCTTGCACCGCAATTGTGTCATCGGCTATGTATAGGTTAGTCAGAGAAGACTCACAGGCGAGTTACATGGCGACATCAGCATTCCAAAAATACTGGAAGTTGTGGCGAGCTCGGGCTGTGACTGTAAAAGAGATCAATGAGATAAGAGGAGAGGAATTCCTGTTTCACTGAGTGCTTGTGGGTAACGATGTTCTGGGTTGTTCAGAGGACTGAATGTATGTGACTGGTGAAGACACCGAATAGAAGTTCTCGGTGAACCCGTTTCAATGAAGAAACTTGACATTTACAGAGACAAAATACACGAGTCATGCTTGCGGAGTTCAGGAGTTTGAGACAGACACCACGATTTGGAACAGCGCGCCTAACCTGGGATCTGGATGAGTCCGTTTTAAGTGGGATATTCTGTCGGCAATTCTTTAATGTCGAATAATATGCAGCGAAAACTGGCAATAAATTATTAACCAATTTATACCGTCAAAACAACGCTTGTTCAGCGGCGTTATCAGTTTATCGTTCAGCCAACCAGCAGCAAAATAGCGAGCGCTGCCCTACAGTGTTAAAGGGACACCGCATGTATTGACTAAATTGTTGTCGTGACATTTAAGGTTACCATCACATGCCATTGTCGGACCTGGATTGACTAAATTGCCATCATGTCATCCGGAGCGGAGAAGAGGCTGGACACCCGGCTGAAAAAGTTGGAATCGCTGATCAGAGACCCGAAGTCAGCGTTAAACTTGGAGAGTTTACTGGTAAGTTTTTAACAACAGGACAACATAACTGTCAAGAGAGAGGAGCAGCATGGATTTACAGTAGCATATCATCAATCTATGAGTAGCTGATCAGTCAAACGTCCATCTAATCTATTAGATGGTGGTAGTAATTTTTCCTCTTTATCTTGGCTATTCAGGGATTTTGCCCCCAGAGTTAATTCACTCTTATAACATCTTGTGGGTGTGTAAAGCACATGTCAATAATTTAGTCCAGTACAGTACACTACCGTCACATGGAAGGACAAATGTTTTGCTATCATCCTATACAACTATAGTGATTTAGATTGAACAGAGCCTGAAGCAATAAGGTTCCCATCATCTTGCTCTCCCCTCATACTAGAGGGAAGATTGCACTTCGTTGCATCAGGTGTATGGGACACAGATCTGAAAATCTGGCTCCAAGAGTTGGCCTATTTGCTAAGTCAACCTGTAGTAGGCTCAAGTGTTAAATAAGTACAAGAGGTGAGCAACCACCCATGTTTGTCTCCCTGACAGCTAGCAACCTCCTCTGCTTGGACAAGCCCCTTGTGACCACCTGGCTGGCGGCCATTTTAGAACTTGACCTATCAAGGAATGGACCGCAGATCTCTCAGAAAGCAACCTTGTGTGGATGCAGCTCTTTGTTAGCTGATGTCAGGGGATAGGGGAGTCACTAGGTTTTTGTTCTAGCGTGTTATCAGTGCATTCATTTGACTTAACCTCAGCACACACCCCTTAGCCTCAGGCAGTGGCCTAATGCCCTGAATCTATGGTATTTCCAGGGTTTTGGATCATTAAAAAAAACATGCTTAGTAGGTGTCTATAACATCTCGACTATAATTTACTTATAATACAGTCAGGCATTTTTATTTTTTGGTGGCACACTTAATTTGCTAACCAATGAAGCGTTTTAAAATAATTCACAGAAAAATGTCTAGACTGGATGAACATGCTTTTCTAGATGAACATGTACTCACTATCCATTCCCCTCATTCCATGTCTATTTCAGGTCACAGATGTGATGCTTTAACTTGAGGAAATGGTTTAGGATTACACCTCAGTTTTGGATTCAACAAGTCAAATCAGTAGACCTACACACTCTTATAATCTCTTTCAATCCCTCCCCCATAACTCCCATGAGTGGATTTAACAGGTTTGGAATAAACAGATTATGTGTAGGCAGATTGTTAGGCATATTAGGTCATTATGAAATTAAGGAAGAAACAGATTAGCTAGCTAACTCCATAGTCCGACTGTCTCAAATCTGGGCCTGTATGTGTCTGAGTAGGAGGACTGATTTAGGATCAGTTTTGCCTTTTCAATCACAATGAATAAGACCTGATCCTAGATCAGCACTTCTACATAGAGTCCCCAGAGAATCTACTCTTGAGTGTTTGGTTGTAAGAAAAAGTGTCATGTGCTCCACAGACATTGATAACAAACCCATACTTTATCTACATCAGCATACTGCAAATAAAGGGATTGGCAGGTTGTTGTGGTACACCCAGCACATATGATGATATAGACTATGACCTTAGTAGCTACACAATAATGGAAGCTACTAGACAGTATATCAGAGGAAGCTATTGGATATGGATATGCCTATAAATCTTCTTCCATTTGTAAAGGGACACGTCAGGATTTTGGCAATGAAGCCATTTTATCTACTTGCCCAGTCAGATGAACTCCTGGATACAATTTTTATGTTTCTGTGTGCAGTTTGAAGGAAGTTGCTAACTAGTATTAGAGCAATGACTGGAAGTTGATGGTAACAGCTAGCATGCTTAAGGGAAAGGGGGATACCTAGTCAGTTGTCCAACTGAATGTATTCAACTGAAATGTGTCTTCCGCATTTAACCCAACCCCTCTGAACCAATGAGGTGCTAAGTGGTAGCATGCTAGGTATCCACTATAGGTTTCAATCATTGTGTATCTGCTGATGATGGAGATATGGAGAAGAAACCACATTAGGCTATTTGAGAGTGACGCAACCTAATGGTCTTGTGTGAAAATGACGACACATCCAAAATTACCTGCTTAATGGAATAATTGTGTTGTTATTTTGGGTTGTCATGAGTCACTGTGAGAGGAAGGCCCATTGAAACCCTCACAATAGACCAATAGTGTGCGCTCACTAGATCGTAATCTAGGACTGTCATGGATCCAAATATGGGCATTGTATTTTACACTATCGGCTAGTTGCTATTCCAGCTATGCTAAGCCTCTCTTATTCAACCATTCCTAAATTGTTTTTTTTACAATGATAATACATGTTTATTGTGATCAATTAATCAATTATCCCTCAATCCACCTGACTTAGTTAAAGGAATAGTTTGGGATTTTGGCAATTAAGCCAATGCTTGCTGATCCCTTAGACTTTGTCATTGTTTGGGGACCAGCATGCCTAATTTTTAGCCCTACAGAACTGGGTCCTGTTCAGTAAGGTACAGCATAGCAAAACATTTCACAACACTAAAATCTTTGTTCTTATTGGACAAGTTCAGATAGCAGTACATCCGTTTCATTCTTTATCAAAACATTTTCACCCAACTAGCCTAAACACTAACCTGTTTTTGTTTCATCCAGTGCTCTCATATCACTAAGGATACCCAACTGATTGTGATTGTGATTTTAAAAAGATATTTAGAAATCGCCCCAGAAACTACCTTCAACTTCCTTCTAACAGCACGCAGAGACCTATACATTGTATCCATGAGTTCATCTGACTGCCAAAATCTCAAACTATCCCTTTAAATCACAAGAGTGGTAGGCTATCAGCTGATTCAATTTAGTGATATGAGGGCACTGGATGATACCAAAACAGGCTAGTGTCTACATTAGTTGGCTGACAACGTTTTGTTGAAAAGTGAAACTGGGATGTACTGCTATCTGAACTTGTCCAATAAGACCGCAAAATGTTTTGCTAATGTTTTGCTATCCTGTGCCTTACTGAACAAGTCTCTGTAGAAGGCCTAAAAATGAGTCATGCTGGCCCCCGCTGCAGAGCACCACACCTCAGGAAGCTGAAAGCACATCCTGGCATTGAGCATGGAGATAACCCACCCTGACCACACAGTACTATTTCCTGTTTGTTTACGCTTGTTTTGATGTAGTCGCTGGCACTCATCGTTTGTGAGGAAAACAAGCAGGAATACATGTTTCAATGAGACCTGTGTCTCCTGAGTAAGTTTACCAGTCCGCTTGTCCCTGTATTTGTTTTATATATTCATCTTACATTCAGTCAAAATGTACAGACAGGCCTGGAAGGAGGTTTGAGATGGAAATGTGATAAAACTAGCGATAAAACTTTAAGGGTCAAATCCTAAAGCATGAAACGCACAGAGAATCTGACTGCCGATAGACGTACCTGCTGCGTACCGACGAACCTGACCTTTCTACTTTTAGAATCGCAATGCTCGGCAGTGGCCGACAACCTGACTTTGAGCCAATCAGAGAGCACTTCAACCTCCACGTGGGGGAGTGACAAGAAAAAGGAAGAGGGCACTTTTTCCGATCTAAACCACCCACCTTTTCATCAGAATTATAAAACTATAAAGCTGCATAATACATTTTATTTTTTCTAGAACAAGTCTTTACATCTTTTACATATAGCTAAGGAGTTTTCCGCTCAAATATTTTTCTGTTTGTTAGCTTTGATAATGTGCCCTAGCTTATTAGTTAGCTAGCTAACGCTAGCTTGTTAACAGGCAGTCACACAGACTTTATATGAAACAAATGGGGCGGTAAGTGCAGCACATTGCGCACACAATACTAAATGCTTTACCAAGCTAGCTATCTGGCCACTGCAGTAATATTATGATTAAATCGCAATGGATTTCCATGAAGCAGCTGCCCGTAGCTGGCTGCCGAGAGTCAATGCGGGGCGGCAGGTAGCCTAGGGGTTCTAGCGTTGGGCCAGTAACCGAAAGGTTGCTAGATCGAATCCCAGAGCTGACAAGGTAAAAATCTGCATTCTGCCCATGAACAAGGCAGTTAACCCACTGTTCCTAGGCTGTTATTGTAAGTAAGAATTTGTTCTTAACGGACTTGCCTAGTTAAATAAAGGTAAAATAAAAAATGCAGTGTATTTTACTTTACCTAGCTAGCACAGCAGCTAGCTAGCTAGTAAATCATGCTAACCATTTAGCTAATGTTAGCCTGCTAGCTAAAAATGTATGCGATGATGGAAGGTGAAATTGTTGGCCATCTTGCTAGCTAGTTACAGTGCCTTCGGAAAAGTATTCAGACCCCTTCACTTTTTCCACATTTTGATACGTGCCTTATTCTAAAATACATTAAATAAAACAATTTCCTCATCCGTCTACACACAATACCCCATAATGACAAAGCGAAAACATTAAAAGCAAAAAACATAAAAACCTTATTTACATAAGTATTCAAACCCTTTGCTAAGAGACTGGGAATTGAGCTCAGGTGCATCCTGTTTCCATTGATCATCCTTGATGTTTCTACAACTTGAGTGCAGTCCACCTGTGGTAAATTCAATTGATTGGACATGATTTGGAAAGGCATACACGTGTCTATATAAGTTCCCACAGTTGACAGTGCATGTCAGAGCAAAAACCAAGCTATGAGATGAAAGGATTTGTCCGTAGAGCTCAGAGACCGGATTGTGTCGAGGTACATATCTGGGGAAGGGGACCAAAGCATTTCTGTTGCATTGAAGGTCCCCAAGAACACAGTGGCCTCCATCATTCTTATTGGAAGAATTTTGGAATCACTAAGAGTCTTCTTAGAGCTGGCCAAACTGAGAAATCGGCGGAGAAGGGCCTTGGCTAGGGAGGTGACCAAGAACCCGACGATCACTCTGACAGAGCTCTAGAATTACTCTGTGGAGATAGGAGAACTTTGCAGAAGGACAACAATCTCTGCAGCACTCCACCAATCAGGCTTTTATGGTAGAGTGGCCAGACAGAAGCCACTCCTCAGTAAAAGGCACATGACAGCCCTCTTGGAGTTTGCCAAAAGGCACCTAAAGGACTCTCAGACAATGAGAAACAAGATTCTCTGGTCTGATGAAACCAAGATTAAACTCTTTGGCATAAATGCCAAGCATCACATCTGTAGGAAACCTGGCATCATCCCTACGGTGACGCATGGTGGTGGCAGCATCATGCTGTGGGGATGTTTTTCAGAGGCAGGGACTGGGAGACTAGTCAGTATCGAGGCAAAGATGAACGGAGCAATGTACAGAGAGATCCTTGATGAAAACCTGCGCCTTGGTCTCCTCCTTACGACGACCGTAACGTACGTGTGTGTGTGTGTGTGTGTTTGTGTGTGTGTGTGTGTGTGTGCAAATGGCGTGAAGTGGTAAGGCAATAAATAGGCCAAAGTAATTACAATGTATCAGATTAACTCTGGAGTGATAGATGAGCAGAGGATGTACAAGTAGTGAAACTGGTGTGCAAAATAGCAGAAAAGTCAATTAAAAACAAAAAGAAGCCTTGGCCAGGTCGATGAAGACGGCTGCACAGTACTGTCTTTTATCGATGGCGGCTATGATATCGTTTAGTACCTTGAGCGTGGCTGAGGTGCACCCATGACCAGCTCGAAAACCGGATTGCTCAGCGGAGAAGGTACAGTGGGATTCGAGATGGTCAGTGATCTGTTTATTAACTTGGCTTTTGAAGACTTTAGAGAGGCAGGGCAGGTTGGATATAGGTGTATTACAGTTTGGATTCAGAGTGTCACCCCTTTTTGAAGAGGGGGATGACCGCAGCAGCTTTCCAATCTTTTAGGATCTCGGACGTTACGAAAGAGAGGTTGAACAGACTGGTAATAGGGGTTGCAACAATGGCGGCGGATAATTTTAGAAAGAGCGGGTCCAGATTGTCTAGCCCAGCTGATTTGTACGGGTCCAGGTTTTGCAGCTCTTTCAGAACATCTGCTATCTGGATTTGGGTGAAGGAGAAGCTGGGGGGGCTCGGGCAAGTAGCTGCGGGGGGTGCGTAGCTGTTGGCCGGGGTAGCCAGGAGGAAAGCATGGCCAGCCATAGAGAAATGCTTATTGAAATCTTTGATTATCATGGATTTATCGGTGGGGACTGTGTTACCTAGCCTCAGTGCAGTGGGCAGCTGGGAGGAGGTGCTCTTGTTGTCCATGGACTTTACTGTGTCCCAAAACTTTTTGGAGTTAGAGCTACAGGATGCAAATTTCAGTTTGAAAAAGCTAGCCTTTGCCTTCCTGACTGACTGCGTGTATTGATTCCTGACTTCCCTGAACAGTTGCATATCGCGGGGTCTATCCGATGCTATTACTTTATTTAACCAGGTAAGCTAGTTGAGAACAAGTTCTCATTTGCAACTGCGACCTGGCCAAGATAAAGCATAGCAGTTCGACACATACAACAACACAGGGTTACACATGGAATGAACAAAACATACAGTCAATAATACAGTAGAAAAAAAGAAAACAAAGTCTATATACAGTGAGTGCAAATTAGGTCAAATAAGGGAGTTAAGGCAATAAATAGGCCATGGTGGTGAAGTAATTACAATATGGCAATTAAACACTGGAATGGTAGATGTGCAAAAGATGGATGTGCAAGTAGAGATACTGTGGTGCAAAAAGAGCAAAATAAATAAATACAGTATGGGGATGAGGTAGATAGGTGGGCTGTATACAGATGGGCTATGAACAGGTGCAGTGATCTGTGAGCTGCTCTGACAGCTGGTTCTTAAAGCTAGTGAGGGAGATCTATTGCAGTCTGCCACAGGATGTTTTTGTGCTGGTCAAGGGAAGTCAGGTCTGGAGTGAACCAAGGGCTATATTTGTTCTCAGTTCTACATTTTTTGAAAGGGGCATGCTTATATAAGATGGTGAGGAAATTACTTTTAAAGAATGACCAGGCATCCTCGACTGTGTGCTAAAGCAGTGAGTAAAACAAACTTAGGGTGGAGGCTTCTGATGTTAACATGCATGAAACCCAAGACTTTTTCATTTACAGAAGTCAACAAATGAGAGTGCCTGGGGACACGCAGGGCCTGGGTTAACCCCCACATCTCCTGAGGAACAGAGGAGGAGTAGGATGAGGATACAGCTATAGACTATCAAGACTGGTCGTCTAGTGCGTTGGGGACAGAGAATAAAAGGAGCAGATATCTGGGCGTGGTAGAATAGATTCAGGGCATAATATGCAGACAGGGGGTATGGTGGGGTGCGGGTACAGTGGAGGTAAGCCCAGGCACTGAGTGATGATAAGAGAGGTTGCATCTCTGGACGTGCTGGTTATACTGGGTGAGGTCACCGCATGTGTGGGAGGTGGAACAAAGGAGGAATCTGAGGCATGTAGAGTGGGACTAGGGGCTCTACTGAACTTAAACAATGATAACTATCCTAAACAACAGTATAGAAGGCATATTGACATTTGAGAGTGTTACGGTTTTCTTCCGGTGAAGGAGAGGAGGACCAAAATGCAGCGTGGTTAATTCGATACATCTTTAATGAAGATGATACACGAACAATACAAAACAATAAACATAACATGAAAACCTAAACAGCCTTATCTGGTGCAAACAAACACTAAGACAGGAACAATCACCCACGAAACACTCAAAGAATATGGCTGCCTAAATATGGTTCCCAAACAGAGACAACGATAAACACCTGCCTCTGATTGAGAACCACTCCAGGCAGCCATAGACTATTCTAGACAACCCCACTAACCACAATCCCATGACCTACAAAAACCCCAAGACAAAACACATCACATAAAATAACCCATGTCACACCCTGGCCTGACCAAAATAATAAAGAAAACACAAAATACTAAGACCAGGGCGTGACAGAGAGAGACATATAGCGAGGCATAAAGAAATCACAGGTGTTGATTGGGAGAGCTAGCTAAGACAACAACGGGTAAGACAAAAGCAGCTAATCAGCTAAGAAAACAACAGGTAAAATGGCGATAAATGGGCAGAGGATTGGTTAACTACACACAAGGCCTGAGTTCGGGGCCGACAGATAAACAACGTGGAGTACCGTGATATGAACAGTCCAGCAGGCATCAGCTATGTAGCCAAGTGATCATAGGGTCCAGTGAACAGCAATAGATGGAAAAAGGGAAGCTGCGGGGTAGTCGTTGCTACGCTAGTACGAGGGAGACACGGCGTCTAAAGTTAGCAGGCCGGGGGTAAGTAGAAGCATCTGCGCCGACGCTGGGCACAGTGGATGGAATTACGTCTGCGGGACCAGTTGTGGTGGTACGGCGGGGTGCCGTGGCGACAAAGGGACCGGGCCAGATGGCGGAAGAGGTATTGTAGTTGTAGGAATTTAGTTTGCTAGCTGGGAGATGCGCCTGGCTCAGGGCTAGCTTCGGGGCTGGGTCACTCGGTGGCAGCTAGCTAGCTTTGATGATTAGGAGTAATGGTCCAGGGTTTACGGCAGGAATACGGCGTTGTAGTGGAGAAAACAGTCCGAGGCTGACAGGTGTTAACCAGGCTAAAAAACGTCTGGTGCCTATGCAGAGGGTAAAGGCCGCTAGCAGTGGCTAACATTGACTAAATAGCTAGTAGCAAATTAGCTGCTTAGCTTCTGATGGCTAGCAACTGATGGAGGTTTTGGCTATAATGTCTAAAAACAAAATAGCGGGTTACCGGGAGGTAGATTTAATTTTAAAATATAAAAGAGATTGAAAAATAAATTGAAATGTATACAAAAAAATACAAAAAGTAAAGGGAGGACGACGCCATCTTGGAATTGCTGTATTGGAATATAGCTGTGGCCATCTGGCTAGTATCAACAAGGGTTTTCTACAACAGTAGCAACTTTAGCGCAGTTACAGTAACTAGTAGGGCTGCAGGATTTGGACAAAATATCTAATTGTGATATTTGGGGGGGGGGGGGGGGGGCATAAATTGCAATTTATGAATTGCAGCTTTTAAACACGTGAGTGTAAACTTGTTAATTCCATCAGACATAGTTAAAACAACTGACACTTCTAAAATGAGATCATATTCTGAATAGATACCGCAGCTAACCGAGTGAAATACTTTCCAACATTGTTATAGGCTGTATATGATACCATTATTACACCTACATATTAACAGACAAATGTTTAACATGATTATCAAAATATAGTGTGCTATAAGCACAGTACTTATTAATTAATTCATAACATTGAGTTTATTTTATCATTAGGCATATGATTTCTTAAATTAAGTTCATTTTTAATTCAGGCAGCCATAGGCTGCAGATGGAATAGGAAGCTTATGATTGTGTAGAAGTAAGTTCAATCATTATTATAATGGAATTATAAGTCAAAGTGCCTTAACCTACCAGTTGCAAGGTGCAGCCAGTGTCCAAAACATTGTAGTCTGGTCCACTCATTCAACGCAATGTTTCAACTTCTCCCTTCGTTTTGTTATAGTGTTGGGATGGCGACTTGGGAGAAATATCTGCAAGATGGAATCGTGTATCTCCTGTCAGCTTGTTTATCATCTTCTTGAAGCTGTCTTTGCTGACTGTGTAGATAGGAGACATGTCTTTGGTCACGTTATAGGTATAGCCTCTGATTTCCATGTGTCTGTGGCATGTTTTATATTCAAATGATTGAATACATTTGTAGTGTCGTCGCCACAACTCCGAGGCACTTTTTGCACAACACCTGCATTTGGTCGCTTTGCCTATAGCCAAAATACTGCCATACTCAGTAACAGTGTGTGGGTAAAATCACCAGGGAAGCCAAGCCAGGTGGAAAAAATACATATTACAACCTATGTGTTGTGATAATTGCGTTGTTTGCTCTATAACCTGTTAGTTCAATCATATGTTACAACAAACAGTTACATGACCTACAGCATGGCCAAGCAAGTTAATGTCTCTGACATTTTTGGACCACATAACAACTATTAAGTTACCACAGGTCATAAAGAAAACAAGCACTGACTACATTATCCAACACCATTTCAACTTCAACATCATCTAGTCAACTATGCTTAGTCTAATACAGTAACAACTAAAAGATAACAAATGATTTAGTCCAATCAAAGTAAGCCGAATATGATGTGGAATAATACATCTAGCTACATTTTAAACTTCCATCCTTTCAGGCCAGGGGCACAATGTATGAATTTATGTTTGAATCAGAATTGTTGTTATAATCATTGGCCAGTACAGAGAATGAAGTAAAACCACAAGTCAAACTCCCTATCTCCATCCATGACTAGTTTAGGAAAGAGATGATTTTAGCTAAATGGCTAGCCACCGGAGGACAACAACGCAACGATTCAATGACATTTGTCTTCTGATGTGATTTGTGTGAAGCCAAATCCAAACTGGCTTCCCTTCCCTTGTGCCAGGACCGTTCATAGCAGCGTTCACTCAGTTTAGGCACGCTACGGGCGGTAACAATGTCATACTCTTTTTGACCAGACAGCATCAGATAGATGGGCTACACATACTGAGACAGAGGGGCGCTCTTTCGTTCGATGGGATGCTTTCTCCGGTGAGATACATTCAGTCTTGCGATTTGAGGGATATTTATGAAACCCAGAGAGATAAAAGGTAAATCATTTTGTATGTTTTTTTCTTTGTTACATTTTTTGGGGAAGCCTGGCTCACTTTAGCATCCATGAATACATGCCACTGGCCATACCACTGAAGATGCACCCTTCTTTGGCACTATATCAAAGGTCTTGTTAGCACCAGCAGCACTCATGTTTCTGACAAGCACTCTGTGGTATAGCTGTTCTCTCCTCACCAGTATCTAACTGCTCACTCTTAGCGGGGACACTTGTAATGGGACAGCATGCCATGCAGAGAGTGAGAGAAACCATTTGTGATTGGTCAGCATCCTCTGCATGTAGAGAGGGAATGATGGGGTCTAGTTTATCGCGTTGGAGGAGGTACCGTAGTCTAGTTTTTGTTGTATTAACAGAGTGTGTAAAAAAGGAGAATCACAGCCTACAGGAGGGTAGCTCTCCAGGAACAGGCTCTCCGACCACCAAGCAACAGACAGACATGCATTGTCAAACACTACTGCCACCTTCTGGTTTGGAGTATTTTAACTGAGTGGCTGACGACTTCAAGGTCATTGCTGTGTGAACACGAGATTGGCTACCGAAACTGTTCAGAGTTGCTAAGTAGCCACCCGTGTGACAGTCCTACTGGTGTGTCTGAGCCATTTGATGAGTACTCTGGATGTAGATTTAGGATTCGTCACTATTACAAATAGAATACATGTAGTCAATGACAAAATGTATTCCGTCACAGACCCACACAGCTGCTAAAATTAAATGGACCCTGAGCTCCTAGAAATGCTGGGTCAAGTCAGAGAACTGTTCAATAAACCATTATAGCCTCTGAGCCCCGGGTCTATTTCCACACACCCGGCCTGCACCGGGGGACATCTCTCTCGCTCCCTTTTTCTTTCTCTCACTCTATCTTTAGCTCTCTCTCTCGCTCTTTAGCTCTCTCGCTCTTTAGCTCTCTCTCTCTCTAGCTCTCTCTCTCTAGCTCTCTCTCTCTAGCTCTCTCTCACTCTCGCTCTTTAGCTCGCTCTCTATATATAGCTCTCTCTCTATATATAGCTCTCTCTCTCTCTCTCTCTCTAGCTCTCTCTCTCTCTCTCTAGCTCTCTCTCTCTCTAGCTCTCTCTCTCTCTCTCTCTCTCTAGCTCTCTCTCTCTCTATAGCTCTCTCTCTCTGGCTCTCTCTCTCTCTCTCTCTCACTCTCTCTTTAGCCCTCTCTCTCTCACTCTCTCTTTAGCCCTCTCTCTCTCTCTCTCTTTAGCTCTCCCTCACACACACACAAAAGGCTAGGAATTGTTCCACATGCCAGGGAGAGCCATCCTAGACCTGGCCACTCACATGGCTAGAGTTAAGGGGGGGACATTTGATGCTGTGAGAACATCCTCCCTTCCCCCTAGTTGACTCCACTTGACCCTCCCTCCACATTCCTGGAGGTAATAACTTGAAATGTTTCAAAACTTTTTCTTCCTACTAAACCCATGGTCTTAAGTAGCATGGAGTCCCTCACCACCCACACATCCCCCGTGGGTGTGGTATTTATAAACTACCCTCACTCTATATACTACCAGCCGGCTGTGGTGGAGTGTAGACAGGACCTGGAAAGGACAGGCAGGAGGTCTGCCTTATATCACTGTGACTTGTTTTGGAAGGAGATGTTGAATGCCCATGCCCAGATGGCCATCCCTCTAGGAGGTTGTTGAAATGCCCAGATGGCCATCCCTCTGGGAGGTTGTTGAAATGCCATGCCCAGAAGGCCATCCCTGTTACCCCCTACTTCAAAGGCCGAACTCCACTAGTCATTGTGTCATTTGTTTGTTATTCTGTCTATTAGCAGACTCATCTTCTCTCCCAGCTGTGTTGCATTTGGGAGAACGCTGCTATGAAGGGCAATAAGAGATATTGATTTCATTAGCCTAGTCATTTTGACCTTTGCCTTTTTATTCATTAATTTGATGGTATAAATCATTGAGTTGTTTGCTGGAGATCAGAAAGAAGACAGAGGTTATGTTCCATTGTCCATGCTAGCGTACGACTTGTCCATGCTAGCGTACGACTTGTCCATGCTAGCGTACGACTTGTCCATGCTAGCGTACGACTTGTCCATGCTAGCGTACGACTTGTCCATGCTAGCGTACGACGTGTCCATGCTAGCGTACGACGTGTCCATGCTAGCGTACGACTTAGAATGCATCTCCAGCCCAATACATTGCTTCATTCTAAGTAGTATGACTGTTTGGATATCGGAACACAGACCGTTTTGGTTAGAAAGATTTAAAACTCATAGCGATATTTCAGCAATTTTACATATTTTGATCATGAGCTTTCAAGGTAAGTAAACAAATGTGAAAACATGTAATCACTGAACTTGCCCTTTAAGCTTGTATTTAGCAGGTGAACTGAATTATTGGCTTAATTAGATTCTATAATAACGCATGAAAACCATTTCAAACACATTCAATTGATTGGATTTATTTGACTTTTTCCGCAGGATTCCATGAATGCCTTGGCCCTGGATTTGGACTACCCAGCGCTACGGAAAAACAAAAACATAGACGCCTTCTTAAACAGATGTAAGATATATCATTGCTTTGAGGCAGACCTTGGTAATAAGATGCTTTGCATTATCTGAGGTAGCAAGGAAGAAGGAGATGGCAAAAGCAAGCAAGTGTGTTGTATGCGTTGCTATGGTGATTCAGAAACAGTGCAAATCAACATCCAGTAGAAAAAGTACAAATATTTTAACTCTGGCGCCAAGTCCCATCTACCGTGGCGGCTGATGGCATTCACTGCCAGGTTCAACGGCATTTACCTTCATGCTCTATCTCGTACCATCTAATCTAAACGCAGCTGAAGCATGGAGATATCCAGAGCACATAAATATGGCTCTATATTTAATATTGCTCGACTTCATATCTCCTTAATTCCTGGCTACTTTCAACATCGTAATCCATTGTCATCTTTAGTGTGCATTTGTAAATTCACTCGGGTGTGTCAGTGCGCTCTGGGCCATACATAATTCAGTGCGTTGTCAGATAGTCCTTGTGTAAATTCAGAGCGTTTCGCTCTCAGGAGTGTTCAGAGCAAAACATTGGAGGCTCAGGCCGAGGAGTAGGGTTTATCCGAGCATTCTGACCTCACAGCAGCAGTCAAGTACCCAAGCTAACTGGCTAAAGTTGCTTAACTTCAAGCAAATGAAATCAAGCAAATCAAATGGTATTTGTCACATACAACAGGTAGACCTTACAGTGAAGTGCTTACTTACAGGCCCTTAAACAACAATGCAGTTTTAAGAAATTGTAAAAAATAAATAAAAGTAACAAATATTTAAAGAGCAGCAGTAAAATAACAGTAGCAAGGCTTTATACAGGGGGAGTCAATGTGGAGGCTATATACAGGGGGTACCGGTACAGAGTCAATGTGGAGGCTATATACCAGGGGGTACCAGTACAGAGTCAATGTGGAGGCTATATACAGGGGGTACCAGTACAGAGTCAATGTGGAGGCTATATACAGGGGTACCAGTACAGAGTCAATGTGGAGGCTATATACAGGGGTACCAGTACAGAGTCAATGTGGAGGCTATATACAGGGGGTACCAGTACAGAGTCAATGTGGAGGCTATATACAGGGGGTACCAGTACAGAGTCAATGTGGAGGCTATATACAGGGGTACCAGTACAGAGTCAATGTGGAGGCTATATACAGGGGGTACCAGTACAGAGTCAATGTGGAGGCTATATACAGGGGGTACCAGTACAGAGTCAATGTGGAGGCTATATACAGGGGGTACCAGTACAGAGTCAATGTGGAGACTATATACAGGGGGTACCAGTACAGAGTCAATGTGGAGGCTTTATACAGGGGTACCAGTACAGAGTCAATGTGGAGGCTATATACAGGGGGTACCGGTACAGAGTCAATGTGGAGGCTATATACAGGGGGTACCAGTACAGAGTCAATGTGGAGGCTTTATACAGGGAGTACCAGTACAGAGTCAATGTGGAGACTATATACAGGGGGTACCAGTACAGAGTCAATGTGGAGGCTTTATACAGGGGTACCAGTACAGAGTCAATGTGGAGGCTATATACAGGGGGTACCGGTACAGAGTCAATGTGGAGGCTTTATACAGGGGTACCAGTACAGAGTCAATGTGGAGGCTATATACAGGGGGTACCGGTACAGAGTCAATGTGGAGGCTTTATACAGGGGTACCAGTACAGAGTCAATGTGGAGGCTATATACAGGGGGTACCGGTACAGAGTCAATGTGGAGGCTTTATACAGGGGGTACCAGTACAGAGTCAATGTGGAGGCTATATACAGGGGGTACCGGTACAGAGTCAATGTGGAGGCTATATACAGGGGGTACCAGTACAGAGTCAATGTGGAGGCTTTATACAGGGGGTACCGGTACAGAGTCAATGTGGAGGCTATATACAGGGGGTACCAGTACAGAGTCAATGTGGAGGCTATATACAGGGGTACCAGTACAGAGTCAATGTGGAGGCTTTATACAGGGGGTACCGGTACAGAGTCAATGTGGAGGCTATATACAGGGGGTACCAGTACAGAGTCAATGTGGAGGCTTTATACAGGGGGTACCAGTACAGAGTCAATGTGGAGGCTATATACAGGGGGTACCAGTACAGAGTCAATGTGGAGGCTATATACCAGGGGGTACAGGTACAGAGTCAATGTGGAGGCTATATACAGGGGGTACCAGTACAGAGTCAATGTGGAGGCTTTATACAGGGGGTACCAGTACAGAGTCAATGTGGAGGCTTTATACAGGGGGTACCAGTACAGAGTCAATGTGGAGGCTATATACAGGGGGTACCAGTACAGAGTCAATGTGGAGGCTATATACAGGGGGTACCAGTACAGAGTCAATGTGGAGGCTATATACAGGGGGTACCAGTACAGAGTCAATGTGGAGGCTTTATACAGGGGGTACCGGTACAGAGTCAATGTGGAGGCTATATACAGGGGGTACCAGTACAGAGTCAATGTGGAGGCTTTATACAGGGGTACCAGTACAGAGTCAATGTGGAGGCTATATACAGGGGGTACCGGTACAGAGTCAATGTGGAGGCTTTATACAGGGGTACCAGTACAGAGTCAATGTGGAGGTTATATACAGGGGGTACCAGTACAGAGTCAATGTGGAGGTTATATACAGGGGGTACCAGTACAGAGTCAATGTGGAGGCTATATACAGGGGTACCAGTACAGAGTCAATGTGGAGGCTTTATACAGGGGTACCAGTACAGAGTCAATGTGGAGGCTATATACAGGGGGTACCGGTACAGAGTCAATGTGGAGGCTTTATACAGGGGTACCAGTACAGAGTCAATGTGGAGGCTATATACAGGGGGTACCGGTACAGAGTCAATGTGGAGGCTTTATACAGGGGGTACCAGTACAGAGTCAATGTGGAGGCTATATACAGGGGGTACCGGTACAGAGTCAATGTGGAGGCTATATACAGGGGGTACCAGTACAGAGTCAATGTGGAGGCTTTATACGGGGGGTACCGGTACAGAGTCAATGTGGAGGCTATATACAGGGGGTACCAGTACAGAGTCAATGTGGAGGCTATATACAGGGGGTACCAGTACAGAGTCAATGTGGAGGCTTTATACAGGGGGTACCAGTACAGAGTCAATGTGGAGGCTATATACAGGGGGTACCAGTACAGAGTCAATGTGGAGGCTATATACCAGGGGGTACAGGTACAGAGTCAATGTGGAGGCTATATACAGGGGGTACCAGTACAGAGTCAATGTGGAGGCTATATACAGGGGGTACCAGTACAGAGTCAATGTGGAGGCTATATACAGGGGGTACCAGTACAGAGTCAATGTGGAGACTATATACAGGGGGTACCAGTACAGAGTCAATGTGGAGGCTTTATACAGGGGTACCAGTACAGAGTCAATGTGGAGGCTATATACAGGGGGTACCGGTACAGAGTCAATGTGGAGGCTATATACAGGGGGTACCAGTACAGAGTCAATGTGGAGGCTTTATACAGGGAGTACCAGTACAGAGTCAATGTGGAGACTATATACAGGGGTACCAGTACAGAGTCAATGTGGAGGCTTTATACAGGGGTACCAGTACAGAGTCAATGTGGAGGCTATATACAGGGGGTACCGGTACAGAGTCAATGTGGAGGCTTTATACAGGGGTACCAGTACAGAGTCAATGTGGAGGCTATATACAGGGGGTACCGGTACAGAGTCAATGTGGAGGCTTTATACAGGGGTACCAGTACAGAGTCAATGTGGAGGCTATATACAGGGGGTACCGGTACAGAGTCAATGTGGAGGCTTTATACAGGGGGTACCAGTACAGAGTCAATGTGGAGGCTATATACAGGGGGTACCGGTACAGAGTCAATGTGGAGGCTATATACAGGGGGTACCAGTACAGAGTCAATGTGGAGGCTTTATACAGGGGGTACCGGTACAGAGTCAATGTGGAGGCTATATACAGGGGGTACCAGTACAGAGTCAATGTGGAGGCTATATACAGGGGTACCAGTACAGAGTCAATGTGGAGGCTTTATACAGGGGGTACCGGTACAGAGTCAATGTGGAGGCTATATACAGGGGGTACCAGTACAGAGTCAATGTGGAGGCTTTATACAGGGGGTACCAGTACAGAGTCAATGTGGAGGCTATATACAGGGGGTACCAGTACAGAGTCAATGTGGAGGCTATATACCAGGGGGTACAGGTACAGAGTCAATGTGGAGGCTATATACAGGGGGTACCAGTACAGAGTCAATGTGGAGGCTTTATACAGGGGGTACCAGTACAGAGTCAATGTGGAGGCTTTATACAGGGGGTACCAGTACAGAGTCAATGTGGAGGCTATATACAGGGGGTACCAGTACAGAGTCAATGTGGAGGCTATATACAGGGGGTACCAGTACAGAGTCAATGTGGAGGCTATATACAGGGGGTACCAGTACAGAGTCAATGTGGAGGCTTTATACAGGGGGTACCGGTACAGAGTCAATGTGGAGGCTATATACAGGGGGTACCAGTACAGAGTCAATGTGGAGGCTTTATACAGGGGTACCAGTACAGAGTCAATGTGGAGGCTATATACAGGGGGTACCGGTACAGAGTCAATGTGGAGGCTTTATACAGGGGTACCAGTACAGAGTCAATGTGGAGGTTATATACAGGGGGTACCAGTACAGAGTCAATGTGGAGGTTATATACAGGGGGTACCAGTACAGAGTCAATGTGGAGGCTATATACAGGGGTACCAGTACAGAGTCAATGTGGAGGCTTTATACAGGGGTACCAGTACAGAGTCAATGTGGAGGCTATATACAGGGGGTACCGGTACAGAGTCAATGTGGAGGCTTTATACAGGGGTACCAGTACAGAGTCAATGTGGAGGCTATATACAGGGGGTACCGGTACAGAGTCAATGTGGAGGCTTTATACAGGGGGTACCAGTACAGAGTCAATGTGGAGGCTATATACAGGGGGTACCGGTACAGAGTCAATGTGGAGGCTATATACAGGGGGTACCAGTACAGAGTCAATGTGGAGGCTTTATACGGGGGGTACCGGTACAGAGTCAATGTGGAGGCTATATACAGGGGGTACCAGTACAGAGTCAATGTGGAGGCTATATACAGGGGGTACCAGTACAGAGTCAATGTGGAGGCTTTATACAGGGGGTACCAGTACAGAGTCAATGTGGAGGCTATATACAGGGGGTACCAGTACAGAGTCAATGTGGAGGCTATATACCAGGGGGTACAGGTACAGAGTCAATGTGGAGGCTATATACAGGGGGTACCAGTACAGAGTCAATGTGGAGGCTTTATACAGGGGGTACCAGTACAGAGTCAATGTGGAGGCTTTATACAGGGGGTACCAGTACAGAGTCAATGTGGAGGCTATATACAGGGGGTACCAGTACAGAGTCAATGTGGAGGCTATATACAGGGGGTACCAGTACAGAGTCAATGTGGAGGCTATATACAGGGGGTACCAGTACAGAGTCAATGTGGAGGCTTTATACAGGGGGTACCGGTACAGAGTCAATGTGGAGGCTATATACAGGGGGTACCAGTACAGAGTCAATGTGGAGGCTATATACAGGGGTACCAGTACAGAGTCAATGTGGAGGCTTTATACAGGGGGTACCGGTACAGAGTCAATGTGGAGGCTATATACAGGGGGTACCAGTACAGAGTCAATGTGGAGGCTTTATACAGGGGGTACCGGTACAGAGTCAATGTGGAGGCTATATACAGGGGGTACCAGTACAGAGTCAATGTGGAGGCTATATACAGGGGTACCAGTACAGAGTCAATGTGGAGGCTTTATACAGGGGGTACCGGTACAGAGTCAATGTGGAGGCTATATACAGGGGGTACCAGTACAGAGTCAATGTGGAGGCTTTATACAGGGGGTACCAGTACAGAGTCAATGTGGAGGCTATATACAGGGGGTACCAGTACAGAGTCAATGTGGAGGCTATATACCAGGGGGTACAGGTACAGAGTCAATGTGGAGGCTATATACAGGGGGTACCAGTACAGAGTCAATGTGGAGGCTTTATACAGGGGGTACCAGTACAGAGTCAATGTGGAGGCTTTATACAGGGGGTACCAGTACAGAGTCAATGTGGAGGCTATATACAGGGGGTACCAGTACAGAGTCAATGTGGAGGCTATATACAGGGGGTACCAGTACAGAGTCAATGTGGAGGCTTTATACAGGGGGTACCAGTACAGAGTCAATGTGGAGGCTATATACAGGGGGTACCAGTACAGAGTCAATGTGGAGGCTATATACCAGGGGGTACCGGTACATAGTCAATGTGGAGGCTATATACAGGGGGTACCAGTACAGAGTCAATGTGGAGGCTATATACCAGGGGGTACAGGTACAGAGTCAATGTGGAGGCTATATACAGGGGGTACCAGTACAGAGTCAATGTGGAGGCTTTATACAGGGGGTACCAGTACAGAGTCAATGTGGAGGCTTTATACAGGGGGTACCAGTACAGAGTCAATGTGGAGGCTATATACAGGGGGTACCAGTACAGAGTCAATGTGGAGGCTATATACAGGGGGTACCAGTACAGAGTCAATGTGGAGGCTTTATACAGGGGGTACCAGTACAGAGTCAATGTGGAGGCTATATACAGGGGGTACCAGTACAGAGTCAATGTGGAGGCTATATACCAGGGGGTACAGGTACAGAGTCAATGTGGAGGCTGTATACAGGGGGTACCAGTACAGAGTCAATGTGGAGGCTTTATACAGGGGTACCAGTACAGAGTCAATGTGGAGGCTATATACAGGGGGTACCAGTACAGAGTCAATGTGGAGGCTGTATACAGGGGGTACCAGTACAGAGTCAATGTGGAGGCTTTATACAGGGGTACCAGTACAGAGTCAATGTGGAGGCTATATACAGGGGGTACCAGTACAGAGTCAATGTGGAGGCTGTATACAGGGGGTACCAGTACAGAGTCAATGTGGAGGCTATATACAGGGGGTACCAGTACAGAGTCAATGTGGAGGCTTTATACAGGGGGTACAGGTACAGAGTCAATGTGGAGGCTATATACAGGGGGTACCAGTACAGAGTCAATGTGGAGGCTTTATACAGGGGGTACAGGTACAGAGTCAATGTGGAGGCTTTATACAGGGGGTACCGGTACAGAGTCAATGTGGAGGCTATATACAGGGGGTACCAGTACAGAGTCAATGTGGAGGCTTTATACAGGGGGTACCAGTACAGAGTCAATGTGGAGGCTATATACAGGGGGTACCAGTACAGAGTCAATGTGGAGGCTATATACCAGGGGGTACAGGTACAGAGTCAATGTGGAGGCTGTATACAGGGGGTACCAGTACAGAGTCAATGTGGAGGCTTTATACAGGGGTACCAGTACAGAGTCAATGTGGAGGCTGTATACAGGGGGTACCAGTACAGAGTCAATGTGGAGGCTATATACAGGGGGTACCAGTACAGAGTCAATGTGGAGGCTTTATACAGGGGTACCAGTACAGAGTCAATGTGGAGGCTATATACAGGGGGTACCAGTACAGACTCAATGTGGAGGCTTTATACAGGGGGTACCAGTACAGAGTCAATGTGGAGGCTTTATACAGGGGGTACCAGTACAGAGTCAATGTGGAGGCTATATACAGGGGGTACCAGTACAGAGTCAATGTGGAGGCTATATACAGGGGGTACCAGTACAGAGTCAATGTGGAGGCTTTATACAGGGGGTACCAGTACAGAGTCAATGTGGAGGCTATATACAGGGGGTACCAGTACAGAGTCAATGTGGAGGCTATATACCAGGGGGTACAGGTACAGAGTCAATGTGGAGGCTGTATACAGGGGGTACCAGTACAGAGTCAATGTGGAGGCTTTATACAGGGGTACCAGTACAGAGTCAATGTGGAGGCTATATACAGGGGGTACCAGTACAGAGTCAATGTGGAGGCTGTATACAGGGGGTACCAGTACAGAGTCAATGTGGAGGCTATATACAGGGGGTACCAGTACAGAGTCAATGTGGAGGCTTTATACAGGGGGTACAGGTACAGAGTCAATGTGGAGGCTATATACAGGGGGTACCAGTACAGAGTCAATGTGGAGGCTTTATACAGGGGGTACAGGTACAGAGTCAATGTGGAGGCTTTATACAGGGGGTACCGGT
This sequence comes from Oncorhynchus mykiss, assembly GCF_057628025.1. NCBI lineage: Eukaryota > Metazoa > Chordata > Actinopteri > Salmoniformes > Salmonidae > Oncorhynchus > Oncorhynchus mykiss. Next base: position 12,472,598 of record NC_143029.1, read on the forward strand.
ACAGAGTCAATGTGGAGGCTATATACAGGGGGTACCAGTACAGAGTCAATGTGGAGGCTTTATACAGGGGGTACCAGTACAGAGTCAATGTGGAGGCTATATACAGGGGGTACCAGTACAGAGTCAATGTGGAGGCTATATACCAGGGGGTACAGGTACAGAGTCAATGTGGAGGCTGTATACAGGGGGTACCAGTACAGAGTCAATGTGGAGGCTTTATACAGGGGTACCAGTACAGAGTCAATGTGGAGGCTATATACAGGGGGTACCAGTACAGAGTCAATGTGGAGGCTGTATACAGGGGGTACCAGTACAGAGTCAATGTGGAGGCTATATACAGGGGGTACCAGTACAGAGTCAATGTGGAGGCTTTATACAGGGGGTACAGGTACAGAGTCAATGTGGAGGCTATATACAGGGGGTACCAGTACAGAGTCAATGTGGAGGCTTTATACAGGGGGTACAGGTACAGAGTCAATGTGGAGGCTTTATACAGGGGGTACCGGTACAGAGTCAATGTGGAGGCTTTATACAGGGGGTACCAGTACAGAGTCAATGTGGAGGCTTTATACAGGGGGTACCAGTACAGAGTCAATGTGGAGGCTTTATACAGGGGGTACCAGTACAGAGTCAATGTGGAGGCTTTATACAGGGGGTACCAGTACAGAGTCAATGTGGAGGCTATATACAGGGGGAGTCAATGTGTCAATGTGGAGGCTATATACAGGTGGTACCAGTACAGAGTCAATGTGGAGGCTATATACCAGGGGGTACCAGTACAGAGTCAATGTGGAGGCTATATACCAGGGGGTACAGGTACAGAGTCAATGTGGAGGCTATATACCAGGGGGTACCGGTACAGAGTCAATGTGGAGGCTATATACAGGGGGTACCAGTACAGAGTCAATGTGGAGGCTATATACAGGGGGTACCAGTACAGAGTCAATGTGGAGGCTATATACAGGGGGTACCAGTACAGAGTCAATGTGGAGGCTATATACCAGGGGGTACAGGTACAGAGTCAATGTGGAGGCTATATACAGGGGGAGTCAATGTGTCAATGTGGAGGCTATATACAGGGGGTACCAGTACAGAGTCAATGTGGAGGCTATATACAGGGGGAGTCAATGTGTCAATGTGGAGGCTATATACAGGGGGTACCAGTACAGAGGCAATGTGGAGGCTATATACAGGGGGTACCAGTACAGAGTCAATGTGGAGGTTATATACAGGGGGTACCAGTACAGAGTCAATGTGGAGGCTTTATACAGGGGGAGTCAATGTGTCAATGTGGAGGCTATATACAGGGGGTACCAGTACAGAGTCAATGTGGAGGCTTTATACAGGGGGTACCAGTACAGAGTCAATGTGGAGGCTTTATACAGGGGGTACCAGTACAGAGTCAATGTGGAGGCTATATACAGGGGGAGTCAATGTGTCAATGTGGAGGCTTTATACAGGGGGTACCAGTACAGAGTCAATGTGGAGGCTTTATACAGGGGGAGTCAATGTGTCAATGTGGAGGCTATATACAGGTGGTACCAGTACAGAGTCAATGTGGAGACTATATACAGGGGGTACCAGTACAGAGTCAATGTGGAGGCTATATACAGGGGGTACCAGTACAGACTCAATGTGGAGGCTTTATACAGGGGGTACCAGTACAGAGTCAATGTGGAGGCTTTATACAGGGGGTACCGGTACAGAGTCAATGTGGAGGTTATATACAGGGGGTACCGGTACAGAGTCAATGTGGAGGTTATATACAGGGGGTACCGGTACAGAGTCAATGTGGAGGTTATATACAGGGGGTACCGGTACAGAGTCAATGTGGAGGTTATATACAGGGGGTACCGGTACAGAGTCAATGTGGAGGCTTTATACAGGGGGTACCGGTACAGAGTCAATGTGGAGGCTATATACAGGGGGTACCGGTACAGAGTCAATGTGGAGGCTATATACAGGGGGTACCGGTACAGAGTCAATGTGGAGGCTATATACAGGGGGTACCGGTACAGAGTCAATGTGGAGGCTATATACAGGGGGTACCAGTACAGAGTCAATGTGGAGGCTATATACAGGGGTACCAGTACAGAGTCAATGTGGAGGCTATATACAGGGGGTACCAGTACAGAGTCAATGTGGAGGCTTTATACAGGGGTACCAGTACAGAGTCAATGTGGAGGCTATATACAGGGGGTACCAGTACAGAGTCAATGTGGAGGCTTTATACAGGGGGTACCAGTACAGAGTCAATGTGGAGGCTTTATACAGGGGGTACCAGTACAGAGTCAATGTGGAGGCTTTATACAGGGGTACCAGTACAGAGTCAATGTGGAGGCTTTATACAGGGGTACCAGTACAGAGTCAATGTGGAGGCTTTATACAGGGGTACCAGTACAGAGTCAATGTGGAGGCTTTATACAGGGGGTACCAGTACAGAGTCAATGTGGAGGCTTTATACAGGGGTACCAGTACAGAGTCAATGTGGAGGCTATATACAGGGGGTACCAGTACAGAGTCAATGTGGAGGCTTTATACAGGGGGTACCAGTACAGACTCAATGTGGAGGCTTTATACAGGGGGTACCAGTACAGAGTCAATGTGGAGGCTTTATACAGGGGGTACCAGTACAGAGTCAATGTGGAGGCTTTATACAGGGGGTACCAGTACAGACTCAATGTGGAGGCTTTATACAGGGGGTACCAGTACAGACTCAATGTGGAGGCTTTATACAGGGGTACCAGTACAGAGTCAATGTGGAGGCTTTATACAGGGGTACCAGTACAGAGTCAATGTGGAGGCTTTATACAGGGGGTACCAGTACAGAGTCAATGTGGAGGCTTTATACAGGGGTACCAGTACAGAGTCAATGTGGAGGCTTTATACAGGGGTACCAGTACAGAGTCAATGTGGAGGCTATATACAGGGGGTACCAGTACAGAGTCAATGTGGAGGCTATATACAGGGGGTACCAGTACAGAGTCAATGTGGAGGCTATATACATGGGGTACCAGTACAGAGTCAATGTGGAGGCTATATACATGGGGTACCAGTACAGAGTCAATGTGGAGGTTATATACAGGGGGTACCAGTACAGAGTCAATGTGGAGGCTATATACAGGGGGTACCAGTACAGAGTCAATGTGGAGGCTATATACAGGGGGTACCGGTACAGAGTCAATGTGGAGGCTATATACAGGGGGTACCGGTACAGAGTCAATGTGGAGGCTATATACAGGGGGTACCAGTACAGAGTCAATGTGGAGGCTATATACATGGGGTACCAGTACAGAGTCAATGTGGAGGCTATATACAGGGGGTACCAGTACAGAGTCAATGTGGAGGTTATATACAGGGGGTACCGGTACAGAGTCAATGTGGAGGCTTTATACAGGGGGTACCGGTACAGAGTCAATGTGGAGGCTATATACAGGGGGTACCAGTACAGAGTCAATGTGGAGGTTATATACAGGGGGTACCGGTACAGAGTCAATGTGGAGGCTATATACAGGGGGTACCAGTACAGAGTCAATGTGGAGGCTATATACAGGGGGTACCGGTACAGAGTCAATGTGGAGGTTATATACAGGGGGTACCGGTACAGAGTCAATGTGGAGGCTATATACAGGGGGTACCGGTACAGAGTCAATGTGGAGGCTATATACAGGGGGTACCGGTACAGAGTCAATGTGGAGGCTATATACAGGGGGTACCAGTACAGAGTCAATGTGGAGGCTATATACAGGTGGTACCGGTACAAAGTCAATGTGGAGGCTATATACAGGTGGTACCAGTACAGAGTCAATGTGGAGGCTATATACAGGGGGTACCAGTACAGAGTCAATGTGGAGGCTATATACAGGGGGTACCGGTACAGAGTCAATGTGGAGGCTATATACAGGGGGTACCGGTACAGAGTCAATGTGGAGGCTATATACAGGGGGTACCGGTACAGAGTCAATGTGGAGGCTATATACAGGGGGTACCGGTACAGAGTCAATGTGCAGGCTATATACAGGGGGTACCGGTACAGAGTCAATGTGGAGGCTATATACAGGGGGTACCGGTACAGAGTCAATGTGGAGGCTATATACAGGGGGTACCGGTACAGAGTCAATGTGGAGGCTATATACAGGGGGTACCAGTACAGAGTCAATGTGGAGGCTATATACAGGGGGTACCAGTACAGAGTCAATGTGGAGGCTATATACAGGGGGTACCAGTACAGAGTCAATGTGGAGGCTTTATACAGGGGGTACCGGTACATAGTCAATGTGGAGGCTATATACAGGGGGTACCGGTACAGAGTCAATGTGGAGGCTATATACAGGGGGTACCGGTACAGAGTCAATGTGGAGGCTATATACAGGGGGTACCGGTACAGAGTCAATGTGGAGGCTATATACAGGGGGTACCAGTACAGAGTCAATGTGGAGGCTATATACAGGGGGTACCAGTACAGAGTCAATGTGGAGGCTTTATACAGGGGGTACCGGTACAGAGTCAATGTGGAGGCTATATACAGGGGGTACCGGTACAGAGTCAATGTGGAGGATATATACAGGGGGTACCAGTACAGAGTCAATGTGGAGGCTATATACAGGGGGTACCGGTACAGAGTCAATGTGGAGGCTATATACAGGGGGTACCAGTACAGAGTCAATGTGGAGGCTTTATACAGGGGGTACCAGTACAGAGTCAATGTGGAGGCTATATACAGGGGTACCAGTACAGAGTCAATGTGGAGGCTATATACAGGGGGTACCAGTACAGAGTCAATGTGGAGGCTATATACAGGGGGTACCAGTACAGAGTCAATGTGGAGGCTATATACAGGGGGTACCAGTACAGAGTCAATGTGGAGGCTATATACAGGGGGTACCAGTACAGAGTCAATGTGGAGGCTATATACAGGTGGTACCGGTATAGAGTCAATGTGCGGGGGCACCGGTTAGTCGATGTAATTGAGGTAATATGTAGGTAGAGTTAAAGTGACTATGCATAGATAATAAACAGAGTAGCGGCAGCATAAAAGAGGGGGGCAATGCAAATAGTCTGGGTAGTCATTTGATTAGCTGTTCAGGAGTCTTATGGGTTGGGGGTAGAAGCTGTTAAGAAGCCTTTTTGACCTAGACTTGGCACTCTGGTACCGCTTGTCGTGCGGTAGCAGAGAAAACAGTCTATGACTTGGGTGGCTGGTGTCTTTGACAATTTTTAGGGCCTCTGACACTGCTTGGTATAGAGGTCCTGGATGGCAGGAAGCTTGGCCCCAGTGATGTACTGGGCTGTACGCACTACCCTCTGTAGTACCTTGCAGTCGGAAGCCGAGAAGTTGCCACACCAGGCAGTGACGCAACCAGTCAAGATGCTCTCGATGGGGCAGCTGTCAAACTTTTTGAGGATCTGAGGGCTCATGCCAATCTTATCAGTCTCCTGAGGGGGAATAGGCTTTGTCGTGTCCTCTTCACAACTGTCTTGGTGTTTGGACCATGATAGTTTGTTGTTGATGTGGACACCAAGGAACTTGAAACTCTCGATCCTGCTCCACTGCAGCCCCATCGATGAGAATGTTTGCGTGCTCGGTCCTACTTTTCCTCTAGTCCACAATCATCTCGTTTGTCTTGATCATGTTGAGGGAGAGGTTGTTATCCTGGCACCACACGGCCAGGTCTCTGACCTCCCTGTATGCTGTCTCATCATTGTCGGTGATCAGGCCTACCACTGTTGTGTAATCCGTAAACTTAATGATGGAGTTGTGCCTGGCCATGCAGTCATGAGTAAACGGGGTACAGGAGGGGACTGAGCACGCACCCCTGAGGGGCCCCCGTGTTGAGGATCAGCGTGGCGGATGTGTTGTTACCTACCATTACCACCTGGGTGTGGCCCATCAGGAAGTCCAGGATCTTGTTTATGGTGTTGAACGCACTATGGTGTTGAACGCTGAGCTGTAGTCAATGAATAGCATTCTCACATAGGTGTTCCTTTTGTCCAGGTGGGAAAGGGCAGTGTGGAGTGCAATAGAACCTGCATCATCTGTGGATCTGTTTGGGCGGTATGCAAATTGGAGTGGGTCTAGGGTTTCTGGGATAAGGGTGTTGATGTGAGCCATGACCAGCCTTTCAAAGCACTTCATGGCTACAGATGTGAGTGCTATGGGTCGGTAGTCATTTAGGCAGGTTACCTTAGTGTTCTTGGGCACAGGGACTATGGTGGTCTGCTTGAAACATGTTGGTATTACAGACTCAGTCAGGGAGAGGTTGAAAATGTCATTGAAGACACTTGCCAGTTGGTCAGCGCATATTTGGAGTACACATCCTGGTAATCCATCTGGCCCAGAGGCCTTGTGAATGTTGACCTGTTATGGTCACATCGGCTAAGGAGAGCGTGATCACACAGTTGTCCAGAACAGCTGGTGCTCGCATGCATGTTTCAGTGTTACTTGCTTCGAAGCGAGCATAGAAGTAATTTAGCTCATCTGGTAGGCTCGTGTCACTGGGCAGCTCGCGGCTGTGCTTCCCTTTGTAGTCTGTATTAGTTTGAAAGCCCTGCCACATCCAACGAGCATCGGAGCCAGTGTTGTACGATTCAATCTTAGTCCTGTATTGACGCTTTGCCTGTTTGATTGATTGTTCGTCGGAAGACATAGCGGGATTTCTTATAAGCTTGAAAGCTCTACCCTTTTAGCTCAGTGCGGATGTTGCCTGAAATCCATGGCTACTGGTTGGGGTATGTACGTAGGGTCACTGTGGGGGACGACCTATTGATGAAGCCAGTGACTGATGTGGTTTACTACCCAATGCCATCGGAAGAATCCCGGAACATATTCCAGTCTGTGCTAGATTTGTGTCTGGAATTTGTGCCAATCAAAAGCTTGGCACTAAAATGGTGATCTGCATTTTTGTCAATTTAGTTATTGACATAGCTTTGTTCTGTTTTAATGTTCTCAAGCTATATAGTACTCTAAATACCCCAATTCATGTTAAGTTCAAAAGAATGCAAGATCAACATTGCTGACTGGGGGAATGGACTGTACAAGGTGTCTGAAGCATTCCAAAGGGATGCTGGCCCATGTTTACTCCAATAATGTGTCAAGTTGGCTGGATGTCCTTTGGGTGCTTGACAATTCTTGATACACACTGGAAACGGTTGAGTGTGGAAAACCCCAGAAGCGTTGCAGTTCTTGACACAAACTGGTGCGCCAGACACTTACTATCATACCCTGTTCAAAGGATCTTTTGTCTTGCCCATTAGCCTTCTGAATGGCACACATACAACCCATGTCTCAATGTTTAAAAATCCTTATTTAACCTGTATCTTCCCTTCATCTACACTGATTTTAAAGTGACAAGTGACATCAATAAGGGGTCATAGCTTTCATCCAGATTCACCTGGACAGTCTGTCATGGAAAGAGCCTGTGTCCTTAATGTTTTGTACACTCAGTGTAGTTCCAAGCTCTTGTAATGAGAGAAGAACTTATTCTGAATATATTCTGATCATTTTACTCACCTAGTGACTGTAACCGTGCTACTGGCAACAATTTACTTCTGTTTTTAGCCGCTGTTTACTGACACCTGTCATAACAGAACTAAGTGCATTCGTAAATTGATCAATTATTCTGCACTCGGGTGCACTGTCGACCAAGAGTGTTCTGCCATTGGATTGTTTTGCCAGTGTGAATGTACAACCTCTCCCTTAGTTCCAGGTTTATAACAATTAACTACAGTTTCTGTATCAACCCTGCCTTGCAATATTTCATATCAGAAGACTATATAATAACCAGTATGAAACCCGACGCCAAACATATATCACCTTTACTGTAGCAATTGGTGACACAACACAGGTAGACGGGCAAGTTAAGGTAACTAACCACTGGTACAACTGCAAAGGTATTTGACCTCTGTGAGGCCCTTGCTGACCTCTCCTTTGAACGCAACCGTTTGGGTGGGCCTCTGTTTGCAAGGTAACCCATTTGACCTCTGACCTCTGTCTGTCCTGTAGATGAGAAGGCCATGGTTAAGATGCGGGACCTGCAGATCAAACTGGAGGACTTTGACAAGGTCAAGATGATCGGCAGAGGAGCCTATGGAGAGGTGCAACTGGTGAGAAACTCCCTCCGTGTGTTTGTGGCACAAAGATACAATGATACACAAACAGATGAAGAATATTTACATTCCTCACTGCCTCTGTGAGCTCTTGCGTTTGTGTCTCCCCCTTCCAGGTGCCTGTCTGTCTGCATTTTTTTTTCTTTGTGTATTTTTCAGGTTCTGTGTACCTTGTAATAAAGGCATGTTTAGACAGGTCGTGTGTGTGTGTGTGTGTATATGTGTGTTGGAAAGATTAATTTTGTGTCTGAAGTCTTGTGTGAAGAGGGGGGGGGGCTGGTCGATCTGTGTGTACATGTTGTCCTGTGGGTGTCTTGTGTTTTTTTTTGTGTGTTGTCATGTTGTTTGCAGGACTTTATGTTATCAAGGGTCTTCAATGGCATTCTCTGCCACTTTGTCACAGTCAAAGTGACATTGTATCTTGTCTACTGGTGACTATGTTATGAATGTGTGTTTATACTGCTTTCTTTTGACGGTTTCCCTCGTAAAAAAAATCTTGAATCTCAGTAGCGTCTACTACTTGTATAAATAAAGTGTGTGTGTGGCCGTGTGTGTGTGGCCGTGTGTGTAATCTTATACCTCGTCATCTCAAGCTCTAAATTTAAAGACTCAATCATGGACACTGACAGTTGTGGCTGCTTTGTGTGATGTATTGTTGTCTCTACCTTCTTGCCCTTTGCTGTTGTCTGTGCCCAATAATGTTTGAACCATGTTTTGTGCTGCTACCATGTTGTCATGTTGTGTTGCTACCATGCTGTGTTATGTGTTGCTGCCTTGTTGTGTTGCTGCCTTGCTATGTTGTTGTCTTATGTCTCTCAATGTAGTGTTGTGTCATCATGATGTGTGTTTTGTCCTTTTAATCCCAGCCCCCGTCCCAACAGGAGGCCTTTTGCCTTTTGGTAGGCCGGCATTGTAAATAAGAATTTGTTCTTAACTGACTTGTGAGGTTAAATAAAGGTGAAATAAAAAATGTACCTCCCGTCCTCCAGGTCCGCCACAAGGCGTCTCAGAAGGTGTACGCCATGAAACAGCTGAGCAAGTTTGAGATGATCAAACGCTCTGACTCCGCCTTCTTCTGGGAGGAGAGAGACATCATGGCCTTCTCCAACAGCCCCTGGGTCGTCCAGGTGAGAGAGACTTGCACTCATACACGTACAGTACACACACCTCTCACATACTCCAAATGTCAGTCAAGCTTTTATTGTTGTGATATGTGTTTTCCAGCTGTGCTGTGCTTTCCAAGATGACCTCCACCTCTACATGGTGATGGAGTATATGCCTGGTGGAGATCTGGTCACCCTGACCATGAACTACGACATGCCAGAGAAGTGGGTCCGTTTCTACACTGCCGAGGTGGTGCTGGCGCTAGATGCCATCCACTCTATGGGTTTCATCCACCGCGATGTGAAACCGGACAACATACTACTGGACCAAAATGGCCACCTCAAGCTGGCTGACTTTGGCACCTGCATGAAGATGGACTCTGTGAGTTTGCAGGGGAGTTGGAGAATTGGCTGAGGGTCTAGGGAAGTGCTACCTGGTCCTGGGGAGCCAAAGGGGCTCACATTTAGTTGTTTTGCCTTAGCACTAACACATTCGAATCAACTCGTCATCAAGCCTTCACTTGAATCAGGTGTGTTAGTGCTAAGGAAAAAACCTAAATGTGCACCCCTTCGGGTCCCCAGGACTGGGAAGCACTGGTCCAGGGCCTAGACTGGGCTGTGGGGGTTTTCTGAGTGAGACGTCATCCTAACCCGAAATGGTCTTGTTATGGTAATTTTGTCTGAAACACCAAACTCAAGCCCTAGACCTTACTTTTTTTTCTGCTTTCTTCTGTAACTTTTAATTGTAACATGAGCTCATTTTAGACTATTTCCAAGGTGATGAACTGTCTACTGCTAAAATCTGGGTTTGGGGGAATTTCACTGCTCCAGTGCACCACCATGTGGTCAGATTATGAATTGTTTAGTGTCAATTTCCACATAGAAAGTCCATCAGGTTAAGTTGCTGAATCATGACTTACAGGACAGGTAAGCTGTGCCAAAAAGGTCTTTGACAAATTTAATGGGCCGGTTTCCCAGACACATACTGAACAACCTGCCCTCTAAATATACATCTGCTGTCTTCAACTAGGATCTCAGCGATCACTTCCTCATTGCCTGTGTGCGTACTGGGTCTGCAGTCAAATGACTACCCCTCATCACTATCAAACGCTCCCTAAAACACTTCAGAAGGCAGGCCTTTCTAATCGACCTGGCCGGGGGTATCCTGGAAGGATATTGACCTCATCCCGTCAGTAGAGGATGCCTGGTTATTCTTTAAAAGTGCCTTCCTCACCATCTTAAATAAGCATGCTCCTTTCAAAAAATGTAGAACCAGGAACAGATATAAGCCCTTGGTTCATTCCAGACCTGACTGCCCTCGACCAGCACAAAAACATCCTGCGGCGTTCTGCATTAGCATCAAATAGCCCCCGTGAAATGCAACTTTTCAGGGAAGTCAGGAACCAATATACACAGGCAGGTAGGAAAGCTAAGGCTAGCTTTTTCAAACAGAAATTTGCTTCCTGTAGCACTAATTCCAAAAAGTTTTGGGACACTGTAAAGTCCATGTAGAATAAGAGCACCTCCTCCCAGCTGCCCAGTGCACTGAGGATAGGAAACACTGTCACCACTGATAAATCTACAATAATCGATCATTTCAATAAGCATTTTTCCATGGCTGGCCATGCTTTCCCCCTGGCTACCCCTACCCTGGCCAACATCTCAGCACCCTCAACTTGCCCAACCCCCCCCCCCCCCCCCCCCCCCCCCCCCGCTTCTCCTTCACCCAAATCCAGACAGCTGATGTTCTGAAAGAGCTGGATCCTACAAATCAGATGGACTAGACAAGGGCTGGACCCTCTCTAAAATGATCCGCCAAAATTGTTTCAACCCCTATTACTAGCCTATTCAACCTCTTTCGTGTCGTCTGAGGTCCCCAAAGATTGGAAAGCTGCTGCGGTCATCCTTCTCTTCAAAGGGGGAGACACTCTACACCCAAACTGTTAGACTTATATCTATCCTACCCTGCCTTTCTAAAATCTTCGAAAGCCAAGTTAATAAACAGATCACCAACCATTTCGAATCCCACCTTACCTTCTCCACTATGTAATCTGATTTCCGAGCCGGTAACGGGTGCACCTCAGCCACACTCAAGGTACTAAACGATATCATAACCACCATCGATAGAAGACAGTACTGTGCAGCCGTCTTCATCGACCTGGCAAAGGCTTTCGACTCTGTCAATCACCACATTCTTATCAGCAGACTCAACAGCCTTGGTTTCTCAAATGACTGCCTCGCCTGGTTCACCAACCACTTCTCAGATAGAGTTCAGTGTGTCAAATCGGAGGGCCTGTTGTCCAGACCTCTGGCAGTCTCTATGGGGGTGCCACAGGGTTCAATTCTTGGGCCGACTCTTTTATCTGTATATATCAATGATGTTGCTCTCGCTGCTGGTGATTCTCTGATCCACCTCTACGCAAACGACACCATTCTGTATACATCTGGCCCTTCTTTGGACGCTGTGTTAACTAACCTCCAAACGAGCTTCAACGCCATACAACACTCCTTCCGTGGCCTCCACCTGCTTTTAAATGCTAGTAAAACTAGCTCTTCAACCGATTGCTGCCCGCACCCTCCGGCCCGACTAGCATCACTACGCTGGACAGTTCTGACCTAGAATATGTGGACAACTACAAATACCTAAGTGTCTGGTTAGACTGTAAACTCTCCTTCCAGACTCACATTAAGCATCTCCAATCCAAAATTAAATCTAGAATCTGCTTCCTATTTCGCAACAAAGCCTCCTTCACTCATGCCCCCAAATATACCCTCGTAAAACTGACTACTTGCACATCATCATCTGCACATCTATCACTCCAGTGTTAATGCTAAATTGTAATTATTTTTGCCTCTACGGCCTATGTATTGCCTTATCTCCCTACTCTTCTACATTTGCTCACACTGAACATAGATTTGTCTATTTGTCCTTGTCTTTTGTGTTATTGACTGTACGTTTGTTTATGTGTAACTTTGTGTTGTTTTTGTTGCACTGCTTTGCTTTATCTTGGTCAGGTCGCAGTTGTAAATGAGAACTTATTCTCAACTGGCCTACCTGGTTAAATAAAGGTTAAATAAATAAAACACAGATTAGGCTTAGTCCTGGACTAAAAATCAGAGTCACCATTAAAAGTGCTTCTTAGGACTAGGCTTAATCTATGTCTGGCACACTGGCCCAATATGTTTCACTGTTTAGTTGACCTACTTTAACAATGTCTCTGTCTGCCTGTCTCCCCGCCTGCCTCTCCGTCTGCACGTCTCTCTCATTCCAGACGGGCATGGTCCACTGTGACACAGCGGTGGGGACTCCGGACTACATCTCCCCTGAGGTGCTCAAGTCCCAGGGGGGGGACGGCTACTACGGCCGCGAGTGTGACTGGTGGTCCGTGGGGGTGTTCATCTTTGAGATGCTGGTCGGTGAGTGAGTTTCTCTGATCCTGAATCAGAACGGTTTTCAGGATCTCAATTGGACCGTTGACCTGCTAATGTTAATTCTCTTAGTTTTGTCATTTGGATTGGGGCTAAGCGACTAAAGATGGTTTGATTAACCCCGCTCGGGTGATATGTAACCTTGCCTGAGACCTCAAGACTTGTGTTAGCTCCCTGAGCTAATGTCTTGGATTTAGCTCAGCGGGCTAACAGTCTTGTGGCATGCCGTACACCTAGGTTTAAACCCAGTGGTCACACTACTAGGCTATTTGTGTTTATTGAAGCTAGTTTAACCTCCCCTGTAAAGCCTAACAAAAGCCCAAAAACATATTTTAAATTTCACCTCTCTTTTTAGGCGACACCCCATTTTATGCTGAGTCACTAGTAGGAACATACGGGAAGATCATGGATCACAAGAATAACCTCAACTTCCCTGATAATGTGCAGATGTCCAATGATACCAAGGACCTCATCTGTGCCTTCCTGTCTGACAGGTACAGTATGTTTGACCCCGTGACCGGTCTGACCTCTCGGCTCCTTCAAAGTGTGATCTCTTTTTTTTCACACTTTCCTGTGGAGGCTGTTACTTACTAAATGAGAGGAGCTGGTCATGCCACATTTTGCAGAGCACCAGACATAAGGTTATGTAGCCTAGTAGGACTCGTTTTACTGTGGATATACAGTGCCTTGCGAAAGTATTCGGCCCCCTTGAACTTTGCGACCTTTTGCCACATTTCAGGCTTCAAACATAAAGATATAAAACTGTATTTTTTTGTGAAGAATCAACAACAAGTGGGACACAATCATGAAGTGGAACGACATTTATTGGATATTTCAAACTTTTTTAACAAATCAAAAACGGAAAAATTGGCCCCCTTAAGTTAATACTTTGTAGCGCCACCTTTTGCTGCGATTACAGCTGTAAGTCGCTTGGGGTATGTCTCTATCAGTTTTGCACATCGAGAGACTGAAATTTTTTCCCATTCCTCCTTGCAAAACAGCTCGAGCTCAGTGAGGTTGGATGGAGAGCATTTGTGAACAGCAGTTTTCAGTTCTTTCCACAGATTCTCGATTGGATTCAGGTCTGGACTTTGACTTAGCCATTCTAACACCTGGATATGTTTATTTTTGAACCATTCCATTGTAGATTTTGCTTTATGTTTTGGTTCATTGTCTTGTTGGAAGACAAATCTCCGTCCCAGTCTCAGGTCTTTTGCAGACTCCATCAGGTTTTCTTCCAGAATGGTCCTGTATTTGGCTCCATCCATCTTCCCATCAATTTTAACCATCTTCCCTGTCCCTGCTGAAGAAAAGCAGGCCCAAACCATGATGCTGCCACCACCATGTTTGACAGTGGGGATGGTGTGTTGCTTTTACGCCAAACATAACGTTTTGCATTGTTGCCAAAAAGTTCAATTTTGGTTTCATCTGACCAGAGCACCTTCTTCCACATGTTTGGTGTGTCTCCCAGGTGGCTTGTGGCAAACTTTAAACAACACTTTTTATGGATATCTTTAAGAAATGGCTTTCTTCTTGCCACTCTTCCATAAAGGCCAGATTTGTGCAATATACGACTGATTGTTGTCCTATGGACAGAGTCTCCCACTTCAGCTGTAGATCTCTGCAGTTCATCCAGAGTGATCATGGGCCTCTTGGCTGCATCTCTGATCAGTCTTCTCCTTGTATGAGCTGAAAGTTTAGAGGGACGGCCAGGTCTTGGTAGATTTGCAGTGGTCTGATACTCCTTCCATTTCAATATTATCGCTTGCACAGTGCTCCTTGGGATGTTTAAAGCTTGGGAAATATTTTTGTATCCAAATCCGGCTTTAAACTTCTTCACAACAGTATCTCGGACCTGCCTGGTGTGTTCCTTGTTCTTCATGATGCTCTCTGCGCTTTTAATGGACCTCTGAGACTATCACAGTGCAGGTGCATTTATACGGAGACTTGATTACACACAGGTGGATTGTATTTATCATCATTAGTCATTTAGGTCAACATTGGATCATTCAGAGATCCTCACTGAACTTCTGGAGAGAGTTTGCTGCACTGAAAGTAAAGGGGCTGAATAATTTTGCACACCCAATTTTTCAGTTTTTGATTTGTTAAAAAAGTTTGAAATATCCAATAAATGTCGTTCCACTTCATGATTGTGTCCCACTTGTTGTTGATTCTTCACAAAAAAATACAGTTTTATATCTTTATGTTTGAAGCCTGAAATGTGTCAAAAGGTCGCAAAGTTCAAGGGGGCCGAATACTTTCGCAAGGCACTGTAGATACTTTTGTACCGGTTTCCTCCAGCATCTTCACAAGGTCCTTTGCTGCTGTTCTGGGATTGATTTGCACTTTTCACACCAAAGTACGTTCTTCTCTAGGAGACAGAACCCGTCTCCTTCCTGAGCGGTATGACGGCTGTGTGGTCCCATGGTGTTTACTTATACTTGCATACTATTGTTTGTACAGATGAACGTGGTACCTTCAGGCATTTTGAAATTGCTCCCAAGGATGAACCAGACTTGTGGTCTACCATTTTTTTTCCTGAGGTCTTGGCTGATTTCTTTTAATTTTCCCATGATGTCAAGCAAAGAGGCACTGAGTTTGAAGGTAGGCCTTGAAATACATCCACAGGTACACCTCCAATTGACTCAAATGATGTCAATTAGCCTATCAGATGCTTCTAAAGCCATGACATCATTTTCGGGAATTTTCCAAGCTGTTTAAAGGCACAGTCAACGTAGTGTATGTAAACTTCTGACACACTGGAATTGTGATACAGTGAATATTAAGTGAAATAATATGTCTGTAAACCAATTGTTGGAAAAATGACTTGTGTCGTGCACAAAGTAGATGTCCTAACCGATTTGCCAAAACTATAGTTTGTTAACAGGAAATTTGTGGAGTGGTTGAAAAACAAGTTTTAATGACTCCAACCTAAGTGTATGTAAACTTCTGACTTCAACTGTATTATGAATTTGCTTAAATGATTTGTGAAGTATCAATGTAGTGCTTATGAACACTACAAATATTGTTGTTAAGCATTGAACAACTAACAAAGTTGTTCTTAGTTTAAACTGGGACCAGAAAAGATGAACACCTGAGTGAGCGATTCTTTGTTAATGGCTATTAGATACTTAGGATCATAGTAGTTGATAGGAGTAGAGGTTAATGATTATACTTAGCATCATAGTAGTAGTAGTTGATGGGAGTAGAGGTTAATGAGAGGCTGGGACATTAGCGGTATAGTAGTAGTAGTTGATAGGAGTAGAGGTTAATGAGAAGCTGGGACATTAGCGGTATAGTAGACGTCAAACACCCTTTCTGTTGCCACACAATGCCTGTCTTATACTCCCCTTCCCCTCTGTTTACATTCTCTCACTCACTCTGCAGTCTCTCTCTCACCACACACACACTCACATACACACTGAGATGCACACACACCCATACACACACACACATGCCCTACGCAAACTAAGATTATTATAGTAAACTGAAACTAAAATAAAAAAACGACTTAGTAAACTGAAATAAACTATACTGAAACTATTATCTTTGACTGCAAAACCACGTAAAATAAAAACCACAAATTATTTGTAGTTTTTTTCTTCTAAAAATCAGTTGGGGTTTTGAAGGGTTTTATTTTGAATGGGTTTTTAAGCTTCGGACTCTGTTGGGTAAAGGCTGCCAGTAGATGGCAACGTTTCAAATAGGCCTAGCTTGTGCATCAGTATCACTAACTAACAGGGTGAGCACAGACTGGACTGGGCCAAGGTAGAACAGCTTGTTAAGTTGCTGGAGCCGTTCGCAATCCACGCTGACCAGCTTCAAACTGACAGCCAGACGCTGTCTGATGTGGTGCCGTGCCTTCTCTACCTTGAGGCACACTTTCAGTCAACTACTGTTGCCAAACAGTTGTCCCGGGTCCTCCTGAAGTCACTGTGGGAGCGCTTCGCATGCATACTGAATCCTCTGGCAGCCAACTTCAATCCAACCCCTGCAGCAGCTTGCCTGATGACCCAAGTGGGTCTCTGGCACTTTGTTCAACATAGATGGAGCCACTGATGAGGGAAGCAGAGTCTTATACTTCAGCAAATCAGAGTGCAGCTGTGGAGCAGCAGGATCCCTGAAAGATGCCAGCATATTGAAACCATCTTGACCACATTTCATCAGAAATATAGCTTCCTTGCATTGACCATTGTGTCTGTGGTCACAGTCTGCTGTGAAGGTGGGCATGTTTACAGTCACCTCTCCAGTTCTGTCAGGCAAGGATGGCTGTTTATCCAAAGCTGTGCCCTGTGGCACTGGGTCTGGTTTCTGCCCCTGTATCCCAAGCGCTCGTGGAGAGAATATTCAGCCTGTCATCAGGCTTGAGAAACCAAAGGACCACCTCCTCTGGAATGCTGGGTCTTCTTGAAGATACAGCAGACAATCTCGTTTGGTTGAACAGAAACACACACACACTCACGCTGGCTGGCTGTGAACGGATGGATTTCTGAAGAAGTGTTGTATTGTGTTTTTACTGCTGTTGATGTTTTTATTAACCCAATTTGAAGAGGGTAGTCAGTGATGCATCTTTAATATTACATAACATAACAGGTCACGTGTGCTATGACTTCATTTGTTGTTGTTTTCCTCTCTCTCTCTGTCAGATAAACTTTGTTCTTACATCTACTACTAACGAAAATAAAAAAGCATTGGATTGATGTAAACATGGTTAAGAGTTTCCTTACACCTTGTTTCTTCCACCAGTCCAGGCGCTTATCCTTTAAATCCAAGTCGTATTAGGATTGTTTTATCATTTAAACCTAACCAAACCTATATCCTGGCCATGGAGTTGTACAGAGTCCTCTAGTGGCCTAAAGACTGTGTTGGCATGGGCAGCGCCATTGAGGCCCTTCGCCATTTTGATTTAGTCAACTGAGCGGAACTTCCAACTTCATTGGCTGATGCCTCCTGATGAACTGGTTGGAGTCATGACAGCTGGGTCATCAGGAGGGATCAGCCAATTTAGTATATTGTCTTGACAGATAGTTATTTCCAAGATGGAGATGGCCTTAATGGCACTGCGCGTACTCTCACAGACGCCATCATGAGAGATATAGAGATGTTATGTCTATCCAAGTCTAGGGTCCTGGCCCATCACCTTGTGTATTACTGCCCCTCAGTGGCAAGAAGTGGCATCACAAAAACAAATTTATAGGCCTACAACACATATAGGCCTACAACACTGAAAATAAATCATATAAAAATGAAATAGAAATGTTTTCAATCAAATAAACGAAATAAAAAATGGTAAATCAAGTCTGAAAACTAACTGAAACAACTGTTTAAAAAAAAAAAAATGAATAGAAATAAAAATGAATATTATACCCCAACTATAATAACGTTGCTACACACTGACTCATACTTATTCCCCCTCTGTCATGCTAACTGCTCAGCTCCACCATGGATTTTGCCATCAGTGTCGTCTCAGTGTGACGTTACTTTTACTCCACTACATTCTTAAAGAAAATAATGTACTTTCTTCTCCATACATTTTCCCTGACACCCAAAAGTACTCGTTACATTTTGAATGCCTAGCAGGACAGAAAAGCCCCTGGATATCCATATATAAAAAATTAAATAATAATTGTGCTGTCTGATTTGCTTAATATAAGGAATTTGCAATGATTTATACTTTTAATACTTAAGTATATTTTAATACTTTTAGACTTACTCAAGTAGTATTTTACTGGGTGACTTTCACTTTTACTTGAGTCATTTTCTATTAAGGTATCTCTACTTTTACTACAGTATGACATTTTGGTACTTTGCCCCTACTGTACTGTACCATTTTCATCCATTATGTGTAAGTACAATAGCTTTGTGTTCATTCAATTGTTGCTGATGGTTGTACTAAATTATCCTCTAACTACACAAGTTGCTTTTGTTTACATTGTGAACCTAGCTAGTCAATGTAGCTAGCAAGCTAGCTAGTACTTGTAGCTTCTTAACTTCATAAATGTTAGTTAAATAACCAGTGGTGTATAGTTGAGGCCATATGCAACCAAAATGAATAATTTCCTCAACATCTGATCACTGATGGCAATGCCGGACGCCCGATGGCTATAGTGTAGCAGGACCATTACACACTGTGGTTCACTGACTCCCTCACCAGCTCACTCCATCAGTCAGTAAGGACCAGTCCCACCAACTCTCTCTCTACTCACCAGCTCAGTCAGTCAGTAAGGACCAGTCCCACCAACTCTCTCTCTCTCTCTACTCACCAGCTCAGTCAGTAAGGACCAGTCCCACCAACTCTCTCTCTACTCACCAGTTCAGTCAGTCAGGACCAGTCCCACCAACTCTCTCTCTACTCACCAGTTCAGTCAGTCAGGACCAGTCCCACCAACTCTCTCTCTACTCACCAGTTCAGTCAGTCAGGACCAGTCCCACCAACTCTCTCTCTACTCACCAGCTCAGTCAGTAAGGACCAGTCCCACCAACTCTCTCTACTCACCAGTTCAGTCAGTAAGGACCAGTCCCACCAACTCTCTCTACTCACCAGTTCAGTCAGTAAGGACCAGTCCCACCAACTCTCTCTACTCACCAGCTGTCAGTCAGTCAGTCAGTCAGTAAGGACCAGTCCCACCAACTCTCTCTACTCACCAGCTCAGTCAGTAAGGACCAGTCCCACCAACTCTCTCTACTCACCAGTTCAGTCAGTAAGGACCAGTCCCACCAACTCTCTCTACTCACCAGCTGTCAGTCAGTCAGTCAGTAAGGACCAGTCCCACCAACTCTCTCTTTACTCACCAGCTCAGTCAGTCAGTAAGGACCAGTCCCACCAACTATCTTTACTCACCAGCTCAGTCAGTCAGTAAGGACCAGTCCCATCAACTCTCTCTACTCACCAGCTCAGTCAGTAAGGACCAGTCCCATCAACTCTCTCTACTCACCAGCTCAGTCAGTCAGTCAGTCAGTCAGTAAGGACCAGTCCCACAAACTCTCTCTCTACTCACCAGCTCACTCCATCAGTCAGTAAGGACCAGTCCCACCAGCTCAGTCAGTCAGTCAGTCAGTCAGTCAGTCAGTAAGGACCAGTCCCACCAACTCTCTCTCTCTCTACTCACCAGCTAAGTCAGTCAGTCAGTAAGGACCAGTCCCATCAACTCTCTCTACTCACCAGCTCAGTCAGTAAGGACCAGTCCCATCAACTCTCTCTACTCACCAGCTCAGTCAGTCAGTCAGTCAGTCAGTAAGGACCAGTCCCACAAACTCTCTCTCTACTCACCAGCTCACTCCATCAGTCAGTAAGGACCAGTCCCACCAGCTCAGTCAGTCAGTCAGTCAGTCAGTCAGTCAGTCAGTCAGTCAGTAAGGACCAGTCCCATCAACTCTCTCTACTCACCAGCTCAGTCAGTAAGGACCAGTCCCATCAACTCTCTCTCTACTCACCAGCTCAGTCAGTCAGTCAGTCAGTCAGTAAGGACCAGTCCCATCAACTCTCTCTCTAATCACCAGCTCACTCCATCAGTCAGTAAGGACCAGTCCCACCAACTCTCTCGACTCACCAGCTCACTCCATCAGTCAGTAAGGACCAGTCCCACCAACTCTCTCTCTACTCACCAGCTCAGTCAGTCAGTAAGGACCAGTCCCACCAACTCTCTCTCTCTACTCACCAGCTCAGTCAGTCAGTCTGTAAGGACCAGTCCCATCAACTCTCTTTACTCACCAGCTCAGTCAGTAAGGACCAGTCCCACCAACTCTCTCTCTACTCACCAGCTCAGTCAGTAAGGACCAGTCCCACCAACTCTCTCTACTCACCAGCTCAGTCAGTCAGTCAGTCAGTAAGGACCAGTCCCATCAACTCTCTCTCTACTCACCAGCTCAGTCAGTCAACTCTCTCTCTTACTCACCAGCTTAGTCAGTCCACTCTCTCTCTACTCACCAGCTCACCAGCTCAGTCAGTCAACTCTCTCTCTACTCACCAGCTCAGTCAACTCTCTCTCTTAATCCTGTCCCTCCCCATCTCTCTTTTTTCCCCACATTTCTGTTTTTCTCTCTTTGGCATTCGGCCCTCTTGTTGTTTTGGTATGCTCTCTCTCTCTCTCTCCATATTTCTCTTTCTGTATTACCCTATAGCTCTTTCATATTCACTCTCACCTCAGTATTCTGAGCTTCGGGACATGCTCTGTGTGTCTGCCATGGTCTCTCCCATCATGTTTTCTAGTGGGGCACACCCCTCCCTTGCTCTGTTCCTTTTGGCTGAGTCTGGAATGTCCCACACGTGGCAGTCCAAACTGCCGCACCCCTCTGGCCCTGCACCCTGTGGCAGAAGAGGGAGGGAGGCCAGATGGGAAGAGGAGGGAGGGAATTGCAGCAGTAGATATAGTAGTGGTGTGTCAGTAGTGTTGTTGACTAGTCTGGTCCCTACTTTGCTCCTGTGTAACTTCCTGGATCTACATTCTCTCGTATCATTACTCTTACTGTTCTACTGGCCGTTACTGACCGCTGCAGTGGTCGTGAGGCGGTCCAGCCGGGCCAATCTGTGGACTGTGGTCAGTGCCTAGTGGGCTAGTGGTCACTCCAGCTGTGTGGAGCAAAGTGGCGCTTTGCTTTGTGTTCATGTTGCGGTCAATTTCCACGTTTGAGTGAGTGACCGCTCTCTGACCGCTCCGTCCCATTGGCTATGTACAGGGAGGTGCGTCTGGGGAGGAACGGCGTGGAGGAGATCAAGAGACACCCCTTCTTCACGAACGACCAGTGGACCTTCGACACCATCCAAGAGAGTAAGTGTGTGTGTTCAGTCAAACCGTGTGTATTTGTGTGTGTATGTCTTCAGTCATACTGTGTGTGTGTGGTTATTTGTGTGTGTGTGTGCCTGTCTGCCCCTCTCTCTCTGTCTCTCTGTCTCTCTGTCTCCTTCCCAATCTGTCTCTCCATCACCCAACTTGTTATTGTCATGACTTGACACTACAGTTCATTCCCATGTAGGGAGCCTGAATCTCAACTCTATCAGCAGAGACTGAGCAGAACAGTCACGTGTCTATCATCAGCACTGCAGCACAACCCTGCATGGCCAGAGGCTGTGTGTTCACTATGACTCGTCTCAGAGTAGGAATGCTGATCTAGGATCAGCTCTTTCCTGCTGTCCATGTTATCTTATTCATTGTGATCTAAAAGTGAAAACAGATCCTGGATCAGCACTCCTACTCTTGATGTATACTGAACTATTACTAATCGCTCATTACAGCATACTACACTGTGTAATGCTACACAGATTCATGCTTGGTGAGGAGTATGTACTTGGGCTGCTCAATCCTTCCATCCTCACTGATTTTGATATCATGTGACAAATCTATTGAAAGTACTACGGTGGGATCACACACACACACACACACACACACACACACACACAGAGAAACGTTGGAAAGGGGGGGGACAATGCAACTAGACTGGGTAGCCATTTGACTAGATGTTCAGGAGTTGTATGGCTTGGGGGTAGAAGCTGTTTAGAAGCATCTTGGACCTAGATCTGGCGCTCCGGTACCGCTTGCCGTGCGATAGCAGAGAGACCAGTCTATGACTAGGGTGGCTGGAGTCTTTGGCAATTTTTAGGGCCTTCCTCTGACACCGCCTGGTATAGAGGTCCTGGATGGCAGGAAGCTTGTCCCCAGTGATGTACTGGGCCGTTCGCACTACCCTCTGTAGTGCCTTGCGGTCGGAAGGCCGAGCAGTTGCCATACCAAGCAGTGATGCAACCAGTCAGGATGCTCTCGATGGTGCAGCTGTAGAACCTTTTGAGGATCTGAGGGTCCATGCTAAATATTTTCAGTCTCCTGAGGGGGAATAGGTTTTGTCGTGCCCTCTTCACGACTGTCTTGGTGTGCTTGGACGGTGTAAGTTTGTTGGCGATGTGGACACCTAGAAACTTGACGCTCTCAACCTGTTCCACTACAGCCCCGTCGATGAGAATGGTGGAGGGCTCAGTCCTCTTTTTCCTGTAGTCCACAATCACCTTGTTTGTCTTGATCACGTTGAGGGAGAGGTTGTTGTCCTGGCACCACACGGCCAGGTCTCTGACCTCCCTATAGGCTGTCTCGTCGTTATCAGTGATCAGGCCTACACCTGTTGTGTCATCAGCAAACTTAATGATGGTGTTGGAGTCGTGCCTGGTCGTGCAGTCATGAGTGAATGGGGAGTAAAGGAGGGGACTGAGCACGAAGTGTTCTTCTATTGGGTTCCCTCACGCTATAGTATCAGTGTTCTAATGGGTTCCCTCACGCTATAGTATCAGTGTTCTAATGGGTTCCCTCACGCTATAGTATCAGTGTTCTTCTATTGGGTTCCCCCACGCTATAGTATCAGTGTTCTTCTATTGGGTTCCCCCACGCTATAGTATCAGTGTTCTAATGGGTTTCCTCACGCTATAGTATCAGTGTTCTTCTGTTGGGTTTGCTCACGCTATAGTATCAGTGTTCTGTTGGGTTCTCCCACACTATAGTATCAGTGTTCTTCTGTTGGGTTCCCCCACACTATAGTATCAGTGTTCTAATGGGTTCTCCCACGCTATAGTATCAGTGTTCTTCTGTTGGGTTCCCCCACGCTATAGTATCAGTGTTCTGTTGGGTTCTCCCACGCTATAGTATCAGTGTTCTTCTATTGGGTTCCCCCACACTATAGTATCAGTGTTCTTCTGTTGGGTTCCCCCACGCTATAGTATCAGTGTTCTGTTGGGTTCTCCCACGCTATAGTATCAGTGTTCTTCTGTTGGGTTCCCCCACGCTATAGTATCAGTGTTCTAATGGGTTCCCTCACGCTATAGTATCAGTGTTCTAATGGGTTCCCCCACGCTATAGTATCAGTGTTCTAATGGGTTCCCTCACGCTATAGTATCAGTGTTCTAATGGGTTCCCTCACGCTATAGTATCAGTGTTCTTCTATTGGGTTCCCCCACGCTATAGTATCAGTGTTCTAATGGGTTCCCTCACGCTATAGTATCAGTGTTCTTCTGTTGGGTTTGCTCACGCTATAGTATCAGTGTTCTTCTGTTGGGTTCCCCCACACTATAGTATCAGTGTTCTAATGGGTTCTCCCACGCTATAGTATCAGTGTTCTAATGGGTTCCCCCACGCTATAGTATCAGTGTTCTTCTATTGGGTTCCCCCACGCTATAGTATCAGTGTTCTAATGGGTTCCCCCACCCTATAGTATCAGTGTTCTAATGGGTTCCCCCACCCTATAGTATCAGTGTTCTTCTATTGGGTTCCCCCACGCTATAGTATCAGTGTTCTTCTGTTGGGTTCCCCCACGCTATAGTATCAGTGTTCTTCTGTTGGGTTCCCCCACGCTATAGTATCAGTGTTCTTCTGTTGGGTTCCCCCACGCTATAGTATCAGTGTTCTTCTGTTGGGTTCCCCCACGCTATAGTATCAGTGTTCTTCTGTTGGGTTCCCCCACGCTATAGTATCAGTGTTCTTCTGTTGGGTTCCCCCACGCTATAGTATCAGTGTTCTTCTGTTGGGTTCCCCCACGCTATAGTATCAGTGTTCTTCTGTTGGGTTCCCCCACACTATAGTATCAGTGTTCTTCTGTTGGGTTCCCCCACGCTATAGTAACAGTGTTCTAATGGGTTCCCCCATGCTATAGTCAGCCCATTGTCTCCCGTTACTATAGCACTTACTATATGAATCCATCATGGATTTAAAAGTGCAGATTTGTGTAAGCATTGGCTGGGGAAAGTTTCCACCATTGCCAAAACAATGGGAGGAAGTTTGCAGGTGGATAAGGGTGGAGAATGGGAAGGCAGCGTCACTCTCTAGTCTGCTCGTTAGCTAGCATGCTGAAGCCCCATTTCTGACTGTTGCCTGAAATAAAGCTGTAAAACTCTTGGATGTGGGAGACTGGGTCTGCCTATCAAATGGCACTCTATTCCCTACATAGTGCTCTGGTCAAAAGTAGTGCACTATGGGATTCCTTATTGGCCCTGGTCAAAGGTAGAGTGCCCTATATAGGGAATGGAGTGACATTTGGGACACAGCCTGTGTGTGCTAGTAAGCACCCTGTCCAATGATGGAGCAAGGGAGGGGACAGAGATAGCCCCCTATGTGCTTGCAGGAGTAATAAGAGGGGCACCCCAGAACCACTGCACCAGCCCCAGATCAGATTTGAGGGCGGTCGCTCCCTCCTCTCTCAACTCTTACTGTGGCCACAGCTGCCTGTCATTAGCCTACCCGCTATCAGGAGCATGCTGGGAAAGCCATGCCGCAATTGGCTCCCGGGAGCTGGGACCGTGTCTGTCTCTCTCCAGTCTCACCGCACAGCTGTTGCTTTTCGCTTTTTCTTTTTCTTTCATTCCCTCTTTTATTGCTCACTTTCTCATTTTTCTCTCTCTCCCATTTGTCCACCATCTATTGATCTCTCCCTACTGAGGGTGCTGTCTTGACTTGGTTCTCTTTGCCTGGAGCCAGAATGGATCCTGTTGAAGAAATAAGATCCAACATGGCCACTTAGTTCCCTAGCCAGTAGTGACATCTTTATAGGTTGTCGAGCAACTGGGCTCGTCTCAGCTTTCGCCTCCTGGCCCCTTGACACATTTCTGTCCGCCTACTGTACAGATGGAGGCCTTTAAAAGAGCAGAAGGGGAGTTAGTTCTCTCTCTCCTAGAGTGTGTTTAGGTGTGTGAAAGGCAACAGTGTGTGTTGGGGCACAAAGAGGGCACTGTAGGGGGAGAGAGGAGTGGTGGGTTTGGAGTCCGCCCCACGCCAGCTCGCTCCTACCGCCTGTGCCCAGGGCGGCTCGGTGTACTATAGACTACACACACCTAGAACATCACAGTATAGTCTAAAAATGATATCTTATTGAGAATTGGAGGAGCCAACGGTTATCTCTGATTTGATTAATTTTAGACATTTTAACCATCTGTCTCCTTCCTCTGCCCAAACCCACACTATTTCCACCTTTTCCTGTTCTCTCGCTCGCTCTCTCACACTCTTTGCTTCTTTCTGACTGAATCTCTCTCTCACTTTGCCTCTCTCCTCCCTCTCTGTCACCTCTCTACCTCCTCTGCTTCTCCCGCTCTGCATTCCTCTCTCACTCTCTGCCTGTCCCTCGTTCAGCCGTGGCCCCAGTAGTGCCGGAGTTGAGCAGTGACATAGACACCAGTAACTTTGACGAGATTGAGGATGAAAAAGGTGACGTGGAGACCTTTCCCACACCAAAGGCCTTTGTGGGCAACCAGCTGCCATTTGTGGGTTTCACCTACTTCAAGGAAGACCAGTAAGGCTAATTGTTTTCTATCTATACTAAGAGTGAAGTTTGGCATCTATACAGTGTCTGTATATAGTTATATTATTGTTATATTTAGCTTCAGCAAGCTAGCCAATTATCCAGGAATCATGTTTGGTTTACTACATTTAAATTGGAATGAATTTGAATCTATGTGCTGTATGTTTTAAGTAATTTTTTTTGTTAATGGTCTGTCTTTATTCACTAGGGTATTTGGTTTTTTAAGGTTCTCTGTGCTCTGCAGGAAATGTGCTTAGTCAGCTCTGCCTGTAACTAGAGAGGGAGGGAGGGAGGGAGGGGATGGATGGAGAGGGATGGAGGGAGGGAGGGAGAGGGAGGGAGGGATGGAGGGAGGGAGAGGGATGGAGGGGGAGAGGGATGGAGGGAGGGAGGGAGGGAGAGGGATGGATGGAGGGAGGGAGAGGATGGAGGGAGGGGAGGGAGAGGGATGGAGGGAGGGAGGGAGGGAGAGGGATGGATGGAGGGAGGGAGAGGATGGAGGGAGGGGAGGGAGAGGGATGGAGGGAGGGAGGGAGGGAGGGAGAGGATGGAGAGGGATGGAGGGAGGAAGGGAGAGGGATGGAGGGAGGAAGGGAGAGGGATGGAGGGAGGGAGAGGGAGGGAGAGGATGGAGGGAGGGGAGGGAGAGGAGGGAGAGGGATGGAGGGAGAGGGATGGAGGGAGGGAGGGATGGAGGGAGGGAGAGGGATGGAGGGAGGGAGGGAGAGGGATGGAGGGGGGGAGGGAGGGAGGGAGAGGATGGAGAGGGATGGAGGGATGGATGGAGGGAGAGGGATGGATGGAGGGAGGGAGAGGGAGGGAGGGAGGGAGAGGGATGGAGGGAGGGAGGGAGAGGAGGGAGAGGGATGGAAGGGAGAGGAGGGAGAGGGATGGAGGTAGAGGGAGGGAGAGGGATGGAGGGAGGGGAGGGATGGAGAGGGATGGAGGGAGGGAGGGGAGGGAGGGAGAGGGATGGAGGGAGAGGGATGGAGGGAGGGAGGGAGAGGGATGGATGGAGGAAGGGAGAGGGAGGGATGGAGGGAGAGATTGTGTTTCATATGTGTAGAACTGTAAAACCGTTTTAAGCCAGTCGTACACTCTGCGTCTGTTCCTGCTTTACACTGCCTCCTTGTTCCAATAGCCCTTCTAGAAAATCCATGCGGATAAAAGTCTGATCTTATGATCACGATCAGTGAATGGGGATTGTAGCGCTGGAGTCTGAAGTGGGTGGGTTCTGGGTTGGGCCGGGATGTGTTATGGGGCGGGACACTGGCATGGAGGTTGGCATGGTGTGGTAGGGCACCTCAGGTAAAGCCAGTTTAAAGACCCATGTCCTCTCTCCTCCCTCTCCCTCCTCCTCTACCAGATTGCTAAGAAGTGTGAATAAAGTGATCTCTGTGGAGGAATCTAAGGACTGTGTGGATAACTGTGAGGAAAAACAGGACAGCATCAAAGGAGAGGTAGGTTGTTGAATCGTTGCATACGTACATGTGTTTGGGTTTGTTTGCTTGTTTTTAAAGCACAGCTGGGAGCAGAGGGGAAGATGTGTACTCAGATGGCCTGAGACGACATTTGAGTAGCTCTGAAGACTAACCAGTGAAATAGAACACTCGCATAGACAGACATAATTCTTAGACTGATTGAATAGAACACTCAGACATACTCAGCATGTGTTTGTAAATAGAATCTGGAGTGCCAGAGTGCCCTCTGGGCGTTCTTAAACTTAGAGGGTTGTCAGATTGTCCGTTCGTAAATTCAGAGTGTTTCATTCTCGGAGCATTCAGAGCGCACACTGGACACTCTGGCTGAGGAGTAGGGTTGATCCCAGCGTTCTGGCCTCACAACAGCAGTCAAACACCCAAGCTAACTGGCAAAAGTTGGCTAGCTTACTAGCTACATCCAGACACAAATGAGAGAACGCCTCACTCTGACCATTTTACTCCCCCTAGCAGAGCTGTTTAGGCAGTTTTCATGTTATCCAGAGTGTTGGTGACTGTAACTGTGCTGCTGGCAACAATTTAATTACGCTTCTTTGCTGACGTTTACCGATACCGGCCATATTCAACAGGTGTTGAGTGTTTGTCAATTCGTAAGTTACTCTGCTCTCTGGCACACTCAGACGAGAGTGCTCTGAAATAGCCCGAGCGAATTTACGAACGCACCCTCAATTATCAGACCGACGCAATAGAATTCTATCTGACAGACATACAACAACTGACAGATCTCAGCTCTGTGTGATTACCAGACAGAACTGACAAAACCCAGAGCTGTGTGATTACCAGACATAACTGACAGAACTCAGCGCTGTGTGATTACCAGACAGAACTGACAGACTGACAGAACTCAGCACTGTGTGATTACCAGACAGAACTCAGCGCTGTGTGATTACCAGACAGAACTGACGGAACCCAGAGCTGTGTGATTACCAGGCAGAACAGACAGAACTCAGCTCTGTGTGATTACCAGACAGAACTGTCAGACTGACAGAACTCAGCACTGTGTGATTACCAGACAGAACTGTCAGACTGACAGAACTCAGCTCTGCGTGATTACCAGACAGAACTCAGCTCTGTGTGATTACCAGACCGAACTGACAGAACTCAGTGCTGTGTGATTACCAGACAGAACTCAGTGCTGTGTGATTACCAGACAGAACTGACAGACATGTTGATACCTGAGTGTATGAGCTCCATCTGGTGAGCTCCATGTTAGTGTGTGTACCTGTTAACTCTCCTTCCCTGTCTTCTTCAGTCAGATCAGCTGCGGAAGAAGCTCCATTGTCTTGAGGAGCAGCTCAACCATGAGATGCAGGCCAAAGACCACCTGGAAAACAAATACAAGTAGGGCTCACCTCAGAACACACACACACACACACACACACACACACACACACTTACTTACTCCCACATGTTCCTCTCTCCCCAGGACTACCACTAGTCATCTAGAGAAGCTGGTTAAAGAACTGGAGGAAGAGGTGAGACTGGGTGATGTGCAGTATGTAGAGTTGGTCAGTAATGTTTTGGCACATCACACATGAACCCTTCCCTGTCCCTGTAGATGAGCAGCAGGCAGAGAGTGGAGTCTTCTCT
Organism: Oncorhynchus mykiss; assembly: GCF_057628025.1. NCBI lineage: Eukaryota > Metazoa > Chordata > Actinopteri > Salmoniformes > Salmonidae > Oncorhynchus > Oncorhynchus mykiss. The sequence goes on from NC_143029.1 coordinate 12,501,591, forward strand.
GAGGCAGCTGGAGAGAGAGAGGGCCCTGCTGCAGTACCAGAGTGCAGAGAACCTCCGCAAAGTGGAGCTGGAGGCGGACAGGAAACGCTGCCTGGAGAACGACTGTAAGCCCAGGCTGTGTGACGCATACACATGGAACCATAGAAGTAGAATCCATTGAACAGATCTCCCCATTCAAGGGTTAGCAGGGTTTCCCAAACTATGTCCTCGGGACCCGACGGGGGGCACGGTTTGGTTTTTTGCCCTAACGCTACACAGCTAATTCAAATGATCAAAGCTTGATGATTACTTGATTATTTTAATCAGCTGTGTTGTGCTAGTGCAAAAAAATAAGTCTGCACCCTCTGAGGTCCCAAGGACAGAGTTTGGGAAACCTGGGTTAGAGGTACCAAGCCCTTTCAATGGATGCTACGCCTATGTATGGAACATTATCTAATTATCTCAACATTATGTCAATGAAACAGTTGCTGAATCCCAAATCGATCCCCGGCCCCTACTGCCCAGCCCCTACTGCCCAGCCCCTATTGCCCAGCCCCTATTGCCCAGCCACTCCTTTACATCTGAGAGGATTGGCTAGGTGGAAGCAACACCGTGACATCATTCTCCACCCAGCCAATCAGAAGGCAATGTGAATCGATTTACCATAATGCTTAGATCTGTCCAATCCTCTCAGATCTATAGTGCCTAGGGTGTAAGGGCTAATTCAGCAATTAAGTTAGGATTTTGTCCCTACACACACTCCAGTTACCTTTACCTTTACAGGAAGAGTAGCGGCTGCCTCGGGGTTCCATAACAAATCCTCCTGGCCATCTATTATGTCACCTGTACACGTTCACACTCTCCTAAACACAGATACACTGATTGATCTGTCCACCTGATTGTCCTTGTCTAGTGAACAGCCTGCGGGACCAGCTGGAAGAGCTGAAGAGGAGGAACCAGACCTCTCAGATGTCCAGTGACAAGAACATCCACCTGCAGAGACAGGTGAGGCAGAACAGTCCATCTCTCTACCTACCTTCTCTGTCGCGCTCTCGCTCACTCGACACCAATTCTGCACTCCTGAATTGACTAATAAAGATAAAACTCCAACCACCCCACCACCACATCTCTTCCTTCTCAGCTGGATGAGGCGACAGCCGTGCTGGCAGAGGAGCAGGAGGCGGCGGGGCGTCTGCGGAGGAGCCAGGTGGAGGCCCAGAAGCATGCCCAGGCCCTGGAGCTCAGCCTCAGGGAGCTGGTGGACAAGTGCACCCAGCTGGAGAACGCCAAGATGGGCCTGGAGCAGCAGCTGATGGGCCTTCAGGCCGACCTGGAGGCTGAGAGGAGGGACCGCTGTCTGGGGACAGAGATTATAGTTGACCTGCAGGGTGAGTTTGCACATTTGTAACCATTCCATTGGTTCCATATTGACATGAGTGCCAGAGGGGCAGGATTTTCACTTTAGGAACCATTTCATTAGTTATATTGTGCCAGGCAAGCTCAACCAAGCACAGCTAGGACCCAGGTCTGCCTGAGACTACGTCACTCTTACAGAGACCCTGTGTTTTGGAAACTTTGGGACATTGGTCATTGCGTCCATTCAGTTCAGACAGGACAGTTTGGAACAGGCAAGTGATTTTGTTTGCTGTGATGTCTCATAGTTTTCCCTCTTTCAAAGTCTCCACTTGGGTGGAGTCAGGAGCAACAAGGAAAATAAACATTGACAGATGTTATTTTTACACATTTAAGAAGGGAATGAGTGAATACAGGTAGATGATGTAATGTCTCCTAGTACTCTGTGTGAAGCCTTGACTGAACCCGTGTGTGTTCTCCTTAGCTTGATGCCCTCATAGATATCTCTACCTCTATACTAATGTGCCTCTACCTCTATACTAATGTGTCTCTACCTCTATACTAATGTGCCTCTACCTCTATACTATTGTGTCTCTACCTCTATACTAATGCCTTTACCTCTATACTAATGCCTCTATACTAATGCCTCTACACTAATGCCTCTACCTCTATACTAATGTGTCTCTACCGCTATACTAATGTGTCTCTACCACTATACGAATGTGTCTCTACCTCTATACTAATGTGTCTCTACCTCTATACTAATGTGTCTCTACTAATGTGTCTCTACCTCTATACTAATGTGTCTCTACCTCTATACTAATGTGTCTCTACCGCTATACTAATGTGTCTCTACCACTATACGAATGTGTCTCTACCGCTATACTAATGTGTCTCTACCTCTATACTAATGTGTCTCTACCTCTATACTAATGTGTCTCTACTAATGTGTCTCTACCTCTATACTAATGTGTCTCTACCGCTATACTAATGTGTCTCTACCGCTATACTAATGTGTCTCTACCTCTATACTAATGTGTCTCTACCTCTATACTAATGTGTCTCTACCGCTATACTAATGTGTCTCTACCGCTATACTAATGTGTCTCTACCTCTATACTAATGTGTCTCTACCTCTATACCAATGCCTTTACCTCTATACTAATGCCTCTATACTAATGCCTCTACACTAATGCCTCTACCTCTACCAATGTCTCTACCTCTATACTAATGTGTCTCTACCGCTATACTAATGTGTCTCTACCGCTATACTAATGTGTCTCTACCGCTATACTAATGTGTCTCTACCGCTATACTAATGTGTCTCTACCTCTATACTAATGTGTCTCTACCTCTATACTAATGTGTCTCTACCGCTATACTAATGTGTCTCTACCTCTATACTAATGTGTCTCTACCTCTATACTAATGTGTCTCTACCTCTATACTAATGTGCCTCTACCTCTATACCAATGCCTTTACCTCTATACTAATGCCTCTATACTAATGCCTCTACACTAATGCCTCTACCTCTACCAATGTCTCTACCTCTATACTAATGCCTCTACCTCTATACTAATGCCTCTACACTAATGCCTCTACCTCTACCAATGTCTCTACCTCTATACTAATGTGTCTCTACCTCTATACCAATGTGTCTCTACTAATGTGTCTCTACCTCTATACTAATGTGCCTCTACCTCTATACTATGTGTCTCTACCTCTATACTATGTGTCTCTACTTCTTTTTCCCTTTCTATATTCCACACACTCTCATTCTCCATCTTATTTTCTCTCTGTCAGGACATATCCAGTGTCTGGAAGAGGAGGTGAAGCAGGTGAAGGGTTCTCTCTCTGGAACACAGACAGAGAAGAGGCAGCTTCAGCAGAGACTCACTGACATGGAGAAGGTAAGAGGCTTGGGTGGTGTTCATTAGACACCAAATGGAAGAAAATTGACTAAAACAAGTGTTGTTTTTTTTAAATGTGCCATGATGAACACAACCCTCCACCCCACTGGTAAGACTTAATGTAGATGGCACTCTGGCTCCATGGGAATTTCCCAAGCCCAAATCGACCTCTAGTCCCTCCCCCTTTCTTGTGGAGATCTGAGAGGATTGGATAGGTGTGAGCAACGTGATAAAAATGTCCCTGTAAGAGAGGGAGAAATATCTTCTATTTCTTTAATCATCTCAAATCCTCTCAGGTCTCACAGGGGCGGATGTCCTCTCTTTGTCCTGTGGATGTACACAGATTACAGCCACAAATTAACAAACACACAGCTGACCTTTGACCTCTGGTTGGGCCCATTAGGAGAAGAGCAACCAGGAGATTGACCTGACGTTCAAGCTCAAGTCGTTGCAACAGAGTTTTGACATAGAGGAGGCCGAGCACAAGGCCACCAAGACACGCCTTGCTGACAAGAACCAGGTCTATAAGTCCATTGAGGAGGCCAAGTCTGAGGCCCTGAAAGGTGAGAGGGAGGAAGAAAAAGGAGAGGTGATTGGGGGAAATGGGATGCCTAGTCAGTTGTACAACAGAATGCCTTCAAATGAAATGTGTCTTCAGCATTTAACCCAACCCCTCTGAATCAGAGAGGTGCGAGGGGCTGCCTTAATCGACATCCGTGTCTTTCGGCGCCCGGGGAACAGTGGGTTAACTGCCTTGCTCAGGGGCAGAACTACAGATTTTTACCTTGTCAGCTCAGGGATTCGATCCAGCAACCTGGGGTGGATAGAAATGGAGCATATTAGAGAAAAATGTATGTGGGGGGAAAAAGAGAGGTCAAGAAACTACTGAGTCAATAATGACCGTTTGGATAAAGGTGTTGGCTAATGGACCACATTATACAATTGTCTATTATTCTAATAGTTATGGTAGCATTGTCTCCTTGTGTTTGTCAGGGATGGAGCGGACGCTGCAGGAGGAGCGGAGCTCCAAGCTGCAGTTGGAGTCCAGACTGCTGCAGCTGGAGAAGGAACACTCCATGCTGGACCGTGACTACAAGCAGGCCCAGCACAAAGTGGATGAGCTGAACACGCACAAGGACAAACTCGCCGAGGAGGTGTGTGTTTCTGTGTGTGTGTCTGTACTTGCCCTGTGTGTGTGTACATACCTTGTGTTTGTGTGTGTGTGTAAGGAGTTGAATGTGCGAGAGAGTGTGTAAAGATTGTGTTTCGTGAAGACTTCTCTCTGTTTCATCAGCTGCAAACATACAGGAACCAGCCAATATAAAGGGAAAACCAACATAGTGTTTTAATAGGGTTTTGGACCACTATCTTCAATGCACCTTGGCATAGATTCTACAAGTGTCTGGAAATCTATTGGAGGAATGCTCCATTCTTCCACAAGAAATTCCACCATTTGGTGTTTTGTTGTTGGTGGTGGAAAACGCTGTCTCAGTCGCCACTCCAGATTCCCCCATAAGTTTTATTTTTTTTCACCTTTATTTAACCAGGTAGGCAAGTTGAGAACAAGTTCTCATTTACAATTGCGATCTGGCCAAAATAAAGCAAAGCAGTTCGACACAAACAACAACACAGAGTTACACATGGAGTAAAACAAACATACAGTCAATAATACAGTAGAAACAAGTCTATATACGATGTGAGCAAATGAGGTGAGATAAGGGAGGTAAAGGCAAAAAAAGTCCATGGTGGCAAAGTAAATACAATATAGCAAGTAAAACATTGGAATGGTAGATTTGCAATGGAAGAATGTGCAAAGTAGAAATAAAAATAATGGGGTATAAAATAAAATAAAGGAGCAAAATAAATAAATAACATAAAATAAATACAGTAGGGAAAGAGGTAGTTGTTTGGGCTAAATTATAGGTGGGCTATGTGTTCTATTGGTTTGAGATCATGGCATATGGTTTACATCGTTTTCGTGCTCATCAAAGCATTCAGTGACCACTCGTGCCCTGTGGATGGGGGCATTGTCATCCTATGGGGACATAGCCATAGCAACCAAAATAATGGCCTGCCCAGCATTTTTATACATGACCCTAAGCATGATGGGATGTTAATTGCTTAATGAACTCGGGAACCTCACCTGTGTGGAAGCACCGGCTTTCAGTATACTTTGTATCCCTCATTTACTTATTTTGGCTGTTAGCTGTAAGTCTTGGTGCTCTCTTTACCCTGACTAACCTCGCCATCTTGCTCTCTCTCTCCCTCTTTATTTTTCTCTCTCACCTCCCCCTCCCTCCTTCCACCTCTAGGTGAAGAACCTGAGCCTGGGCATGGAGCAGGAGGAGCAGAAGCGCAGGCTGAGCCAGAACGACCTGAAGGCCCAGACCCAGCAGTTGACCGCCCTGCGCTCCTCAGAGAAGCAGCTGAAGCAGGAGCTCAACCACCTGCTAGACATGAAGCAGAGCCTGGAGAAACAGAACCATGAGCTACGCAGGTAGAGTGGGATACACACACACACACGGGCAGCTGGCTTGGACATAAGTGTGTGAGAGAGAGGATGTGATGACCAATGGATGTTAGATATCATGATTGTCTTTCCCATACCCTAAGTGGTGGGAGTTGTGTATGTCAGTTGTTTCAGATTGACATGTGATTTGACATGGTAGTGATTGACAGTGATTTTGCCCAATCACAGGGAGAGACAGGAGGCTGAAGGACAGCTGAAGGAGTTGAAGGACCAGCTGGAGGCAGAGCAGTATTTCACGGTACTGTTGATTTCTAGACACTCCCAATGTTTGGAAAGACTGGGTTGCAAAATTCGGGCAATTTTCCCCAAATTCCCAGGTTTTCCAGAAATCCTGGTTGGAATACTCCTGTGTATTTTGGGAAAGTTAATTTTGCATCCCTAAGAAATACTATTAGCTCTTTTCTGTCTATTCATTCTGCTTACCAGTGTAGTGTTTTGTCCCAAATGGCACGCTATCCCCTATGTAGTGCACTACTTTTTATTTTCATTTTTTAATTTCACTTTTATTTAACCAGGTAGGCTAGTTGAGAACAAGTTCTCATTTGCAACTGCGACGTGGCCAAGATAAAGTATAGCAATTCGACACATACAACAACACAGAGTTACACATGGAATAAACAAAACATAGTCAATAATACAGTAGAACAAAAGAAAACAAAAATTCTATATACAGTGAGTGCAAATGAGGTAAGTTAAGGAAATAAATAATAAATAAAGGCCATGGTGGCGAAGTAATTACAATATAGCAATTAAACACTGGAATGGTAGATCGGCAGAAGGTGAATGTGCAGGTAGAGATACTGGGGTGCAAACGAGCAAAATAAATAAATACCAGTATGGGGATGAGGTAGGTAGATAGATGGGCTGTTTACAGATGGGCTATGTACAGCTGCAGTGATCTGTAAGCTCCTCTGACAGCTGGTGCTTAAAGCTAGTAAGGGAGATGTGAGTCTCCAGCTTCAGAGATTTTTGCAATTCGTTCCAGTCATGGGCAGCAGAGGATTGGAAGGAAAGACGACCAAAGGAGGAATTGGCTATGGGGGTGACCAGTGAGATATACCTGCTGGAGCGCGTGCTACGAGTGGGTGCTGCTATGGTGATCAGTGAGCTGAGATAATAAGGCAGGGCTTTACCTAGCAGAGACTTGAAGATAACCTGTAGCCAGTGGGTTTGGCGACAAGTAAGAAGCGAGGGCCAACCAACGAGCGTACAGGTCGCAATGGTGGGTAGTGTATGGGGCTTTGGTGACAAAACGGATGGCACTGTGATGGACTGCATCCATCTTGTTGAGTAGAGTGTTGGAGGCTATTTTATAGATGACATCACCGAAGTCGAGGATCGGTAGGATGGTCAGTTTTACGAGGGTATGTTTGGCAGCATGAGTGAAGGATGCTTTGTTGCGATATAGGAAGCCGATTCTAGATTTAATTTTGGATTGGAGATGCTTAATGTGAGTCTGGAAGGAGAGTTTACAGTCTAACCAGACACCCAGGTATTTGTAGTTGTCCACGTATTCTAAGTCAGAGCCGTCCAGAGTAGTGATGCTGGACGGGCGAGCAGGTGCGGGCAGTGATCGATTGAATAGCATGCATTTAGTTTTACTTGCGTTTAAGAACAGTTGGAGGCCACGGAAGGAGAGTTGTATGGCATTGAAGCTCAGATCCCAGATCCCTATGGACCCTGGTAAAAGTAGTGCACTACATATGGAATATGGTGCCATTTGGGACATCCCATAGTTGTTGTGTGTTGACCGTTTCCTCTGTACCAGACCCTGTACAAGACCCAGAACCGGGAGCTGAAGGAGGAGTGTGATGAGAGGAACAAGCTGTATAAAGACATTCAGCAGAGACTGGAGGAGTACCAGGAAGAAAGGTACTGGAACATTAGGATCCAACCAGAAACTGTTCCTTGACACTAAGATTGCAACATTCTGGTAACTTTTCCCCAAATTCCCATGTTTTCCAGAAATCTTACAGTAATCTTACAACCAGGATTTCTTGAAACTTTGGTCAAGGTTAACGGAATTTTGTAACCCTACCTGACACTATTTGTTCACAATACTGAGCCAAGCCAAACTGAGCCGAGCTGTACTGCACTGGCCTGGTTACGTATCTACTGTAGGTGCTGGACTGGACCATTTTGAAAGGAAAATTTCATCTTGACCCTCTGAGCACCTCTAACAAACTGTTGAAGATTAGAGTCATGAGCACACACTTAGTCTCTCTAGGACTGTAGTCTGTCCCTGAAAGATGATCTGTAGCCTAACGTCAACATGCATTCCACCCTTATCACTCAGTCAATTGCGAGATGATAGCCTGACAATACTGCAGGTAATATAATCAGCGTGTTACCTAACCTCCAGTCTACAGGTGACGTGCCATCAATCACCATATCACCAACACAATAAGCTTTGAGCGTCTGACAAAATGACGCAAGATTCTAGTTCTGAGTTAACCGAGATTAACACGCACTGTAAAGTCACACAGACAGACTTTTAACGTGTAGATTCCTGTAACAGCAAGCCCGTAGGACTGTGGGTAAGTGTTTCATAGAAATGGCTATGGAGCTCATTGATTGGCCTGAACATAACGTTTACTGACTTTGAGAGATTAATGTAGGCCTTGGTCGTGTGAATGCCCTGACAAACATGACACTAATGTCATCTGTTCCTCTTTCCCATATTGTAGTGTAAAAAAATCCCACAAACACTGATTTTCCTGGTATTACGGGATTTCCTTTCCGGGCTTCCAGTGACTGCTCTGACATACAGTACTGGACTAGATTAGGTTTCATTAACTTTATTTTCCCATACAGTAGTGTGAGAATTTCCCCACATTCCTAATTTCCAGGGGTCTCTGGCGGCCATAACAGTACTGGGCACAGATTTGGTCTCATTAACATTTCCCAGGTTATAGTGTCCAATTCCCCAATGTTCCCACATTCCCTGATATTCCGGATCGTCTTTCCCTCAGGGATTCCCTGGCGGCCCAGCTGGAGGTGAGCCTGACCAAGGCGGACTCGGAGCAGCTGGCGCGCTCCATCGCCGAAGAGCAGTACTCTGACCTAGAGAAGGAGAAGATCATGAAGGAACTGGAAGTGAAGGAAATGACGGCCAGACACAGGCAGGAGCTAGGAGACAAGGAGGCTACCATCGGCTCGGTGAGAGGGGGAGATAGAGAGGGGGGCAGAGAGAAAGGGAAGGAGAGGGAGTGAGAGGAGACATGATGGCAGGAGCTAGTAGACAACAGGGAGGGAGGGGATAGAGAGAGACAGAGGGAGGAAGAGAGATTGAGAGGGAAGGAGGAAGAGAGACAGAGAGGGGGGATGAGAGGGAGGAAGAGAGACTGACACAGAGAGGGGGGACGAGAGGGAGGAAGAGAGACTGACACAGAGGGGGGGGAGACTGACAGAGGGAGGAAGAGAGACTGACACAGAGAGGGGGGGGGGGACTGACAGAGGGAGGAAGAGAGAGATACCGAGAGTGAAACCGAGACATGAATTCAATCAATCAGTTAAGAATATTGTCAAAGAAGCTAGGTTTCACTGGCTAGGTTTCTGAAGCTAGGTTTCACTAGCTAGGTTTCTGAAGCTAGTTTTCTGAAGCTAGGTTTCACTAGCTAGGTTTCTGAAGCTAGTTTTCTGAAGCTAAGTTTCACTAGCTAGGTTTCTGAAGCTAACTTTCACTAGCTAGGTTTCTGAAGCTAGGTTTCACTAGCTAGGTTTCTGAAGCTAGGTTTCACTAACTAGGTTTCTGAAGCTAGGTTTCACTAGCTAGGTTTCACTAGCTAGGTTTCTGAAGCTAGGTTTCACTAGCTAGGTTTCTGAAGCTAGGTTTCACTAGCTAGGTTTCTGAAGCTAGGTTTCTGAAGCTAGGTTTCTGAAGCTAGGTTTCGGTTTCACTAGCTAGGTTTCACTAGCTAGGTTTCTGAAGCTAGGTTTCTGAAGCTAGGTTTCTGAAGCCAAGTTTCTGAAGCTAGGTTTCTGAAGCCAAGTTTCTGAAGCTAGGTTTCTGAAGCCAAGTTTCACTAGCTAGGTTTCTGAAGCCAAGTTTCACTAGCTAGGTTTCTGAAGCTAGGTTTCACTAGCTAGGTTTCTGAAGCTAGGTTTCACTAGCTAGGTTTCTGATGCTAGGTTTCACTAGCTAGGTTTCACTAGCTAGGTTTCTGAAGCTAGGCATCCATCCAATAGCCAACTGTTTTTCATGCAAATATTCTAAAATCTGCATAAAAAATTCTCGCATTACTCATTTTACAGACACAAAAAGATCCCAATTTGTCTTGCGTATTTTGATTTTGCTGACATTTGGAAAGTTTACTGGAAAATGTGCTTTTTCCATCAGGCTTGTTGTGACATTTTTTTATCCGGCATGTACTGTACTCGCATGAAAAGACCACACACACACACAGTACTTGGAGTGTCTGTAACGCCGACCTGTCCTCTGCTGTCTCCTACAGCTGGAGGAGTCCAACCGCACCCTGACAGTGGACGTGGCCAACCTGGCCAATGAGAAGGAGGAGCTCAATAACCAACTGAAGGAGATGCAGCAACGTGAGTCACGCCTCTCATTGTCTAGACCCCTTGTGCTCTGAGCCCCGGTTTACAGTGGCCAGAATGTAACAGAGATGTTGTGAGAATGTTTGTTATTGGTTTGGTGATGCTGTGTGTTGTCCAAAACATTCCAGGGGTGTTGTGAGAATGTTTAGTATTGGTTTGGTGATGCTGTGTGTTGTCCAAAACATTCCAGAGGTGTTATGAGAACGTTTAGTATTGGTTTGGTGATGCTCTGTGTTGTCCAAAACATTCCAAAGGTGTTATGAGAATGTTTGGTATTGGTTTGGTGATGCTGTGTGTTGTCCAAAACATTCCAGAGTGTTGTGAGAATGTTTGGTATTGGTTTGGTCCACAGAGCTGCAGAAGGCCAGAGAGGAGGAGAGACAGATGAACTGTGTGAAGATGTCCTTTGAGAAGCAGCTGCAGACGGAGAGAACGCTCAAGATTCAGGTGACAGACTGGGCGGATGAGACTGGGCGGATGAGACTGGGCGGATGAGACTGGGCGGATGTGTGTCACGTGTGAACTAGCTGGCTAGTAAGCGCTAGCAGCCATATTGCGGTGACATCACCTGCCCTGAGACCTGTAGTAACGTCACCCTAACCCTACTAAGACGATGTCTGTTTCTGAAGTCTATCTTGTCTACTACTTACTAAAACGACATCTTTACATTTTAGTCATTTAGCAGACGATCTTATCCAGAGTGCGTTACAGTAGTAAGTTAAATACTGTGTACTAATAGTACTACATACTATTTAGAATGTACTGTTTAGTAAAAACAGATGAAGTACACAACAAATATCAACATACTAGGCTCATCCATACTGAGAATGCGCAATTACATTGATTCCCGCCAATAGTTCATTTGGGTACAGCTCGTCATATCTGAATATCAGCTGTTCTTCCTCAATAGTGTGCAGTGAATTATACTAGATGGAAATGAGTATATGACATCCTGGCATTTAAAGCATCGTCTTTCCCAAAATGTCACTTTCTATAAAATTTTATATTTTCACATACCCCAAATGCTTACTATTTAGACAGCAAGTATAGGTATTTGAACACTGCCCATGTTATTGGTAGGGTAATGGTTAGCATAAAACGCTAGCACCTGGAATACAAATGATGGTTGTGTTCATGTCCTGGGTTCAGCAGGACAGAGACAGAACTCCAATGTTACATAGTATGCATATATTTGTTGATTTAATATATAGAGTCAGATGCCTAGTTCCGGACTAAAAAGCATACTCAATAGAGAATCTCCATTACATGTGTGTGTTTTGTTCCAGGACTAGGCTGAATCGTGTGTCAGAGAAACCAGCCCATAACGCATTTTTCATTGAGAATATATATTGCAGTGTGCTGTCCATTATCATAATATATTGTGGACTGTATATGTACATTACCACCAGGCGATCAACAAGCTGGCCGAGATCATGAACCGCAGGGAGACGTTGCGAACGGGTCACAACCGCGACGACACGCTGGACGTGCGCAGGAAGGAGAAGGAGAACAGGAAGCTGCAGCTGGAGCTGAGGTCAGAGAAGGAGAAACTCAACTCCACCATCATCAAGTACCAGAAAGAGATCAACGACATGCAGGCGGTCAGTCTAAAACACAACCTTATACTAACCATCTCACAACCACTTTAACAGGCAGTCAGTCAGTACAACCAAACCACAGCCTTACACAAACCATCACACAACCACTTGAATAGGCAGTCAGTCAGTCCAACCAAACCACAGCCTTATACTAACCATCACACAACCACTTTAACAGGCAGTCAGTCAGTCCAACCAAACCACAGCCTTATACTAACCATCACACATCCTCTTTAACAGGCAGTCAGTCAGTCCAACCAAACCACAACCTTATACTAACCATCACACATCCTCTTTAACAGGCAGTCAGTCAGTCCAACCTAGTGCTGAGTGATTTAACCAACGTTTCGTAATTTGACCAATGTTTTTTTGTTTGTTTTGTGAGTCCAACGCAGCATTTGTCGAAAGAGAATTCAAGTCAAGAACTTTATGGGGGACGCTGAGCTGAAGGCAATTGTAGTTTTCATTAAGCCAAATATTCAATCTACGTGGCAGTTAATGAACATAATCTGACTATTTTTTCCGTCTCGGACAAGAGACAAATGTCCAAAATAAATCCAATGGGTGAACTTTGAACTTAAGCTTGTCGCCTGCCTTCCTGCCTTTGGTACAACGACTCCCATTGTTAAGGTGGAAACATGAGCATCTAGTCATTATATTTTTTTTATTTTTTTTTTATTTTTTATTTTACCTTTATTTAACCAGGCAAGTCAGTTAAGAACAAATTCTTATTTTCAATGACGGCCTGGGAACAGTGGGTTAACTGCCTGTTCAGGGGCAGAACGACAGATTTGTACCTTGTCAGCTCGGGGGTTTGAACTCGCAACCTTCCGGTTACTAGTCCAACGCTCTAACCACTAGGCTACGCTGCCGCCCCATATACAGATCAATTCAATTCAATTCAATTCAAGGGCTTTATTAGCATGGGAAACATGTGTTAACATTGCCAAAGCAAGTGAGGTAGATAATATATAAAGTGAAATAAACATTAAAAAATAACAGTAAACATTACACATACAGAAGTTTCAAAACAATAAAGACATTACAAATGTCATATATATATATATATATATATATATATATATATATATATATATATATATATATATATATACACAGTGTTTTAACAATGTACAAATGGTTAAAGGACACAATATAATATAAATAAGCATAAATATGGGTTGTATTTACAATGGTGTTTGTTCTTCACTGGTTGCCCTTTTCTTGTGGCAACAGGTCACAAATCTTGCTGCTGTGATGGCACAGATCTCTGGACAGATACACTTTTACGCCTGCAACATTAGGTTAGATGCACACAAATGAGGGAGGAATGTACACAACACAACAACGAGGAGGGCAGAGACCGTTTGTGAAAGTATGTCTTATCTACTTTGGAAAACTAGTCAAATGATTTTGTCAGACAGCTCTGTGGCATGCTTAGGCAGGCAATCTAAATAGGATGACTGAAGGCAGTACAGTATGGGGAACACAGAGATAACTGGCTGGCTGACTGCTACTGTCTGAGCAGCGATGAGATGATGACTGAAGGCAGTACAGTATGGGGAACACAGAGATAACTGGCTGGCTGACTGCTACTGTCTGAGCAGCGATGAGATGATGACTGGGGAATGAAAAATAATCAAGTTGTTCATATAGTAATATACACAACTGAACTGTTTTATTATTTCATAGTCATGTCCTATTTTTCTACTGATGTCTACTCAATGTGGACCTGAGAGACGATGGAATATTTTCAATGTTTTGGCAATTGAATGTTCACTATTTGTGTCTTTGGAATTTCCATGACAAAGCTCTAAAGTCATTGTCATGTCATTATTTTAAATGCATTTAATGTTAAAAACAATATATATTGAAATCGAAAACCGTGATACTTTTTTAATAACGGAAACCACCTCAAAAAGCACTTATCGCTCAGCACTAGTCCGACCAAAACACAATCACAATGTTAAACTCAGCATCACACAACCACTTGCTGCTGTGAACATTTCACTGTGAGAGCATCTCACATGTTTTTGTTGTTGTTGTTGTTATTATTACTAGGTAGTGCTGTGGGGAATGAGGCCAGTTGGCTGTAATGACCTCCCACAATTACATCGATATGAAGACACCAGTAAATCCAACCTAACTGACATTCTTTCTGCTAAATTCAAAAGTGTGTGTGTATTTCCACCTCCAGGTGATATCAGACGAGAGCCAGGTGCACATTGAGCTGCAGATGGCCTTGGACAGTAAGGACAGTGACATCGAGCAGCTGCGCTGTCAGCTGACCTCTCTGAGCATCACCTCCATGGACTCCACTAGTTTCAGCAGTGGTAACGACCTGGACATGGACGACAGCGGTTACCCAGGTAACAACACTTTCAACACCCCTCACTTTAGCACCCGAGTCAAAACGACCGAGCACCCGAGTCAAAACGACCGAGCACCCGAGTCAAAACAACCGAGCACCCGAGTCAAAACACTGAGCACGTAGTAATTTAACACTAATTGTTAGTCAATCCTTCCCCCATCTCTGTGCTGTCTCTTTCCACAGTATTTCTTCTCCTCTATCCTCCCCTATCTCTCAGCACAATGTCCCTCACGTTTATTTCCCCCCGTCACTCCTCTATGGCCTTTCCCACCCCTTGTTTCACTATTCCTAAACCTCTGCTTTAAGATACACCTGTTATTCCTTATTCCTGCCTGTTTTCCCTTCCTCCATCTCTCTCTCTGTTGTGGCTGCGTAGTGCACATCACTCACTCCCAGACCTCTGAGTCCATGTCCTTCCACTACCAGCGCACGCAGAAATCTGTCAGCGTTGCCACCCGGCCCTCCTTCAGAGTATCTCACCCTCTCTTTGAGGATGAGGAGGAGGATGAGTATGAAGGAAATGATGGGCAGTTAGAACATGGCTGCCAACCTTTGGCCCTCACCTATGAGCAGCCGCCCCCAGAGCCTGACTGCAGTGGTGCAGGTGAACCCGCATGCTGGTTCAAAGTTCAAACACAATGCAGCTAGTCGCCAAAAATACGCATCTTCTCTCTCCCGCCTCGGCTGTCTGTCTAACACTACTGACAGTGGCTTTACTCAGCTGTGTGTCTAACACTACTGACAGTGGCTTTACAGTGCTACTAATACTGCCTGGTGTTTTGCAGCTGTGTGCGGAAAGTCGCAGCCTAACATTTTGTGGCCCCTGTTAACCTTGAGTTGACTCAAACTATAGTATGAGTACTGTCCAGACTTTGTTTGTCTTTTGGAATGGATCCAGTGTAGGGATCCTGAGCTGTATCTGAAATGGCCCCCTATTCCTTATATAATGCACTTCTTTGACCCATAATGAGTGCACGACATATGTGGTGTCTTTTCAAAGCAGCCCTGCTTTGTTTCAAGCACAATTAGTAGATGATACCAAAATACAATTGCAAGGAAGTCATGTAAAAAAAAATTATAGAGATAAATTAATTGGCAAAAGGGCATAATATGATGCACGCAACGTGTTTGCATTGACAACAGGGGTTTAACTTGTTGAAACAAAGTGTGCCGTGTGGATTGGCTCCTAACCTCCGCTACTTCTCTGCAGTATGGAATATACTGGAATAGTGTATTGCTCTTATTTGCTAATGTAATTCCCTTTTCCCTTGTGCAAAACAGATACCAGGCTGGAGGGCTGGCTGTCACTTCCTGCCAAGAATACCAAGAGGTTTGGATGGGATAGAAAGGTATGCTGCTCCCTCTGGCTCCGCCTATCCTTCTGCTAATACAGTCCTGGGTACTAATAGTATTTGAAATGCTTTATCTTCGATCGATTGAGCTATCCTGGCTCAATGGCAACAAGTGGAATAGTCCCAAAAGTGTAAACGATGTCCATTTAACACTCCGGGCAGGCTCAATCAAACACTCTAAAGTATTCAAAAGAAAACAAACACTATTTGAACCCATGTCTACAGACATTGATATTTCCCCAGTATTTGAGATGATAAAGTGTGACTGTTCTCTCTCTCTCTCTCTGACAGTATGTGGTAGTGAGCAGTAAGAAGATTCTGTTCTACAACAGTGAGATGGACCGAGAGCAGTCCAACCCCTTCATGATCCTAGACATCAAGTGAGTGAAGACATCCACATTCTTATGTGGCTCTGTCTGCTCCCAAATGGCACCCTATTCCCTATATATTGAACTACTTTCAACTAAGGCCCATAGTGCACTGGTTTTAACTAGAGACCTATGTAGCTAATAGGGTGCTATTTGAGACGGAGCCTCTGTTTTCGTCCCATGAATTCCTATGGCCTCTGCTGATAGAGACCAACTGCTTGTATTGAGATGCCTATCATAACCTTGTTCATAACCTTGTTCTTTCCTCCTTGCAGTAAGCTGTTCCACATCCGACCGGTCACTCAGACAGACGTGTACCGCGCTGACGTCAAAGAAATCCCCCGGATATTCCAGGTAATATAACTCAGACACAAAGTTGAGCCAAGCTGTCCTGGACTAGTTTTACATTCCTCTGTTTTGAGCAGTAGAAAAACTGTTAATGGTGAATTTCACTTCTCTCATCCCTCTCTTTTCTGTCTTCCCTTTCTTCCCCCTCACAGATTCTGTACGCCAACGAGGGCGAGAGCAAGCGGGAGCAAGAGTTTGCGGCGGAGCCCCTAACGCTGACAGGCGAGCGCTCATCCTTCGTCAGGCACAAGGGTCACGAATTCATCCCCACGTTCTACCACCTGCCGTCGAGCTGCGAGGCATGCACGCGACCCCTGTGGAACATGTTCAAGCCGCCTCCCGCGCTGGAGTGCCGCCGCTGCCACACCAAGTGCCACAAGGACCACCTAGACCGGAAGGAGGAGGTCATCGCCCCCTGCAGGGGTCAGTAGAGGGCAAAGGTCACATCTTGTTGGGCCGTGGTTCAAATACTCCACTAGTATTGTTAACCAATGTACAGCACAGTTCATAATGGTTTTTCTACCTGTTTTAGAGTGTATTGACTAACCTTAACCCTCGTCTCTCCTCAGTAAACTATGACATGTCCACGGCCAAAGACCTGCTCCTATTGGCCGGCTCTCAGACAGAGCAGAAGAGATGGGTCAGCCAGCTAATCAAACGCATCCCCCGGAAACACCCCACCCCTAGCCCCGCCCCCACTGCAGCCTCTGCTGCCCAAGCCCCCGAGCCACCCTCTCGCTCCTCCCCAGAAACCTCCCCACAAGCCTCCCCCCGCAACACCCCACAACGCTCCCCCCCCCGCAACTCCCCTAGCCTTTCCTACCGCGGAGCCATCAAGGTCCAGCCTAGTCGCCAGAAGACTCAGCTCGAAGGGAAGCCCAGGTGAGACTATGGGTGGGGTTTGACTAGGAACTGGAAATCTTTCAAACGTTGTGTAGTGTAGGAGTGTACTTGTCAGACTATTCATTCTAGGAACTTTCCACAGTAATCACATAATGGTTTATGTTACTTGTCTTTTAGACCAGAGTCATCTTGCTTAGCTTCATGCCAGTTTATGAGCTAATAAGTAAATTATCTTATAAACAAATCTGCAATCATGGCATAATGTTCTTGCTGTTGCTTGAGTCTTTTATGGACTATACTTATTCCAAACTGTCACAACTCTATGTGCCGGTTTCCCAGAGAAAGATTATGCCTAGTCCTGGACTTACACACACTTTCAACACTATAACTTCACAAATAACCAAAGCCAAGTTGATGTCATCAGTGTGAGGTCCATCATTCACCTTTAGCAATGAATACGAAGGGTGTAGAAAGCCTCAGAATGCTGGAAAACTCATTTACTCACATGCTCAGCTAGCTCCTAACTCACTCTCTTCCACTGGCCACTTCCCTTTAGTGCTGGCCCCATGCTCAGAATCATCCTCCACTGACACTTGACTCCTCACCTTTGAACCCCCCCATCATACTAGTGCTAATCACTCTGCTAGACTGTAAGTAGCAGACCCCAGTCAGTATTGTGTGTGACTGTCAGTCTGCTGCACTGCCTGCAATGTCATCTCTACTAACCACTCCCTCTCTCAGCCGCTCATCCATGTCATCTCTACTAACCACTCCCTCTCTCAGCCGCTCATCCATGTCATCTCTACTAACCACTCCCTCTCTCAGCCGCTCATCCATGTCATCTCTACTAACCACTCCCTCTCTCAGCCGCTCATCCATGTCATCTCTACTAACCACTCCCTCTCTCAGCCGCTCATCCATGTCATCTCTACTAACCACTCCCTCTCTCAGCCGCTCCTCCACCCTCTGCCTCATGTCATGCATTTCAAGTAACTGTACAGGGCTGACCCCATGTCCCAATTCTCTACCGTTCTCTATCTAGGAGTGAACTGGATTGGTGTGTATATGGGCTGGACTAGGGAGTTGGCACCATATTTCTTACACCAGTCTTTTTCAATCCATGAAAGTGTACAGTTAGGGCAGAAGGGTAGAGAATCAGGAATTGCTCACTGTAGTGTCTGACTAAAACATGGACTGCAGGCCATGGACTGACACCAGGGGGACTCCCTCTACCGTTTCAGATTGCTTGTTGATTTTGAAAGCCTGAAGGACTGGAGTTGGTCGTTGGAGGATGTCGATGATGATGATGATGATGATGATGATATGTTCGGCTTCTGAGGAAGTGAGGGGTAACTTCAGCAGTGGCTGCTGGGAAATTGAGTTTTTGTTGGAGGCCTTGAGGCCTGATGCATGTGTGGCTCCATTGGTAAGAGCATGGCACCTCAGTCGTAGTTCAATTCTGAGAGGGATAACAGACTAAAAATGTATGCACTCACTGTACTGTAGGTCGCTTTGGATACAAGTGTCTACTAAATGGCATACCGGTATTATCACTATTATGCATGTTTTGTGTGATTTCAATAGGGGCATTAAACAGAATTGATTGCCAGTAATGATTGGGTTGTGTAGAGCTTTCTGATGGGAGTCACTGAGTTGGACATTCACTATAATATGATAATATCTGCTGAAGAACCCACCACAGTCAGTGTTCTGCTGAAGAACCCACCACAGTCAGTGTTCTGCATAAGAACCCACCACAGTCAGTGTTCTGCTGAAGAACCCACCACAGTCAGTGTTCTGCTGAAGAACCCACCACAGTCAGTGTTCTGCTGAAGAACCCACCACAGTCAGTGTTCTGCTGAAGAACCCACCACAGTCAGTGTTCTGCTGAAGAACCCACCACAGTCTGTGTTCTGCTGAAGAACCCACCACAGTCAGTGTCAATGTGTGTTTGAGTTGTCAGAGTTCTCAACAAATCTTTGTTTAGTTGCATGCTGTGTGCTGCTAGTTTGTGGTGTTGATGGCTGATGTTTTGTTAGCTGTTTGGTGTGTGTGTGTGTGGTGTTGATGGCTGGTGTTTTGTTAGCTGTTTGGTGTGTGTGTGTGTTTTTGCACGCACTCTTCGTGTGCGTAATCTGACTTCATCTAGCAAAATGCCATATGAATTAATTACTTTTCTCTCTTCACAGTTTACCTCTATGATACAAAGATGTGCTGAATCCTCTCACATCATGTGGACTGGAGCCTGAACACAGTGGAACCTATACATCTACTTTGCCTTTTCAGAGACAAAGGCAGTGTCTCAAATGGGGCCCTATTCCCTATATAGTGCACAACTTTTAACCAGGGCCCATATGGTTCTGGTCAGAAGTAGTTGCACTATATAGGGAGTAAGGTGCCATTTTGGATTCAACCAAAGACTGCAAAATGCCAGATATTTTAGGGAAAGAGGGTCAGGTTAACGTTGCATTCATGTAAGGACTGCAGTCGGACTTGCATATGTCTCAGTAAACCAAATGGTTTCACCTTCTGCCTTCTACAGTATAGCCTGGTCCTAGATCCGTTTGTGCTGTCTTGCCAACTCCATTACTGTGCTGTTGTCATGCCAATGGCAAGACAGCACAAACAGATCTGGCACCAGGCTTCATACACTATGCATGTCATAGCAAATTTGTACAATTCCATGATTTCATGGATCGAGAAAATGAAATACTTTGCAGGTCACTCTAAAACGGCCTTATTTTATAATTGTCATGTTGAAATACATACAGACCTAGCCATATATTTGCCTGTGTCTTTACATGCCTGGGTGATCCTCATAAGCTATATAATTAGATGGGTCTGTATTAGGTATGTGAGTGTGTGTATGTGTGTATATATAGGAACACGTGTTCTGTCAGTGTATTATTGCCACAAAGATACAGTACCAGTCAAAAGTTTGGACACCTACTTATTCAAGGGTTTTAATTTATTTTTACTATTTTCTACATTGTAGAATAATAGTGAAGACATCAAAACTATCAAATAAAACATGGAATCATGTAGTAACCAAAAAAGTGTCAAAAAAATCTAAATATATTTAAGACCTTTAAAGTAGCCACCCTTTGCCTTGATGACAGCTTTGCAACAATTCAACCACGAAGGCCTGATTCACGTAGTCGTCTCTGAACAGTTGATGTTGAGATGTCTGTTACTTGAACTCTGAAGTATTTTTTGGGGGCTGCAATATCTGAGGCTGGTAACTCTAAGGAACTTATCCTCTGCAGCAGAGGTAACTCTGGGTCTTCCTTTCCTGTGGCGGTCCTCATGAGAGCCAGTTTCATCATAGTGCTTGATGGTTTTTAAGACTGCACTTGAAGATACTTTCAAAGTTCTTGAAATGTTCTGCATTGACTGACCTTCATGTCTTAAAGTAATAATGGACTGCTGTTTCTCTTTGCTTATTTGAGCTGTTCTTGCCATAATATAGACTTGGTCTTTTACTAAATAGGGCTATCTTTTGTATACCTTGTCACAGCACAACTGATTGGCTCAGAAGGAAAGAAATTCCACAAATTAACTTTTAACAAGGCACACCTGTTAATTGAAATGCATTCCAGGTGACTACCTCATGAAGCTGGTTGAGAGAATGTCAAGTGTGCAAAGCTGTCATCAAGGCAAAGGGTGGCTACTTTGAAGAATCTCAAATATAAAATATATTTTCATTTAACACTTTCTTGGTTACTACATGATTCCATGTGTTATTTCATAGTTTTAATGTCTTCACTATTATTCTACAATGTATGAAAAACTTTAAATAAATTAAAACCCTTGAATGAGTAGGTGTGTCCAAACTTTTGACTGGTACCGTATGTGATAGTTTTATTTTTACGAAAACTAAATATTTCACTGCACATATTTTTCCCTGTAATGTTACAAGATAGGCTATGTATAAACAATATAATTTAAAGTGTGAAATCTGAGTTTAGTCTACAATTGATACTTAGATGAGTGTATTACTTCATTCAAATCATGTTACATTATCAGAGTAAAGTGTTTGTAGCCTAGTCCCAGCTCTGTTTGTGCTGTCTTGTCAACAACACCAACCAAAGGGGCAAAACGGCACAAATGGATCTGGAAACAAGCTAAAGTGTTTGTCTTTATGACCGAATAAGGTGAACCATGAAGTACAATATGGGAATATTCTTCCACAGTCGCCCCAAAGGACGCTGATCCTGGGTCAGTTTTGTATTTAGCCCACTAATGGTTAGGATTGGGGGAGGGGAAGCTATTCCTAGATCTGTACCTAGAGAAGACTTCACCCCCGGAGTTTCTCGTTTTCAGGCTTCAGTAAACAATGCTGACCATCAGACAGAACTGGATCAATATATTTCATTTATGTTCTATATCACTGCCCGTCTACTACATGGCTTGTTGGAAAAAATCGGAATAAATACTGTACTCGATAAGAGTGAATATTCTTTATTGTGTGTTTTTATTGTGTGTTTTACTTGTATTGCTCATCATTTTGGAGAATTTAAGACTTTTTTTCCTAAGGGTTGCTTCAATACCATGTTATGGGACCAAAAGACCAGTGGATCAGACCTTGTTTGTGGTTTCACAAGTCAGACATTTTGCAAGTGAAAATGCTAGTTTTCTTTATAGGACAGTCCAGTTTTAAGTCCAGTTAGTCCCTCCATGTGTCATTCTGTGTTCTTCTGTTTGCTGCCTGAAGAATATGACTCAGGTGACTGACAGACTCATCTCCAAAGCTCATTCCACCTTTTTGACATCTCTTCTGTAGTGGAATATCATGGCCAGCACAAATCCATTGAGCGATGACAAGACCGCGAACCGGGTGAGAACTGGAAGAATCAAAGAACCAAAGGCCACAAACTGATCACTGTGGGCTCACTTCCTAATGTTTATAACTTCTGTTGAACTTTCAGAAAGTGATCTATTTCATCAAAGCCATAGAGTTGGGTAGAGGACCCACTTGGCCTAAAACCCTATTTCAGCAAAAGTATGAAATGAGCTCTAGTACATCTCTATGGACTAAGATCACATGGTGATTGCCAAGTCTCTACAAGGAAGGCAGTAGATACTGACCTTGTATGTCTGCTGTTGTCATAATTGTAGTGAACATCCTCGCTGAAACACAGAGGATTTGAGTGTAAAAACATAGACGCACAAACAAACCCTCAAAACAGTCAATGATATCTCAATTACTGTATTAAAGGGACAGTTCACCCAAATTACAAAAGGGTGAAATATCCCTTTAAACATTCGGACCCCCACAATACAAAATGACCAATGGAAGAGGCCTACTGTTCTAGTACCAAACTGGTGGTCAGATTCTCTACTCTTCAACCTGAAGTGTCCACCTGTTCACTCCTCATGGATTTAAAAGCAGTGGATTGGATGTAAATATTGGGAGTTTCCATAATTTCCTTACACCAATCCATTCTTTGTAAATACATGAAGGGGTGTGAACAACTGCACACTTTGAATGGTAGAGGAATTGGACCACAGTCTCTTCCCCTCCCTTGGCTTGGTACTCACCCAAGCAGGTGTAGCAAGATATGCTCCAGGCGAGGGCACTGACCCCGGAGGAGTCCTTGGACTGGTACAGGCACTGGGCAGAGGCAAACTTACTGCTGGCACTGATTAAGGTACAGAGGCTCTGAAGGGGTAGAAACAAGACCAAGAACAGACATGAAGATTATTATTTTATTTTTTACCTTTATTTTACCAGGCAGGTCAATTAAGAACACATTTGTATTTACAATGACAGCCTGATTTAAGCCCCACTGGGTAAGAACGGAGGGCAGATCCGTCCTAACGCACCTGATTCAACTAAGGGCTTGATGATTGGATGATTCAAGTGTGTTGGTCTGGAACAAAAGCCTGCACACCCACTGTGGGCCCTCAGAAACAGGATTAAGGCCTATACACAAGTCACCTAACAGCTGAATGATTTCTGGAGCATCTATATAGGCCTTATAAACAGTTTATGAATCCTTCACTAAGCTTTACAAGTTGTAGTTTGTTTAAAGTGGGACCTAACATGCTATACTTACCATAGCCAGATCAATGATCCAATCTTGTAGTGTGACAAGTTTCCATCCCCCTACAAATCTAGAGTGGAACATTAAAGACTACAACAGCTGACAGTGAGCAATGTTTGTCATTTCTCAGTGATTGGTTAGGATTGTCAAAGTCAGCCGCTTGTACTCAGTGATTGGTTAAGGTTGTCATGAGTCAGCCGCTTGTACTCAGTGATTGGTCAGGGTTGTCATGAGAGTCAGCCGCTTGTACTCAGTGATTGGTTAGGGTTGTCATGCGAGTCAGACGCTTGTACTCAGTGATTGGTTACGGTTGTCATGAAAGTCAGAGGCTTGTACTGACTCCCTCCCCTTCAATTAAAACGCAATCGCCCTCAGAAAAACACGCATAGCATACACGCTCTCACATCCCTCACCCCTTTCAGTGGTCTTTAATGTATAATTGTGTCTGTGAAAGATTGTAATCGGTCAAATCTACCTGAGCATCTGCATTCTGATTGGGTGGAGGATACAGTGCAATGTAGATCAAGCTGTGCTTGGCTTTCCCATTGTAATAGAGGATGAGCAGAAGCAGGACGGTGTCTAAAACAAAAATACACTGTGCTTCAATTTACACCTCTTAGTTAATGCAACAGACTTGTTAAAGGGGGATTTCAGTAGTTATTGTTAGTTGATTCTTCACCCTGTGACTAGTCTATGGGAAGGATAAAAAGTAATCCATGGTTCAGATTTCATTAAACTGCCTCTACAAACGTCTGCTAACTTTAGCCACTTCTAGCTGGCTATCAATGGTATAGTGTCAACCGTGACAATTTTCTAAATATCATGGCCAAACCAACTGAATTATTTGACATTAAAGACGATTTTTGTAACATTGCACAGTTGCCCGTATTAATCCCATAGAGTTTTAGCTAGCTGTGGCTAAAGTTAGCCTAAGTTTGTATAGGCTGTTAAGGATCGGTTTTTGACTAAAATGACATAACCAAATCTAACTGCCTGTAGCTCAGGACCTGAAGCAAGGATATGCATATTTTTGATACCATTTGAAAGGAAACACTTTGAAGTTTGTGGAAATGTGAAATGAATGTATGGATAATATAACACATTAGATCTAGTAAAAGATAATACAAAGAAAAAAACATGCTTTTTTTATTATTATTTTTTTCATCTTCTTTGAAATGCAAGAGAAAGGCCACAGTGTATTATTCCAGTTTAGGTGCAGTTAGATTTTGGCAACTAGATGTCAGCAGTGTATGTGCAAAGTTTTAGACTGATCCAATGAACCATTGCATTGCTGTTCAAAATGTTGTTTCAAGTCTGCCCAAATGTGCCTAATTGGTTTATTAATATATTTTGAAGTTCATAACTGTGTACTCTCCTCAAACAATAGCATGGTATTATTTCACTGTAATAGATACTGTAAATTGGACAGTGCAGTTAGATTAATGAGAATTTAAGCTTCTGCCCATATCAGATATGTCTATGTCCTGGGAAATGTTGTTGTTATTTACAATCTCATGCTAATCACATTAGCTCTTTTTAAAGAAAAACTAACCCCGGATTACAGTTTCTCCTGGTCCATATACTTTCAAGATTAAAAAATATTAACATCAAGTTGTAAAATACTGAAGTTCACCTTTAAGGATCTTCTTCTCTGTCACACACACAATGCTCTATTTGTATATATTTCACTCAGAACACACACACACACACACACACACACACACACACACACACACACACACACACACACACACACACACACACACACACACACACACACAGGAAGAACATCCTTTCATGACTCGTGCCATGATGGGGGCATAGCACGAATCATTGCACATGATAGCATCATCTTGTGCAACATCACCTTGGGCAATGAGTATCGGGTACTCCAGGAACGTGGAAGATGGTGCAGCATGGTGAATCTGGTAGGTGACAAACACGACATATCTGGAATGGAAGGACATGCAGACAGTCAGGCAGACAGATGGAAGGACAGAGAGGGAGAGAGAGACAGACAGACACAGAGGGACAGACAGACAGGACAGACACAGAGGGACAGACAGACAGAGAGAGAGGCAGGCAGCCAGACAGTGGATTCATTTAGATGCCAGTACCAGCAGAGTGACCAGACACACAGGCTGCATGTATGCCAACACACTAAATCACAAAACTGTACTGCAGGGAATTAGGATTAGGGGAGTCTGATTTCTGTAGTATGTTGAACTGTAGTGAAGTCATGAGGTTGTCCCGACCTGGCCTTGAACCCGGGACATTTAGACTGTCAACCCAACACCTTAGCTATTACATCTGAATCCGAATCTCTTGACAAGGTAGCTAGGTGTTGGGTTAGGAGTCGCCCTTGCCTTTACCATGCTGCCAACTGACACCCTGGTTCCCCTCACTCCTTTCTCCCAAAGTCAGACACTCCCCATCAGTCTGTACCCCATCCATTTCCAGTTGACATTTACCAGTGGGTCGAGTGACAGTGTAATGGGGCACCACAGCTGCAGCCGAGCTATACTGAGACCAGTACAGTATAGAATGCCTAGTTTAAGCCCCTCTTCCCCTACACGTAGCTTCAAAGTTAATGAAAGCTGAGGAAGAGTTCAGGGGGGATCAAAGTTATTTCAGAAGGTAGACAGGACTGTAGGTATAGCATCTGGAAACGTTATCGGAAATGCATCTTTGATGGGTTATAGGCCTATATCTCATGAAGTATGCTTTAGAAGAAATACCTTGAATGTCATATGCTGTTCCTACTCAGAGGAGATGAGATGTTTCAAACCACTTGACATTCATTTAGTAGTTGATGGTGTAACCTGTTTTCTAGTTGATTAATAACAAAACAGCCATCATTGGTGCTTCCTAGTTATTACAAAAACATCGAAATGTACTAGAACCCCCCCCCCCCCAAACAAAAATAAAACCCGTTGTTTTTATGTCTCAATTTATCCGTGCAAATTAGACTCTGTATGCTTAAGTTTGACATAAATGTACCAATAGGCTAGTCTGAAACACAGCTATGTGAGTACAGACGTGTGGAGATGTCCTTAACTTACCCAGTCAACTCCAACAGCAAGCCCTTCAGGCTGAATCCCTTGGAAGACTTCGCTCTTGCTACGAGAACAATCGACGGGATTTTAGACACTAAACACAAGCAGAATGTACTATAATTTAACAAGTGTAACAAAATGTTCGAGTCGTCTACGGGTGACGTTAGCATAATGTCTTGGTATTGGGTAAAAATAATGATACTTGTAGTCTGCAATCACTCCTGTTAGTTGCCGGATTGACTTGACAGCGTGTAGTCAGTCTACCCGAGAGAATTGGACAGGTGGCTGAGCATTTTTCCAGTATATTACTTCAAGCAATAACCTTTTGGCCATCACATAGTGAGCGTTGAAGTGCGCCCCCGAATTTGTATGGCTTGTATTTCAAAGAAGCGTTATCTTACATTACATGGTTGACAAACTATACAGTTACAACAGTAGCCTATAGGCAGTTGTGCCTGCCTATATGATGGTCAGTGAGTTTGAAAAACGTGAAAGAAATATGACACAGATGAATGTAGGCCTATTTCTCCAGAGGTTCGTGATTCACTTTTGGAACTGTTTGTTCCCGCCAAGTGCTGATGGCTCATTATTTACTCAATGATTAATGATTGTACGGCAGGCTATCCACCTTCCTAATTCCCGTCTACAACGTTGAAACCATTCTGACTGGACGATACAAAACAGGAGCTGGTATAATTTACAGCATCATTTTAGACTATTATAAAACCAGGGTAAGTGAAATTTCAATGGATCTTTTTTTTCAATTGATCAATATGCTCATAGTTTTGGACAGAAGCCTAAGGACATGTCTTTAGCCTATACTAGTGATCTAAGCACTGAGAAATGTAACCTACTGTAGTTGGAAATATCCACATTTAATGTAATCAAATCAATTGTTTACGCTTGTAGTAACATTATAGGCACAGCACTTTAGCAATTGCATTTTAATTGCTAAGCTATTTTTATTTCCAGACAGGAGAATAACTAACATTTATGAGCATTCCTCTCTCTTTTCCCTTGCTCAGTGCCTTAGGGATGAAGAGCTGGTTTCTCCTTCCTCTCCTGTTTCTGGCATGTTGTTGCCATGGCACCTTCTCTTGCCCAGCCCTTTGCAAATGCTACATATCCCCAAGAAAAACAGAGGTGGTCTGTAATGAAGTCCCCCTCACCCAGTTCCCCTCCTACGGTCTTCCAAGCAACACAACCTCCCTCACCATCCAGTTCACCAACATCAGCTCCATCTCAGAACAGCACCTGAGAGCGACACCCCTTCTACAGGAGCTCTACCTGTACAACAACAACCTGAGCACCCTTCCCTCAGATCTCTTCAGGGGTGTCCCTCACCTGTTCTCGGTGGCTCTCTCGGGTAACGCATTGGATCAGCTTCCCGCCAATGTCTTCAGCCACGCTCCACTGCGTGACCTGGTGCTGAAGAACAACCTGATCAGCAGTGCGGATGCTAATTGGCTCCCTGACAACAGTAACCTCACCTGGCTGGACCTGTCAGGGAACCGTTTGACGGCCGTACCCACAGCCCTGTTCCAGAAACTACGCCATCTGAAGAACCTTGACCTCTCACATAACCACCTGGAGAAGCTCCCGCCAAATTCGTTACACCCTCTGACCAAACTGGAGAGGCTGACGCTGGAGGCGAACAAACTCAGCACCCTGGACGTGTCTACCTTCAGTAACAACCTCAACCTGACACACCTGTTTCTTCTGTCGAACCGGCTTGGACAACTGCCACCAACCCTGTTCCATGGCCTCCCAAACCTGGCGCACCTGAGTCTGGATGATAACCTGCTGAGCCACATCCCTCCTGGTCTGCTGGACCAGCTTCACTCCATTGAGGAGCAGGGGTTGGACCTCACGGTGAACCCCTGGGTGTGCGATGGCAAGGTGGAGTACCTGTGGAGGTGGCTGCAGAAGAACCAGAAGAAAGTATTCCTGGCCGATGACATCAGGTGTGCCAGCCCTGAGTCTCTGAAGGAACGATCAGTTATGTCACTAACTGACAGTGAGCTAGGACTCTGATCCATCAAACCTTTTTCACTCAGATTATGAATTATCACTTTAACCTATCTCAAAGTGTGGTCTATTGAACTCCTATCTCAAATGAATCTAAGGTAATGTTGATCTATTGCATATTGTGTATTTTCATCATAATTATGCACACATCCACGTAAATAAAAAAGTGACCTGAATTGGAATTTTAAATGACTTATCTTGGTGTCCTATCCTTGCTCTCTAGCACCTTAGTCTGTCAGAAAGGGGTATAAATACCCCACCAACTGGCCCCACGTCTTGACTGAATAATATGCCTATTAAATAATGATGTATTAAGTCAAATTGTTGTAAAAAGTAGTCAGATGTTAAAGGCTTAATTAAACACGTACTGATATTAATCTCTGAACATAACTGAAGGACATGCAAACAACAGGCCACCGCAGTCTCTTTGTTCACATCAACAATTTATATTTGACCTGTAAAAAATTACCAAAATTGTCATGCCCTGACCTTAGAGCCTTTTTTATTCTCTATTTGGTTAGGTCAGGGTGTGATTTGGATGGGCAAATCTATGTTTCTATTTCTTTGTTGGCCTAGTATGGTTACCAATCACAGGCTTTTAGGGATTAGGGATCATACTTAGGCAGACCTTTTTCCCCACCTTCAGTTGCGGGATCTTGATTTGGTTAGTTCCTGTATAGCCTGCAGAACGTTACGGTCGGTTTGTATTTTTTTGGGGGGTGTTCATTTGAAATAAAAGTAAGATGTTTGCCTACCACGCTGCACCTTGGTCTCATTCCAACAACGAACGTAACAAAAATAGCTGTAATTCAACTGCTAATTTACATGATATTTTGTCGTTGTTGTGTAGATGCCCATGTCATGTTTTCAACTACCCCAAAAATAGTTACAGCAAAATAATAAGCGTATGATGAATGACTAAGAATGGAAATTCCCCAGTTGCCCAGGTCTCTAATTATTTGTTTACATTTTGCAATAAATCCACAAAAACAGGTTGTGGACTTTATCTAAACCCACTCATTATTTACTCAGTCTGGTGCATAGCCTGACCCACACAAACACACACACATTTTATATAAGGAGCATTGAAATAGTCGTAAGAGCAGATGAAACAAGCAAGCCAATGAAGGCAACAAAACATGAATGACAGCAAGACTTCAGGTAAGGTGAACTAAAGGACTTTGATTTAATTACTGTGTCTTAATCCTCTTGACAAACAATACTTTTATCTGTATCTGAAAAAAACTATAACTCAAGTTATTTGTTATGTATTATTTACGACTTATGATTATATCGAACATTGAAAGATACCGATCAGAATAGTGTCATTCATTAAAACAACTGCTTGTATAATGGACTTGATGTTACAGAGCATTAAGGAATTCTTTAGGATTTATGAGTCACCTATGTCTTTTGCGTTAACATACACTTCTGCAAATATTAAATCATGTATGTTTTGAGGCCCAACTATCTCTTTGTTTCACAGTTTTAGAAAGATGAGCACCTGGTTCCTCCTTCCTCTGTGCGTGCTGACCTGTTGTTGCAGCCGTAGCAATGGCGCCCTCTCTTGCCCAGACATGTGCACCTGCCATTTCTCTTCCAGCGACACCAAGGTGGTCTGCAGTGACGACTCCCTCTCCCAGTTCCCCTCCGATTGTCTCCCAGGCAACACCACCTCCTTGTCCATCCAATCCACCAACCTCAGCACGATTACTGCCAACCACTTACAGGCCACGCCCCTTCTGAAAGAGCTCCAACTATATTACAACAACCTGAGCACACTTCCTTCAGATCTCCTCAGAGCTGTCCCTCACCTGCACACGTTGGATCTCACAGGGAACCACCTGCACTTCCTACCACCATATGTCTTCAGCCACGCTCCACTGCGTAACCTGGTGCTGAAGAACAACCTGATCAGCGGTGTGGATGCTGATTGGCTCCCTGACAACAGTAACCTCACCTGGCTGGACCTATCAGGGAACCACTTGACGGCCGTACCCACAGCCCTGTTCCAGAAACTACGCCACCTGAAGAACCTTGACCTCTCCCATAACCGCCTGGAGAAGCTCCTGGCGGGGGCACTGAATCCTCTGAGCAGCCTAGAGAGGCTCAACCTGGAGGGGAACCAACTCAGCGCCCTGGACCCTTCCGCCTTCAGGAACACCCCAAACCTGACGCACCTCTTCCTCCAGGAGAACCAACTGGAGAGGCTTCCCCCGACTCTCCTCCAGGGGCTCCATCGCCTCGAGTTCCTGTTTCTCAACTTAAACCGGCTTGGTCACATCTCCAACACCCTGCTGGAGCAACTCTCCTCCCCATGGACAAGCAACCATCTTTGGGTGGCCTTCAGCCAGAACCCCTGGGTGTGTGATAAGAAGGTGGAGGACCTGTGGAAGTGGCTGCAGAAGAACCAGAAGAAAGCTTTCCTGGCCGATGACATCAGGTGTGCCAGCCCTGAGTCTCTGAAGGAACGATCAGTTATGTCACTAACTGACAGTGAGCTAGGACTCTGATTTATTTTATATTTATATTACACAATAAGACGGTGGGGAGCTGTGGAGGTGTCTCAGTATGACCCCGGGGAGAGTGTTCTTTCTGGAGGAGGTGAAATGTGCCAGCCCTGGTTGTTAAGGACCAGCGGTTGTGTCTCTGACAGAGAAAGAGCTAGGCCTCAAAACTGATAAATAAAACAGGCCCACTCTTCAGGTAACAACTGCAAATTATTCTGTGTTTTGATTGGCTAAAAGGTCTTTCTCTGTCTGTCTGTATGTATGTGTGTATATATATATATGTGAGTATATATATATATATATATATATATATATATCTCACTTACATTATCACACACACATTTGAGACAAAGACCTCTTGCATTTCAATTAAGGCTTCTGTATATTTGTGGATACCCTTAGGACGGTCCACTGGCACTAGGTGGCATCATATTCAATGTTTTTGCACGATGAGCTCCCTAGTAGACTATTGAGTGACCTGTCCTGAACAGTTGTTCTAATGTATAATATACATGGTTGACAACAACTATGCATGAATAGAAAATGGACACCTTTGTGACAGGATGTCTTTGTGACAGCTACATTTCTACAGGTCAATCAGCCTGGTGGATCTAGTGATCTGGGGGTGGTAATACTTTGTGGTTTCCCCTCTGCATTGTCTCACTTGTATATGCACTTCATTCTTCTTCTCCTGTTTTTTAATGGCATTGAAATCAATGGGGAGGGAGCGAGAGAGTGAGAGAGAGAGAGAGAGAGAGAGATGGAGCGAAAGAGAGAGAGAGAGAGGTAGGGAGCGAAAGAGAGAGAGAGAGAGGTAGGGAGCGAAAGAGAGAGGTAGGGAGCGAGAGAGAGAGAGAGAGAGAGGAGAGAGAGAGAGAGAGATCAAGAGAGGGAGAGAGAGGTAGGGAGTGAAAGAGAGAGAGAGAGAGGTAGGGAGCGAGAGAGAGAGAGAGAATCAGTGAGTTTGTCCTCTGCGGATGTGGCACAGGCCTCTCTGTCCTCAGGATGCCTTGATCACAGTAAGTGAGAGACCCAATAATTTATGACTCTTGTAAAGCAGCACCCACGTCTCCAGAGGTGGTTACTAATGAAAATTGAACCCTGATCATAAATATTTGCTGAAGAGCGGAAGAAAACATGGCTTCCTGAAACGGCAGCGGACGTCGGAGCGTTTTCCCCCGGCATCGTACAATAGAGTTGGATAGAGGGCGCCAAAGCCCGTTTTACCATGGACAGCGCAATTGAGGGCTTTAACCATTTTGAAGTAGCCAACTGGGTGGGACTTGCTATGGGTTAAAGAAGGATTAAATAATTCCATCCAAGTCAGTAGGAGGTGTCAGCCAATGAATTATACTCCTGAGTAAACATTTCATAATTAAATCACCAACTATGACGTGTTCTGACTGGTACGCACCTATGTACTGCCAAGACAAGCATAGGAGAGGAACTTGACCACTTTAAAAGAGAAAAAGCCCTCAATAGCTGGTGGCATCAGACAAAGACAAAGATGGCAAAGATAAGAGATCTCTAGTGCATCTTTAAGCGTCCTACGCTCGTTCTGCCCACGAACAGGTGACCTCTCTCTCTGATCGGGATGGACGAGACGGAGTGTGTGCTCTGGCATCGGGCCGCACTGTAATGACTGACTGACAGTGATAAAAAAAAAGGTTATTGGCAGGGCTTTTAAAAGGTTATTGGCAGGGCTTTTAAAAGGTTATTGGCAGGACTTTTACAATGTTATTAACAGGGCCTTTAAAAGATTATTAACAGGGCTTTTAAAAGGTTATTAACAGGGCTTTTGAAAGATTATTGGCAGGTCTTTTAAAGGGTTATTAGCAGGACTTTTAAAAGGTTATTAACAGGGCTTTTAAAAGGTTATTGGCAGGGCTTTTACAATGTTATTAACAGGGCCTTTAAAATATTATTGGCAGGTCTTTTAAAAGGTTATTAACAGGGCTTTTAAAAGGTTATTAACAGGGCTTTTAAAAGGTTATTGACAGGGTTTTTAAAATGTTATTGGCAGGGCTTTTACAATGTTATTAACAGGGCCTTTAAAAGGTTATTGGCAGGGTTTTTAAAATATTATTGGCAGGTCTTTTACAATGTTATTGGCAGGTCTTTTACAATGTTATTGGCAGGGCTTTTCATGCACGCCAAACAAACATGGTTCATTACAAGATGAAGAGTTAAAATGTAATTCATCTTCCAAATGAGGGTGATGTGATATGAGTATGACTAGTAAGTGCTCAATAACTCTGCCTTGTAAAATAAATACTAATAACAACTTCATATTCTGCATTGGACAAACTGAAATGTATTTTTTTTTTAAGAAACATATTGCCAACCTAAATATTTCAGTCAAAATCATTTGGATAGAGAATGGCATCTCAATAAAATGCTTTGAATGCTATAGTGCTTTATAGTAATAGACTGAAAACAAGTTGTGGCTAAAAATGCTTTATGGAATTGCTGTGATTTACAGTGTTTGATTGAATAGAAAATTGTGTTCATCCAAAATGGCACCCTATCCCTATCTAGTGCACTACTTTTCACCAGAGCCCTATGGGCACTATAAAGGGAATAAGGTGCCATTTGGGACGCATTAAATGTTTGATTGATATACACCCCATCATGATTCATAGCACCTGATAAATAGGTTGTCATCTTCCATCTCTGAACTACAGTGCCTTATATAAATACTCTCTCCATTAAGGTCTTGCCTGATTCCTGGCACCTTTGTGAATACATGTGCCATTGTGGTAAAGCAAGGATCATGGCTCACAACTATAAACCTGTCACGCCCTGACCTTAGAGATCCTTATTATTCTCTATGTTTGGTTAGGTCAGGGTGTGACTCGGGTGGGAAAGTCTATGTTTTCTATTTCTTTGTTTTTGGCCGAGTGTGGTTCCCAATCAGAGGCAGCTGTCTATCGTTGTCTCTGATTGGGGAGCATATATAAGTTGTCATTTTCCGTTTGGGTTTTGTGGGATCTTGTTTTCAGTTTAGTGTCTTAGCCTTACAGAATTGTGCGCGTTCGGTTTTTTGGTGTCGTCGACAAAAATACAATGTACGCCATGGTCTCCTTCTCCTTCTCCTCCTCCTAAGGTCAATTCTATTTCAAATTTCAGAAAAACTGTAATTCCCCCCACATAGACATTTTGGAATTGGAATTTCAATTTAATTCCCGAACTGACTCAATTTAAATGGAATTTATCCCAATCCTGTAAGACACAAATACTATTGTTTGATCTAAAGGGCCAAACTGATCCTAGATCAGCATTCATTCAGACTCTTTCTGAATACAGGCCAGGATTATTGAGGTAGCCTCCCAAATTGCATCCTATTCCCTACATAGTGCCCTACTTTTGATCAGAGCCATATTGGTCCTAGTAAAAAGTAGTGCACTTTAAAGGGAATAGGGTGCAATTTGGGAAAGGAAAACAGTATTGTTTCCCACCATTTTTATTTAACTAGTTATTATTTACAATGACGCCCTATCAATGTATAGTAGACTTAATTTTTCTGTACTCAAAGCATTGAAACGTTTATTTTCAATAGACCCCACATCTCGGATTTCTTATGTCAGTGTAACAGTATAACTTTAGACCGTCCCCCGCGAACCATCACACATCAACAACATCGTTACCCATCGCTCCACAAAAGCCGGGGCCCTTGCAGAGCAAGGGGAACCACTACTTCAAGGTCTCAGAGTAAGTGACGTCACCGATTGAAACACTATTTAGCGCGAACACCACTAACTAGCTAGCCATTTCACATCCGTTACATGAGCCCCCTTGAAATCCCACAGTTCATGGTCATTTTATTTGTTGTAGATGTTCAAAACTCTATCAAAAGTGAGAGGAGGTAGCGACGTGCCCATTAAATACCTACCTGCAGCTCGGTGAGAGGAGGAAGAGACATGCTCATTAAATACCTGCAGCCACACACGCGCACACACAGAAAGAGAGAGCATGTTTAAAGGCTCTACATGGTCAATCTGCCATCTGCATTGGCCGTGCAGCACTTAAGGTGATACGGCTGCGCAGCAAGGGCTTCATACTTCTTGCGCTTCGCGGAACAGCGCAGAGTTGTTGTGAAGGAAGTTGTCAAGGAAGTGAGTTTGTGTTTATACAGGACCTTCCACCCCCACCTACCGTCAAGAAATTGTGTCAATGTAGAGCTAGCTATACCTCCTCACTGTTACAAAATGTAGCCTCTGGGCGCCTCTGGAGGCTACGCAATTGCGTCATATGTAGCGTCTGACTACATTTTCAGATCAAGCATAAATTGACTTTAAGGGTGAACCTACTCATCATACCTCAATGATAGCATACAGGTGTAAGATCTTAATTTGCTAAAGCATGAACACTGTCCTGTAGCAATCGGGAAATGTGAATTATTATGTGGATTATAATTAATGGATATTGCTGTCTGACTCAGGGTTGGGGTCAATTCTCTTTTCAATTCAGGCAGTGAATAAAAATTCAGTTCATTAAGGGGGCTGATTCATACACCTTTCCTACACAGTTCTCAATATTTTCTGTTCAGATTTAACTTATTCGGTCACTAGCTCTGCAGGTGTGGCTACTTTGCACGCTCTGAATACATTTCATTCAACAGTTGAAACCCTCCCACTTGCCCTTCGAACAGATTGTCTCATTGAGTTTTCATTCAATAGGGTTTTCAGTACGTGTACAGTATCTTAAGCCATCCCTTAAAAATGGTGTGCCTTTCAGTTAGAATTTTATCGACAGACTCACGAGAACATATTGAGAGAACTGGTTCAGAGTATTAGGGATATATTTTAATTGTATTTTTTTAACTTAACCTTTATTTAACTAGGCATGTCTGTTAAGAACAAATTCTTATTTACAATGATGGCCTACCCCAGCCAAACCCGGATGACTCTGGGCCAATTGTGCGCCACCCTATGGGACTCCAAATCATGGCCAGTTGTGATAGTGCCTTAGACCGCTGCACCAGTCGGGAGCCATCTAAATATATGCATATTTGTCTCCAGTTCAGCTTCAATTCTAGATTATATAAGTTTAGGAAAGTATTTACAAATCATTTAAAATACAGTTTCAGAGCGTCTTTATGCATGACAGAAAGAAAACGGTGAAAAGGATTCATGTAAATAAAAAATGGAATTTCTTTTTTTATTTCAACTTTATTTAACCAGGTTGGTCAGTTGAGAACAAGTTCTCATTTACAACTGCGACCTGGCCAAGATAAAACAAAACAACACAAACAACAACAGAGTTACACATGGAATAAACAAGCGTACAGTCAATAACACAATAGAAAAAAAGTATGTATATACAGTGTGTGCAACTGGCGTGAGAAGGTAAGGCAATAAATAGGCCATAGTGGCAAAGTAATTACAATTTAGCAAATGAACAGTGAAGTGATAGATGTGCAGATGATGATGTGCAAGCAGAAATACTAGTGTGCAAAAGAGCAAAAAAGTAAATAAAAACAATAAGGGGATGAGGTAGGTAGATTGAATGGGGAATTTACAGATGGGCTGTGTACAGCTGCAGCGATCAGTTAGCTGCTCAGATAGCTGATGTTTAAAATTAGTGAGGGAGATATAAGTCTCCAACTTCAGTAATTTTTGCAGTTCGTTCCAGTCATTGGCAGCAGAGAACTGGAAGGAAAGGTGGCCAAAGGAGGTGTTGGCTTTGGGGATGACCAGAGAGATATACCTGCTGGAACGCGTGCTACGGGTGGGTGTTGATATCGTGACCAGTGAGCTGAGATACAGCGGAGCTTTACCTAGCAAAGACTTATAGATGACCTGGAGCCAGTGGATCTGGCGACAAACATGTAGCGAAGGCCAGCCGACGAGAGCATACAGGTCACAGTGGTGGGTGGTATATGGGGCTTTGGTGACAAAACTGATGGCACTGTGATAGACTGCATCCAGTTTGCTGAGTAGAGTGTTGGAGGCTATTTTGTAAATTACATCGTCAAAGTCGAGGATCGGCAGGATAGTCAGTTTTACGAGGATATGTTTGGCAGCATGAGTGAAGGAGGCTTTGTTGCGAAATAGGACGCCGATTCTAAATTTAATTTTGGATTGGAGATTTTTAATATGAGTCTGGAAGGAGACTTTACAGTCTAGCCAGACACCTAGGTATTTCTAGTTGTCCACATATCACATATTGTCCACAAGTCAGAACCGTCCAGAGTAGTGATACTAGTCGGGCGGGCAGGTGCGGGCAGCGATCGGTTGAAAAGCATGCATTTAGTTTTACTAGCGTTTAAGAGCAGTTGGAGACCACGGAAGGAGTGTTGTATGGCATTGAAGCTCATTTGGAGGTTTGTTAACACTGTGTCCAAAGAAGGGCCAGATGTATACAGAATGATGTCGTCTGCATAGAGGTGGATCAGGGAATCACCGGCAGCAATAGCGACATCGTTGATATATACAGAGAAAAGAGTAGGCCTGAGAATTGAACCCTGTGGTACCCCCATAGAGACTGCCCGATTTGACACACTGAACTCTATCTGAAAAGTAGCTGGTGAACCAGACGAGGCAGTCATTTGAGAAACCAAGGCTGTTGAGTCTGCTGATAAGAATACGGTGATTGACAGAGTCGAAAGCCTTGGCCAGGTCGATGAAGACGGCTGCACAGTACTGTCTTTAATCAATGGCGGTTATGATATAGTTTAATACCTTGAGTGTGGCTGAGGTGCAGCCATGACCAGCTCGGAAACCGGATTGCACAGCGGAGAAGGTACGGTGGGATTCGAAATGGTCAGTGATCTGTTTATTAACTTGGCTTTCGAAGACCTTAGAAAAATAGGGTAGGATAGATATAGGTCTGTAGCAGTTTGGGTCTAGAGTGTCACCCCCTTTGAAGAGGGGGATGACCGCGGCAGCTTTCCAATCTTTAGAGATCTCGGACGATACGAAAGAGAGGTTGAACAGGCTAGTAATAGGGGTGGCAACAATGACAGCGGATAACTTTAGAAAGAGAGGGTCCAGATTGTCTAGCCCAGCTGATTTGTACGGGTACAGGTTTTGCAGCTCTTTCAGAACATCTGCTATCTGGATTTGGGTGAAGGAGAAGCTGGGGAGGCTTAGGCAAGCAGCTGCGGGGGGTGCGAAGCTGTTAATTACATAGAATTATAATAGGGAGAATAGTGTATAATAGCCTTTGTCTTTTGCCTGCACCAACCATGGAACTGTGTGATGAAGCGGCCAAGTATTGCACCATGCGTCGGGTTCAAGCTGTTATGGCTTGGTCTGCGCTCCGCTCCATAACGATTTAATGAGCCCACATGTCTTTAAAAAATATATGTAATCAAATGTTACTAATGATCTTCAGCAAAAACCACACAGCAGTGAAGGAGTTTACAAAGGAAGCAACCCACTGTGCACACACTGGTTGAATCAACATTGTTTCCACTTCATTTCAATGACATTACGTTGAACCAACGTGAAATAGATATTGAATTGACGTCAGTGCCTAGTGGGAGATGCAGCAAACAAAAAACTATTTAAATAAATGGAATGATAATGCAGACTATACCAAGTGGAGGGAACTAACAGTAAATTAACAGTGTAATATGTGTGGTTATAGTGATAGTGACTCATTTTTAACATGATAGAAATGGGAAACAGAGAAAGTCGGGATAGCCTATAATTAAGACATTTGAGAGTGCCCATCCCTGAAAATTAAAAGTCTGTACATTAAAAATTCAGCATAATGGCAAAGCATTTCATAAACATTCCTGTGGGAAAGTTGATAAGCTGATATGATTCAGATTGTTGCCATATGACTGGTTTCACATTTGTCTCCAGCGATTATAAGATAAACTAGATCTCAAACAATTGTTATTTATATTTACAATCCCCTTCTGCAAACAGATGACTCATTTAGCCGTTAACAATAGCTCTTATCAAGTTGTATATTACAAGTGCATGGAGAATGGTGCTATTTCTGTCTTCAAAAATAAAGATGCTTTTTCCACTTGGAACCGGTAGTTTCGCTAGACTTTATTCATGATGGAATTATTAGGGAATAAAGTCCATGTCGGAATACGGTGTATCTGTAGACACAACTTCATTTACTTGAGCTCCACCCCAAGGGAATAGAGGGTGAATAGCATGCTTTTCTCCTGCTTACCCAGACTGATTTCAAAATGAAACCACAAGGGAATAGAGGGTGAATAGCATGCTTTTCTCCTGCTTACCCAGACTGATTTCAAAATGAAACCACAAGGGAATAGAGGGTGAATAGCATGCTATTCTCCTGCTTACCCAGACTGATTTCAAAATGAAACCACAAGGGAATAGAGGGTGAATAGCATGCTATTCTCCTGCTTAAGTTCAAGGTCAGAATAAGCATAGAGAGAAAAAAGGGATTTACATTCCATTTACACACTCTTAACTCGGGTCAGAATTCTCCCCTAATTGAAAACAACAGATTTTTTTTGTGGCCATTTTCAGATCATTAAATTCTATTTCAACTTATTTCCTGGAATTGACTCAATTGAAAACTTGAATTGACCCTAGCCAACGTTGCCAATCATCCAACTCTATTGCTCACACAAAACAAGAAAGTCTGAGTGCGAATGTTGGGACAGCTTAAATTGAGCACACTGCTGTTTTACATTTCTCTTAGAGCCATGATAGAGAGCAGTACAGCCCAGGCATCCATCTCATTGACCTTGCAGAACTAAACGCACCCAAAACAATCACCTGACGAGACAAGAGATGACAGACTATGAATTTAACACCAGGCACAACTAGGCAGAGATGTGCTTTGGCTAATGAGAGAGAGTAGTAGTGAGAAACTGGCAGGTTTCACCTTTCTGTTGAAGGGCTAAACAGTAGTGCTGTTGGCCCCGAGCCTCTTTAGTCCCTCCTGTAGATCTGAGCGGTTTGGACAGGTGGAAGCTAGTTACAGAGTGGCTATAGTTATAGACTGGCAGGTCTCACTCTCACCCTTTGGCACGCTGAAGTCTGCCTGCAATGGAGTAAATGCTGGCTAACCTTTACCTCCTCCCTGACCCTGCGCTATGCAATTAGACCACACACCTTCGTGCTGTGGCTTTCTGTTAAGATATCTTTGTCCTCTCGCCTAAGCTGCCATCTAAATATATACTACACAGCAACACCTTCTCTGCCCTCTTACACTATAATTAAGTCTTATAAGTTCAAAGAAAAGAACATTTCAACTTCATTAGCTCTCATAGATAAGATGTGAGGGGACATATAAAATGCATTTATAATCTCTTCTAAAGAGATGTGTGTGTTACTGGCTCCGTCTATCCTGGTGGGATTTAACCTGTCGTCTATTACGGAGCATCCAGCTGTTGAAACAGGTTTAGTGGGGTCTGGTTCTGGGCCCCTGACCGACGCGTCTACTGCTCTTCAACCCTGTCTGTGGGATTTAACCTGTCGTCTATTACGGAGCATCCAGCTGTTGATACAGGTTTAGTGGGGTCTGGTTCTGGGCCCCTGACCGACGCGTCTACTGCTCTTCAACCCTGTCTGTGGGATTTAACCTGTCGTCTATTACGGAGCATTCAGCTGTTGATACAGGTTTAGTGGGGTCTGGTTCTGGGCCCCTGACCGAGGCGTCTACTGCTCTTCAACCCTGTCTGTGGGATTTAACCTGTCGTCTATTACGGAACATTCAGCTGTTGATACAGGTTTAGTGGGGTCTGGTTCTGGGCCCCTGACCGAGGCGTCTACTGCTCTTCAACCCTGTCTGTGGGATTTAACCTGTCGTCTATTACGGAACATCCAGCTGTTGATACAGGTTTAGTGGGGTCTGGTTCTGGGCCCCTGACCGACGCGTCTACTGCTCTTCAACCCTGTCTGTGGGATTTAACCTGTCGTCTATTACGGAACATCCAGCTGTTGATACAGGTTTAGTGGGGTCTGGTTCTGGGCCCCTGACCGACGCGTCTACTGCTCTTCAACCCTGTCTGTGGGATTTAACCAGTCGTCTATTACGGAACATCCAGCTGTTGATACAGGTTTAGTGGGGTCTGGTTCTGGGCCCCTGACCGAGGCGTCTACTGCTCTTCAACCCTGTCTGTGGGATTTAACCTGTCGTCTATTACGGAACATCCAGCTGTTGATACAGGTTTAGTGGGGTCTGGTTCTGGGCCCCTGACCGAGGCGTCTACTGCTCTTCAACCCTGTCTGTGGGATTTAACCTGTCGTCTATTACGGAACATCCAGCTGTTGATACAGTTTAGTGGGGTCTGGTTCTGGGCCCCTGACCGAGGCGTCTACTGCTCTTCAACCCTGTCTGTGGGATTTAACCTGTCGTCTATTACGGAGCATCCAGCTGTTGAAACAGGTTTAGTGGGGTCTGGTTCTGGGCCCCTGACCGACGCGTCTACTGCTCTTCAACCCTGTCTGTGGGATTTAACCTGTCGTCTATTACGGAACATCCAGCTGTTGATACAGGTTTAGTGGGGTCTGGTTCTGGGCCCCTGACCGACGCGTCTACTGCTCTTCAACCCTGTCTGTGGGATTTAACCTGTCGTCTATTACGGAACATCCAGCTGTTGATACAGGTTTAGTGGGGTCTGGTTCTGGGCCCCTGACCGACGCGTCTACTGCTCTTCAACCCTGTCTGTGGGATTTAACCAGTCGTCTATTACGGAACATCCAGCTGTTGATACAGGTTTAGTGGGGTCTGGTTCTGGGCCCCTGACCGACGCGTCTACTGCTCTTCAACCCTGTCTGTAGGATTTAACCTGTCGTCTATTACGGAACATCCAGCTGTTGATACAGGTTTAGTGGGGTCTGGTTCTGGGCCCCTGACCGACGCGTCTACTGCTCTTCAACCCTGTCTGTGGGATTTAACCTGTCGTCTATTACGGAACATCCAGCTGTTGATACAGGTTTAGTGGGGTCTGGTTCTGGGCCCCTGACCGACGCGTCTACTGCTCTTCAACCCTGTCTGTGGGATTTAACCTGTCGTCTATTACGGAACATCCAGCTGTTGATACAGGTTTAGTGGGGTCTGGTTCTGAGCCCCTGACCGACGCGTCTACTGCTCTTCAACCCTGTCTGTGGGATTTAACCTGTCGTCTATTACGGAACATCCAGCTGTTGATACAGGTTTAGTGGGGTCTGGTTCTGGGCCCCTGACCGACGCGTCTACTGCTCTTCAACCCTGTCTGTGGGATTTAACCTGTCGTCTATTACGGAACATCCAGCTGTTGATACAGGTTTAGTGGGGTCTGGTTCTGGGCCCCTGACCGACGCGTCTACTGCTCTTCAACCCTGTCTGTGGGATTTAACCTGTCGTCTATTACGGAACATCCAGCTGTTGATACAGGTTTAGTGGGGTCTGGTTCTGAGCCCCTGACCGACGCGTCTACTGCTCTTCAACCCTGTCTGTGGGATTTAACCTGTCGTCTATTACGGAACATCCAGCTATTGATACAGGTTTAGTGGGGTCTGGTTCTGGGCCCCTGACCGACGCGTCTACTGCTCTTCAACCCTGTCTGTGGGATTTAACCTGTCGTCTATTACGGAGCATCCAGCTGTTGATACAGGTTTAGTGGGGTCTGGTTCTGGGCCCCTGACCGACGCGTCTACTGCTCTTCAACCCTGTCTGTGGGATTTAACCTGTCGTCTATTACGGAACATCCAGCTGTTGATACAGGTTTAGTGGGGTCTGGTTCTGACAACAGAACAGGTTCAAGGTGATGACAACAGAACAGGTTCAAGGTATGGACAACAGAACAGGGTCAAGGTGATGACAACAGAACAGGGTCAAGGTATGGACAACAGAACAGGGTCAAGGTGATGACAACAGAACAGGGTCAAGGTATGGACAACAGAACAGGGTCAAGGTGATGACATCAGAACAGGGTCAAGGTGATGACAACAGAACAGGGTCAAGGTGATGACAACAGAACAGGTTCAAGGTGATGACATCAGAACAGGGTCAAGGTGGTGACAACAGAACAGGGTCAAGGTGATGACAACAGAACAGGTTCAAGGTGATGACATCAGAACAGGGTCAAGGTGGTGACAACAGAACAGGGTCAAGGTGATGACAACAGAACAGGGTCAAGGTATGGACAACAGAACAGGGTC
Organism: Oncorhynchus mykiss; assembly: GCF_057628025.1. NCBI lineage: Eukaryota > Metazoa > Chordata > Actinopteri > Salmoniformes > Salmonidae > Oncorhynchus > Oncorhynchus mykiss. Next base: position 12,544,524 of record NC_143029.1, read on the forward strand.
AAGGTGATGACAACAGAACAGGGTCAAGGTGATGACAACAGAACAGGGTCAAGGTGATGACAACAGAACAGGGTCAAGGTGATGACAACAGAACAGGTTCAAGGTGATGACAACAGAACAGGGTCAAGGTGGTGACAACAGAACAGGGTCAAGGTGATGACATCAGAACAGGGTCAAGATGATGACATCAGAACAGGGTCAAGGTGGTGACAACAGAACAGGGTCAAGGTGATGACATCAGAACAGGGTCAAGGTGGTGACAACAGAACAGGGTCAAGATGATGACATCAGAACAGGGTTAAGAGGATGACAACAAAGTGTCACAGATGGTAAGGTTGTTAGAAACTTACTAAATGGCCTTGGAGTGTCTGAGAGGTTTGGACTTTCCTGGGATGCCCCCCAATGGACAGGAATTCAGACAGGAATTTGGGAATGGGAAATTATCATGAGCTGTATAGTAAGTACTTGCTTACTCAACGTACAGATTAATGTACAGTTTTTACATCTATGCTTGTAGACTGAATCACTTCATCCATCTGAATTGGCAACTTTAGGTCCAGCCGTCCATGTATATTTGTGCTTGTTTTATTGCTATTTGCACAGTATTTCCATCAACATCGCACAAGTGGGAGTGTTACATTCGCACAAGTGGGAGTGTTACAAGTTATTAGTCTAGGCGCATTCATTGTCATTATGCAGACTTTGCTGTTACATAATGATTCATGGTAAATGCATATCTGAGTAAATCTAACGTGTGAAATAAATATTAAGCCCTAGAGGAGCCATGGGCCTACGCTTAATGAAACAGTCACTCAATAATGTTTTTTTGTTTTTTACTTCAACCCCAAATCATTTGCGATCATTGGACGAGACCACTTGAGAAGGTTGTTCCGGTTCATAAAATATAATTGTCTCTCGCGATGAGAAAATCAGTCTTGGAGGGAATCACCAGCAACTTGCCTGAAGCAGTTCTATCTATCTTTATGGTCACAGCCTCTTGTAAAACCACTTCTATCTATCTCTATGGTCTCAACCTCTTGTAAAACCACTTCTATCTATCTCTATGGTCTCAGCCTCTTGTGAAACCACTTCTATCTATCGCTATGGTCTCAACCTCTTGTGAAACCATTTCTATCTATCTTTATGGTCTCAACAGCGCCTCTTCAACCTCAGGAGATTGAAGAAATTCTGCTTGTCACCAAACACACTCACAAACTTTTACAGATGCACAATCGAGAGCATCCTGTCGGGCTGTATCACCGCCTGGTACCTCAACTGCTCCGCCCACAACCGTAAGGCTCTCCAGAGGGTAGTGAGGTCTGCACAACGCATCACCGGGGGCAAACTACCTGCCCTCCAGGACACCTACACCACCCGATGTCACAGGAAGGCCATAAAGATCATCAAGGACAACAACCACCCGAGCCACTGCCTGTTCACCCCGCTATCATCTAGAAGGCGAGGTCAGTACAGGTGCATCAAAGCAGGGACCGAGAGACTGAAAAACAGCTTCTAACACCACTAACATTGAGTGGCTGCTGCCAACATACTGACTCAACTCCAGCCACTTTAATAATGGAAAAATGGATGTAATGAATGTATCACTAGCCACTTTAAACAATGCAACCTAATATAATGTTTACATACCCTACATTACTCATCTCATATGAATATACTGTACTCAATACCATCTACTGCATCTTGCCTATGCCGTTCTGTACCATCACTCATTCATATATTTGTATGTACATATTCTTCATCCCTTTACACTTGTGTGTATAAGGTAGTTGTTTTGGAATTGTTAGTTAGATTACTCGTTGGTTATTACTGCATTGTTGGAACTAGAAGCACAAGCATTTCGCTACACTCGCATTAACGTCTGCTAACAATGTGTATGTGACAAATAGAATTTGATTTGATTCTATCTCTATGGTCTCAGCCTCTTGTAAAGTCACTTCTATCTATGGTCTCGTCTCTTGTGACCAATTTTCTTAATGATAAGCCTGTAAATGTATCAACTGAATTGAGACAGCGCTAAAATAACATGGCTGACGCTGTGTGCCCTCTGTAAAACATTTTTGCGCCTGGCTCGTCTGTCAGCCAAGGACTGAGACACTGTTAGAGAGGGGAAAGTGCCTCATAGAGACGAGGGGAGGGTGTGTGGGTATTCACGGTCTTGTCATGTGCCCAGTAATTTAATTTGGTCAGACGCTCATTTTCGTAGGCTGTCCACAAGAGATTATTTGACCAGCAATGAATGTCATTTGCATCATTGGTAGAAGATTAACCTGGGTCTGGGGAACCATCCCTCCAAGCAGTTCACCCTAGGCCTGATCATAGCCAAGCCATTGCCATATGGCTTGGCCTGTTTAACCTTCAACAGGAGGGTATGCGATTATATTATAACGTCCTTCAGCTAGCATTTATTGCTATTCTCCTTCACACACCAACCACTGTTCTCTCCTCCTGTGAAACACGTTTCCTCTGGTCTGGGAGAAACGACGTGGCATCACGCCATGTTCCCATTGGCTCTATCGTCTCCAATGCTGCTGAAAGGTTATTGTGGACATGCAATCATAAAGTTTTAACGAGCCCTATAAGAAAATACATCAAGAGATTTATATTTATATTCTTTATATTCTCTCTCCGTGTTAATTACAGAAAGAGGTTTAAATTGTTATGGGCCCTAATTGTATTGATTGATTTTTTTCCATTGACGATTTTGCATTTAGCCTAATTTCTGTGGCCCCTGGGGTTTAATCAGTTGTTGATGTTGTTGGAAATGATAGTATATAAGCTATAGGCCTTGGTAAATGAGTCATTCCTTATCATTCTTCGTGAAATGGAATTGTACTCGTTCTGTAGGCTACATTCCATCTGCGTCATATTGAACATTGGCCCAACAGGGCCCTGGGGCCCCATACAGTGCGTTTGAGGTGGAAATGTATCTTTACTATAGAGAAATTAACATAGAGAGACATAGAGGGGGAGGGTGTGGCAGATGGAGAGATTTCAGAAAAGTACAAAATTGTGTCTAGTTGTTTTTCAGAAGTCATATCCATTTTAATCTTTTCGCTTGGAGAAAGGTCCGATTGAATCTTTGTGCTGATTTTTTTTTGTTGCGTTTTCACGGATCTCTATGAGTCAAGCTGCCTTCTGAGTGCACATATGCGTGCTTTTAAACTTTTCTGTCCAGGAAAAAAATATCAATGTTCTGAAAATTATAATGGTTCTGTAGACGGTTTCCATTCCTCCTAAATCTGCAATCATTTAGGAGATTACCTTACCCATTCCCCGCATCTGAAAATATCTCTCCCACCGGGTGGGGAATATGTCTCTTTGAGCCTTGGCTTTACCTTCCAGCATCCTTTTTCAAATGAATGCTACTACTGTCTATTTCATGCAGAATTCGATACCTCGACATAATTTACATACAGGGGCACGACTTTGGTTTTAGAAGTGGGGGAACAACATCATTTTTATTTAAAATATCCAGTCAGATTAACACTCCAAACAGCCTACCCGACTGCTCGGAGGCATCCACATGGTCCTAAAGCACACCGTTGTCTCATGTTGTATCACATTCCAATTATAAAACTGGAGGGGACAAAAATGCAATTTCAGATTTTTTTTGGGGGGGGGGGGGGGGGGGTGACATGTCCCCCGTCCCCATCCCCAGTGAAAGTTGCGCCCCTGTTTACATATACCACATACCACCCTCGGTCTGCCCTTAGGCAATAGATATATTACTAACTTTCATCCAGAGCTCAACAATGGCAGCAGTCATCCCCAACATTGCTGAGGGATTGATGTCACCTGAAATTTGTTTTACTTACAGTTTTTTTCAACTGCTTACACACAAAATCTTTTCATGTCACACGATTTTTGAAACCTCTCACTCAAAGTGCAAAACTACACACCAAATATCCAAAACCATAAGCTGTTTCTCAGCCTTTGACTCAGTTGTCAATTGCATAAAACACTTTTTTCAAAACACTACACACAATTCTCTACCTGAAACACAAAAATCTAACAGGAAGTGACTTGCTTTCCTTTTCCAAACACAACCAATCAAAATGCTACACTTATTCACCAGGTCACACACACACTCATTTTGCATTTTGTGTGTGCAGTTTTGGGAATTGTGTGTAGAGTTTTGAAAAAAGGAGACAGGTTTGAAAACCTGTGTAAGCAGTTAGAAAAAACTAATGGGATAGTTCACTCAAGCTATCGTTTAGTATTTCGTTCTTTAGTCCACTAGTTTTTGAGTAATCCTTTAAGATTCTTGAATAGTATTGGATCTGTTTAGCAACATTGATTTGCAATGAAGTATTCAGTTCAAATATATATCAGTTACACATCTGAATTGATGACACTGAACAAGTGGGTCAGTCTAGGTCTCGTTCTTCCTTTAGTTCTATTTTTAAACAGGGACATTAGTCAGAAATCCAAATCCTAAAATGACAGAGGGAAAGAGAGGGGGCTGGGACAGGAATTATATCTCTATTTGTTTATCATCACAATGGTTGTTGCTGTGTAACTCAACACTGATCCATGTAATTGATTCAAAAGAAAACATTCAGACTCAGTGAGTCAGCTGCATGTGACACGTGTGTGTGTGTGTGTGTGTGTGTGTGTGTGTGTGTGTGAAACCTGGGCTCAAATACTCTTTTAGGGTATTTCAATTACTTCCAAAGACATTTGGAGGTAAGTATTTAGATATATTTTTAGGTTAATATTGGAATGTATTTGGAAATACACTTGGAAAATATATAATTTACATCTATTATTTGTTATTTTCTAACATTGCCATGAAATGAGCAGTAGCAGTACAGAACCATCACTAGACCAGCACATTAGACAGCACATTCCTCACTTGCAGATGCGCAATTAAAGGCCAGATGCGCAATTAAAGGGGAAATGCACTCAAATCTAAATGTCTTCGTTTTCTTCCAGACCTAAAAAATAAAATATTTAGAAGTGATTTAAGCATTGACATTAACTTGTTTTTTTCTGAGCAATTGTAATTTTGAGAGTGAAAAACAACCTAAAAACCCATAAAAATAAAACAGAGAAAACATAATTTGGGAAAAAAAATAAGTTAAAGATTTTATCAGGCCCCCCTTTATTAACCATTATTTTACCAGGTATACTGACAGAAAACAGTGCAATACGTTCTCTTTAAGGACCCGAGGAAGAGATGCAGAGGAGAAAAAGAAGAGAATGTTCCTGTTTGAAAGCTAGAAAAAAAATGCACCTTGTGACATGTACATTTAAAAAAAAGTAGCTCTCATGCTAGAAAAGGTTGGAGACCCCTGCCCTAAAGCATCAGTCTGGTGGATACGTGTGTACATCAATTCCTCTCATTGTGCAGTGAGACGATCTCCCTCTCATGCATGTATGAGGGGCAGGGAGAGAGAGACATTGTCCCGCTACACAATAAGAGCATTTGACATTATTTGACATTACAGCTCCACCTGTCAGGGAGTTAGAGGCCTCTCCCACTAGCCCTGACATTGTGTGAGTGCATGCTGGCCACTGCAGGAGGAGATAGGGGCCCCTAAGCGGAAGTGTATGTGTGTGTGTGTGTGTGGGTGGACAGCCTGACAAGCTGTTGCTAACTTGCATCCACTCCTGTCCTCCCTCCCATTCTCTCCCTACCCACAGCAGTTTAAAAGCGTCAGCATGCTTCAGTTCGGCTAGTACCTAGCCAAAGTCGGCTAGCCGAATAAAACGAGTGTGCTCATATACTCCCTTAAAAAACTTTCACTTGAAAAACAAGAAAAAAGTGGCCATAGTAGGCCTACCGTTTGTCAATTTTGAGATGCCATAGCCAGTATACACTTCCTCAGAATAGACAGAATTCATCTTAGAAAACTCAAGAAGTCTGTCATTAATTTTGTCGTTTTTGCCTTGGAGATGTTTGGTGCAGTATATCTCAATGAAAAAATGTGTATAAAAACGAGTCCTCTCTCGTTGAATGGCAACAGATTTTTATTGAAGAATCCCTCCTGTTGACCAATCACCGATGAAGGGGCTTAGACTTTGGCTCCGAACACTGGCTTGCCTCAAGAAAAGATTTGAACATGCCCTAACAACCCTCACCGAAGTCCCAAACTAACAAAAACGTAACAAAATATGTCATAATATATGCACAAACTATTCCGAACTGTTTCGTCTGGGAAGCATGTGGACGCCTTTACTCAGCGATCAAGTATGCCACACAGGGGCGCAACTTTGGTTTTAGAAGTTGGGGGGACATAATGTATTTTTTCTATTTGTATTATTATAATTTGGGGGGATAAACACTCCAAACAGCCTACCCAACCACCCGGAGGTGTCCGCATGGTCCTAAAGCACACCGTTGCCTCATTTTGTATCACATTCCAATTATAAAACTGGGGGGGGGACAAAAATGCTATTTCAAAATGTGTGTGGGGGGGGGGGGGGGACATGTCCCCTCCGTCCCCACTGAAAGTTGCACCACTAATGCCACATATGCCCTACACCCTCAGGGGAGGCTTCGGGGGCTGCTGCAAAATTTATACCCATTACTGAAATGTCGTAGAGCCAAGGAATGTTCTCTATCTGACATTGGAAGGTTGACCTCACCCCACTTTAAATAGACACATACTGTATAAAGAAAGTGTTTGCCTGTAAGTATCTCAGACTGAAATGAACAAAGAATTTACAGGAAAACTGAACTTGAGAAGATTTAATGAACAAAACATAAACTGAATGGGTAAAGTTGTACCAAAGCCTGCTTGCAAACCAATGCAGATGAAATGGTGGGATACCCTGCATGCTCTTTTCTTTGAGGCATGATGACTTTAGTTGAGTACAGTCACAGCTGACAAGTCTGCTGATACTGTATCTCATTTTATTAGGCTACACATGATAACATCCCACTGAGCAAAAATGTGTTGAATCAACATTGTTTCCAAGTCATTTCATCCCCAAAAAATGTAATGTGATGAGTTCAATGAAATGTCAACCAAATGTAAATCAAAACTAGATGGTGAACTGACGTCTGTGCCCAGTGGGATATATACATGTATATCTGTAGATATAGGAGCATCTAGTGCCTATAGAAAAAAATGCAATAGAGAATAGACATTCATAGTTAATTCACTTTTAATATACTTTTTTTACAGAGGAAAATTAGACACACTGTATAATTGTATGCATATGCAGTGGACTGCATCGACACATGGCGCTGTTCAGCACCACGTCAACCCGCTTATCAATACACCGGTGATTAGGTCCATTTGACTGTCAGTCCAAGGTTATAAAGAGGAGGAGTGACAGAGTACTGTTCTTGCAGCACTTAGACCTTACACAATCACAGATGAGATGACTGTCAAGTAGCCTCGGCTATAGGCCTACACCAGGGGTATCCAATAGGTCGATCGTGAGCTACCAATAGCTCGCAGCCCACCTATGAGTAGCTCAACAAACAATTCTGAAAGTACATGCAATTTTGAAGTGTTCCACCGCAAACTGTCATAAATAAATCTCACAATTATCAGACACCGTAAGCTCCCAGCTACTACACAATCAAAGCAACATTGACATTATCCCACTTGTGGGTTGACAGAAATACTTTCCCCAAAACCTCAATTAAATGTTAACTGCAAATTAAAGTACTTGGCAGAAGTATATCATGAGTAAGTATATAATTTGTATCTATTATTTGTTATTTTCTAAATTTGCCATGAAATGAGCAGTAGTGGTACAGAACCATCACTAGACCAGCACATTAGACAGCACATTCCTCACTTGCAGATGAGCAATTAAAGGGCCAGATGTGCAATTAAAGGGGAAATGCACTCAAAAATCGAAATGTGTTCGTTTTCTTCCAGACGTAAAAAATACAATATTTTGATGTGATTTAAGCATTGACATGGGCTGTTTCTCCATGAACAATTGTCATTTTGAGAGTGAACAAAAAATAATAATATCTAAAACCAGAAAAAATCTAACTGAGAATACATAATTCAGGAAAATATAAAACATAATTTGGGGAAGAAATCACAGATTTTATAGGGCTCCCCTTAGAGTTGTTTATTAAAAATATTTTAGTAGGTATACTGAGAGTGAAAACAGTGCAATACTTTCTCTTCAAGGACCCGAGGAAGAGGTGCATGGGAGGGGAGAAGAGAAGAATGTGCCTATTTGAAAGCTAGAAAAAAAACTCTAACTAGCCACATGTTTCGTTTTTTTAAAGTAGCTCTCATGCTAGAAAAGGTTGGAGACTCCTGGTTGGTGACTTCTGGTTGGAGACTCCTGGTTGGTGACTCCTGGTTGGTGACTCCTGGTTGGTAACTCCTGGTTGGTGACTCCTGGTTGGTGACTCCTGGTTGGTGACTCCTGGTTGGTGACTCCTGGTTGGAGACTCCTGGTTGGAGACTCCTGGATGGTGACTCCTGGTTGGAGACTCCTGGTTGGTGACTCCTGGTTGGAGACTCCTGGTTGGAGACTCCTGGTTGGTGACTCCTGGTTGGAGACTCCTGGTTGGAGACTCCTGGTTGGTGACTCCTGGTTGGTGACTCCTGGTTGGAGACTCCTAGTTGGTGACTCCTGGTTGGTGACTCCTGGTTGGAGACTCCTGGTTGGTGACTCCTGGTTGGTGACTCCTGGTTGGAGACTCCTGGTTGGAGACTCCTGGTTGGTGACTCCTGGTTGGTGACTCCTGGTTGGTGACGCCTGGTTGGAGACTCCTGGTTGGTGACTCCTGGCCTACACCAATGGTCCAGCGTAAACATGAACCAACCACTTTGGTCTACATTTACAATAACCACAAGTTCCTACTCTATTATTTACACTATTGCATCATCCATATACTTGTATTGTCTTTTCTTTCTATATTTTTTTCAAATGATGTGTTTATGTATTTTGGAAAAGTGACATTATTACACTAATGAACTTATATTTTGAGACATTTTACAATGGGTCACCAAGTTCTTTATCGTGATTTTATTATCATTTGTGATCTCGCAATGGATGTTTTTGGGGCATATACTGTAGGTCCATTAAAGCTGTGCGCTGTGAAGAGGGGTGATTTGACTCAGCTATGAACTGTCAAAGCTTCTGTCCAAGCTTGGGGTTTGTACTCCTGCTCTGGGGTCTTTCAGCAGGGGAATGTAGGTGTCACTGTGACAGGAGCGTATGGCATTGTCCCACACTCCGGCCGCGACACCGACTGATCTGCGCTGTATGTGGGGCCCGCTCTCCTCTGCACATGCCTCGCTGGAACGCAGCGCCATCAGTTCGATCTCGTGTTTGGCCGCGGTCTCCAGCACCTGCTGCTTATTGTAGAATATGACGAAGTTGTTGATGATAGGGTGTATGGGCAGCGCGATGGCAATCACCCCGCAGAGGAAGCTGACGGCCGCGTTGCACCGACCAAGCGTGGTCTTGGGGTAGATGTCTCCATAGCCCACGGTGGTCATGGTGATGACGGCCCACCAAAAGGACTGCGGGATGCTGGTGAACATGGTCTCCGGGTGGCTCTGCTCCAAAGTGTAGGCCAGTGCCGAGAACAAGAAGACGCCCACGCCCATGTACATGAGCAGCATCCCCAGCTCGCTGAAGCTGCTTTTCAGGGCCGAGGTGAGAGTCTGCAGCCCAGAGGAGTGGCGCGCCAGCTTGAAGATGCGCGCGATGCGCATGATGCGCAGCGCCTGCACCGCCTGCTGCACGTTAGCCAGCTCCATCATAGCCGTGCCCAGAGACGTCAAAGTCAGCACCACGTAAAAGGGCATGATGGCCATGAAATCTATGATGTTCATGAAGGACAGGACGAATTTCACTTTATTCGGGGACGATATCAAGCGCAGGACGTATTCAACGGTGAACCAGCCGATACACGTGGTCTCGATGGCCTCCAAGATCGGGTGTTCCATGTGATTGCCCTCAGCGTCCTCCACCTGCAGGTCAGGGATGGTGCCTACGCACATCACCACCGAGGAGATGAGGATGAAGAGGAAAGACACTATGGCGATGACGCGCGCGGACAGCGACGACTCCGGCTTCTCCAAAAGCTTCCACAAGCACATTTGGAAACATTGCCAGCCCCTGGCAGAGGGGTCCCCTTCCCGGTCGACCAGAATACTTTGAACCTTCTCGGCGATCTCTGCAAGCTCGTCCTCCGCCTCCTGTAGGTCGCCTTTACAGCAATCGTCCAGGAAATATAAGTCGATTTTCCAGAACTCCATCTCCTGTACGAAACAAATTGGACAGATGCCCCGTTTAATATGTATCTCCCCGTAGTAATACAGCTCAATTATACACTTAAACGCGTCCGGGTCTCTGTCAAAATAAAATTCACCTTTCCCTGAGTCATAGTCGTCACAAAGCGAGGATAAGTCCTCCAAACACCCCTTGGAGGTGTTCCACAGTTCCGCTAGTCGGGTCTCCGGAAAACGGTTCAGCACATCCCCACACAACACCTGTATTACTCCACCGATGTTCAGGACAATCCCGGTCTCCTCACTGGCCTCCGAGCCATTGCAATCAGCATATCGCGTCCTCGTTATTCCCCACATACTTGTCCGTGTAGCCTATATTGTTGATTAACTCCAAGAAAATCTGAATGAATATTGTTGGCCTGTATTAATGCAACTAGTCTACGCTAGGATACTTGCGTAGGAAACTGCGTGCGTAAAAGACTGCAGAACATCAAAGGAAAACGACAAGTTTTCAGATCTTCTTAAATGTTTGACACAAATGTATAGGCCTATAGGCTAAGCTTCATTCGAACCTGGAAAAAATCCACATGTACCTTTTGCGTAGAGCTGCAGCAAGCAATGCCGAATGAACAGGCGTCTCTTCTCCCACTAGTCCGTCATCAGAAAATAAGAGAGCGCCTCTGTGCCTGCTGTTAAAAGTTGGACTACTGTGCATCAGTGCGCAGTCTTGCAGAATACGCGTCACAACAAATATAAATATGTGAGGCTGCTAATGAATAGTGGAGTAACTAGAGGCAGAGAGCTACAGGGAAGTGTGGGGGAAGTGGGAGGAGAGCTGTAATAAATTGTGTTTTATGGTAAAGAGACGACATTAGCCAGGAAACGGACATATATCACATGGCAGAAAATATTGTCCCCACTACCAGTCCAATACCATTTGTCTATTTCCTCATGGAGGTAGCCTACCCCAAGGGTAAAACAACAAGCAAATCTGTCTCAGGCTAGCTTTTGAAAAATGTTTCGGCTTGTGTGCACAAATATATTGCCTGTCAAGAAAGGTAAATCTCTGTTGTCAAGGAATACATTTCACCAAGATTGTGAAGTGAAAAAGGAGATCTTTAATGGCCATATTATGGAAGGATGTTAGGTTACCCAAGTGTGCGTAAATGCGCAGAGGCATAAGGCAACAGTCTTGCCTAGTATCTCCATCTAGCGACAATGAGTTCACGTTGCAATCACGAACCACATAAATTGGTTTGTTGAATCAATATTAGCCTATATATTCTCAGTGTTGGGAAGTAATCAACTAACGTAGTTCAGCTAAACTAGATTTTGCAGAAGCTTGGTGGTAGTTGAACTAAATTCAAATATTGGTAGTGTTTTCAGTCGTTATTTACTTTTTTTGACATGTAGCATGTAGCTAACTACTCGAACTCCAAACTACGTTTTTGCAAAAATAAAACGGGTGTAGGCAAACATTTTATTTGTTCCGGTATCAGACTTGCCTAATTATCACTTGAAACATTGTTTTTGTGTAGGCTAAATTACACATTCTGTTAACACCTGACTCCAGAGTGATCTGTTCTTGCAATTTGTAGTCTATGATATTTCAGATTTAGATATGACCATTTTTTACTAGGTAGTTTGTATGTAGTGAATGATGTACTTTTTCTTAGTGTAGCCTAGCTTCTTCCAGTGTGAAGTAATTGGTAGCTTGGTAAACTATATTTTCAGAGTAGCTTCCCCAACACTGTATAATTTATTGATTTAAGCAACAAACAAAGTCCATCCTACTGTAGGCTTAAATGCAAAACTTTGGCTCATCTAGAAATGCCCCCTGTGCAGTTTTTTTTACACTAAGAAATGTGTAGGTTACAGACAAGGAGCTGGAGCAGCCCTATTTTAACTTGAATAGCATAACCTACAGATTTTAGGCAATCAATCATTCCACATCATAAGAACTCAAGTGGGGGTTTCCTAAGAACACATCCAAATATTGGATAACTTTAGCAATATGGGAACCTTAATCATATTCAAAAAACAAAGCAAAATCATTGTAAGAAATCACTTTTAGATTTTAATCTATGGTGTTATGACTACTGAACTTCATTGTGGTCATAGAAAAAACCTTGGAGTGAAAGCAGGGCCGGTCCGTGGCTTCTACCGCCATAGGCAAAACCAAAAAAATCCTCTCCCTCAGGATGTTGAAATCAAGTTCATTTTCGGTTCTGAACCAAAGTTGAAAATACTTATTTTCCAGATGTTGAAAATACATGTTTTACAGACACTGAAAATACGTATTTTACAGATGCTGAAAATATCTGTTTTCCGGGTGTTGAAATCAGGCTCATTTTTGCTTCTCAATGAAAGTTGAACATAAGTCATTTATAGACGTCTATGTTTGGACCAAAAAATCAATGTCTGTGGCTGTGGAAATCAAGGCCGGTCCGGAACTGCACCAAAAAATACCTCCAAAACGGCGTCGGTCCGTGCTTACTGAGGTGTAGCCTACAGTGTTGCCTGACATTGAATTGTATTAATGCCTATCTATGTGGCTAAGACTACCGTTTGTAAAACACCAAAAAACGACGTAAAGAAGATGTCGGCTAGTGCTTACTGGGGTGAAGCCTACGATGTCCGACACAATGGAATTTATGAATGCCCATCCATCTGGTAGACCCACCTTTCGTAAAACAGGTCATTGCATTGGCTTTATTAGTCCTGATTCCTGTGACTAACCAATTTGGCTATGTAAGCTCTGAATATCAGCTACCCAACTTCATCAGGAGTTATAGAGAGGCCTATTTGCAATGTGTTTACACAGTGGGAAATGCAAAAGTATTTTATTTTTGCTATGATCAGCGTGTCAATAATTGACAGATACAAACTTCAAACCACTGATCATGACAATGGGGTGAAACTCCTGGACAACAGTTGTGATTGTCCATTCCATATTGTCCATTTTACATTGAACTGTCCTGTTTTTTAGGATATGTTGTTTGTTAACATGACAGCTGCATTTTTTATTTCATTGAGCGCCATTTAGGTTAGGCTTGATTGGAGAAACTTGCATGATGTAAAAAGTGTCTGTCTCATTACATTGTCATACATTTTATGCCCAGCCTGTAGGCTACAGAAAATACCACATACTCTTTCTGCCATATCCTATATCTGCTACATGATTTATATTAGATCTTCTTTTTTTGGTGGAACATTGGTGGAGTGCTGCAGTGATGCATCTCTCCAACAGAACCCTGGAGAAGTGCGCTAGGAATGGGCGCTAGGAATGAGCAAGCAATGTATTTTGTGCCCTGCCTTAGACAAAGTGGGCACTGCTTATCAAAGGGCGGCATCAGCGCTCACCTAAAAAGCCCATATGGCGCTGGTTGACAGAAATTGTCATTATTTTGGGGCAAAATTATGTAAGGTGTTATGTGTTGTTGTTGGAGGTGCGTCTCAGTTAGTTTAGCTCAGAAAATTCCGCCCTCGTCAATCTTTCGCCATAGGCGGTCGCCTAATCCTGCCTAATGAGCGGTCCGGTCGTGACTGAAAGCATCTTGGCTCTCCACCATGGCTTTAACTCTCCACACATCTTCCTGTGATTCTTTTACACGCCATCCTGTACTGGCTGGGAAAACTACACGTCGAGTTCTGATTGGACGTGGCGCGGCACAGCCGGCAGGGAGCCAATCAGCGTGGGCCACGGTAAAACATTTCGCCCTCTCTTTTTGTAGAGCTGGTCCTTTTCTGCAACAGAGCTGCTCAGGACAATTACATTGGACTGGTGCACAGAGATCCGCTGGAATCATGAGAGGGCTTTTACTTGGTAAGAAAGTCTAAACGGCTTGTTCAGATTTATTAGTATTATATTGGTTTGTAGTTAATGCCATTGTAAAAAAAGAACAAAGCTATTTAGCTAAGGTTCGGTCATGGTGGCCATAGGATGTATCCAAGATTGCTAGCTATCTGACGTTAATGCTACTGAATCAGATTGTATTTTGATTCACTCTGGCAATATTAGTTAACTAGTGACAATGACACGATGGCTAAAAGACGACAAGCTGAATTAAAACCTGATGGAATGGGTTCTGGATTGTAGACTAGTAACCTTAGCTAGCTATCTAGAGTTTGGCTTGATGTGCCAACTTAATTTTTAAAATTTTATTCTGCTGAACTGTAGCCTATTCCCTACATAATTGAAAGTTTTTATGTGTTTAGCAATCATTTCAAGCTACCAACATGGTCTTGGACAGTGTTTGTTTGCATATGCAATATGCCAATGTACATACACCTCACACTCAGCTCCTTCTTTCCTCTGCCTCTTTCCCACCAGGTGTTTTGGGTTGTTCCCTGGTCTTGATGGCCCAGGGATTCTACTCCGCTGCTGATGATGTCGTTGAACTCAACCCCTCCAACTTCAACCGAGAGGTTCTTCAGAGCGACAGCCTCTGGCTCATTGAGTTTTACGCTCCTTGGTGAGTGGTTGAATCTGATGGGGGCCCAATGAGATACTGAGAACTTAGCCACAAGGGTTAAATTGCCACCAAGCAGCTAGCATTGTATGAAATCTCTTTATCCCAATAACCTGTCAAGGAGGGACACAATAGTTTGTAGACCTGGGGTGCATTCAGAAGGTTGTAGCGTTACAGAAAGTTTGGATAGAGATGTATTTTGAAGAACAGAAAACATTGTCTGTTAAGAAGAATAGGAAATTGTCAATAACATTTCTACAGCGTTCTAATAACTGAATACACATTGATATAGAAGTTCAAATAGTAGCTAGTGAACACATCGTCCCTTTGGCATAAACTTGAAGCAAATGCACACATCCTGACTGAAAAACATCTGTGGCAGGTCTATGCAAAACCAGACTTGCTCATTATCACTCAGAGTGATCGTATTTGTGTAGACTCCACTCTGCTAATGCAGATGGCTATAAGGCTGTGTGTAGTCTGGTGCCTGGAACAGGAAGACTGTTTGTCTCCACAGGTGTGGACACTGTCAGAGCCTGACTGCTGACTGGAAGAAGACAGCCACAGCCTTGAAGGTAAACTCTACATCTGTTATTAGTGTCACCTATATTACACCAATATTATTTTCAACTTAAGATGTTGTAATTCAACTTTAAGTTGTTTTATTAATGTGTTATGTCACTAGCTACATGAAGTGCACGTTACTACAGTGCGCTCCACATGCAACCATCACATCTGTGCAGGACCATTTGATAATTATAAGCAGTTGATCACTATACCACATTCACAATAAGCAGCTGCATCTTTTACTGCTACTGCTTGTCGGTGTCAAGTCCTGGGTGTATCTCTTTCTGGTACAAAACAAATAGAGATCACCAGTGCACTATGAGCTATACTAATGAGGGATGCAATGACTATTTCTGGCAACAGTAATGATGATGGTGGTGACATTGACTGTAACCTCTCGCTGTTCCCCCCCCTCAGGGCATTGTTAAGGTCGGTGCAGTGGACGCCGACCAGCACAAGTCCCTGGGCGGTCAGTACGGTGTCAGAGGCTTCCCTTCCATCAAGATCTTTGGGGCCAATAAGAACAAGCCTGATGATTACCAAGGTACGTCTAGTAGCTGGGCCTTTCCCTAACTTTAAAGGTAGACTCAGATATGACATCATAAAGCAAACAGCATCATCCTCAGGCTCAATTCCTACCACATGTAGAGCCGCTAAATGGCATATACAGTATTATGATGTCATATTGACGTTACCTTTAACATGGACCAGGGTTGTGTTCATTAGGGCACGCAATGGGAAACATTTTTAAATGCTTTTCGATTGAAAAGGAAAATCTGCGTTTCTTATTGGATCAGGTAGTCCCTCCCTGTTTCAGTCCATTTTCTTCTCTTTGGTGCCTAATAAACACAACCCTGTGTTGTCTTCATTAGTGCACACCCATAGCAAAACATTTTTGCAACGGAAAACAAAAACAAGTGTTTCTAATTTGACACATTCAGGTTACCCCTTTCTATTTTTTGGTTTGTTTTCTTCCGTTTGGTGTTTAGTGAACCCATGTGACTTTCTGGCAATATTTTGTATTTATTGAACCTTTATCTAACTAGGCAAATAAATTCAGAACAGATTCTTATTTACAATGATGGCCTACCAAGCGGCAAAAGGCTTCCTGCAGGGACAGGGATAAAAAAAAAGAAAGATG
This sequence comes from Oncorhynchus mykiss, assembly GCF_057628025.1. Lineage (NCBI taxonomy): Eukaryota > Metazoa > Chordata > Actinopteri > Salmoniformes > Salmonidae > Oncorhynchus > Oncorhynchus mykiss. The sequence goes on from NC_143029.1 coordinate 12,560,894, forward strand.
TAGGACAAATCAACCATCAAGACAAGAGACATCACAACACCACATAGAGATCTAAGACAACAACACAACATGGCAGCAACACATGACGACACACCATGGCAGCAACACAACATGACAACACAGCATGGCAGCAACACAACATGATGACACAGCATGGCAGCAACACATGACGACACAGCATGGCAGCAACACAACATGACGACACAGCATGGCAGCAACACATGACGACACAGCATGGCAGCAACACAGCATGACGACACAGCATGGCAGCAACACAGCATGACAACACAGCATGGCAGCAACACAACATGGCAGCAACACATGATGACACAGCATGGCAGCATCACATGACAACACAGCATGGCAGCAACACAACATGGCAGCAACACATGGCAGCAACACATGACAACACAGCATGGCAGCAACACAGCATGGCAGCAACACATGGCAGCAACACAACATGGCAGCAACACATGACAACACAGCATAGTAGCAATACAACATGGCAGCAACACATGACAACACAGCATGGCAGCAAACACAGCATGGCAGCAAACACAGCATGGCAGCAAACACAGCATGGCAGCAACATATGACAACACTGCATAGTAGCAACACAACATGGCAGGAGCACAAACATGGTACAAACATTTAGGCACAGACAACGGCACAAAGGATAAAATGGTCAAGATATCAATGTGTTCGGATTGCTGGGCTCTAATGGTGTTAATAATCTCCCTCCCTCAGGTGGGCGTAGTAGCCAGGCCATAGTGGACGGAGCCCTGAATACTCTCCGTACTCTAGTGAAGGACCGGATGAGTGGCAGGTCAGGTGGTTCTGACAACAACAGACAGGTAACTACTACTGACGCCTCGGCTGGGTCATGTTCAGAATGGACAAAACGTTTAAAGTGAAATATGGAGGTACTGGCAGTCCAACAAGAACACTGGTTCTTTTTCGTCACAAAATGTTTTGCTACATTGTACCCTATTGAACATGAGTCCGGTGTCCTACAACATAAATTTAGCCAGATGTAGCAGCGTTTTGAAAGAATTGAATATGATTACAGGGTTTTCAGAATCGTGTCGAGTCTTCTTGTTTAAACATTTTGCGCAGAGTGTAAGTGGTACGTCTAAGTAAACATACTCTTTCTCCAGAGTGGTGGTGGTGGAAGTAAGAAGAATGTTGTGGAGCTGACGGATGACAACTTTGACCGGCTGGTTCTGGACAGTGGTGAAGTGTGGTTGGTGGAGTTCTTTGCCCCCTGGTGTGGCCACTGCAAGAGCCTGGAGCCTGAGTGGGCGGCCGCAGCCTCGGCCGTCAAGGAGCAGACCAAGGACAAGGTCCACCTGGGAGCCGTGGACGCCACTGTGCACCAGGGTCTGGCCAGCCGTTACGGGGTGAGCAGGAACACCCAGCAGTCAGATACTATCAGTGTAGCATCACCACTGATGTCTGTCTGCGCACAACAGCAGAACGTTCAGATTGTTCTACATTATATATTTCTAACACTGATTTATATAGAAATACAGGAATCGTGTCTGCTCTATTCAGGACATTTATACAAGAAACAACATTTGCCTACCGAGTGTGGCCGAGGACTGAGGTTTTCCCCGTTTCTCTTTCCGTATCTGCAGATCCGTGGATTCCCCACAATTAAGATCTTCAAGAAGGGGGAGGAGCCTGAGGACTACCAGGGGGGAAGGACCCGAGGTGACATCATTGCCCGCGCTCTGGACCTGTTCTCTGACAACGCCGCTCCTCCTGAACTGCTCGAGGTAGGTGTGCTGGTGTCTGTCTGGGGGCGGTGTGTGTCTGTCTGGGGGCGGTGTGTGTCTGTCTTGGGGCGGTGTGTGTCTGTCTGGGGGCGGTGTGTGTCTGTCTGGGGGCGGTGTGTGTGTTTGAGAGCATTAAAACAATAAGATTGTAACCTAAAAGGTTCCAATATATCATTTTTATGCTCTCGATCAAAGTTAACCATAATAAAAAAATATATATTTTAACTAGAAGATAATCTTCCTTTTGAAGTTTAGTGTTTCTTTTAAGACCGACTGTTCGATTCTTAATTGTGTGTGTGTGTGTGACTCTCTCAGATCCTTAACGCAGATGTCCTAAAGAAGACCTGCGAAGACTACCAGCTCTGTGTCATCGCTGTGCTGCCCCACATCCTGGACACAGGTTAGATGGAAATACTCTATGCCAGTTTGGACCAGTTCTGACCAGTTTACTATGCCAACTTCTATTATATCAATGTATGCTTATATTCTCAGGCTATTTGATATGGCAGTTAGTCATTGTACCTCATGACGGTACATTGATCATTTTGGATCTGTACGAGACTGACCTGTCCCTTTCCTTCCTTGCCTTGTTACAGGTGCAGCAGGCAGGAACAGCTACCTGGAGGTGATGATGAAGATGGCAGAGAAGTACAAGAAGAAAATGTGGGGGTCAGTATATAGAAAGAGGCTGTGTTTGAGTGTATCACCGACTCCGCAGAATGACTGATTTTTTTTTACAAATGATTGTATCCTAAAGAAGTACCCAATAGGATTTATTCAGTGCATTCGATTTCAAACTGTCTGACTGAATGAATTTGATCTCAGACTGTGGCTGGATCAATTCAACCCAATAGAATTTATTTAGTGTAATTTGATTATCTCTGTCTAGCTGGCTGTGGACTGAGGCTGGTGCTCAGATGGAGCTGGAGGCGTCGCTGGGCATCGGAGGGTTCGGCTACCCCGCCATGACGGCCATCAACGCCCGCAAGATGAAGTTCGCCCTGCTCAAGGGCTCTTTCAGCGAGACCGGCATTCACGAGTTCCTCAGGTAGGGGGGCGCTGTCTGCTCATTTTGTGCTTTACACAGTATAGAGTAGCTCATGGATGCGTCCCAATTGCACCCTATTCCCCCTGGTCAAAAGTAGTGCATTATAAAGGCAATAGGGTGCCATTTGGGACCTATCCATGCCCAACTCTCTTCCTGGCGAGATACTGGATCTGAATGCTTCTGCTCCAAGCTGATTTTAAAGTCCTTGTGAACAGCCAATCAGTATACAATATTTCCACAGTAGTATTCTGAGGTGTATCTTCTGTCTCTCCTAGGGATCTGTCTGTAGGCCGTGGCTCCACTGCTACCGTTGGGGGCGGGGCTTTGCCTAAGATCAACTCAGTTGATGCCTGGGACGGCAAAGATGGAGAGGTGAGTGAGAAAGGTCAAAAGTCACGGGGTGGATGGGATGCGGATGTATTCCTACCATAATACGGTTTTGGCTGAACGAGGTGACTTGAGCTTCTTTTGAAATGGTGAAGAATGGCTTTGGACAAGTCTTGCCTGGGGCCTGTTCAGGAGGATGTAACGTTACAGAACATTACCAAACGTCCAGATAGAAATGTACAGTGTAGAACATATGTCAGGGAGGACAGACTCATTGAACACATCACAGGGCAGTATTGACTAGAAACCATACGGACTGAAATGGCATCATCTGATATTTTCTTTCAAAAACTTTTTTCTGTTGCAAAATGTTTTGCTGTAGTTTGCAACTGTTTACACTAATGACTACGACCCATATTTTGTATTGTCTGGCCAGTTCTTACATCTTTTATCCCCAGCTTCCCGTGGCGGATGACTACGACCTGAGTGACGTGGACTTGGACGACGACATTGGGAAGGAAGAGTTGTGAGAGCCCAGCTTTCCGGGCGGGCCGATCCAGACGGATACGGTTGGGCGCCATCTTGTCTGTCTGGTCTAACTTGGCGCGACCCGTCTCTCCTCTCCCATGGAACAATGTGTAGATTGGGTCGCCCGGTTACTGAAGTACTCACGAAGAGGAAAGAAATGAAGAGCATAACCCTGTTTGAATAATTCAGAAAAGTATCCTTCCTTTGTTACCTTGATAGAGCACAGATCTATAAGTGATAGGAGGTGAAAGCAAAGTTACCAGCCAATTTGACCAATCCAATCAATTCAGATCTGTGATTATTTAAAGGAAGGTAGAAGGTAAGGAAATAAGTGTACATTTCTGAAGTATTTGAACAGGACCAGAGAGACATACAGCTTCTCACATCATCTCCATCAAGTGGGGAGAAGCTTGGCCTGCAGGAGATTCGCCCGTAGAGAATGATAGAGATATTATCTTTTTATATAAGTCCCATTATGGCGTCTGAGTGCACAGGCAGCGCCATTGAGGCAAACTCCATTTTGAAGTAGTCCTTCTAGAAGTTGGCAAGCAAACTGAAAAGGTGCACTGCAACCTAGTGTTATGTTTGAACCGGTATAAAGCCAAAGTTGGCGATTTATTGGCAACTGCAGTTATGGAACGTTTGCTCAAGAGTGTCATTCATTGGCTGATCCCTCCTGATGACCAGGATGGAATCATGTGATCCTTCCTTATCCCATAGGAATCCCCACCCAGTTGACTACTTTAAAATGGTGGAAGCCCCTCAATGTCCATGCCAAAACAGGTTCTATCCATCTAGAATCCTTCGCCTTACAGACCTACTGAACATTCTATTTTCTGATTTAGTCTTTTTTTTTTCTCTCTCTCGGTGAGAACACCAGTGATTTTACATTGTCTGTGCAGGACAAAGGGGAATGTGGGACTTCTTGTGTAGATTTTTCTTACACAACTATTTTGATTGTGTGTGAAAACAAAATGACATTTTTGTTAAAAAATAAAGAGAATAAAAAGTTACTGTTTCATTATTCATGTAAATTGCTGAGAATGACAAGCAGAGCTCAGGCACAGCTATAACCTCTAACTGTAGGGAACCTCTAACCCTTTCACTAGACTGCAAGCGTGTATCTGTATTTTGGGTCACCCGCAATTGGAACCAACCCACTGTACTCATGACATCCTAGATACACAAACTGTAAAAGCAGCATATGAGTGAAGCAAGACTTGCGCTGCAGGACTTTTTTTTGTTACCATAAAGAAGTCTGAAGTAAAACAACAAAGTTGCATTTGTTTTTTATAACTGATGTGCTTCTGGAGCAGCAGGCTAAAAACACCACGTTTGCGATGTAGTTTTCGGGGTCAGGGTCCCCAAAGTGTGCCGATCGGGACCTGGGATAATCCACTCTGTTGGCAAGCCCTGTGGAGCTAAACAAGCCAGTGACTGCAAAACATTACAAGATACTGGTTTTAATACAACACTGGAACTTTCTGTACAGGTTGGGTATTAAAACATTCATTTTCAAAAATCCTGTGCTGCAGAAACAGTATATAGTTCAAGTGAAAAACATTTTTGAATGTGCCTAACTAATATTACATTTAGAGAAAAGGTCGCAATGAGACGACCCATGGTTTTTACGTGTTAGTAATTTAGCAGATAATTAGGGATGAGTGTCTTGCTCAAGGGTACATCGACAGTTTATTTTTTTACCTAGTCAGCTCGGTGATTCAAACCAGCAACCCTTCAGTTACTGTCCCAACGCTCTTAATTGTTAGGCTACCTGCTGCTCCAGGTTGACGTACAAAATATTGGTTTTGGTTGATTTCTTCTTACCGTGACACATCAGGGGAAAAAGTCATAATACTTAGTGTAATAATACATTCAGTACAAATATTTAGATATGGCACTTCACGTTGACTAAAGTACGGCAAGCAAAAATAAAACATTAAGTAAAACATTTGCAAGGAAATGTCATAAGTCTATTCAGTGGTACTGTGGGTGTAAAATTTGTTTCATGATGCAAAACATATATCGCTGTAGAATGCATGAAACCGCTGCATTGGGATATTGGAAACTGCTATCCTGGTCCCAGATCTGTTTGTTCTGTCTAGCCAACTCCATGCAATAGCGAGAACAAACAGATCTGGGATCAGGCTAGGGAACTACTGATGATGTAAACAACAAGACATGGAATGAGAGAATAAAAAATGGCTGCCTGATATGAGTGTTGTAATGACAACTGTGCCTCTTCCACCTCTTTCTCGTGTGTGTGTGTGTTGGATGGGGGATGATACAGTGATCTCCACTTTCCTGTCTTCAGAACTATGTGTGTGTGTGTGTGTGTGTGTGTGTGTTGGATGGGGGATGATACAGTGATCTCCACTTTCCTGTCTTCAGAACTATGTGTGTGTTGGATGGGGGATGATACAGTGATCTCCACTTTCCTGTCTTCAGAACTATGTGTGTGTTTATGTCTTCAGAACTGGCGAGAGGTCCCCTGGTCAGATTGCAGGAGCCGGACGATGGAAGGGTCACTCTTGGCACCTTTGATGAACTCCTCCAGAGAGAGTTTGCCTATAGTCAAGAAGAGACCCCAGGTTAGCAACACACACTACACTATAAACACCAAAAATCACATTATTTGCACAGCAGGGGGGGGGGGGGGGAACCTCTGAACGAGGTCACCAGAAATCCTTACTGTTTCAATACACAGACATAGCACATAAGAGCTCAAGTGAAATACCCATTCAAGACATACTGTAGGCTCGGGTTTTGTGGACTCAAGTTTGCACTGTAAATGATTGTCACTAGAACAAGTCAAAGAACGAGATGTCTAAAAGCAAAGAAAAACTCACCGTCTTTGTCTACGTCCATCTGTCTGAAGATTTTATCTGTCCGTTTCTCTGGCGTCGACTCATCTTCTGGCATCTTCATCACTGAGGACACCATCTTGTAGATCGCCTGCAGAAGGAAGAAGAATGTATCTTGGGCAAAACAGTTTCATTAAGCTCATAAGGTATTAAAAAGTTACATTCTTCAAGAATCAATGTGTATACAGTTTGACCATTAAACAACAGGGTAAATCACAAAAAAATATTCAACGTTCTCTGTCAGAATGGAACTATTCTGCAGTCAGGTTACCACCTGGAAAAATCCTCACGGGGTCTCTGGCTTTATAAAAAATATCAATGAGACAGGAGCATATGGTCTGAGGACACTTTAACAAGGGAATTTGTTTATTCAGGTTCGTTTGTATCAGCACCACACACAATCGCCTGAGCCAACACTGATACGAGACATGCTGCTCAGGCCACGATGGTGGGGAGAGCAAATATCACCATGTTGATAAAGGATAATAAAAGGAGAACAAGTAGCAGCCAATGTTTATGACTTGTGGTGAAAATATGTTTATGATATCACGGATGTGAGTAATAAAGAACATACCACTCAGATATATACAGTGAAAGAAAAGTCGTAAATAGGAGAGAGAGATCCCGTCGAATGTCTTCCGAATCCACAGTGAAAAGTATGGCAATTTAAAGGTAGACTCAGCGAGATGACGTTGCAACGAGCAGCACCGCAGATATTGAGATGAGCGCCATGCAAGACTTTGCTCTCACATGGTCACACAGAGTATCTGCACGGGTGCGCTTCACGCTACAGTGTGGTAACTATGGAGGAGAAAGAAACGCACACCTGTTTAGGCGAAGTGCTGGCTAACAGAGTAGAACACTTCAGAAAGAAAATAAGCTCCGATCCAGACAGCTTGTCTATCAAGACCTTGGTTATTCAATTATTGCATCTGAGCTCCTAGAGTGAGGCTTTCCTTTTCTTTTTCAAGCTATGGAATCAAAACATCAAAGAAGTTTAGCCTTGTGATTAGTTGTTGCGGAAATTGACCGGATATTGTCCTTACTTTGTGCATGCAAAGACATATCAACATGTCTACCATTAATATAGCCATCTATCAGTCATTTTTATCCAAAGGAACGGACAGAACTATCAACATTGACAATGACACATATTCAGAATATGTGGTACATGCAGGAATCACACCCACAACCCTGGTACTGATAGCACCATGTACTGTTAGAATAAAAGGTGCTTCCTAGAACTAAAAATTGTTATTTGGCTATTCCTGTTGGGACACTCAATGGAAAACCCTCAGAGGTTTATTGAAAAAGGTTCACTGAGCCATCAGAACCACCTCACCTCATTGGTAGACTACATCTCACCTGTACGATCTCCAGCATCTCAGCCCGGCTGATGTAACCGTTCCCGTCCAGGTCATACATACTGAAGGCCCAGCGCAGCTTCTGCTCCAGGCCGCCGCGCGACGTAACGCTCAGCGCAATGATGAACTCCCGGAAGTCAATGGTGGCGTCGCCGTTGGTGTCGAATGTCCGGAAGACGTGCTCGGCGAACTTGGAAGCGTCGCCATACGGGAAGAAGTTGGCGTAGATCTTCTTGAACTCTTCGACGGTCAGGTGGCCCGTGGGGCAGTCTTTGAGGAAGCCTCTGTACCATTCCTGAAGCTCGTGGTCAGAAAACTCTGTGTTCTCGCGCAGGTCGTTCAGCACTTCGGGACGCAGTTTGCTGTTCTGTTTCCCCATGACTAGCTCTCTGCAACAAAGTTTAGAACCTCAAGGGTCTTTCCTGGTTAAATTACGGTGAAAGTCTACTGGGCTGCTAGTCTTGGGACCTGATCTCCACCACACAGGACTGCAGGTCCCCCTTCTGCTCTCCTCAAGATGTCTGTCTGGCTGGCTGCAGGTCCCCTTCTGCTCTCCTCAAGATGTCTGTCTGCTGTCTGGCTGGCTGCAGGTCCCCTTCTGCTCTCCTCAAGATGTCTGTCTGGCTGGTTGCAGGTCCCCTTCCGCTCTCCTCAAGATGTCTGTCTGGCTGGCTGCAGGTCCCCTTCTGCTCTCCTCAAGATGTCTGTCTGGCTGGCTGCAGGTCCCCTTCTGCTCTCCTCAAGATGTCTGTCTGCTGTCTGGCTGGCTGAAGGTCCCCTTCTGCTTTCCTCAAGATGTCTGTCTGCTGTCTGGCTGCAGGTCCCCTTCTGCTCTCCTCAAGATGTCTGTCTGGCTGGCTGCAGGTCCCCTTCTGCTCTCCTCAAGATGTCTGTCTGGCTGGCTGCAGGTCCCCTTCTGCTCTCCTCAAGATGTCTGTCTGGCTGGCTGCAGGTCCCCTTCTGTTCTCCTCAAGATGTCTGTCTGGCTGGCTGCAGGTCCCCTTCTGCTCTCCTCAAGATGTCTGTCTGCTGTCTGGCTGCAGGTCCCCTTCTGTTCTCCTCAAGATGTCTGTCTGGCTGGCTGCAGGTCCCCTTCTGCTCTCCTCAAGATGTCTGTCTGCTGTCTGGCTGCAGGTCCCCTTCCGCTCTCCTCAAGATGTCTGTCTGCTGTCTGGCTGCAGGTCCCCTTCCGCTCTCCTCAAGATGTCTGTCTGCTGTCTGGCTGCAGGTCCCCTTCTGCTCTCCTCAAGATGTCTGTCTGCTGGCTGGCTGGCTGCAGGTCCCCTTCCGCTCTTCTCAAGATGTCTGTCTGCTGGCTGGCTGCTCGATCAATGTCCTCTTCCTCTGTTCCTACGGGAAATGGAACACTCTCATTAGGAACATCAAGTGAAACCAGTGATAGTGAGGTTTTGATTCAACCAATTTGTCTGGATGTTGTGTAATAACTTGAGGTTGAAGAACCACCTCAAACAGCCCAATGTTGATTCATACTGAATTATGGTTATTATAAACTGGGTGGTTCGAGCCCTGAATGCTTATTGGATGACAGACGTGGTTTAACAGACCGTATACCACGGGTATGACAAAACATTTATTTTTACTACTCTAATTACGTTGGTATCCAGTTTATAATAGCAATAAGGCACCTCGGGGGTTTGTGATATATGGCCAATATACCACTTTTAAGGGCTGTATCCAGGCACTCCGCGTTGCGTCGTGCTTAAGAACAACCCTTAGCCATGGTATATATACACCACACCCACTTGTGCGTTATTGCTTAATTATAACGTTTGACAGAAGAGGCTTTGAACAGCCTATGAGCAGTGGCAGAGTGATACTGATAAGATGACAACTGAGATGCTCCGAGTGCCACTCGGGAGGGCGAGACCTGGTCTCCGAGGCAACCATTTGAATGCCCTCACACGGTGAGAATTTATCGACCGTTTGCCATGCGATGGAAGGAGAGTGGCTGGGAGCATTCTAGGATTCAATACGTCAGTCTTGTCTCTCAAAAAGGTCAGCACGGCACAAGAAGCTGTTGTTACCTCAGAAGCCAGCCAACCATTACATAATCCAGGTAACTAGGTTAGGCCACGTGGGATTCAGTTACACACACAGGCAGGGGTTTTCAGTTGTATGTGTGTGTGTATGTATGTGTAAGGGAGAGTGAGGGAGAGAAAGAAAGTGTGTGAAAAAGAGGGGAATAACAGGGTATCTGGCATCACAGCATATTGGTTGTTTTTTAACACAGATTCACAAGAGAACGCATCTAATTAGCCTACTGGGAAAATTGAAAGACATTTGCCACTGCAGGGGGCTGCTTTGGTCTTTTTGAGGGCATCATTGTAAAAGTGTGTGTGTGCACGTGTACGTGGTGTGCATGTATCCTTGTGTGTGAGAGAGAGAGAACTTGCAATAGAAAAAGTCATATGTATCAAAGGAAAACCCTAATTTCTAGGTAGGCTATACCATGGGAGCCGCGGTGACTGCACACACATGGCACACATTTAATGACACATTATATAACACTTCCTCTCCCTGCACTTTACCAACAAAGCTTTTATTGGCCAGAGAGAGGAAAGGTCATATGATCCTGTTCTCTCATTACCTCTCTTTCTCTGTTTACCTCTCTTTCTCACTGTCCTCTGAGGTTATTGGCACAGGACAGATTATACCAGAGACAGTAGCAGAGGACAGAAACTAATTGGGCTTGTGACTGTGTTCTAACAAGCTTCTCGAAAGGCCTCTTGTCTCGAGAGTCCTTAATGTACACAGTCCTTAATGTAATTTCCTGCAGTTTTCTCAATCTGAGTCGCAATGTAAACGGAGCTCTAAGGGGGCGAGTGGATTGGGAGTAGCCTGAACTCTCCCTGTCACACCACCACTAGCCCTAGCTTGGTTTACAGCTGTGCAAAGCTGGGAATGAAACATCACAGACACAGACACACACACCCATCCAGAGCCCGACCGCACCCTCTGGCCCCAGAGTTTAACACCCCCAGGAAGCAACAGGCAGCGCCTCCCCTGGACTGTGTCACATGGACGGTTTTCCACGCCAGCTCACTGTGCTTGGCAGGGCTAGGTCAGACATAAACACAGGCGTTGCTATTTATTCCCTACTTGCACACAAACCCACAAGACATCCAAAAAGATTCCATTCCAGATAGAAATGGCTGTTCTTTTTTTTACTTCTAATTTTAAAGTTTAAAAAAACACTTAGTAGCCTACACTCCAATAGATGCCCATGAAGTATCCACTTTATCAAACTGGTGTATGATAATGCATTATATAGCACAACACTATAGCAACAATGTCATGTAGTAATTGTTAAAGATTTTGCTGGATAGCAATGCAGGTTTACACACAGTGAAGGATGGGCATATGTTTGTTAAAAGCAATGTCTTCCTTTACGGATGTCTTACTGAAAAGGAGCAACATAGGGAAGAACTGTCAGCTATGTGGATCTCCTCTCAGACCTAGAACAATAAGTTCTACAAAATGGTAGTCATGCACATACCGTGTCAATGGCAGATATCTACCCAGTCTGGTGCTTGGCAGGTTACACAGCATTACATTTGACAGGTGTTTTCACAGCTAGAACCTTAGCCTAATACTGCCAATTCAAATGATGTATTCAGTGCCATGAACAGAAGTTGGGATGGCAATCTAGCCCTGTTTTCTGGTGTATAGAAAGTATTTGGCTGTGATTCAAACAAACTGCAACGTTCACTTAACAGATTATTAATGTTTGAGCCAACATTCACAGCTTTTACCACAAAAAAATTGTATCAAGTGTGGTACCACGTCAGCACGTTGCAGTTTGTCTTTGTCTGTCTTTATGGCATGAAGGTGGCAGTATAATGAATTTTCCCTTCCTCCTTGTAGACTTTATCATGGTGGAGATGGTAGAAATTGTTACTGGCTGGTGCTATTTGGATCGCTGTCATACCTTGTCCATAGACTGCTTACAGGGTAAGCAAACCAACATGTCATTTGGGTGAACTATCCCTTTGTTATTTTTCCCCATTGCGTTCCAACAGGTATTCAAGCAGGTGGCGTCACTCCTATGTGAAGTGCAGACGGTTCATTGTGCTCTCTGTTGTAAGATGATGCTTTTTTTTTTTACCAACCAGAAAAAATGGTTTAGTTTGCGTCTTTTCATATGCCGATAGAACCACACTTTTGATTTGTTTGTGGGAAAAGAGCAGGCCTCACTAAGTTCACATATGAACTCCAGTGACATCCATTAGGCCCTATGTTCTGAGATTGTGAAACTGGTTGTCCCCTATTAAACCTAGATTCCTTCCACAGCACGTTCACACCATGAGCAGCCCGTGAGATTATCATTTCGCATTCAATGCTTGCGTCCCAAAAGGCACCCTATTCCTTATTTAGGTCTAGTGCACAGCCCTATGGAACCTGGTCAAAAGTAACGCACTACATTGGAATAGGGTGCCATTTTGGACACAACCAATGTATGCCTTTCCTCTCAGTAACACGGCAACAGTCTTTCTCTTGCTGCTCTGGCTCTACCACTTACTGTAGTCTGTAGAAGCCCCCCCCCCCCCCCCGATCAACCCTTTACCCAATAACCATGGCTGCCGTTGTTCCACTTTTTCCACTGGCTAATGAAAATATTTGCACAGCTTCCAGATTCCACACACTCACACGGCATGCATTTTCACGACTGGGGAGTCCTGTCCCACCTCTGACCCCCGAAAGTTCCTAACGGTATGTAGCAAATCATCAGGTCCAGTAAATCACACATGACTCTAGTAACCCCTAACCCCAGTGTTGGTGACCGTTGCCTTGGAGCTCGTTACCTTACACATGGCCTACAGGCAGGCTTAGTGACATCATCACATGCCGGGGGAGACCCCATCCCCTACAGGCAGGCTTAGTGACATCATCACATGCCGGGGGAGACCCTGACTGGTGTCAAAAGATTCCCCCCAACACAAAGCACCATCTCTCTCCGGCTGCAGTGAACCAGATGATCACACTCAAAACAAACAGCAGGCTGTTAACCATTTGGAGAATTCCCAGTATCCCCCCAGAATAGCATTGTTGGCAATGGCGCACCGTTTAATGATGTCTGTCAGGGGGCGTCAACATGCACATTTCCCATTGCTAACTACTGCTCCAGAGATGGATTGGACAGAGAAAATACTATTTGGGAATGCAAATGGCCAATCCATCATGTGATGTGCTTGGGGAGAGAGAACCCAGTTAGACAGCGTACTGGCATTGAAAATCTCATTATCGTAGCATGCTGTGAAGCTGACTGGGCTTCAATTAAATATGTACTAGTGAACTCAACATCTTTATGGAAGACTACCGCTAGTCACTCATATTCAGACCTCTCTGTCAAAGTTGGCTGTGATGAGACTTTTGAGAAAAGGCTAGGTCAGGAGATGACCCAGTATTTGATCGAGGAGGGGAAAAGACATTTCCAAACCATTCTCACTTCCATCTGTGTGTGAGGTTTACTGAGGCAGTGTCAGAAAAGCATGAACTGTAGCAGACATATATAGTCCCTTGACACACCTGTCTCCACGGCAACACCATGGTGCTAAGGCTGACTTATGCAGGGGAGGAGGCAGCAACTAACGACTGGGGCACGTCTCCAACTGGGCACAGCATTCAAAGCATTGCAGATATAAATGGAGCACATAGAACCACAGACACATGTCTGTATTCTACTTGTTAGAAAAGAGGGTTCATTCTAGTACTAGTTGTACCTGATACATTCTGAACATCCTGTTCTGTTATCTCCAAATAAATGGCCGTGACTTGAGAGAAAAAACAATATTATTGTGTAGAATATGACACAATGTGATAATATCTGCTGAAAAAATGATTCAATGTCTTCAACCATAATCCTCTCAATGTTTTTATAAATTATTTTATATTTCCCAAAAAAAAGCTATGACATCGACTTTGACTATTGCCACACCTTACATAAAGCAGATAATATGCCATTCTATTTTCCTAGTCCACAATAACCCCCATATGAGCTTCTCTCTGCTGCAGAAAACACCACTGTGACAAGATGTACATACTCATGATCAGATATCTAACCATGGAAAGAAAGTTGCCGATTTTAAACTACAGTCTGAAGGACGCAAGATTATGCACATAAATGCATCGCCATATTGAGCCAACATCGAGCATATACAATTATTAAAATAAATATCGAACTGTTAACAAACTCAACGTTTTATACTTAGTCCTGGCATACGATGTTGTGCTGTCGGCTGAAGATGGGTAGGCCTATTCAGTCCGGTTGTGTCCAAGTTGCGGCTCAATACCGTTAACTTTTATTTCTAACGCTTCAACAGAAAAACTCAACTCAAGTAAATTAAGGTTACAATTACCTTGAGATGGTATAAGCAACCGTATTCAGTCTGAACATTAAACTGTTGAAAGGACTACACAACTAAAAAGTATTTTTGAAGGAAGTTCTGTTTTAAAATATATTCAGAGATCAGGATAAACAACTTCTTCATGCAACGCTGGTTCCTCATTTTGCATGATATACGACACATACACGGCTGCTCTGCTTTACCCGGACTCGCCCAATTCTCTCGTGGGGGATGTCTTTTCTATCTAATAGCAGTCGTTTTACTTTTATACTGCCTCTTAGTGGCATTTGATAGGCTACTTTATTTTTTTTTTTAAACCCTTTCCCGCAATGGAATGTATGTCGGCCCTCGGTAATAAATTCTCAAATATATTACTGCCAAAAGGCCCCTCCTACTTGGATATAGAACAATCCACAGTCGCTACCACAAGATTTGCTCTGCTGATACAGTAGCGGGAACGTAACAGTAACTGTTGGGCCTAATACAATCTGCAGGTCCAATGGAAGGATATCTGATCGGTGTGGGTATTTAATCGCACATTCTGGATTTGTTTAAACGTTTGGTGTTAGTCTTGCAACCGTATCATATTACACTCATTATTTATTTCATAAGAACTTTGGACTACATTGCTATAGTAAATACTGTACTAATATAAATTCATAGGAACATTGCATTCTATGTGTCAATTCCATTGTTATGAAGTCAGTTAACGACCCTTGTTGAATATAAAAGGCCTAGGCCTATAGAATTTACTTTAAGAATGCTCAATAAGGTATACAGTCATGGCCAAAAGTTTTGAGAATGACACAAATAGTAATTTCCACAAAGTTTGCTGCTTCAGTGTCTTTAGATATTTTTGTCAGATGTTACTATGGAATACTTATGTTTTTTATTGACAATTATATGAAGTTGATGCAAAGAATCAATATTTGCAGTGTTGACCCTTCTTTTTCAAGACCTCTGCAATCCGCCCTGGCATGCTGTCAATTAACTTCTGGGCCACACTGATGGCAGCCCATTCTTGCATATTCAATGCTTGAAGTTTGTCGGAATTTGTGTGTTTTTGTTTGTCCACCCGCCTCTTGAGAATTGACCACAAGTTCTCAATGGGATTAAGGTCTGGGGAGTTTCCTGGCCATGGACCCAAAATATCGATGTTTTGTTCCCCGAGCCACTTAGTTATCACTTTTGCCTTATGGCAAGGTGCTCCATCATGCGGGAAAAGGCATTGTTCGTCACCAAACTGTTCCTGGATGGTTGGGAGAAGTTGCTCTTGGAGGCTGTGTTGGTACCATTCTTTATTCATGGCTGTGTTCTTAGGCAAAATTGTGAGTGAGCCCACTCCCTTGGCTGAGAAGAAACCCCACACATGAATTGTCTTAGGATGCTTTACTGTTGGCATGACACAGGACTGATGATAGCGCTCACCTTGTCTTCTCCGGACAAGCTTTTTTCCAGATGCCCCAAACAATCGGAAAGGGGATTCATCAGAGAAAATGACTTTACCCCAGTCCTCAGCAGTCCAATCCCTGTACCTTTTGCAGAATATCAGTCTGTCAGTTTGGTACCATTCTCCAGATCTGTAACTTGACTAAATCCTGTCTCGGAGCTCTACGGATAATTCCTTCGACCTCATGCCTTGGTTTTTGCTCTGACATGCACTGTCAACTGATGTGATCAATTTCAAAACTAGTATAACCCTTGAATGAGTAGGTGGTCTAAAACCTTTGACTGGCAGTGTATTGTTGTAAAGTTTTTTGTATGTAATGTCTTTTTGTGTCAGACCCCAGTAAGACTAGATGTCGCTAATGGGAATCCTAATAAATCAAATCCCGAACTAATGCCTAGGTTTTAGCTCAGTAGGCTAAAAAAACTTGTTGCACACAGATAACCTGGTTACAAACCCAATTGACCCAGATTCTGACCATTGATGTCTATCAGATGCAGGAGTTGTTGTGGAGAAATTCTGCCCATTGATGATTATCAGATGTAGGGGTTGTTGTGGAGAATAGTAGGAGGTCAATAAGGAGCTGTAGTGTAACAGACAGAGATGGTTCAGAGTACCATGCTCCCATGGTGACTGTGAATAGGCTAACCTAGTCTAAGACCTGGAGACTAGTGTTAGCTCCCTGGCATAATAGCTAGCAGCACACCACACTGCAGGCTTGCCTCTGAAGCTAAGCAATGTTGGTCCTGGATGGGAGACCAGATGCTGCTGGAAGTAATATTGGAGGGCAAGTAGGAGGCACCCTTTGCTCTGGTCTGAAAAAAATATCCAGATGCCCCAGAGCAGTGATTGGGGACATTGCCCTGTGTAGGGTGCCGTCTTTCAGATGGGATGTTAAACAGGTGCCCTGACTCTGTGAGGTCACTAAAGATCTCATGGCACTTACTGTAAGAGTAGGGGGGTTAACCCTAGTGTCCTAGATACATTCCCAATCTGGCCCTCATATCATCCCCAGCTTCCAATTGGCTCATTCATCTCCCCTGTAACTATTCCCCAGGTTGTTGCTGAAAATGAGAATGTGTTCTCAGTCAACTTACCAGGTAAAGTAAGAGGCTTGTCTTTAGCTCATAGGGCTAACACAATGTTGTGGCACGCAAACAACACAGGTTCAAACTTAGTCCATCACATATCATAGTCAAAATCAACCATCGAGAAAATCAAAAAATCAGACCAGAGGCATTGAATGAATTTGGCAAGCACATGAAATCATAGCTCCTGTTTTAATATTTGACAGCTTTACAGGAAGAGGGTACATCGCTCTAATGTTTGTAGAGCTTTGATGTACACTCACCACTCTCATGTTTTTGCATGCCAACCAAATTCAATAGCTTATCTCTTGTACAAAGCACAGAAAAAAAAGGAAAAACAGACTTAAACTTGAGCTCTACCCAGTAAATGTACATTGCTTGGATCCTCCCCTTCACAGCACAGAGTAAAAGACGTCAGTGTTGGTCAGTTGCTAGTCAGAATATCCATGTCACAATGTTGTACCCAAGACCTCAGTGTGCTGGAGACCTGATGTTGTAAAGAGGGTGGTGTACATGTCAGCACTTTAAATAAATAATTAATACCATAGTGAGTGCGTCACTGTCGCTCTAGGCCAACACCTGTTACTAAGCAAATTGGCTGTTTATGATTGTCAAAGAATGGGCTAGACTCATGACAATTAACATTTTTGCTGACACTTTCAATGGGTGCCCCCTGATTCATTTCTCTGCGTTAGGCTATTACCCAGTGTCTTTACTGAACCTTTATTTAACCCTTGTTTGGTGTTCGGGTCTGTGGGACCCATTTTCAATGTTTACTAAAATAATACCTCAGAGTCATTGGTGTGTTTGGAGAGAGATGGAAGGAGATGGACCAAACGCATTTACATGCATACTTTGGAGTTCTTATCCTTGCTGGTGTTTTCAGATCCAATGGGAAATCTACAAAATCCCTGTGGGATGCAGAAACTGTCAGAAAACTTTCCGATGCCACAATATCTCAGGAAAACTTCCACATTATTTCCATGATTATCCGCTTCTCTAACCGAGACACCAGACCAGCTCAGCGGCAGAGAGACAAGCTAGCTGCAATCAGATCAGTGTAGGACAAGTGGGTGGACGCCTTCCCCTGTTTTACAACCCTGGGCCCATTGTTACTGTTAATGTGCAGTTTATGCCATTTAGGGGCTGCTGCCCCTTCAGGCAGTACATAACGTTTAAACCCGCAAAATATGGAAACGAGATCTGGGCTGCCTGTGATGCTGCTTCATCAAATGCGTGGATCTTGCAAGTGTATACGGGGAATGCAGATGGAGGAGCCCTTGAGAAGAACCAAGGGAGGTGGACTTGATAAAGGGACTCTGTGGCCACAACATCACATTCGATAACTTTTTTACTTTGCCCAAGCTGGAACAGGAGCTCCTCAAGAGGAAGCTGACAATGGTAGGAACACACACACTTGGAAGGCACCTTCCCCCTAGATATTTGTTAATTTTGTGTTTGAAAGAGTTGAGGCTGTTGCAGTGCTTGAGGTGGTCCAGGAGACACTTCCAAAAAAGACTGACCTCTGACCTCTGTAAGAGATGGAAAATGTACATCATCTTGTGCATAAAAAGGGCTGTGGAGATGGGTAGCAATTCTTGTAGAGTAGTGATGCACCTGAGTATTGAATTTGAACAGTGATATTAAAGAAACACAGGTAAGATTCATTTTGAATTGGTATAAGAACACACAGACCTGAAGTTTGTTGATTACATTAATATTGAGGATTTCAAGGCGATGAGACTGGTGAGGAAATGTCTGAGTGAGTTGCCATCCTCACAAAACGCTTTGGAGTTATGTTACTGAGATCCAGACTGTATTGGGATCATAAATAAGGCAACACGCTGAAGAATGGCCTACATAGAAAAGCAAGCAGGATCACTTCCCAGGAACTTTACTCTATAATCCACAAGAGGGCGCTAAAAGCCAAATATATCACCTGTTACGTCATTGCATACATCTTGCTTGTCAAGCTTCAAGAGACACACAGCTGGGAAGGAGACTCGTACAGATGTGAACATGTTATTGGCAACCATGATGTGTCTGACACTTTACTTGAAGTGTTGCTCATGGTGTCATAAAGCGCATCCTAAAGCGTTTATAGTTATCTTCTATGAAAATCATTAATTTCATCAACATCTGAAGTTTCCGTTAACTTTGCAATCAGTAGACAACAGTAAACTAAGCTAATAGTATGTTAACATTTCATTCAGCAGACACTCTTATCCAGAGCGACTTACCCATTTATCTTAAAGACCCAATGCAGACGTTTTAATATCAATATCAAATCATTTCTGGGTAACAATTAAGCACCTTACTGTAAAAGTTTTCCATTAAAATTGAAAAAAAAAAGTTTTTTACCCCAAAACATTTTTGTCAAGCAAGAATTTTGCTAGGACTGTCTGGGAGTGGTCTGAATGGGGAGGGGGAAACTATTAACCAATATACCACCTGGTGATGTCACCAGGCAAGCCAAAACACCCACCCATGCAAACAGGCTGATTAGAAGGTCCTGTGTAGATTGTATGTTAAACCAGCAACTATCAGGAAATAACACCGATCACATTTTTTTCACACTTTTACAGTGTTAATTTCATCAGATGTTGTACAATATGAAACAAAACCAGGGAAAACAGATTTTTGATTGCACTGGGCCTTTAAAGTAGCTGGCTACATTAAGCGAGACAACTGCACATCACAGTCATAGTAAGCAAATGTTTTCTTAATACGTAGAGTGTAATTGTTCCATATAATCAGGTTAATAGAATTCAATTGCTGTTGTCACAGACTGAATGAATATTAGAGCAAACAGCCAATGTGTCTATTTGAGGTTACATTCTTTCAATCAAGAGTTACGTTATGTTCAGGGTTATCAGGACTTGTTTTTGTTATAGAAAGATAGGGCTCAGAGTAAGAAGAATGTAACATTATTGTTTGGTATGATCACTGGGTCAGAGTAAGAACATAACAAATAGACAGGAAACATTGTGAAATGCATAAACAGTATTGACCGAACATGGAGATCATGCATTACTATTGCATGTCTGTAAGGCATGAGACAGGTTAGCAAACCCACAGGACAAAGATTACAACATAAAATAAGCATCCAATTGTGGTTGGTATGTGATTGAGTTGTCTACAACTGTGAATTCAACTTGAAATAAGACCAAACATTGCAACCCTGATGTGTGGTTTAGATCTATAGGTTAAAATTAGATAAAAACTTGGATTGCATATTCAAACATATTAACTGATGTTTGAAGTCGAGTAGTTGAGAGAGTCCGGTACACCTTACGCTGAAGTTACCCTCATAATACTGGAATCGGTGTATATGAGCGTTGTAATGCCCAGGCTTTTGTGGTACAGAGGGTTAGGCGCTCGCCTCTGCATTGTAGAAGCTAGACTCAATCCGTTGCGGTGAAGATCTGTGCTCTAGCGTGATTGAAATTTAAAGGCAATGTACACATGTTCGTGGAGACTGTATTCACAGTTAACGCTGCATATGACGTCTCAATCGGAAATGACCTTTCAATTTCAATCGTGCTACAGCCCGGATCTTCAGTGCTACGGATTGAACCCTATGTCTGCCTCTGATAAACTTGTCTGGGTTAAAGATAGGTGATAAGATTGGAAGTCTGATCAATGCAGTAGTAGTCATATCTTAAAGAGGCACAGACTGACAACTGTACCCTACTTGTATGGTTTGCGGTGTGCACATGTAAATACTCTCACGTGTTTTCAAAGTGCGTGATTAACCAATAAGCACACATAACACCTATTTTAAAGTCCCTGCATTGGTTGCCTATCAGTTTTATAATTGATTTTCAAAGCACTATGTGGCCCTGCACTCAAAACTATGTCTGACATGCTTTTAAGATAAAGTGCCAGTCGATCCGTCAGTTCCTCTTAGTCCGTTAGTTCCGCCCTTTAGTTGTTCCAAAAATCAGAACCAAAAGTTTGGTGAGGCCTGCCAGAGGATCTGAGGGCCTCAGACACTGTAGACATTTTTAAGAATTTTAAGAATTTTTTATCTATTTTATTGATTTGATCCCATTTTAGTTAACTTATGTATTTTTATGCATTAGTCTCTCAGATTCACTGTTATTTTATTGTTTTGCAATTAAAATTAGTCTAATTTAGTTTTAAAATTTTTATGAAGCAGAGAGAAAAACAGTAGTGGACATTCAGCTGGTTTTCTAATTGCTGAATTATTTTGATTGACTTTCTTGAATGTGCAAAAGAAATGTGGACACATGTATCTTCTATATTGTATATCAAGACTCAGACATTGTCAGTGAAACAAACATCATTGGGGGGAGCATGGAAATGGGTGATAACTACCCAAGTACAACTGTGTAATGGTGCAGATCAGAATTTGTAGTACAGTACAGTAGCCTGATTGAGCCATGTCAATATGCTCCAAATAAAGATAAACATTTTCAAACTGATAGTTTTCCAATCCAAGTGGCTTTTTGTCTGCAGCCATACCTTCCCCCATTCCTCTGATGGCTTTCATCTGAAGATAAGTAGCTAGGTTCCCTCTGATGGCTTTCATCTGAAGATAAGTAGCTAGGTTCCCTCCGATGGCTTTCATCTGAAGATAAGTAGCTAGGTTCCCTCTGATGGCTTTCATCTGAAGATAAGTAGCTAGGTTCCCTCTGATGGCTTTCATCTGAAGATAAGTAGCTAGGTTCCCTCTGATGGCTTTCATCTGAAGATAAGTAGCTAGGTTCCCTCCGATGGCTTTCATCTGAAGATAAGTAGCTAGGTTCCCTCTGATGGCTTTCATCTGAAGATAAGTAGCTAGGTTCCCTCCGATGGCTTTCATCTGAAGATAAGTAGCTAGGTTTTTGCCTGATACCTGGATGGGCAATAGGGGGCACTTTTCCCTCTTAGTTAAGTAGACCCCAAACCCCTTCCCCTTCCCCTTGCAACCCAAAACCTTCACAGTCAACTTACCTATAATATCAATATCATACCTCCTCTGTTATGTGTATTTTTCTTGTTATGTTGTCATTGTGATAACTGGTCTAGTAAGAATATCATGATCTATACAAATACTATTCAATACTTGCTTTATTGGTCCATTTGCAGGGATATTCTTAATGTTTTGCAGTCCCAGTACCCAACCTGACACCCATCACAGACTGGGAGTAGCACAGGGAGTACTGTAGAGCAGCACACAACACCCATCACAGACTGGGAGCAGCACAGGGAGTACTGTAGAGCAGCACACAACACCCATCACAGACTGGGAGCAGCACAGGGAGTACTGTAGAGCAGCACACAACACCCATCACAGACTGGGAGCAGCACAGGGAGTACTGTAGAGCAGCACACAACACCCATCACAGACTGGGAGCAGCACAGGGACTAGTGTAGAGCAGCACACAACACCCATCACAGACTGGGAGTAGAACAGGGACTACTGTAGAGCAGCACACAACACCCATCACAGACTGGGAGTAGCACAGGGAGTACTGTAGAGCAGCACACAACACCCATCACAGACTGGGAGTAGCACAGGGACGACTGTAGAGCAGCACACAACACCCATCACAGACTGGGAGCAGCACAGGGACTAGTGTAGAGCAGCACACAACACCCATCACAGACTGGGAGCAGCACAGGGACTACTGTAGAGCAGCACACAACACCCATCACAGACTGGGAGTAGCACAGGGAGTACTGTAGAGCAGCACACAACACCCATTACAGACTGGGAGTAGCACAGGGAGGACTGTAGAGCAGCACACAACACCCATCACAGACTGGGAGTAGCACAGGGACTACTGTAGAGCAGCACACAACACCCATCACAGACTGGGAATAGCACAGGGACTACTGTAGAGCAGCACACAACACCCATCACAGACTGGGAGTAGCACAGGGAGTACTGTAGAGCAGCACAGGGACTACTGTAGAGCAGCACACAACACTCATCACAGACTGGGAGTAGCACAGGGAGTACTGTAGAGCAGCACACAACACCCATCACAGACTGGGAGTAGCACAGGGACTACTGTAGAGCAGCACACAACACCCATCACAGACTGGGAGTAGCACAGGGACTACTGTAGAGCAGCACACAACACTCATCACAGACTGGGAATAGCACAGGGACTACTGTAGAGCAGCACACAACACCCATCACAGACTGGGAGTAGCACAGGGACTACTGTAGAGCAGCACACAACACCCATCACAGACTGGGAGCAGCACAGGGAGGACTGTAGAGCAGCACAGGGAGGACTGTAGAGCAGCACACAACACCCATCACAGACTGGGAGCAGCACAGGGACTAGTGTAGAGCAGCACAGGGACTAGTGTAGAGCAGCACAGGGACTAGTGTAGAGCAGCACAGGGAGTACTGTAGAGCAGCACAGGGTGTACTGTAGAGCAGCACACAACACCCACCACAGACTGGGAGTAGCACAGGGACTAGTGTAGAGCAGCACACAACACCCACCACAGACTGGGAGTAGCACAGGGACTAGTGTAAAGCAGCACACAACACCCATCACAGACTGGGAGTAGCACAGGGAGTACTGTAGAGCAGCACAGGGACTAGTGTAGAGCAGCACACAACACCCATCACAGACTGGGAGTAGCACAGGGACTACTGTAGAGCAGCACACAACACCCATCACAGACTGGGAGTAGCACAGGGAGTACTGTAGAGCAGCACAGGGACTAGTGTAGAGCAGCACACAACACCCATCACAGACTGGGAGTAGCACAGGGACTACTGTAGAGAAGCACCACTGTATCAATTAGGGGTAACGTGCCTTGCTCATGGGCACAATGGCAGTAGGTAGTATATGGGATTTTGAAGCCGGTAAAACCTCTGACTGCCTTCTTAGTCCCTGCAGATTTCCCCCAATCATCTCAGTGATTCAAACCGGCAACCCTCCGGTTACCGGCCTGCATCTCTAATCTTGAGGCAATTTTGTTCATATCACTAAATTCTACAAAATATATTATTTCCCGTTCCCTAAACCTATAACTAGGCCAACAGTACTTTGCTACTACATGATTCTAGTCTAGTGTCACGACTCTTGACCATGAGACGACTCCTGGAACACTGTTATCAAGGAGTGATTTCCTGGGGCTTTCTTCCCTGCATGTGTCATGGCTGTGTGCACGGGAGATACACTGACTGAGCACATCAGCGAGAGAGCAAAGGTCGAATCCAACACAAATGTGCTGAACAAAGTCCAGTAATATGTTTCTAAACACTTCTACATTCATGTGGATGCTACCATGAACACAGATAATCATGAATGAATAATGTTGAGTGCCCCCCCCCTAATCTCCCCTGTTATTGGTAATGGTGAGAGGTTAGCATGTTTAGGGGAGTATGATATAAAATGCTAATCTCCCCTGTTATTGGTAATGGTGAGAGGTTACCATGTTTAGGGGAGTATGATATAAAATGCTAATCTCCCCTGTTATTGGTAATGGTGAGAGGTTACCATGTTTAGGGGAGTATGATATAAAATGCTAATCTCCCCTGTTATAGGTAATGGTGAGAGGTTACCATGTTTAGGGGAGTATGATATAAAATGCTAATCTCCCCTGTTATTGGTAATGGTGAGAGGTTACCATGTTTAGGGGAGTATGATATAAAATGCTAATCTCCCCTGTTATTGGTAATGGTGAGAGGTTAGCATGTTTAGGGGAGTATGATATAAAATGCTAATCTCCCCTGTTATAGGTAATGGTGAGAGGTTAGCATGTTCAGGGGAGTATGATATAAAATGCTAATCTCCCCTGTTATTGGTAATGTTGAGAGGTTAGCATGTTTAGGGGAGTATGATATAAAATGCTAATCTCCCCTGTTATTGGTAATGGTGAGAGGTTAGCATGTTTAGGGGAGTATGATATAAAATGCTAATCTCCCCTGTTATTGGTAATGGTGAGAGGTTAGCATGTTTAGGGGAGTATGATATAAAATGCTAATCTCCCCTGTTATTGGTAATGGTGAGAGGTTAGCATGTTTAGGGGAGTATGATATAAAATGCTAATCTCCCCTGTTATTGGTAATGGTGAGAGGTTAGCATGTTTAGGGGAGTATGATATAAAATGCTAATCTCCCCTGTTATTGGTAATGGTGAGAGGTTAGCATGTTTAGGGGAGTATGATATAAAATGCTAATCTCCCCTGTTATTGGTAATGGTGAGAGGTTAGCATGTTTAGGGGAGTATGATATAAAATGCTAATCTCCCCTGTTATTGGTAATGGTGAGAGGTTAGCATGTTTAGGGGAGTATGATATAAAATGCTAATCTCCCCTGTTATTGGTAATGGTGAGAGGTTAGCATGTTTAGGGGAGTATGATATAAAATGCTAATCTCCCCTGTTATAGGTAATGGTGAGAGGTTAGCATGTTTTGGGGGTATGATCGTTGTGCCTCTTTAACATTCTCACTCATTATTCATTTAGGATTATCTGTGTTCATGGTAGCATCCACATGAATATAGAAGTGTTAAGACACATATTCTATTCTTATTTACAATAAAAGTGACTCCATTACTGCATTATTTACCATTCATTTATTTTTGGCACAATATAAATGAATGGTACATTCATTAAATGCTAGGAATATGGGACCAAATACTAAACTTTTGACTACTTTAATAGTCATATAAGTGAATTTGTCCCAATACTTTTGGTTCCCTAAAATGGGGGGACTGTGTCCACTAAGTTCTAAACGGTTCACCTGATATGGATGAAAATACGCTCAAATGTAAGCTGACAGTCTGCACTTTAACCTCACAGTCATTGCATCATTTCAAACCCAAAGTGCTGGAGTACAGAGCCATAACAACAAATACTTCTGTACCTCACTGTATACCCATTGATTCTTGAAGAATATAACTTATAAATGTCGCATGAGCTTAGTTCAACTGTCATACCCGTCCAGAACCCCAAAATATAAGCTTGTTTTACTCTGTTGGTAAACATTGTAAATGTAAACACCCACTGTATAGCCTCAGAACTCTGTTAAAACTATCATTTTGATCTCATGGATGGTCAGTTCTTGCATCCATAGCTCTGTCTATGAATTTGAGAGTGGTTACATTTCTCCAGGCCCATGCCGCAGCTTTTTACCAAAACAGAGGCAGGGCGATACTTTGTTATTGTTTCAAACACAGATTGGCCCTTTTAATAGTTATTTTACCTCGAGAAGTTATATGAACACTTTTGACAGCAATTCACCATTTTGATATCTTAGACCTAGGTTGTCATGTTAGCAGGTTGGTATGTTAGCATCCAATTTGTTTTCACTGCTTTGCTATGCTACGCTAAAAAAACATTACAAAATAGCTTACAAATACTTTCATGTAACTTATATCACTCCAAATTCACTCCAAAATATTTGTTTATTAGTCTCAGAACTGTTTTCAACCATTATCAAAAGTTAGACATGATTTCTGTGTTACTTTCCGTACAGGCTCTACAGATAAAAAAAAAAATGAATACAAGTATGAAAACTTTAATTAAAAACATTGGAAGAAATTCTGTTTGAAAAACATGAATTCTATGATGATTACAAATCTTATGGATGGATGATGTGATGTAAATTTGGTTGAAGTATGTGTGAGCTATTTAAAAAATGTTTTTATGGAAATGCAGCGAAGTTGGAAGCGAACATTAGAAATAGCTAATATGACAAACTAGGAAGTTAAATTGGTGGATTGCTGTGACAAGTCATCAAAGTACTTCTCTTGAAGTAAGAAAACGACTAAAATTGGGAGGGAAAAAACCCAGAAAACCAATTCTATATTTGAGACATATTATTTTTTACAGTTCAACAAAGTACAGTTTCTAAACTAACCATTTCAATGTATTAATCTATTACCTTTACACACAAGGACAGTTTTGGTCACGTGTAAGGCAGTCTCAGACAGACCTTTTGAACTTCATGCTTTGCTTTCTCTGGGGCAGTGGCACTGATGTGATAACGTTAAGCCCTATGTAAATGTAATGGCTAATCCTCTAGTTTGCTATGATAAAGATACTTGATCATATGTCACTGACAGAGTTGGTCACAAAGGTTTTTCTTCATCAGTTACAGTAGAGGCCTGAATATATCTTTGAGAGGAGAAAAACGCAATCTAATCATTGATTAGAACAATAATAATAATATTATGTATTACATTTGTAAAAACGCTTTTCATTATACAAGAATAATCTCTAAGTGCATAAAATAAAATAAAAAAATTGTCAAATGTAAATGGTTAAAAAAAATATCACAACAAAATATTTCTAACCATATCATGAAAATAGAACAATTAGAAGGATAATAGGTGACTTGCACAAATGTTAGTAACTTTTTCTGGGCTAATAATGATTAAGGAAAGAGACTGAATACAGCATTGATCTCTCTCGTTGGCTGAAGAGGATTCTGGAAGCACTCCAGCAAAGAACATGGTGTACAATCTTAAACAAATCTTTCGTAATAAAGATTATGTAAGACACACTGAACTTAATATTGTATGGCACTGTATCTAGGACAGTGGGCAAAAGCTAGTATATTATAACATCATAAGTGAGATTTCATACAATATTGAGACCAAATCCTTATCTAATGCTGTTCAAGACCGTTTGTAACACTACATGATGTTACATCACTACACTTCTGCGAGCAGGCCTTTCTAATCGACCTGGCCCGGGGATCCTGGAAGGATATTGACCTCATCCCGTCAGTAGACGATGCCTGGTTGTTCTTCAAAAGTGCCTTCCTCACCATCCTTGCCTTTGGCAATGTCATTTACAAAATTGCCTCCAACCATCTACTCAGCAAATTGGATGCAGTCTATCACAGTGCCATCCGTTTTGTCACCAAAGCCCCATACACTACCCACCATTGCGACCTGTATGATCTCGTTGGCTGGTCCTCGCTACATATTCGTCCCCAAACCCACTGGTCATCTAAAAGTCTTTGCTAGGTAAAGATCCGCCTTATCTCAGCTCACTGGTCACCATAGCAACACCCACCCGTAGCACGCGCGCCAGCAGGTATATTTCACAGGTCATCCCCAAAGCTAATACCTCATTTGGCTGCCTTTCCCTCCAATTCTTTGCTGCCAATGACTGAAACGAATTGCAACAATCACTGAAGTTGGAGACTTACAGTTGAAGTCGGAAGTTTACATACACCTTAGCCAAATACATTTAAACTCAGTTTTTCACAATTCCTGAAAGGCGGAGGAGTTGCAATCTACTGCAGAGATAGCCTGCAAAGTTCTTTCATACTTTCCAGGTCTATACCCAAACAGTTCGAACTTCTAATTTTAAAAATGTATCTCTCCAGAAATAAGTCTCTCACTGTTGCCGCCTGTTACCGACCCCCCTCCGCTCCCAGCTGTGCCCTGGAAACCATATGTGAATTGATCGCCCCCCCATCAGAGTTCGTTCTGTTAGGTGACCTAAACTGGGATATGCTTAACACTCCGGCAGTCCTACAATCTAAGATAGATGCCCTCAATCTCACACAAATCATCAAGGAACCCACCAGGTACAACCCTAAATCCGTAAACATGGGCACCCTCATAGACGTTATCCTGACCAACTTGCCCTCCAAATACACCTCTGCTGTTTTCAATCAGGATCTCAGCAATCACTGCCTCATTGCCTGTATCCGCGATGGGTCCACGGTCAAACGACCACCCCTCATCACTGTCAAACGCTCCCTAAAACACTTCTGCGAGCAGGCCTTTCTAATCGAACTGGCCCGGGTATCCTGGAAAGATATTGACCTCATTCCGTCAGTCGAGGATGCCTGGTCATTCTTTAAAAGTAATTTCCTCACCATCTTAGATAAGCATGCCCCCTTTCAAAAAATGCAGAACTAAGAACAGATATAGCCCTTGGTTCATTCCAGACCTGACTGCCCTTGACCAGCACAAAAACATCCTGTGGCGTACTGCAATAGCATTGAATAGTCCCCGCGATTTGCAACTGTTTAGGGAAGTCAGGAATCAATACACGCAGTCAGTCAGGAAAGCAAAGCCTAGCTTTTTCAAGCAGAAATTTGCATCCTGTAGCTCTAACTCCAAAAAGTTTTGGGACACTGTAAAGTCCATGGAGAACAAGAGCACCTCCTCCCAGCTGCCCACTGCACTGAGGCTAGGTAACACGATGTCTACCGATAAATCCATGATAATGAAACATTTCAATAAGCATTTCTCTATGGCTGGCCATACCTTCCCCCTGGCTACTCCAACCCCAGCCAACAGCTCCGCGCCCCCCCCCCCCTACTTGCCCGAGCCTCCCCAGCTTCTCCTTCACCAAAATCCAGATAGCAGATGTTCTGAAAGAGCTGCAAAACCTGGACCCGTACAAATCAGCTGGGCTAGATAATCTGGACCCTCTCTTTCTAAAACTATCTGCCGCCATTGTTGCAACCCATATTACCAGTCTGTTCAACCTCTTTCATATCATCTGAGATCCCTAAAGATTGGCCGCGGTCATCCCCCTCTTCAAAGGGGGTGACACTCTAGACCCAAACTGCTATATACCTATATCTATCCTGCCCTGCCTCTCTAAAGTCTTCGAAAGCCAAGTTAATAAACAGTTCACTGACCATTTTGAATCCCACCGTACCTTCTCCGCTGTGCAATCCGGTTTCCGAGCCGGTCACTGGTGCACCTCGGCCACCCTCAAGGTACTAAACGATATCATAACCGCCATCAATAAAAGACAGTAGTACTGTGCAGCCGTCTTCATCGACCTGGCCAAGGCTTTCGACTCTGTCAATCACCGTATTCTTATCGGCAGACTCAATAGCCTTGGTTTCTCTAATGACTGCCTCGCCTAGTTCACCAACTACTTTGCAGACAGAGTTCAGTGTGTCAAATCGGAGGCCATGTTGTCCAGACCTCTGGCAGTCTCTGTGGGGGTGCCACAGGGTTCAATTCTCGGGCCGACTCTTTTCTCTGTACATATCAATGATGTTGCTCATGCTGCGCGCAATTCCCTGATCCACCTCTACGCAGACGACACCATTCTGTATACTTCTGGCCCTTCCTTGGACACTGTGCTAACTAACCTCCAAATGAGCGTCAATGCCATACAACACTCCTTCCGTGGCCTCCAACTGCTCTTAAACTCTAGTAAAACCAAATGCATGCTTTTCAACCATTCGCTGCCCGCACCCTCCCGCCCAACTAGCATCACCACCCTGGACGGTTCTGACCTAGAATATGTGGACAACTACAAATACCTAGGTGTCTGGCTAGACTGTAAACTCTCCTTCCAGACTCATATTAAAAATCTCCAATACAAAATCAAATCTAGAATGAGCTTTTTATTTCGCAACAAAGCCTCGTACACTCACGCCGCCAAACTTACCCTAGTAAAACTGACTATCCTGCCAATCCTTGACTTTGGCGATGTCATCTACAAAATAGTTTCCAATACTCTACTCAGCAAACTGGGTGTAGTCTATCACAGTGCCATTCATTTTGTTACCAAATCACCTTATACCACCCACCACTCCGACCTGTATGCTCTAGTCGGCTGGCCCTCGCTACATATTCGTCGCCAGACCCACTGGCTCCAGGTCATCTATAAGTCTATGCTAGGTAAAGCTCCGCCTTATCTCAGTTCACTGGTCACGATAACAACTAACCACCCGTAGCACACGTTCCAGCAGGTATATCTCACTCACTCCTTACAGTTCTCTAGTGCCAATGACTGGAACGAATTGCAAAAATCGCTAAAGCTGGAGACTTTTATTTCCATCACCAACTTTAAACATTAGCTATCTGAGCAGCTAACCAATCGCTGCAGCTGTACATAGTCCATCTGTAAATAGCCCACCCAATCTACCTACCTCATCCCCACACTGTTTTATTTACTTTTCTGCTCTTTTGCACACCAGTATCACTACTTGCACATCATCATCTGCTCATTTATCACTCCAGTGTTAATCTGCTAAATTGTAATTATTCGCTACTATGGCCTATTTATTGCCTACCTCATGCCTTTTGCACACACTGTATATAGACTTTCTTTTTTTTCTACTGTGTCATTGACTTTCTTATTGTGTTATTGGCTTGTTTATCGTTTATTCCATGTGTAACTCTGTCTTGTTGTCTGTGTCACACTGCTTTGCTTTATCTTGGCCAGGTCGCAGTTGTAAATGAGAACTTGTTCTCAACTAGCCTACCTGGTTAAATAAAAGTGAAATAGAAATAAAATAAATATGACATCACAGCAGAATGCATTCATCAGTGAGCTCATACACTCTATAAGCATAATGGTTTAAAGTCTGTCATAGTTGTATCAGAAATCCCAGGCCTAAGGCTAAAACACTAGGTCTGGGTTTTCTAAGCCAACTTCAAAAGGGGAGAAAAAACATATTCCGTGCAGGGTGCTCTTCAGACAGACAACTCTCCCAACAAATCACAAGTATAAAACACTGAAATATCACATTTACATACGTTTTCAGACCCTTTACTCAGTACTTCCTTGAAGCACCTTTGGCAGCGATTAAAGCCTTGATTCTTCTGTGGTATGATGCTACAAGCTTGGCACACCAGTATTTGGGGTGTTTCTCACATTCTTCTCTGCAGATCCTCTCAAGCTCTTTCAGGTTGGATGGGGAGCGTAGCTGCACAGCTATTTTCAGGTCTCTCCAGAGATGTTCGATCGGGTTCAAGTCCGGGCTCTGGCTGAGCCACTCAAGAACATTCAGAGACTTGTCCCGGAGCCACTTCTGTGTTACCTTGTCCTGTTGGAAGATGAACCTTCGCCCCAGTCAGAAGTCCTGAGCGTTCTGAAGCAGGTTTTCATCAAGGATCTCTCTGTACTTTGCTCCATTCATCTTCCAGCTCGATCGTCACTAGTCTCCTAGTCCCTGTCGCTGAAAAACATCGCCACAGCATAATGCCAAGGACAATTCCTTCAACCTCATGGCTTGATTTTTGCTCTGGCATGCACTGTCAACTGTGGGACCTTATATAGACAGGTGTGTGCCTTTCCAAATCATGTCCAATCAATTGAATTTACCACAGCTGGACTTCAATCAAGTTGTAGAAACATCTCAAGGATGATCAATGAAACAGGATGCACTTGAGCTTAATTGCGAGTCTCACAGCAAAGGGTCTGAATACTTATGTAAATTAGGTATTTCAAAAAAAAAAAAATGAAAAAATTCTAAAAGAAAAATCTAAAAGAAAATTGCGAACATTTCTAAAAACCTGTTTTCACTTTATCAATATGCGGTATTGTGTGTAGATTGATGAGAAGAAAAAAAATGTTTTAATCAATTTTACTTTCAGAATGCACTGTACATTAATTGAAAATATCCTCCACGATCTCCATATAGTTAGCATTTTTGTGTCCGGTGAAGATGTTTACACCAGGGCACAAGCGAATAAGGCTCTGGACGGATTTACTGCGCATCCATTTTTGACTATATCAATCGGATGTTCCTGTATGTGTATGTCAGAACATTGTTAATGTGGAAGGCAACAGGTCTGCCTAGGGAGACTAATGTCATTAGAGTTTTAATGCACCAGTCTACAGTAAAAATCCCTTTGTAGCATCTGCAGACATCCTGTCTAAATACACATGCAAAATCTGAGGTTTTTCGTTGTCTTTTGTTGAAGATAAAGTTTTACTCTATCTGTCAACTTGCCAAGCTGTAAAACAATGCCCTGAGGTCACCCCTTATGTTTTACAGCGATCTTAGTCCTGCAAAATCAGCATTTTAATTAGGAATATGTTTTCTTTTGGCTTCAAGTCAAATATGTCAGATTGTCCCCCCAAATGCAAAAAGCAATGCGTTTTGATGTTGTTTTTTCTAATGGCTCTACGTACTCCAGGTTTCTCAGACTGGAACTAAATCCTGCATTTGCATCTCACACATATTTTCACCAGAATAAGGAAGTAAAACTACTGCTGACAAAGGCCTGTGAGATGTAATGTATATAGGGGAAACAAAATCTACATGACTTATTATTATTTTAATTTGTATTTTATATTAACCCTCAAACTAATGGCATGGATGTGAGTGTTGTTTGTTTTATGATCAGTGATGATGACATGCTTGTTTTAAAGTGGTTGCTTGTGCTTCCCTGCATTTGAACACATTTTCGTATAGTTTACAACTAAACCTAATTGTCTTTGTTTTCTGATGAAATTATGGTAGCAAGCTATTATGGTAGCAAAAATGATAACCATTACATCTATCATCTTAACTGGCAAATGTTTATGGTTGGCTAACCAGCTAACCAGCCAACCAGTTAACCATTGATAACCCTAATATGAATAATTTGACTGGGCAAAAACTGGTTGAATCAACGTTGGTATCGGTGGGTATGAGCTCAGTGATATCGGTCGTTTGTATCAGTTCAGTGGTATCGGTGGGTTGCATCAGTTGAGTGGTAGCTGTCTCTCTAGCAACGTTCAGTAATGTTCTTCAGTACTGGTAAGAGTCTTCCTGAGCTGGCAGTTCACCAAAGCTCTCAAGATAAATGTAATGACCAATTGACCAAATAAATAAATGACATGCCTGTATCACAACAAGCAACAATCAAGCAATGCACGTGGACATGAAACATTGGGCTGCTGCTTCTACTTTGCTCATTTTGCAGTAATGCCTTGAATCCTATATATACTGAACAAAAATATCAACGAAACATGTAAAGTGTTGGTCCCATGTTTCATGAGCTGGAATAAAAGATCCCTGAAATGTTCCATTCGCACTAAAAGCTTATTTCTCTCAAATTTTGGGCACATATTTGTTTACATCTCTGTTAGTGAGCATTTATTATTTGCCAAGATAATCCATCCACCTGACAGGTGTGGCATATCAAGAAGTTGATTAAACCGCATGATCATTACACAGGTGCGTCTGAGGAACATAAAAGGCCACTCTAAAATGTGCAATTTTGTAACACCGCACAATGCCACAGATGTCTAAAGTTTTGAGGGCACATGCAATTGATATGCTGACTGCAGGAATGTCCACCAGAGCTGTTGCCAGAGAATTGAATGTTTATTTCTCTCCCATAAGCCGTCTCCAATGTAGTTTTTTCAAATGTATTTGGCAGTACATCGAACCGGCCTCACAACCGCAGACTATGTGTAACCACGCAGGCCCGGGACCCACACATCCGTCTTTTCACCTGCGGGATTGTCTGAGAACAGCCACCCGGACAACTGATGAAACTGTGAGTTTGCACAACCGAAGAATGTCTGCACAAACGGTCAGAGACAGTCTCAGGAAAGCTCATCTGCGTGCTCGTCGTCCTCACCAGGGTCTTGACCTGACTGCAGTTCGGTGTCATAACTGACTTCAGTGGGAAAATGCTCACCTATGATGGCGACTGGCACGTTGGGGAAGTGTGCTCTTCATGGATTAATCCCGGTCTCAACTGTACCAGGCAGATGGCAGACAGCGTGTATGGTGTCGTGTTGGCGAGCGATTTGATGATGTCAACGTTGTGAACAACAGAGTGCCCCATGGTGGTGGTGGGGTTATGTTATGGGCAGGCATAAGCTACGGATAATGAACACAATTACATTTTATAAATGGCAATTTGAATGCACAGAGATACCATGATAAGATCCTGAGGCCCATTGTCGTGCCATTCATCCGCCTTCATCATCCTCATGTTTCAGCATGATAATGCACGGCCCAATGTCGCAAGGATCTGCACACAATTCCCGGAAGCTGAAAATATCCCAGTTTGTCCATGGCCTGCATACTCACCAGACATGTCACCCATTGAACCTGCTTGGGATGCTCTGGATCGATGTGTATGGCAGCTCGTTCCAGTTCTTGCCAATATCCATCAACTTTGCACAGCCATTGAAAAGTAGTGGAAAAACATTTCACAATCCACAATCAACAGCCTGATGAACTCTATGCAAAGGAGGTGTGTCGCGCTGCATGTGGCAAATGGTTGTCACACCAGATACTGACTGATTTTCTGATTCACGCTCCTACCTTTTTTTTAAAAGGTATGTGTGACCAACAGATGCATATCTTTATTCCCAGTCATGTAACATCCATAGATTAGGGCCTAATGATTTCATTTCAATTGACTGATTTCCTTATATGAACTATAAAATCTTAGAAATTGTTGCATGTTGCGTTTATATTTTTGTTCAGTGTATGTGTTCCCTCTTGGCATGTGTTGGGAAACTGACAGTATGCACGATAGAGTTGAAAAGATAGTGATCTGATATTGAGTTTGTTCATCCCTCCATCTAAATATAACCTGCAAATAAACCCATTGGCAGAGACTGGACACATGTTGCAATTCATCAACAAATAGAAACTCTATGGCATGATTGGATGGGTGTATGTTGTGTGTTATCAATCCTCTCCTTCCATTTGATGATTCAAAGTACGTACAAAAGGTACTTAATGTCATCACACCGGTGTTCTGTTGACCCTTTGTAGTCAAGGATCCATTTGGAGACTCTTTGCAAATACATGCATCAGCATAACGATCTCCACTTTTGACCCTTGCTTATAAAGTTCTCTCTCCATCTCTCCATCAGGCACTCAAAGATCAATGACCGTACTCAGTGAGCATGCACTGATCCCTTCCTGTACCTTGGTCGAGAACAACTGGGCTCTAGTTAAATGAGTCGGAGGTTGACTCAGTCAGCAATGTAGCAATCAGTTTAGGTTATCAGTTATTATAATGGCTGGAATGGAGTCTATGGAATGGCATCAGACACCTGGAAACCATGTGTTTGATGTATTTGATACCATTCCACTAATTCCGCTCCAGCCATTACCACAAGCCCGTTCTCCCCAATTAAGGTGCCACCAACCTCCTGTGGTAACAATGTGCTGGGGAGGCAATCCTCAACACAAATATAAACTGTGAGGAGACTTTTCTACCTGGCAGACAGGTTTCTGAGATTTGCTGATGCAGTAATTTAGCAATATAATTGATGGTAATTTTACTTTTCAAGAACGTTGTGACATTATTTTTCTATGCAGGGCTAGCGTAGCACAGCAGGTCATTTCTATAATTATATATGTTTAAAGCATGATGCAGATATTGGTTGGGTATACATGTTCAATTAGAATATTGATCCCATCTGGACTTGTAACGTACAGAAATTAGATTTTTTTTAAAACATGCCTCATAAGATATTCTAGTGTTTGAAGGGCTGAATTTGATAGGGAAATGGAAAGGGGGGGATACCTAGTCAGTTGTACAACTGAATGCATTCAACCAAAATGTGTCTCCCGCATTTAACTCCAACCCCTCTGAATCAGAGAGGTGCAAAAACCTCTGAAACAACAACCTCTGAGATATTGTCCTAATATGTTCTATCTTTTGGTCCTCTCCTTGAGTCAATTAGTTATACACCTTCACCCATTCTCAACATCCATGTGAAGTATGTTTGTATGGACTGGTAAACTTTCCATTAGGTCTTTATCAAACCATGTCCTTTAATCAATTTTCATTTATGAAATGTAGAGTTATTCATTTTATCAAAATATAAATTACAAACATACCAAACAGGGGAAAATAAAAGCATATTTATTTATTGTTTCTGCTACTGTATGTGATGTCTCTCCAGCCAGTCTTGTACACCCACAGGGGAATCAAATGTTGCATGAACTGTATCGCCTGGGGTTCATTGTCTCACCTAGTTCATAGTTTGGCAAATATACAAAATATTGGCAAGTGTCCTGACACTGAAGCCAATCAAAGACATCAATTAATTTGGATGATTTACAACTTCACATGAACTTCATAATGATACACATGGCTCGTTGTTGATAACTGTTGTTCATTAAAGAATGGGAGCATACAGGAGATGTCAGCCTGTCTTTATACGGGATACAATAACTTTGTTGCAGCAAGGAATCTTTACTACCATTGTACAGTATATACAGTGAGGCAAAAAAGTATTTTGTCAGCCACCAATTGTGCAAGTTTTCCCACTTAAAAAGATGAGAGGTCAGTAATTTATTATAGGTACACTTCAACTATGACAGACAAAATGAGAAAAAAATCCAGAAAATCACATTGTAGGATTTTTAATGAATTTATTTGCAAATTATGGTGGAAAATAAGTATTTGGTCACCTACAAACAAGCAAGATTTCTGGCTCTCACAGACCTGTAACTTCTTCTTTAAGAGGCTCCTCTGCCCTCCACTCGTTACCTGTATTAATGGCACCTGTTTGAACTTGTTATCAGTATAAAAGACACCTGTCCACAACCTCAAACAGTCACACTCCAAACTCCACTATGGCCAAGACCAAACAGCTGTCAAAGGACACCAGAAACAAAATTGTAGACCTGCACCAGGCTGGGAAGACTGAATCTGCAATAGGTAAGCAGCTTGGTTTGAAGAAATCAACTGTGGGAGCAATTATTAGGAAATGGAAGACATACAAGACCACTGATAATCTCCCTCGATCTGGGGCTCCACGCAAGATCTCACCCCGTGGGGTCAAAATGATCACAAGAACGGTGAGCAAAAATCCCAGAACCACACGGGGGGACCTAGTGAATGACCTGCAGAGAGCTGGGACCAAAGTAACAAAGCCTACCATCAGTAACACACTACGCCGCCAGGGACTCCTGAATCCTGCAGTGCCAGATGTGTCCCACTGCTTAAGCCAGTACATGTCCAGGCCCGTCTGAAGTTTGCTAGAGAGCATTTGGATGATCCAGAAGAAGATTGGGAGAATGTCATATGGTCAGATGAAACAAAAATATAACTTTTTGGTAAAAACTCAACTCGTCGTGTTTGGAGGACCAAGAATGCTGAGTTGCATCCAAAGAACACCATACCTACTGTGAAGCATGGGGGTGGAAACATCATGCTTTGGGGTTGTTTTTCTGCAAAGGGACCAGGACGACTGATCCGTGTAAAGGAAAGAATGAATGGGGCCATGTATCGTGAGATTTTCCATCAGCAAGGGCATTGAAGATGAAACGTGGCTGGGTCTTTCAGAATGACAATGATCCCAAACACACCGCCCGGGCAACGAAGGAGTGGCTTCGTAAGAAGCATTTCAAGGTCCTGGAGTGGCCTAGCCAGTCTCCAGATCTCAACCCCATAGGAAATCTTTGGAGGGAGTTGAAAGTCCGTGTTGCCCAGCAACAGCCCCAAAACATCACTGATCTAGAGGAGATCTGCATGGAGGAATGGGCCAAAATGCCAGCAACAGTGTGTGAAAACCTTGTGAAGACTTACAGAAAACCTTTGACCTCTGTTATATACCCTTTGTTGGCAATGACAAAGTATTGAGATAAACTTTTGTTATTGACCAAATACTTATTTTCCACCATAATTGGCAAATAAACTCATTAAAAATCCTACATTGTGATTTTCTGGAATTTTTTTTCTCATTTTGTCTGTCATAGTTGAAGTGTACCTATGATGAAAATTACAGGTCTCTCTCATCTTTTTAAGTAGGAGAACTTGCACAATTGGTGGCTGACTAAATACTTTTTTTGCCCCACTGTATGTAAGTAAAATGCATTGATAGCTGTGTAACCAAGGCAACAAAATGATCTGCTCCTAGTTTTTTACATTTTGTGTTAGAAATGTGTACAGATTTATTGCATGAATCAAATTAAGAATATATAATGCATAAATATTCATAAATAATGTATATTTAGAACGAATTATGATTGCACATCTTGTTTCTATTAAATATAAATATATATATTTTTTATATATATACAGTACCAGTCAAAGGTTAGGACACACCTACTCATGCCAGGGTTTTTCTTTATTGTTTTGTATTTTCTACATTGTAGAATAATATTGAAGACTTCAAAACTATGAAATAACACATATGGAATCATGTTGTAACCAAAAAAGTGTTAAGCAAATCGAAATATATTTTATATTTGAGATTCTTCAAATAGCCACCCTTTGCCTTGATGACAGCTTTGCACACTCTTGGCATTCTCTTAACCAGATTCATGAGGTAGTGCATTTCAATTAACAGGTGTGCCTTGTTAAAAGTTCATTTGTGGAATTTCTTTCCTTCTTAATGCGTTTGAGCCAATCAGTTGTGTTGTGACAAGGTATGGGTGTTTACAGAAGATTCAACCTGGACTCTGGACAGATGGCACCAACAGATATGGCAGCTCTGCTTCTAGCTCCTAAGCAGCTTTGCAATATTTATCTGTGTGTTATTTCTTATATTAT
Organism: Oncorhynchus mykiss; assembly: GCF_057628025.1. NCBI lineage: Eukaryota > Metazoa > Chordata > Actinopteri > Salmoniformes > Salmonidae > Oncorhynchus > Oncorhynchus mykiss. The sequence goes on from NC_143029.1 coordinate 12,599,868, forward strand.
TAGCCCAGATTTTTTTGGTTTTATTACATACAGCAGGAAATAACTTTTGGATATTAGAGCGGCGGTAACTCACAAGCATCACGACCAGGAATATGACTTACCCGAATTGGATCCTTAGTTCATAACCCCCGGGGCAATTGAATTTATTCCAGAGGCTTCTCCATAACACCACCGGCAGAGAAGAGGTATTCGGAGTCGACTATCTAGTCCGACTCAGTAGGCGTGCACACCATCCACCGCTTCCAAATATATTACTCACTAATGTTCAGTCTCTGGATAATGAAGTAGACGAGCTCAGGGCGAGGATCTCTTTCCAGAGAGACATCAGGGATTATAACATACTCTGTTTCACGGAAACATGCCTCTCTCTGGATATACTGTCCCCGTCCATACAACGAGCTGGGTTCTTTGTGCAGACAGGAATAAAGAACTCTCAGAACTACTCATTTGTTAACCTGACCAAGAATACCTCACGATCAAATGCAGAACGTATTACCTCCCAAGATAATTATCTTTGGTTATAGTCACAGCTGTGTATATTCCCACTCAAGCCGATACCACGACGGCTCTCAAATAACTACACTGGACTTTATGCAAACTGGAAACCACATATCCTGAGGCCGCATTTATTGTAGCTGGGGATTTTAACAAAGCAAATTTGAGGAAAACGCTACAGAAGTTCTACAAACACATTGACTGTAGTACTCAATCTGGAAAAACATTGGACCACTGCTACTCAACTTTTCGAAATGCCTACAAGGCCCTCCCCCGCCCTCCCTTTGGCAAATCTGATCACGACTGCATTTTGCTCCTCCCTTCCTATAGACAGAAACTCAAACAGGAAGTACCTGTGCTAAGGTCCATTCAACGCTGGTCTGACCAATCGGAAACAATGCTTCAAGATTGTTTTGATCACGCGGACTGGGATATGTTCTGGGTAGCCTCTGAGAATAACATCAATGAATACACAGATATGGTGACTGAGTTCATCAGGAAGTGTATAGGATAATTTGTACCCATTGTGACTATTAAAACCTACCCAAACCAGAAACTGTGGATAGATGGCAGCATTCGCACAAAACTGAAAGCGCAAACCATTGCATTCAACCATGGCAAGGTGACTGGGAATATGGCCGAATACAAAAAGTGTGGTTATTCCCTCCGTAAGGCAATCAAACAGGCAAAATGTCAGTACAGAGACAAAGTGGAGTCGCAATTCAACAGCTCAGACACGAAACGCATGTGACAGGGTCTACAGACAATCACGCACTACAAAGGGAAAACCAGCCACTTCGCGGATACCGACGTCTTGCTTCCTGACAAGCTAAACACCTTTTTCGCCCACTTTGAGGATAATACACTGCCACCGGCGCGGCCAACTACCAAGGACAATGGGCTCTTCTCTGTGGCTGACATGAGTAAGACATTTAAGCGTGTAAAATCCTCGGGAGGCTGCCGGCCCAGGTGGCATCCCTAGCCGTGTCCTCAGAGCATGTGCAAACCAGCAGGCTGGAATGTTTACGGACATATTCAATCTCTCCCTATCCCAGTCTGCTGTCCCCACTTGCTTCAAGATGTCCTCCATTGTCCCTGTACCCAAGAAAGCAAAGTTAACTAAATGACTATTGCCCCGTAGCACTCACTTCTGTCATCATGAAGTGCTTTGAGAGTCTAGTTAAGGATCATATCACCTCTACCTTACCTGTCACCCTAGACCCATTAAATTTGCTTACCGCCAGAATAGATCCACAGACGATGCAATCACACTACCCTATCCCATCTGGACAAGAGGAATACCTATGTAAAAATTATGAATGCTGAGCTATAGTCAATGAACAACACCATAGTATCCTCCAAGCTCATCATTAAGCTTGGGCCCTGGGTCTGAACCCCCCCCCCCCCCCCTCAACACAGGGGCCCCACAAGGGTGTATGCTCAGCCCCCTCCTGTTCACCCATGACTGCGTTGCCATGCATGCCTCCAACTCAATCACCAAGTTTGCATACGACACAACAGTAGTAGGCATGACGAGACAGCCTACAGGGAGGAGGTGAGGGCCCTGGGAGAGTGGTGCCAGGAAAATAACCTCTCACTCAACGTAAACAAAACAAAGGAGCTGATCGTGGACTTCAGGAAACAGTAACGCCACCTATCCACATCGACGGGACCACAATGGAGAAGGTGTAAAGCTTCAAGTTCCTCGGTGTACACATCACTGACGATCTGAAATGGTCCTCCCATACAGACAGCCTGGTGAAGAAGGCACAAAAAGTTTGGCTTGGCCCCTAAAACCCTCACAAATTTTTACAGATGCAGAATTGAGAGCCTCCTGTCGGGCTCTATCACCGCCTGGTACGTCAACTGCACCCCCCGCAACCACAGTGCCCTCCAGAGGGTGGTGCGGTCTGCCCAACGCATCACCGGAGGCAAACTACCTGCCCTCCAGGACACTTACAGCACCCGGTGTCACAGGAAGGCCAAAAAGATCATTAAGGACATCAACCACCCTGGCCACGGCCTGTTCGCCCCGCTATCGTCAAGAAGGCGAGGTCAGTACAGGTACATCAACGCTGGGACCGAGAGACTGATAAACAGCTTCTATCTCAAGGCCATCAGACCATTAAATAGCCATCACTAGCCGGCTTTCACCCGGTTATGCAACGCTGCACCTTAGAGGCTGCTGCCCTATATACATCGACTTGGAATCACTGGCCACTTTAATAATGAAAAACTAGTCACTTTAATAATGTTTACATACGGCGTTACTCATCTCATATGTATATACTATTATATTCTATTCTATTCTAATGTATTACAGTTAATGCCAACCGACATTGCTCAATCTAATATTTATATATTTCTTATTTCCATTCTTTTACTTTTAGATTCGTGTTTATTGTTGTGAATTGTTCAATACTACTGCACTGTTGGCGCTAGGACACAAGTATTTAGCTACACCCTCAATAACATCTGCTAAATATGTTGTGGCAGATGGCAGGGAGAGTTGAGGGGAGTGGTGATTGAAGGAAGATATCTTGCAGTGGGGGAAACTGCCGCAGTTGCCCGGAGTGCCAGCAGGTGGCGCCAAAACCGCACTTTCGCAGGCCCTTAATACCCCTACCCATCCTTTCAGCAGGATCGCAATGGACCTAGTGGGACCTCTACCCAAGAGCAACCGAGGGCACCAATACATCCTAGTGATGCTGGATTATGCCACCAGGTACCCAGAAGCCATTCCCCTGCGCACCATGGCTACCAAGGGAATCGCATGTGAGTTATTCTCCCGAGTCGGCATCCCCGACGAGATATTAACCGACCAGGGAACCCAGTTCATGTCCCGAATCATGAAGGATCTCTGCAAACTAATGAATATAACCCAGTGGATTGGTGGAAAGATTCAATAGAACCCTAAAGCAGATGCCAAAGAAGGTAATGGAGGTGGACGGAAGGAATTGGGATCAGCTAGTACCCTACCTGATGTTCTCGATCCGAGAAGTGCCCCAAGCTTCAACAGGGTTCTCTCCCTTTGAACTCCTGTACGGGAGACGACCCCGAGGACTGCTGGTTGTGGTTAAAGAAGCCTGGGAATAGCAGCCGTCGCCCCATCAAACCATGGTGGAACACGTGGAAGACATGAGACCGGATGGCAACGCTGTGGCCCCTGGTACGGAAATGCATGCTGGAGTTACAGGATGCCCAAGCGCGTGTACAACAGAGGGACACAACGAAGAGACTTCCAGCCAGGAGACAAAGTGTTGGTTTTGGTTCCCACCTCAGAATGTATGTTTTTGGCCCGATGGAACGGGCCATATGAAGTCCTTGAGAAAGTGGGTGAAGTTAATTATTGGGTCAGACAGCCAGTATGTAGGGATCTGACCCAGATTTACCATGTGAATGTGTTATAGAAATGTAATGCACGTGATGTACTCTCCTCTATTCCCCCAAAGAAGGCTACCACAGAGACCAAGCCAGCGGAGGTGCCACTGGAGGAGCAGCTGAGCCAAGCACAGAAGCAGGAGCTGACGGAGTTGGTTGGCCGAAACCAGGATGTGTTCTCCAGTGAACCGGTACACACCGATCTGGTACAGCACAGCTTCCTCACCGAACCCGGGAAAAGGGTGAAGTTGAAACCCTACCGCATACCAGAAGCAAGGAGAAAGGCCGTTAGGACCGAGGTAAAAGCTATGATGGAATGCTGGAATCATCGAAGAGTCTAATAGTGAGTGGTTTAGCTCCATAGCATTGATGCCGAAACCAGATGGCACCATTCACTTCTGTAATGATTTTAGAAAGTTAAATGAATCTCAAAGTTCAATGCCTACCCCATGCCATGAATTGATTAACTAATAGAATGGCTAGGGACCGCTTTCACCACCCCGGACGGGCTTTTCCACTACAGGAAGCTGCCCTTTGGGTTGCACGGGGCCCCGCCCACCTTCGAGGTTGATGGACCGGGTTCTCCGTCCCCATCATGAGTATGCAGCGGCCTAACTCAATGATATTGTAATCCATGGGAGCGAGTGGGAGACCCATCTAAACCAGGTGAGCTCGGTATTGCAGACCTTACAAGGGGCGGGGCTAACAGCTAACCCGAGGAAATGTCAGCTCGGCCTGTGGGAGACTGAGTACCTGGGCTACATGATCAGGAGGGAATGTGTAAAACCCCAGGTGATGAGGCGATTTGGGACTGGCCCTGCCCCCTCACCAAGAAGCAGATACGCACGTTTGTGAGGTTGACTAGTTACTACCGGAGATTTATCCCCCACTTTGCCTCCCTAGCCAGCCCCCTGACAGATCTGACCAGGAGCCGTCTGTCCGCCCAGGTGACGTGGACCGAGGAGACGGAGAAAGCCTTCCAGGAACTAAAGGGAGCCCTGTGTTCTGGACCCATGCTGGTGACCCCGGACTTCTCCAAACCCCTGGTGGTACAGACCGATGCACCCGAAACAGGGGTGGGTGCTATCTTATCACAGCTACAAGAACGTGAGGAATATCCAGTCGTATGCATTAGCAGGAAGCTGTTGCTGCGAGAACAAAGATATTCCACTGTGGAGAAATAATGCCTAGTGAGTGCTGGAGATGCTGAAATATTACTTATTGGGACGACACTTTACCCTCGTGGTGGACCATGCACCACTGGTTTGGATGTCACGGAACAAGGACAGTGGTGATTAAAGGAAGATATCTTGCAGCCCGCTGGCTCCACCTCCAAGCCTTATATGGACTTCCTGCCCCAATTAGGCAAGCTGGTGGATCATTAAGCCATTGAGTGCTTAGGGATAAAAGAAGAAGCAGGCTGCACAAAGAGGGAGAGGACCGAGAGGGAAATGCGTGTCATGGAGAGTGTGAGAAGCGGGAGAATTATCTGTACCATTACCCGTTGTGAACTGGTTGCTGGGGCCCCCCCCTTTCCCACCGTGTGCAAATATTCCTAATAAATTCTCCATTTGCATTCTGGTTATTGAACTTGGTGACGTGGAATCCCCACACCCTTGAGCCTGCTACAATGTGTACTGTATGTGACCAATAACATTTGAAGATAGCCCTATTTGGTAAAAGAGCAAGACCATGTTATGTCAAAAAGCTCAAATAAGCAAAGAGAAACAACAGTATTGTTTTAAGAAATTAAGGTCAGTATATTCGGAAAACTTTGAACGTTTCTTCAAGTACAGTCGCAAAAACCATCAAGCGTTATCATGAAATTGGCTCTCATGACGACCACCACAGGAAAGGAAGATCCAGAGTTACCTCTGCTGGCCTTCTAGGCAGAGTTGCAAAGAAAAAGCCATATCTCAGACTGGCCAATAAAAAGAAAAGATTAAGATGGGCAAAATAACACAGACACTGGACAGAGGAACTCTGCCTATAAGGTCAGCATCCCGGAGTCTCCTCTTCACTGTTAACCTCTCAGATTTCAAAAAGGCTTTACAGCGAAAGCATACCATGCGATCATCTGAGCACAGCGGCCAGCAGACAAATCATTACAAACAGGCCAAGTAGAGGAGTTACACAAGTCAGAAATAGCGATCACTTACCTTTGATGATCTTCATATGGTTGCACTCACAAGACTCCCATTTACTCAGTAAATGTTTGTTTTGTTCGATAAAGTCCCTCTTTATATCCAAAAACCTCTGTTTTGTTCACGCGTTTTGTTCAGTAATCCACAGGCTCAAAGGCAGTCACAACAGGCAGACAAAAAATCCGAAAAGTATCAGTAAAGTTCGTAGAAACATGTCAAACAATGTTTATAATCAATCCTCAGGTTGTTTTTAGTCATAATTATCAATAATATTTCAACCGGACAAAAGCTTTGTCAATATAAAAGGAAAACAAGAAAGACGCGCTCTCGGTCGTGAGCGTGAAAAACCTCTGGGACACTGCAGTGTCCACTCATTCAGAGTGGTCTTACTCCCTCATTTTTCAGAATACAAGCCTGAAAGAATTTCTAAAGACTGTTGACATCTAGTGGAAGCCATAGGAAGTGCAATTTGAGTCCTAAGTCAATGCAATCTGTACAGGCAGTCAATGGAAAACTACAAACATAAAAAAAATCCCACTTCCTGGATAGATTTTTCTCAGGTTTTAGCCTGCCATATCAGTTCTGTTATTATACTCACATACATTATTTGAACAGTTGTGGAAACTTTAGAGTGTTTTCTATCCAAATCTACCAATTGTATGCATATCCTAGCTTCTGGGCCTGAGTAACAGGCAGTTTACTTTGGGCACGCTTTTCATCCGGAGGTGAAAATAGTGCCCCCTACCCTAGTGAGGTTAACGTTGAGACTGGTGTTTTGCAGGTACTATTTAATAAAGCTGCCAGTTGAGGACTTGTGAGGCATCTGTTTCTCAAACTAGCCATTCTAATGTACTTGTCCTCTTGCTCAGTTGTGCACCAGGGCCTCCCACTCCTCTTTCTATTCTGGTTAGTAGTAGTACACAGCGTTGTACAAGATCTTCAGTTTCTTGGCAATTTCTCACATGGAATAGCCTTCATTTCTCAGAACAAGAATAGACAGACGTGTTTCAGAAGAAAGTACTTTTGAAGAAAGCCATTTTATGCCTGTAATCAAACCCACAAATGCGATGCTCCAGATATTCAACTAGTCTATAGAAGGCCAGTTTTATTGCTTTTTAATCAGTACAACTATAAGGGCACAAGGCGAGACCCAGATGCAGACAAGGGAGGCAGATGGTTTGAGTCTTGATATTTATTAAACAATCCAAAAGGGGAAGGCAAGAGAATGGTCGTGGACAGGCAAAAGGTCAAAACCAGTTCAGAGTCTAGGAGGTACAGAGCTGCAGGCAGGCTCGAGGTCAGGGCAGGCAGAATGGTCAAGCAGGCGGGTACAGAGTCCAGATAACAGGCAAGGGTCAAAAACCGTGAGGACTAGCAAAAGATAATAGAAGCAGGAGTACAGGGAAACCACTGGTTGACTTGAAAGGCATACAAGACGAACTGGCACAGAGAGACAGAAAACATAGGGATATATACACCAGGGAAATAAGCAACACCTGAAGGGGGTGGAGACAATCACAAGACAGGTGAAACAGATCAGGGTGTGACAACAGTTTTCAGCTGTGCTAACATAATTGCAAAAGGGTTTTCCAATGATCAATTAGCCTTTTAAATGATAAACTTGGATTAGCTAACACAACGTGCCATTGGAACACAGGAATGATGGTTGCTGACAATGGGCCTCTGTACGCCTATGTAGATATTCCATAACAAAATCTGTCGTTTCCAGCTGCAATAGTCATTTACAACATTAACAATGTCTACACTGTATTTCTGATCAATTTGATGTTATTTTAATGGACAAAAAATGTGCTTTTCTTTCAAAAACAAGGACATTTCTAAACACTGATGTATATAAAAAAGCACAGAATACAAAGAGATTGAATAAAAACAAGTTCAATGTAGCCATATACCAGTATGTACTTAAAAACATAGGCATTATGTTGTGGAAAGAAGTTGTGTGTGATTGTTGGGGGGGGGGGGGGGAACAAACAAAATAAATGTCTTGTCACTGTATCATTATATCTGCTTAAATCTATGTGATTAACAAAATAATATATATGACTAATGGATAACGTTTACAGATGCTTGGAATCCATGAACAACCACTCGCCTGTGTCCCTCCAAAGGGATGGGTGGGATGGACTTTGGAGCAGGGACATCAGTACTGTCTGTGACTCCCACCAACCCCTCCCGTCTCTCGGGGTATAAAAACATTGTGCTGGGGTTTAGGAATCAGTCTTGACTGAGACCTCTCAAACCTTAAGGAAAGAGCTTCAACGAACCCATCATGGGGGACGCAAAGCTCTGCCTTTTGCTACTTCTGAGCACCCTTGCCTTGGCCTGTAAGTATCTTTCTGACCTTTCCCTGCTTCTGGAAAACGTGGTTGTTTAACTGTCTATGGAAAAGGGTTTTTGTAACACTTATCATATGTTTTAATTTGGAGACGTTTATAGTTTTCAACAGATGCCAAATTGATGTCAAATAAACATATTTTGTATGAAATGTTGTATGTATTGAAATGTTAAGATATCACATCACAAAGTAGAAGCATCTTACATTACCCTATATCAGGGGTAGGCACCTATATTCAGCCGCAGGCCGATTTTTGTCAGAGCGGATGGTCAGGAACACAGTTATAATCATTTGTACACTGCAAATTGACCACAACTAAGGCCAAAAAGATATTGTATTTGCAAAATAAGAATACCTTTTATATCTCGATTACATTGAGTCACGATCACATACGTCTCTTTTTTTTAATTTGTGGGAATACTTCGAACAGATTTCCTAAATGTAGCGAATTTTTCTCTGAATTCCTGTTGATTTTACAGGCTTTTATGACAAAACAAAACAACAACAATTTAACAAAAAAACTTTGGGGGCCAAAAGTAATCCCTCACTGTTGCCGCCCCCCTGCCCTATATAACCCTTTCCAACTTTCCTCATCTTCTGCCCCTCTTCCAAATCCCAACATTTTACACCACACATTTAAGAAAGATGTATTACATTCTTTTACAGAAATGTGCATCAAATATTGTACATTTTAAAGGTTAAAGGAGTGGTAGCACATTGGAATTGTCTGCTTTTAAAATGATCAGGCCAATATCTCCTTTAACATTTTTCATAGACTAATAAGCAAGACAGTCGCTAGTCCCATTTTCAAATACATTGTATTTCAAAAGACACGTACTTATGCATCTTTCCCTTGCAGATGCCCAAGACAATGCTGAAGAAGAAAATCCCACATGCTTATGTAAGTGAAAAATCCCAAAGGCTTCGTTTTAGCTCTAACAGAAAGCAGGCTATTTTTTGCCCTCGGACGCACACCCAACGATTACTAGCGAGATCAATAAAGAGTCCAATTCTATGTGTTAAGCAGTAGTAGATGAGCTTGTTTGGAATATAATTAACTATCTGTGTTAACTTTGCGATATATTTCTGTCCTCCCCCCTAGTGGCAAAAAGGTACAAGAGCCTTCACAAATATGAATACCAATATGAAGCAGAGTCCCTGAATGCCGTGAATGGAGCTTCCAACCTCAGGAACGGACCAAAGGCCTCTTGCAAGGTAAGCCCATCAATATAACATTAACATAAAAGTTAAGCTGTGTACATACTGGTGACTCATGAAAAAACTGAATGTCATTGTTTGCAATGAGACAACGACAGCAATTTCTAGCAAATTTGAACACAAGCTAGCGTGTTCTAGTCACATAGGGTATCCCTCAAGTTATCATGCTGTCCTGTCTCCTATGTTTGCAGAATTAGTAAACATTGTGACCTCTTTGTCTCCCCCTACAGGTCGAGATTGAAGTTCCTCAGTCTTGCAGCTACATCCTGCGCACCACAGGCTGTAGCTTGAGTGAGGTTGTTGATATGGACGCAGAGGGCAAACCTGTGTTCGGACCTGCCCCCGGATCTGATACCTTCGCTGCTGCCATGGAGAAGTAAGACCCCAAGGCTGTCACAAATGCCCTAACCCAACCCTTGTCCCCAATATTTGTTAAAAATTCCTTGTCCTCTCTTCTATTAAGCACATTGTAATTTGGAATTAACAACTGGTAACCAACCTTTCACTTCTCTCTCCCTGCTCAGACATCCTCTGAAGTTTGTGGTTGAGGGAGTGTATGATGTGAAACTGTACCCTGAGGAGGATGAGTCCGTGACCATCTTGAACATTAAGAGAGGTATCGTCTCTGCTCTTGCCGTGCCCCTGCTGGAAGAGGAGAACAACAAGAAAATGGTATGTTGATCGTCTCAGAAAACACCCTAATCATAACTACACACTTTGTATTACAGTGTAGTTTCAGTGATATGAGCAAGTAATTTCGTATTGAGTACTTTATTACTCTAATGGGTACTTTATTACTAACAGTGTGTACCTTATTACTCCATATTATTCAATACAACTGGAAACTACCTGGTAAACAATGGTACATATTGGTGCTTGTTTTAGTGAATCCAAGAAAGAAAAATGTCATTATTGTGTAATAAAGCAATAATAAATGAAAGGGTATGCAGTACTGTTGGCACGCCGACATGATGCACTACAAGGTACAAGACTAGCAAAGAAAATTATATTCATGGCTCTGCAGAGAGCAATTTCTCACATTCAGTTTTTCAGAAAACATAAATCAGTATTTATATTTATTAAAATATGACAAGGATCATTGAATTTCTCCTCAGCCCACCATCCATGGCATGTGCAAGACCAACTACAAAGTCAATGCCATGGAGAACATCGCTACTGACATCTCTCTCAACAGGGACTTGTCCAAATGCGACCACTTCATCCCCCAGAGGGACCACACCAGCCCCCTGGCCCTCATCTCTGGCATGGTAAGACTGCAAGACAGTAAAAGATGCTGGTTAGATTCTGAAATACACCCTAAATCATTTATTAATCCTAATTCACTTTTTAACTCCTTTCCAAAAACCCTTTAAAGTACTTATCTTTCTCTGCTCCAGTAGCTGAAATGAAAACTAATATTACTCCTAATTCACTTTTTAACTCCTTTCCAAGAAAACCTAAACAATAATAATTTCTCCTCCTACAGCACTATCCTCTTGCTCAGCTGATCAGAAGCTCCCAGACCTGCAACTACAAGTTTGACAATGACAAGAAGCACATGATCTCTGGTGCCTGCACTGAGAACCACATCCTGGTGCCTTTCTCTCACAAGTGTGTAAAACATTATGCCTATAATGTTTTATGAAATACACACCTGCAATGTTAAGAGATGTTGCATAAGTCTTTATCATCTCTTTGGCTTTCCACAGGGGAGAGTATGGAGTTACCAACGTTGGCAAGCAGTTCCTGACTCTGCTAGAGGTTTCCACATACAATGAGAGAGTTTTTGACCACAGTAAGTATCCCTTACATTGCATTCTAATTATGAAGATGATTGAAACAGGATTTCAGTGTCAAAACTGACTTTATCTTCCTGCAGATGTGGCCAACCTCAAGGGTCTGCCAATGGAGGCTGATGAGGACAAGAGCGTTGTTCAGGACAAGGATGCTCCTTTGGCTGTCCTGAGGGAACTGGCCACTCTGTCCAACGGTGAGAAGCGAGCCCACCTCTTCCAGCAGCTTGTGAGCATGGTCCGTGGAATGAAGGCTGAGACCCTGAGCCCTGCTATCCCCGAGGCCCTGAAGGTATCCGGACCCCTGACCTACCAGGTTCTGGCCCAGTGCGGTACCCCAGAGTGCAGCAGTGCCATCATGCAGATCCTCAGGACCTTTGACAACTCTGCCTTTGAGGTTGATGCCATCGTGTTCGCTATGGGACTGGTCCCCAACCCCTCTGCCCTCCTGGTCAACGACATGCTGGCTATGGCACGGTACAAGCAGAGCAAGCCTATCCTGTATGCCCTGAGCAATGTTGTCAAGAGGTAAACAGACATTTTAAAGCAACATATTTTCTAAATTGAACTGAGCAGATGCAGACAATGAAATTCTGACAATGTGTTCCTCATCAGGTTCTACAAGGCCGAGGGCAAAGTGACCCCTGAGATCGAGGCTGTGGCTGAGTTTGCTGTTGCCCAGCTGGGTGACTGCACCGGTGACAATGAGCAGAACTTCCTGGTCCTGAGGGTGAATGTTCCATTGCTCCTCTTAGCTTTTTCAGATTTACTCACACAGCAAGCAACAATTTGAATCAGAATAATTCATGTTTGCTTCTTTCTGCTCCCCAGGTTATTGGTAACATGGCTGCAGCCATGGGAGCCGCCAGTCCTGCCCTGAAGTCTGCTATGATCCAGTGTGTAAACGAGCCCGCCGCTTCCTTGGAAGTCCAACAGGCTGCCATTCAGGCATTCAAACAGACCCCTGTCCCTGAGGAGGTAACTCACTCTTATCCTATTAGCTTAAAAATATATATATGGAAACCATCAACTCTTCGTTCACTGCAGTACTGTTATACACATTCTCCTTTACAGGGCAGAGAGGTGCTCATGCAGGCTCTTTTGAATGGTGCTAGCCCCCTGCAGAAGCGCGTTGCTGCCTACCTGGTGCTGATGAAGGACCCCCAGCCTGCTGAACTAGCTCAGCTGGCCGCCGCTCTGCCCATCGAAGAAGACCAGCAGGCCAAGAGCTTTGTCATCTCCCACCTGACTAACATACTGGCATCCACAGCAGCGGAGACCCAGGAGTACGTGAGAGATATCATCTGCAGTATTTACTGCCTCAGCTAACAGAAATATTCTGTTTGGTTGTTCCCTCCTCATCATAGGTCTGACCATGTAATAAATTATTCCTTCCATTAAAGGCTGAGACAGAAGATTCTTGATGCCCTGCAGGACAATGAGGTTGGAACTGTCATGGATCCCACCAAGTTCTCCCGCAACTACATGATTGGATCTGTGCAAGGAAATATGCTCTTTGAGGGCACCAGCTATCTGCCCAAGGAAGTCATGCTGGAGATGACCCTGAAGGCCTTCGGCTACAATGTGGACATGGTGGAGGTAATATTTTTTATTTAATTTGTTTCCCTAAGCCTTTTATAGAGATTATGTTAGATTTTTTACAGAATATACACTTATTTTTCTATCAGTCTCATGGTGAACATTCTCTTCACTTGTAAGGTTGGCATGGAAGGCAAAGGACTTGAGCCAACTGTTGAGGCTTTGTTCGGAGAGAACGGATTCTTCCCTGACACGGTTCTAAAGGCCGTCTACTTCGTTTCTGACAAGATGCCCCTGCAGGTCAATGAGGTTATGAAGAGGATGATGCCCGCTCTGAAGAAAGACAGAATGAAGAGACAGGTATTCAAAACCATACTACTTCTTCCTCTTTCCTTACCAAACATTTTAATTAGTGTGATTTTAATCCTAGTTATTTAATTGTAGCATGAGCTAACTGTCTCTTTCCTTGAAAAAAATATTCTGTAGGCTTCCCAGAACATCGTGAGAGAAATCGGCCGCAACCTCAACAGACTGGTCAGGGATCTGAAGGCTCAGGAGTCCCCTGAGGCTATGATTTACCTGAGACTGCTGGGAAATGAACTTGGATACCTGAAGACCAATGAGCTAGAGAACATGGCCTACTCTGCTGGTCTGATGATTGACAACGTACTCAAGATGTTCCCCACAGATGTATGTACAAGATACATTAAAGTGCAATACTATCAATTCACATAGACATTAAAGATAGTTTTTGAGTCTATAGGTTAATCAATCAATCAATCAAATGTATTTATAAAGCCCTTTTTACATCAGCCGATGTTACAAAGTGCTGTTCAGAAACCCAGCCTAAAACCCTAAACAGCAAGCAATGCAGATGCAAATATCACTGTCCCAATACTTCTGGAACTCACCGTATATAAGGGGAGCATAGCGGTCACATAATGGAATCAAAGTAGCACAACAAACAAGTCTTCAACATTGTGTACAGTCCTCAAACACTGTGGGTGTTGAAAACTAGAAAAATGTATTGCTTTCATGCCAAGAGTGTTTAATAATTGACCAATCTGTCAGACTAACCAGTGACATTATCAATAACAAGGTAAGAGAAGACCACCTTCATCAAGTTTGACTCTCAACCAGGGAGGGAGTGTCTCTACTTTAAGTCTGGAGTCTAGTGCAGTCAGAATAGAACAGTGCTGGTCGTATGGATGGATGAAAATGTGAGGAGGGTTGAGAATTAATCTGACAAGAATGACATTTAATGATCAAAAATGTAAATTACCCTAACTCTGAAATCTACAGTTGAAGTCGGAAGTTTTTTCAACCACTCCACACATTTCTTGTTAACAAACTATAGTTTGGCAAGTTGGTGAGAACATCTACTTTGTGCATGACACAAGTAATTTTTCCAACAATTGTTTACAGACAGATTATTTAACTTATAATTCACTGTATCACGATTCCAGTGGGTCAGAAGGTTACATACACTAAGTTGGCTGTGTCTTTAAACAGCTTGGAAAATTCCAGAAAATGATGTCATGGCTTTAGAAGCTTCTGATAGGCTACTTTACATAATTTGAGTCAATTGGAGGTGTACTTGTGAATCTATAGATCTATCTATCTATCTATTTCAAGGCCTACCTTCAAACTCAGTGCCTCTTTGCCTGACATCATGGGAAAATCAAAAGAAATCAGCCAACACCTCAGAAAAAATTATAGACCTCCACAAGTCTGGTTCATCCTTGGGAGCAATTTCCAAACTCCTGAAGGTACCACGTTCATCTGTCCAAACAATAGTAACAAACAATAGTACGCAAGTATAAACACCATGCGACCAATCAGCCGTCATTCCGCTCAAGAAAGACGTGTTCTGTCTCCTAGAGATGAAGGTACTTTGGTGCGAAAAGTGCAAATCAATCCCAGAACAACAGCAAAGGACCTTGTGAAGATGCTGGAGGGAACAGGTACAAACGTATCTATATCCACAGTAAAACGAGTCCTATATCGACATAACCTGAAAGGCCACTCAGCAAGGAAGAAGCCACTGCTCCAAAACCGCCATAAAAAAGCCAGACTACAGTTTGCAACTGCACATGGGGACAAATGTGGCAACATCTCAAGACATCAGTCAGGAAGTTAAAGCTTGGTCGCAAATGGGTCTTCCAAATGGATAATGACCCCAAGCATACTTCCAAAGTTGTGGCAAAATAGCTTAAGGACAACAAAGTCAAGGTCTTGGAGTGGCCATCACAAAGACCTGACCTCAATCCTATAGAACATTTGTGGGCAGAACTGAAAAAGCATGTGCAAGCAAGGAGGCCTACAAACCTGACTCAGTTACACCAGCTCTGTCAGGAGGAATGGGACAAAATTCACCAAACTTATTGTGGGAAACTTGTGGAAGGATACCCAAAACCTTTGACCCAAGTTGATCAATTTAAAGGAAATGCTACCAAATACTAATTGAGTGTATGTAAACTTCTGACCCACAGGGAATGTGATGAAAGAAATAAAAGCTGAAATAAATAATTCTCTCTACTATTATTCTGACATTTCACATTCTTAAAATAAAGTGGTGATCCTAATTGACCTAAAACAGGGAATTTGTCAGGAATTATGAAAAATTGAGTTTAAAAGTATTTGGCTAAGGTGAATCAACTTCCGACTTCAACTGTACATGTTCCACAGCTGATGAAGGGACTGATGACCAACGCTGACAATGAAGTCTTCGCCCATTACATCTTCATGGATAACGAATTCTTCCTGCCAACTGCCACTGGTGTGCCACTGAAGATTGCCCTGTCTGGTACCTTCACCCCTGGCATCAAGGGAGGACTGCACATTACACCTGACATGGTAAACTTTTATATTTCTTTTCACTGATCTGTTTTCTATTTGTAGTAACCCTAATACATGTGACGTCGGTCAGTCTTTTTGCATATCTATATAATATACTTGGACTGATCCGTTTCCCACAGAGCGAGGTCTCATTCATGCCCTCTGCTGGAATTGAGTTTGTGGCCCGGGTTGGTTCCCACATTCCTGAGTACCTTCTCTCTGGCCTAGAGATGCATACCAGCCTATACCACGAGAGTGGGCTCAGTGCTAAGCTCGTCATGGCTGACAAACAGATCAAGCTGACCATCCCTGCTCCTCAGGGTCCTGCCAAGCTCATCAGCATCACGTAAGTGTCAGAGTATCATTCAGATAATACCTGATGACCTATATATCTATCAGAGCCTAAACATTTCCTTTCCACGACCCCTATTATAGCAACAAGCTGTTCGAAGTGACCTCTGCTGGAGTGAAACCCATCCCGTCTCTGGTAGAGGACAGAATTGATGTGTCTGAGTGCACTCCATTCTTAGCTGGTATGAAGTACTGCACCACCCTTCAGTACTCTGATGCTAGCTCCCATGACACTGCACCCTACTTCCCCTTTACCGGAGATAGCAAGTAAGTACTAGTTCTATGCAAATACATTTTAATATGCTCCATTTATGTTTTCCTATTTTCAGGTAGAAATTGATCTTAGCCATAACTTTTGGAAATGAAACAATTATTTAGGCTTGCTGTGGAGCTCCACCCCACTGGGGATGTCACTGAATACACGGCCACCATCGGCTACGAACTCCTCAGGGAGGGAGAAGAAGGTCGTCAGAAAGTTGACACTGTAAAGGTGGTCCTGAAGGCAGAAGGTATAGCTAAGTTACAAAATCCCTCTTTTAGAGTAACACAGTCCCTCCATTTCTAACGTACAACCTTTTCCTTGGTGACTAACTAATTCAGTTTATCCTGGACACAGGTGCTGACCCCACAGCCACAGCCACTGTGAAGTACAACAGGAGGAAGAATGTCCTCACCACCGACATCCAGATCCCTGACTTTGACTTGGAGGCCGGAATCAGACTGGGCGTTGTTGATGGCAACACCAAGGGCAATGGAATACACTCCATCTCCTTTGACCTCATCAACAAGAACATCCCTCAGCTGTCGCTGGTTGGCCGCGCTAAGTAAGCTGACAATGCTACCCCACAAAGTACTTCCCTGTTTTGGTTTCTTCTGTCTTTCCTTTCTTCCAAATTCCAAATTACTAATTGTTTTCTTTGCAGAATTGAGGCCATGAAGGATGCTATGCTACAGGTGCAGCTGCTTGTCCCTTCAATCAAGGCGGACGCCACAGTTACAGCCAACGTGAAGCGTGGTGAGGAACTGGAACTTGAGCTTGAGAGTGACATCAAGCTCCCAGAGACCACCTCAGTGCAAAAGATCACCCTAAAATATGGTATGCAGGCTTTCAATATCGACCAACCTTTGTACGATAAATTGTTTAGCTTCTTGATCAACTTTAACTGTACGTTTCTGAGAGCTTTGCCAGGCTTTAAATGTCAAGTATCCATGGGAAAGTCATTAAAATGTCATTTAATTTACAATGAATTTCTCCTACTTTGTAGATGACGAGAAGATTGTGGCTGAGGTCAAGTCTGACATGAACTCTGAGATCCAGAACATCCACCCTTATGCCGAGGCATTCCAGAAGATGGTCAGTGATGTTCTTGATCAGCAGGTGGGCCAGACTGACATGAAGGTCCGTCACATCCTCACCAAGTCTGTGGAGGTAATACTTTAAAAAAAATACTTATCGTCTGATCACTATTTTGTCCACTCTGAACTTAATATATGACTATATATTCATATTACAGGAAACCAACAACTACCTGGAGAAATATGCTGCTGATATCCCATACATGCAGAACCTGAGAGTCCCTGAGATGCCGGAGATGACTCTGCCTGAGAAACTGTTCCTGAATGCGTAAGTTACATCAATCAACTACCATAAGAATCATTTTCTATCAATACATTAACTGATTATTTTTGATTCCATGATTAATTAATGATTAAATATAATTTTCTTAAACAGTGAGGCCACAGCTGCTTACCACTTCAGCAATGAGCGTATCTTCATCGCCATTCCCCTGCCTCTTGGTGGAAAATCATCTGAGGAGCTGAACTTCCCAGCTGCACTGACCACACCACACCTGGCTCTGCCCCTGCTTGGCCTGGACATTGCATCCATGGAGATCCCGATCCCTGAGCTTTTCATCCCAGAGACCCTTGATGTGTTTGTGCCCCTCTTTGGAAAAGCTCAGCTGTCCACAAAAGTGAAGAGCAACTTCTACAACTTGGAGGGCTCAGTGTCTGCTGGCAAAGATGCCGCTGAGACACCAAGCTATTCTGCCAAGTTTGATGTGACAGGCAGCTGCTCAATGGAACTCCTGTGCATCAAGATTGAAGGTAGTGCTCCACCTCCAGACATTTTCTAATGCCTTTGTAAATAATAGAGAATTACACCATCTGGAACATGTTTAGTTGTGCAATAATCAATCATTGTTCCTTCTGTGTTGTAAATAGGATCTGGATTGCTTGCCACCACTCCTGCTGATTCCATCAAGGCCCATGTGAAGACCTCCGTGAGCCACAAGCTCATTGATGCCAGCATTAGCATAAGGGAAGTTGGCACTGTTACAGACAACAAGATCAATGTGAAATCCAGCAGCAAAATCGAAGCAACAAGCCCCATGGGTCTGAGTGTAAACCTAGAGCACACCGGCCAAGTTGGCTTCAATACTGAAGCGCCAATACTGGCTCCAACACTGAAGATCTCTGGTGATAGCAACTTGGAGGGAACAGTCAAAGCAGGACCTGTCTATGGCACCACAATCACCACCCAGTCTTTTACAATCTTCCCATTCAGACCAGAGGCAAAGATTGATTCTTCCCTGAAAATTGATTCAACCATTCTTATGGCCCAGAACACCATTGCTGCATCGTTTGCCAATGGTGAGCTGTCTGTTGTGTCTAACACGAATGCATTTGAAGACATCCTGACCCATGCTGCTGAACTTGCCTTCAAGGATAACCAGCTGTCCCTGAAATGTGACACCAATGCCCTTGCCCTTGGCATGAATATCCACAACCAGGTTGAGGGTTCTGTTGGCTCTGGAGCAGTCACAATCAAGATGGAGACCAACACTGAATACTCAACGAATCGCATATACTCTCTTCTCACTGGCTCCCTGGATGTCAATGGCCTGGCTGTAAACAGTGATGCCACTGTAAAGCTGCTTGAGAACAAAGCTGCACACAAAGCTACTCTGACAATGAACAAGGATGGACTGGCCACAAGCGGAACAACCACCCTGCAGGGCCCGTTCGCCATGGAGAACACCTTCAACGGTGGAATTGATGCCTCCAAGGCTACTCTGTCCATTGAGACCAAGAGTGCATTGGATTACATGAAGGTTGAGAATGCCAACTCACTCACCATCACTCTCTCCACCCTTGCCTTCACCTCAAAGGCTGAGGCCATCGTCAGCGAGAGCACTTCCTATACACATGACATCACCATTGACCTGCAGGACTACACTGCCTCTGTAAATGTGAACAATGACCTGACACTGCTGGGAGCCAACCTAGTCAACGAGGCTCAGCTGAAGGCAGTGATCTACAAAATTGACTTTACTGGAAGCCTGAAGGGGGCCTATGGTGAGGAAGAGCTCAAACACACCTATGAGATCAACTATGCAGACTTGACAGCTAATGCTAAGTGCAGCACTACTGGAAAGCTCCTCGGTGCTCACATGAGCCACAACACTGAGCTTGAAATTGTTGGCCTTGCTGCAAGGATCCAAAATGATGCCCGCTTCAACTCCCAGCCTTTCCGCTTCGACAACACCATCCGTGCCAGCATTATTCCCTTCGACTTCAATCTTGACGCCATCTTCAATGCTGATGGTGACCTGATCTTGTATGGCAAGCAGAGCGCTCAGCTCTATGGAAAGTTTCTTCTTAAAGCACAGCCCCTGGCTTTTGCCAGCTCTCATGAATGCAGAGCCTCCATCACTCAGAAGCTGGACAATGGCTTCTCCCTGGAGACCACACTGGACAACAAGATAGACACACTTTTGACTCCACAGGAGCAGAAAGCCACACTCAGGGTGAAGTCCAAGGTGAACAACCATGCCCTCAATCAGGAAGTGAGTGCCTACAACAATGATGAAAGGCTTGGACTGGAGCTGTCTGCAACCCTCCTCACCGGCCTCCTGAACACAGCTGCCAGTGAAGAGCAGGAATTCACAATTTCTGGTTTCCTGAAGTATGATAAGAACACTGACAGTCACTTGATTAACCTGCCCTTCCTTGAAAGTTTGCCTGCCATCCTGGAAAACATCAAGATCACTATTGTGAGCATGGCAGAGAAACTTCAGAATTACATTAACAGTGAAGAGATCAAGGCTAAGCTTGAGGCTCTGCCACAGCATGTGAGTGACTTTGTTACCAAACTGAATCTTGAAGGCAAGGCTGTCCAGCTCAAACAGGACCTGATTACCCTCACCCAGGTGTATGCCATCTCTCTGGAAGACCTAGAGGCCTTTCTGGTGAACCTCAAGACAGCTTTTGAAAAACTGCTTATTGATCTGTCATCCCGCATTCAGGGAATTGTTGATGTTACCAAGGATATGATTGCAAGTGGCATCCTGTCTGAAACTGTCATCCAGAGGCTCAACCAGGAGCTGAATGCCATCAACAAGGAGTATGAATTAACTACAATTATCATAGCTGTCATTGATGCCATTGAAGAGCTGATCAAGCAGATTGACATGCAGAAACTGAAGGACAGCAGCATTGCACTCCTGCACGACATTGATGCCCAGTTTGAAATCAAAGCTAAGCTTGAAAATGCAGTGAGTGAATTGAAGCAGTTCATTGAGAACTTTGACAGAACCCAATTTGTTGAGGATCTGAGGAACTACATTACCTCGCTCAACTTGGAAGCTTATGTTGAGCAGATGATAGATCAGTTTCAGCAAGATTGGCAAAGATTCAGCAAGGCTATTGAGCCTGTCAAGGCAGTGATTCAGGATTTTGACACCTTTGGTAAGTTGAATGCTTTCCATGCCAAGTTGACAGAACTGATTGTCAAATATGATGTTGACAAGAAGGTTGAAGCAGTCCTAGAGAAGGTTGTGGACCTCATTAAGCAATTCAAAATTGGTGAAACAATTCAGGTCCTTGTTAACAAGCTGAAGGTCATCGATATCCCAGGGAAGGTAATGCAGATGCTGGAGGAAACAATCAAATACTTGAAAGCTACTGAGATCAAACAGGTGATTGACCAGCTGAACGAGTATCTCGACTCTGTTATCCAGAAGCTGAAGTCATTTGATTACAATGCCTATGTGGATGAAGTCAACCAGATAATTGCTGAATACACTGCTCATGTAAACGAGCTAATCAAGGCACTTGAGATCCCACAGAAACTTCAGGCTTCAAGAGAGTTTGTCAACTTTGTTGTGTCATCTGCACTTAACTTCATTGAACATCTTAGGGAAATCAAGGTTGCAGACATGATTAAAACAGTGAAGGACATAGCTGACCATGCCATCCTTAATGACCTTAAGGCAATTTCGGACAGCCTGAAGCAGAGAATCACCGATATGGACCTCAGAAATTATATAATCTCATTCCTGCATCAGCTGAGCGAACAGTACACCATGGTTACCACCGTCATCAATGAGGTGTTCGGCAATGTGTTTGAGGTGATCCAGAAGTTTGCTGGTGAACAACAAATTGTCAGCGAGGTCAAGCAGATAATTGAGGGAGTTGTTACTGGACTGAAGACAGCTGAGCTGGACTTCCCTTCATTCACCATCCCTCTCACAGACCTGATCATACCCTCCATGAAGATCAGCCTGGAGAAGCTTCAGGAGATTGAAATTCCAACACAGCTGGATATCCCTGAGTTCACTATCCTGGGTTTCCACACAGTGCCAGCCACCACTGTTTCCTTTGACGATATCAAGCAGAAGGTCATAGAGCTCATCGACTTCATTGTCAACTTTGAGATCCAGATGCTTGATTTGGATGCTTTCTTTGGAGACCTGACCATGAGCTACCTGCCAACCCTACCTGACATTACTCTCCCAGAGATCACATTCCCAGAGTTCTCCTTCCCTGCCCTCCCTAAGGTGGCCGCAGAGAAGCTCCTAGAGATTCCAACTCTCCAGATCCCTGAGATCAAGCTCCCTGCCATCCCCAGTGAGATCAGTGTCCCTTGCTTTGGCAAGCTCTATGGTGAGATCAGTGTCATCACCCCAGTCTACAGCATCAGGAGCTCTGCTGAGCTCTGGAACAACACTGAAAATGAGATGACTCCTCAGTTCACTGCTCTCCTGGCCACACAGGCCACATCACCCAGTATTGAGATCCTCAATTTCAACCTGAACTCCAGTGTTCGTGTTGCCATCCCCAAAATGAGACGCATGATTGTTGCAGAGACCCTTAAGTTAATTCACAATGCACTTTCAGTTGAACATCAGGCTTCAGTGATCATCTACGGATTCTCATCCCAGGCCTCAGCTAAGACCACAGTCAAGGCAACCACTGCACACTACACGGCTGACATTGTCAATAATGCATTCTTTGCTATGGAGGGTGGAATATCTGCCTCTGTGGACACCACCTACAAGCACCAGATCAATGTCCCAATCCTTGGCTTCACCAATGGAGCCTCTGTGACCCAAAAGGTTGTTGCCCGCCTGGAGGACACAACAATCACTCTGACCGTTGGAAATGATGGTGCTATGAAGTTCAACTTTCACGAGGGCACACACAAGTGTGACCTTCACTTCGCCATCAGTCCCAGCACTGCTAAGCTGACAATCTCCGCTGACACCGACACTGTCCTTCTGAAGATGAAGCAGACCTTGAACGCTGATGCAGTCATGTACCGTCACATCACATTTGATGCCCGGTTTGAAGCAGAAGGCCCAGAGGTCAAGAACAGCCTTCTGGTGGCATCTGGAAATGCCGACTATGGATATTTGAAAATTGAACTGAAGGCAAACCATGACACAGAGCTTGTTGGAGATCTCAGTGGAATCCTGTCCAACTCACTCAACATTGTGATTAATCCAAGTGAGGTTGTCTTTGACTTCCAGAACAAGGGAAACACAAAGCTACGCTTCAACGAGGCACTGGTGGCCAAGATTGATCTCCAGAATGACTACTCTGCCATCATCAAGCCTGAAGCTCAACAGATCAACACTGTGGCTCTTGCCCGTTTCAACCAGTACAAATACTCCTACAACTTCACTATTGACAACAACAAAAAGGAGGCTGGTATATTTGCTACTGTCAACAGTGAGGCTAATCTTGAATTCTTGACAACCCCTATCAGCATCCCTGAGATTGAGCTATCCTTCCTTAACATGCGCATCCCAGCCATCAATGATCTGAACCTGTATGAGCATACTGGCTTGAAGAACATCTTGACCACCACTGAGCAGTCTCTTGATGTTGATTCCAAGATCCTGTACCAGAAGGGTCAGTTTTACTCTCTGGGCAACCTGATAACCGAACTCTCCCTGAAGTCACCCATCTTCAATCTGAATGCCAATGCTGGACTTTACACTGAGGACGACGTTGTGTTCCGTCTCGGAGCTACCACAGCCTCCGTATTTGAAGCTCTTAAGGTCAAGCTTGATGGCACCAGCAGCCTGACCACCAAAAGAGGACTTAAGCTGGCCACATCCCTGTCTCTGGAGAATCCCCACATTGAGGGAAACCATGACAGCACAATCAGCCTGAACACTGACAACCTGGAAGCTGCGGTGTCTGTGGCTACCGGTGCAAAGATTGCTCTGCCCATCTTGAATCTGGAAGTTAGCCAGCAACTTGTTGCAGACACCAAGACCAAGCCAAATGCTGCCTCTACATTGAAGCTGAAAGGTGATTTCAACCTGCCCCTTATCAAAACAATTGGCAAGGCAGAGGCTGACCACAGCCTGAAGCTAGAGGGAACCCTTGAGTACATCTCCGTGGAGTCATCCATCCAGGGCACCATTGATGGCATAATCCTGGAATACAATGCTGTTTTGGGAGCTCTGGACAATGAAGCTAACATCTACCTGAATGCTGATGGCCTACGTTCCACCTCAAAGATCATTGCCAATGCCAAACTCAGCAACGGTGAGACAATTGTCCTGGAGATGGATGTGGATGAGAGCCTGGCTGTTGAGGCATCCGTGAGCCGTGTGTATGCAGTGCTGAAATTTATGAGCACCAATAAGGCCAATGTGATTACTTTCAACACCAATGGAAAGCATGTAGCCCATGCTACCATTGACTTTGCACCATTGACATCACTGACTGCTGATGTTGAGATTGACATGTTTCAACCAAGCAACATGGGTGACATTTCTCTCTTTGAGAAGACTGCTGTCGAGCTGACATGTACCAAGCAGAAGATCTCTACCACCGCCAAGATTGCTACTCCTGTGTACACCACAGAAATGGCAGCTGAGTTGGAGGGTGATTCCCCTGTCTTCAAAGCCACACTCAAGTCATCTGCTACCTCTGCCATTGTTCTCCTGGACTATGACATGGATGGTAAATTTCTTAGAAGTTGGCATTATTTTTAAGTAATATCTGAAAAACTAATCATATTGTCCCCGATCTTTTACTGTAAATTGTTATTCAAATGATTTGTAACTCTAACTACTTTCAACAGCTTCCATCAAAGCAAATGTTGAGAATGAAGCCCTGGGCTTGACTGGCAAGATTACCCTGACCCATGCTGACCTGACCATGGACATTCAGAATGTCATTACCCAGGCTATGAGGTAATACTTTCTTTTTAACAGACCCCTTCTCAATGTATAATGCCCATTGGAAGATTATTTAGTCTCACAATGTTAATAAAAATAACAGACATTATGTAGATTTGAAGATATTTCAATATCAGTTAACACAGTTGGCTTTATTTGATTTGTGAATACCCGGAAGAAACGCCAAGATGAGGGAAGGTAAATATTATAAAAAGTATCTTAACTTCCTTATCTCTGTCTGAGATAAAACAAAGGCTGAGCTTGACTTTTAGAACTACCTTAACCACACAAGTATAAATTAAGATGGCAACTGAATATGCTTGTCATGTTTTTCCTCAACTTCTTAGTGTCTCCCGCCACACCCTGAATGTGGACATCACCAGCCCAACCTTCACTGATGTGAACTTCCGCTATGCTGCCCGCAGAGATGGAGTCAGTGCTTCCATCTCTACTCCATCCACTGGGTTATTGGGTCTTGAACTCCAGGGCAGGAAACCATCTGAGCTGAGCGCTAGACTCTACAGCCGTTATGCTGTGAGTGTCTTTCATATTTTAAAATATTTATTGTGTGCCTATTTACACGTCAGATACATGTCACCCTATTGTTAAATTATTTAGAAATTGTTATTTACTCTTGTGTTTTTCCTGTATCCAACAGTCTGCCCCAGAGGTTGATGTTGACATCTTGGTCATCAGAGTTACTTCCAATGACGCCGATAATCTAAAACTACAGGTTGCCAACAACAAGGAGGCCCTCCACGACATGCTCCTGGGCCTGAAGGAGAGACTCCCTGCCATCACATTCACCCTGGAGAGCTTCGCAGACCGGTTTGAGATCATCACGCCCATCCTCACTTCAGGCGAACGCATTGACGAAGCCTTCAATGCTGTCTGCCACCATGTTCTCCAGCTGTCATTCTTCTTCAGGGACACTGTTGCCCAGTGCAAGAAAACCGTCCAGGTCTTCCTGGATGCTGCCATTGAATTCCTGAAGGAGACCCAGTTGAAGCTGCCTGGCTATGAGGAGATAACCACCCTGCCTTTGCTGCTCCTCAAACAGATAACCAACGCCATTGCCTCCATTCTTGAGCAGGCCATCCAGATGATCATTGAAAACGTGGAGTCATGGAGATGAGCATGTCTGTGGTGAACCAGCTCAATCTCCCCATCACTGGTCTTCTGCAGCAAGCTTCTGATGAGCCTTTCGTGAAAGTTAGTGGAAGGCTTGAGAACGACCTTTCCCTTCCACCAGAGAGATATCCACAGACTGAACCCTGAGTCTATTAAACACTGCCATCTGTTAAACACATATGCTCGCTTGGGAGGGAAAAAATTGACACTTAGCCCAATTAGTGTTTCAGCATGTATTTATAGCAGTCAAGTTAACATGTACAACTTGATAAAAATATGTTGTCTTATTATTTTGTGTAAATGACACCTGATGTTCCAACATGGAAATGCAATACTTTGTTGTGTTCCACTTCCCTTGTCTTTCCTATTCAAGATGTAAAGAGTGAAGTGTATCAATAAAGTCTATTATAAACTGGGTGGTTTGAGCCCCGAATGCTGATTGGCTGACGAGTATGACAAAACATTTATTTGAACTGCTCTAAGTATGTTAGTAACCTGTTTATAATAGCAATAAGGCACCTCTGGGGTTTGTGGTATATGGCCAATATATCCAGGCACTCTGCGTTGCTTTGTGTTTAAGAAGAGCCCTTAGCCGTGGTATATTGGCCCTCTGGCCTTATTGCTTAATTATACCATACAGCATTAATTATTTTTATGTATGGTGAAAACATTATAAACCTCACTTTGTGGTATTTTGTATATTTTAGGCTTTCAAGTATGTGTTTAAACGCAGATGTTGCTCACATTAGCTATATGTGGTCACTGTGTGTTTGTGTATGCTCTGTTGAAGCTCTTGAGACCGAATTAATTAAATTAAATTTGTGCATTGATTCTGAGTGTGCGGAGACTTTATTCCATTACGGTATTGCTCTTCATCTCCTGCACCTTAAGTACAGTCGGGTGTGTGACAGATCCTCCTAAGTTACTTCAATAGCAAAAAATAGGCAATCTTTTCTGAAACTTAGAGGGTGCCATTCTATGAGCATGGGACTTAAGTGAGATGCAACTTTGTTGCAAATTCATTCACTGAACTTCTCAACTGTCAAAACAATAACACGTTCTAGACCATTAAAGTCTCAAACTTTCAACAGAGAAACATTGCTTTAAAACAAACAATTTGTTAATGGTCTAGTTTAAGAAATATTCAAATCAAAGTTAAGCTTCTGTACACTACAGTTCAAAAGTTTGGGGTCACTTAGAAATGTCCTTGTTTATGAAATAAAATTAACTTTTTTCTCCATTAATATAACATCAAATTTATCAGAAATACAGTGTACACATTGTTAATGTTGTAAATGACTATTGTAGCTGGAAACGGCAGATTTTTTATGGAATATCTACAGTTGAAGTCAGAAGTTTACATACACATAGGTTTTCAACAACTCCACAAATTTCTTGTTAAAGTTTTGGTAAGTCGGTTTGCACTTTGTGCATGACAAGTCATTTTTTCAACAATCGGTTTACAGACAGATTATTTCACTTATAATTCACTGTATCACAAAAAAATGATGTCATGGCTTTAGAAGCTTCTGATAGGCTAATTGACATCATTTGAGTCAATTGGAGGTCTACCTGTGAATCTATTTCAAGGCCCACCTTCAAACTCAGCGCCACTTTGCCTGACATCATGGGAAAATCAAAAGAAATCAGCCAACACCTCAGAAAAAAAATTGTAGACCTCCTCCACAAGTCTGGTTCATCCTTGGGAGCAATTTCCAAACGCCTGAAGGTACCACGTTCATCTGTACAAACAATAGTACGAAAGTGTAAACACCATGGGACCACGCAGCTGTCATTCCGCTCAGGAAAGACCTGTTCTGTCTCCTAGAGATGAAGGTACTTTGGTGCGAAAAGTGCAAATCAATCCCAGAACAACAGCAAAGGATTTTGTGAAGATGCTGGAGGAAACAGGTACAAACGTATCTATATCCACAGTAAAACGAGTCCTATATCGACATAACCTGAAAGGCCGCTCAGCAAGGAAGAAGCCACTACTCCAAAACCGCCATAAAAAAAGCCAGACTACAGTTTGCAACTGCACATGGGGACAAAGATCGTACTTTTTGGAGAAATGTCCTCTGTTTTTCAAGGTCCTGGAGTGGCCAGTCTCCAGATCTCAACCCCATAGAAAATGTTTGGAGGGAGTTGAAAGTCTGTGTTGCCCAGCAACAGCCTCAAAACATCACTGCTCTAGAGGAGATCTGCATTGCCAACAAAGGGTATATAGTATTGAGTATTGAGATAAACTTTTGTTATTGACCAAATACTTATTTTCCATCATAATTTGCAAATAAATGTATTAAAAATCCTACAATGTGATTTTCTGGATTTTTTTCCCTAATTTTGTCTGTCATAGTTGAAGGGTACCTATGATGAAAATTACAGGCCTCTCTCATCTTTTTAAGTGGGAGAACTTGCACATTTGCCCCACTGTATGTGTGTGTTCTTGTATGTGTTTATTTGAATGAGAGTGTGTGTATATGCATGTGTACAAACACCTGCACGGCATCAGCCTCAGGCAAACAAGCATTAGTTGTAAAAACACTGCCACTTAGTATCATTCAAATGTACTTTTATTATGTTTTATTTTGACTTTTTTTCCCCTTTATCTTTTGACCATCATTCGCTCTCTCACACAGCAACTCCACTCCCACTTGTCTCCAATTCTACATACCAACCCTCAGCCCATCCCCTCTAACTCTGCTGGCCACCCACTTCGTATTTATACGCAACACCTATCTTTCAACTATGCTATGATGTTTAACGTACAATTTCAATCTATCTAATCGAATAGAATCTACAGATTGCGTGTTGAAACAAATACTTTTACTAAGTGTATTAGTATATTAGTAATTGACTGACCCGGTTTCTCCAGATCTCCTAACAGTACTGTTTCTAGGGTCAATTTTAGATCAATGCTATGTTTTTTCAGCCATTCCTGAACCTGAGACCAGAAACAGGGCAATACCAAAATAAATGGTCTATTGATTCTGTATCCTCACAACCAAATCTGCAGAGCTTCGATGATTTTATGCCCCAAATTTTCAATGTTTCGTTGGTGGCAAGAATTCTATATAATAATTTTAGCTGAAAAGCACGAAGTCTTGAATCTTACGTTGTTTTATATATCAACTCATACACCCTGGAATCGGTACATCAAAAATCTCTTCCCAACTATTTTGCAATCTGTATGGCACAGTTGTGAATATCCTGGTCCTCGAATGAAACTGGTATACTTTCCTATTTATGCTATTTTTATTCTTCCACCAGTTTTGATCCTTTATATTGGGCAGACAGACCAGTTCCCTCTAGTGGTGTGGGGGCTGTGCTTTGGCAAAGTGGGTGGGGTTATATCCTTCCTGTTTGGCCCTGTCCGGGGGTGTCCTCGGATGGGGCCACAGTGTCTCCTGACCCCTCCTGTCTCAGCCTCCAGTATTTATGCTGCAGTAGTTTATGTGTCGGGGGGCTAGGGTCAGTTTGTTATATCTGGAGTACTTCTCCTGTCCTATTCGGTGTCCTGTGTGAATCTAAGTGTGCGTTCTCTAATTCTCTCCTTCTCTCTTTCTTTCTCTCTCTCGGAGGACCTGAGGCCTAGGACCATGCCCCAGGAATACCTGACATGATGACTCCTTGCTGTCCCCAGTCCACCTGATCGTGCTGCTGCTCCAGTTTAAACTGTTCTGCCTTATTATTATTCGACCATGCTGGTCATTTATGAACATTTTAACATCTTGGCCATGTTCTGTTATAATCTCCACCCGGCACAGCCAGAAGAGGACTGGCCATCCCACATATGCTCTCTCTAATTCTCTCTTTCTTTCTCTCTCTCGGAGGACCTGAGCCCTAGGACCATGCCCCAGGAATACCTGACATGATGACTCCTTGCTGTCCCCAGTCCACCTGACCGTGCTGCTGCTCCAGTTTCAACTGTTCTGCCTTATTATTATTCGACCATGCTGGTCATTTATGAACATTTGAACATCTTGACCATGTTCTGTTATAATCTCCACCCGGCACAGCCAGAAGAGGACTGGCCACCACACATAGCCTGGTTCCTCTCTAGGTTTCTTCCTAGGTTTTGGCCTTTCTAGGGAGTTTTTCCTAGCCAATGTGCTTCTACACCTGCATTGCTTTTATATTTAATAATCTCAACCCACCCAATTCATATTCATTAAAAAGAGACTCGTTTTATTTTGTCTGGTTTAGCGTCTCAGATAAAGGGATTTGAAAAACGAATCATCAGGAGTAGGCAGTGCCATAAGTGAGTAAACTGACATATGACTAAGGAGTTAATCAGGTCAATTTTTTCTATAAATAGACAGGTATTTACCTCTCCATGGTTGCAGGAGCTTGTCTATTTTTACAAGTTTTCTATTGAAATTCATTGTGGAGAGCTTATTTATATATTTTGTGATATGAATACCAAGTATGTCTACTTCACCATCAGCCCATTTTATGGGTTAGCTGCAAGGTAATGTAAAAGTTGTATTTTTAAAGGATCCAATATGTAATATTGTACACTTGTCATGATTAGGATTTAGTCCAGAGAGTCCAGAAAAGTTATCTAGATCTTTAATGAGACATTGCAGGGATCTAGCCTGCGGACTTAATATAAAAGTTGAGTCATCGGCACACCTTTGTTTTTAAGCCTTGGTTCCAGATTCATGTTACTTCCACATACAGGCGACAAAAACTGTCAGACCACTGTGGACTCTACGGCCGGGTTGTGGCGAGAACCAACATAGTACTACAGCTACAAAGTGAATGGAAACCAATGGGATGCTAACGTTAGCTAACATGACAAACTATGTCACTAAAACATTGGATTGCTATGATTATTTGTTCATGGACTCTTTTGGAGGTAAGAAAGTTAAGTGCTCGATTCAATCAGATCCGCAGGCACAGGTACTCACACTCTCCAACAGACACTGTAACAATAATCAACAGCCCAATGGAAACCAAAGGGCACACTTATACAAGTACTAATCAGTGGGAACAGGTGTGTGTAATGAAAGTTATTTTCAAAAATGTGTTGTATTACTGCCTGAATTTAAAATGGACTAAATAGAGTTTTTGTCAATGGCTCTGAAAGATTCCAAAAAAGTGGCCAATTATTTCAGATCCGGTACCATCATTGGTCCGTGGGTGTGAAAGATTCAGCAGGCTACTGGCATTACACAGCTGGCTAAAAGACTAGTGTAGCTCTGTTGGAATAACTTTTATAGATAACTTTGACACCTTCTGGAAACAGAAGATGCTCTACAGGAATGACGGAGTCCATCCAAATCATCTTGGCTCCTGGACTCTTTCACGTCTGGGTTGAGACAATGACTTATCAATGACCCAAGCCCAGCTCAGATAATCCCTACCATTTCATTGCTGAATTGTAATAATGCTGCAGCAAATGTACATTATCCCAGGGGCGTTGGCAGACACAATGTAAGTAACCTATGTCCGACTAACTTCCCGGAATACCTCTATCGATCCTACAGCTATTGTAAACAGTAATCATGTACCTCTGAATAACTTGGATGGAAAAATACTGAGGATAATAGCGAACGATATTGCCACTCCTATTTGCCATATCTTCAAGCCTACAAGAAAGTGTGTGCCCTCAGACCTGGAGGGAAGCAAAATTCATTGCACTACCCAAGAATAGTACTCAAACACACACACAGCCAACATTGAGTGACAGTGTGTGGGGCTTACAGACACACACAGCCAACATTGAGTGACAGTGTGTGGGGCTTACAGACACACAGAGCCTGCAATAGTTTCCAGCGTTCGAACCATCAAAGAACAGTTAGACCTAGAGCTCTGAAACTTTATAAACCGGTTCTAAAGCTTAAGTCGGTAGTGCACCGTGAGTTATGTAGCTCTAGAAGGTTCTCAGGCCCAGAAACAGCCACGTCCATTTTACATATTGCAGCCCTTGGGTCACACAGAGACACTCCGTTTTCAATGGGCTCATCGGGGGGAGGTTGGGGTGGATAAGCCGCAGAGTTATTCTAGTTACGCTAGCAGGTTCATGTAGTTTGACACATCCGAGTTTCTCCCTAAGGAATTACATGGGTTTATAGGTTATGCTCTAACTCTGCTTCTCTGCAGGCAATTTTCAAAATAATTTTTGCCACGTGTTCAGGGTCACCTGTACCTCTACAGATATCAACATGAAAAGATTGAATGGTCTCCTTCATATCCTAAAGGGGAAGTATGAACTTTACCATCAAATAGGGCTGAAATCTACAAATGGGCAGGCTGAAATCACCACAGAAAGGGAAAAAGATAGCATCACTATAGTCTCTAGGCCCCACAGAAAGGGAAAAAGATAGCATCACCATAGCAAACCTACATTTTATGGGCTTTTAGGTGACAGCGGCAGAACCGTTGAAGATAGAAACACAATTCAACCACAAGAACGTTCCAAGGGTCCTCCCGATCTGTGCAAGCCTAACCTTGACTGTGGGAATGAACCCTGAACAGTGATAACATGGTGTTTTCTTCTAAACGTTTACATTGACATCTCTCCCCATAGGAATACATTGCCTGCTCCCCTAACTTCAACCTGATGCCTATGTGGGGTTATGATTGCCATATCAAACTGTCTTCAATGACGTGGTGGTAAATACCCATTGTAATACGTTGCCAATGGACAGTGTACAGTTGTACATTTCCAATGTATTTAATGAGGGATTTACCATCACCAAATGGACAGGCTGAAATCAACACCAAGGGTTTGCCCAATGAAGTAGCCATTCATTTTTGTCCATTTCATGGGGGTCTTCCCTGAATTTAAAAACATCTTTACTTATGACCTGCCACTAGCTCTGAGTAAAGCCTGTGTGTCTATGTATGTGGATGACTCAACACTATACACGTCAGCTACTACAGTGAGTGAAATCACTGCAACACTCAACAAAGAGCCGCAGTCAGTTTCAGAATGGGTGGCAAGAAATAAGTTAGTCCTAAATAGTTATAAAACTCAAAGCATTGCTTTGAGCAAGTTGAGGAGACTAAACTGCTTGGAGTAACCCTGGATTTTAAACTGTCATGGTCACAACATGTAGATGCAACAGTAGCTAAGATGGAGAGAAGTCTGTCCATAATAAAGCGCTGCTAGGCCTTTTTAACAACACTAGTCCAGAACAGACTATGGGAGGTTCACAGTACTACATAGAGCCATGGCCACATGGAACTCTTTTCAGGTAACAGATGCAAGCAGGAGAATCAGCTTTAAAAAAACAGATAGGAATAGACCTTATGGAACAGCAGGGACTGAGAGGAGTAACACACACACACTTAATGTGTTGTGAAAAGTTTTGTGAAGTGTATATGTAATATTTTAAATTGCATGTAACTGCCTTAATGTTGCTGGACTGCAGGAAGAGTAGCTGCTGCCTTGGAAGCAGTTAATGGGGAGCCTTAGAAAATACAAATACAAATACATACAATACTATACATACACAATATACATACATACACAATACCCCATAATGTCTAAGGGAAACTATGTTTTTCCATTTTTTTTAATAATTAATAAAAAATGAAAAGCTGGGTTAGGGTTTTCCTGAGTCGCATTGTTCTCAAAACTCCCAAATATGTTATCTCTTGTTTCACAGGTTGTACTTTACCATATAATACCTTGTGACCCTGCTCTACCACATAGTTTACTAATGTGGTGATGGTGGTATGAGTTGCTTCGTCTTTTCACGCCAATAACAAATTCACTACATATTGTATCAACACAAAAGCCCCAAATCTACACGCTCACCGGCATGAAACAAAGCTTGACTATTTGTAAACATACAGTGGGGCAAAAAAGTATTTAGTCAGCCCCCAATTGTGCAAGTTCTCCCACTTAAAAAGATGAGAGAGGCATCTAATTGTCATCATAGGTACACTTCAACTATGACAGACAAAATGAGAAAAAAAATCCAGAAAATCACATTGTAGGATTTTTTATGAATTTATTTGCAAATTATGGTGGAAAATAAGTATTAAGCAGAGCTGGTTAGGCTTTTACATGTTTATTCAAAACATTGGTGACTAACTGTGCTGCTGGCAATAATTCAAATTACGTTCTTTACTTAACGTCTACTGACACCGACCATATTCAACCGGCGTTGAGCATTGGTAATTTCATCAGTTATTCTGCGCTCTGGTACATTCAAACAGCTGCTCTGAAATCCAAACAAAATAGCCTGAACGAATGCAGACCAAGGAGCATCATAAGTCACTCTGGGTTCATCCTGTCTTTATCTGCATGTGGGTTGTTGTCTTAACCCCACCCTGGCTTAGTTTCCCAGATGCAAGGATGATTTAGAGACAATGAGGAATTGTTCCTCCTGGCTATCTCTATCTCAGTTTACACCCACCACATCTTGTCTATGTAATGCAGTCTTTAACTCATTTGTCAGCTCAAGCCATATCTAGTGAACATACGCCCAGATTAGCTGCAGGGAACTAGAGTGGAGACCATAAAACACAGCATTAACAGGACAGAAATACAGTGCCTTGCGAAAGTATTCGGCCCCCTTGAACTTTGCGACCTTTTGCCACATTTCAGGCTTCAAACATAAAGATATAAAACTGTATTTTTTTGTGAAGAATCAACATCAAGTGGGACACAATCATGAAGTGGAACGACATTTATTGGATATTTCAAACTTTTTTAACAATTCAAAAACTGAAAAACTGTGCGTGCAAAATTATTCAGCCCCTTTACTTTCAGTGCAGCAAACTCTCTCTAGAAGTTCAGTGAGGATCGATGAATGATCCAATGTTGGCCTAAATGACTAATGATGATAAATACAATCCACCTGTGTGTAATCAAGTCTCCGAATAAATGCACCTGCACTGTGATAGTCTCAGAGATCCGTCAAAAGCGCAGAGAGCATCATGAAGAACAAGGAACACACCAGGCAGGTCCGAGATACTGTTGTGAAGAAGTTTAAAGCCGGATTTGGATACAAAAAGATTTCCCAAGCTTTAAACATCCCAAGGAACACTGTGCAAGCGATAATATTGAAATGGAAGGAGTATCAGACCACTGCAAATCTACTAAGACCTGGCCGTCCCTCTAAACTTTCAGCTCATACAAGGAGAAGACTGATCAGAGATGCAGCCAAGAGGCCCATGATCACTCTGGATGAACTGCAGAGATCTACAGCTGAGGTGGGAGACTCTGTCCATAGGACAACAATCAGTCGTATATTGCACAAATCTGGCCTTTATGGAAGAGTGGCAAGAAGAAAGCCATTTCTTAAAGATATCCATAAAAAGTGTTGTTTAAAGTTTGCCACAAGCCACCTGGGAGACACACCAAACATGTGGAAGAAGGTGCTCTGGTCAAATAAAACCAAAATTTAACTTTTTGGCAACAATGCAAAACGTTATGTTTGGCGTAAAAGCAACACAGCTGAACACACCATCCCCACTGTCAAACATGGTGGTGGCAGCATCATGGTTTGGGCCTGCTTTTCTTCAGCAGGGACAGGGAAGATGGTTAAAATTGATGGGAAGATGGATGGAGCCAAATACAGGACCATTCTTCAAGAAAACCTGATGGAGTCTGCAAAAGACCTGAAGACTGGGACGGAGATTTGTCTTCCAACAGGACAATGATCCAAAACATAAAGCAAAATCTACAATGGAATGGTTCAAAAATAAACATATCCAGGTGTTAGAATGGCCAAGTCAAAGTCCAGACCTGAATCCAATCGAGAATCTGTGGAAAGAGCTGAAAACTGCTGTTCACAAATGCTCTCCATCCAACCTCACTGAGTTCGAGCTGTTTTGCTAGGAGGAATGGGAAAAAATGTCAGTCTCTCGATGTGCAAAACTGATAGAGACATACCCCAAGCGACTTACAGCTGTAATCGCAGCAAAAGGTGGCGCTACAAAGTATTAACTTAAGGGGGCTGAATAATTTTGCACGCCCAATTTTTCAGTTTTTGATTTGTTAAAAAAGTTTGAAATATCCAATAAATGTTATTCCACTTGATGATTGTGTCCCACTTGTTGTTGATTCTTCACAAAAAAATACAGTTTTATATCTTTATGTTTGAAGCCTGAAATGTGGCAAAAGGTCTCAAAGTTCAAGGGGGCCGAATACTTTCGCAAGGCACTGTATCTTACTGTTTGTTAAGTAAATAATCGTTTACTATTAACATCAAACAAATCAGGTAAGTATGTAATTTTCTATCACAATGGAGTGTGTCTCCCAGTTTAGAACTAGAGGGGTCACAGATTGTCCCGGAGTTTGACCTGGTTTTGGTTTTGACTGGCTTCTGGTTTTCTAGAATGGCTTTATCCCAGAGGGTTCTGTAGGCAAGTCTCATCGCTATAGCTGTAGTTAGAGGGTACATACTGTATTGGTATTTTTAGCAAAGGACATTTTATGGAAAATAAAAAGTATAAACGTTTGGAAAATACATACTGGTGACTATGTACATTTCTTTCTGTTATTTTCTCTCAGCTCGAAAAATGAGTAGAATTGCAAAAAATGTGCTTTACAACTGCAACATTTTCTCTACACTACCAAGACACCGTTTTAAGTAATATATTATTTAAGAGTTTACACTTCCTCTGTGGGGATGTCAAAATAATGAAATATATTCATTTTTAAATGTTTTAAAAAGTAAAAAGTAAACGTTTTTAAAATTTTACTTGCCATTATTTTTTTTATTATTATTTTTTTGCTAACATATGATAGGAGGTGGGTAGGTCATCAGTCTGCCTGGGCAAAGGTCGCTGAAAACCCCTGGCCGACAGATTAGAGAGGAGTACCTGTAACCGGAGGGTCTTCGGTTATAATCTCTAGCCAGGCACTAAAAAGTTACAGGTCCCAAGTTATATTTCCTACTGTTGTTCCTACATGACATTGGCTACATCCTGTGCACCTCTCAAATGTATTCAGAGCAGAAGACTACATTTCGATGAAACAGTTGGATTAATAAAAGTTGTATTTGATTACTCACCACTCACCAAATAGCCATGGAATTAGTCATCAGATGTCTGAGCCCTTTTTCTGTCTGAAAAGTAATATTCCAAACCATAACAAGTCCTATAGCAGAAACATATTCTCACACACACAAATACCATTATTTAGTACAAAATCTGCATCATCATTTCAAGTACCAACCACCCATTCCATTACTGCTTCAACATTGTATAGCTTCAAAACATGGTTAAAATTATCATTTGAATCATATGAACTGTCAGTCCTTGCATTCATAGCTCCATCTATGAAGTTGACAGTAGTTCAATTTTGCCAGCCTCATTCCTGAATTGTTTATCAAAACAAGTGGTAGGGCGGCTATTTTGTTGTTTCTCAAATGCCAGACTGTAGCTTAATGTGTTTGTGTCATGCAATGTGCTGAACAAACACATAGGAACATAAACAAAACATAGACAAAACAATAATATTATACCTCTCTGTAAATAATGTTTTGGGGATTGTCATGAAGTAAATAAAGTAGTATAATTATTAATTTTGAAGAAAAATAAACATAAACCATTCAGTACATTGCATGACGTGTGTCATCTTTTATGTCATGCAATGTACTGTACAGTACCAGTCAAAAGTTAGGACACACCTACTAATTCAAAGTTTTTTCTTTATTTGTACTTTAACCTTTATTTAACTATGCAATTCAGTCAAGAACAAATTCTTATTTACAATGACGGCCTACACAGGCCAAACCCTAACGCCGCTGGGCCAATTGTGCACCGCCCTATGGGACTCTTAAACACGGCTGGTTGTGATACAGCCTGGAATCGAACCAGGGTCTGTAGTGACACCTCTAGCACTGAGATGCAGTGCCTTAGACCGCTGCGCCATTTGGGATATCAAAACTATGAAATAACACATATGGAATCGTGCAGTAAACAAAAAAGTGTTAAACAAATCAAAAAATATTTTATATCTGAGATTCTTCAAAGTAGCCACCCTCTGCCTTGATGACAGCTTTGCACACTCTTGGCAATCTCTCAATCAACTTCATCTGGAATGCTTTTTCAACAGTCTTGAAGGAGTTCCCACATATGCTGAGCACTTGTTGGCTGCTTTTCTTTCCCTCTGCGGTCCAACTCATCCCAAACCATCTCAATTGGGTTGAGGTCGGGGAATTGTGGAGGTCAGATCATCTGATGCAGTACTCCATCACTCTACTTCTTGGACAAATAGCACTTACAGTGCCTTGCAAAAGTATTCATCCCCCTTGAAGCTTTTCCTATTTTGTTGCATTACAACCTGTAATTTAAATGGATTTTAATGTAATGGACATACACAAAATAGTCCAAATTGGTGAAGTGAAATGAAAAAATTACTTTATTCAAAAAATTATAAAAAATTTAAAAAAACAGAAAAGTGATGCAGTACATGATGATGCAGTACATATCACTTTGCTATGAAGCCCCTAAAAAAAGATCTGGTGCAACCAATTACCTTCAGTTGGCCACCTGTGTGTCACATGATCTCAGTATATATACACCTGTTCTGAAAGGCCCCAGAGTCTGCAACACCACTAAGCAAGGGGCACCACCAAGCAAGTGGAAATATGAAGAACAAGGAGCTCTCCAAACAGCTCAGGGACAAAGTTGTGGAGAAGTACAGATCAGGGTTGGGTTATAAAAAAATATCCCAAACTTTGAACATCCCACGGAGCAGCATTAAAACCATTATTAAAACATGGAAAGAATAGGGCACCACAACAAACCTGCCAAGAAAGGGCCACCCACCAAAGCTCACGGACCAGGCAAGGAGGGCATTAATCAGAGAGGCAACAAAGAGAACAAAGATAACCCTGAAGGAGCTGCAAAGCTCCACAGCGGAGATGGGAGTATCTGTCCGTAGGTCCACTTTAAGCCATACACTCCACAGAGCTGGGCTTTACGGAAGAGTGGCCAGAAAAAAGCCATTGCTTAATGGAAAAAATAAGCAAACATGTTTGGTGTTCACCAAAAGGCATGTGGGAGACTCCCCAAATATATGGAAGAAGGTACTCTGGTTAGATGAGACTAAAATTGTGCTTTTTGGCCAAAACGCTATGTCTGGTGCAAACCCAACACCTCTCATCACCCCGAGAACACCATCCCCACAGTGAAGCATAGTGGTGGCAGCATCATGCTGTGGGGATGTTTTCATCGGCAGGGACTGGGAAACTGGTCAGAAAGGAGGGAATGATGGATTGCGCTATATACAGGGAAATTCTTGAGGGGAAACCGTTTCAGTCTTCCAGGGATTTGAGATTGGGACAGAGGTTCACCTTCCAACAGGACAATGACCCTAAGCATACTGCTAAAGCAATACTTGAGTGGTTTAAGGGGAAACATTTAAATGTCTTGGAATGGCCTAGTCAAAGCCCAGACCTCAATCCAATTGAGAATCTGTGGTATGACTTATAGATTGCTGTACACCAGCGGAACCCATCCAACTTGAAGCAGCTGGAGCAGTTTTACCTTGAAGAATGGACAAAAATCCCAGGGGCTAGATGTGCCAAGCTTATAGATACATACCCCAAGAGACTTGCAGCTATAATTGCTGTAAAAGGTGGCTCTACAAAGTATTGACTTTGGGGAGGTGAAGAGTTATGCATGATCAAGTTTTCTGTTTTTTTGTCTTATTTCTTGTTTGTTTCACAAGAAAAATATGTTGCATCTTCAAAGTGGTAGGCATGTTGTGTAAATCAAATGATACAAACTCCCCAAAAATCTAATTTTAATTCCAGGTTGTAAGGCAAAATGCCAAGGGGGGTGAATACTTTCGCAAGCCACTGTATACACCCTGGAGGTGTGTTGGGTAATTGTCCTGATGAAAAACAAATGATAGTCCCACTAAGCGCAAACCAGATGGGATGGAGTATTACTGCAGAATGTTGTGGTAGCCATGTTGGTTAAGTGTGCCTTGAATTCTAAATAAATCACTGACAGTGTCTCCAGCAAAGCACACCCACATCATCAAACCTCCTCCTCCTCCATGCTTCATGGTAGGAACCACACATGCAGAGATCATCCGTTCATCTACTCTGCGTCTTACAAAGACACAGCGGTTGGAACCAAAAATCTCAAATTTGGACTCATCAGACCAACGGACAGATTTCCACCAGTCTCATGTCCATTGCTTGTGTTTCTTGGCCCAAGCAAGTCTCTTCTTCTTATTGGTGTCCTTTAGTGGTGGTTTCTTTGCAGCAATTCGACCATGAAAGCCTGATTCACGCAGTCTCCCGTGAACAATTGATGTTGAGACGTGTCTGTTACTTGAACTCTGTGAAGCATTTATTTGGGCTGCAATCTGAGGTGCAGTTATCACTAATGAACGTATCCTCTGCAGCAGAGGTAACTCTGGGTCTTCCTTTCCTGTGGCGGTCCTCATGAGAGCCAGTTTCATCATAGCACTTCATGGTTTTTGTGACTGTACTTCAAGAAAGTTCTTGAAATTTTCTGGATTGACTGACCTTCATGTCTTAAAGTAATGATGTACTGTCATTTATCTTTGCTTATTTGAGCTGTTCTTGCCATAATATGGACTCAGTCTGTTACCAAATAGGGATATCTTCTGAATACCACCCCTAACTTGTCACAGCACAACTGAACGACTCAAACGCATTAAGAAAGAAAGAAATTCCACAAATTAACTTTTAACAAGGCACATATGTTAATTGAAATGTATTCTATATTCTGCAATGTAGAAAATAGTAAAAATAAAGACCCTGGAATGAGTAGGTGTGTCCAGACTTTTGACTGGTTCTGTATGCCATAACTTATTCATTGCTGTGATGTTACACAGCAACACTGTATGTCTGAGACAAAAGCTTTCTCAGGGACAATAATGTTTATCTTATCTTATTAGCAACCAGGTTAATAATGGACATGGTTGACAAAAAAGTACTGTAAAATGCTCAGGTGCATTCTGTGATGTGGACTTTTTGCCATCTAGTGGTTTAAATTTAAATGATGCTCTTTTGAGAAGTAAAATATGGAGAGGAATTAAAGGTGCCTCTCAAAGCACAACTGCTTTCCTCATTTCAAGAGACAATATACGTACCACTCTTTGTGACCTGAAAATGTTGGCATCACATTATCAGAAAATTGTTTCCATTTGTTGTATCCACATCAGTGATACATTAGTTACATTCTGTACAAATTAGCACACATTTAAACATTTCAAAAATTGTTAGTTAATGTTTTCTTATTTGGTGTGCAGTAGCCTAAATCAGAGATATAACGACTGAGAATGAATGGAGACTGTGCGTGCACAGTTGTTATAGACTTGAAAAATGTGTCTACCAAACGGTCCAACAATGGCTCCGCCTATCTCCACCCAGTAAGTAATGATAATGGGGACACTACCCACTGGGCACAGACGTCAATTCAACGTCTATTCCACATTTGTTCAATGTAATTTCATTGAAATGGCGTGGAAACAACGTTGATTTAACCAGTGTGTGCTCAGTGAGTAGATTTTAACACTGCCATTGATGCACGGTCATGTGTGGCCTAGGCGTACTGTATAGGACCAATTATGAAGAAGAGGGTTGTGATGTGCTGCTGAGTGTCTCAGGGAAGTTAAACTCCTCCATGTACGGAATGAATAAAGTATCACGAGTCGTCTGAAATATTTTATACTTAAACAGCTCAAATGCAATATGTGAAAGAATGGCATTGGCTATGTTAATTTAGAACATTGGAGATGCAGGTAGCCTAGTGGTTAGAGAGTTAGACTAGTAACCGAAAGGTTGCAAGATCAAATCCCCGAGCTGATGAGGTAAAAATCTGTCGCTCTGCCCCTGAACAAGGCAATTATGCTTTTATGACATTGAGTTAAAATTATACTATATCAAAGTTGGGATTATGTATTGCCTAATTTTTGGCTCAACCCCCTTCTAATTAACCCACTGTTCCTAGGCCGTCATTGAAAATAAGAATTTGTTCTTTTTTTTCTAGTTAAATAAAGGAAAAATAAAAATGATTTTGAATAGGTATCACACGTGTGCTCAAGACAAAAACAGTGATAAATCAGTGCTCCTTTGAAGAGTTTGTTGATAACGATACACACATGCCCAATTACATCACTTGTTATCGATACACAGGAAATATCAGTATAATACCCTGCAAAGAAATTGTTACCTTTTTGGTTCTGAACTCTCATCTCCACATTGAATGAAGAGAGGCTGATTATAGATAATGTAGACCTATAAGCTTATGTTTGAATTCTCAGTTTGAATTTATATGCAAGTCAGCTTTTTGTTAGTCAAGAAAATGATGCAATAAAGCCTGTTTTTGGACTTCACCCTTGCCTGTAGCTGTGTACCCAGACCCACTTCGCTCCAGTCAGTGGCAGGGGCCAGGCCTTGCTACACTTGCCTAATGCATTAAGTATATTATGTCCATGCATAAGTTCATAGATACATACACAGTGGTGACCTATTTGTTTCTTGTGAATGTGATATCCCTCTGAATATCCTAAGATGGGAGTAATTGATAGTCATAACATGATCTGCTTAATTAACTCATTCAAACTAAACAAGTGGAAGTATTTACTCTTCTTAAGCACATAAATATGTTCTAAAATGCAATATCTGAACAAAAAGGAGACAAGTAAATGTGTATCAATAAAACGTTTAGTAATAGGTTATGTATTGCTTTTATATATTATGTCAATGCTATGTTGTTTGAATGCATGCTTTTGTGACATTGAGTTAAAATTATATCAAAGTTGGGATTATGTATTGCCTCATTTTTGTCTCAATCCCCTTCTAACAAGTGAATTGGAGTTTTATCAGGAAAAAATATACAATAAAATGTGTGAAATAAGATGAAACCTTCGCAATTCATTTAAACTGAGAGAAATCACTAGTTTTTGCTGTTTTCTTCAGTGGTCTTCCTAATCTTGGAAAATATGTGTTACTACTGCACAAAAAAAGTGACTTATTCTGCAAGTTTGTTATCAAATCCATGGACAGTTTTATGAAACTAGTTGCCTTTGTCCCTCCACACATACGTATGGGATGGACTTTGGAGTAGGGGCAGCACTGTCTGTAGCTCCCACTTCCCCTTCCTATAGAATCCCTAGGGTATAAAAGACTAGTGCTGGAGTGGAGAAATCAGTCTCGACGAGGACTCGCCAACGCAAAGGAAAGAGCTTCAACGAACCCATCATGGGGGACACAAAGCTCTCTCTTTTGCTTCTTCTGAGCACCCTTGCCTTAGCCCGTAAGTACCTCTCTGACTGGTCCCTGCTGTGAATAAAAATCTATTTTTACCAGGTAGTAGTTTGTTTCTTGAGTTTACATGTTTGTTATTTTCAGATTTATAGTATATGCTTTAAAAGTTTGAATTTGGGACATTTTTAGTTTTACATATTAAAATACCAAAGAGACATGTATGTAGCTGTTAACTTTTTAAAATATTTAAAATTAACTTTTACCCAGTAGTAGTTGTCACGCTCTGACCTTAGAAAGCCTTTTATTTCTCTGTTTTTGGTTAGGTCAGGGTGTGATTAGGGTGGGCATTCTAGGTTTTCTGTTTCTATGTTTTCTATTTATTATTTTTTTTGCCATGTGTGGTTACCAATCAGAGGCAGCTGTCATTCATTGTCTCTGATTGGGGATCATACTTAGGCAGCCCTTTTTCCCACCTTCTGTTGTGGGATCTTGTCTTTGGTTGTTGCATGTGTTGCACTCCTAGCTTTACGTTCGTTGAGTTGTTTATTGATTTTGGTGGAACATTTCAAATGAAAGAAAATGTACGCCTCCCACGCTGCACCTTGGTCTTCATTTAACAACGAGCGTAACAGTAGTTTGTTTCTTAAGTTTTCATGTTTGTAATTTTCAGATTTTA
Source organism: Oncorhynchus mykiss (assembly GCF_057628025.1). Lineage (NCBI taxonomy): Eukaryota > Metazoa > Chordata > Actinopteri > Salmoniformes > Salmonidae > Oncorhynchus > Oncorhynchus mykiss. Next base: position 12,643,435 of record NC_143029.1, read on the forward strand.
GGTATTTTCTTTAGAAGTGTTCCATTCGGAAATGTTTTATTTTAAATATTCTAATGCCAAACCAAATTATCGGTAGCTGTTGACTTGAACAACTAGAATTTGTTTATAAAAGTGTTTTGCTTTGCTTTGCACGTGCAATATCTATTATATCATTTTGTTGCAAAATAGTTTTTTTTTGTAAAATAACACTTGGAACATTACAGAGTGAACTGAAGCATCTCCTCTCGACATTGCACAGTTAATCTCGTAAAATAAGCACTGTCCCTGTTTTGCGAAATTACAAGTTAACTTTCTTCAAAACCACCAAATACATTGACTATATATCAGCAATACTATTTCTGATGGTGAACCTGAACCATCTAAATAAAATGTAAATGATGAAAGTCCTGTTAAGCTGGTCGATGTAAATCGAGATCTGTCTTTGAGCTTTTTGTCCTCTATTTGTAGTCTGGTTTTCTCACAAAATGTATGATTTAATAAGTGATACTGTGCAAGCAATTTTACAAATATCTTAATTCTGACAGTGCAGACGTGCAAATATCACTTTCTGGGATGCAAACAATATACGTTTTTATACGAGTGGGGGCAGTTCCCCCTCACACCCACATGATTTGATAGTACAGTGAGTAGAGGGGACAGGCAGTTGAACAGATACATAACTTCGCCCACACCATTCAAAGAAATTAAAACTGCTTTTTACACACTTAAAAACGATTTCAGTCATGTTGTAATTAATTATCAAACTTCTGTATAATCCTGCTTTGACCAAAATTGCGTTATCCACTCACAGAATCCCAAGACGATGGTGCCGAAGAACATCCAACATGCTTGTGTAAGTACCAACAAATCATTGCTTATCCTACCAATGTGCTGCAGTTTGCTCACTGTTATGGCAACATGACGGATCTTTACTCAAACACATTCAAAATACAATTTCTAATCTCTCCCTAGTGGCAAGAAGGTACAAGAGCCTTCACAAATATGAATACCAGTACGAAGCAGAGTCCCTGAATGCAATTAAAGGAGCTTCCAATCTCATGAATGGACCCAAGTGCTCTTGCAAGGTAGACATCATACCTCAGAGCATTAAGCCTTCACTTCAGTCCATTAATATTGTCCTCACGCAACATCCCAGTAAGCAAGCCTTCTAACCTTTGTCTCCCTCTACAGGTCGAGATTGAAGTTCCTCAGTCTTGCAGCTACATCCTGCGCACCACAGGCTGTAGCTTGAGTGAGGTTGTTGATATGGACGCAGAGGGCAAACCTGTGTTCGGACCTGCCCTCGGATCTGATACCTTCGCTGCTGCCATGGAGAAGTAAGACCCCAAGGCTGTCACAAATGCCCTAACCCAACCCTTGTCCCCAATATTTGTTAAAAATTCCTTGTCCTCTCTTCTATTAAGCACATTGTAATTTGGAGTTAACAACTGGTAACCAACCTTTCACTTCTCTCCCTGCTCAGACATCCTCTGAAGGTTGTGGTTGAGGGAGTGTATGATGTGAAACTGTACCCTGAGGAGGATGAGTCCGTGACCATCCTGAACATTAAGAGAGGTATCGTCTCTGCTCTTGCCGTGCCCCTGCTGGAAGAGGAGAACAACAAGAAAATGGTATGTTGATCTTCTCAGAAAACACCCTAATCATAACTACACACTTTGTATTACAGTGTAGTTTCAGTGATATGTGCAAGTAATTTCATATTGAGTACTTTATTACTCTAATGGGTACTTTAGAGTAGCCTAGTGGGTAGAGCATTGGACTAGTAACTGAAAGGTTGCAAGATCAAATCCCCGAGCTGACAAGGTAAAAATCTACCATTCTGCCCCTGAACAAGGCAGTTAACCCACTGTTCCTAGGACGTCATTGAAAATAAGAATTTGTTCTTAACTGACTTACCTAGTTAAATAAAGGAAAAATAAACAGTGTGTACCTTTTTACCCCATATTATTCAATACAACTGGAAACTACCTGGTAAACAATGGTACATATTGGTGCTTGTTTTAGTGAATCCAAGAAAGAAAAATGTCATTATTGTGTAATAAAGCAATAATAAATGAAAGGGTATGCAGTACTGTTGGCACGCCGACATGATGCACTACAAGGTACAAGACTAGCAAAGAAAATTATATTCATGGCTCTGCAGAGAGCAATTTCTCACATTCAGTTTTTCGGAAAACATAAATCCGTATTTATAGTTATTCAAATATGTCAAGGATCATTGACTTTTCCCTTAGCCGACCATCCACGGCATGTGCAAGACCAACTACAAAGTCAACGCCATGGAGAACATCGCTACTGACATCTCTCTCAACAGGGACTTGTCCCAATGTGACCACTTCATCCCCCAGAGGGACCACACCAGCCCCCTGGCCCTCATCTCTGGCATGGTAAGACTGCAAGACAGTAAAAGCTGCTGGTTAGATTCTGAATTACACCCTAAATCATTTATTAATCCTAATTCACTTTTTAACTCCTTTCCAAAAACCCTTCAAAGTACTTATCTTTCTCTGCTCCAGTAGCTGAAATGAAAACTAATATTACTCCTAATTCACTTTTTAACTCCTTTCCAAGAAAACCTAAACAATAATAATTTATCCTCCTACAGCACTATCCTCTTGCTCAGCTGATCAGAAGCTCCCAGACCTGCAACTACAAGTTTGACAATGACAAGAAGCACATGATCTCTGGTGCCTGCACTGAGAACCACATCCTGGTGCCTTTCTCTCACAAGTGTGTAAAACATTATGCCTATAATGTTTTATGAAATACACACCTGCAATGTTAAGAGATGTTGCATAAGTCTTTATCATCTCTTTGGCTTTCCACAGGGGAGAGTATGGAGTTACCAACGTTGGCAAGCAGTTCCTGACTCTGCTCGATGTTTCCACATACAATGAGAGAGTTTTTGACCACAGTAAGTATCCCTTACATTGCATTCTAATTATGAAGATGATTGAAACAGGATTTCAGTGTCAAAACTGACTTTATCTTCCTGCAGATGTGGCCAACCTCAAGGGTCTGCCAATGGAGGCTGATGAGGACAAGAGCGTTGTTCAGGACAAGGATGCTCCTCTGGCTGTCCTGAGGGAACTGGCCACTCTGTCCAACGGTGAGAAGCGAGCCCACCTCTTCCAGCAGCTTGTGAGCATGGTCCGTGGAATGAAGGCTGAGACCCTGAGCCCTGCTATCCCCGAGGCCCTGAAGGTATCCGGACCCCTGACCTACCAGGTTCTGGCCCAGTGCGGTACCCCAGAGTGCAGCAGTGCCATCATGCAGATCCTCAGGACCTTTGACAACTCTGCCTTTGAGGTTGATGCCATCGTGTTCGCTATGGGACTGGTCCCCAACCCCTCTGCCCTCCTGGTCAACGACATGCTGGCTATGGCACGGTACAAGCAGAGCAAGCCTATCCTGTATGCCCTGAGCAATGTTGTCAAGAGGTAAACAGACATTTTAAAGCAACATATTTTCTAAATTGAACTAAGCAGATGCAGACAATGAAATTCTTATGTTGAATTTCACATTGTGTTCCTCATCAGGTTCTACAAGGCTGAGGGCAAAGTGACCCCTGAGATCGAGGCTGTTGCTGAGTTTGCTGTTGCCCAGCTGGGTGACTGCACCGGTGACAAGGAGCAGAACTTCCTGGCCCTGAGGGTGAATGTTCCATCGCTCCCCTTAGCTTTTTCAGATTTACTCAATCAACAATTTGAATCAGAATAATTCATGTTTGCTTCTTTCTGCTCCCCAGGTTATTGGTAACATGGCTGCAGCCATGGGAGCCGCCAGTCCTGCCCTGAAGTCTGCTATGATCCAGTGTGTAAACGAGCCCGCCGCTTCCTTGGAAGTCCAACAGGCTGCCATTCAGGCATTCAAACAGACCCCTGTCCCTGAGGAGGTAACTCACTCTTATCCTATTAGCTTAAAAATATATATATGGAAACCATCAACTCTTCGTTCACTGCAGTACTGTTATACACATTCTCCTTTACAGGGCAGAGAGGTGCTCATGCAGGTTCTTTTGAATGGTGCTAGCCCCCTGCAGAAGCGTGTTGCTGCCTACCTGGTGCTGATGAAGGACCCCCAGCCTGCTGAACTAGCTCAGCTGGCCGCCGCTCTGCCCATCGAAGAAGACCAGCAGGCCAAGAGCTTTGTCATCTCCCACCTGACTAACATACTGGAATCCACTGCAGCCGAGACACAGGAGTAAGAGAGATATCATCTGCAGTATTTACTGCCTCAGCTAACAGAAATATTCTGTTCGGTTGTTCCCTCCTCATCATAGGTTTGACCATGTAATAAATTATTCCATCCATTACAGGCTGAGACAGAACATTCTTGATGCCCTGCAGGGCAATGAGGTTGGAACTGTCATGGATCCCACCAAGTTCTCCCGCAACTACATGATTGGATCTGTGCAAGGAAATATGCTCTTTGAGGGCACCAGCTATCTGCCCAAGGAAGTCATGCTGGAGATGACCCTGAAGGCCTTCGGCTACAATGTGGACATGATGGAGGTAAAAAATACTATTTAATTTGTTTCCCTGAGCCTTTTATAGAGATTATGTTTTTTTACAGAATATACAATTATTTTTCTATCGGTCTCATGGTGAACATTCTCTTCACTTGTAAGGTTGGCATGGAAGGCAAAGGACTTGAGCCAACTGTTGAGGCTTTGTTCGGAGAGAACGGATTCTTCCCTGACACGGTTCTAAAGATCGTCTACTTCGTTTCTGACAAGATGCCCCTGCAGGTCAATGAGGTCATGAAGAGGATGATGCCCGCTCTGAAGAAAGACAGACTGAAGAGACAGGTATTTAAAACCATACTATGTTCTTCCTCTTTCCTTAAAAAACATTTTAATTAGTGTGATTTTAATCCTAGTTATTTAATTGTAGCATGAGCTAACTGTCTCTTTCCTTGAAAAAAATATTCTGTAGGCTTCCCAGAACATCGTGAGAGAAATCGGCCGCAACCTCAACAGACTGGTCAGGGATCTAAAGGCGCAGGAGTCCCCTGAGGCTATGATTTACCTGAGACTGCTGGGAAATGAACTTGGATACCTGAAGACCAATGAGCTAGAGAAGATGGCCTACTCTGCTGGTCTGATGATTGACAACGTACTCAAGATGTTCCCCACTGATGTATGTACAAAATATGGAAAAAAGCAACACTATCACATCAGATATACATTCATGTTAACTCATCAGGTCAAGAATTACATATCAATGATAAAAAATGTCAACTCAATTTACTATCCAAAATCTGAAATGTACATGTTCCACAGCTGATGAAGGGACTGATGACCAACGCTGACAATGAAGTCTTCGCCCATTACATCTTCATGGATAACGTATTCTTCCTGCCAACTGCCACTGGTGTGCCACTGAAGATTGCCCTGTCTGGTACCTTCACCCCTGGCATCAAGGGAGGACTGCACATTACACCCGACATGGTAAACTTTTCTATTTATTTTCACTGATCTGTTTTCTATTTGTAGTAACCCTAATACATGTGACGTCGGTCAGTCTTTTTGCATATCTATATAATGTACTTGGACTGATCCCATTCCCACAGAGCGAGGTCTCATTCATGCCCTCTGCTGGAATTGAGTTTGTGGCCCGGGTTGGTTCCCACATTCCTGAGTACCTTCTCTCTGGCCTGGAGATGCATACCAGCCTATACCACGAGAGTGGGCTCAGCGCTAAGCTCGTCATGGCTGACAAACAGGTCAAGCTGACCATCCCTGCTCCTCAGGGTCCTGCCAAGCTCATCAGCATCACGTAAGTGTCAGAGTATCATTCAGATAATACCTGATGACCAATATCTATCAGAGCCTAAACTTTCCTTTCCACGACCCCTTTTATAGCAACAAGCTGTTCGAAGTGACCTCTGCTGGAGTGAAACCCATCCCGTCTCTGGTAGAGGACAGAATCAATGTGTCTGAGTGCACTCCATTCTTAGCTGGTATGAAGTACTGCACCACCCTTCAGTACTCTGATGCTAGCTCCCATGACACTGCACCCTACTTCCCCTTTACCGGAGATAGCAAGTAAGTACTAGTTCTATGCAAATACATTTTAACATGCTCCATTTATGTTTTCCTATTTTCAGGTAGAAATTGATCTTAGCCATAACTTTTGGAAATGAAACAATTATTTAGGCTTGCTGTGGAGCTCCACCCCACTGGGGATGTCACTGAATACACGGCCACCATCGGCTACGAACTCCTCAGGGAGGGAGAAGAAGGTCGTCAGAAAGTTGACACTGTAAAGGTGGTCCTGAAGGCAGAAGGTATAGCTAAGTTACAAAATCCCTCTTTTAGAGTAACACAGTCCCTCAATTTCTAACGTACAACCTTTTCCTTGGTGACTAACTAATTCAGTTTATCCTGGACACAGGTGTTGACCCCACTGAGGCCACAGCCACTGTGAAGTACAACAGGAGGAAGAATGTCCTCACCACCGACATCCAGATCCCTGACTTTGACTTGGAGGCCGGAATCAGACTGGGCGTTGTTGATGGCAACACCAAGGGCAAAGGAATACACTCCATCTCCTTTGACCTCATCAACAAGAACATCCCTCAGCTGTCGCTGGTTGGCCGCGCTAAGTAAACTGACAATGCTACCCCACAAAATACTTCCCTGTTTTGGTTTCTTCTGTTTTTCCTTTCTTCCAAATTCCAAATGACTAATTGTTTTCTTTGCAGAATTGAGGCCATGAAGGATGCTATGCTGCAGGTGCAGCTGCTTGTCCCTTCAATCAGGGCTGACGCCACAGTTACAGCAAACGTGAAGCGTGGTGAGGAACTGGAACTTGAGCTTGAGAGTGACATCAAGCTCCCAGAGACCACCTCAGTGCAAAAGATCACCCTAAAATATGGTATGCAGGCTTTCAATATCGCCCAGCATTTTTTACGATAAATTGTTTAGCTTCTTGATCAACTTTAACTGTACGTTTCTGAGAGCTTTGCCAGGCTTTAAATGTCAAGTATCCATGGGAAAGTCATTAAAATGTCATTTAATTTACAATGAATTTCTCCTACTTTGTAGATGATAAGAAGATTGTGGCTGAGGTCAAGTCTGACATGAACTCTGAGATCCAGAACATCCTCCCTCATGCCGAAGCATTCCAGAAGATGGTCAGTGATGTTCTTGATCAGCAGGTGGGCCAGACTGACATGAAGGTCCGTCACATCTTCACCAAGTCTGTAGAGGTATAAAAAATAAAAAAAACTTTCATCTTATGATCACCATTATGTCCTCTCTGAACTTAATATATTACAATATGTACAGTACCAGTCAAACGTTGACACACCTACTCATTTAAGGGTTTTTCTATATTTTTACAATTTTCTACACTGTAGAATAATAATGAAGACATCAAAACTATGAAATAGTTTGTTTAACACCAAAAAGTGTTAAACAAATCAAAATCTATTTTACATTTCAGATTCTTCAAAGTAGCCACACTTAGCCTTGATGACAGCTTTGCTCACTCATGGCATTTTCTCAACCAGCAGTTCCCACAAATTCTGAGCACTTGTTGGCTGCTTTTCCTTCACTCTGCGGTCCAACTCATCCCAAACCATCTCAATTGGGTTTAAGCCCTGTGATTGTGGAGGCCAGGTCATCCGATGCAGCACTCCATTACTCTCCTTCTTTGTAAAATAGCTGCAGAATGCTGTGGTAGCCATGCTGGTTGTGTGCCTTGAATTGTAAATAAATCACTGACAGTGTCACCAGCAAAGCACCCCCACACCTCCTCCTCCATGCTTCACGGTGGGAACCACACATGCGTTCACATACTCTGCAACTCATCAGACCAAATGACAGATTTCCACCGGTCTAAAATCCATTTCTCATGTTTCTTGGCCCAAGCAAGTCTCTTCTTATTGGTGTCCTTTAGTGGTGGTTTCTTTGCAGCAATTCGACCATGAAGGCCTGATTCACTTAGTCGCCTCTGAACAGTTGATGTTGAGATATGTCTGTTACTTGAACTCTGAAGCATTTATTTGGGTTGCAATTTCTGAGGCTGGTAACTCTAATAAACTTTTCCTCTGCAGCAGAGGTAACTCTGGGTCTTCCTTTCCTGTGGTGGTCCTCATGAGGGCGAGTTTCATCACAGTGCTTGATGGTTTTTGCGACTGCTCTTAAAGAAATTTAAAAAGTTCTTGAAATGTTCCGGATTGACTGACCTTCATGCCCTAAAGTAATGATGGACTGCCATTTCTCTTTGCTTATTTGAGCTGTTCTTGCCATAATATGGACATGGTCTTTTACCAAATAGGGCTGTCTTCTTCTGTATACCACCTTCAACTCCCAGCCTTTCCGCTTCGACAACACCATCCGTGCCAGCATTATTCCCTTCGACTTCAATCTTGACGCCATCTTCAATGCTGATGGTGACCTGACCTTGTATGGCAAGCAGAGCGCTCAGCTCTATGGAAAATTCCTTCTTAAAGCACAGCCCCTGGCTTTTGCCAGCTCTCATGAATGCAGAGCTTCTGTCACCCAGCATCTGGACAATGGCTTCCCCCTGGAAACCACAATTGACAACAAGATAGACACACTTCTGACTCCCCAGGAGCAAAGGGCCATACTTAGGATGAAGTCAAAGTTGAACAGCCATGCCCTCAATCAAGAAGTGAGTGCCTACAACAATGCTGAAAGGCTTGGACTGGAGCTGTCTGCAACCCTCCTCACCGGCCTCCTGAACACAGCTGCCAGTGAAGACCAGGAATTCACAATCTCTGGGTTCCTGAAGTATGATAAGAACACTGACAGTCACTTGATTAACCTGCCCTTCCTTAAAAGTTTGCCTGCAATCCTGGAAAACATCAAGATCACTATTGTTAACATGGCAGAGGCTATTCAGAATTACATCAATAGTGATGAGGTCAAGGCTAAGCTTGAGGCTCTGCCCCATCATGTCAGTGACTTTGTTGCCAAACTGAATCTGGAAGACAAGGCTGTCCAGCTCAAACAGAACCTGATTGCCCTCACCAAGGAGTACCCCATCACTCTGGAATACCTAGAGGTCTCCCTTCTGAACCTCAAGATTACAGTTGAAAAACTGCTGATTGGCCTGGCATACAGTATCCAGGGCATTGTTGCTGCCACCAAGGAGATGATTGCGAGTGGCACCCTGTCTGAAACTGTAATTGAGAGACTCAGCCAGGAGCTGAATGCCATCAATGAGGAGTATAAAATCACTACTATGATCGTAGCTGTCATTGATGCTATCGAAGAGCTGATCAAGCAGATTGACATGCAGAAACTGAAGGACAGCAGCATTTCACTCCTTTACGACATGGATGCCCAGTTTGAAATCAAGGCTAAAATTGAAAACACAGTGAGTGAATTAAAGCAGTTCATTGAGACCTTTGACAGAACCAAAACTGTTGAGGATCTGAGAAACTACATTTCCTCCATCAACTTGGAAACTCATGTTGAGCAGCTCATGGAACACCTTCCCACTGAAATGATCAGCAAGATGATTGAGTCTGTCAAGGCAGTGATCCAGGAATTGGACATCATTGGCAAATTGAATGTTTTCCACGCCAAGCTGAGAGGTCTGATTGTCAAGTATGAGGTTGACAAGAAAGTTGAAGCAGTCCTGGAGAAGGTTGTGGGTCTAATTAAGCAGTTCAAAATTGTTGAAACAATTCAGGTCCTTGCTAACAACCTGAAGGCCATCGATATCCCAGGGAAGGTAATGCAGATGCTGGAAGAAACCATCAACTACTTGAAAGCTACTGAGATCAAACAGGTGATTGAACAGCTGAATGAATATCTTGACTCTGTTGTCCAGCAGCTGAGGTCATTTGATTACAATGCCTATGTGGATGAAACCAACCAGATGATTGCTGAATACACTGCTCATGTAAACGAGCTGATCAAGGCACTTGAGATCCCACAGAAACTTCAGGCTTCAAGAGAATTTGTCAACTTTTTTGTGTCATCTGCACTTAACTACATTGAACATCTGAGGAAAATCAAGGTTGCAGACATGATCAAAACAGTGAAGGACATGGTCGACCATGCCATCCTTAATGACCTTAAGGCAATTTCTGAGAGGCTAAAGCAGAGAATCACCGATATGGACCTTAGAAATGATATCATCTCATACCTGCAGCAGGTGAGCGAACACTACACCAAGGTCATCACTGTCATAAATGAGGTGTACGGCAATGTGATTGAGGTGATCCAGAAGTTTGCTGGTGAACAACAAATTGTCAGCGAGGTCAAGCAGATAATTGAGGGAGTTGTTACTGGACTGAAGACAGCTGAGCTGGACTTCCCTTCATTCACCATCCCTCTCACTGACCTGGTCATACCCTCCATGAAGGTCAACCTGGAGAAGCTTCAGGAGATTGAAATTCCAACACAGTTGGATATCCCTGAGTTCACTATCCTGGGTTTCCACACAGTGCCAGCCACCACCGTTTCCGTTGATGATATCAAGCAGAAGGTCACAGAGCTCATAGATTTTATTGTCAACTTTGAGATCCAGAATCTTAATTTGGATGTTTTCTTCGGAGACCTGACCATGAGCTACCTGCCAACCCTACCTGACATTACCCTCCCAGAGATTACATTCCCAGAGTTCTCCTTCCCTGTCCTACCTAAGGTGGCCGCAGAGAAGCTCCTAGAGATTCCAACTCTCCAGATCCCTAAGATCAAGCTCCCTGCCATTCCCAGTGAGATCAGTGTCCCTTGCTTTGGCAAGCTCTATGGTGAGATCAAAGTCAGCACCCCCATCTACAGCATTAGGACCTCTGCTGAGCTCCAGAACTCTACTGACAGTGAGGAGACTCCTCAGCTCACTGCTTTCCTAACCTCCCAGGCCATATCTCCCATTTTTGAGATATTCAGCTACAACCTGGACTCCACTGCTCGCGTTGCCATCCCCAAGTTTAACCGTGTGATAGTTGCAGAGACCCTTAAGTTTACCCACACTGCACTTGCAGTCGAACACCAGGCATCAGTGACCCTCTACCGCCTTGGAGCCCAGGCCTCAGCTAAGACCACAGTCAAGGCAACCACTGCACACTACACGGCTGACATTGTCAATAATGCCTTCTTTGCCACATTGGGTGGTATGTCTGCATCTGTGGACACTACCTACAACCACCAGATCAATATCCCAATCCTTGGCTTCACCAATGGAGCCTCTGTGACCCAAAAGGCTGTTGCCCGCCTGGAGGACACAACAATCACTCTGACCATTGGAAATGATGGTGCTATCAAGTCCAACTCTCACAAGGGCACACACAAGTGTGACCTTCACTTCGCCATCAGTCCCAGCACTACTAAGCTGACAATCTCCGCTGACTCCGACACTGCCCTTCTGAAGATGAAGCAGACCATGAACGCTGATGCAGTCATTCTCAGTCACATCACATTTGAGGCCCGCTCTGAGGCAGAAGGCCCAGCCATCAAGAACAGCCTTCTGGTGGCATCTGGAAATGCCAATTTGGGAGATATGAAGGTCGAACTGAAGGCAAACCATGACACAGAGCTTGTTGGAGATCTCAGTGGAATCCTGTCAAACTCACTCACCGTTAAGATTCATCCTATTGAAGTTGTCTTTGACTTCCAAAACAAGGGAAACACCAAGCTCAGCTTCAACGAGGCACTGATGGCCAAGATTGATCTCCAGAATGACTACTCTGCCATCATCAAGCCTGAAGCTCAACAGATCAACACTGTGGCTCTTGCCCGTTTCAACCAGTACAAATACTCCTACAACTTCACTATTGACAACAACAAAAAGGAGGCTGGTATATTTGCTACTGTCAACAGTGAGGCTAATCTTGAATTCCTGACAAACCCCTTCAGCATCCCTGAGATTGATCTGCCCTTCATTAACTTGCACATTCCAGCCATCAGCGATCTGAACCTGTATGAGCATACTGGCTTGAAGAACATCTTGACCACCACTGAGCAGTCTCTTGATGTTGATTCCAAGATCCTGTACCAGAAGAGTCATTTTCACTCTCTGGGCAACCTGATCACCGAACTCTCCCTGAAGTCACCCATCTTCAATCTGAATGCCAATGCTGGACTTTACACTGAGGACGACCTTGTGTTCCGTCTCAGAGCTACCACAGCCTCCGTTTTTGAGGCGCTTAAGACCAAGCTTGATGGCACCACCAGTTTGACCACCAAAAGAGGACTTAAGCTGGCCACTGCCCTGTCCTTGGAGAATGCCCACATTGAGGGAAACCATGACAGCACTTTCAGCCTAAGCACCGACAACCTGGAAGCTGCGGTGTCTGTGGCTACCATTGCAAAGATTGACCTGCCCATCTTCAACCTAGAAGCCAATCAGAAACTTGTTGCAGACACCAAGACCAAGCCAAATGCTGCCTCTACATTGAAGCTGAAAGGTGATTTCAACCTACCCCTTATCAAAGCAATTGGCAAGGCAGAGGCTGACCACAGCCTGAAGCTAGAGGGAACCCTTGAGTACATATCTGTGGAGTCATCCATCAAGGGCACCATTGATGGCACAATCCTGGAATACAATGCTGTTTTGGGAGCTCTGCACAATGAAGCTAACATCTACCTGAATGCTGATGGCCTACGCTCCACCTCAAAGATCATTGCCAATGCCAAACTCAGCAACGGTGAGACAACTATCCTGGAAATGGATGTGGATGAGAATCTGGCTGTTGAGGCATCCGTGAGCCGTGTGTATGCAGTGCTGAAATTCGCCAGCAACAATGAAGCCAATGTGATTACCTTCAACACCAAAGGAAAGCATGTAGCCCAGGCTACCATTGACTTTGCACCATTGACATCACTGACTGCTGATGTTGAGATTAACATGTCTCAGCCAAGCAACATGGGTGACATTTCCCTTTTTGAGAAGACTGCTGTCGAGCTGACATGTACCAAGCAGAAGATCTCTACCACTGCCAAGATAGCCACCCCTGTGTATACGACAAATCTGGCAGCTGAGTTGAAGGGTGATGCCCCTGTCTTCAAGGCTGAACTGAAGTCATCTGCTACCTCTGTCATCAACTTCCTGGATTACGACGTGGATGGTAAAATTATAAAAATGTCCTCCATAATGTCATTATTTGATGCAATATAATTGTATTTGAGGAAATTGAAACTGCCTCAACAGCTTCCTTCACTGCAAGCTTTGAGAACGAAGCCCTGAGCGTGAATGGCAAGGCTGTCCTTAACCATGCAGACCTGACCATGGACATTCAGAATGTGATTACCCAGGCTATGAGGTGAAGTAATACTTTTAAACAGGCTGATTTCAATGCATAATACATATTGAAACAAATTATTTAGGCTTGTTAGCACAATGTTAATCAAACCATTACAAACATTTAGCAATTTGAAGATACCTGAATATGTATTAGTATGGTTTGATTTGTCATTTGTGCATTTCAGGAAGAAGCGTCAAGAGGAGGGAAGGTAAATACTCAATGTACCTTCAATTCACATCAATCTAGAACTATTGCATGAGCAAATAAAGTCTACATCTTTTGACCTTCTACTACACACATGTATTACATGAAGTTATAAACTGGATGGTTCGAGCCCGGAATGCTGATTGGCTGAAAGTTGTGGTATATCAGACCATATACCATGGTATGACAAAACATTTATTTTTATTACTCTAATTGCGTTGGTAACCAGTTTATTATAGCAATAAGGAACCTTGGGGGTTTGTGATATATTGGCCATATACCACACCCGACTCGGGCCTTATTGCTTAATTAAACTATGAATGAATAGACAGTAACTGATCACACTGTTTTTCTTCCACTTCTTAGTGTCTCCCGTCACACCCTGAATGTGGACATCACCAGCCCAACCTTCACTGATGTGAACTTCCGCTATGCTGCCCGCAGAGATGGCGTCAGTGCTTCCATCTCTACTCCGTCCACTGGGTTCTTGGGTCTTCAGCTCCAGGGCAGGATCCCATCTCAGCTGAGCACTAGACTCTACAGCCGTTATGCTGTGAGTTTCTTTTCATTTCATTCATCTTAAAATACTCAATACTTGTGTCCCTATACACAAGTCAAATAAATGTCACCCTATTGTACAGGTAAATTGAAATGTGTTGTGTTTCTCCTATATCTAACAGTCTGCCCCTGAGGATGATGTTGACATCTTGGTCATCAGAGCTACTGCTAAGGATGTCGATAAGATAAAACTACAGGTTGCCTACAACATGAAGGCTCCCCACGACATGCTCCTGGGTCTGAAGGAGAGACTCCCTGCCATCACATCCACCCTGAACAGCTTCTCTAACAAGTATGAGATCTTCGGGCACGTGGAGGGGCTGAAAAGCTCCATCATCAACCTCATTGAGGAAGCCTACACTGCTGCTAACAGCCACGCAGCTGAGCTGAGCCAGCTGTCAATCCTCTTCAGGAACACTGTTTTCGAGTTCCAGAAAACCATCCAGGTCTTCCTGGATGCTGCCATTAAGTTCCTTAGGGAGACAGAGTTCAAGCTCCCTGGCTCTGAGGAAATTACCACCCTGCCTGAGGTCCTCAAGCAGCTGACCACCAGCATTGCCACTATGGTTGAGCAGGCCATCCAGATGCTCATAGACAGCGCAGAGGCCTCCTTCAATGCTCTGGTCGATATGATCAGCGACATCCAGGTCACTATGCCAATCGGTGATGTGATGACTGGAGCCCAGATTATAGATAACATGAAGCATGCTCTTGCCCAGCTTGTGGGTCTGGTGAAGCATTTGGAGAGCCTTGACATGGTCCTGGAGAAGCTTGGCGAGACCCTGAAGGTTATTGTTGAGAAGGCCCGGGAGTTTGTTGACACTCTGAAGTCTGACTACCTGGATGCCGTCGCTATCTACTTCAACGCTCTGTACAATAACCTTGTCGGCGTGATCAAGACCGTCCTGGACCAAGTCAATACTGTGTTGAACATGGAGCAGGTGAACTTAGCAATTGAACACATCGCTGACATGGTTCTGTCTGTGGTTAACCAACTCAACCTCGCCATCACTGGTCTTCTGCAGCAGGCTTCTGAGGAAGCCCAGGCTTTCATCAAAGTTAGCGGTGGAAGGCTTGAGATTGAGCTTCCCTTTCCCTTCCACCAGTGAGAACCTCACAGACTGAACCCTGAGTCTAACACTACAATGTGTTTAACATTATGCTATTCTGAGGCACAGGGCTGGGAACGTACCTCAAACAAGTATTTCAGCACGTCTTTAAAGCCTTTAGGTAAACATGCAGCTATTATTTGATCATTTTTGTGTAAATGACAATTGGTACACTTACCAACATAAAAATGAAATACTGTTGAGTCCTATTTCCCTATCTGTCTGTACCATACAAGATGCAATATGAGAGTACAAAATAAATAACATTTATACAGCATTATGTTTGATTTATATTTTTCCACCTGCTATGTGTATGTTTTGAGATCCTCAGTATTTTAACAACAAGCATTCCATTAGTGATGCAAATGAGTGATGCGAACCATAGACAGTATTAATATTGATAAGACTGACTTTCTTTCAGTGTTGAGAGATTTTTAGACATAGCCCAAATATAACTTCTAAAATGAGCAAAGTGGAAAGCCTATATGAATAATATAAGATCCCTTGCTGAACTTTAAAACCAACCGATATTATGGAATCACAGGACACAAACTCTGGCTCAAACACATCATTGAGTATCGAATACTTGTACATGGAATGCTATCAAAACTACCCTCCTATTTCAAATACTTTTTTTCATTTCTGATCTGATTGTAATCCTAACCTGTTTATGGATCTCCAAGGGATGCAAAGTACATATTACATACTGTAACATAGAGCACTACTCAAATGAAGGGCTGATGTATGCTGCTGGTCACCTTAACACGGCACGTTTAGTGGCTGTGATGTCTTGCCTTGTTAAGAACAAATTCTATCCTGTGTAGAATGACATTGAGATAAATGTACTCTGGTTGACTAGTCACTAAGGAATCACTCGGGGAGAAATGCATTTCACATTTTCTACAACACCCTTAGGGTATTCAGGCTCAGAGCAGTAAAGGGTAACATCACGTCAGTAGGTAGCTAGTTTAAGTGTGAACAATTTGGAGGATATGGGCTGTTCTACACTACTGAAATAATTGGGACATAAGTATGTGACTGTGTATAGTGTGCAGCTTTCTTTATTTTTCATAAGTTTGTGTAACTTTTCCGTTCATAAGCACCTCTTTAATTATTTAGTGTGGGCGTCAAAAAGCAAGGAGGACAAAGACACTCTTCTTGTAATTAAAATGCCTTTATTGGGGTGGAATGTCCAATGGAACAAAATGTTTACAACTTTTCAGCATGTCTATCTTTCGTCCAGGAGTAATGCAATGATTGAAAAAACAACATGGCTTGTCATGGGAACAAACTACAGAACAAACAGTATTTCAACCATGACTGGTGAGGGAGTGGCTACTCACAACATATTATGGTCATCGGTGGACAATTATCAAAGGCAATATAATTTCAAGGTAGAAATTAAATACATGTGAATATTAAAAGGTAGACTCAGCAAGATATTGAGATGAGTGAGATGCAAGACTTCATTCTCACACAGTCACACACAGTATCTGCGCATGGGCACGGGTTCGCTTCATGCTGTTCACAGATTGGTATCCACGACACCGAAACAGCAGAGAAGTTGAGCCTCACGCTTCAACGCTCTTAGTTGTTGTGGAAATTAACCCACTATCCTGTTTACATTTAAATCACTGAGTCTACCTTTAAAGCTGGAATCCTTAATCAGTGGAACAGCAGAATACGCAGAATACGCATGATTGAACAGCAGAAAATGTACTGTACGGGAGACTGAAAAGATTTGGTATGGGTCCCCAGATCCTCAAAAAGTTATACAGCTGCACCATCGAGAGCATCCTGACCGGTTACATCACCGCCTGCTCTGGCAACTGCTCAGCATCCGACAGAGGGTAGTGCGTATGGCCAGTACATCACTTAGGCCAAGCTTCCTGCCATCCAGGACCTATATACTAGACGGTGTCAGAGGAAGGCCCAGAAAATGGTCAAAGACTCCAGTCACCAAAGTCATTGACTGTTCTCTCTGCTACCGCACTGCAAGTGGTACCGTAGAGCCAAGTCTAGGTCCAAAAGGCTCCTTAACAGCTTCTACCCCCAAGCCATAAGACCAGCATGTCAATACTTCTTACAAAAAAAAGTAGTGATGAAGTCAATCTCTCCTCTACTTTGAGCCATGAGAGACTGACATGCATATTATTAATGTTAGCTCTCCGTTTACATGTAAGGACCAGCTGTGCTGCCCTGTTCTAAGCCAATTGTAATTTTCCTAAATCTCTCTTTGTGGCACCTGACCACACAAAACTAGGGCCTGTGTTGTTAAGTCAGAGCAGCGCTTTATTATGGACAGACTTCTCTCCATCTTAGCTACTGTTGCATCAATATGTTTTGACCATGACAGTTTACAATCCAGGATTACTCAAAGCAGTTTAGTCATCTCAACTTGCTCAATTTCCACATTATTCATTACAATATTTACTTGAGGTTTAGGGATTAGTGAATGACTTGTCCTAAATACAATCCTTTTAGTTTTGGAAATATTTAGGACTTACTTACTGTATTACTTGATAACCATTCTGAAAATGACTGCAGCTCTTTGTTAAGTGTTGAAGTAATTTAATTTGCTGTTGTAGCTGACGTGTAAAGTCTTGAGTCATCCGCGTACATACACACCGGCCAGAGACATGTCAATAGTAAAGACTGAAAAAAGTAAGGGGCTTAGACAGCTGCCCTGAATTATGCTTGAGAGACTTCCATTAAAGAACACCCTCTTTATTCTGTTGGACAGGTAACTCTTTATCCACAATATAGCAGGGGGTGTAAAGCCATAAAACATACGTTTTTCCAGCAGCAGACTATGCTCGATAAGGTCAAAAACCGTACTGAAGTCTAACAAAACACCTCCTACAATCTTTTTATGATAAATTTCTCTCATCTGATCATCAGTAATTTGTGTAAGTGCCATGCATGTTGAATGAGCTTCCTTATCAGCGTGCTGAAAGTCTGTTGTCAATTTGTTTACTGTAAAAAAAATAATGTATCTGGTCAAACACAATTTTTTCCAAACGTTTACTAAGGGTTGGTTACAGCCTGATTGGTAGGCTATTTGAGCCAGTAAAGGGGGCTGTACTATTCTTGGGGTAGTGAGTAGCTAAATTACTTTTGCTTCCTGCAGGACTGAGGGCACACACTTTTTTGGCTTAGATTGAAGACAAACAATGACAAGCCACCAAGGTCTGACAACTTGGATGGAAAATTATAGCGGACGATATTGCCACTCATATTCGCTATTATCCTCAGTAATTTTCCATCTATGTTGTCAGACCCAGGTGGCTTGTCATTGTTGATAGACAATCAGTGGCGATTTTAGCATGATTATCTTGGTGAGGCAAACTCAAATAATGGGGGGATATACATTAACTGGACTATAACGGTGAAAAACGGTGCCCACAAACTATTAGGGCCTACATAAAGCTGTCCCAACACCTTACCACTGCTACACCTGGCTATCAGTGGAGCCTTGTATGGCAGTGAAACAGGTCATTAAAATCAAATCAAATGTATTTATATAGCCCTTCTTACATCAGCTGATATCTCAAAGTGCTGTACAGAAACTCAGCCTAAAACCCCAAGCAGCAAGCAATGCAGGTGTAGAAGCACGGTGGCTAGGAAAAACTCCCTAGAAAGGCCAAAACCTAGGAAGAAACCTAGAGGAACCAGGCTATGTGGGGTGGCCAGTCCTCTTCTGGCTGTGCCGGGTGGAGATTATAACAGAACATGGCCAAGATGTTCAAATGTTCATAAATTACCAGCATGGTCAAATAATAGTAATCACAGTAGTTGTCGAGGGTGCAACAAGTCAGCACCTCAGGAGTAAATGTCAGTTGGCTTTTCATAGCCGATCATTAAGAGTATCTCTACCGCTCCTGCTGTCTCTAGAGAGTGGAAACCAGCAGGTCTGGGACAGGTAGCACGTCCGGTGAACAGGTCAGGGTTCCAAAGCCGCAGGTAGAACAGTTGAAACTGGAGAGGCAGCATGACAAGGTGGACTGGGGACAGCAAGGAGTCATCATGCCAGGTAGTCCTGAGGCATGGTCCTAGGGCTCAGGTCCTCCGAGAGAGAGAGAGAAAGAAAGAAAGAAAGAAAGAAAGAAAGAAAGAAAGAAAGAAAGAGAGAAAGAGAGAATTAGAGAGAACATACTTAAATTCACACAGGACACTGGCAAAGACAGGAGACTGACCCTAGCCCCCCCGACAAATAAACTACTGCAGCATAAATACTGGAGGCTGAGACAGGAGGGGTCAGGAGACACTGTGGCCCCATCCCAATGATACCCCCTGGACAGGGCCAAACAGGCAGTATATAACCCCACCCACTTTGCCAAAGCACAGCCCCCACACCACTAGAGGGATATCTTCAACCAGCAACTTACCATTCTGAGACAAGGTCGAGTATAGCCCACAAAGATCTCCGCCACGGCACAACCCAAGGGGCGGCGCCAACCCAGACAGGAAGATCACGTCAGTGACTCAACACACTCAAGTAACGCACACCTCCTAGGGACGGCATGGAAGAGCACCAGTAAGCCAGTGACTCAGCCCCTGTAATAGGGTTAGAGGCAGAGAATCCCAGTGGAGAGAGGGGAACCGGCCAGGCAGAGATAGCATAGCAAGGGCGGTTCGTTGCTCCAGAGCCTTTCCATTCACCTTCACACTCCTGGGCCAGACTACACTCAATCATATGACCTACTGAAGAGATGAGTCTTCAGTAAAGACTTAAAGGTTGAGATCGAGTCTGCATCTCTCACATGGGTAGTCAGACCATTCCATAAAAATGGAGCTCTATAGGAGAAAGCCCTGCCTCCAGCTGTTTGCTTAGAAATTCTAGAGACAATTAGGAGGCCTGCCTACGGCAGGACCAAATCGGAAAGATAGGTAGGAGCAAACCCATGTAATGCTTTGTAGGTTAGCAGTAAAACCTTGACATCAGCCCTTGCCTTAACAGGAAGCCAGTGTAAGGAGGCTAGCACTGGAGTAATAAGATCAAATATTTGGTTCTAGTCAGGATTCTATCAGCCATATTTAGCACTAACTGAAGTTTATTTAGTGCTTTATCCGGGTAGCCAGAACGTAGAGCATTGCAGTAGTCTAACCTAGAAGTAACAAAAGCATGGATTAATTTTTCTGCATCATTTTTGGACAGAAAGTTTCTGATTTTTGCAATGTTACGTAGATGGAAAAAAGCTGTCCTTGAAACAGTCTTCATATGTTCGTCAAAAGAGAGATCAGGGTCCAGAGTAACGCTGAGGTCCTTCACAGTCTTATTTGAGACGACTGTTCAATAAATACAACCAGTGCAACCACTGCATGAACAGTGCACGGAAACAGTTTGGACAGGTTGTCACAACCTCCAACACTGAGTATCAAAAAAAACATTTAATGAACTGTAAAACCGACCGCCCAAGTCAACATAGCTATTGTTGGAGCGCCATAGCCAGCTGTAATGAACACGAGGGAGAAGAGAGCTGGTTTCAAGCGCAGGGCGCAGCAGGTGTTTAATGTAAAGGACCACAGGAGGAGGCAGGTTGCTGGGTCCAGGGGCAGGCAGCAGGTCATACACAGGAGGAGGCAGGTAGCTGGGTCCAGGGGCAGGCAGCAGGTCATACACAATGGGTCCAAAAGGCAACAGTACAGGCAGGGAAAATGCTAGTAACGTCGTCCGTGAGATCAGGCAATATGTAAATAACAGGAAATCCGATAGGCTAAGGTACATGAATGGAATAGGCTAAAGGGGTCGTTAGTGAGGCAGGCAAAAACTATCATACACAGGAGGAGTAAATTACAGGAAAAACAGAGCTCCAAAGAGAAGTGTGTCAAAAACAAAAAAATACCCCACAAAGAAGGGGTGCAAAGAACTGAACTAAATAGTGTGTGATAATGACATTCAGGTGTGTGAACAGGTCATCAGAATCCGGGTGATTGGGATCTGGAGAGTGAGCTGCATTCAGGGGCTCTAAGTGTATGAGAGTGTGAGTTGGAAGCAGACGTTACACCAGCTAGCTAACATAGCATCCCTCTCTGTTTCAGCACGCTAAGCTAGCTAGTTCCATTCGCTAGCAAAGTGAAAAAAATACACATAAACATAGCTATGTCTCTCTCTCTCTTTTAACCTCGTTTCTCCTTTTTAAATAAATACATTTGTTAAAAACTGTTCAACTATTGTCTTTCTCTCTACTCACCACATTTTATGCACTGCAGTGCTAGCTAGCTGTAGCTTATGCTTTCAGTACTAGATTCATTCTCTGATCATTTGATTGGAACAAAGAATTAACAAAAAGTATGAAAATGTATGCACTGTTGTTAAATTATTAAAATGTCAAATGTAAATGGACATGTCAGTTCATGCTACAAGACCTCTGATAGGTTGGAGGATGTCTTCCAGAAGTTGTCATAACTACTGGGTAAGTCAATGGAAGGGAGTGAGAACCATGAGTCAATGTACCCAGAGGATGACGGAAAGTAGCTGTCCTCCACCCACACCATGGTGCTACCCAACAGAGTACTTACTGTTGAAGCTACTGTAGACCTTTGTTGCAAAACAGTGGGTTTTTTATCAATTATTTGGTGATGTGAATATATTTAGTATAGTTTTAATTTGGGGAATAAAACCGAAAATATAATTGAAAATGGGGATGACACATTTCAAGTTTCCATATTTAATCTGAATGAATGCCATACTTTCCTCAGGCCCTAACACTCAGTCTTGAGTATTAAAAGTATCTCGTTTGTGGGGAGTACAACTCGCTGGCGAAGCTAGAAGGATGCCATCATGCAGGGCAAGCTAGTGATTTAAAATCAGTACTCTATATGGGGACAACCAGTTCAATTTATTAATGTTGATAGTGACAGAAGAATAGAAACTAACTAAATTAATTGTTGCAATGTGCCCTTGTGCACATTAGTCTGTTGGTAGCTCTGGCAGTTTATGAAACCATTAGGTCAACAGGAGAATAACTTCCATTTGTTCTAATTATTAG
This sequence comes from Oncorhynchus mykiss, assembly GCF_057628025.1. NCBI lineage: Eukaryota > Metazoa > Chordata > Actinopteri > Salmoniformes > Salmonidae > Oncorhynchus > Oncorhynchus mykiss. The sequence continues at coordinate 12,665,528 of NC_143029.1, forward strand.
CTTTGGTTAAACAGGGCGAAAATGATCTTATCCGTGATGCAACCTGTTCTGCAGCCTTGTGAAGCACATGTGCATCAAGTACAGAAAATGCAGGCAAAAACAACACATGGCAAAACGCATGTGCATCTGGTGGACATATGGCAGTAGTCACATTGTTTCTGACACCTATATCAGAATCACATAGTTCTTACCTTTCTGAAAGTAATATGCATGTGTTTGTAGGACTTATAGTTTTGAATCCGAAATGCACTTTATGAGGGTAGTGTTATGTATGGTACAGCGGTGCTGTACATTAGGGTCTACGACAGTGTGCTGCTTTACGGATGAATGGGTTATGAGAATGAGTGGCATATGTCATTAAGAGAGAGAGTGATGTACAATGTGAAACCGTGCAGATGTGCGTTCTTCTACAGCTAAACTAGATATAATATTGGCAACGACGCCAGCACCATTCCTCGCCTTGAAATAACTGGCTTGATAAGTTAACACTTATCTCGAAGCTATGGACTGTTCCATCACTGACTCCGTACAGAGCGACTGAGGATTTTCAGAGCGCTTGGATCGGCTCCAACATTCTGCTGCAGTCAGCCTCCTACTGAACCACTTTGCCGGGAAAAAGCGAGTGCTTCTCCGACGCTACCGGCTATAGAAAATAAATCAATGGCCGGGTGAGTCCATTCAAAGCTACGTGGCTATTCTGAGGGTATATATGGGACACTTCAGAACGAGATCAGCTGATAGAGGGGACGTTATGTGAAAAGACAAGGCGGGAGAAGCAGCTTTTGGAATCAAATAATTTACAAGTTGATGGAGCTATTCAAACAGCACTCCAGTTTGAAGCAGCGTTGGAATGCTCAACAATGCTGACAGACAGCTCTGCAGTATACACTCGTCCCCCAGCCATTCACACAGCAGCTTCAGACCGAGCATGCGCACTACAACGATCACGCGCTGTGCACGCCGTCCTACATAGATAGCTGCATGGACACAGACACCAGCATCAGTGATGCCAATTTAGCAATTTTGTTGCTAGATTTAGCAACTTTTTTTTCAAACAGCACGTAGCAACAAATTTAGCTACTTTTAAAAATGTATTTTGAACTTTTAGCAACTTTTGAAAAGTGGCTAAAATGCACGCATTGTCCCTCTAAATGACACAAAAACTTTTTTTGAACAGAACTTACAACATCAATCAACATGTCTCAATACAAATTGTACAGCCAGAAGAACAGAAAAGAGTGGGTCATTTAGCAACTTTTAGCAACAAATCAACCTGCCTCTAGCAACTTACCCTGAAAATTGGTTGGCAACACTGACCAGCATGCCCATACAGCAGGCACACAGACAAACAAACAGAAATGGCTGTGGCAACTGTGGGGCTAGCTCTCACAATTCAAGGGCTTCAAACTGCCCAGCCCATGGGAAAACATGCAAGAACTGTTCAAAATACAATCACTTTGCAAAATGTGCCATTCTGCTCCAGCTTTTAGCCACATTCAGAACAGGCACTTATTTTCATCTCACTCTCAACATGAACACACTGAAATCCGAACTGTCTCCACCAACCATGTGACATTCAAGACATGTACTGTGCAGCTCGGTGAGGTGGGTTTGCCTTTGCTACCGGATACTAGCACTGTGGTGTCGTTGCTCAACCTTGCCACTTACTACAAGTCTTTCCGTCACCTACCACTCCAACAGCACTCCACTGCCCTGTGTGGGTATGGTAGATCCAAGATAGACATTGCAGATGTAGCGGATGTGAAATTGCTAGCTAGTTAGCGGTGGTGCGCGCTAGTGGTGTTTCAATCGTTGACGTTACTTGCTCTGAGACCTTGAAGTAGTGGTTCCCCTTGCTCTGCAAGGGCCGTGGCTTTTGTGGAGCGATGGGTAACGATGCTTCGAGGATGACTGTTGACGTGTGCAGAGCGTCCCTGGTTCGCGCCCAGGTCGGGGCGAGGGGACGGATGTAAAGTCTATACTGTTACACAGGCACCCTTCAGGTCCCAGTGCACTACGGCGCCAAGCATCTACCATCATTCACGTTTCAAAGTGGGGTGTCAACCTCCTGGGCCTTGACCTCTTCACAGGCTTGGGGTTCACACTGAGAGATGACAGTGGGCCGGCTATCCACCAACTGACCGCACAATTTCATGGCTCCAGGGTCTTCACGAAGCTCGACCTGCGTCAGGTTACCTTCAGGTGCCCTTCCACCCAGCCAGCAGAGACCTCACGGCCTTTGTCATACATGCTGGCGTGTTCAGATACACACGCATGCCTTTTAGACTTAGCTCCGTTAGGTGTCTTAGTCAACCTCCAGGTTAATGGACTGAACTGGCTAGTTTGGAGAGTCATTGTTTACCTCTTCTGTTAAAGGGTTAACTTTTCTTTCATGTATCACTCAAGGTTCTTGCCCTATGGACATTTTTATATATGGTACCAGTCCCTGGTTTTGGAAAGGGGGGGAAATGTTATGTATGGTACGACGTGCTGGACGTTATGGCTTACAACAGTGTGCTGCTTTATGGATGAATGGGTTGTGAGAATGAGTGGCACGTGTCATTAAACGAGAGTGATATACAGTGCCTTACAAAAGTATTCATCCCCCTTGGCGGTTTTCCTATTTTGTTGTATTACAACCTGTAATTTAAATTGATTTTTATTTGGATTTCATGTAATGGACATACACAAAATAGTCCATATTGGTGAAGTGAAATGAAAAATATAACTTGTTTAAAAAAAACGAAAAGTGGTGCGTACATACACCCCCTTTGTTATGAAGCCCCTAAATAAGATCTGGTGCAACCAATTACCTTCAGAAGTCACATAATTAGTTAAATAAAGTCCACCTATGTGCATTCTAAGTGTCACATGATCTCAGTGTAAGTATATACCTGTTCTGAAAGGCCCCAGAGTCTGCAACACTATTAAGCAAGGAGCACCACCAAGCAAGCGGCACCATGAAGACCAAGGAGCTCTCCAAACAGCTCAGGGACAAAGTTGTGGAGAAGGACAGATCAGGGTTGGGTTATAAAACATTTTACCAAACTTTGAACATCCCACAGAGCACAATTTAAATCCATTTTTAAAACATGGAAAGAATATGACACCACCACAAACCTGCCAAGAAGGGGCCGCCCACCAAAACTCACGGACCAGGCAAGGAGGGTATTAATCAAGAGGCAACAAAGAGACCAAAGATAACCCTGAAGGAGCTGCAAAGCTCCGCATCGGAGATTGGAGTATCTGTCCATAGAACCACTTTAAGCCGTACACTTCACAGAGCTGGGCTTCTACGGAAGAGTGGCCAGAAAAAAAGCCATTGCTTAAAGAAACAAATAAGCAAACAGGCATGTGGGAGACTCCGCAAACAAATGGAAGTAGGTACTTTGGTCAGATGAGACTAAAATTGAGCTTTTTGGCCATCAAGGAAAACAAATGTCTGGCACAAACCCAACACCTCTCATCACCCCGAGAACCTCATCCTCACAGTGAAGCATGTGGTGGCAGCATAATGCTGTGGGGATGTTTTTCATCGGCAGGGACTGGGAAACTGGTCAGAATTGAAGGAATGATGGATAGTGCTAAATACAGGGAAATTCTTGAGGGAAACCTGTTTAAGTCTTCCAGATATTTGAGACTGGGACGGAGGTTCACCTTCCAGCAGGACAATGACCATAAGCATACTACTAAAGCAACACTCAAGTGGTTTAAGGGGAAACATTTAAATGTCTTGGAGTGGCCTAGTCAAAGCCCAGACCTCAATCCAATTGAGAATCTGTGGTATGACTTAAAGATTGCTGTACACCAGCAGAACCCATCCAACTTGAAGCAGCTGGAGCAGTTTTACCTTGAAGAATGGGCAATAATCCCAGGGGCTAGATGTGCCAAGCTTATAGAGACATACCCCAAGAGACTTGTAGCTGTAATTGCTGCAAAAGGTGGCTCTACAAAGTATTGACTTTGGGTGGGTGAAAAATTATGCACGATCAAGTTTTCAGTTTTTTTGTCATATTTCTTGTTTGTTTCACAATAAAAACAAATTAAAAATTGCATCTTCAAAGTGGTAGGCATGTTGTGTAAATCAAATGACACAAACCCCCCCAAAAATCCATTTTAATTCCAGGTTGTAAGGCAACAAAATAGGAAAAATGCCAAGGGGGTGATTACTTTCGCAAGCCACTGTATAATGTGAAACCGTTCAGATGTGCGTTCTTCTACATCTAAGCTAGATATAACAGGCAGCATACAATATTATGGGTCATTTAGAAAATGCCACCAGAGGTCATCAGAGTTTGAGGTTTTAAGAAAGTGATTGAGCCCAATGCTACTTCCTTGTAAAAATGCATGTAGGTACAGTTTGAAAAAAAGTACCCAAAAGTCATACTTGAGTAAAAGTTAAGTCACCCAGGAAAATACTACATGGGTAAATGTCTAAAAGTATTTGTTTTTAAATATACTTAAGTATCAAAAGTAAAAATATAAAATATTTCCAATTTCTTATATTAAGCAAACTGGACAGCAATATTTTCTTGTTTTTTAAATGTATGTATAGCCAGGGGCACACTCCAACACTCATAATTTACAAACGAAACATGTATGTTTAGTGAGTCCATCAGATCAGAGGCAGTAGGGATGTCCAGGGATGTTCTCTTGATAATTGTGTGAATGGACAATTTTCCAGTCCTGCAATGCTTTCAAAATGTAACGATTACTTTTGGGTATCAGGGAAAATGTATGAAGAAAAAGGGACATTGCTAAAGAAAATAAATGTAGTGAAGTAAAAGTTGTCCAAAATATAAATATTAAAGTACAGACACCCCAAAAAACGACTTAAGTAATACTTTAAAGTATTTTTACTTAAGTACTTTACACCACTGTGTTGGTAGTTGTGTTGTTGTGTGTTTGTTCTGATGTTGTTTTGTTTGTTTGTTTATTTGTTGTTGGTGGGGTTTTTTGGGAGGAGGGGTGCTAGGAGAGGGGGAGGAACATTTTTCAAGTGTTGCCACAACAGCAGTTGTGCAAAGTGTTCATGCCAACACAAATGAACGGTATAATACATTTTAATTCAAAATGATGCCTACAACCCATGTTCAACCCTAGTCTGTATGGGACCAACAGTATGTCCCTTCTGTGTGTCCCTTTCTGAGCTCCTTGGTCTATTTTAAACGCTTAATGTAGGCATAAACCTATTGTTAATGTTGCCTAATCACTCATGTAGTCATTGTTCATGCCTAAAAGAGTACCATTAAATAAAAAGGCTTTGTATCAGCACAAACTTGATCACCTCTAGTTTTCAATTTGCCATAAAATCAACTGTGAAGTAAGTTAATAAACATTGACTTAATGTGTATTTCTTTACATTTTCAGATGTAATTTCAATTATTTCTATCCCAGTTGATTTAGTCATTGAAGTGTATATAAGTGTGCACACTGAACCACTATGAGAGTCAAAGTTTTCCATGACTACTTTTTCTCTTATCCTGCTTTTTAGAATTATGACTGCTATCTATGAAGCCTTAAATGTTTACTCAAAATATTTTCTGTACATAATAGTGTTCTGCAGTCCTGAGGTTACTCTTTTAAGGACTTATGCAACTTCACATTATGTTCGCCTGCCTGATTATGTTATCTTCTCACTCTAGCCAATATCATCACGCTGACTGAGTGCACTTCTGTGGGAATCCTGATCAAAGAGGTTCATAGATTTCTTTATGGAGGTGAAAGGGGGAACTATGCATCCGTCTCCATCCATTCATACGTTAGTCACACACGATATGTTAGACACCACTGGCCTGATTTTAACTCAACTTGGGTAAATGATGCATCTTGCCATAGAGATCCGGCATTTACAAAATACATTTGATTGGCCCAAGGGGGGGCGCTATATTAATCATCTGAAATGTGGTTGTGTTACTGTTGCCTTATCTTAATGTACATATTACAAGGCCTCCGTTTACACTTCTGTCCATTATAAACGTGTACATATGATATTCAGTTGGAAAAATAGCATTCAGGGTCTTGTAGATAGAATTTCAGGGAAGTATAATTAAGCATACAGCAAACAAATGACTAAAATACACATTTATCCATTCAACTAACCTATTTGGGTTGGTAGAGTAGATCATTCATGTTAGTAGGCATGTTCTGAGTAGGCCACCAATCTCATCTGACCACATGAATCTATACAACACATATCAGAACAGGTGTACAGTAAATCCCGTGTAACAATTATAAATAATTTGCTACAGTGCTTGAACACCAGTGACAATGTAAAAAAAAAATACACAAGTTTATTTTACAACCCCTTACTTCAATCACTTGTTTCTAAAGCATGAAAAACCTTAGTTTATGAATAAAATAAAAATGATAATAATAAAAAGCTAATCTAATACAATCAGAGAGTCCAATCAAGTCCAGTGCTGACAAGTCTTGGGAGTGTTTGTGAAATGAGTTAGGCCTACCTTTGCCCTGCCACAAGGACTGCCTGAACTCTGGAACCAGGGCGGCACTCTGGCAGTTCTGGATCTCTGAAAGAGGGTTGTGAGAACTATAAAAGCAGAGAGCCAAAGCAGAGGAATCAGTCTACTGAAAGAGTGAAGAGACCTCTTCTTCTCTCCCGAAGGCTTACAGAGCTTCTTCCAACCCATCATGGGGGATACTAAGCTCTGCCTTCTGCTGCTGCTAGGCACCTATGCCTTGGCCCGTAAGTACAGCGCAATTTACACATTGTTTTTGAGGTCCATTTTTAATACATGCTTTTCATTCTCTACACAACTTTTTGGTAGTTTTGTGCTACAAGCATCCAGTTGTGTTGAAATAGGTCTACATTTAACAAGAGACGATATAACTAATTCTGGGTAGCTTACATACACTTTTTTAAATTGTCATCGACATATAAGCCTATATATACATATATATAATGAAAATATGCAGATACTCTGAATACATTTTACAGACAGACAATTGCTGTAATGGATGATGTTCTGTGCACTGGTATTTCAACTTTTTTCCTAATCCTTTTTTATTTTCATTATTCACAGAGCAAGATATTGGGAATTCTGAGGGACAATCTCCAACTTGTCTCTGTAAGTTTTTATTTTTATTTATTTAAATGTTAGATGAAGGTAATCTTCCAGTAGATAATGGTCTCTAGGGGAAAATGGGTTTTCAACTTTCAACAAGTTGCAAAATGTCACCGAGAAGAGAGGAGAAACAACCATATTGCTTGCTAGCTAGGAATCAAGCTTCAGGGGATTTTGTTTTACCTCAGGATTACAATAAAAATATGTTTTCTTCCAGACTCCACTAAAAACCATAGTGGAATAAGCACATCCTTATTATAACGTTTACTCCTTGTAGCCTAATCACAACAACTCTAGGGATCATTGCTAAAATTCACCTAGGCCTACTAAACTTGCACTGGTCGGCTGAAATGTGTGACTTTGGACACTTTTGATGATATCGCCATTCACTATCAGGTTGACTTTGCTAGCTAGCTACTGTCTGTAGCTATTTAGGTTCACCCCAGGATTACAATTAAAATAGCTACATGGTGTTCCAGACTAAGATACTAAGCAAGTTGTCAATACAACTCTGATATGGAATTTTTGTGAATTCGCCTATAGACTACTTAATTTGCAAACATTTAAAAAGAGTGAATGAACAGGATGGGACAAAACTTATGCTTAGCTTTTTCTCTGGTAAAATTCTGATAATTTTCGTACACTAATTCTGACGTCATCAGAACCCAAAACAGAATATCAAACAAAAAAGGAGAGTGATTTTCTGAGAAGTTATCACTGCTTGTTAAAACCATTGAGGAATAGGCAAATCTTTGTTTCAACTCCTTGTAGTCTAGTACTCACAACGGTTCTAGGGAACGTTACTTCACCTAGGTCTACTCAATTTGCACTGGTCTCAGCTGAAATGTGTGACTTTGAACTCAATGATGAGATCATCGATCAGTGTCATGTTGACTTGCCAAATGTCAACACTATCAATTTTATCATACGAAAGGTAGAGTCCAGAACTCCTTATCTCACTAGAGATTAGATGTATTTCATAACATGTCCCTACGTATTGCTCCCTTTTTCTCATAACTATAATTGCAACGTTAGTAATTTATGCCCCCTTATTTTTAGTGGCAAAGAGGTTCAAGAACTTCAGAAGATTTCTGTACCAGTATGAAGCCGAGACACTTAATGGCGTAAATGGAGCTACCAACCTCAAGAATGGCCCTAAAGTAACCTGCAAGGTACGTGACAGACAGCTGAGCCCAGAGCCCTCCAGCAACTCTTCCGGGCTCTCACTCAACTTCCATTCCTCCCTTACAGAAGGGGACATTAAAGGGACAGTCCTCTGACCGTTCCTTTTCCCCTTCTCACAGGTCGAAATTGATGTGCCCCAAACATGCAGTTTCATCCTGCGCACCCCAGAGTGCTCCCTGAGCGAGGTCGTCCACGTCGACACAGAGGGTTCCGCTGTGTTCGCGCCCGCTGCTGATGCTGAGGCTTTCCAGGCTGCCATGGCGAAGTACGCTATCACCGTCACTCTTATCCCACAGCGATTTACAGACCTTTTCTATTGCTTGATAACCCTTGATGATAGAATAAGAGTATACTTAGTGGCTCTAATGGAAGTTTGACTACCGAAAGATCAACGTAAATAAATAGAAAATTGTGCATTGATCCTGAATGTGCGGAGATTCCTTTTCATTTCAGAATAAGAGTATACGAAATAAGATGATCACTCCTTTATTGTCCAGGAACACCCTGAAGGTCATGGTTGAGGGACAGACAGGTGTGAAACTCTTCCCTGAGGAGGATGAGACCACCACCATCTTAAACATCAAGAGGGGAATCGTCTCAGCCCTTATCGTGCCTGCCTTGGAGGAAGAGAAGAACAAGGACATGGTAAGAGCTGACCAAGGCAATTTCCTCACCTGCCAGCTCACAGCCAATTAGTCAGTGACGTGACATAACAGTCATCAGGTCCATATAGGTCTGGGTCATCAAGGCAATTTGATTTTGTTTGTGATGTATCAAGATACAAATGACATAATAAACAGATAAGATGCCGCAATCTAGGGTGATAAATACCAAACAACTAGTTGTTACAATGACTACCTAGAATGACTGCACCATAGATAAAGCTGCAGGTCAAAGTCCTTCATAGCTTCATCTCAAAACTTTGTGTGTCCATCTTATTGAGTTGACCATTCTAGATCTATAATCTCTAAATATCCTTCTTGGTACCAGTCATGTGACAAGGAATCACAGAAACCGAAGTATATTGTGTTAACCTAATAATCGAAATGGATGTATGTTCGTCATTTACTTTAACAAAAACTCTCTCAACGTTCAGGCCACCCTTCATGGAGTCTGTGGCACCAACTTCGCTGTCAATTCCAAAGAAGACATCGCCACTGACGTGACCATCACCAGGGACCTGTCCAAATGCGACAGCTTCATTGCCCAGAGGGACCACACCAGCCCCCTGGCTATCATCTCTGGCATGGTTAGAGGGAGGGGAAATGTGCAAAAAGAGAACTTTAACATTTGGTCATTCTTCGATTAAGCATTACATTTTAATAGAATATCACATCATAAATTCAGCCACGGGCCAATTTTCTTCTTGAGTGGATGGTCACGGGGCCCGAACATAATTGCAAATAATTTGTTGACTGCAAATTTACCGCAAGATGCCCAAACAGATTAAAATATTTGACTAAAACATCATCATTGCTTACATTTGTACACATTCACATATCTCTCTATTATTGTTGGAAATACTTTGGAGCAGATTTCCCAAATTAAAATCACTTAAAATCACATTTTTAGTATTTTATGGCCAACAATTAAAAAATATATAACTAACTTTTTTTACTTAAAAAAAAAAAAAAGTACTTGGGGGGACAAATAAAATCACGTCAGTTGGGGAACCTTGATTTACACCATAAACCCATCATGATTATTGTTCCTGACAGTGTTTAATTGTGCTTCCCTGTCAACAGCAATACCCACTGTCCAAGCTGATCAGCAGCACCCAGACTTGCAACTACAAGTTTGACAACCAGAAGAAGCACATGACTGCTGGATCCTGCACGGAGAAGCACATCTTCCTGCCTTTCTCCCACCAGTAAATCCAGGCAACTTCAAATCTGTTTAATCCTATGAATGGAATACTGAGTCTGCAATGATGTTAGCCCAGATTTTACCCAGGGCAGTTTAGAATTCGTCACATGTTCTTCAATCCTCTTCCTAAATGCAGGACTGAGTATGGAGTGTCAACACTGGTCAAACAGACTTTGACTCTCCTGGAGACTAGCAAGATCAACGAAAGAGTTTTCAACCACAGTAAGAATTGACACTGGTCAAAATTTTGATTTTACTCAAATGATAAACAGAATGTGTACTGTACCAGGCAGCCTTTACAGAATGACCTTTAAAACTAAATGTCTTCTATCTTACCCTCTAAAGATGAGGCCAACCTCAAGGGTTTACCCATGGAGGCTGCTGAGGACAAAGCTGCCGTCCAGACAGCAGATGCTGCTCTTGCCACCCTGAGGGAACTGAGCACCCTGTCCGAGACCAACCAGGGCCACCAGCGCGCCAGCACCTTCCAGAGACTTGTGTCTGAGCTCCGGGGACTGAAGGGTGAGGCTATGAGCCCTGCCGTCCCTGAGATGGTGTTCGTATCGGACGCCCTGACCTGGCAGGCCCTGGCCCAGTGCGGTACTCCTGAGTGTAGCAGCGCCATGCTCCAGCACCTCAGGACCTTCGAGCCTGAAGCTATGGAAGTCGACGCCGCCGTCTATGCCCTGGGACTCCTGCCCAACCCCTCCCGCCTCCTTGTCAAAGACATGCTCAGCATGGCTCAGTACAAACAGAGCAAGCCCATCATGTTTGCTTTAGGCAATGTCGTCAGAAAGTAAGTCCAAAATGTATACTCTACTTGGTTATTGACTGATAGACAATGACTGACGGTTTCAATTTAGTTTAATAAACATTATGGTTCAAATGTTCATTGCCACCCTCTTGTTTTGTGTTACTAGGCTCTACCAGGCTGAGGGCAAAGTCACCCCCGAGATTGCTGCTGTGTCTGAGTTCCTTGTCTCCCTTTTGGGTGCTGATTGTGCTGGAGAAAAGGAGCTGACCTTCCTGACCCTGAGGGTATGTTGTCACCTGTTGCTCAACTAATTAGATTCTTCTTCCCACCTAATCACATGACATGGAAAGCTTGACTTCTTTGACTGCTTATCTGACTCTCTCTCTCTTTATTTGTTATGGACTCCAGATTATTGGCAACATAGGAGAAGCCATGGAGGCCGCCGACGCTACCGTGAAGACCACCCTGCTGAAGTGCATGAGACAGCCCACCACAACCCTGCAGGTCCAGCTCGCTGCCATCCAGGCCTTCAGGCGCATGTCTGTGACCGATGAGGTAAACTATATTCAAACTCCAAAATTAACTTGAAGGACTAAAAAGGAGTGTAGGAGTGCTGATCTAGGATCAGGTCCCCATATAATGTTTTTCATTATGATCTAAATAAATAGACAAGCTGATCCTATATCAGCACTCCTACTCTGAGACGTGAATAAGGGCCATGCACTGCTATACTGTGGCACACATTCTCCTTTCAAAAATGGACTAATTAGCTGCCATTTTGTTTTTCCTTTCCAGGTGCGTTCTAACCTCCAGAGGGTGAGCTCATACGCTAAGGGTGCCGTACAGAAGAGACTGGCAGCCTACCTGATTCTGATGAGGACACCTGAGGCAAGTGACCTGGAGATGGTGAAGAAAATACTGAAGGCGTCGATGCAGGAGCAGAAACCAGACGTCCAGGAGCAGAATGCGCAAGTCAAGGCCTTCGTGACCTCTCACATCTACAACATCATCCACTCCAATGACCCCGAGACCATAAAGTATGTATACATTTAATCTGAAACAGACTTTGTCATAATATTATACAAAAAAAGTTAAGTATCTAGTGTTAGTACTGATCTTTAATATTCTGTGATCCTAATCCCCAGGCTGGGCGAAAAGATCCTTGATGTCCTCGCTGACCCTACCATTGCAACCACTCATGGTGACTACACTACTATGTCTCGCAACTACAAGATGGATGCTGCCATGAACAACATGAAGACCAGCATGCAAGGAAACATGATCTTTGATCCCACCAGCCAACTGCCCAAGGAGATCATGCTTGAGACTACCCTAAAGGCTTTCGGCTATAACATGGACATGTGGGAGGTATGTAATAACAGAAAGATGTTTTTATGTCTAGTAACTCATAATAACAGGTTTGTAGTGTGATTTTTGTTATATCCACTCTACATTGCATTGACTGTTTTTTTGTCTATAGATTGGCATGGAGGGAAAAGACTTTGAGCCAACCATTGAGGCTCTGTTCGGAAAGAGCGGGTTCTTCCCTGACACCGTATCCAAGGCTATGTACTGGGCTGGAGACAAGATGCCAGACCAGGTGAACGAGGTTCTGAAGAACTTCGCTGCCCCATTGAAGAATGAGAAAACAAAGGTGATTACCACACATCTTGTAAAAAAAATCTATATTACTCCACTGCATTCATTTTGTGTTACGATTGTCATTGTTAACTCTTCTCAAATCTTTTCTTCAGGTCCCAGAAAACATCATGAGGGAGATTATCCGCAACTTCAACAAGCTGGCAAAGGATCTGCAGGCTCAGGAGTCCCCTGAAGCCATGGCCTATCTAAGGATCATGGGAACTGAGCTTGGATACATCAAGGGCAGCGAGCTGAAGGGCATTGCCCAATACGCAGCCATGTACGCTGAGATCCTCCTCAAGGACATGCCCACAAAGGTAATTCACATGTTTACATATATGTGTATCTCCAAGTGTGAAGAACCCTCTTGTTTTATTTCCAGCTAAGAACAATTTAATGTTTATAAAAATGTTCAAGAATGTATGACTTGTCGCTTGGATCTCCATCTGCTGAATGGTATGTTTTACATGTATTTATTGTTATTGTCATTGATTACATTTCTTCCTGGGTTTAGTTCATGCAGAAGATGGTGGCAGGCACTGACAATGAAGTGTTTGCCCATTACATCTTCATGGACAACAAGTTTTCCCTGTCGACTGCCTCTGGCTTCCCTCTGAAGTTCTCTCTGTCCGGTACCTTTGCTCCTGGAGCTAAGGGTGGCCTGCGCTTTCACCGCAACATGGTAAATATCTCACTCACTGTTCTCTGCTATCTTCCTGCACTCAATCAACATTCTTTCACAAGATTCTAATTCCATTTTTTGTTGAGTTTTTAGTAACAGTAGTTTTCATACTGTTAATACATTTGTATCGAATTGTTTGTAGACATTTATACAAATTCTCAAGTATTTGTAATAAACATTTGTAATAATAATATATGAAACATTTATAATAATGAAGGCATTTATACATAAGAGTTTTCTAATGGGCCTCTCACTGCTATCTTTTAACAGCAGGAAGTGTCCTTCATGCCCTCTGTGGGAGTGGAGTTTGTGACCCAGATGGGAGTACACATCCCTGAGTTTACCAGCTCCGTTGTGGAGATGCACACCAACATGTACCACGAAAGCGCCGTCAACGCCAAGATCACCATGGAGCAGAACCAGATCAAGCTGGGTATCCCTGCTCCTCAGGGCTCCACCCAGCTCTTCAGAGTCAGGTACATAAAAAAACAACCAAAACAAATTCTAATTTTCAATTGAGTAAATGTATCAAAAGTCACATGATTTGTTATTTATTTTTGTTCTTTTGCTTTTCTTCAACAACAGCAACAGAATGCTGACAGTTACCTCTGGTCAGGCTACTCTGATCCCCTCCATGGATGAGGGCAGGACCAACGTCGTGAACTGCAACCCTCTCTTCTCTGGAGTGAAGTACTGCACCACCGTCCGTTACAACTTAGCTGGTGACAACGCTGCTGCTCCTTATTTCCCTCTCAATGGAGAGACTAAGTAAGTACAACATTTGAGGGAGTCTGGATGTGTTTATGGAAGGATATTGCTAACGCACCATGTATGAAGATCAAACTAGCATCATACTGAACAACAGTCTCTCTGTTCTAGGTTTGCTCTTGATATCCAGCCCACTGACGAGGTCTCTGAGTACACTGCCACCTTCGCCTATGACCTCCTTAGCGAGGGAAAGGAGGGACGCCAGAAGGTTGACACCGTGAGGATGACACTTAGAGCGGAGGGTAGGAACATCTGTCCAAGCACTACATTTCCCATGGTTCATACTGTTTGGTGTGAGTCAGTGGTTAAAATCAACTCACTCTCTTCCTCCTTGTTTCCCTAGGTGCTAAACCCACTGAGGCCACCGCCACCATGAAGTACAACAGGAACAGGAACATCCTGACCACCAACGTCCAGATCCCCGACTATGATGTGGAGGCTGGAATCAGGATTGGTCTCACCGACAGCAGAGCCAATGGAAAGTCCATCACCATCGACATCACCAACAAGAACATCCCTCAGCTGTCTCTAATTGGCCGCGCCAAGTAAGTAAACGCAAAAGCCCTCCCCTTTAGCCACATTCATTGGTGCATGTCTTCATAGATCAGCACATGTTGGAAATCAATTGAATCACTAAGAGATTCTGATGGTTTTCTTCCCTCCAGGCTTGAGGCCATGAGCGACAGTATGCTGCAGGTCCAGCTGGTAGTCCCTGCCCTCAAGACTGACGCAGTTATCACTGCCACTATGAAGAGTGCAGAGGAACTCACCCTGGAGCTCAGGAGTGACATCAAGCTCCCCGAGACCACCTCCATTCAGGGAGTCATCTTCAAATACGGTACGCTGATTCTACAAATTCATAATACACCATTGTGTAGGGAGGAGGTCTATCTTTATGTGGTATGTTTATTTGACTAGTATGCAATAGACATAAGGTTCAAAGTTGAATGTACTAATAATACAACATGTTTTCCTTTTAGATGAGAACAAGGTTGAGGTTCAGCTGATGTCCGACATGGGCTCTGAGATCCAAAAGGTCATCCCTCATACCGAAGCCCTCCAGGCATGGCTGAAGCAGCTCTCTGAGGACATCCTGGACAAGCAGGTGGTCAAGACCGACATGAAACTGCGTCAAATCTTCACCGAATCTCTTGAGGTAAGACAACACCCAAATCCTTTTCGTACAGTCTCCTCAATTCTTTTCATGTTTTATTCTTCCATAGAAGTCAAACCAATGGTGGCAGATCAACGCATAACAAAATAGTTTTTTAACAGGCCATCAACATTTGGATGGACAAGATCACCTTTGATGTTCCCATGGTTGAGACACTGAAGGACAACATGCCAGAGCTGGCGATGCCCACAATGCCCGAAAGACTGTTCCTGAAATCGTAAGTACATCTGAAAGCGGTAAACTCTTTTTGGGGTCTATTTTTTATAGAGCCTTGTAATTTTCTATGTGATGTCAGTGTCCAGTATCATAGTCTGATAGTAACAAACTATTTGCATTATTTCATTCCTTCAACAGTGAGAGCACATTCAAATACCAGTTCAACAAGAACCGTGTTACCATCACCATCCCCATGCCATTCGGAGGAAAGTCATCTGAGGAGCTGAGGATCCCTGCCATGCTGACCACCCCACATCTGTCCGTGCCCCAGGTCGGTTTGGAGCTTGCCTCCAAGGAGGTCCAGGTCCCCACCTTCTCCATCCCCAATGACTACAAGCTCACTGTGCCACTCTTCGGGATGGTTGAAGTGTCTGCTAAGGTGAACAGCAACTACTATAACTGGGAGGGAATGGTCTCCGGTGGCAACAACTCTGTGGAGAGCCCCAGCTACATTGCCAAGTTTAAGGTGGTGGCTGACAGTCCCATTGAACTCCTCGCTTTCACATCTGAAGGTAAACCTTTTCTCTTAACTTTTTTTTTACCTTTTTTATTTTTATAACCTTAACAAAAGTTAATTGAACTTCTAAATCATAAATGTTTAGTAGTTTTACAGATCGCCATATTATCATGTTTGGAAAGGAAGAAACATGTTACATAATAACTTCAAATTAGATTATACAATATAACCTACCTTGAGTCAGTTTGACTGATTTACCTTGTGTGTACTATAGTGACTTCATGTCCCTTGTTTTGTCTCATTACAGGAACTGCCCTCATCACTGACGTGCCAGAAGACTCTCTGAATGCGATTTTGAATGGTTCCCTGAGCCACAAGCTCATTGACACCAGCTTTGAGGTAATGGAAACTGTCAGTGTGTCAGACAAAGTGAGAGCCACAGGCAACCACAAGATTCAGGTCTTCAGCCCTCTGGGTCTGCAGACATCCTTGGACATCACTTCGCAGGCCTCCTTGGCCTCTGACATGCTCATTGGAGATGCTAACATGGATGGTAGTGTAACCCTTGGATCCGTGACTGCCAGCACCACCTATTCCCAATCTTTCTCTTTCGAACACATGAAGAAAGAAGCCAGAGCCGAGTCCACACTGAGGGTGAACTCCCCAATCCTGGAGATTGTCAACAAGCTCAAGGCCGGCTATGCTAATGAGCAGCTTCTGATTGAGTCCAATACCAACCTGAACAACGACCCCATTAAGCACACCACCAAGTTCAGCATCAGCTACAAAGAGGCCCAGCTGACGATCCAGTCCGACTCTGTGACCAAGGCTGAAGAGAAAATGATCCGCAGCAAAGTGGACTTCACCGCCTCCAGGGATGAAGCCATCATCAGGGTAGAAAACCAGGCTGATGATACTGAGAATCGTGCTTACTCCCTGCTCTCCGGAGCTCTGAACCCCGCCAGCCTAGAGATCAATGCAGACGCTTCCGTCAACGTCCTCGGCAGCCGCGCCTTCCACAAGGCTGCTCTGACGCTGAACAAGGAAGGTCTAGCAACAAGTGCCACCACCACCGCCCAAAGCAGCCCCATAACATTTGAGAATGTCTTCAATGGTGGAGTCGATACCACCGGGGCCCATGTGTCCATCAACACCAAGGGGGCCTTTGGGGAGACCACCGCCAACCTCAACTTGGAGGGGAAAGTGGCAAGCTCTGAGGTCTACCTAAACAGCATTTTCAAGGGCAATCTCTTCGATGCCAACACCATGAACAGAGTGAACCTGAAGGTGAATGAATACGGCCTGGCCCTCACCAACAAGCTGGTCGCTGAACTGAATCAGATGGAGACTGAGAACACACACAGCCTGACTCTCACTCTTAAATCTCTGGCCCTCCGCTCCAAGACTGAGAACTTCTTCAACAAGGAGAACACCTACAAGCACGACATCTCTGTCGACATTCAGCGCTTGGGTGTTGCTGTGAACGTGAAAAACGACCTCAAGATCACAGAGATTAACTTTGTCAACGAGGCTATGTTCAAGGTAGAGGATTACAAGATGGAACTGACCGGCAGCCTGAAGGGAGTCTCTTCCGAAGAGGCCAATTTCAAGCACACTTATGAGATCAGTTTTGCTGACATGACCACCACTGCTAAGTGCAACACCAATGGAAAATATGCACTCTCTCAGATGACACACACCACTGACCTCGAGATTGTTGGTCTGTCCACCAAGTTCAACAGCGTGGCTAGCATCAACTCTGAAGCACTGAACTTGGACAGCACTGTCAACGTTGTCGCTGAGCCATTCATGGTTGACATTTCTGCTCTATTCAACTCCAACGGAACTCCGAATATGTTTGGAATTCAGAACATTGAGCTGTTCAACCAGTTCCTGTTGAAGGCAGAGCCCCTGGCTTTCTCCCACTCCCACGAATGCAAGGCCTCCACCAGCCTCCAGCTGGAAAATGGAGACTCTGTCAAGACCAACCTGGACAACAAGATCACCAGTCGTCTGACTCCTCAGGAGCAGTATGCCTCAATGAAGATGACATCCAAACTGAATAACCATGAATTCAACCAAGAGCTTAGCGCCTTGAACAATGCTGAAACGACGGGAATGGAGATGACAGGAGCTGTCTTCACCACCATCTTGAACAAGGCCGGTGAAAACGAGGAATACGCCATCTCTGGTTCCCTGAAGTACGAGAAGAATGTTGACAGCCATTTAATTCTGCTGCCATTTGTTGAGCATCTCCCTGCAGTCATTGAACAAGTCAAAATTGCCACGATGATGACGATGGAAAACAGCAAAGGCCTGCTGCTAGATATTGACACCAAATACGAAATTAGAGCAAAGATCCAGGGGAAAGTGGGTGAACTGAAACAAGTTGTTGAGAGCTTCGACATCAACCTGTTCATTCAGGACCTGAAGAACTTCATCAATTCCATTGAAAGCCACATTCCTACACTGATGGCCAAGATTCCCACTGAAGAAATCATGAATGTCCTGAAGTCAATCAGGGACACTATTATGAGGTGGATCAAGAAAAATGACATCACTGGCAAGATAAATGCTGTTTACACCAAAATTGAAGAGATCCTGTCCAATTACGAGGTTGAAAAGATGGTTGAGAACATCATGGATGAGGTTGTGGAAATCATGAAGTCCTACCAGCTCAGAGAACACATTCAGTCAGCAAGCAATGCTCTTAAGTCTATTGATATCCAAGCCGTGCTGAACAAAATCATGGCACATGTGAATGAGTTTGTAAATGAACTGAATGCCTTTGACTTCAAGCAAATGGTAGACAACATCAGTGTCTATTTCGATAGACTGACAGAGAAGATCAGGTCTTTTGATTATAACACATTCGCCGAGGAGCTGAAACAGAAAGTCATCGAACTGAGCAGGGTCCCCTGTTTCGGAAAACTCAACGGAGAGTTCAGTGTCATCTCACCTGACTACATTATGAGCACCAATGCTGAGTTCCGGAATGCCACAACTAGCGAAGTGACACCAGAGTTCTACGCTATCCTCAAATCTCAGGCCACTTCTACCTTTGATCTGTTCGCCTACACCCTGGATGCCAAAGTTGACATTGCTGTGCCCAAGATGAGCCACCTGTCTGTTTCTGAGAACATCAAGATCGTGCACACAGACTTCTCCGTGGACCACCAAGGAACAGTTGCCTTCTACAGCACATCAGTCCAGGCTTCCTCCAAGACCAATGCCAAGGCCACAACTGAGCCCTACACCGCCGAGCTGGTTAGCAATGCCTTCTTCGACATGGAGAATGGAGTCTCTACCACACTGGAGACTACCTACAACCACAATGTGAACCTCCCATTTCTCAACATCTTCAGCAAGGCTGCCATAACCCAGAAGGCAGTTGCTCTCCTGGAAGGTGGCATTGTCACTCTGACTCTTACCAATGAGGGTAACGGTAAATCTGCCATCCAGGATTACTCCGATGAAGGAACCCACCAGTATGACATGCAGATTGTAATGAACCTCAACACTGTCAAACTGATCTTCACTGGGGTAACCGACACCAACAACCTGAAAATGAAGCAGAATGTGAATGCTGAAGCCAGCATTTTCAGTCACATCATCATTGAAGCCAACACTGAGACCGAAACTCCCTTCATCAAAAGCAGTGTTGCTGAGCTGAAAGCAGAGGCTAAGGTGCAGGATCTGAAAATTGAGGTAACTGCCTACTGCAACACAGAGCTGGTAGGCAAAGTTGAGGGAATTATTTCCAACTCAATCAACTTCATCGCTACACCCTATGAGTTTGTGTTTGATACCAAGAACAAGGAAAACACCAAGATTGCGCTTCCCTTCAAGCTGACTGGAAAGATTGATCTTCAGAATGACTTTGCCTTTACCCTCAACTCTGGAGTGCAGCAGGCTAGCTGGACTGGACTTGCACGATTCAACCAGTACAAATATTCACACTACTTCACAATGGACAACGGTGAGCAGGAAGTCCACGTCTTCGCCCAGATCAATGGAGAAGTGAACCTTGATGCGTTGAAGGAGCCCATCTCCATTCCCAAGAGAGCTGTAGAATTCATAGGTAGGACTGAGTTCTCTCTGTGGGAGGACACCGGTCTGAGTGTGCTCTTGACCACACCTCAGCAGACCTTTGACATGGACACCAAGCTCACATACAAGAAGAACCCTGAGATGATCACCATTGGCATTGACATGGATCCAATCTTCAATGCCATCAACAAGCACACCAGGAGTCTGAACAAGAACATGATCGTTGGAAGGGACAAGGCTGTTGCCATTCTCTCTACCTCATTTGACCAGGCAAAGGCAGAGTACGAGAAATACAACATTGAGCTACCCAAAACTCTCACTGTTCCGGCACACATAGTTCCAGTGCTGAATATTGAAGTGTCTGGTTTCACCATTCCTGTCCCTGACTTCAGTCTCATCACAATGCCTACTATGCATGTTCCATCTGCTCTTAGCAAGCTGACCCTGCCAAAAATCACTCTGCCCAAAATGCAGAGCAACATCATGATCCCTATCTTCGGTGACCTGACCTACGAGTTCTCCATGAAGACAGCTGTGCTGACAGTGAAGGCAAATGCTGCTGTCCTCAATCAGGATGACATCATTGTCCGATTTGACGCTTCCTCCACCTCTGAGTTTGATGCTCTGAAGGCCAAGATTGATGGTAGCGCCACCTTGAACAGGAACAATGGATTGAAACTGGCCTCTATCCTGAATTTGGAAGCGATGTATGTTGAGGGCAGCCATGACAGCACCATCAGCCTCAATAGCGATGGTATGGATGCCTCCATCACAAATACAGCTACCCTCTGGACTCTGGAAGTCAACCAGGAGGTCTTTGGAAATGCCCAGGAAGGCCTCATCATCTCTGTGTCTTCTCCAAATGCCGGACTCCTAGGACTCCAGCTGCAGGCCAAGAAACCACCCCAAGTGAAAGGAAGACTCTACGGCAGATACCCGGTAAGACTTGTGTACTTTTCAATGACTTGATAAGTACTGTTTGCAATGTGTTCATGACAGCCATGTAGAGCATGTTACAATACTGTTTCACTCACTTATTTCTGTTTCTGTTTTCATTCTCTCATGCAGTCTGAACCCACCACTGATGTGGAGATCATGGCCCTGAAAATGTCTGTGATCAACTCTGAGAAGCTGAACATTCAGACCACCTGGAATATGGAGGTTCCCACTGAGATGCTCCTGGTAGTGAAGGCGAAGGTGCCTGAGATCATGTCAGCAGTTTGCATGGAGGATATCCTGTCTGCTCCCCAGAAGATAGCCGACAGGCTTGAGGGTAGTATGGAACAGATCACGGATCAGGGCAAGGTCATCTACAAGAGGGCTGCAGAAAACATTGCAGCTATGGATCTTACAGCCATCACAGACAAGCTCTCCAACAGTGTCATTTTCGTCCTCAGGCAGTACCAGAAGAATGTTCAGGTTTTGCTCGATGCTGCCATCAAGTTCCTGAGAGAGACCCAGTTCCAGATGCCTGGACTTGAGGGAAAGATGTCCGGTCTTGAGGCCTACCAGAAACTGAGTAGATCATTTGCTGAATTGGTTGAGGAAGCTATGACGAAGGTTCCAGAATTCTTTGCCTACCATGGTGCAGCTCTCCTTGAACAGATCAGAAACATCAAATTCACACTTCCTGGCTCCAGCAACCTGGTTAGTGGGAGAGAAATCCTGGATGACCTGATGGCTGCCATTGAGAAGATTCAGAAGCAGGTGATCATCATTGTGAAGAGAGTCGGAGATGTCCCTCTGGAGGATATTGTGAGCAGGCTGTCTGCATTCCTGCGCTTAACCGTGCAGAAAACCGAAGAGCTCATTGTCTCCCTGAAATCTCAGGATATGGAGAAACTCACCGTGTGGATGAGTGACGTCTTCAGCAAAGCCATCGACTCCCATGCCATGTCTGATATTGCACAGCAGATCGAGGAAGCCAAGAGAATTATCCGAGAATATCGCGACCTCTTTGCTGAAATGTCCATTGAGCAGCTCAATGCTGACATCGAGGCTTGGATTGACTCCGTGATTCAGAGTATTAATGCCATCCACACCAAGGTCACCGAGTTCCTTCAGGACATTACCAGAAATGCTGAGTCTTTTGTGACAGTGAGTGACAAACAGATGGACATTGAAATTCCTATTCCATTCATTGCTCAGCTTAACATGTAAAACATATATGCCCAATTCACTGGCTTTCAACTTGCAAACATAACTGTTATTTTCATGTAGCCTATTCATATTATAATGCATTTCCATTTATTTTTTGTAAGTTACTAATTTAGTTTATTATTCAGCCAACTTGACTGGTTTAATTTTGCTCCCTATGTGTCTTGTTCTTTTTAAAAACTTGAAAGAAAAACATGAATAAAGACCATTTGATGCAAATGACGAGATACATTTTTCTATATCACTCCCCACCCATTCATAACCTTACATCTATCTTGCTCGGCCACGATCAATAACATTAACAGATCAAGCCTATGTTGTCTTGGGTTCTTGGTGGGTCTCTCTGATTTTGGTCAAATACCTTATGAAACAGCTTTTTAATTCAATAAAATGTACTATGATAATACACTATAATACACTGTTATGTATTGTTTATGTAATTGTGTTATGTAATGTACTTGATCTATTTAGAAACATAATTAGCTACAATACAACAACTATATACACTGCTCAAAAAAATAAAGGGAACACTTAAACAACACAATGTAACTCCAAATCAATCACACTTCTGTGAAATCAAACTGTCCACTTAGGAAGAAACACTGATTGACAATAAATGTCACATGCTGTTTTGCAAATGGAATAGACAACAGGTGGAAATTATAGGCATTTAGCAATACAACCCCAATAAAGGAGTGGATCTGCAGGTGGTGACCAGACCACTTCTCAGTTCCTATGCTTCCTGGCTGATGTTTTGGTCACTTTTGAATGCTGGCGGTGCTTTCACTCTAGTGGTAGCATGAGACCCACACAAGTGGCTCAGGTAGTGCAGCTCATCCAGGATGGCACATCAATGCGAGCTGTGGCAAGAAGGTTTGCTGTGTCTGTCAGCGTAGTGTCCAGAGCATGGAGGCGCTACCAGGAGACAGGCCAGTACATCAGGAGACGTGGAGGAGGCCGTAGGAGGGCAACAACCCAGCAGCAGGACCGCTACCTCCGCCTTTGTGCAAGGAGGAGCAGGAGGAGCACTGCCAGAGCCCTGCAAAATGACCTTCAGCAGGCCACAAATGTGCATGTGTCTGCTCAAACGGTCAGAAACAGACTCCATGAGGGTGGTATGAGGGCCCGACGTCCACAGGTGGGGGTTGTACTTACAGCCCAACACCGTGCAGGACGTTTGGCATTTGCCAGAGAACACCAAGATTGGAAAATTCGCCACTGGCGTCCTGTGCTCTTCACAGATGAAAGCAGGTTCACACTGAGCACATGTGACAGACGTGACAGTCTGGAGACGCCGTGGAGAACGTTCTACTGCCTGCAACATCCTCCAGCATGACCGGTTTGGCGATGGGTCAGTCATGGTGTGGGGCGGCATGTCTTTGGGGGGCCGCACAGTGCTCCTCCATGTGCTCGCCAGAGGTAGCATGACTGCCATTAGGTACCGAGATGAGATCCTCAGACCCCTTGTGAGACCATATGCTGGTGCGGTTGGCCCTGGGTTCCTCCTAATGCAAGACAATGCTAGACCTCATGTGGCTGGAGTGTGTCAGCAGGTCCTGCAAGAGGAAGGCATTGATGCTATGGACTGGCCCGCCCGTTCCCCAGACCTGAATCCAATTGAGCACATCTGGGACATCATGTCACGCTCCCATCCACCAACGTCACGTTGCACCACAGACTGTCCAGGAGTTGGCGGATGCTTTAGTCCAGGTCTGGGAGGAGATCCCTCAGGAGACCATCCGCTACCTCATCAGGAGCATGCCCAGGCATTGTAGGGAGGTCATACAGGCACGTGGAGGCCACACACACTACTGAGCCTCATTTTGACTTGTTTTAAGGACATTACATCAAAGTTGGATCAGCCTGTAGTGTGGTTTTCCACTTTAATTTTGAGGGTGACTCCAAATCCAGACCTCCATGGGTTGATAAATTTGATTTCCATTGATAATTTTTGTGTGATTTTGTTGTCAGCACATTCAACTATGTAAAGAAAAAAGTATTTAATAAGAATATTTCATTCATTCAGATCTAGGATGTGTTATTTTAGTGTTCCCTTTATTTTTTTGAGCAGTGTATTTTACTCAAATGTTTTACTTTTACACAGTGCAATATTTCAGTAGCTGTAGGAGATGCTGTTGCAGCCAAAAACCAATTGAGTGTTTCCAATGGCCTAGGAGTCATACACTAAATATGAGAAAGAAACTTAATTATTTCTTAATATGAGGGATTATACAGCCTGACACAAACTTGTTCAAAAGCCAGAAAAATAAGGAATTTATACAAACTTTTACAACACACTCTCTTAACTATCAAAACGTACTGTCCTTCACAGTACTTCACTGAACAATATTAAGATATTTCACTGCATCATCAGATTTGTATCCATCAGATAATTAATAACCTTACAATCTCATGGAATTCCATCATATACATTCTGATGTAACTTTCTTCAACAAACATGCCCACCCTTAAGTTGAATGAAATCCTATGGTCTAAATATAAACTATGGCAGACAAAAATGACGTCATTGCTAGCGTGTCTCTGGAGAGAAGTTTTACTGTAATTTCCACAGTCCTTGGTTATGATACTGGCATGCCCAGTGCTGTAAAGCCAGTGGGTAAAATCCTCAACTCCCTCCTAATGGAACTTCTAAAACTGTATCAGCATCCGTCACTATTATAATGGGTGGCAGGTTGCCTCGTGGTTAAGAGCATTGGGCCATTAATCGAAAGGTCGCTGTTTTGAATCCCCTAGCCGACTAGGTGATAAATCTGTCGATGTGCCCTTTAGCAGGGAACTTAAGTCTAATTGCTCCTGTAAGTTGCTCTGGATAAGAGTGTCTGCTCAATGACTAAAATGTCAATGTAAAATGTATTACGACACACTGTGATCCATTGGTGTAGTTGTTTAGAATATTATCTGTGTAATTGATATATGGGTTAAATTCTTGCATGCAAGGTCATGAACTGCTGTTCCTGGTACACACACTATTTCATGGGGCTGGATTTAAAAGCATTTGTAATTTTAAACATCTTCACTGGAGCGTTTAAACAGAGTATCAAGTGGAGTGTCCTTTGTAGTTGGAGATGAAAATAGTGGAGAGTTGCTGTACTGTGGTGTAGGCCTAGCTAGCTCAATGTTAGGCTTTCAATTGAGGGACTATGAGGTCATTAGAGGTCTTTGTTAATAATTATCAATTCTCTGTTATACGTAGTAGCCATAAAGACGACTGATATTAATATCCCAACTTCCCTGTGATTTACAAGAACAGTCTGATGTTACTCTTTGTCATATAAATGGGAAACCCGTTGGCACATAGGGGGATGGAGATCCATTGATTAGATATTGATGGTCCTGCTGCTGGCAATTGTTCCCTTGAATTCTCTATTGCTTTTCCAATTAAAACTTTCCATTCATTTCATTTTAGATACTATTCCGAGATACAAAGTGGAGTTTAGTTACTAAACTCAGCAAAAAAAGAAATGTCCTCTCAGTGTCAACTACATTTATTTTCAGCAAACTTAACATGTGTAAATATTTGTATGAACATAAGATTCAATGTGACTAACATAAATTGAATAATGTGTCCCTGAACAAAGGGGGGGAGGGTCAAAATCAATAGTAACAGTCAGTATCTGGTGTGGCCACCAGCTGCATTAAGTACTGCAGTGCATCTCCTCCTCATGGACTGCACCAGATTTGCCAGTTCTTGCTGTGAGATGTTACTCCACTCTTCCACCAAGGCACCTGCAAGTTCCCAGACATTTCTGCGGGGAATGGCCCTAGCCCTCACCCTCCGATCCAACAGGTCCCAGACGTCCTCAATGGGATTGAGATCCGGGCTCTTCGCTGGCCATGGCAGAACACTGACATTCCTGTCTTGCAGGAAATCACGCACAGAACGAGCTGTATGGCTGGTGGCATTGTCATGCTGGAGGGTCATGTCAGGATGAGCCTGCAGGAAGGGTACCACATGAGGGAGGAGGATGTCTTCCCTGTAACGCACAGCGTTGAGATTGCCTGCAATGACAACAAGAATCAGTCCGATGATGCTGTAACACACTGCCCCAGACCATGACGGACCCTCCACCTCCAAATCGATCCCGCTCCAGAGTACAGGCTTCGGTGTAACGCTCATTCCTTCGATGATAAACATGAATCCGACCATCACCCCTGGTGAGACAAAACCGCGACTCGTCAGAGAAGAGCACTTTTTGCCAATCCTGTCTGGTCCAGGGACGGTGGGTTTGTGCCCATAGACGACAATGTTGATGGTGATGTCTGGTGAGGACCTGCCTCACAACAGGCCTACAAGCCCTCAGTCCAGCCTCTCTCAGGATATTGCGGACAGTCTGAGCACTAATGGAGGGATTGTGCGTTCCTGGTGTAACTCGGGCAGTTGTTGTTGCCATCCTGTACCTGTCCCGCAGGTGTGATGTTCGGATGTACCGATCCTGTGCAGGTGTTGTTACACGTGGACTGCCACTGCGAGGACAATCAGCTGTCTCTCCTGTCTCCCTGTAGCACTGTCTTAGGCGTCTCACAGTACAAACATTGCAATTTGTTGACATGGCCACATCTGCAGTTCTCATGCCTCCTTGCCTTATGCCTAAGGCACGTTCACGCAGGTGAGTAGGGACCCTGGACATCTTTCTTTTGGTGTTTTTCAGTCAGTAGAAAGACCTCTTTAGTGTCCTAATTTTTCATAACTGTGATCTTAATTTCCTACCGTCTGTAAGCGGTTTGTGTCTTAATGACCGTTCCACAGGTGAAGATCTGTTTATTTATTTGGATTTTGACGAATTATCTTTGAAAGACAGGGTCCTGAAAAAGGGACTTTTCTTTTTTTGCTGAGTTGAGGTTTTAGTTTAAATCAACCTGGAAATGCACAGATGCACTAATCTCTGTATTATTGCAGAGATTATGCAGCGTAATGTTACATACTTTAGTTTGTTTCCTACCAATTTACTTTTGTTGATGAATTTATCTAGGACTGAGATAAGAAATACATCCCTACCAAAAAAGTGTCCTCTACTTTGCCTGTTACATGGGGGAAAACCCCATTATTGGAACATTTAAGATCGTAGTATCCGAAGGCAGACTTCCTCAATTTGGAACCAGACCCAATAGCTTTCTTTAAACTTGTTTTAACCATGAAAACCATGTTTTCTGCCTATCCTTCAGGAAGAATTAAATCATACATGATTATATATGAAAAAAGGAGAAAGGAAGAAATGTTTATATGGAAGAGATCCAGTGGGTACATTGTGTCCTTTCCTGAACGTAAACAAAGGGTCCAGCAACAGAACTCTATAGTAAAGAATGTGACTTCTAAGTAATTGCAAATGAAAAAAAGCAACCCTTTGAGAACCCCCCTCCCCCAACAAGATCGTTATGTTACACAAAAGAGCCCAGCTGTCCTTGGAGGGGGTCAGGGGGAAAGGAAAGAAAGAAAATGGTATGTCTCCAATGGATGCTCCAATGCTGTCATCTGTGGAGACCCTCCCAGGCTCCCACCACATAAAGCACAGTAATGTCACAGCCATCTGAACACAGCATAATTTAAGTTTTATTGGCCAGTGTGTGTCTCCTATAAAAATTAAATACTACTTGGATATACAGTACCAGTCAACATTTTGGACACACCTACTCATTCAAGTGTTTTTCTTTATTTGTACTATGTTCTACATTGTAAAATAATAGTGAAGACATCAAAACTATGAAATAACACATACTGTATGGAATAATGTAGTAACCAACCATTTTAACAAATCTAAATATATTTTAGATTCTTCAAAGTAGCAACCCTTTGCGTTGATGACAGCTTTGCGTTGATGACAGCTTTGCACACTCTTGGAATTCTCTCAACCAGCTTCACCTGGAATGCTTTTCCAACAGTCTTGAAGGAGTTACCAACATATGCTGAGCACTGCGGACCAACTCATCCCAAACAATCTCAATTGGGTTGAGGTCGGGTGATCGTGGAGGCCAGGTCAACTGATGCAACACTTCATAACTCTCCTTCTTGGTCAAATAGCCCTTACATAACCTGGAGGTGTTTTGGGTCATTGTCCTGTTGAAAAACAAATGACAGTCCCACTAAGCGCAAACCAGATGGGATGGCGTATCGCTGCAGAATGTTGTGGTAGCCATGCTGGTTAAGTGTGCCTTGAAATCTAAATAAATCAGTGACAGTGTCACCAGCAAAGCACCCCCACACCATCACACCTCCTCCTCCATGCTTCACGGTGGGAACCACACTTGCAGAGATCATCCATTCACCTACTCTGTGTCTCACAAAGACACGGCGGTTGGAACCAAAAATCTCAAATTTGAACTCATCAGACCAAAGGACAGATTTCCACCAGTCTAATGTTCATTGCTCGTGTTTCTTGGCCCAAGCACGTCTCCTCTTATTATTGGTGTCCTTTAGTGGTGGTTTCTTTGCAGCAAATCAACCAGGAAGGCCTGATTCACACAGTCCAACCATTTTAACAAATCTAAATATATTTTAGATTCTTCAAAGTAGCAACCCTTTGAACAGTTGATGTTGAGATGTGTCTATTACTTGAACTCTGTGAAGCATCTATTTGGGCTGCAATTTCTGAGGCAATTTCTGAGGCTGATGATTTATTTATTTAACTAAAGTTTATTTAACTAAAGTCAGTTAAGAACAAATTCCTATTTCAATGACAGCCTAGGAACAGTGCCTGTTCAGGGGCAGAATGACACCTTGTCAGCTCGGGGGTTTGAACTTGCAACCTTCCGGTTACTAGTCCAATGCTCTAACCACTGCCGCCCCAACTCTAATGAACTTACCCTCTGCAACAGAGGTAACTCTGGGACTCCCTTTCCTGTGGCGGTCCTCATGAGAGCCAGTTTCATCATAGTGCTTGATGGTTTTTGCAACTGCACTTGTAGAAACTTTTAAAGTTCTTGACATTTTACGGATTGACTGACTTAAAGTAATGATGAACTGTCGTTTATCTTTGTTTTTTGAGCTGTTGCCATAATACGGACTTTGTCTTTTGACAAATAGGGCTATCTTCTATATATCACCCCTACCTTGTCACAACTGATTGGCTTAAACGCATTAAGGAAAGAAATTCCACAAATTAACTTTTAACAAGGCACACCTGTTAATTGAAATGCATTCCAGGTGACTACCTCATGAATCTGGTTGAGAGAATGACAAGAGTGTGCAAAGCTGTCTTCAAGGCAAAAGGTGGCTACTTTGAAGAATCTCAAATATAAGATATATTTAGATTTGTTTAACTCTTTTTTGGTTACGACATATGTGTCATTTCATAGTTTTGATGTCTTCTGTTTTATTCTACAATGTAGAAAATAGTAAAAATAAAGAAAAACCCTTGAATGAGTATGTGTGTCCAAACTGTTGACTGGTACTGTACATGGTTACTAAATTGTAATAACAATGTTTTCTGTGGACATATGACTAGTTGACCCCCAAGTATCATTTCACACATTATACACGTGGATATTTGTACTTTTTAAAGATGTGAATCAATTTCTTATAGTTCTCAAAAACTAGATTACTGAGAATTAAACAGCTGAAAATAGGTCCCACCCATCACCTGTGTGTTGATTCAAAGGCTATTTTAACATGGTACTGTAAAGGTAGAGCACCAAAAACATCAATAAAACACTGGGTTTGTTGAGACACTGACAAAGACATATCACGATATCTTGTTAATTAACTGAGCGCCTTCTCAAACATTCACTGTGCAACTAATTTTTGTTGCTTTAAATTTAATTCCTTTCACCTTCCTCTAACCTGGCTGGGCATCTAAGAAGTGTGCTACAAAAGTCCCCCTCATGTTTTTCATGCGTCATTTTTTTCATCCCTCCTCCACTGCACTGGTTTTTAGACAAAGTAGCTTAAAAATTACAGCGTAATATCCTGACAGTTCTCTTGATAGAAACATCGCAAAATAATCAATTTTAGAAACACACACTTGCTATCTTATCTCATCTCCCTTGTTTAAACCAATAATGGAGTCAGAGAATTATTGTCCTAAACCACTAAGCTGACCACCGTAACATTTAGCAGGCCTACCAGTGCTTCCAGTCAATTGTGTGTGGTTGGGTTGTGATGGAAAGCAGTCTCCCAGTCTACCTGTTCGCCCAGTCCCCCCATATTACAACAGTGCCTTTGTGTTTTCTGTCCTCATGTCATCCGCTTGTGCTGTAATACTAATTTCCAATATATATTTACTGTATTATAATAGCTGTTAAAATAGCTTTCCATACCACCTAGCCCATTTCTGCAGAGGTAGTTTGTGTTGTCCTGAATTGTGATGCTATTTATCCAAAACAAGGCTGTGAGTGTGAAAATATGCAGGATGTGGGTTAACTGCTGCTATCAATAAGCTATAGCTGCATTACATAAGTGGATTGCTTTGTGACCCTGAACAACACCAGACCCATAGGTCAGGGGTGAGAGATCCTTTTCACATTTTAATGTCCAAGTAATGGTGACCTTAAAATGCCTGACTTGCGTTAATTATTTATATGATGATCCACTATGAAATTTCCCATGTGGGACAGATAATTATGCAAAAAGTCAAATAATTAGGTTTTCCCATGTGCATTTACAGTTTACATCCACAGCAGCAGGCCATACAAATAAAATTCCATTGGCAGTAGGCTATACACATTCTAATCATATCTTTATTATTTAAAAACATAAAACAATAAACTGACAAACTTGAAACTAAGACAAAATATTGCACTATGGGGATCTTTTTTGAACCTCCACCATATACAGTATGTGAAATAATAGCATTCATGCTTTACACAGTGCTGCAGTGGTATCCCTGTCATGTTAATGCAATGATGCACACGGCAGGACGAACAACCTTTTAAAAACATTAGGAGAGCAACAACAAACATAACAAACAATCATGGAAATGTTCCTTACAAGCCAGAATGTTGAATAAATTAAGTTTGAATTTATTCTACCGGTTGCCTGTGTGCTTGGTCCTTCAGCTGCTTGGAATTTGAGACAAATAGCTAGACTTTTTAGAGTGCTGGTACTGAAGTTGACATTTCTATCACCTGGCACATGTACAAAACCATGTAAACACCAGTTATCATGCATACATCACGTGCATGTACTTCGGTCTTGTGCACATGCCTTTGTTCATGAGCAAACATCTTGATTGCCACACACAGACCTGCGTTTTGAAGTTGGTTTAATAAAACGTCCCTGTGGATATTGTCTCAAATGTCGACCAGCTAAAGGACCAACACCACTCACAATCGGCAGATAAAGTTGAAATATAAATTGTACTCAACATTCGTGACAGACAAGGGAAGTGTGGGTTTTTGTCCATGTAAATGTGCGTGGAGTTTAAGGCATCACCACGTTTCGTGACTAACTAGTTGCATGTCAACAAGCCTTGACACCCGACACTCAAGTAGGCTCCTTGGAACAATATCCTCAAAGGCTACAGCATCATTTCAGGCAGCATCCGGAATGCTTGGCAAATGAATTTATTCAGTAAATTAGAATCGCATGGAGTGTCAGTTGTTGGCTACTTGTATTAGAGTATGTATTCGCGTCAATTGAGGGATCAGGTGAATAGATCAAGATGATCCACAATCTGAGGATTATTACATTTCTCATGGCTACCGGCTCAAAAGAAAGTCTTTAGCCTAATGGGAGACAGACTTGGTCATGCATCTTTTCAAGCACAATGACAACAGGTCTTGGTGGTGTTGGCAGCCGTACATTAACGTAAGATACATTATTGCTCACGTTAGCTGTTCATTCACAACAACAGACAGCAGTTCACACAACCGCTGGAGGGTTTTGATCTCTTCTGTAAAGAAGCACGTGTCGCAGTGTCGAACACCTCCCGAATACCATCCTTCGTTTTAGCAGAACACTCCAAATAGTCATATGCCCCAATGCGCATGGCCATGGCGCGCCCGTCCTCTGTTTTCACTGGTTCCTGTTTCATTCTGGACAGCTCGCTCCTAACATTCTCGTCGTTGCGCAAGTCTCTTTTGTTGGCAACTAAAATAATGGGCACGTTGGGACAAAAGTGCTTTACCTCTGGCACCCATTTCTCGGGGATGTTTTCGAGGGAGTCCGGGCTGTCCACGGAAAAGCACATCAGGATGACATCAGTGTCCGGATAGGATAGCGGGCGAAGGCGATCGTAGTCCTCTTGTCCAGCCGTGTCCCACAGTGCTAGTTGGACTTGCTTGGTGTCCACTTCAATGTCGGCCACATAGTTGTCAAATACAGTTGGCACATAGACCTCAGGAAACTCGTCTTTGCTGAACACAATCAGCAAGCAGGTCTTTCCGCAGGCGCCGTCGCCGACTACGACCAGCTTTTTTCGTATCTCTGCCATTTGCTTCTCTTAACCGATACTTTCCCTTGATCCTAACTGTTAAACAAATATGACGTATAAACTGTCTGTGTTAGCTAAGAAGTCAAATTATGGTACGAGCCTGGTTAAACTTCCCTGAACGTAACCGTCTGCGTTTCTCCGCTGGATTCGATATTTCTCAACTATCTGCTCCCTGTCCAGCCACTGAAGCGCTTCCTTTATAAAGAGCATGGGTGCTTTCCTAATATAGCAATCCAATCGGAAGTAGGGCGGTGAGATCATTATTTCGAAAGAAGGAGGTGATTGGATCCCAGACCTGCCTTGTCGGTAGAGGAGGTTCGTACCACGAGGATCATGTCTCGCCCAGACACTGACCTGGGATCAGCTCTATAAAATCAGAGCTCAACTAATTTGGCAATATGATTTTGGGATATTTCATACACCATAAAAAATGTTTCAATAAATGTTTCATAATTCATAATCACATAATTTAATTGATGAAAAATCATTTGACATGGGCATATGCCACTAGTTTATCCTTCTGTCAAACACACAGGCACTGTCCTAAACTGTAGACTACAATAGGCTACAGTGGGCAGAAAAGGCTTCGACCATACTAATACTAAAATATTTCAACTGGCCATCAACTCCCAAGATAACAATGCCATAGGCCACGTTTTTTTTGTTCAGGGCCTTAGCACGGGCAGATCTATGTTCCTCACAACCCCCCTCTCTCATTTACATAGAGATAGAAGCATAGGAACGTGTGTCTTCGTCGATTTTAGTTACACCTATAGAATTATAACAATCATTGTTATATTCATTAACCACCATGAAAAATATTGATCAGCATTTACTGAAACGACTCCCTAGAATACTTTTATTGATACGGATAAATCATGCATATGCTATCACATGTCAACAATTGAGAATTTATGAGTGGGTATTATTTTATATTGTATTATAATTGCAAATAGCGGGTTTAATTGACGTACTATGCGCGGGTCTATTTAACGTACAATATGCATAATAGGCTGCAGGGAGGGCACTAGCGTGATATAGTCAAACTCCTATATATTGCATGTTCAATCCCAAATCATTAAAACACCGATCTCCACGGATACAAAACAATATACATTTATACCCCTGACATTTTGTACAAGCATCGCTCTTCTACCGAAAAGACAGCGCGTGAGTATCTTCTAAATGTCTATAATGCGATGTTGTACTTATTCTCACTATTTTAAACGTGGATTATTGCCGTGGTCGTTGAGAATTTCCCCCTTTTGTTTAGCGGGTAAGGCCCCTCTGGAACTTGGAGGGGGGCCATGTTGTTAGTGAGTGTGTAGTTACCCAGCAGCAATGGTGTTTTGTTAATGCAGCTCACCAGACGGCATTTGTATGGTTCGCTCGGTTAAAAACGTTTGATTACAACTGTTCAGCGGCGTGTGAACAACGGAGAGCTATGTTTTTATTGTATGCACTTATTTAACTACAATAGCTAGCTAGTAATTTTTGGGTGGTATTTTATTTATTTTTATTATCAAACTGAAAAGGTAAGAGGCC
This sequence comes from Oncorhynchus mykiss, assembly GCF_057628025.1. Classification (NCBI taxonomy): domain Eukaryota; kingdom Metazoa; phylum Chordata; class Actinopteri; order Salmoniformes; family Salmonidae; genus Oncorhynchus; species Oncorhynchus mykiss. The sequence continues at coordinate 12,699,493 of NC_143029.1, forward strand.
TTCCTTAATCTGCCTAGCTAGCCATGGTAGCATCAACAAATCTAGTTATCTGACTAGCTAGTTAAATTAGTTCATTTAACAAATTCAACATTGACGCTGGATTTACAGGTGAACTGTTAACGCTAGCTAGCTAGCTAGCTAACTTGGCTTCTGTCAGTATAGCTAGCTAACTAACGTCAGGTAGCTAACCGCTAATGATAGCTAGCTAACGTTGTTCACGAACGGTTGTTTTTCCAGTGAACTAGCCCGTTGTCCGGAACAGAGAAATTGTTAACTATCTCTATGTTATGTTGCCAGGAAACGTACGTTGGCGAATGTATACATTTCGCATGATAACTAACATTCAGACAAGTTTTTTTTTTTTAAACTAGCCAAACTAATCCACAGTACAGTACGTTAACTAGCTAGCTACATGCTGCCTGTAATATGTCGAAACACACACCCGACACCGAAGAGTTGAGCACTCGGTGGGCAGACATTCATTGTTCGATTGGCTACGCTAACAAGTTATTTAGCAAGCTAGCTAATTTAGCTAGCTTGGAGAGCTAGTTAACGTTATCCATCTAACGTTACCTAACATTGTTTTGATTATTATCAAGAGATTGGTTTCCACTATCTATAGCTAGCTAGTTAATTTTGACCATGTTAGCGATCGATGTTACCTATTATGGCTAAGAAGGCCAAATTGCGTATTACACGGACTTTCGGACACTGAATATTTATTAGTTTGTTAGCTAGCTAGCAACGAGCTCAAGTTTATTAATGTAATAGCTAGCCACTTAATAAGTTAACTAGCAAGCTAGGTAACCAAGTCAAAGGAAGGGCAGACAACGTCCCCAGAGAAGATTGTTACCTTAGATTGACACTAGCTGCTAGTGCTTTATGCTGAAGTTCTACAGACCTTTCAGTGTGTCAATTTACAAATGTTATTGTAACTTATGAAACAAAGCAAGGAAACTCTCTGTTGGGGACCAAAGAAAGACTGTGTATATGTTGGTTCAATAAGCATTGAAGGGATTCCTAATAAATACAAATACATTCGATATCAGAAACCTCAGGTTAGTGTATGTACATGATGTTTGATAAGTGCTATCCATATGCAATGTAAAGCAACTCTACTCACACATGTTCTGTTATTTCCCCCTCCACAGGTTTCCCCGTGGAATGAGCGTTCCATGCAGCATCCTAGGTATGAATGACGTGGCCTGGCAGGAGACACGAGGCGGGATGCTGCACACAAACGGTGCTCCTGAAGCCGGGGGCGTCAGAGTTCACGGAGGGGGATCCCTGGCTGCCATGGGGGTTGCAGGTCAGGGTCCCGGAGGGCCACACCGTCTGCAGGGACCCAACCCCATCCCAGGTACCCCACAGCCTCCACTAAGTGGGCGCTCTCAGGATGATGCCACAGTGGGCTACTTCTTCCAGAGGCAGCCTGGGGAGCAGCTGGGAGGTTGCACCTCCAGCAAGCACCGTTGGCCCACTGGAGACGGCAACCACGTTGACCAGGTACAATGGTTTTGCCAGAGCCAAACTACTTGGCTACAAGCTTCCTGTTTGATAATAAAATATTTGAATGAAGCAGATCTTCTACTTTCTAGAAACTACTTTACCACAAGAGACCCTTGCCGTTTCAGTCCAGAGCATGACATAAATTGCACCAGCCAAAGATTTCCCACTCTTTAGAAAGCTACACTTGCTTCTGTTTCATATAAATCATTCAACAAATATTCATTGTAGCAAGCATTAGCCTGTCAAATATCCTAGTGGTTCATTCTAATGGCTTGTTAAACTAATTTTCAAAGTTGCACGTGAAAGTTTGAAGGATTATGTTCCATTCCCAGTAAACACCTAGCCTGTTGACGACAACAACAACTGACTTGGGAAGTATGTGTCTGTGTAAAGAGGGAGGGAGGGGGGGGGTCTCTGTCAGTGATCTCTATCTAAGGATATAATTCAGATTTGTAACTCATCCTATGCTTTAACAACCCATACAGTAGTAGGATTTGTATTACTTTTTAGTGAACATGGTAATTTATTTAGACTCATAAGTCTTTGTTGTATAGGACAACCTCGTAAGTGTGGCTGGAGTTTGCATCAATTTGTGTTGTATCAATTTGTGTTCCTCCAATTTCAATATGATGTCCAGAACTAGCTTACCATGAATGAGGATACCATTTTTGCCAGGTTGAATTGTGTATGTGCTCTGACTGAAGCCACATTATTATTTTTTTCAGGTTCGAACTGTGGATGAGATGAACTATGGTTTTCAAGCCCTTGCTTTGGAGTCCAGGGGCATGGGTGAGGTAGGTTGAGATCCACCACAACATCTCACATTTCTTCCCTTTAAAACTAGGATAGATTCTGTGCTACATCTTCCATTGAAGTTTCCCACGGTGACCTAGAATGTCGAGAATGTCCAAGTAGCCATTTTGCCTTCTCTTTACAGCTCCTGCCAGCAAAAAAACTGTGGGATTCGGATGACTTGTCCAAGGATGGAAGGAAAGGGATGCTCCTTGGAGAGGAATGGCGGGAGAATGCTTGGGGATCTTCTCGTGAGTGGTTTTCTATGCCTCTGCTTGTTTGTCTGTTTGATTTACCCTCGGGGCTTTTTGAGAACCAATTTTATTTTTATCAACCCCTTGGCTCCCCCATATGCATACATTCTTAGAGGCACTATGCAGAAATTGCACCACAATTTCCTGGCTGCTAAAATTCTAATAGTTATCATCATTTCTCTTTTTATGTGACAAAACAGTATACTGTAGTGTAGAGCAAGGTTCCTCAACTTTCGCCGGTTGATTTACCCCCCCCCCCCCCAGGTTTTCTGAGCACAAACAAAAATCTCTATATAGATATATAGTGTGTGTGGAATTTTCACTGTTGGACATAAAATACTGTTAAATGGGGTTTTTTAAACACCAGGAAATCAGCTCCAAGTGATTTTTAATTCAAGAAATCTGTTCCCAAGTATTACCCACGCTTAATAAAGAGATATGACATGATCATATACAAATGTAAGCAAGGTTGAGATTGTTTTAGTCAAATATATCTGTTTGTGCTTCTTGTGGTCAATTTGCAGTCTACAAATTATTTGTAATTATGTTCTGACCATCTGCTCAAGAGAGAAATTGGGCTGCGGCTGAATCTAGTTCATTATTCCTGGTGTAGAGCATCATTGTACCATCTAAACTGCTGTAAAATATATTTTTTGAAGCTGGTGTACAAAACCGTAAGTGAAAAAGACGCAAAAGCAAAACTTAAGAGCGGAAGCATAGAAATGGCAAACATTGACCAGATCTACCGCTTCTTAGTCCCGCTTTCAATGAGAATGACAGATCTATAACACGCATACCTATGTGAATTTGGTCAGAGTCACCCAAAAAGTGACATTTCAGCTTTAACCTCTTGGATGTAATGTCTGTTTAGGGGATCTGCATGGTACTGGTTCCGACTGATATTTTTGTGGACACTATATCAAATTGGCTGGTTCCTACTGACACCATAGTATATTTGAGCCGGTGTGAAGTAGGATGTGAAATCTGAAACCACTTGAAGCTGGGATAGCCCTCCTACCATTTCTTTTGCTCTTCGACTGTCCAACTCCTGGCTGAACCCTATGTCACAAGCACTGGCAAAGCACATGTCTGCAATCCTTACATCATAGCACAGCAGGAGAGCGTGGCTTCATCGCTGTAGTACATTGAGATCGATTTATAGCCATTAATCTCAAAATTCACAGATACATTTTTTTTAAGCATTGTTTGTTTGTCAGACATATGAGATGAAAGGCTAGTTCCTAACAAGTTCAGGTAGCCACGCTACGGCTCTGTGAGACATGAACAGCGACATTTTGATCAAAAGACCTTCAGAAAATATGCCCCCCAAAATTCTAACATTAAACATACAAATATGAATTTTACAGTTATAAGGAAGGTGAAATCTTATAGTTGGTCACTTTATTATTTGGTTATCCTACACTGAACAAAAATATAAATGCAACATGCAAAAAGGAAGAATTTTACTAAGTTACAGTTCATATAAGGAAATCAGTCAATTGAAATTAATTCGTTAGGCCCTAATCTAAGGATTTCACATGACTGGGGAATACAGACAATGCATCCGTTAGTCACATACCTTAAAAAGAATATGAGCGTGGATCAGAAGCGGTCAGTATCTGGTGTCACCACCATTTGCCTCATGCAGTGCGACACAACTCCTTTGCATACTTGGGGCTGTGCATTGGCATGTTGAAACATGAGGTGATGGCGGTGGATGACTGGCACGACAATGGGCCTCATGATTTCGTATCTCTGCATTCAAATTGTCCCAATTTTGTTAATTATCCTTGGCCTATGCCTGCCCATACCATAGTCCCACCGCCACCATGGGGCACTCCGTTCACAACGTTGACATCAGTAAACCACTCGCCCAGACGACAAAATACAGGTGGTCTGTGGTTATGAGACCTGTTGGATGTACTTCCAAATTCTCTAAAACTAAGTTGGAGGCGGCTTATAGTAGAGAAATTAACATTCAATTATCTGGCAACAGCTCTGGTAGACATTCCTGCAGGAAGCAAGCATCTGCCCGGTACAGTTGAAATCGGGTTTCATCTGTGAAGAGCACACTTCTCCATTGTGGCAATCAAAGGTGAGCATTTGCCCACTGACGTCTGTTACGACGCCGCTCTGCAGTCAGGTTAAGACCCTGGTGAGGACGACAAGCATGCAGATGAGCTTGCCTAATATTCTTCAGTTGTGCCAACCCATAGTTTCATCAGCTGTCCGGGGGACTGGTCTCAGGCGATCCTTCAGGTGAATAAGCAAGATGTGGAGGTCCTGGGCTGGCGTGGTCACACGTGGTCTGCGGTTGTGAGGCCGGTTGGACATACTGCCAAATTCTCTAAAACGACATGGGAGACGGCTTGTGGTAGAGAAATGAACATTATATTATCTGGCAACAGCTCTGGTGGACATTCCTGTAATCAGCATGCCAATTTTACGCTCCCTCAAAGCTGGGACTGACGTTGTGTGACAACTTCACATTTTAGAGTGGCCTTTTATTTTCCCCAGCACATGGTGCACCTGTGAAATGATCATGCTGTTTAATTAGCTTGATATGTTGATATGCCACACCTGTCAGGTGGGTGGATGGATTGTCCTGGCAAAGGAGAAATGCTCACTAACGGGCATGTAAGCAAATATGTGCACAAATTTTGAGAGAGAATAAGCTTTTTGTCATGCAACTCGGGACCAACTGTTTACATGTTGCATTTTATTTTTAAAAAGCATACTAGTCATTTCAAATTTTAATAGTTAGAGAATACGAAAATATTATAATAAAAATTATATATTTGTATGAAACTGAGACATAAACAAAACAAGTTCCACAGAAATTTAATAATGTGTCCCTGGACAAAGGGAGGGGGGGGGGGGTCAAAAGTAACAGTCCGTATCTGGTGTGGCCACCAGCTGCATTAAGTACTGCAGTGCATCTCCTCATGAACTGCACCAAAGTTGGCAGTTCTTGCTGTGAGATGTTACCCCACTCTTCCACCAAGGCACCTGCATGTTCCCGGACATTTCTGGGGGGAATGGCCCTAGCCCTCACCCTCCGATCCAACAGGTTCAAGACGTGCTCAATGGGATTGAGATCCGGCAGCAACGTCGCCTATGCGCACAAACCCACCGTCGCTGGACCAGACAGGACTGGCAAAAAGTGCTCTTTGACGAGTCGCGGTTTTGTCTCACCAGGGGGGATGGTCAGATTCGCGTTTATCATCGAAGGAATGAGCGTTACACCGAGGCCTGTACTCTGGAGCGGGATCGAGGTGGAGGGTCCGTCACGGTCTGGGGAAGTGTCACAGCATCATCGGACTGCGTTTGTTGAGATTGCCTGCCATGACAACGCTGTGGTTACAGGGGAGACATCCTCCTCCCTCATGTGGTACCCTTCCTGCATGCTCATCCTGACATGACCCTCCAGCATGACAATGCCACCAGCCATACAGCTCGTTCTGTGCGTGATTTCCTGCAAGACAGGAATGTCAGTGTTCTGCCATGGCCAACGAAGAGCACTTTTTGCCAGTCCTGTCTGGTCCAGCGCCGGTGGGTTTGTGCCTATAGGTGACGTTGTTGATGGTGAGGACCTTCCTTACAACAGGCCTATGAGCCCTCAGTCCAGCCTCTCTCAGCCTATTGCGAACAGTCTGAGCACTGATGGAGGGATCGTGCGTTCCTGGTGTAACTTGGGCAGTTGTTGTTGCCATCCTGTACCTGTCCCGCAGGTGTGATGTTCAGATGTACCGATCCTGTGCAGGTGTTACACGTGGTCTGCCACTGCGAGGACGATCAGCTGTTTGTCCTGTCTCCCTATAGCGCTGTCTTAGGCGTCTTACTGTACGGACATTGCAATTTATTGCCCTGGCCACATCTGCAGTCCTCATGCCTAAGGCACCTTGCAGCATGCCTAAGGCACATTCACGCAGATGAGCAGGGACCCTGGGCATCTTTCTTTTGGTGTTTTTCAGAGTCAGTAGACAGGCCTCTTTAGGGGTCTAAGTTTTCATAACTGTGATCTTATTTGCCTACCGTCTGTAAGCTGTTCGTGGCTTAACGAGCAACGTGCATGTTCATGAATTTATGGTTCATTGAACAAGCATGGAAACAGTGTTTAAACCCTTTACAATGAAGATCTGTTTAGTTATTTGGATTTTTACAAATTCTTAGACAGGGCCCTGAAAAAAGGATATTATTTTTTGCTGAGTTATTGTTTATGGCCCTCTCGTGATGAATAATTACTTTTGGGGATTACTTTTAGTTACGTAGAGATAATACATAGTTGAACTGGTACCATGAAGACCATGCCAATAGCTTTTTAAAAATGTTTTTTAAATCTGCTGAAACTCCTATTCTTTGAGAAGGGTTGTCTCTGCATTGACCCAGGACAATCTCCATGTCTCACCTTCCTGGCTGTCTATTATTTTCCTCTGAGCAGATCACTCTGTGTCCCAACCAATCATGGTGCAGCGACGACCCGGACAGGGTTTCCATGGGAACGGCGACGCCAACTCCGTGCTCTCCCCTCGCTCCGAGGGCGGAGGCCTGGGCGTGAGCATGGTGGAGTACGTCCTGAGCTCCTCCCCCGGGGACAAGATGGATGGCCGCTACAGGAACGGTGGCTACGTAAGTCTTTCTGCCAAGGTCTCTTTCGCTCTCTGCCCTTTACGCCAATCCACTCAGAACCAACAGAAGATCTACATCGGCTTCAGTAGTGATACAAAAATTGTCAGGTCTAGAGTTATTCCAGAAATCCAACATCAAATTCTTATTGCTTAGGGCCTAGCCTCTTGTTCTCTGATGGAGCGTTGCGTCTGTTTGGAGGAACAAGCCTTCTGAATGTTTGATTTATTTTTGCTTTGTAGGGCGGCGGGGACGCTGACCCGGACGGGAGGGAGAAAGGTAACGCCCAAGACCAGACGTCTCCGTTTGAAGAGGACAAGAGCCCAGAAATGAAAGTGGGAGAGGAGAGTGATGCAGCCAAGGCCAATGGGAGAGGCCTGCTCAATGGCATGGACAGAGACTGCAAAGACTTCAAGTATGGGCCATTTTTAGTGGTTATTGGGGGGTGAATGGGGGGCCATGAAATTATCATTGAGATATTTTATTTACCAATCCGTCACCGCACATAGAGACCTTTTTGAAAAATGAAAGTTATTTGAATTATGCCGATTAGACATTTTAATCCTTTTGCTTCAAAGAGAAACCGATCTTGTAAGGCAGACTTTGCAGGGAGATAGTTGTGAACAAAGCCTCAAAGACCATATCGTCACATGTACTGCTCCCGTCGCCCCCCCCTCCAGTCCCACCCCAGGAAGTCGCCAGGCCTCCCCCACCGAGGCGGTGGAGAGGATGGGCCCTGGCCAGGCCGGACTGGAGATGATGGTCCAGCACCAGCAGCACCAGCATCAGCAACACCACCTCCAGCACCAGACCATGCAGCCCCAGAGCAAACCCCAGCAGCAGGAGGACTTCCAGAGCCAGGAGGCCCAGAACATGGGCAACATGGAGCAGCAGCAGGGTGTGGAGTCACTCCAGTTCGACTACGCCGGCAACCAGATCCAGGTAGACTCCTCCGGCACCCCCGTCGGCCTGTTTGACTACAACTCCCAGCAGCAGGTGGGTTGAACCAAGAAGTAGTAACGAGGGACTACATTTCTCTCTAGTGCATAGGTTGATGTAAACCTGTCACTTTTTGGTGATATGAGCTGTTTTGATCTCCAATAGACCTGGAGATCTGAAGGAACAATGTTTTTTGGGTGGGTGGGGGTCTGTGTCCTATCAATCATTGACTGAGCACAGAAAGTTAAATGTGTTGAACTTATTAGAAAATAAGTTATATTGCAGTTTCTCACAATTCATGAACATGTTAGGGTTTGTTTCTTCTTCATCCTTGTCAATCATTGGTTCATTGATGAAATTAGCATTATGACTATCTTTAATTAAATCATTCAAAAACCTTTAATGCAATTGTTGACAAACAGGAACATAGCACACATGTTTCTGAGTAAGTTCTGCATCAAACAAAAGGTCTCAAGTTGTTTTATTAAACTGAAGTCCCGCCTTAGTGATGTCACTGACTACGTCATTACCTTTTTACTCCTGAGACCAAAGCCCTGCATCCACAGCTATACAAACATAAGAGTTTCAGTGTTTATCTCAAAGCTAGGCAATAAATGTCCCCTCCCCAAAGTTGATTTATTGTGGAATGTCTGAGTAGTCTCTTATCTTCCACACTCCCCTGCAGAGTTCTGTCTGTCACACATTATAAGAGAGCGAGCAAACAACTGTGGAACAATTATAAAACTATATAATGAATATATATATATATATATATATATATATATATATATATATATATATATATATATATATATATATTGTTAATCTGTAGTCAAGGACCCTATAAATGTGAGGGAGGGGTCTTATAACCCCTCTCCTTCTATTAATAAAACATAAGCATAATCAATTATTCTAATACATCAAACATTTTGGTACAACCCTTTTCATGACCCCTTGGTGAACCCGACAAACAACGCATCAGTGATTCTTATTTCCTGCAACTTTCTGAAGTACTGCCTGTTTCTGTGCACCTCTGTGTTGTGTAGCCAGTTAGCATGACTTTAATGTCTGCATAACCTAGTGGCTTTCCCCCCAAAAAACTTCCCAATTAAATGTTGACTGCAAAGTAGGTCTACCTTACAGAATGATATCATAAGGATTTCTATCAATCGATTTGCAAACACCGCTGCAGAAACACTGCTAGCCGAACACAACTCTCTTCCTGGTGTGCAATGTTTTTGTTTTTTTAACTTTTATTTAACCAGGTAGGCTAGTTTAGAAGTTCTCATTTGCAATTGCGACCTGGCCAAGATAAAGCAAACCATCACAACACTGAAGTGTAGGAGGTCTCCAATTTTTTTAATGGACTGGATCTTTATATATACACACCACTTGGGTCCTGTTTCAGTAATAATGTTATCAGACCTTCTTGTTGCTTGTCTGATAATCTACCATCTATATACGAGTGATTAAAACGTGCTAATAATGGTCCTTTTGAGTATATCAAAAGTTTTTTTTTGATATGCCATCCAGCCCTGGAGTTTTCCCATCCTTAAAGGCCCCAATTGCATCAAGTAGTTCCTCCTCTGTAATTTGTCCTTCACATTAGTCTTTCTGTACAGATGTTAATTTTACAATATTATTAGGGGGAAAATCCATACAATTAGTTTCAGTTAGTGGAGATGGAGGAGCCTGAAACACAAACATATTCTTAAAGTACTTTACTTCCTCTTTCAAAATATAATTTGGTGAATCATGCACGACTCCATCATTTGTTTTTTCCCCATATTCCTTCCAGTTCGCTTGATTTTTATAATATATTACACTGGATCTTTCTGGAATAACTTCCTCCATTTCTTTTTGTTTTTCCTCTAACTTATTCTGTGCCTCTATGCTATTGTTTTTATTGCTATCTAACTGTAAATGTTAGTCCTTCAATTTCCTTTATTAATATGGACTCTTTTGATCTAAATTGCTTTTGTTTTATAGATGAGTAGTGAATTGCATGGCCTCTAAAGGCACACTTAAAAGTGTCCCATACAATAAGGGGATTGGCTGTACCTATGTTACGTCTGAAAGTCAGTTATAAATTATTCTGTCCTAGTTCTAAACAATTTATCATCTAGTAGGCTTTGATTAAATTGCCAATATCCTCGCCCACGTGGAAATTCTGTAAGAGTAATATATATGTAAATTATGTGATGATCCGACCGCATTCTGTCCCCATCAACACTTTTTAAACTTTTGGTGCCAGAGAGAATGGTATAAGAAAGTAGTCAAGACGACTAGCTTGATTAAGCCTCCGCCAAGTATATCTCACTAGGTCAGGGTATTTAAGTCTCCATATATCCACTAATTCCAATATATCCATGACATTCATGATTTCCTTAAGTGCCTGAGGGTGATAGTTAGTAGTGTGATTTCCTTTACGGCCCATAGAGGTATTTAAGACCGTATTTAAAATCTCCCACCATAATAATACAGTCTAGTGTTAAATTCTTATATTTTCAAAGAAGCCTGGATCATCATTATTCGGACCGTATAGGTTAATAAGCCATGTCTGTTTATTGTCCAATAACATATTTAAAATAATCCATCTACCTTGAGGATCTGCTTCTTGAACATGCTTTTAATGAGTGACAGATCTATAGTTCACTTTTCTTTGTGTCGACTCTTCCAAAAAGTTACGTACTGTAGCTTTAAACCCAGACCAAAGAGTCCAACCCCCCCCCCCCCCCCCCCCCCAACCCCAGGACAATAAAGTTTATTGTGGTTTGGATAGTTAGGAATATTGAGATTGATCAAATGTGTATAATTTTAAATGCAAGTAGTTTGTCACCTTTTTGGGTCCTTACCAGTTCGCTTCCCTGTCCCTGAGAGTAGTGGAAGCTTGGGTATTAATGTGTCTAACTTGTTCTGTTTGTTGTCCAGTTGTTCCAGAGGTCCAACCATCTGACTGTCCAGCAGCTCACTGCTGCCCAGCAGCAACAGTATGCCCTGGCTGCTGCCCAGCAACAACACCTTGGTAAGTTCTAGATGTTCTACCCTGGCTGCTGCCCAGCAACAACACCTTGGTAGGTTCTAGATGTTCTACCCTGGCTGCTGCCCAGCAACAACACCTTGGTAGGTTCTAGATGTTCTACCCTGGCTGCTGCCCAGCAACAACACCTTGGTAGGTTCTAGATGTTCTACCCTGGCTGCTGCCCAGCAACAACACCTTGGTAGGTTCTAGATGTTCTACCCTGGCTGCTGCCCAGCAACAACACCTTGGTAGGTTCTAGATTTTCTACCCTGGCTGCTGCCCAGCAACAACACCTTGGTAGGTTCTAGATGTTCTACCCTGGCTGCTGCCCAGCAACAACACATTGGTAGGTTCTAGATGTTCTACCCTGGCTGCTGCCCAGCAACAACACCTTGGTAGGTTCTAGATGTTCTACCCTGGCTGCTGCCCAGCAACAATACAAGCACCCCCTGAATTATGATTGTAGTTTTGATTACTATATACAGTAATGTACTGTGGATTTATTCATTATTTGGCTCCAAACTGCACACACGCATATTTGTGCCAGATTGGGTAGTATTACCTTTTATTGGTGTAGTATTCCGTCTGAATGTTTTGTACGTAAAAATGTCCTGAATGCCATACTTAAAAATATATATTAAAAAAAATGTAATTGTGGTTTTGACGGCAATTTGATATCGGATGATGTGTTATTCAATTTGGACACACTGCTAACTGGAGGTTTTCTTCAGCCGGCCTTGCTCCCGCGTTCGTGCCAAACCCATACATCATCAACACTGGACCCCCCGGAACCGACCCTTACACCGCTGCAGGACTGGCCGCAGCAGCTACACTTGCCGGTTAGCACACACACACACACACACACAAACTGTATTCATACATAGCACCTCTTTCACTCTGAGTGGGTACTGTCATCAAAAGCTGCTTTACTGCTTTGTGAGTGTATAATCTTCTGTATTGAATTGCAAGTTCATACCACAGGTTTGGTAGTAGTAACTGAGGACTCCCTTCCCTTAGGGCCTACAGTGGTTCCTCCCCAGTACTATGGTGTTCCTTGGGGCGTGTACCCTGCCAACCTCTTCCAGCAACAGGCTGCCAGTCACAACGCTAACCAGCAGGGATCCAATCAAGGACCGGGGCCAGGACAGCAACAGGTAGGCATTTCACCAATTAACAGCAGCTAACTAGATAATTAATTTAAGGGTTAAGCGTTATAGCCAAAGGTGTATTGGAAGTGACCATGATTTATCTTGTACATTTTCCCTCAGATGACTCAAGTCATTTTAAGTTCGGTTGTGGTGTAACCCCTTGATCTTCTCTCTCCCTCTCTCTCTCTCCAGGTGATGCGCCCCGGGAACAACCAGCGCCCTCTCACCCCTGGTCAGGGCCAACAGAGCCAGCAGGAGTCTCTGGCAGCAGCTGCCGCTGCCAACCCTGCCCTCGCCTACGCTGGTATGCCAGGTCAGTGACTGAGTAGTGTTAGTTGAGCACACACAGGTTTTTACCTACATTTACAAATGACCTCGACTAACCGGTGCCCCCGCACATTGACTCTGTACCTGTACCCCCTGGTATATAGCCTCCACATTGACTCTGTACCTGTACCCCCTGGTATATAGCCTCCACATTGACTCTGTACCTGTACCCCCTGGTATATAGCCTCCACATTGACTCTGTACCTGTACCCCCTGGTATATAGCCTCCACATTGACTCTGTACCTGTACCCCCTGGTATATAGCCTCCACATTGACTCTGTACCTGTACCCCCTGGTATATAGCCTCCACATTGACTCTGTACCTGTACCCCCTGGTATATAGCCTCCACATTGACTCTGTACCTGTACCCCCTGGTATATAGCATTGCTATTGTTATTTTACTGATGCTCTTTATTTATTTGTTGTTTTTCTTTATTGCGTTGTTGGTTAAGGGCTTGTAAATAAGCATTTCACTGTAAGGTTGTATTCGGCGCGTGTGTATTCGGCGCGTGTGTATTCGGCGCAAATAAAATTTGATTTGAACACTACTGAGCCAAGCCAAGCTCTACTGAGCAGGCCTGGTTAAGCAGCCACATAATTGCAGGAACAAAGGACAATGTCAAAAGAGGATATCCGAGCAGGCAGCGTTTGGTTTGGGTCGGTGCGGTAGTGTGAAAAGTACAACACAGCCAGTCGTGTACAGGTCTGGAGTTTACCCAAGGGGTGAGAGGTGAAGAGTAGCATGTGAATATATTATACTGGCTCTCAGCATTATGTGCATCTATGCCACTCTTGAAGCCTTCCAAGGCATGTTGAGGTTTCCCTTTAGCCCCTTCTAACAGGCTTAACAGGTCTGTGTAGTGCTTTAGTTGGGGGGGGGGGGGGTGTAATTTGATATGAAAGCTTGTCTCATATTCCCTCTGGAATACGTTTGTGTACATACTCTTTCAAACTGCCTTTCCCTTCTGATTCTGGTGCAGTAAGATAACACGTCTTCAGCCCTTTCGTAGACCACACGCAACTTCATAGACCAAACACACACTTGCCAGGCTGGTTTTCACAGTGTGTTTCCCCTCAGTTTGTCTGTCTCCTGCCCACCCAGGTTACCAGATGCTGGCCCCCGCCGCTTACTACGACCAGAACGGAACCCTGGTGATGGCCCCTGGGGCCCGCGGAGGTCTGGGAGGGCCCGTCCGCCTGGTCCAAACCCCGCTCCTCATCAACCCACAGGCCGCAGCGCAAGCTGGTGAGTACCACGGGTTGTCTGGCCCAGTGTTCTCCTAATGTTTGTGGGAAATTGTGTTTTGGGAGGCGGCTTAGCAGCTAGTGGAATGAGTGCCATGTTGATAGTGTGAACACAATATTACTGTACTTTGCTTGTGAAAGTTGAGCAAGGCTTTATAATAGAATCTCAATCTTACAATGATGTGGATGAATTGCTCATACCAACATGGCTATCCAGCAGTTTTAATAGTGCTCACCCCACCCCATGTCTACTCCAAATAGGCACCACACTGAACCGTGGTGACCTGGTTTTTCTTTCCATCCCTCTTTCTCCCCTCTGTCTATATAGCGGCTGCGGCGTCAGCGTCCGGCTCAGGCAACAACATGTCAGGCCCCCAGCCCAACGGCCTGTACCGCTCCATGTCCCAACCCCAGCAGCAGCCCCAGCAGCAGCAGAACCAGGGCTTACCCTCCAGCTCCTTCTACGGCTCTGGGTCGGTGCCGGCCAGCTCCCAGAGCAGCTCCCTGTTCTCCCACACCTCCCAGGCTCCACCGCCCACCTCGTCTCTAGGATTCAGCGGTGCCGGCGGCTCACTGGGCGTGGGACTGGGCTCGGCGCTCGGAGGCTTCGGCTCCTCAGGTTAGTGGAGAAGGAACCTTCAGGTTCATTGTTCATATGGCAAAAAGCATACATAAGATGTGATGTCATGCACTCTTGACAATTAATTGCATTTTCCAAAGATTCTGTACCCCACCTCTTTGGATGCCCTGCTGTCCTCTTTTTCTCTCCCGTCTCCTTATTTCCCCGTCTTCATCTCTCTCCCATAGTGTCGAGCTCCACCAGCAGCAGTGTCTCTCGCCGGGACTCCCTGCTGGCCAACTCGGACCTGTACAAGCGTGGAGGTGGTAGCAGCCTCACCCCCATTGGTCAGCCCTTCTACAACAGCCTGGGCTACTCCTCGCCCAGTCCCATTGGCCTAACACCGGGCCACTCCCCCCTCACACCCCCACCCTCTCTGCCCTCCTCTCACGGCTCCTCCTCCAGCCTTCACCTGGGTAAGACCAGCTGTAATAAATGCGTTGGAGAGCATAGACATGAACATAAGATGAGCAGGCAGATAGAAAACTTCATGCAGTGATACACAATTAAGTTTTGTCGCCACCCTGTCAGTCACTCTTCAAAAGATGAAATGGTTTTGCACCGTATGGAGATCTCTCTCTCTCTCACATATAATCTGTCTAGTTCACTGTACTCAACACCACTCTAAGTGGATGGCTAGACACGCATAGAAATAGTGACCAGAGGGGGAATTCCCATTCAAGCTACGTACTGAGGGTCGAAATTCTATCTCTATGGCAACACCCCCTCATCCTTTGTTTCCTCCCGGTATTCCCGACCTCCAGGCGGGCTGACGAACGGCAGCGGGCGCTACATCTCGGCGGCGCCCGGCGCGGAGGCCAAGTACCGCAGTGCGGGGGGCACCTCCAGCCTGTTCAGCTCCAGCAGCCAGCTGTTCCCGCCGTCTCGGCCCCGCTACAGCCGCTCAGACGTCATGCCCAGCGGGCGCAGCCGCCTGCTGGAAGACTTCCGCAACAACCGCTTCCCCAACCTGCAGCTGCGTGACTTGCCCGGCCACATGGTGGAGTTCTCCCAGGACCAGCACGGCTCCAGGTGGGTGACGAATAGACGCACGGCTGAATGGACACAGTCTCTCACATACTATGAGCTCGTTTTCTCACACCACACACACACACACAAAGTCTCTCTCACGTACACAAGCGCACTCACATAAAATGAACATGCATTTTCTCACGCCGCATGCACACACAGTGGTACACAGACTCACACAACCTCTGCAGCATATTATGCCCTCCAATCATGCTGTTGAAAAACAACACTTATCACTGTAATGCTCAGGTTGCTCTTAACTCCTCTTCCTCCTTTTCTTTCTCTTGCTCCCCCCCCCCCCCCCTGTGTCCAGGTTCATCCAACAGAAGCTGGAGAGGGCCACCCCAGCAGAGAGACAGATGGTGTTTGGGGAGATCCTGCAAGCAGCCTACCAGCTGATGACAGACGTGTTTGGCAACTACGTCATCCAGAAGTTCTTTGAGGTGGGAACTGTGGTCAAAGTTGTCGGGTTAGATTCAATGCCACTCTGGATACTTGTGATATCATTGGCTCATACCATACCAACTAGAGGTCGACCGATTATGATTTTTCAACGCCAATACCGATTATTGGAGGACCAAAAAAAGCCGATACCGATTTAATCGGCCAATATTTTGGGGATTATTATTAGATTTTATTTTTTTTGTAATAATGACAAATACAACAATACTGAATGAACACTTATTTTAACTTTAATATAATACATCAATAAAAATCTATTTAGCCTCAAATAAATAATGAAACGTGTTCAATTTGGTTTAAATAATGCAAAAACAAAGTGTTGGAGAAGAAAGTAAAAGTGCAATATGTGCCATGTAAGAAAGCTAACGTTTCAGTTCCTTGCTCAGAACATGAGAACATATGAAAGCTGGTGGTTCCTTTTAACATGAGACTTCAATATTCCAAGGTAAGAGGTTTTAGGTTGTAGTTCATATAGTATTTATAGGACTATTTCTCTCTATACACACATTTGTATTTCATATACCTATGACTATTGGTTGTTCTTATAGGCACTTTAGTAATGCCAGTGTAACAGTATAGCTTCCGAACTGAGAACACATCGACAACAGCCACCCTCGAAGCATCGTTACCCATCGCTCCATAAAATACGCGGCCCTTGCAGAGCAAGGGGAACAACTACTCAAATCAATTCACATTTATTTATATAGCCCTTCTTACATCAGCTGCTTTCTCAGTGCTGTACAGAAACCCAGCCTAAAGCCCCAAACAGCAAGCAATGCAGGTGTAGAACCAAGTCTCAGAGCGAGTGACGTTTGAAACGCTATTAGCGCGCACCCCGCTAACTAGCTAGCCATTTCACATTGGTTACACCAGCGAAGAGCTGCTGGCAAAACGCACAAAAGTGCTGTTTGAATGAATGCTTACGAGCCTGCTGCTGCCTACCACCGCTCAGTCAGACTGCTCTATCAAATATCAAATCATAGACTTAATTATAACATAATAACACACAGAAATGCCAGCCTTTGGTCATTTAATATGGTCGAATCCGGAAACTATCATTTCGAAAACAAAACGTTTATTATTTCAGTGAAATACGGAACCGTTCGGTATTTTATCTAACGGGTGGCCTCCATCAGTCTAAATATTCTTGTTACATTGAAGGTTGTACAATGTTATAATTACGTAAAAATGTGGGCAAATTAGTTCGCAACGAGCCAGGCGGCACAAACTGTTGCATATACACCGACTCTGCGTGCAATGAACGCAAGAGAAGTGACACAATTTCACCTGGTTAATATTGCCTGCTAACCTGGATTTATTTTAGCTACATATGCATGTTTAAAAATCTATACTTCTGCGTATTGATTTTAAGAAAATGCATTGATGTTTATGGAGAGGTACACATTGGAGCAAGGACAGTCCTTTTTCATGAATATGCACCGCATCGATTAAATGCAATGCAGGACACGCTAGATAAACTAGTAATATCATCAACCATGTGTAGTTAACTAGTGATTATGATTGGTTGATTGTTTTTTATAAGATAAGTTTAATGCTAGCTAGCAACTTACCTTGGCTTACTGCGTTCGCGTAACAGGCAGGCTCCTCGTGGAGTGCAATGAGGCAGGTGGTTAGAGCGTTGGACTAGTTAACTGTAAGGTTGCAAGATTGAATCCCCCGAGCTGACAAGGTAAAAATCTGTGGTTCTGCCCCTGAACAAGGCAGTTAACCCACCGTTCCTACGCCGTCATTGAAAATAATAATGTGTTCTTAACGGACTTGCCTTGTTAAATAAAGGTGTAAAAAGAAATCGTCCAAAAATACCGATTTCCGATTGTTATGAACTTGAAATCGGCCCCAATTAATCTGCCATTCCGATTAATCGGTCTACCTCCAAATCCAACTGTTAGTGTGCTTTCAACCAGCACGTGTCTGATAATTAGATTTTTACTAGCACCGATATTGCAGCTTGTGGCTTACTTTTTCAGGTTCAATATTAATCTTGTATTATCTTAACCGTACAATAAGTGTATCCCACTAAAGTAGTTATCTGGAAAGAGCATTTTGTTTTAAATTACTGGACATTATAAAATGCAAACAATCAAAACGAACAAACTTTCAAGTCGCTGTCATTGAAGTATTGTTTGTCTCTGCAGTTTGGCAGTGCGGATCAGAAGCTGGCTCTGGCCACGCGTATCCGCGGCCACGTGCTGCCCCTGGCCCTGCAGATGTACGGCTGCCGGGTCATCCAGAAGGCCCTGGAGTCTATCTCCTCTGACCAGCAGGTAATTGTAAGTGGGATCTTCACTTCTCAATAGATTTATTTTATTGCTTCTAGGATGCATCCCAAATGGCATCCTATTCCCTTTTCTAGTGCACTACTTTTGACCATGCCGTAGCCCTAGGGTTATCAGTTACTGTCTTCTGATAAGTTCTGATAAGACTCTCCGGTAAGCATGGTGGATGGATAGAAACCTGTGTAATATGATCCTGTGACCTTTTCGGTCCACTTTGAAAAGCCTTAAGCTTCTTTGAAATTGCCCTTGACATTAAGGACTATGGTAGAAATTAGATTGTTATCAATGAGCCATTAGAAGGAAGAGAATGGATGTATGTACCGTAGAAGCAGAATAATAGAATGACTCAATTTCTATGGGAATGACCCATAGAATGGATAGATGGATGGATAGATGACTCCTCTTCCTCTATCCCCTTCCTCAGAGTGACATCGTACGAGAACTGGACGGCCACGTGCTGAAGTGTGTGAAGGATCAGAACGGGAACCATGTGGTGCAGAAGTGTATCGAGTGTGTCCAGCCCCAGGCCCTGCAGTTCATCATCGACGCCTTCCAGGGCCAGGTGAGAGCCCATTCAATAGGGCATGCAATGGGAAAAACATTTTGTAACAGAAAATGAGAGATTCTGTTGGCAACAATTTGTTTGTTTTTTTGCTGACGTTTACTGACACGGCCATATTCAATGGGTGTTGTGCGTTTGTAAATTCATTAGTAATTCTGTGCGCTGGCACACTCAGACGAGAGTGCTCTGAAATCGGAGTACATAGCCAGAGTGAATTTACAAACGCACCCGTAGTTATAGGTGTAGCTAGGCTCGTGTTCAGCAGGGCACTCCGCAGCAACACTTTTTACAACTGGAAATGAAAATCTGTTCTTTTTGGACCAGCTCCAATAACAGTACCTGCCCGTTTCAGAAAAATCTTAATCTGTTGAAAATTGACCCAGACGCACAGTAGAAATGTTTTCTCCTTAGGATTCAATGTATGGACTGGCCCATTTGGCCCTTTTCAAGTGATTTTTGTTTTTTTAATTGAACAAATCTTCACATATCGACATTGAGTGCCAGTTAATGACAACATACTCTACGCTTTAATCAATGTTCTGCTTAATTCCATTTATCTGAAGCGTTACTTTATTTTGCACTTATCTAGACCTGAGGGATCCTGCCACCCATTTTGTTGAGGTGTGCTGTCTGTCTCTTCCCTGCAGGTGTTTGTGCTGTCCACCCACCCTTACGGCTGCAGGGTGATTCAGAGGATCCTGGAGCACTGCACCCAGGAGCAGACCCTGCCCATCCTGGAGGAGCTGCACCAGCACTCTGAGCAGCTCGGCCAGGTAAGTGCAGCCAGTTAAGCCCCTGGTCTCCTCATAACTAGCCCCAAGTCACCCAGATACAGACAATGTGATAAGCTTTGTGTGTGTGTTGTAGTTCTTGTGACGTTTTCATTGTTAGTGTTGCTGTGTAGCCTGGGTTGTGTCTGATTTCTCTTTGGACAAGTCCCGGCAGTCCCTCCCTGTTTCAGTAGGTTTTCTTCCCTTTGGTGCCTAACGAACATGACTGTGAGCCCTGTCAGTTAATGACAGATAAGGATAAGTGTATGAATGCTGTCAATGATTTCTACCTCTGACCTATGTTAATTTTACCCCCTCCCCCCCCACTTATTCCATCTAGAAATATCAAGGCGTTTCATTGGAGATGACACCCAAAACATATTATACAGTGTCCAGCGACGCACTGTTTAAGGTCAGAGCAATTCGCCTCCCTCCCACGCGGACGTTGTCCTCGTGTCACCTCCCTCCCCTCTCTCTCTTTCTCTCTCAACAACCAGTGTGCTTTAACACAGTACAGGCCTTTTTACCGTCACTAAACTCTCTATCCCTCTTTTGCAGGCCTCTTTCCTCCTCTAAACTCAGAGCACGCCTCTTCCTCCCTCGCCACTTTTTTTTTTTCTCCTTTGCTTCTAAACAATCTGTTCTGTCACGTAGAGGATACACAGCACCCCACTTCTCGGCTCTCTCTGTTTAGATAATCCCTCTCTTAGGTCACGGGCGCCTCCTGATTCTTCCTCTTTCCCCCTCCCTCCTGCTCTATTCTCTTCCTTCTCTAATGTTTATTCCTCACTGCTTGGTAGAAAGACTCCCTAAGTCGACAGCATTTGTTTTGCCACAATTTGGACCCCCCCCCTCCCCCAACATTGACATGGATTGTCTGATAGGCTTTGAACTCAATTGTGGGTTCTTGGAACTTAGGGGTAAAGTCCATCAGACCATGTAGAGCAATTATGCCAAATGATGGGGGAGGTTTGTAAATCAAATAGGGAGGGGGGGGGCATTTTTCCCCCCCAAGAAACCAGGACAAAACATGTACTTAAAAAATATATATATGTTGACTTTATATTTGACATTTGTATCTTAAAGCATTAGTGAGAAATAATGAATTGAAGTTGTAACATTTTGGCATTATCTGTTTTCGTGAGGAATTGTCATCATTTAAGATTGTCAAATGTTGGCACTATTGATGTTATTATCTGGTCAGGTGAGTTTCAGTGTCTGTCTTCCTGCACAGGTTTAGGTGTATTGGGTGGTTTTCCCTCACAACCATAACGGTTTTATCAGCCATCCCTGAAGGGACAAAGCTGCAGCTGTTTGCTCGTGGACCTGTATAGGCCTGTGTCCCATACGAATCACTAGCCTCTCTCTGGTCTTTTGACCTTAATCTGTGGTAATGATGTGGTGCTATTGATACAATTCTGCGGGGTTGTCATGATCGATTTCTGTCAAAAGAAAATCTGTCTCAACTGTCTGTAAATGATTGAATCCATAGTGGGGGTGAACTAAATGCCGTTACAAGATTATGTAATTGATTGTTTTCCTTTGTGGGGAATGGGAAACGTGATCCCAAACACGCTCACTGTCTTCTGTTTCCATCGCCCTCTGCAGGATCAGTACGGCAACTACGTCATCCAGCACGTCCTGGAGCACGGCAGACCCGAAGATAAGAGCAAAATTGTGGCAGAGGTCCGCGGAAAAGTGCTCCTCCTGAGCCAGCACAAATTTGCAAGGTAAGGCAAAACCCTTTCGTTCTCCCATTACTAATCACAGGGCTGTCTTCATTTTATATACAGTTTCATAGCTGGTGGGAGTGAAATCCATAGAGATGTGCTTTCCCTTTATTTCATTCCAGCCATTACAATGAGGCCATTTTTAAAGTGACACTAGCCTCCACTGAGTGAGACGAGTCACATTCTGAGACTTCTAGGGGTGGTTTTCAATGTAGATTCTCCAGTGAGTTGGTTTTTAGTTCAGGACTAGGCTGACTGTGTCCAGGACACCGGCCCATGTAGCCTCTCGTCTCTCCTTCAGTAACGTGGTGGAGAAGTGCGTGATCCACTCGTCCCGTGCCGAGCGGGCCCTGCTGATTGACGAGGTGTGCTGCCAGAAGGACGGCCCCCACAGCGCCCTGTACACCATGATGAAGGACCAGTATGCCAACTACGTGGTGCAGCGGATGATCGACATGGCCGAGCCCGCCCAGCGCAAGATCATCATGCACAAGGTGGGTTGCCATATACAATCGTCTCTGAGGTGAATTCATTAGTGCAATACGTTTCACAACGGGAAACATTTTGCTACGAAAATGTGTGTTTCTCATTGGAGAAGTTCAGGTTAGTCCCGTTTTGGCCTGTTTGCTTGGCTTTGGTTCCTAGTGAGCACATCCCACGTCTCCTATTACCTGTTCATTTAAATCAGAATAGTTTAAGCCAGGTTAATTTATTGTCATACAACCAAAGGTTGGTGATTTTGGGTACAACATGGTTAGGATACTCTGAAGTTGTTCTAATTGTTAGCCATAGGAGTCTCTCCTAATCACGTGCTCTGTGAAGTCCAGTATTATGTGGAATGTTGACCAGACTGCTCTCCCATCATTTTTTATGTTTTAGCATCCTTCAATGGCAGACTTTTTAAGTGGAAGGCAGACTGCATTGTTTTTAAAACAAGAACAACTTTTAAACTTCATTGGTCCAGTCCCACCAAAAATTGTATAATTAATCTTTGCTCTCTGCTCCCCCAGATTCGGCCCCACATCGCCACCCTGCGCAAGTACACCTACGGCAAGCACATCTTGGCCAAGCTAGAGAAATACTACATGAAGAGTAGCTCTGACCTGGGGCCCATCGGAGGGCCCACCAACGGCCTCATGTAGTCCTGCCTTCTGTGTCCACTGACTAAAGGCCAGAGTAGGAGCTGCCCCCCTCACCTTATTTCTAGTTATGTAAAGAGGTGCTCCTGAGCCATCAGGGCTGACCTTTGACACCCTCTGAATTACCAAAAAGATTTAAACGTCACCTGTGAAATGCTGTGACATCTGACCCCTGCCACTCTAATGCTACCCTCAGCGCTTGTGGCCACCATGGAGGGTAGCAGACAGTTTTGCAGGCAATCTCTTGGGTAAAGCACAGCCCCCCCCCCCCCCCACACACAATTTGTTTATGATGTAACTGGCTGGTTTTTCTTATATAATCCTGTACATTTAGTTTTTTTACCTTGTAAATTCTCTGTAGAAAAAAAAAAAGAACCGCATTTGCTGATAATGTACAATTCTTACAATTACACCAGCAAGTGACTTTATAAGGCCGAACTTGAGTGATCCTTTTAAACAATTTTTCATTTGTTTTTGTACCCAGACTTATTACTACTATCAGCTGTTATAATTAACTTTCTACTACCACAAAATGATCCCAATGCCAAAGCAGCTGATGGATCCATTTCTTCTTCTTGCACTGCATAGTATGGATAGATTATGAAACCCATCTGTCCCACTGACGATTACTATGTCTCTCGTGCCAATGAGTTAGTCATCCACTGGTCTCTACTTGAACACCTACAATGCTTTGTGCTTCATTTTTAGTGGAGTGTCATCCACTTGCCGGCTTGTGATCGCCTCGATTTAAAAAAAAAAAAAAAAAGCCTCTGTTTTTCCACAGACTGGCCTACACTCTCTATCTCTCTCTCTCTCTCTCACACTGTTTGCTTGATTTGACTAGTCGGCTCCGGGCGACAAATGGCATGGGTATTCAACAGTGATTCCACTAAATCCCACCTATACGGTCTTTTTCTTTTCTCGCAGATCATTCAATGGCTGCTTGGGCTTACAGCAGACACGGGTAGCGTGGACGTTTTATTCTCTTTCAGAAGCAGAGCACAAGGTTGGCTTGTATAGTGGAAGTGTAACTTGGTTGTAATCTTTACAGTAAATGACCGGGGCGTGTGTGGGTGGGGGGTAAGCATAGGCATGCTGTAACAGGTTTTTAATAACTTGACTGATTTCTTTATCATGTTTTGTGGAACATCTATTTGTCTTGTAGTTTTGAGATGAACACTGCCCTAGAAGCGGTATCTTTATGTACTGAATATTCATCTCTTGCGTAGAAATAGTTTAGCAAAAATGTATAGCATCTTTGTGTATGAGTAAATATGAAATGGTTGCTTTTTTGGCTAGGGGGCTTGGGGTAAGAGTTTTTATTTAATTTTTTTTTTGAAGTGGCTCATCCCAAGTATGTAAAGCGGAGGGTAGAATTGGGAATGAAATTAGGAAAAATAGCAGGATGGTTTTATGCGAGACCGACCGTCATGAGGTTGTTTTAATTTAGTTATTCCTAATTTAAATTTTTCTTCTGGTCTGAATATTCAAGTGAATTAGGTGGGGTGAGTAGTGGGGCCATCTAAAAAGCTATACAACTCCTCTGTGACGCTAGTAGTAATGGCTTTTGCTTCATATGAATAATTGTAGAATACATGTAGTATATGTGCAGTTGATAAGTGTGTAAGTTTAATTGACAAAAGTCTAGTTGTGGTGTTTGACAGGCCTTGATAAATTGGTAGTGATGCTTTTTTATTTTGTCTGTACAGTTGTACATTTGTAAACGTTGATGCTGTAAATGGATGTCTTTTACACTTTTGGGGGAAAAAATTGCCTAAATGTGCATTTTGATGTATGTGTGTGTGTGTATATTCATCACTCCTTTCCCCTCAAATATAATGTATACAGTTTTATTTGATCAAGCGTTATTTTAAAACAATCTTTTTATGGCTCCTCGATCTGACATGGTTTTGTTTTAAATCTGTTATGAGAATGGTCGGCCTGGTTTTGTATGCGGAGCTTTATAACGTCTCCTGTTTATATTGTCTTTCTGACGTGTGACAGTTTTAAAGGAACACCAATGCTCTGTACTTAAAATGAGGCTGCTTCTGGTCCCCTCTGCTGCCATGGAAACTTCACAGGATATGACAGAATTATTTTTGTACAGAAGAGTGCTGTATTTTGGAACAGCTACTACCTTGTAAGCAAAAGAAATGTAAGATATTGTCAATTATATAAATATGAACATATGAGTTTTGTCACACTGTCAAAGTCTTGTACATTTTCAG
The DNA here is from genome assembly GCF_057628025.1 of Oncorhynchus mykiss. Lineage (NCBI taxonomy): Eukaryota > Metazoa > Chordata > Actinopteri > Salmoniformes > Salmonidae > Oncorhynchus > Oncorhynchus mykiss. Next base: position 12,724,193 of record NC_143029.1, read on the forward strand.
GTGGCCTTATGTACATTTCCAGACATTTAGATGAAGAAAAAAAGACTCATTTTTTGGAAGCAGAATTGTGGCTGTATAATTAAACCGTTCTAACATTTGATAATTTATTTCTGTGCCTTTTTAAAAAAAAATTATTTCAATATCTTCTTTTAGGAAGTTGGTGTTGCGCAAACTACAGTACTTGAATTTGGGACATAAAGTTGGATTTAACTGACCTGCTTATCACCTGTTTTGAGCAGTAGATGGTGCTTTTTGCCAGTCTCCAGTTTATACTCAAGACTATCAATGGTTTTAAAGTAGTTTCTAAACCGGTTGCTGAATGTCTGTCTACATTCTACAGAGCACACAATTTAATTTGAGTCAAGATTTTTCTTACTCTGATCCTGTGTGTCCGACTCTGACATTCTCACTATTTGCCTCTGTAAACAGAGGGCGGGGCCTTGAATCCCGCCACAGGTAGGTTTAACGTACACCTGTACTACTATGAGACGGAAAATACATTTTAAGACCTACACTGGTAGTAATAAAATCATTGCAGACGACAAGATACAATGAGGACTTTAGTGATTTTCACTTTACTGTTTGCTATGGGCGCATGTTTACCTGCAATAACCACATCGGTGAGTAGACTGGTATACTTCTCATGTCAATGTCATTTACTTGTCTTTGTGCAGTGTACTTTTCTTGGTCGCCTTTGCTATGACTGCAGTGAATGAACATAGGCTTTGGGATATATATGCAGCTTGAAATATGAATACCTTGTGATCGATTGCTTGTGAATTTTATCAAATCAAATTTTATTGGTCACACACCGAATACAACAGGTGCAGCCTTTACCTTGAAATGCGTACTTACAATCCCATTCCATCAATCCAAAGTTAAGAAGTAAGTATTTACAGTATGTATGCCATTGGAATTGTATCATTAGACCTAACACCAATTATGCATTACCTGATAAGATATCAGGCAGTTGAACTTCATTAAGATTTTGATAGGCTAGGGGATCAGCTCTCGGACAGGCTTTCAAGGAATGGAATTTGAATACAACTTGTGTACCTTTGACCAAGCCTAACAAAGTATGGACTCATTTTAGGTGAAAAATGGTAAGATTCCGATCTGAAAAGTACATCTGTGTCATTTTTCTTCTCAATATGCAGGATTACTGTTACATTTTAAGTGTTTGTTCATGTGTGATGATACTGTCATGGATTAAACTGAGTGTACATCACTAACCATTATTGTGAAGAGATTAATTTCACAGGGCTGCAGGAGTGAAGTTGGTGATGTCACCATGATACTGAGAAAATCCTGGCCTAATTCTATATCTTCAATTAGTAAAACAATGTCATAAGAAACATAAAACTAAACATTTTATTTTCCAAATTGATGCCCCTATTAGTTCTAGGCTCTAGCCACTCAGTCGATTCTGTCTGACACTTCATGGGGATTTCTGTTGTGAATCACTCTTCTACCAACCATTTCCTGGCATACAAAAGATCCAATGTTCTGTTTGTTATCTTACTGGGTTAATCTGTAGTGTGTTGACACTCATTTACATTGTAAAAATCCAGCCACTGCTGTTGTCCCTACAGTCTCTGTATTGTCCCCTCGGGGTGTTTTTATAGGACAGTGGCAGCTTGCCGGCAGTGCCTCATCCTGAGTCATTACGTATCGGCCATGTTGTGTTGCTGGTGGGGCGACGAGTTGTTGGCGTAGCACTGGACTTCAGACCTCATGAGTCATTGGCTGACTCACAGCTCTGTGTTATTGAGACAATATTGTTTTAGCCTTTCCTCTTGCAGTCCTTAATCTAGTATGACATGGTTTCAAAGGGTTGCATGAAAGTTAACCCTGTAAATACTATTCAGCCAGTAAATCATTAAAACTACCATGAAAATGTCAAATACTCCTTGTTTTCTGTTTCTGTGACAATCCTCATCGCCAGTGAGAGGTAATGATACAGAGCAGTGATGGGGAGTCTACTCTGAAAGTATAGTTTACCAAACTACCAATTACTTCACACTGGAAGAACTTAAGCCACACTAAAGCTATCTTAAAGAAACATATAGTTTACTTCACTAAAGTGACTATGAAAAAGTAGTTCACTACTTTCTGAAAAATTATATGTAAATCTAAAATGTCAGACTACAAACCACAAGAACAGATCACTTTGGGGTCATATGTTAACAATGTGGAATTTAGCCTATTAAACACTGTTTCAAGTGAGAATTAGGCAAATCTAAGCAACAAATAAATAATTATTGCCTACTTCACCCATGTTTTGTTTTTGCAAAAAAAAAGTGTGCATAGTTCTTGTAGTTAGATACAGTGCATTCGGAAAGTATTCAGACCTCTTCATTTGACACATTTTGTTACGATACAGCTTTATCTAAAATATATTACATTTGAAGAAAAACAATCTACACACAATACCCCACAATGACAAAATTAAAACAGGTTTTGGGATTCTTTTGCAAATGTATTTTAAAAACAATCGTATTTAGACTTATTGAGTATCTGGAACGTCAGCATTTGTGGGTTTGATTACAGGCTCAAACTGGCCAGAAACAAGGACCTTTCTTCTGAAACTCGTCAGTCTATTCTTATTCTGAGAAATCAAGGCTATTCCATGTGAGAAATTGCCAAGAAACTGAAGATCTCGTACAACGCTGTGTACTACCTTCACAGAACAGAGCAAACTGGCTCTAACAGTGAAGAGCCGACTCCAGGATGGTGGCTTTCTAGGCAGAGTTGCAAAGAAAAAGCCATAACTCAGACGGGCCAATAAAAATAAAAGAGTGAGATGGGCAAAAGAACACAGACACTGGACAGAAGAACTCTGCCTAGAAGGCCAACAAACCGGAGTCACCTCTTCACTGTTGACGTTGAGGCTGGTGTTTTGCGGGTACTATTTAATGAACCTGCCAGTTGAGACAGTTTGCGCTGTTCTGTGACGGGAGTAGTACACAGCTTTGTACGAGATCTTCAGTTTCTTGGCAATTTCTCACATGGAATAGCCTTGATTTCTCAGAATAAGAATAGACTGATGAGTTTCAGAAGAAAGCTCTTTGTTTCTGGCCATTTTGAGCCTATAATCGAAAGTCAAGGGGTCTGAATACTTTCCGTATGCACTGTACACCGTTACATGACAAAAAAGTAAATAACTAATGAAAACACAACCTAGAATTTAATTTAGTTCAACTACCACCAAGCTACTGTAAAATGTAATTAAATGACTAGTTGAACTACATAGTTTATTACTCCACAACACTGGTATAGAGGTACACAGTAATTGGCTTCTATGGACACTGGCCTTATGTTGGACTTCTGGGGTCATTTCCACACTGAAGTTGTACGTGTATTGTTTTTCCTTGTACTCAGTATTCTATTCCTCCAGAAGACCTGGATGGATCGGGACATGATCTGGAAAGTTCTGGCTCAGGTTCAGGGGAACGGGCAGAAGGTAATCCTATTCATTGTGTGTGTCAGGGTGTGTGTGTGTCTGTCTGTCTATGTCTGTGGGTTTCACATTTCTTAGTAAACATTTCTGCTTCCACTCCCTTCAGTGTCCAAAGGCTCGGTGAGGTTTACCACTATCTCAACATTTACAATGACAATGAGTGAAGATGACTTAATGTTCAATGCCATTGATGAAGAGGATAAAATCGTCCCCATTATAATGACAGACAACACCAGAAATAAAATATCGGTAGGTCATTTTAGTCTTTTAAGAATTCACTATGAGCAAAATATGTTCTCTCTTGATAGAGGTGAAAAAAAGTGTGAGTATCCCATATTTTTTGTGTCTTTAGGAGGACTCAGACTTGACCTTTGACAAGAGGCCTAAGCTAGATGACAACAACGGATCAGCCATTGGCAATGTGGCAAAGAGCGGGGGTCTTCTAGCAAACAAAGAAGCTCTTGCAGGTAACATCCAACTTATTGAGTATATTATTTGGTATATTATTTCCTCCATATCAACTGACAGATGCGCTGAGGTACAAGTAGCCCAACCTTCTTATTCTTCCTCTTTGCAGCTATTATTGCAGGAGGAGTGGTGGGACTGGCCTTGGCTGCCTCCCTGTTAACACTCATGGTCTATAACATGAAGAAGAAAGATGAGGGAGGCTACACTGTCAACCAGAAAAACACATCTAACGGAGGATATCAGAAACCGAAGACCAAGGAGGAGTTTATTCCGTAACTTCCCCTCAAAGACAAAATAATGTCTCAACCCAGCAGATTTGTTTGAAGAGTTCATTTTTGAGAGAAAGGAGTTGGTTGGGTTTGCGCCAGGAGAAAATTCACAGCAGAAAATGCAAACTTGTGGTGCATTCGAGGTTTAAAAAGACGGTAACACTTTACTTGACACCCAGCATCATAACAGATAACATGGTCCTAACCATGTCATAATACGTCATAACAGCTGACATAACTTGTCATATGGTCACAACACTGTCATGACACATAATAAACAGCAAAAAAAGAAATGTCCTCTCACTGTCAACTGCGTTTATTTTCAGCAAACTTAACGTGTAAATATTTGTATGAACATAAGATTCAACAACTGAGACATAAACTGAACAAGTTCCACAGACATGTGACTAACAGAAATTGAATAATGTGTCCCTGAACAAAGGGGGAGGTCAAAATAAAAAACAACAGTCAGAATCTGGTGTGGCCACCAGCTGCATTAAGTACTGCAGTGTATCTCCTCCTCATGAACTGCACCAGATTTGCCAGTTCTTGCTGTGAGATGTTACTCCACTCTTCCACCAAGGCACCTGCAAGTTCCCGGACATTTCTGTGGGGAATGGGCCTAGCGCTCACCCTCCGATCGAATAGGTCCCAGGCGTGCTCAATGGGATTGAGATCCGGGCTCTTCGCTGGCTATGGCAAAACACTGACATTCCTGTCTTGCAGGAAATCACACACAGAACAAGCAGTATGGCTGGTGGCAATGTCATGCTCGTGGGTCATGTCAGGATAAGCCTGCAGGAAGGGTACCATATGAGGGAGGAGGATGTCTTTCCTGTAATGCACAGCTTTGAGATTGCCTGCAATAACAACAAGCCCAGTCCGATAATGCTGTGACACACTGCCCCAAACCATAACGAACCCTCCACCTCCAAATCGATCCCGCTCCAGAGTACAGCATTCGGTGTAAAGCTCATTTTTTCAACGCGAATCCGACCATCATCCCTGGTGAGAAAAAAACATGACTCATCAGAGAAGAGCACATTTTGCCAGTCCTGTCTAGTCCAGCAACAGTGGGTTTGTGCCCATAGGTGATGTTGTTGCCGGTGAGGACCTGCCTCACAACAGGCCTACAAGCCCTCAGTCCAGCATCTCTCAGCCTATTACGGACAGTCTGAGCACCGATGGAGGGATTGTGCATTCCTGGTGTAACTCGGGCAGTTGTTGTTGCCATCCTGTACCTGTCCTGCAGGTGTGATGTTCAGATGTACCGATCCTGTGCAGGTGTTGTTCCACGTGGTCTGCCACTGAGAGGACGATCAGCTGTCCTTCTTGTCTCCCTGTAGCACTGTCTTAGGTGTCTCACAGTGCGGACATTGCAATTTGTTGCCCTGGCCATATCTGCAGTCCTCATGCCTCCTTGCAGCATGCCTAAGGCACATTCACGCAGATGAGCAGGGACCCTGGGCATCTTTCTTTTGGTGTTTGTCAGAGTCTGTAGAAAGGCCTCTTTAGTGTCTGAAGTTTTCATAACTGTGACCTTAAAACTGGTCCCATGTTTCATGAGTTAAAATAAAAGATCCCAGAAATGTTCCATATGCACAAAAAGCTTATTTCTCGCAAATGTTGTGCACAAATTTGTTTACCTCCCTGTTAGTGAGCATTTCTCATTTAACAAGATAATCCATCCACCTGACAGGTGTGGCAGATCAAGAAGCTGATTAAACAGCAATGCCACAAATGTCTCAAGTTTTGAGGGAGAGTGCAATTGTCATGCTGACTGCAGGATTGTCCACCAGAGCTGTTGCCAGATAATTGTATGTTAATTTATTTACCATTAACCGTCTACAATGTCATTTTAGAGAATTTGGCAGTACGTCTAAATGGTCTCACAACCGCAGACCACGTGTGGCGTCATGTGGGCGAGCGGTTTGCTAATGTCAATGTTGTTAACAGAGTGTCCCATGGTGCCAGTGGCAACAATCAGATTGCATTTTGTCGTTGGCAATTTGAATGCACAGGGATACCGTGATGAGATCCATTCATCCACTACCATCAAATCACCTCATGTTTCAGCATGATAATGCACGGCCCCATGTCGCAAGGATCTGTACACAATTCTGGAAAGCTGAAAATTTCCCTGCATACTCACCAGACATGTCACCCATTGAGCATGTTCTGGATCGACGTGTACAACAGCGTGTTCCAGTTCCCGCCAATACCCAGCAACTTCGCACAGCCATTAAAGAGGAGTGGGACAACATTCCACAGGCCACAATCAACAGCCTGATCAACTCTATGCGAAGGAGATGTGTAATGCTGCAAAACCAGATACTGACAAGTTTTCTGATCCATGCCCATACCTTTTTTTAAGGTATCGGTGACCAACAGCATTTCTGTATTCCCAGTCATGTGAAATCCATAGATTAGAGCTTAATTCATTTTTTTCAATTAACTGATTTCCTTGTATGAACTGTAACTCAGTAAAATCTTTGAAATTGTTGCATTTTGCGTTTGTTTTTATTCAGTGTATATGTCACAGCAGGTGTAAATATATGAGTCATGACAGTGTCATGACCATATGACAGGTTATGTCACCTGTTATGACATTTTATGACATGGTTATGACCGTGGGTGTCAAGTAAAGTGTTATCAAAAAGGTTTCTAAAGTTTTAATTGCAATTTTAATATATATTTGCCCTTACTAAAAATGAATCAATCTCAACAAATATTTCTTAATTATAATCCACACAATAATTCAGATTTCCTTTTGCTTAAGGTTTATTTTCCTGCTGTGAGAAACTGGTCACATTAAGATCCTACACATGTAATTACAAGTTTTTTTTTAGAGTAAGGAACAGGTTTATTTAAAATCAAAGTACATTTTGTATTACTGTTTCACATTTGTATTATGTTATCTGTAACATGTGTGCGTGTACTGTGTGGATATTATACACCTTGATGCAATGGACACTTTACATACAACTGTGTTGAATGTAATTAATATAGTGTGGCCTTGAGACTAAAGTGTACCTTGTAGTTGTTTGTCCTATGTCTAATCCCTTATTGCTTAAATAGGAGCGGAAATTGACCTCCCTAACACAATACACTCCTTGTGTTGCAACAGTGAGAAGCACCTTATCACAAAGCAGAGCCATATAATAACCATCTATCTCTCTGACTCTGAATCACCGAGGTCATAAAAAAGTTTCTATGTTTTATATTAAGCAAACCAAACAGCATAATTGTATTTTTTAAATTTAATTTACGGATAGCCAAGGGCACACTCCAAACTTGGAAACAATTTACAAATTAAGCATTTGTGTTTATTGAGTCTGCCAGATCAAAGGCAGTATGGATGACCAGAGATGTTTTCTGGATAAGTGTGTGAATTTGACAATTTTCCTGTCCTGCTAAACATAAAAAAATGTAACTAGTACCTTTAGGTGCCAGGAAAAATATATGGAGTAAAAAGTACATTATTTACTTTAGGAATGTAGTGAAGTAAAAGTACAAGTTGTCAAAAATATAAATAGTAAAGTACACATACTACCCAAAAATACTTAAGAAATAGTTTAAAGTATTTTTACTTAATTACTTTTCACCACTGAACAAATTGCCCTGATAACACATTGCTGCCTCTGACTTCAGAGTTTGTCTTGAAAACCTTGGTCTCACTATTGCTGTCCTGCCATCTAGGGCTCAAAGTAGGAATAATCTGACTGGATCTCAGTTGAATTTGTCACATGTAATACCCTTAGTCTGGCATACATGGTCTTTGTGCTACATACAGTCAGTGCCTTCAGAAAGTATTCATACCCCTTGACTTATTACACCCATCTATCTACACACAATAATTCATTATGACAAAATGAAAACATGTTTTTAAAAATGTTTGCAAATGTATTGAAAATGAAATAACATAACATGATGCAGCCACCACTTCGCTTGAAAATATGGAGAGTGGTACTCAGTAATGTGTTGTATTGGATTTGCCTAAAACTTAGCACGTTGTATTCAGGACAAAAACTTGATTGCTTTGCCACATTTTTTGCAGTATTGTTTTCGAGCCTTGTTGCAAACAGGATGCATGTTTTGGAATATGTTTATTCTATACAGGCTTCCTTCTTTTCACTCTGTCAATTAGGTTAGTATTGTAGAGTTACTGCAATGTTGTTAATCCATCCTCAGTTTTCTCCTGTCACACCCATTAACCTCTGTAACGGTTTTAACATCACCCTTGGCCCCATAGCGAAATCTTTGAGTGGTTTCCTTACTCTCTGAAGACTGAGCTAGAAAGGACGCCTGTATCTTTGTAGTGACTGGGTGTATTGATACACCATACAAAGTGTAATTAATAACTTCACCATGCTCAAAGGGATATATTCAAAGTCTGCTTTTGAAATGCCCTTCTTTGCGAGGCATTGGAAAACCTCCCTGGTCTTTGCGGTTGAATCTGTTTGAAATTCACTGCTCGACTGAGGGACCTTAGAGATAATTGTATGTGTGGGGTACAGAGATGAGGTAGCCATTAAATGCAACTCATTATGTGACATGTTAAGCACATTTGTACTCTTGAACTTATTTAGGCTTGCCATGACAAAGGAGTTGAATATTTTGACATAAGACATTTCAGCTTTTCATTTTACATGAATTTGTAAACATTTCTAAAAACATTACTCCACTTTGACAATATGGGGTATTGTGTGTAGGCCAGTAAGACAAAATCTAATTTTAATAAATTCAAAATTCAGGCTGAACATAACAAAATGTGGTCAAGACGTGTGAATTATTTTTGAAGGCACTGTAGTTCATTGTTGTTTTACCATTTATCCATCATTCCATCATTGCAGCATTAACTGGGATCAATGGAAACAAAAACAACAGCAACAATAGCCAAACACACCAAAATACTTCTGCATTGCCCTGCCATTGACCTGAATACTGTATGCAACTATGCATCCACTTTAGTTATGGATTCTATTCATGTTTATAGATTCTCTGCATATTGTAACTCGTTTAATCACCAAAAAGCAGAGGTGAGAGATGTTAAGTGTGTAAGGGTAGAACAATAACATTTTCTGAATAACAAAGAGCAGTTTGTTTTATTTTTTGGAGAGCATATCGTCTTTTAGAGATGGGAAACTGATGTGAGAGAATGGAAACTGATGATGGTGTTGTATTCCCTCCCCATCATCACCCTCAACCCCTGGGCCACAGGGAACAGTTCTGAGTATTTGTCAGTGTGAGCTGTGGCAGCTGATTTGTTGACGTTCACCATCTCAGCTCTACTAATGGCCAAATTGTCTGTCAATCAAAACAGGGTATAGTTTGTGTTTTCTTTCACCACGCCAGTCATATAAGTGGGCGCTTCTTAACACTGTCAATTGTTGATGGTGCAGGCTTTCTTCATAGCGCAGCTTCAGCGATGTTTATCCCTACTTTAGAGGAAGACATGCACCATTTTAAACCGAATCGACACAGGCGCTACACAACGAGATGCTGTGGGTGTTGCCATGTCAGGACGGGAACCATCATTCTCGGCACTTGGTACATGGTACGTACTATACAAATGGTCGCCTTGCTTTTAGATTGTGCTAACGTTAGCTTCGTTGCAGTCATGTTGCAGTACCCCATCGTTGCCATTGCACTGTCGATAGTAGGCCCTTGTACTAACTAACTAGCTAGCTTGTTACCAGTAAGTTAAACCGAAGCTACTATTTTGTCGAGAAAGTCACTTTGATATCTGAATGCGTGCCCTACTTTGGAACATATTGTTAACTAGATTATGTAACTGTTCCTGTATTAGCTAACTAACTAGCACATGTAATCGGATAGTTAACTAACGTTAGCTAAATTAGTTAATTAGCTAAGTGTCAACGTTACCCGCTAGGGACTTTCAGCCAATAGTGTGATTGCGGCACGCAATTCGAGCAGGGCTGACAACTTTTGAAGAAAACTGGAGTGAGATTTGCTAAATGGATTTCATTGCCCCTTGACAGAGTCCCTAGAAGGGGGGCTGGGAATATGTTACTGTTTTAAAGCTAATTTACTGCAATTCTGCGTATTGGGTTAGGCCTAATGACCAGGGTGGAAAAAATTAAAAAACACATATCAGGTGTATTCAGGATGCTTTGAACATTAAATGAACACTCAACATTCGACCACTTTGAGGGGATTACATTTTAAAGTATGCTAATATTTTTTCAAATATTTTGTTTACGTGGTTTGAGAAGCATTCAGACTGTAATGAAATTAGCTAGGGAGACGGTAGAAAAAGTGGGAAGATTGGAAACCGGGATTGATCCCTGTTCTCAGGTAGAAAGTTGTGTGTAGTGCTCTGCACAGGAGTTAAAACATTATTTTTAAACCTCTCAAGGATCGGACCCTTTCTTTTAAAATGTTCGCCTATAATGACATACCCAAATCTAACTGCCTGTAGCTCGGTACCTGAAGCAAGGAAATGCCTGATACCATTTGAAAGGAAACACTTTGAAGTTTATGGAAATGTGAAATGAATGTAGGAGAATATAACACATTAGATCTGGTAAAAGATAATACAAAGACAAAATGTGTTTTTTTTGCCACCAGATGGCAGCTGTGTATGTGCAAAGTTTTATACTGATCCAATGAACCATTACATTTCTGTTAAAAATGGTCTCAAGACTGCCCAAATGTGCCTAATTGGTTTATTAATAACTTTTCAAGTTCATAACTGTGCACTCCTCAAACAATAGCATGATATTCTTTCACTGTAATAGCTACTGTAAATTGGACAGTGCAGTTAGATTAACAAGAATCTAAGCTTTCTGACAATATAAGATAGGTTTATGTTCTCAAGCCTGCCTCAAAATACAACACTGTCCCTTTTTATGACAAAAAAAGCTATGACTCGCTTCAAAGATGTCTAGAAATGCACACCTTGTGCTCTTGTAGGAGGAGGCAAACACTCCCACATTGCTGACTACAAATTATGTAATAACTCACTAAGTAGCAAAGGATATGTACAAATGTGCACACCGCTACATGTAGCTGTCGCTTTGCTCTCAAAACAAGCACATCTACTGACAACCGCTCATGTTGTAAACACAGTCCAGTTCAAAGTGAATGGCACAGATCCATATATGGCGAAGTGCCTTTTTGCATATAGGCTCGACTGCAGCTCTTATTTGTTATGGTGCACTGATTTGTGTAGAGTACGGGCCTGAGTCGTGCCAGTCAATGCAATAGAATCCTACTCCGATGCGTTCTGCCTACAACAAAATCTCTTGCATTGTTAATTTTGCATACTAATAAGTCTTGCATAGTTTGTTTTGTTTCAGTATGTAGCATTGGAACTGGCTATTGTGTTGTTTTGATCACAATTCCCACAGTAAAGGGAAATGTTGATAGTGTTAACTAATGGGGGAAACTCGAGAAAGTTGAATGAAATGCAATCTCGTGTTTCTCTGTGTGGGCTGATGTTTCTTCTGCCTGGCAGTCCCATGGAATAGGGCAGGAACATTGACCATATTCCTACTGCCACCATGCGGCACTCTGTGCACAACGTCGACATCAGCAAACCGCTCACCCTGTCTGCCATCAACCCGGTACAGTTGAATCAGGGATACATATGTGAAGAGCACACTTCTCCAGCATACCAGTGGTTATCAACGGTGAGCATTTTCCCACTGAAGAAGCTTAAAACGCCAAACTGCAGTCCGGTCAAGACTGGTGAGGACGATGAGCACGCAGATGCACTTTCCTGAGACTGTGCAGAAATTCTTTGGTTGTGCAAAATCAGTTTCATCATTAGGTGGCGATCCCGCAGGTGATGAAGGCTGATGTGGAGGTCCTGGGCTGGTGTGGTTACATATGGTCTGCAGTTGAGGACAGTTGGACGTACTGCCAAATTCTCTAAAATTATGTTGGAGGCGGCTTATGGTAGAGAAATGAACATTCAATTCTCTGGCAACAGGCCACCACTCTACAACACAGTGAGTATTTCTCCTTTGCCAAGCTAATCCATCCACCTGACAGGTGTGGCATATTAAGAAGCTGATTAAACAACATGATCATTACACAGGTTCTGGGAACAATAAAAGGCCACTTTTTAAAATGTGCAGTTTTGTCACAAAACACAATGCCACAGATGTCTCAAGTTGAGGGAGCGTGTAATTGGCATTCTGAATGCAGGAATGTTCACCAGAGCTGTTCCCAGAGAATTGAATGTCGCAGACCAACCACAGACCACACGTAAGCACTCCAGCCCAGGACCTCCACATCCGCCTTCTTCACCTGCGGGATTTTCTTCAATAAATGTTCACTTTCTCCGTCTCGTGTTTTTTTATACATTTTTAACACTTGATATATGTATTATAAGAAGTGAGAATTACGGAGGGATCGTAACCACAAGTGTTAACATCTCTTGGAGTGTTTTGTTTTGCACAGTGAAGATGGGTAACAGTGCATGATTTAACATCAACAGTTAACAAGTGTAAAAAGACCCATTTGATCCATCTGTCGTCATTCACAACGGTTGTTGGCAAAACCTCTGGATACATTGATGACCGAGGCCTATATCACAAGTCTAATCATTAAATATATTATGCAATGTGTGAGAGGGATTTAATATTTAAAATATAATATACACTTTGACAGGGAAAGTCCATTAAACAGATTAGGGGAAAAGGACTCCTAGCAACCATACAAACCACCTGGTAATAATAACTATTATTTAGGCTCTTCCTAATGAGAGCCCCTTGGTTTTTTCTAATAAAATGAAGTGTAATGTGTTGCTTATCTGTGGAAACAGAAACCTAGTATGTCACAAAATATCAATGTTCTCATCTACAACAGACTGTATCCTAGCCTGTTTTCAGATCTGTTTGTAATGTCTTGACAACTCCTATGGTCATTGTCACTCACGCCACATTATAGGAGTTGGCAAACCAGCACAAACCGATCTAGGGCCAGGCTATGTGTTGAAGGACATAGTGTAACAATGCCTTTCTGTCTCTCCAGGTGGTGAACCTGTTGATGGGCATTCTGCTGACTGTGGCCGTGACCCACCCAGAGAACGTGCCCACTGTGGACCTGCAATATGAGGTTATCGAGCACTACTTTAGCCACACCCTCCAGGTGGAGGGGAATGTCTTAAAGGGTTAGTTCATTGTATCTTCATGTTTGGTTCAACTTGAGTTGTCTACGTAGGCCAGTAGTGACAGCATCCATGATAATCTATGTTTATCTTCCCAAAAGGCAGTAGCTGGCATGATTTAGCATAGTCTCCCGATGTTGGTATTTGTTAGCAAAGCTGCAGTACTTTTTCTGGACTGGTACCTCATAGCTCTCTCACACACACACACACACCAATCTCCTTCTCATCCAGCATTGATAACTTTCGCCAAATGCCTGCTTCTTTAACCTTTCAGCCCTATACGGACTGATTTAGGTAGAACTTTTATTTTGTCACAGGCTCAAAGCCTGTAAAATCAGGATTTTAATACATTACCTGGAGCTGGGCAGCGCTGAGCTGTGCTCTCTGTGGCTGGCTGTTGTTTAGTTTATTCGGTGCGGTTACGTTGTTTATTTGGCTTGGTTGCACAAGGACTCCTCATTTCCCAGAAAGTGACTCAGTAAGAGCTGAAGGGGCTTGGCGCTTGTGGGCAGCGACTGAACCACCTCCACAACACACGCGCACACACAGAGCAGGGCTGTGCCAAAAGAAGGGGGGGGGGCGTGCTCTATGTAAATCCAAAGCCTGGCACTGCTGTGGCTTCATGGGTGCCATTTCTAGACAGCCTCTTCCCACTTGGTTGACGTGTTTTAAGAAGGTTGCGAGCCAGTTTGGAGCTAACACAGCCGACTTCGGACAAGCAATGGTATGACATCGCCCCGCGTTAGAGGTACGAATCCCCGGTATGACACTTTCAATGCTGTCTATCCTTTTCTAGGACTCCCACCTACGGTCTAAATAAAGGATATTGTTTACAGACAAAACATGAGGGACTGAACCGCCGTGACCTGCAGTGTGATATTTTTGTGATATCAAAGTACAAGGTTTGTTAGAGGGCCCCTGTTAGAAGAGGGCTTGAAAATGCATCTTTCCTTTCTTGTGTCCTTGTGGTAAGCACAGATCTATAAGCAATTGGATCGCTATTAAACAACGTTAGCGCCCTATTACTGTCGCCAATCCAACCATTTCAGATCTGTGATTACCTCCAGGTAGTTAGGAAGGCAGGATACCTTTCTGAATTATTCTAACAGAGCTGAAAACAAATGGAGAAGCCCCAAATAAGAGATGTTGTTCCATCCGAATACTCTTCTACAATTACCTAAAAAAAATTGTAAAAAAGTTCTGTATTTGACTACCATTTCCATCTGTTCTTTTCCACTGATATCTTTCACTGTAATATCAGATATTTCACACGTGCATAGAAAGGTACACAGTTATCCTGTTGGTGTTGGCAGATGCCCCGATCCAGAATGCCTGCCAGAGGCTGATGAATGTATAGCCTGGCCTCAGACAGACATGGGACGTAATGCTAAACGATCTACTGTAATGGATTGGGCTACAGATTGCATCAGTGACGACCCTTCTGATACACACACACACTATGTACAGCTTCAGAACTGAATTTGGAAGCTCCGCATGGACTACACACGCCTCTTCTCATTCAGTCACACTCATAAATACCCTACTAGGAAGGAATGGCTTGCAGATTGCATCAGTTACCGTTACGACAATCGGATATGTTACACTCTGAAGAGAAACGGCTTCCTGCACAGCTTTAGAACGACTGTCTGACTGATAGTCTGGAGTGAACCACACATGCCTCGCCTCGCCTCAACTCACTTAGTGCCCAGCACGAGGCTGTGAGCTGTTAGAAGCACTTGACCGACGCAGCAGATGGCAGGCCTATTAATTAGCCTAGCGTAGCCTGTGTTGTTGTGCGTTGTCTTCACTGATGCTACTGAGTGCCTGAGTGGGAGAAGCTAAGGGCTCCCCAGAGCACGCTAACGCTAAAAGAGAGCGAGTTAGTAGGCAATGCATCCCTGGAGATGCTTCAGTTACACACAAATCAATTGGGCCTCTGTAGTAACGCTCTCACTGACAGTTGCATGAATGCACTCTGTGGGGCCCCATCGTGGGATGCAACTGGCCCAGACCAGGCAGCCATGATGGCTCACAAGGATAGGTGCACAATACCACTATATTCAATTGTTAGTTATAGATAATTCAACATTTGGGTTAATATTTTTTAGATTTAGGAAATTATTTTCCCAACGCCTTTGACTGACGTTAATTTCAAGACTTACTACAAGTTGAGTTTGTAGTTGAATATACAAGTATTTGACCCTAATGAATGAACTATGTTAGTCTCTCTGTCTTTCTCTCTCTGTGCTTATAGAGAATGCCTGTGTGGGATTCGCAATCTCTCTGTTGATGCTCACTATCAGCGCCATGATGGTCTATGGAGCCATTACTGTAAGTTTCTATCCATCTATTTTGTATGTGTGTCAATCAAATGTCTTATATATTCTAAGCCCAGCATACAAATGTAAGTTGTGACAGCGGGGATGACAATTACCCCTGGAGGAGTGTGAGAAATAGGAAGTTGAAAAGAGAGTTCTCACTGAACTTCAACCATGGTCATGTTCATTATGGAAGAAAGCGAACTGAAACGGGGAAGAACTACCTGGCGTTATCCAATAATAAACACTCATTTTGAGCTTTGTGTTGCAAAATGTTTTAAAAACCTATGTGCCCCAATGAACACAACTCTGATGGCAGTGCTTTGTCCCTTCCTGGTGTCTGAAAGGACAATATATTTGTTTGTCTTAGTGCTTTTTAACAGATTCACTGCATGCAAACTCCTTGCTTGTGCATTCAACTAGCCCCACCAGGGTGAGCGGAAAGTTTGCTACACAACGTTGTTCTAATGTTATCATCTTTACCTCACCAGGCCTACCTGATGGGCATCCACACTGACAGGTTTGATGGATATGTGACGTGGACCTGAATAGAGCTTCATGACACATTGTCTAGGTTTTGGTTGATCTTTGTGTGAGCAACGAGCGTTATGCCTTAGCTGTGAATACAGGCTCTTAGGTTACCCTTGTAGATGCCTTGTATTCAGTGTTTGTCAGAGTAGTTCCATTGCTGGCTGTAGCCTCCCTTGCTAAATACCCAGTCCTGATGACCTAAGAACAGATGTACATAGATTGATTCAATGCCTATGAATTTTGTGACATCCTCAACATTGCTTAGAACCCAAAATTTAGATCAGTTTTTTTGCTAGGGCTAGATATGCTTCTTGCTTGACAAACCCCCAGACAAACTCTTATGTAAAAGGATGGCCATTTCACGGATGGTCAATGACGTGTGTTTACTCTTCCTCCCCATGTAGCATCGTGACGGCTGGCTCATCCCGTTCTTCTGCTACCAGCTCTTTGACTTTGCTCTGAGTTGTCTGGTGGCCATCAGCTCCCTCACCTACCTACCCCGGATCAAGGACTACATGACAGAGCTGGTGAGTCAGTCCAGTCCACCACCACCAGGCCTGTCGGCTAGTCCGCCACCTCCCCCAGGCCTGTCGGCTAGTCCGCCACCTCCCCCAGGCCTGTCGGCTAGTCCGCCACCTCCCCCAGGGCTGTCGGCTAGTCCGCCACCTCCCCCAGGCCTGTCGGCTAGTCCATTTGTTTACCTCCCTGTTAGTGAGCAGTTCACAATTGCCGAGAGAATCTATCCACTTGACAGGTGTGGCATGTCAAGAAGCTGATTAAATATCATTACACAGGTACACCTTGTGCTGGGGACATTAAAAGGCCACTCTAAAATGTGCAGTTTTGTCACAACACTACCACAGACGTCTCAAATTTTCAGGGAGCATGCAATTGGCCAGCTGACTGCAGGAATGTCCAGCAGAGCAGTTGCCAGAGAATTTAATTAATTTCTATACCATAAGCTGCCTCCAATGTTGTTTTAGAGAATTTGGCAGTTTATTTATGTTATTTTACCAGGTTAGTTGACTGAGAACACGTTCTCATTTGCAGCAACAACCTGGGGAATAGTTACAGGGGAGAAGAGGGGGATGAATGAGCCAATTGTAAACTGGGGATTATTAGGTGACCGTGATGGTTTGATGACCAGATTGGGAATTTAGCCAGGACACCGGGGTTAACACCCCCCCTACTCTTATGATAAGTGCCATGGGATCTTTAATGACCGCAGAGAGTCAGGACACCCATTTAACGTCCCATCCGAAAGACGGCACCCTACACAGGGCAGTGTCCCCAATCACTGCGCTGGGGCATTGGGATATTTTTTAGACCAGAGGAAAGAGTGCCTCCTACTGGCCCTCCAACACAGTACATCCAACCGGCCTCAAACGCAGACCACGTGTAACATTCCAGCCCAGGACATCTGGCTTCTTCACCTGCGGTATCATCTTGGGGGGGTGCTGACAAGTATTTCTGCCTGTTATAAAGCCCTTTTGTGGGCACCCCAGTGGTTGGGCCTATGCCCTCCCAGGCCACCCATGGGAAAGCCCTTGCCCAGTCATGTGAAATCCATAGATTAGGGCCTCGGGAATTGATTTCAAGTTTCCTTATATGAACTGTAACTCAGTAAAATCTTTGAAATGGTTGCCTTTTATAGTTTTGTTCAATGTAGTTTTATATTCAGAATAAACAAAGTAATTGCAGAATGCTTAGGTAACTTAGCTGGCAAACTTATTGGCCCTACTCTGAGGCTTAACAATGTGTTCTCACTACCGTCTCCACTGTCTTTACATTAGACCTGCTGCCATTATATCAGATGGATTTGACATCTGAATGAGAAATGAAAAAACACTGGGATGTTCAATGGACTGAAGCTAAAGATGCTCTGTAGGCCCATATTTCAGTACAATCCCTGGATTTATGGGGTGTTTCGTTTCTGTACATGCTGAATGTGTGTTTCGTCTCAGCCAGACTTCCCCTACAAGGACAACCTACTCTCCATGGACTCCAGCTGCCTGTTGCTCTTCGTCCTCGTGTTCTTCGCCTTCCTCATCATCACGAAGGTGTGTGTTTTTGGAAAATGGACTCATTTGAATACTTAACTTATTTTCCCCCCATCCAGATACCCAAGAATATTTAGATTTACTGCACTTGTTAGTGGTAACTGAGATCTTGATCTGATTTACCCAATCCATTGACTGAACTTTAGTAGACGGATGATAGACCTTGACTGACAGGTCTTCAGTAGATGGTTGATAGAGCTTCTGGAGATGAATCAGTGGTGTTGGAGCTGGGCTAGAACACAAGCCTGCACACCGTAGCTCTCTAGGACCAGGATTGAGCATTACTGGTTCAGGTAGAAAGACTTAACATTTTGGCTGTCCCCCCCCCCCCCCCAGGCTTACCTGATCAACAGTGTGTGGAACTGCTACAAGTACATCAACAACAGGAATGTGCAGGAGAGTGCTGTTTACCCTACCTTCATGGCCCCTCCCCAGGTTTGTGTCTGAAAAGCCTGCTCTCCAGGTCCCAAACTAATTGTCAATGACACACGTAATCAAACCTCTGAAGCATACTGTGGCATAACCAGTAGAGGGCATACATTTCACATGCTGAGTCCGTTCAAGGATGCAAGGTGGTTTCAATTGAGTTCGGAAAATATGCAGACCACTTGACTTTCTCCACATTTTGTTACATTACAGCCTTATTCTAAAATGCAATTGTTTTTTTCCCCCTCAACCTACACACACTACCCCATAATGACAAAGCAAAAACAAGTTTAGAAATGTTTGCAAATGTATTAAGAATAAAAAAAACTGATGACATTTACATAAGTATTCAGACCCTTTACTCAGTACTTTGTTGAAGAACCTTTAGGCAGCGATTACAGCCTTGTGTTTTCTTGGGTATGACGCTACAAGCTTGACACACCTGTATTTGGGGAGTTTCTCCCATTCTTCTCTGCAGACCCTCTCAAGCTCTGTCAGGTTGGATGGTGAGCGTTGCTTCACAGCTATTTTCAGGTCTCTCCAGAGATGTTTGGTCAGGTTCAAGTCCGGGCTCTGGTTGGGCCACTCAAGGACATTCGGAGACTTGTCCCGAAGCCACTCCTGCGTTGTCTTGGCTGTGTGCTTAGGGTCATTGTCCTGTTGGAAGGTGAACCTTCATCCCAGTCTGAGGTCCTGAGTGCTCTGAAGTATCAGGGATCTCTAATCAAGTTGTAGAAACAGCTCAAGGATTATCAATGGAAACAGGATGCACCAGAGCTCAATTTCGAGTCTCATAGCAAAGGGTCTGAATACTTATGTAAATATGTGTATGTGTTTTAGTTTTAATACATTTGCAAAAATGTCTAAACCTGTTTTTGCTTGGTCATTATAGTGTATTGTGTGTAGATTAATGAGGGGGAAAAATGTATTGAATCCATTTTAGAATAAGGCTGTAATGTAACAAAATGTGGAAAAAGTCAAGGGATCTGAATACTTCCCGACTGTACACCCAGTCTGCCCTCCTTTCCAGTTTTAGACGGATGAAATATCTAGCAAAATAAATTATGTCCATGGCTTTGGTCCTCTCACTGTGTGCAGTATATTTATAAATTGATTGATAAATTAAAAAATAATTCTCCCTCTCTCCTCAGTACATCCTGCCTACCTACGAGATGGCAATGAAGATGCCAGAGAAAGAGCCCCCTCCCCCCTACATGCCTGCCTGAAGACCCCGTGCCCCCCCCCTCTCTACCCCCATCTATATGTATGTGTGGGCCACCCAGAGCTCGTCATTTTGACTCCACCATGCATTTCTAGAGAGGAGGGATACTCTTTATAAAGTCTTGCTAACATTCAAACCCCTGTAATATTGTAGACAAGTGAGGGGCAGATGCATAAAGCGATGAAAGCTTTACGACTGTTCGTTCCTTGTCTAGCCCCGTCTTTTGATGCCTTACTAAAAAAAGGGATATTGTGAAAGTACCATCGCTTCAATGCCTTTCACCAGTCCAGCTTTAGAAAAACAATATCCTTTCCTTATAGATTGATATTATAACGCGTGAATGTAAAAAGGAATACTGTTAAGACGATCCACTTATGATAACTCATCTTTATCCTTGAATGGTTTTTTGCTTGTTAAAATATCTAGATGTGATTCTGTTTAAGAGTTTGATTGGGACGTTTGAAGCACTTTCTCTTTATCCCTTTATTTATTTAGCCTTGGACATCCATTCGCCACCTGTGTGTGCCATGTTCATTCTCCGCCACCGCCTTTGTGACCTTGCGTTGTTAGCTTAGTCAAGCTAGTGTATTGTGTTGCAGTTCGAAGCGTCCAGACACTGCTGGTTAAAGGGATAGTACACCAACAGTTGGCAGATGTTTTCAGACCTCAAAATTTGTCCAATGTCAAGATGAAATAATAAGATTTAACAAAAGTCCGCTTTGGAGGACTGAAATCAGACAACCTTTGGTTTTGAAGTGGACTGTCCCTTTAAGGTTCACCTGAAGGGAACGAACAGCTAGTGTGAACAGTAGTGGATCCATGCTACTGTTTCTTTCTGCCTTTTTCTTTACATTGTGTTTTGATCCTTGTGGGAAACAAATAGCTTCAATAAACCATTCAAAAACATTTTGTATCCATTACCTGACTGAGTCCATTCATTTTTACCTGATGTGAGCAAAGAAACATCCTTACTTTTTGTTGAGATCCTATTTAGTTCTGTACTCAGGTTAAATGCTCATACCAGTCGAAATCCCCTTTTTTTGTTGCTGAAAGATGACAGCCAGCGCATAACTGTGATGTTGCACAATGATTTAAGCCAAAAACTTGACTTAGTCAAATTATTATATATTTTGGCTTAAAGTGACAAATCCAAACTGCCCTCTGTTAAAATCCATGTGAATGTGGTGTCTTTTCCTATGATATACAATTATTTTGGGACTGGGTTTTATTTAAATGTTACCATCTGTCAGCATAGCATTGTTTATTAACAGAAAAAGCTGCAAAGTTATTCCTCTTTGTGACCGAGATAAGCCAAACAGCCTTGTGTCTACTTGGCCACCTGAGACATGGAGCTAATTAAATTAGGGAGGAACTTTTGTTTTTGCACCTCCATTTGGGGGGGGGGGGGGGGGTGAATTATCATAACTGGATCATTTGTAAATTCACTTATTGTTGAGCTAGTCTGTAAAAAAATATCTTGCCATTTTATAAATTGATATAATTGCGCGATAGCAATTACTGCCCCACTGTGTCTTTTACAATGTAGAAAAATGTATATCAGCTATCTTTTGAATAGTTATCCATATTACGAGGGCGTCAACTATTCATATGGTGCATTCACGGCCGCAATTTATGGAAAATCCCAAACTTTGGAGATCAAAGATAGGTTTGTGGTTTCCATCTGTGGCGAAATTTCTTCTGGATTTCGTTGGTGGATCACATCCAACTTTTAGGTGCATGCACCACCCGCTACTGTACTAGTGTGAGGCCATTCATTTCTGCAGTACAATTGACAACCATGGCTATGAATGCTAAAAAGCCCACCTTACTGAAGTAGATATTCTTCCATCACTCTCTTGGTCTCTGCTCCTCTACCACTCCCTTCACTGCTTTGGCAGACAACACTTTCTGTACTACTCTAACCCTGGCAACCTCAACCTGCCTTTTACCGGACACCTGATCTCCAGCCCCACGGACACCCCCACAGCTAACACACACAACTTTCTCCACCACCTACACATTCCTGCGTCTCATGCCCTCCTGCACACTACTCACATATATGAATCTCCGTCTTACACACTGTTGCAACATGCCAATACATTTGACACCTAAATCACCGTAGTATTTTCGGCGCAATTCCCGTAGTATATTTCCCACGCTCTCCACCGGATCTGTGTCGCACCAAACAGCGGGCATCACCAGACACCAGGAATGTTCAATTTCAACTGATCCTCAACACTTAATGCCTCCCCGTTATCACTCATTTCAATGGCACCCTGCTCCGGAGAGTAAAGAAAGTCACATTTGTCTCTAATAGTGTAATCTGGAGCGCCAGCTCCCTCTGGACTGAAGAAACACAGTAAATCATCACGAATCCACTCCGTTCACCAACTCAACAGTCCCCAATCTCTTCTCCACCCAACCTGACACCACGTATGGATCAGCCAAAATTCAAGGATCCATTCTCTCCACAAACCTCTCTCCCACTGGGCCAGAATTATCCTTTCCATCCTGGGGATGAGGCCCAAACTCAGCGGTCCTCAGTGCAGGTACTACTACATCCATACTCCCGTCAGGTTCCATCTCTGAGCTACTAGAGCACGTATCCCTCTTTTTGCTCGACGCCAATCGTCCTCACCGCACCGCTTTCCTCTACACTCAGCTCCCGCTCATCGGTCATCACTGCACCTGCCACCAAAATTAATTCCCCCTCACTCTCGTCACATTTACTTTCCTTCTCCTGCTCTTCCAAAAGTTATATGCAATCCTCTACTCCATATTCCTTATCCGCCATCTTCTCCTTCCAGAAGGATACTGCAATCCCCCACTCCATATTTATTAATAAGGTTTCACTTTCTTCCTTGTACACCATCTTCTTTTCATGATCTCTGCTCTTTTTTTTTGGCATAGTTTTTTCCCCTCAATCTATGTTAATGACAAATCCAGCTCGAGACTTCTTCGATGAGTTTTAAAGGGCTGTTGCCATTCAATAAATGTTGCATTACCGCCACCAACTAGACTGGGGTATGAATTCCTTATAAAATATATATATATATTTATTCCCGGACTTCAACTCCCGAGTGGCGCAGCGGTCTAAGGCATTGCATCTCAGTGCAAGAGGCGTCACTGCAGTCCCTGGTTCAATTCCAGCCGTGATTGGCAGTCGCATAGGGCAGCGAACAATTGGCCCAGCGTCGTCTGGAGTTGGCCGTCCATTGTAAATAAGAATGTGTTCTTTACTGACTAGTTAAATAAAAAGAGAACCATTGCTATGAATGCTAAAAAGCCAATCTTACTGAACCATATATTGCTCGTTGGCCTAACCTTCTGTGCTGGCACAGATTTACTACTGACACACATATTCTCAGGATCCCTCCCCCTTGACCCATCTTCCTCTACTTTCTTCAATGCCTTTGCATAGGACAACGTCTGCACTACTTTACCCCAGGTAACCTCAACCTGTGTCTCTCACCTCCGGACACTTCTGATGCCCAGTCACATGGGCACCCCTAAAAATATGGAAGATTTTTTTTGTAAAATACCAAGTCCATATTATGGCAAGAATAGCTCAAATAGGCAAATAGTCCATCATTACTTTAAGACATGAAGGTCAGTCAATCTGGAAAAAACATGCAGTTGCAAAAACCATCAAGCGCTATGATGAAACTGGCTCTCATGAGGACCACCAACAGGAAAGGAAGACCCAGCGTAGCCTATGCTGCAGAGGATAAGTTCATTAGAGTTACCAGTCTCAGAAATTGCAGCCCAACTGCTTCAGAGTTTAAGAAACAGACACATCTCAACCTCAACTATTCAGAGGAGACTGCGTGAATAAGGCCTCTGGTCGAACTGCTGCAAAGAAACCACTACTAAAGGACATCGATAATAAGAAGAGACTTGCTTGGGCCAAGAAACACGAGCAATGGACGTTAGACCAGTGGAAATCTGACCTTTGGTCCGATGAGTCCAAATTTGAGATTTTTGGTTCCAAAAGCTGTGTCTTTGTAACACAGAGTAGGTGAAAGGATGATCTCCGCATGTGTGGTTGCCACCGTGAAGCATGGAGGAGGAGGTGTGATGGTGTCGGGGTGCTTTGCTGGTGACAGTCTGTGATTTATTTCAAATTCAAGGCACACTTAACCAGCATGCCTACCACAGCATTCTGCAGCGATACGCCATCCTATCATTTGTTTTTCAACAGGACAATGATCCAACACACCTCCAGGCTATGTAAGGGCTATTTGACCAAGAAGGAGAGTGATGGAGTGCTGCATCATATGACCTTGCCTCCACAATTACCGGACTTCAACCCAATTGAGATAGTCTGGGATGAGTTGAACCGCAGAGTGAAGGAAAAGCAGCCAACAAGTGCTCAGCATATGTGGGAACTCCTTCAAGACTGTTGGAAAAGCATTCTAGGTTAAACTGGTTGAGAGATGGCCAAGAGTGTGCAAAGCTGTCAAGGCAAAGGTTGGCTACTTTGAAGAATATAAAACATATTTTGATTTGTTGAACACTTTTTTGGTTACTACGTGATTCCATGTGTGTTATTTAATAGATTTGATGTCTTCACTATTGTTCTACAATGTAGAATATTGTAAAATAAAGAAAAACCCTTGAATGAGTAGGTGTGTCCAAACGTTTGACTGGTACTGTATATGTTTTAGATACTTCAAGAGGTCTTAAAATTAAAAATCAAATAGCTTAGTGATTATTGGTTTGACCTCCTGAAAACAATTCATTTCAAGGATCCTGCACATCACTGACCCTTACAAAATGGTGTTTGGTTTGGGGAGGGGGAAAAAGCGCTCTTTTCCGTCTTGCATCTGGATTGGACAATAAATTACACACGTGATTTAGTCAGTGGTCTTCAAATTGACCCTCCAAGTCCCTCTCCTAAACATTTGAGTTTCAGACATTTGTGCTGACTGGGTAAACCGGCAAGAACTTGAACGGACGTGAGAAGAAAACATTGGTACAATGAAGTCTTTATTCGGGAGTATCGTCTACTGCCTTTTCCTCTTTGTGTCTGATGTATACGGAACGCACCGTTTGAATGGATTCGATCCACAGCAGGTTACTGCTCAAAGTTATGCACAACGTAGAAATATTGCCCGGCCACCGCTGCGGACCCTCGCTCCTTCAGGTAGGTTTTCAGAGAAACGTGTCGGTCCCCCATACACCTTTCTATTTGTGTTTGTGTTTTGTGTCATGATACACACTGAATATCACTTGATTGTTTAGCCAAGTACATTTTCCGCCAAAATTGAAAATAGCTTTTTGAATTCAATTATTTGTCTAATCCGATCAAAATCTCGTGCCAACTACTCGTAGTCTGTCCACGAGAGATTAATCCGATAATTTTATACTTCTCCTCATTGGGAACCAACCAAGTGTCCGTGCGTAAAAATCGCGTAAAATACACGGAACAATTGGTTTTATTATAGCCACTCCTTGAATTGTAGATAATTCGGTCTGCTATAGGTTTGCAAAATTCCAGTAACTTTTAACCTGGTTTTCCAGAAATCCTGGTTGGAGATTCCTTTTGGGAACGTTACCAGAATTTTGCAACCCTAGTCTGCTATGTGGAAATTCTAATACGTGTACTAAGGTACTTGGACATATGCATTCCATGTTCATGCAGTTCAACAGGGCAATAAGTCATTATAGATTTACATTTACTTTTTTTAACCATACAATTTCAAAATTGACAAATTGTACT
Source organism: Oncorhynchus mykiss (assembly GCF_057628025.1). Taxonomy (NCBI): domain Eukaryota; kingdom Metazoa; phylum Chordata; class Actinopteri; order Salmoniformes; family Salmonidae; genus Oncorhynchus; species Oncorhynchus mykiss. The sequence goes on from NC_143029.1 coordinate 12,749,808, forward strand.
TGATTTTGCTTTATTGGCTAAACAATGACATCCAAGTTTATAAGACCGATACCATATCTGTCAAATCTATATGTGCTACAAGACTAAATGCATGTGTAAGTAATTTACATTTTATAACATTTTATGAGTGCGATATTCTTCTATGCTGGTTCGAAACGAGCCAAGCGGCTACCAGCTCAAATGTCACTCATGCTTCAAAAACTAATCAGTATTCTCATGCTAACTCTTAAAGCAAGCGGAGTTCATTCTCACATCAACAACACACCCATAACTATAATTTATACAAACTCACATCGAAACATAACTATCATTCATACAAACTCGCTTCGAAACTATAATTCATAGACTCACAGCTTGCCCATTTGCTGACTAACTAATTTGCTCTACCGCTCCTCCTCCCCTCCTCTGGTGGCCCCTAGTTCACGCCAGTGCATACAGGCATAGAGGCTATCACTACCACCACCAGCCACCAGGGATCCACCTGCCCGTGGTTTACCAACAACCTGGCCCTCTATCTCCACCCGTGGCTTACCCCAGATCCTCTGTCCCCTTACCACCTTACCAACACAGAGCGCCACCGTCGGTGTACAACCTATACCAAGACCTTTCACCTCCAGTAGTTCACCACCACCCGTTTAAAGTTTTTTTTCCACCAGTGAGCCACCACCACAAATTCATAGGTAAATGTCCACACATTTTACCTCTGGTACAGCCTAAACCTACTACAGTGCCAACGACCCCTGTGGTGTACCTACCCACCACAGTTCCAACTCTACCATCAGTGACTACACTGCAACCGGTGATGACCACCTTGCCACTGGAGTTGACCACCACCCCCGTGCCGCCAACACTACCTGTCAGTACCCAAAGCGGCGTCGTCATCACCACCACCAGTGTGGAGACAGGTAGAAGCCAGGTTTCCCTTCCTACCCAACCAATTCAATCCATAGTTGTCCAGGTCAGCTCTGTCTTTTTATTTTAGAATAGCACAGGACTACTGTCACATAATCAACCATTCTCAATGATCATTTCATCACATAATCAACCAGCCAGAATTTATGTTATTTGCAATCTAATAATGACAAAACACCATACAATACTGGGGTGAAGCGTTCCAGGACAAGTCAAAAAAGACTTTCTTGTTCTCCGCAGTTTATAATTTGGAACAGAAAAACTATGAATAACTGGATTAACATTTAAATACTTTTCACTGCATTAGAATGATATTTTTTTTTAGTTTATTCTGGAAAACAACGAACCAGTTTTGACAACAGGATGATTAAAGAAGGATACTGGTATCAATTAAAATTCTGCACCAGTTAGGATGTCAAAGCTTAATGAAGCCTTGCCATTCAATTTGGCCTTTCACAGTCCAATCCTGAACTATTAACAGAAGAACAGTTAAGAGAGGTGAAAGGATACAGTATGGCTCCATGAAAGGCATAATATACTGTAATAACTAACCTCTAAACCGTCTAACTGAAATGATGCACAACTCATGGCCTTGCAAACCCCTCTTTCATCCTATAACTCAAGCAACCAGAGTTGTGCATCCCCCAAACAACCACGAGAAATGTCCTTTTTTTGTGTAGCTGAATTGTTTAAACTTTCTTCATGGACACTAATATGAATGAATGTCGCTTTTCAATCCACAAACTAGGGCTACATGTGTGTGTCAATGAAATGAGTTTGTATGAAATAAACTGGGCTTTTCAGTGTGAACATATGGCCATTTTGTTAAGAGCTGCAATGCTTCTGGTTTGCCACCAGCGACAGACAATTCCTGCAGGAGCCGTCCCCTGGACCTGGTCTTCATCATCGACAGCTCCCGCAGCGTGCGCCCTGGCGAGTTTGAGAAGGTCAAGATCTTCCTGGCCGACATGGTCGACACCTTGGACGTGGGACCAGAAGCCACCCGTGTGGCCGTGGTCAACTATGCCAGCACGGTCAAGATCGAGTTCCTGCTCAAGGCTCACCTGAACAAGCCCAACATGAAGCAGGCTATCACCCGCATCGAGCCCCTCGCCGCCGGCACCATGACTGGCCTGGCCATCAAGTCGGCCATGACCGAGGCCTTCACCGAAGAGTCAGGCGCCCGGCCAAAGTCAAAGAACATCGCCAAGGTGGCCATCATCGTGACAGATGGGCGTCCTCAGGACCAGGTGGAGGAGGTGTCAGCGGCTGCCCGGGGGTCCGGCATCGAGATCTACGCGGTGGGGGTGGACCGAGCCGACATGACCTCTTTGCGGCTGATGGCCAGCAACCCTCTGGAAGACCACGTGTTCTACGTGGAGACCTACGGCGTCATCGAGAAGCTCACCTCCAAATTCAGGGAGACCCTGTGTGGTATGACTGAGCAGGGTGGAGGAGGAGACTAGTCTAAACCGTAAACGTTGGTTTTAGTCTGAGACCGTGTACCGTCTACAGGGGTGGTTTAATCTGTTTTCTCTTTAGCACTTCATTTTGAATCCTTAGGTTTTCTATTAAAGTGTAAATTATACGTTGACCAAATGGTAAAGAGAAAAAACACACCTCACGTGGATTAAAGGTTTATATACCCTGGTACTAGATTCCAGCCCATTGGAAAGTAGTTCGGCCATTTGTCTACTCTGGGCTTGTTTCCCCACATTTAGATTAAACCTAGTCACAGATTAAAAATCTATTTTAATGGAGAATCTCTATTGAAAGTGCCTCTTAGTCCAGGAGTAGGCTTAATCTGGGTCTGGGAAACCCGCCCCAAGAGTTTTTGCCAATCTTGGTCTCTAGTGAACAGTCAGGTATGGTTCCTCACTTTAAGTAACAGACAGGATGGTCCTTCAACAAGTGCAAGGTGATCGAAGAGGTAACTGCTCATTAACGATTGACCAATGAGAAATCAAAGCTTCATGCCACACACAGATCGCTTTGAATCTGTCAATCGTACAGCTGTGTTTAAAATGATCAGAATACTGTTCTAAAATCTTCGAAGTCATTTTGAATAGTAAATTGACTTTTTTTTCATAACATTCTAATATTTATTAACTTGAATGTTGTGTACATTTTAATATTGTTTTTAAAATGTATTTATTTTTTATGTTAACAGTCCCCCTTCTATGTTTGCAATGAACCTTGACTGAGTTTGTGTATGGTCCACCAGCTTTCCAGTCACATTAGGTGGCCTTCAGTGTATAGCTGGCCTTATTTCAATAGTCTATTGATATACTTCCATACACCTTTTTGAAGCTTGGAACTCAGACAATACAACAAACAGTCTTTTGCGTCTACAATTTCATCAAACAGGCTATGGAAAAATGTCTCTAACTTCTGCACTTACACGCACATGCTCAAAAACATGTCTCAGTTCATTCTGCTATGGTATCTATACTTGTTATGCTATTTATACTATATACAGAAATGAGGTTTTCTTAGAGAAATTAGATTATAAATGGGTTATAAACGACCAGCGTTTTATACATGGTAAGTATGTTTGATAATATGGCTTCTTCAGATCACTTTTGAATGCATACAAGCTATAACCGTTCCAAACTTACCAGCCTATGAAATTGTACCCATGCTGCTTTGTGTGTAGCTTGATGGCGGCGTCACTTAACCCCAACTTATTCCAGGTTGGGACCCCTGTGACATGGGACACGACTGTGAGGACATGTGTGTTAGCAGCAGCAGCAACAACTCCTATCACTGCGAGTGTCGGGAAGGGTATCTCTTGAACACGGACAAGAAAACATGTTCCCAGAGTCAGACACGTAAACCTCCCCACTATGTTTGCAAAGGACCTTGGCTGAGTTGCATTGAAGGTGTATGGTCCAACAGCTTTCCAGCCACAGTGTATAGCTGGCACTATGTCAATATATACTTCCATACAGCTTTTTGAAGCTTGCAAATATTGCCACTGGAACTCAGATAATACAAGTGTCCTTTGCATCCACAATTTCATCAAACAGGCTATGGCAAAATGTGTCCCTATATGTGTGTGTGTGTGTGTATATATATATATATATATATATATATGTTATGGTATCTTCACAAATGAGCGTTTCTATCAAATTGCCATCCAGGAATGAAATTGAATAAATGAGTTATAAATGACCATTACATACAGTGAGGTAAGTATGTTTGATAGTATGGCTTCTTCAGAGTACTACCCCAGATCACCTTTACTTAGAATCCTTATGCATACAAACTAACAGTTTCAAATATGATGCCAGCCTATGAAATTGTACCCATGCTGCTAGCTTGTCAGCTCCTTCCCTTAACCCCGGCTTATTCCAGGTGTGGACCCCTGTGCCATGGGACACGACTGTGAGCACATATGTGTCAGCAGCAACGCGTCCCATCACTGCAAGTGTCGGAAGGGCTATATCTTGAACCTGGACCAGAAAACGTGTACTCTGAAACGTAAGAGTCAGTGGGCTAACTGTGGTTGTATTCTAAATATGCCTCCTTTATATAATTTGAACTTTATGTTGAGTCTGCTAAGATGCTCGACCCGTTATGGATGGTGATCACAGAAGATCTCTAATTTGCTTGTTTTCTTATATGCAGCATATGATTGATAAGTCTTCATTCCGCTTTTAAAATCCAACTGGTGCACAATCAATATTACTACTTGATTCACCTTTGGTTTTCCATTTGCCGAACACTTTGTAACACTCGCTAGGTTGCTTCAACATTGTCATAGCATTGTGTTCCTGTCATGGCCATGCAAATGGAACCAAACTCTCTGTGCTGTCCGTCTTGCCTACTAGAGAACACGAGAGCAAAACCAAAATAGGTAAGGGATTAGTTTTGGGGTATGTCTACTGCTATCAAAGAGGATCAGTTGAACATAGGTAAAGTACTTCTACATGGTCATGTTTAGTAGGGAGAAAATGTTCCAGACACTACCTGATCTAGTCCAATAAGAACACATTTATTTTCCAGTGCAAAACATATTTTGCTACGATGTACTCTACTGAACACAACCCTGGTCTGTAGAAGAACAATTGCAAGCCCTACTAGTATATGGAACTCAACAGTATAACAACATTAGTTGGGAGGTATTGAGTGAGAGGCTCCTCCTGTGTGGTGTTATCTACTGTACAGTTGAAGTCGGAAGTTTACATACACCTTAGACGAGTACATTTAAACTCAGTTTTTCACAATTTCTGACATTTAATCCTAGTAAAAATGCCATGTTTTAGGTCAGTTAGGATCACCACTTTATTTTAAGAACTTGAAATGTCAGAATAATAGTATAGAAAAGGATTTATTTCAGCTTTTATTTTTCATCACATTCCCAGTGGGTCAGAAGTTTACATTCACTCAATTAGTATTTGGTAGCATTGCCTTTAAATTGTTTAACTTGGGTCAAACGTTTCAGGTAGCCTTCCACAAGCTTCCCACAATAAGTTGGGTGAATTTTGGCCCATTCCTCCTGACAGAGCTGCTGTAACTGAGTCAGGTTTGTAGTCCTCTGTCCTCGCACACGCTTTTTCAGTTCTTCCCACAAATTTTCCATAGGATTGAGGTCAGGGCTTTGTGATGGCCACTCCAATACCTTGACTTTGTTGTCCTTAAGCCATTTTGCCACAACTTTGGAAGTATGCTTGGGGTCATGGTCCATTTGTAAGACCCATTTGCGACCAAGCTTTAACTTCCTGACGGATGTCTTGATGTTGCTTCAATATACTTTTCCTACCTCAGGATGTCATCTATTTTGTGAAGTGCACCAGTCCCTCCTGCAGCAAAGCACCACCACAACATGATGCTGCCACCCCCGTGCTTCACGGTTGGGATGGTGTTCTTCGGCTTGCAAGCCTCACCCTTTTTCCTCCAAACATAACGATGGTCATTATAGCCAAACAGTTCTATTTTTGTTTTATCAGACCAAAGGGCATTTCTCCAAAAAGTACGATCTTTGTCCCCATGTGCAGTTGCAAACCGTAGTCTGGCTTTTTTATGGCTGTTTTGGAGCAGTGGCTTCTTCCTTGCTGAGCGGCCTTTCAGGTTATGTCAATATAGGACTTTACTGTGGATATAGATAATTTTATGCCGGTTTCCTCCAGCATCTTCAAGGTCCTTTGCTGCTGTTCTGGGATTGATTTGCCCTTTTCGCACCAAAGTACGTTCATCTCTAGGAGACAGAACGTATCTCCTTCCTGAGCGGTATGACGGCTGTGTGGTCCCATGGTGTTTATACTTGCGTACTATTGTTTGTACAGATGAATGTGTTATCTTCAGGCATCCTTGCTCCCAATGATGAACCTGACTTGTGGAGGTCTATAATTTTTTTTCTGAGGTCTTGGCTGATTTCTTTTGATTTTCCCATGATGTCAAGCAAAGAGGCACTGAGTTTGAAGGTAGGCCTTGAAATACATCCACAGGTAAACCTCCAAAAGGCTAATTGACATCATTTGAGTCGATCACAAGCTTCTAACGCCATGACATCATTTTCTGGAATTTTACAAGCTGTTTAAAGGCACAGTCAACTTTGTGTATGTAAACGTCTGACCCACTGGAATTGTGATACAGTGAAATAATCTGTAAACAATTGTTGGAAAAATGACGTGTCATGCACAAAGTAGATGTCCTAACCGACTTGCCAAAACTATAGTTTGTTGACAAGAAATTTGTGGAGTGGTTGAAAAACTAGTTTTAATGGCTCCAACCAGTGAATGTCAACTTCCGACTTCAACTGTATGTACATGCATTATGTAATATTTAACACTAACGTGACATATTGCTCTGTCCCAACATGAAGAGATTAAGGCGGTGGTGGTGGTGGAGGACCCTTGTAAGTGTGAAGCCAGACTGGCTTTCCAGATGCAGACACAGGCCGCCCTCCAGGAGATCACTGCCAGACATATCCTTTCTGTTAGTTCACAGTAGGAAAAGAACTGACCGCAGCACTCAATATAGGCTGAAGACTCAGTGGTATGCCTCCTTCAAAGCAATTCATGGGTTATCTTGAATGCCTTTTATGATTAATGGGCTGGGTTGCATGATCTACCATGACATTATGCGGTTTAGATTTGTGGAAGCAAATGCTACTTTGTCAACTGGATAATCTGATGTTGTAGATCAATTGTAAAAAAATCTATGTATATGAAAAGGTTATAAATGAGTTTTTCAGATGTAACTGTTTATTAACCTTTTATTCAAGTTAGCTTATTCCTAATGTTTTACCACGGAAAAAGAATTGCCTTTACTCTTCTCACTAGCTGACATGACAGGAAGGGTGGAACAGATTGAGAACATTTTGGGACCTGTCTAAGTTGAGGAAGAAACGGTAAGTAACAATTCCCTATGAGGAAGACTAGGTTGAAACCTTCCAACTCTGACCTCTGTGTATTTGTTTACCCTCAGCAGGGTCAGCCAACCTCCGATGGCCCCGCCGTCAGTCACGGACCACTGCAACACAGGCATGTACTACTACTGCTGTCCTCCATCACATCGGCGGATATCGACAACAACAGACAGTGGAACTTTGGATAAACAACACTGCAACAGCTAGAAGGAAATGATGTCAGTCCATGGTTCTTTAAACAAGCTATTGGTCTTAGGTCAGGACTGTATCAGGGAATTATGGGAGCTAATGGTGTCAGTCTGTCCATATATGAGCATCAGGTTCCCACGAAACGTTACAGTATATAACGGTATACACCTTTTAGAAATGTGCTAAATACATCTATTGTATTAATTCATTTTCATCAACTCTGCTTGAGCTAACACATTAGAAATTAGTTTTTGGAAGTTTCTTCGAAGTATATTGAGAAAAATTGAAATCATGTTCAGTAGGGACCAGTCAGTGAGGGCAGTGCTTTTAAGATTTTGTTTTATTTTAACAGATTTTAGAAATGTTATACTATATGATCATTTCCAATCTAGTAGAAATATGTCATTTGTTTTTTGTGCCCGCCATATAAGGTATTTTTGTTAGGTTGTGTCAGTGCAAAATGTTGAACGCTATAATGTGAGGAAAATGTACACCCCCACGTGTGCTGTGTACGTCAGAATAAAAAAACGAATGTACTGAATATGTGACAATCAAGACCAGGAGAGGAAGTTATTTTGCACAGTACCTTTATCCATTGAACTACTTGATGAATATTAAATGGGAAGTTCAGTATTTTACAAGTTGTTAGATTGTTTCTCCCTCTGAAAGTAGTCTAGACCAGAAGAAACAGTACTCCATGGTTCAGTTTCCTTAACAGCCTCTAAAAACCTAATGAGAGGTCGACGGAAAATGGCAAGAAATGTGCAAGTTAACAGGCGGGACACAAACAGACAAATAACAGCACAATACAACAGTGGTGTGCAGAACGGCATCTCGGAATGAACAACTGGTCGGTCCTTGTCACGGATGGTCTATTGGTCGACCACACCAGGTTCCACTCATATCAGCTAAAAGCAAAAAGAAGTGGCGCCAGTGGGCACGCGATCACCAACACTGGACAATTTGAGGGGTGGAAAAATATTGCCTGGTTTGATGAATCCCGGTTCCTCTTGCCTCACGTTAAGTTAGGATTTGGTGTATGCAGCAGGAGTCCATGGCCCCTTCGTGCCTGGTGTCAATGGAATAGGCTGGTTGCAATGGTGTAATGGTGTGGGGAATGTTTTCCTGGCACACGTTAGGTCCCTTAATCACAATTGAACAAAGTTTGAACGCCACACCTTGTAGAATCCATGCCCAAAGAATTCAGGCTGTTCTGGAGGCAAAGGGGGGTCCGACCCGGTACTAGATGGGTGTACCTAATAAATTGGCAACTGAGTGTTTGTGTGTAAATATATATATGACACCAACATCTCAGATTCAAAACAAAGAGTCACACGTGTTTTTAGCAGCACACCAAGTTTGACCCCGCACTCTGACTAGTGACTATCTGGTGGTAGCAAGTGCATTACTTATGTACATACCGGTATTCACATTTTCGATACATACTGCTATAATTCTGTACACTACATGTAGATACAAAATAAGCTCTATGTGGTATTTGTTATATAAACCTGAGCTCCCTACGCTTAGGTGTCAGTATAGGAAAGCAAATATTTAAGTCCCGCAACGATATTTATGTTAACACTGTGTTAAAATGTACTCTGGCTGTATGGTCGCAGTGAGACCTTTCAGAAACGTATAGCATTGGAAGAAGGGGAACGATCCTTCCATTCATGGATCCAGCAATGCAGGAGTTTTGAAAGAGTTTACAATATTCTGTTCCTGCTGAATCTCAGTGAGATGCAACTTTACTATAACCTACAATAAAAATAACCATATTTTTCAGGTGATTCAGAGAAATAAACAAACATTCATTCCAAAGAGTGCCTTCAGAAGTTTTTGGCAATGGTGAAGGTGCAAACATGCCGTGAACCAGTTCAATTGAAGAGGACCCAGTTCAAATAGAGATCACATGCGGTTGAAATGTGGTTGTACAATGGAATTTATAATTACCTTGTTCTGATGGACTAATTTAGCACAAGTGCCTCCAAATACCTTATTTCAACCACATGTGACCTCTATATTTGAACTGCGGCTCCTCCTCAATGGAACTGGGTCACCGCATGTTCTTTTGGCAAATTGCTCATCGCTAAAAGAGCTGAAGAAGGCGCTGAAGATTTTCTGTCTGGAATGAGTATTTGTTCATTTGTCTGAATCACCTGAGAAATACAGTTGATCTGTCTGTTATGTCTGTGTGAGGTACTCAGTCAAACATTTACCTCAGGTCTAGTTTGGATTATTTTACTAGCCAGCTGTTTTCTGTTTGCTTGCTATTTCAGTGGCTACACGGTCTACAACACAGTCTTTGTTCAAACAGTGGCAACCATAAAAATGTTTCCCTTATACTTAAATGGGAGGGAACGCGCATACATACACCCAACTTTGGAAACGTTTTACGACAGCCATGGGTGGTGCAGCACAGATCTCTTTAAAATCTAGGAGAAACACTGACATGGAACCCCTCAAAGACACGACCTTCAACCTTTGACCCACATATACCCAAACTAAGCCAAAGCCTGATACCCCTAAGTGGAAGCCTGCTCTCCCCTGTCTACTATTCAAAACAATACAAAGTGCAACGCCTCAACCAGTCATCAACGATGTCATGCAGGGTTGAGGTCAAATTAATTTCAATTTTGGAAGTTAACTGAGTTTCCAACTTGAATTAAAATAAAATTGACCTCAACCTTGATGGTAAACATAATTTTTATTTCAAAACCATAATGTAAGTATTGCTGATTCTTCCTGTCCTCATTCAACACGTCTAACAGTTCGTCAAACAGTTTACAGCTATGGCTGGATGGTAAGTTGTCAGTGATAATGATTTATAACGCAGTTCTTTGATGGTGAGGGGCTGATTGATGCCTGCCCTGTTTCTGCCAGACCATGAGTGGACTTTGACACTCTGTGTTAATTCTCACAGCAAACAACAATGTTTGGGGCACTGGAAAAATGCACCAGTTGCCGGGTGCCCCACCCCACACACACACATATCCTTCCTTATGGTGTAGACTGAGGCCAACCTGCAAAGAGCAAATATGAAAAAGGTGATGGCTGAATGAGCATCGACACAGCATTTGAAAGTAGTAGTATAACTACTTTTCTATCAAGGTAGTGTAACGTCTGCTTCCAACTCACACTCTCAAACACAGATCCCTTGAACGCAGCTCATTTTCCAGCCCACTTTCCAGCTCACATTCTCAAACACACAGATCCCCTGAACAGAGTTCACTCTCCAGATCCCAAACACCTGAATTCTGATCCCCTGTTCACACACCTGTATGTCATTATCACACACTATTTAGTTCAGTTCTTTGAACCCCATCATTGTGAGGTATTGTTTGTTTTGTGACACACTTCAATTTGGAGGGCTGGTTTTCATTGTAATTTAATCCTCCCGTGTATGATAGTGTTTGCCGGCCTCACTAAACGACACCTATTCCCTGCCAAATCAGATTTCCTGTTATCAGCCTATTGCCTGATCTCCCTGACAACATTACTAGCCTTTTCCCTGACTGTACTGTTGCCTTTTTGGACCTCTGTGTATGACCTTCTGCCTGCCCCTGGACCCAGCTACCTGCCTCCTCCTGTGTATGACCTTCTGCCTGCCCCTGGACCCAGCTACCTGCCTCCTCCTGTGTATGACCTTCTGCCTGCCCCTGGACCCAGCTACCTGCCTCCTCCTGTGTATGACCTTCTGCCTGCCCCTGGACCCAGCTACCTGCCTCCTCCTGTGTATGACCTTCTGCCTGCCCCTGGACCCAGCTACCTGCCTCCTCCTGTGTATGACCTTCTGCCTGCCCCTGGACCCAGCTACCTGCATCCTCCTGTGTATGACCTTCTGCCTGCCCCTGGACCCAGCTACCTGCCTCCTCCTGTGTATGACCTTCTGCCTGCCCCTGGACCCAGCTACCTGCCTCCTCCTGTGTATGACCTTCTGCCTGCCCCTGGACCCAGCTACCTGCCTCCTCCTGTGTATGACCTTCTGCCTGCCCCTGGACCCAGCTACCTGCCTCCTCCTGTGTATGACCTTCTGCCTGCCCCTGGACCCAGCTACCTGCCTCCTCCTGTGTATGACCTTCTGCCTGCCCCTGGACCCAGCTACCTGCCTCCTCCTGTGTATGACCTTCTGCCTGCCCCTGGACCCAGCTACCTGCCTCCTCCTGTGTATGACCTTCTGCCTGCCCCTGGACCCAGCTACCTGCCTCCTCCTGTGTATGACCTTCTGCCTGCCCCTGGACCCAGCTACCTGCCTCCTCCTGTGTATGACCTTCTGCCTCCTGCCGCCTCCTGTGGTCCTTTAACAATAAACACCTTCTGCGCTTGAAACAAGCTCTCTGTCTCCCATCTTGTTCATTACAGGTAGTGTATTAGTTTTCTGTTTATTCTGTGGTCTGCTGTGCATTAGCCTTGCCTACCAGGACAACCTTTATGTTTAGTGCATTGTGTGCACTATGCCTCCTCCTGGCGTCTCGTGGGAAGCCGATGTTACAGAGATGGAAAATATTCTTGCATTGATTGATGCACATCGGATGACTCGTGTGGTGAATAAAGAAAAAGTGAAGTCTGTTTTGTTGTTTGATATGGAGTCTCTCCCTACTCAGGTCCAGTTGGGGAATCTAAACATGCCTCTCTATAGGCTATTTATTAGAGGCTGTCATCAGTCTATACCCCAGTAACTACTTCAGTGCCCTTCTCTCCTCATCTGTGTGTCTTCCCTTTGATCTGCCTGAACCCAACCACACACTCTGAAGGTATATGGGCTGTAAAGGAAGTGGCTACTGAACAGGCCATAGTTCCTTAAGGTACTTTCTTTTTTTTTTTAAAGGAGGACACGTGACCTATCTCAGATCATTCTGGGAATTTCTCACCTAGAAAAAGTCTGCTCACATTTCTGACTGTGAGCGTCCTTTCCTGAGTGTAACGTTTTAGTCTGAGTTTCAGACGGAAGCAATAGACCATGTTACAAATGGAAAACATCTGTATTGTACTGATGCATGATGATTTGATTGCTCCTTTGCGATAGTAATGGCATCTTTTTGTAGACACTAACTCCACCATGGTTCGTTGGATATAGCACATGGGGAAATTAATGCAGTTTTTGGATAAACGTCTGTGGTAAACACAGGTTTAGGAGATTTTATACGTTTTGTTCTGAGATCATCAGCTAACGTCACTTTTTAGTGAACTTTGAAGAATTTATGTCATTTAAAAAGCACAAAAGCTTCATAATTCATAAAGGTAATGTTAACTGACTGATATTATCGCATATAATAAAACATTAAGCTTGTCTTAACCTCAGACCTTATTTTCTGCATTTATCCCCAAACCCTATTCTTTCCCTATGAATTTTTGCCGTAAGAATGGCTGAAATTACCAGAGGGAACTCATTTGGGGGTTTTAGGACTTAAAGCTGGCAACCTCTATGACCATAGGCCTACTAATGTTGGCTTATAGAGATAATAATGCCTATTTTTTGTATGCACTAACTCCGCCATGGTTCGTTGGACAAAGCCTATGGGGAAAATTAATGCTGTTTTTGTAGTGTTTTTGGATAAATGCCAAAAAATAAGGTCTGTGGTAAACACAGGCTTAGGAGATCTTATATGTTTTGTTCTATGAGAATCTTCATCAGCTCACGTCACTTTTTGTGAACTTTTAAAGGCTTCGTAATTCATAAAGGTCATGTTAACTGGCTGCTTTATCTCATAGAACAAAATCTCCTAAACCTGTGTTAACCTTTGACCATATTTTCAGAGTTAATTCCAAAACCCTATTCTTTCCCCATTCATGGAAAAAATGGCGGAAGCGAACGCTGGTGTGGATCTTGAATCGAATGGGGCGTAGAATCAAGGATAATTAGACTATTGTCCAAAAGAACTGAAAACTCGGCAAAGTAGCGCTCAGTGCTGAGAATGTCGCTTGTTGGAGTACGGTTTATTAATGAGGAGCAATTGATCGAATTACCAATCTTGAAGATTCCATTTGAGATATCCAGACTGGTAGAGAGAGTGCTGGGTAAAGTGAAGGCTGTGAGGATTACAAGAGGCGGACTTGTTTAGATTTTTTTTGTACTTCTGATGATCAGAAGGATTGTGTGTTGCGTTTTACCCGATTTGATAAGTTTGACATGTTGTGTGTGTCTCTTGGGACAGGGCACCCCTCAAGGGAGTAATATCTGGCGTGGGAAGCCGATGTTACAGAGATGGAAAATATTCTTGCATTGATTGATGCACATCGGATGACTCGTGTGGTGAATAAAGAAAAAGTGAAGTCTGTTTTGTTGTTTGATATGGAGTCTCTCCCTACTCAGGTCCAGTTGGGGAATATAAAATAGAGAATCAGATACTGTATCCCAAGCAGTGTGATCACTGTAACGCTTTTGGACATGTTTCAAGTGTTTGCAGAAGGGAGAAGCCGAGATGTCCAAGTTGTGGAAAAGATGATGTAATGTGTTTTAAAAGTGATGAAAATGTGACATGTTGCAATTGTGGTGGAAACCATGAAGCCATGTCTTTGGAATGCCCAACAAGGGTGAAAGACAATGAGGTGGCCATTGTCAGGGCTGTCCAGAGCATTTCATATGCAATGGCTGTTAAAAGGGTTGAGGGTTCGAATGGTACTACTGTCGAGTCCATGGTGGTGGATAGGCCTTCACCAGCAGGACCCAGATATTTTAAAGGTTAAGAAGATGGACTTTGTGGCCTTTATAGCTATGGGGATTAATGGCACTACCAAGGTGGAGAGGAAGTCCAGGAAAATATATATAATTGTAGATGTGGTTCCTAGGACTGAAAGGAGTTGCAGGAAGTATTGTCACAAGCCATACCACCCTCTCAGGCACTAGAGCCTGCCCTTAACAAAAAATATTGCAGTTTTGAAACTGTAGTAAAAATTCAGTTACTGCAGTTGACTGTGATATTTTGTACGCAGTAATTGCAGAATAACTGGAGTGCACTGCATTTCAACTGCTGGTAAACTGCACTCTAACTGCAGTTACACTGAAAAATTACTGCAGTAAAAAAAGGGTTATTTTGGACACAGTATTTGAAGCATACTGCAGTTGTATTGCAATCTTTTTCGTATTGGTGAGAAGGGAAAAATGGAGGATTGATGGAAGAAGTGGGAGTTTTTGTCAATGTACTATTTTTATTTGGGTCGATTAAGTTAAGGAAAACTATCATGTATGGACTTAGTTTTTACTTCATAAAAAAAAATCCGTCCAGTTGGTGGCGTAAACCCACCTTTTTAGGTTGTAGTTCGCCATAAAAACCACAGAAGATTTTCTGAATTTTCCCATATGGCTGGCTGAACGAACCGGAAGTCACTCATTTCCGGCTTTTAGGACTGCAAGCAGGCGAGCTCTATATCACATTAATTAACTGACTGCTTATGTATAAGACATGTGCATTACTCAGCAAAGTACAAAAAAAATCTAAGATAAAAAATACACAAATGAAGGGGATAAACAAATCACAAGAAAATCATAATATGGACACATAATCAACTAATAATGTGGTCAACTCTGCCACCTGTTTTTACAAGAAAGGAAAATAGGTGAACATTTGGATTATATTTAAATAGCTAATCTATTGAGCAGTTATGTACAATAAATATGGTGTTTATTTAGTAATATAATGTTAGATCAATAAATATTTTAAATAACCATAAATGCTACGTTCCCCCTGGCGTCAACACGCATCAAGAGTGTTAGTGTATTTGTCCACAAATATACTCATTTCCGGTAAGAGTTTCTGAAGCGGAAAACAGATTTCCATCCAAACATTTTATGCATTAAATGGAACAAGACAGATGTCAAACTCTTGAACGCGCCAATGTTGAATTTAAAAAACGGAATTTCA
Source organism: Oncorhynchus mykiss (assembly GCF_057628025.1). Classification (NCBI taxonomy): domain Eukaryota; kingdom Metazoa; phylum Chordata; class Actinopteri; order Salmoniformes; family Salmonidae; genus Oncorhynchus; species Oncorhynchus mykiss. Next base: position 12,765,144 of record NC_143029.1, read on the forward strand.
AGCAGGCAGAAGAACTATATACAAAGTTCCTCGAATCGTGCTGGAAAACAAGGTAACACAAAAACACGTTGTGATTGACATCATGTGTGAATTCCGTGCTGATTTAGCTATGTGGAATACAGTAGCTAGCTAACGTTAAATGTTAACATCCTCTTTTACCGTGGTTTATTTCAGAAATTGTGATGCCAGTGACCTTGCTACTGCTCACAACAACCGTGGGCAGATAAAGTACTTCAGGGTGGATTTTCGTGAGGCAATGGAGGACTACACTTCTGCAATTGAGGCCAACTGCCAGTTTGAAGTATCATTCTACAACAGAGGACTAATACGTTATAGATTAGGTAATGAAATGTCGTGTAATGAAGTGGCTACAACAGACGAGATTGTAAATTCTAATGGTGAAAAAAGGTATTGCAGTCCCAATTTTAGTCACTAGGTGGGGTTATTTCATCCATTTGAACAAACTTGTGCTGGCAAGGCAGTCTTGCTGGTTTTCCTTATGTGAAATGTTTCTAGTAGGTTGGGGTAATCATTAAGCCTATTTTGTTGCAAAACGTTTTGTGGAAACTTGACTACAAACGGAATAAGCAAACAAGTTTATATTTGACAAATGCAGGTGCTCCCTCATTTTGTTCCGTTTGGTTCTTAAACAGTTTCAGTAATGAATACATCCCTGGTGAATTGAATGGATAAATGTTGTTTTACCTTTTTGTTGCAGGTTTTTTCCAAGATGCAGAGATGGACTTCAAGAGGGCTCTAGAACTCAACCCTGACTTTGAAGATGCCAAAGTGAGCTTACAGCAAACACTGTTGGACCAAGAGCACAAGATCAATAGGGGATATTGAGAATGTATTAGCTTTTCCCCTTAGCTACACTCTAATGACAAGAAATCTCAACAAAGTAATTGCCAGTATGTCTTCAATTTGTATTGGCACAAAATTGTGTCCATGTATGATTTCGCTTATGTTTTTTGGGGATAAGATCAATTATTAGATTATGGTAAATATAAAGTGTAGATTCACAACATACCCGTCCTTATCAAAGAATTTAACTCCAGTGTTTGACAACCATGAAAAACCTCTGTTGCCCTCATACTAATTAAGATGATAATGCTGTAATGTATACAGCACATGTTTTTTTTTTAACCCTTGGGTGGTGTACAATGTTTCTGTTATCTGATGGACCCACAACATTATTGTGTCTTTAAAATGATACAGCATAACAATGTATGTAAAAAATACTTACTGTAGATGTTGACATAAATTGCAAGCAATATAGACTGCATACATGGTTAATATTTGCCATTTACCGCTGCTAGATCACATTTACCAATAAAAGCACTATTTAAAAATATATAAAATGTGATTTTTGTAAACAAATCATTTATAATCAGAACATGGGTGGAATAAATCATGTTTCTCTTGATCTTTGAACTGAACAAATTGGAAGGACACATTTTACAGTATTTTATGGAAATGATGAGTCCAATTGAACACACATTAAGGCCGGTGTAGACACCACATGAGGGACAGTTTTACTGTGTGTGTTGCAAATGTATTTCTTGCACTTGTATGTGTATCGTCTTACTGTCCTCATTGGGTCCACACACATCGTAGCACTTTTTGTTGCTACCAGGTGCAATCTAGAATGATGAAAACACTTAGTTCAGGAATTTTAACATCTCACTCACATAAATAGTTACAGCAGGCCAAGGTAGGAGTCAGACACACACACACATGCAAGAACATCACTCACACTTCCGGCATTGGAGTTGTGGGTCAGCAGATGGGGTACCAGCATCCTCCTGAATACTCCTCACGGTGGCTGCAGAAGCTGGGGTCCTTGGGATATGTTGCCGCCTCTAGATTTCAGGTTCTTACCGATGCCATGCCCAGCTCCTCGAGAAAGAGCGGTCTCCTCTGGACCTTCCCTCTGTTCCAATCTGGGTTCAACGCCATCCAGATGACAAATGTGATGTACACAGAGATGTCCAAGAAGTTGAATATCACAAGTGGCCAGCGTAGGGTTCTTCATTTGCAGCTGTAGCCAGTCACCAGCTTGTCTAAATCGTCCACCCCTCCTTTTGGGACATTGTAATCCATTATGATCTGTTTTGTGATGTTCCTGGCCACAGATTCTCCCATCCATATGCAGTGTACTCAGGAGTACCACATTCTACCTTTCTTTGACTCGTAGGACAATAGGGGTGTGTTGGCCGTGAACACAAATTTAGAGGAATTGATAGGCCTGCTCCGTGTATCAAATCAAAGTTTATTTGTCACTTGCGCTGAATGCAACCTTACAGTGAAATGCTTACTTACAGGCTCTAACCAATAGTGCAAAAAAGGTATTAGGTGAAGAATATATCATTAAAGAAATAAAACAACAATAAAAAAACAGGCTATATACAGTAGTGAGGCTACATACAGACACCGGTTAGTCAGGCTGATTGAGGTAGTATGTACATGTAGATATGGTTAAAGTGACTGCATATATGATGAACAGAGAGTAGCAGTAACGTAAAAGTAGGGGTGGTGGGTGGAGGGACACAATGCAGATAGCCCGGTTAGCCAATGTGCGGGAGCACTGGTTGGTCGGGCCAATTAAGGTAGTGTGTACATGAATGTATAGTTAAAGTGACTATGCATATAAGATAAACAGAGAGTCGCAGCAACGTAAAAGAGGGGTTAGGGGGGCACACCATGCAAATAGTCTGGGTAGCCATTTGATTACCTGTTCAGGAGTCTTATGGCTTGGGGGTAAAAACTGTTGAGAAGCCTTTTTGTCCTAGACTTGGCACTCAGGTATCACTTGCCATGCGGTAGTAGAGAGAACAGTCTGGGGGTGGCTGGGGTCTTTGACAATTTTTAGGGCCTTCCTCTGACACCGCCTGGTGTAGAGGTCCTGGATGGCAGGCAGCTTAGCCCCAGTGATGTACTGGGCCTTACGCACTACCCTCTGTAGTGCCTTGCGGTCGGAAGGCCGAGCAATTGCCATACAGTGATGCAACCAGTCATGATGCTCTCGAAGTTGCAGCTGTGGAACCTTTTGAGGATCTCAGGACCCATGCCAAGTCTTTTTAGTTTTCTGAGGGGGAATAGGTTTTGTTGTGCCCTCTTCACGACTGTCTTGGTGTGTTTGGACCAATCTAGTTTGTTGTTGATGTGGATACTAAGGAACTTGAAGCTCTCAACCTGCTCCACGACAGCCCCGTCAATGAGAATGGGGGCGGGTTCGGTCCTCCTTTTCCTCTAGTCCACAATCATCTCCTTAGTCTTGGTTAAGTTAAGGGATAGGTTGTTATTCTGGCACCACCCGGCCAGGTCTCTGACCTCCTCCCTGTAGGCTGTCTCGTCATTGTCGGTGATCAGGCCTACCACTGTGTCGTCTGGAAACTTAATGATGGTGTTGGAGTCGTGCCTGGCCATGCAGTCGTGGGAGAACAGGGAGTACAGGAGGGGACTGAGCACGCACCCCTATGGGGCTCCAGTGTTGAGGATCAGCCTGGCATGTGTTCTTGCCTACCCTCACCACCTGGAGGTGGCCCGTCAGGAAGTCCAGGATCCAGTTGCAGGGGGAGGTGTTTAGTCCCAGGTTAGTGATGAGCTTTGAGGGTACTATGGTGTTGAACGCTGAGCTGTAGTCAATGAACAGCATTCTCACATAGGTGTTCCTTTTGTCCAGGTGGGAAAGGGCAGTGTGGAGTGCATCATCTGTGGATCTGTTTGGGCAGTATGTAAATTGGAGTGTGTCTAGGGTTTCTGGGATAATGGTGTTGATGTGAGCCCTTACCAGCCTTTCAAAACACTTCATGGCTATGGATGTGAGTGCCACGGGTCTGTAGTCATTTAGGCAGGTTGCCTTTATGTTCTTGGGCACAGGGACTATGGTGGTCTGCTTGAAACATGTTGGTATTACAGACTCAATCAGGGACATGATGAAAATGTCGGTGAAGACACCTGCCAGTTGGTCAGTACAACCCACATCCCTTGGTTCTTCTCAGAGGCTCCTCCATCTGGCTTCCCCGAATACAGTTCCACGCATATGATGAAGCAGCATCACAGGCAGCCCAGATCTTGATTCCATATTTTGCGGGTTTATACGATATGTACTGCCTGAAGGGGCAGCGGCCCCTAAATGACATAAGCTGCTCATCAACAGTAACGTTGGGCCCAGGGTTGTAAAACAGGGGAAGGCGTCCACCCACTTGTCCCACACTGATCTGATTGCAGCTAGCTTGTCTCTCTGCCGCTGAGCTGGTCTGGTGTCTCGGTTAGAGAAGCAGATAATCCTGGAAATAATGTGGAAGTTTTCCAGAGATGTTGCACAGATGTTGCCAGTTTCTGCATCCCACAGGGATTCTGGGGATTCCCCATTGGATCTGAAAACACCAGCAAGGATAAGAACCCCAAAGTATGCATGTAAATAAGTTTGGTCCATCTCCTTCCATCTGTCTCCAAAAACATGCCTTCTCTCCAAATTAGTGCAGTCCAGAATGATTTTCTGTATGGTGTCTTGGATGAACAGTTCATAAGAAGACTTTATGTCCTGCACATGAGTAAGCGCCGTCTAAGGCCCTCTGAGCAGAGATGAGTTTTGCCATACTAATTGATTGTGGTAAGGAGCCACACAGCTATTTATTTGTTGTGTCCCTCCCCCAATTTGCACCTGGCTGGGGTAGAGTGTGGGAAAATACAGAATGTTTTTACAATATATTGGAAATAATGTATCGAAATAATGTAATAACATTACATTCCACATTTTTATTACCCTTGGGTCCAGTGGACCCGAACACCACATATGTAATATAAATGTGTAGGGGGGTGCACAGTGTGCACTCAATGAAAATCTGTAAATGAGCCAAGGCCAAATCAGAAAATGAGCCAAGGCCAATGAGTCTTAGGTTGAACAAATAATTAATTGTATCATTTATATTTTAGTTAACATTCAAAATGAGTCCCACAGACCCGAACACCACACAAGGGTTCAATAGAAATACATTATGTGATATAATTTGATGCAAACCACAAAAGGTTTCTTTGTGATAGTTTGATGCTTTGATGCTAGACAATCATCGTACAATCATGAACATAAACTTGTGAATATAAGCATTAATCCATACTGCTTCTGGCTCCCACATGTTAGGTGAACAGCGTGTACAGTATTCAATAACAAGCTCCAGTTCTGTTATTTAATTTGTTAATCGGTAACCTAGGATCAATGCATTTTTGGTGTGCAATATACAACATGACGAAATGTGATTTTTCTGAATTAATGAGTAATAGTATTAGTGTTGTACTCAAGTCCACGTCTCGGACTTGACTCAGACTCAAGTCACAATTTTCATGACGCTACCATCCTTACAATGGACAGAATTTAGATTTTAAAAAAGGGTTGGATCCAGTGCTTGACTTGGACTGAAATACGTTCCGGAACTCATTTTGGGTGCAGATACTGTTCATATTTGGGTGCAGATACTGTTCATATTTGGGTGCAGATACTGTTCATATTTGGGTGCAGATACTGTTCATATTTGGGTGCAGATACTGTTCATATTTGGGTGCAGATACTGTTCATATTTGGGTGCAGGTACTGGTCATATTTGGGTGCAGGTACTGTTCATATTTGGGTGCAGGTACTGTTCATATTTGGGTGCAGGTACTGTTCATATTTGGGTGCAGGTACTGGTCATATTTGGGTGCAGATACTGTTCATATTTGGGTGCAGGTACTGGTCATATTTGGGTGCAGGTACTGGTCATATTTGGGTGCAGGTACTGGTCATATTTGGGTGCAGATACTGTTCATATTTGGGTGCAGGTACTGGTCATATTTGGGTGCAGGTACTGTTCATATTTGGGTGCAGGTACTGGTCATATTTGGGTGCAGGTACTGGTCATATTTGGGTGCAGGTACTGTTCATATTTGGGTGCAGATACTGTTCATATTTGGGTGCAGATACTGTTCATATTTGGGTGCAGATACTGTTCATATTTGGGTGCAGATACTGTTCATATTTGGGTGCAGATACTGTTCATATTTGGGTGCAGATACTGTTCATATTTGGGTGCAGATACTGTTCATATTTGGGTGCAGATACTGTTCATATTTGGGTGCAGGTACTGTTCATATTTGGGTGCAGGTACTGTTCATATTTGGGTGCAGGCGATCCACAATACTTTTTTAGCTAATATTCTATAAGAGGAACAGGACCTCAATCAGTAGAAAATTTGAGGTGCCGATACTCAGCTTCGGTGAGCTCCTGCCCAAGTCAAGCACTGGTTGGACCGCAGCTTTTAGCACTACCAAGGGACTCTTGTCTCAAGTATAAAGGACTCAGACTCAAACAATAGGGACTTAGGGCCAGACTCGGACTTCAGGTATTTGTGACTTGACAACGTCCCTGAATAGTATGTCTTAGCTACATTGACACAGGCAGCCCAATTCTGATCTTTTGCCAACGATTGGCAAAAGAGCTGATCTGATTGGTCAAAATACGTATTACTGGACAAAGATCAGCATTAGGCTGCCTGTGTAAACTATTAATGCTATTATTGAAATAGGCCAGTAAAATCGATTTTGTCTAGAAGGGATAGAGCTTTTGTCAAAATTGACTTTTCGTAGCAGCTTTAGGAGAACTTATGCAGCAGGTTAGAATAATTCATGTAGCAGGTTAGGAGAAGTAGGTTAAGGTTAGGAAAAGGGATAGCTAAAATGCAAAAAAAAACTACTTTTGAAGTCAATTTGACAAAACCTGTATCCCATCTAGACATAATCCAGCAGCACCCCCTTTGCCCTACTTTTCATTGTTTCCTGATCACCTCCCTGATAACATTTCAGATATAAATACAACATATAGAGCTAAAATTGTTACTTTCTCTACATGAAAGAGAAGCATATCCAATGCGTTTCAATCTGACGGTTCTGTCCTCTGATTACAGCTAACAAACTATGAGTGTGGGCCGTTGATTGATAATGACTATCACCTGTGGTCAGTGTGATTGGATACCAGATAAAACACCTGGGGAGGGGCTCAAGCACAGTATTCCAGTGGTACAGTTTTCCTTCTGTGCTGCGTGTGGGTTTTTGTTGCTGCGTACAAGCCAAAGTGACGATTTGGTGTGATGTGTGTTTTTAGACGTCTGTAAGTATCTTAGTGTTTTTAGTTTTTAATGTTTCATAAATGTTTGATTTATATGTTGTACTCATTTTAGTGTGACATGGATTTTGTTGAGTGTTGCTGTCTCTGGTCAGTTCCGGAGGCCAAGTTCCAAGCCTAGTTCAAGTAAGTTCTCCCTAATTGTATAAAGTTCAGTACCTGACTAATACTGCTCCGTAGGATTTACTGGTATCTTCTCTCCAGATAATGGTTTGCGGTCTGCGTGTCTTGGCAATGTCTTGAGGCTAACATTGGACAAAACTCTGGCTGTGGGTAGCCAGCTAGAAATTGATGCCATCGGTGAGTCTAAGTACTGAAGTCATGACAAGTTGCTGTGAACATTATTTTTAAGTCTAATCTGCAACTGTTCTTTCAGATGGCACTGACATTATACCATTGTCGCACACCTTGGCTGCCCAGTGTGGCTACAGCATTGAGTCTGACCCTTGGGGCAACACCAAAGTCTTTGCATCCTTGTTGGGCTGTTATGTTGACAACCAGGTACATTTCCAAAAGGGATACTGTGGTTAAATGACAACTACCTGGTCCTTTGTCAACCTTGCTCTTAGTCTTTTTATCAGCTGATGTATACATTTCAACTCGTGAAAAGTATTCATTTAGGGCAAAATATGCCAAGTTACCCATAATGGAAAATTGGCATTCCAGGTAGTCACTCCCTGTTTTGGCTAGTCTTATGCTTCATGCCTAATGAAAGGAACCCAGTACTAAGTGATTTGTTCCATAGGCGGATGTGGTGTTCACCTTTCGCCTGCGACTCCGAATGTATAGAGATGGCCTTTCAGAGCAGGTCAAGCATGATGTGACCGAGACGTGCAGCTACTCCCCCTGGGCCTCCCGGGAAATTCTCTGTCAGGAACTACATGGAGGTGAGGCCCTTGTGATTATCCCTAGATTTGGTTTTACTATTTTATATTTTAAGGGGGGTGCAATACTTTGGGGTAGAATTTATTGATCAAGCCTTGGTGATTTGCTCTGTTCAGGTGTCAAGCCTCATGGTCACTCCAGAGACCCCTGTCAAAATGGTTGCTGGCCAGCAGGTTCATGATTCCTGGGAAAATACCATCCCTGATGTATGTCATTTTGAGATGCATTTTTTTTTATACATGTGGAATGGCTACATTTCTTGTCTGTAGTTACTATTTCCTTTCCACCACAGGTTGCCGTTGCTCCAAATGGCATCTGGAAGATGACATTCCACACCCCTGACCCCAAGGTCATGTTGCTGACTGATGCTCAGCGGGTTGGTTATGGTGCAATGATGACCCAAACAAGACTGGTGATCCGAAGCCCCTACAACATGGCAGAGACTTATTCTGTAGAGGTGATCATCACTGGCCTAAGCAATTTTCTTGGTTCACTTCCCTGTTATCATGCCATATTGGTTAGAACACACCATGTGACTAATACATTATTTTCTCACCAGGTGGCTGGAGTTCCTATGGAGGTCGTCAGTGTGTCCACTTACTACAAGCTTGGCAGTTTGATTGTGGATTCAGCTGCTGCCTGTCCTACTGGTACATATGCTTTCTAAAGGGTATCTCTGGCTTTATACAAAAGCAGCACATTTCTGATTGTATTTTGCCCAATTGGTCAGGTGGTGTAGTCTTCACTGACAAGGTCATCACCTGGCATGTGCCTCGCCGCATCACCCCGCTGATTTCTAGTGCTGTTAAGATTCTGGAGACACACATGGGCATCTATGGCCAGAGGCTAGACAAAACTAAGATGGCTGCCAGACACTACAAGCTGTCTGTCACAGAGTCTCACGTTGTCATTGAGATTCCAGTGGGGTCCCCCGACGGCTACTACAAGGTCAGACTACTTGCATATTGTTGATTAGACCAGAACTCTCTAGCCCAGATAAATACAGTGAAACAATTACAGAAACACATTATCTGCCTAATGAACAAAACATGTCTTGAGTTTGATTTATATATTTTTTTTATTGATTGCAGAGTCATGCCCCAGATAATGCTTACCACATAACCTACACTATTGAACCGATGCTTGAGTTGCTGTGGAGGGCAGAAAACACACAGGCTGACACAAGATACAAAGTCCTCTTCCCCATCACAACCCCTCTGATGCCCAGACCTCCACATGTTATTGACAGTAAGTCTGCTTCACTGGTACTGAAAGCAGGGGGTCTCTTCAGGATGGTGTACAGTTCACAAACACTTAGTCTGGCAGTAACCTCCACTCTAGCAGATGCTGTACATTGTCAGGTGTACTTTAATCCATTTCTGGAATACTTGTTAACTTCTGTTTACCTTTAACCCATGCTATGGTCTCTCTTCCAGACACAGTTCATGAGCAGAGAGTGTTTGACATCCTCCTGGGGATTTTCCTCCATGATGTGGAGCTGATGAACATCACCTTTACCACCAGGGTGCTAACTGTTGCAGAGTGCAATGCCAGAGGCTTCGATGTCCAGGAGCACCACTTTGCTAACGGCTCCAAGACCTTCTCAATAAGAGTGCCCTTCTCAGATGAATTAGTCCTGAAACGAGTATGTTCCTTCGGTCAAATGTACTACTGCAATGACTGACTCAGTCTGTGAAAGATCATTGCTTATGTGGTGTGTGTGTATATATATATATATATATATATATATATATATCAGGATTTTGGAAAGGGCAACTTGGTGTTTTGGCTACAGTAAATCTGACTAGATTCTGCATTTGAAACTTGCCTCATGTGTGACATGACCAACATGTAATGCTCTTTTCTATTTAAAATATGCAGAACCCTGATCCCCTTACAACTGTGTACGTCCTCCCTCTGGTCTTCGGTCTGCTCGTCCTGCCTGACCAAACACCCTTTCCCCACCCTGCTGAGCTGGAGGCCTCCCGGGAAGATGTTGGTAAGGCCACCTAGGTTAAATACCAATCGATTCAGTGACTACAGGACCCAGTAAGGTATCTGATTAAAGCTAGTCAATTGTTGACTTCCATGCAGATTCTATTCCTATGTGTTTCACTTGATTAAATGCATAGGAATAGAAGGCAAACGGTTTGTTTCTACTTCAATGCACTTAATCCTATCCAATAGGGAAACTGGGCCCAGGATGAGCACCCATCCAGTGCTTCAGATCAACTTGTTCCTTAGCTGCATTTTCTGTCTTAGTTCTTCCCACAATCACTGGCAGCTGCGACCAGGAGAACTTCTACTTCTCTGTAAAATACGGGAGCCAACAGGAGAACTTCCAGACCATGATGCTTCATGCTGGTTCATGGAGGGAGCTGGATATTGAGCTGGCAAAGCTGTACAGTCTCACTGGCAACGGCACACACTTCAGTATCGTAGTGCCCTTCACTGCACCTGCTGCAGCATTTGAGGTATGAGTTCTGATCCATGATTACTGTTAACTCTGTGCACGATGCCTCGGATGGCTATTGAACTGCCTAATGAATCAGGGGCTGGCAACATGGTGGTTTTATTTGCCCCACAAAGTTTGTTTTTTAAGGAGTTTTAAATGGTGGTTACATTGTCAAATGTGCTCTTGGTTTATTTGCAGTGTTAAATTATGGTCTAACCGTTAATTCAAAGTAACTGTTTAAACCCTAGTTACCTATCCCTGAACTAAAAGGAACTGTTGCTTTCCAGTTGGTTCATTTCAAATCTATCAGAGCCAGAGTGGACTTGCTGCTGTTGGCAATGCCTAACATGTGGCAACTTGATGACCTTTCACTTGCCTGCTACTTCCCCCTGACTACAACTGGTTTGTATTTTAATTTTACTTTAACACATTTGCTTAAAATATTACCAGAATGCAGCTTCACATTAGGTCAAGAGACTGACTTATCTGTACTTGTTTTTAACACATTTCAGAGTGCTATGCCAACGGCACGGTGACTGCACTGGCGGTTAAGGTGGAATCTGTTAGCAACTTGAACCCTGAATACCTGACCTTGAAGGACCAGTCATGTAAACCAGCCTTCAGCAATGACCGCTTTGCTTTCTTCTCCTTCAAACTCAACTCCTGTGGCACCACAAGAACAGTAAGACTGCTTCTAAGCCTGATGACTCATCAGATTATGTGGATTTCAAATGAAAGTTTATTTGTTATGTGCTGAATACAACAGGTTTCAACTTTACAGTGAAATGCTTACTTACAGGCTCTAGCAAAAAAGGTATTAGGTGACCGGTAGGTAGAAATGCTTTAGAAGTAGCGGGCTGAGGGAGATATGGTTAAAGGGACCATGCATACATGATGACCACAGTGGTGTAAGAGGGGTGGGTGGGACACAACGCGCGATCTAGGATTTGATCGGCACATCTGACACTATGCATATGGTCCCATGTGTTATGATTCTACCTCTGTATTGTGAATGACAGTCTTCAAACTGCACTGGAATATTGCATATCTAATTGTTCTTGTCTTTCTAGTTCTTTGACAATGTCATAGTGTATGAAAATGAAATTGCCCTGCCATACAACACAGGCCAACAAAGTAGGAAAGGTCCATTCACTCCAGAGTATCGGTAAGAATTCATGCCACCATGTTGTAAATTTTCCGTCCCGTGCGTCTTGTCACTGGTTGGGCCTCATGTTTCAGGCACACCATCTCTTGCTACTACCTGCTCAACTACACAAAGACCATGGCATTCCATGCTAGCCCAAGGAGCACTAACCCTGTGGCAGATCCTGGGGTGGGACATCTGGTGGTCCAAATCAGACTGTCCCAGGGTAAGATGAGTTAAAGTGTGACTGTCCCAAATCAGCCTTCTAGTCAGACTACTTGGGTTACTAGTTCTAAACTTGACTACATTTCTTGACCAATTAAGAAATCATGTTAATGTAATAAACATTCATGTAGACTCTGTTCACTAGCTCTCTATTTCAGATAGCTCTTATGCCTTATTCTACCAATCTGGGGACTACCCAGTGGAAAAGTACTTGAGACAGCCTCTGTATTTTGAGGTGGAGCTGATGCAGTCCACTGACCCTCAAATAGGGGTGGTGTTGGAGAACTGCTGGGCCACACTGCACAAGGACAGGACTTCTCTTCCTAGCTGGGACCTCATCATTGACAGGTAGCTCACATGTTATTTTCTGGGTTAATTTTAGGCAGAATAAGTGGTCTCATTCACTAGGGAACTGGCTGACACAAATGGATTACTTGGCCAAAATAGTTTGGTATGGTATGCATTAATGAATACAGCCCAGGATTCTTCATGATTTGTAGTATTCTCTTGCCCACTCCGACTCTCAGCTGTGAGAATCCTGATGACCTCTACCTCACTGTCTTCCATCCCGTTGTTGCGGACACAAGGATTCAGGTCCCAGCTCACATCAAACGCTTCTCAATCAAGATGTTCACCTTCACCAAGGATGATGCAGTTCTGAAAGAACAGGTGAAGCAGACTTTCCTCTAGGAAGTATATTCTCTTAGCTGCTAGCCTGAGTTATTTTAAATACGCTGTTCTCTCCATAGCTCTTTGTTCATTGTGACGCAGTCCTCTGTGACACCACCAAACCTGATGGCATCTGTTCAGGCCAGTGTGCAAATGCCCTGAGGTATGCAAACTCTCTCAGACCAACTGGCTCAAAAAGAGGTACGGTTCCCTTGTCTTATTTCTGGCCACTGATGGCTCTTATCAGTGTCCTCCAGACTCTAAAGTTGGTGTTTGCTCCTGTTCTAGGTCTTAGAGCTGCAGATGCCAGCCAGTATAAGAAACAGATCTCATCTGGACCTGTTCTTCTCTCTGACTCCAACTTGTTCTGAAAAATATAATAAATCTTATTCTGTTTAATTCTCACATTGGTTTTGTGTTCCACTAACTCCTTTCGCAGATCTTGTTCCATGTAGTTAGACTCAATAGCTATTCACTAGGCCACTTCAACAGCATGTAGTGCCAGACAATATTGGCACCGTAGTTAAGAATTCTAAATTTAGTTGCAGCTTGGTTTGTCAACATTTACCTTAACCTCTCTGCGCATGGAACCCGGTAGCGGGATGAAATTAAACAACAGATGGTGATCGTTACATAAATAGTCATATTAAACATTCATGAAAATACGTGTCTCATGTTTCAAAAGCCTAGAATCTTGCTAATCCAACTGCTTTGTCAGATGTGAGATTTTACTGCAAAATAATACAATGTGATTATCTGAGGATAGAGCCCCAAACTATTTCAACCAGCACAGGCGTCACGATCAAACTGCAATAAAATAAATGGTTTACCTCTGACGATCTCCCTCTGTTTGCAATCACAATGTTCATTGTTACACAATGAATGGTATTTTGTTCGCTAAAATCCATTTTTATAGCCTAACACACAACATTTTGAACCTCTTGTCTAGTGAATTCTGTCATTCAATTTGACGACACATTCGAGGGAAATACGACTTTTTCAGTCATGTTTGGTTTCATTGCACTCAACTGGTTTTGTAACAACCAAACCTGGTGGGTCATTTTGTGGGACGTATTGACTGAAATAAACTTTTTTTTTTTAAGACAATAACATTGTGCACCAATGATTTGCCCGCTGTTTCGTTGATTGCCTGTATTTTAACCCAATGACCACTGTCTTAATCTAGCTGGGTAGATAGCTGCTGAGGTAAACTCCAATATGTAATGTTTGTTGGAAGACCAACTCCGGCGTAAAATAAATTATTCGCCATTGACAATTCATACGGGAAGGAGCAACGCGTTTTGGTAAAGCATATTCAGCTGTTTATCAATCAGTATGGCGATGAAGTTAAGTCTTGATGTACACAATTTTAGACGAGATTGATCGAGGAATTTTTTTTTTTGAACAGGACATTTTGGACTAAGTTCTTCTCATGCCGTTTTGAAATTAGTGAAATATTATTTGTAATAGCTTATTTGAGGCTGTGGGGAGGGCAGGCCCACAACAGCCAAAGTGAAATGGAGACAGCTGTAGATACAGCTGGTCTGTAATATAAAAACAGATCTAGCTGATGTCATATAAATCAGACATATCTAGCAGGTATATAATATATTCAACCTTGTGTTCCCTGTACATTTATACCTGATACAGGGCTCATATGTGGAACCAGTCTAACTGAACATTTTCTTTCAGTGACACTAACTCCGAATGGGAGCCCCCAGTGCCAAGGTGTCATCCCCCACTGAAGCTGGTTCATCCAGCTCCTGCCACAAGTGTTCATCTACCCAAATGTATTTCTGCAGGCATGGATGTGCTATGGCACCTGGCATCAGCAGCACAATATTGTGTAGAGGACTGAGGGTCTTCCAAATATTGAAAGTGTTATTTTGTAAATGTATTTTTCTCTATTTTTGGGGGGTGTTAGATTACCATTTTGGTATGAAGTTATTCCATTCAAAATGTTTAACTTCACCCATTTGGGCTACTTGTGTGGGACACCTGGGTGACTTCATGATAAATGTCATAGCACACTCATTTTGGAAGTTAACATTCTGATACTTTGCAAAAGTACTGTTGCCCCAATTTTTCACTGATTGTCCCCATCCGATCTGAATGTTTGATTTGTCTTCATTTTAAAGATACAATAAATGTATAGTTGTATCTAAACCAGATCTATTGTGTTATATTCTCCTACATTCAATTCACATTTACAAACTTCAGTTTCTTTCACATGAAATCAAGAATATGCATATCCTTGATCCTGAGCTACAGGCAGTTAGGCAGAAATTGGAAAGCTCTGAGGTTAACATTGAAAAATGAAGAGAATCACCAAGGCATGGACAATTATTGGCACCCAGGTGTGATACTTGGTTAAATAGCTTCTGCCAAAGACTGCAAGAAATGCATCTAGTCCTAAGCTTGCTGTACCTTCCTACTAGCAATTTGGTTTGCTTCAAGTTGAGGGTTGCCTGCTGTACCAATGTTACTGTAGGTTTTCAATTGGGGTTTTTCTCCCATTATGGGTGTAGCTTGGTATACTTTTGGACTGAGCTTAAGCAGCTGACTTTGCCAACCCCACAGCATTATTCCACCTTTTGTTTGTAGGGACAAGCTTTAATTCACTTGGTCATTGAACATCTTAATTTCCCCTGAATTAAGGTGTTAGGTAGTTTTGGAAGTTCAAGACAATTCTGGTCTTCCTGTTCACAATGAAGCAGTGAAAGCACTCGCTCCAATCACATGGCGGTTTGACACAGTTGCTTTTCCTCTGGTACTGGGGGGGCCTTAAGTGCAAGATATGGAATTGGTAGCTTGTACACTGCAACCCCTTAATCTTCCAATTGTCTGACTGGTCTTCCAGCAGGAGAACCTGAACACAAGCACCTAACAATGGTTGGTACACATTTGACTTCCTGTGACAAGTCATCTGAATCCCATCAGTTGATGTCACCACCCAATTTTGCAAAATTGGTGCTGCTCAAGTGGGTCAAATTGGCAGCATGCTCATAGTTTGTAAATTCTCATGGGTGCCAATTTTGCCCATGCAATTAGTTGTAATTTTAAAAACAAAGGGGTTTTGTAATTGTGACAACCCAATGAATGAATAATTCTCAATTAAGGGTGCAAGTGTATTTGACTGGCAGGACAAGTGTTCTGTTACCTTATAGGTAGGCTTTGAATTACTTCCAATTTGTCTGACATGGCCAGTCTTCCTTGACATTAAAGTTCTGTGTGTACCAGCGTTATTGTGCTGAGTAATGGGATGCCTGCTCAATTGCCAATTTTGGTTCCCCTCAAAATGGAAGGGAAGCTGTAATGTGTCAGTGAAGCACTTCAATAGGCCAAGTCGTTTTGTCTACTGCCTCATTACTAAATCTGACTTGCATTTTCAGGAAAGGTGGGAACTGTTTCATTTTGGACTTTAGGCTACTTGAATAAACAAACAGATGTATTACTGGTTCCTCTAAACCCTGGCTATTGTTTGACATCAGCTGTAGCAACTCGGACTCCAGGTATCAGTCATTGGCTAGGAGGGCCCTATTACTGTTCCATCACTTGTCAATGGACATTCCCACTCACCAGTGCTGGACTCGGCCTAAAAGGTGGCAGTACTGATGCAGGCGTTCCAATACTTTTGCGCTAATCTGAGGAACAGGCGCTCAGACATTAGGAAGTGACGGTATACCGCTCTGAGCTCCCGCCCAAGTCAAGCACTGCCACTCCCACCTTGCCTCAACAAATCGCATCGCCAATTAGTAATTGTTCCATTGACCCCAGACCCTTTATTTTCTGGCCCTACATAGCAGTTGAGCCATGTGGGTTATAAGGCCCTGTCCTTTAAGTGTAAGGCTATGCTTCATACCTTAACACTAACATTCTTAATCAGTTGACTGCATTTATTTCCTAATGTGTAGTTTTCAACCTGTAACATTTATATTAAACCTTGATTATTTCAATAAATTCCAGTCCCACTTTATTTCTCTAATCAATGTCAATTTTCAGTGTTCATTCTCTGTACTCTGTGTGAACATCAAGTGTGAAGTGAGGCCTTTCTAGCCAACTAGGCCTTAGCCTGTTATTCTTAAATAGGTCCATGTAAAGTATCCAGCTACCTCTTATACGCAGTGCCTTCAAAGTAGTCATACCCCTTGATTTAATCCACTTTACTGCCTGTTCAAAATTGATTAAAAATACTGGATAAATGCAACATGTAAACTTTCATGAGCTGAAATGAAAAAAATCACATGTTCCATATGCACAAAGCTTCTCTTTTTTGCACTTGTTAATCCCTGTTAGTGAGTATTTCTCCTTTGCCAAGATTAACCTGACAGGTGTGGCATATCAAGAAGCTGATTAAAGAACAGAGATCATTACACAGGTGCACCTTGTGCTGGGGACAAAAGGCCCCTAAAATTAAGATGCCACAATTGCATGCTTCCATCACATTTCATGTTGATTGCAGTAATGTCCGCCAAACTTAACATTCATTTCTCTACCATAAGCTGCCTCAATCGGTTTAGAGAATTTGGCAGTACATACAACCAGCCTCAACCGCAGACCACGTGTAACCATGCCAGCCCAGGACCTACATCGGGCTTCTTTACTTGCGGGATTGTCTGAGGGTGCTGAGTATTTGTCTGTAATAAAGCCCTTTTGTGGGGAAACTCATTCTGATTGGCAACATTTATTTGTTAAGCGCATTTTATACACCTGAACTTAGGCTTGCCATAAAGGGGTTGAATACTAGACTCAAGACAGTTCAGCTTTTCATGTATTAATTTGAAACATTTCTACCAACAAAATTCCACTTTCACATTAAGGGGTGTTGTGTAGATCAGTGATAAATCTCTATAATAAATTACGTTTCAGGCTGTAACAATGTGGGAAAAGTAGTGGTGTCAATACTTTCTGAAGGCACTGTACAACTCTACAAGAAGTAGAGGCTAGTCTGCTTCTTGCTGCCTTGTTCTGTGATGGTTGAATGTTTTATATGCATTGTACTAACTTTGCCCCATCAACTACTGATGTCTTAATTTTCCGTATTGAGTCTTTCAGTTTCATAGTTATCATTAGTACACTAGTGCCCAATACTCAAAGGCTTTTGTTTGAGGTATCTCTACCCCAGGTACAAAGCACAAACAACCATGTTTTTCCATATCTCAAGTCTCCCATATATGAAATGGATGGTTGTGTAAAAATGTTTTACTGAAAGGGGTTAAAATGATAAATAGTGACACCACCTAAAGTCAAACCATGCAGAATGATGCATGGCTGTAAGGAGGGTGAGCCACAAGCTGATGTAACCCAAAATTACAAGCTCTGATATTGCTACAATGTGCAATACAAGTAGTCAGTTGTCTTCCCTACATACAAACATGTCTTAACGCATCTTGGAAATATAGACCTGTAAACACAGATACAACAGGAGGAAATAACTATGAATATTTATGATGAATGTAAGCCTTTTGGTAACTGTTAAACAGACAACTGTCAAATCTGCTCTCATTCAGTGTTGTACGGTCCTGCCTGACACAAATGCATACAATTAAGTGTTTGGATGTTGTGGCTAATGTAATCAGCGCTAAGGCAAGCTCAGACACCAAAAACCTATTTTAAGTCAAATGTTGCTCTGTGGATTTGATATGTTTCTTCCAATTACGTTAGGCCCCCCCTAGACTTGACTCCAAATCCATGATGGTGCCCAAAATGGCTTCCACAATAATGTTAAATGGTGGTTTAATCACCTGTATATGTACACATATGACCACTACTTAAGACTATTTCTGTGTAATTCAGCTGTTAGTAATCCAACATGCCCACCATTTACACTCAAATACCTTTGTCTGGATTTATAAAAAGGTAGCAGACTTCTTGGCATGGCAACACCAGGCAATCCAAGCCACGAGCGTCTGAGGATCAATGGGGCAACTGGGAGGCTCTGACGAAAGGAAAGAGCATCCAACCCTGGACTCAGACACCCTCTCCCGAACTCTACAACTTGCCCCCACTGTAGTATAACTTGTGCCTCCAGGATTGGGCTCTTAAGTCACCTCATTATCTAGAAGTGAGCTTTGATTAATTGCTAGCCTAAAACGTCTGCCTGAATCCAACATGACCTTCCACTGGCTCGCTGCATTTGTGATGCACATTGGGATGTTCCGGTGCACCCTGATCCTGTTCCGGTTGAGCTGGCACATTGCTTCTTCCAGACAGTCATGTCCATCATCCTGGGTTTGCTGTAGATGTTTACATTAAGGTTTATTAGGAGAATGCAACCAGAATGACACTCATTGACAAGAAATGCCATCAACTTGCACCACTCCAATGTCAATACTATTGTGAATTTCCTAGAACTATCCTCCATAGGCCCACTCCTCCCACCAGGCAGTTACTAGAGAGACTGGACTGCCATGTCAGGCCATTCAACAGACACAAATTGCTTGTGCATTGCCTTCATACTATTTTGCTACCAACCATAGCTGACCAGCCCATGTGACACCTGAACTGGACAAGCACGTGAAGAATGAGCTCATGCTGTGGTGACTCATGCATTGGTCTGGGAAACTGCAATAATTCCAACATCCCTATAAGGACATGCCATTTTATGACAAACAAGAAGCACCGTAGGATGGTAAAACTTGCTGTATGTGATTATTTATGGAGGCTGGGGATTGACTGGGATATAGGGGTCTTTGTACACCATGTCTGATCAGCTCCACCTCCTCTTCAACCCTTTAACTGTCCATCAAAGCCCAGGGATCATCTTCAAATGTATATGGAGCTGTGCTATGTCCCTCACAACCAAGCTACACTAACCTCCAAGTAACTGGAGGTCACTCTCACATGTTGTCACTCTCCACATTTCCTGCTGGGCGTGCCCCAGTAAGTAATCAATGCCAACCACCCACAGTTAATGTCGGTTACATTTTCATCCCGACTTCCAAAGGAAAATAAAGAAATATGTAGGACATGACCTACAGGACTTGGCCATATTCAACATAAAAAAACATAGGCATCGAAAGGAAAGTATGTGTGACAGCCCTTTCACAGACTCCTTCACAACCAGACACTCAACCATTCCACTACTGGAGTATCCTCAGCATCATTCAGGCTGAGATAACATTCTGGTTAGTCAATGGGTCTCACCTGTTGAGTGCCTGCACCAGTGCCTGCAACTGTTTGAGAAATGGAAACTGATCACCACACAGCCCTGAATACCCTGTCAAACATACAGGAATTATACTCCCCTTATTGCGGCATCTTGCCCAGAATGACCAGCAAGCTGGTCAGGCTCCAGAACTACAACACCTACTGTTAGCTGTACAAGCTGGTCAGGCTCCAGAACTACAACCCCTACTGTTAGCTGTACAAGCTGGTCAGGCTCCAGAACTACAACCCCTACTGTTAGCTGTACAACCTGGTCAGGCTACAGAACTACAACCCTCGCTGTTAGCTGTGTAAGCTGGTCAGGCTACAGAACTACAACCACTACTGGCTATTTTGTCTTCTCACCCTGATAGGACACAGTCATGACCTGCCACCTCAGACTGAATCAACCTTGCACATGTCGTTTTATTGGGGAAAGGTTAGCATTGCTAGAGTAAAGTGACCAGATTTCTGAAGAAATAAAAACAGGGACATTTCCAGTTTGGCGGTCAATATACCATTAAAATATCCAATGTTATTATTGATGAAAGAAAAAAGGGGGACAATTCCGGTTTCATTTATTTAATCTAACAGCCACACTGTGATAGACAGAGAAAACAACTATATTACAGAAACACTACAGACAAGACAGAACTGTCTGATCTGAACAGCCATTCAGTGGTCCTGGTAGTCTGGGTAGAATTAGAGCAGAAGAGAACATGAGCAAAATTTAAAAAACAGACAATAGTGTATGTGAAATACTTAACACAATAAAGAAATAAGATGCTGATGAGATTGATAACTACATAATATACTTATACCAACCTAATCTGTATATTTCTCAGAAGAAGGTATCTTCTTCAGGATTGCTCTGTCTTTGGCCAGCTTCTCCATGAACTCCTGGCAGGGGAGGATGACGTTTGTCTTCACAATAAGCACGGCCTTGATGGTCGGAACAGTGAACCTATTTCTTGCTACTGTCCATATATCATTAATTTGGGAGGACACTCTCTCGACTGGTGCATTACTTCCAGTTAAGCACATGACAACAGACGCTAATTTAGCCAGGTTAGTGTGTGGGATGTTGTTCTCTTTGAAGTGTGTAACCACCATGCTCCATATCTGACTAAGCGTTGTCTCAGATGTTTTCCATTCTTCAAGTGATCCCCCCCTTTAGGAACTCTTGCAGGCCAGTAACCTCAAACAATGCATCCTCATTGATGGTCACATTGGGGCATTTTTCCTGCGTGTGGCTGCTGCCTTCTGGATCTATTCACGCTGAGGTTGCCTTTTAAAAAGGAGACCATATAAATATTTTAGATTATTTGTGTGCTTTCCCCATGCTTGCAAGTAATTCACACCCGTAGTGAAGAATGATTGGGATGTTTCAAGAAAGCTCTCTTTAGACATTGCTCCATTATCCTCCAGCTCTCTCAGAAGTCCTCTGACCAAAACTGGAATGAAGTTGTCATCATGTCTTGCAGTCAATTTTGCCTCAACGTTTCTCAGAATTGCAGTTGACTCCACAGCACAGCGGTCCTGGCCTTTAAGCATCTTGATCATGTCACTGAATAAGGTCAGGTTTCCATGGACAAAGGCCAGCCAATGGACCTTCGAACGTTGTTCACAGGACAACAGGGCATGTGTCTTCATAAAGAAAAAAGGATTTCAAATGGCACATATATTTTCAGCACCCTTTCTAGAGCAGGGAGCATGGACAGCCAGAGAACATCGCAGTGTCCTAAAATGTTATGGTACTCCTGGCCAACAAACTCACAAAAGCTCTTCAGTCTTTCTACTCTGACGGTGAAAATATGAAAATATCTTTGTGAACAGGTAATCAACATCAAGGGGAATCATATCCAAAGCTATTCTGGCTGTGTTATGAATGATGTGGGCAGGACAACCTAAGCCAATCACCTCCCGCTGCAGAGCCTTTTTAACTTTGGTATGGACATTAACCCTTCCCAGCCTATTCATTCCTCCAAAGTTGGTATTTGTGTTGTCGGCAGAGAATGCCACGACTTTGTTTTCCAGGTTACATTTTTGGAGAACCTCGTATGCAATTTCCTCTGCTGTTTCTCCTTTCAATTCAACAAAATCAAGCTGTTTTGTTTCCACAGATGTGCTGCCATCATTTATTTTACTCACTATGGTGTCACATTTTGTCCTAGCACATGTAAACTTTGGCTCATAAAGCTTCCGTGTCAGTTGTGCTGTGCAGTCCATAGATCTGTAACTATGATTGCATGCCACACTATGCGATGCAAAGACACCCTCCTGCACAGCTAAACCATATTGTTCTTGGGAAGGCTCTACCTTCTTGAAGAATGTGGTGACAGAGGGCATACCAACACGGCCAATCAGAGAGGCTTTATGCTTTTTCGTCTGTTGATGTTCTACCACTGCCGTTCTTCCCCCGCTGCCAATTGGAAAAATAGGAATAACAAAAGGTTTCTGTGAACCATTCTATCGTCTTGACCGGAGCGTATAAACGGAAATTCTTTCACGTTGCCATTAAAATGGCATTTTCCGTTTCTTGGCAAGAACCATTGTACCTCTGTCTGCTCTTCTTCACTCTCATTGTGTCACTCTTCTTACTCTTAACTTTTTATTCTCTCCAATCTCTCTTTTCTTCACTCGTCTTCCTTCTCTTTCTTGCTTTCCTTCTCCTCACCTTTTCACCTCACTCTTCTACTCTCCTCGCTTCACTTTTTTTACTCCCTTAATTTTTCCTTCTCTTTCCTCTCCAATCTGTAATAATAAATAATACACTATTAGATGAAATACTTTGGTTAACAGATTCCCATTGCTTGCATCATTTTTGTATTTCATCTCAAAAACGTTGTTTGGAATAATACATTGGCGGGCTCTGTAATCATATCTTTACCTTTCCTCCTCTTTCACTCTTCTTCCTAGCCAGTCTTCCTCCTCTCCACTCTCTAACAGAAAACATTATGCTAATGTTATCCATGAAAATTTCAAATTCTATTTTCAAACTACTTATTATAATGCCAAACCATTAAAATTGTAATCTACAAATAAATATTCTCAATTAATTGTGCATTAATTTAATATAATTTCAAAACATTCACATGCGTTGGATTGGCTGCTTTTTAACCTAGCTAACGTTACCATGACAGTTGCTAGCGAGCTAGATAATTTACTAATTTAGTCTACATAGATTATCTGCTCTATAAATTTAAATATGCTATCTATATAATCATTTGTGACATTGTAACTTACCTGACTTGAAGACGTTTGTGGTGATGTTGTGGATTCACTTTGACACTTACTAGCTTCTGGCCGAGTTTTCCACAGCAGTTTTCTCTAAAACTAGTGCGAGCAAGTAGTTAGTAGAAGAAGAGTGAATGAAGCTGATATAGCGAGTAGCCCCCTCTGTTGGCCAAAACAAGCACAACGCGATTGAGACGTCAACCAGTAGGCTCTGCTGCCTGGTCTTTCTTGCCATGTAAAATATTATTTCACTTTGCGGTCTGTTTTTAACGCACAGTTAAAAACGGGGATATTTCTGGGGACAGGCCACCAACAACGGGGACTGTCCCTGGAAAGCGGGAATGTCTGGACGGAACCCAAACCGGCTGTGCATGTGCGCCATCGTGCATACATTTATTTTGTCCCCCCACACCAAACGCAATCATGACACAGGTTAAAATATAAAAATAAATTCTGAACCAATTATATTAATTTGGGGACAGGTCGAACAGCATTAAACATTTTTGGCAATTTAGCTAGCACTTGCTAGCTAATTTGTCCAATTTAGCTAGCTTGCTGTTGCTAGCTAATTTGTCCTGGAATATAAACATTGAGTTGTTATTTTACCTGAAATGCACAAGGTCCTCTACTCCGACAATTAATCCACACATAAAACGGTCAACCGAATCATTTCTAGTCATCGCTCCTACTTCCAGGCTTTTTCTTCTTTGAACTTATATGGTGATTGGCATCTAAACTTTCATAGTATTACCACAACGTCCACGTCGGACAACACAGTTGGTCTTTCAATCACCCAGTGGGTATAACCAATGAGGAGATGGCATGTCATTGGTATAACCAATGAGGAGATGAGAGGGGCAGGACTTGCACCTTAGCCCTTGGCAACACAGACGCTTGTTGACACACAGGAGCAGTGTGTGTGCAATAATTGAATAATATAGATTTCTAAATTTGTTGCAACGCTCACGTCGGGTGTAGTCAGGGTATTATGTGGCTGACTGTTGTATTACAGGTTGCTTTCCTGTAACTTAGTTACTCTACTTGTGAAATACTTATATGATAATATGCTGTGAGTGGGAATGAGATTAAAACAAACACTGAAAAACTAGTTTGCTTGAGCTATTCAAACAGGTATGGCAGTGCCACTCCCTTGATATACCAAGAGCCCTTATGAAACACTTAAGACAGTACACTACTTACAGTAAAAGCAGACAGGTGTTTGAGGCATAAGTGTTACATAATTCATAATTACAGGTGATTTAACCTCTAAATGTTATGGCAGCCATATTGGATATGACAACATTTTTAATTTTAGGCAAATTATAAAGAATCTGCAATGACTTCATTGCAGGACTAGGGGCTAAATATACAAAGTCCTTTAACCTCTACATGATGGTGTTCCTATATCAGGTCGGTTGAGTTAATGTGCACTAATGTGATTAGCATGACAGTTGTAAGTAACAGCAAGCTTTCCAGGACATAGACACATCTTATATGGGCAGAAAGCTTAAATTCTTGTTAATCTAACTGCACTGTCCAATTTACAGTAGATATTACAGTGAAAAAAGACCATGCTATTGTTTGAGAGTGCACAACAATAAAAAAAACTTATCACGGCAACTGGTTCGATACATTTACCTCTTAAGGTAAATAATGTACCTACATTCAGTAACCTTGCTCTGATTTGTCATCCTGAGGGTCCCAGGGATAAAATGTAGCATAGGAACTGGGTTCTACAGTTTGAACCCTTGCTGTCTCTGGCTCCACACCCACCATCTAGATGTGAAAGTTAATGTATAAGCTAATGATCCATCATTTATGACACTCTATTGTAATAGTCTCAAAAGGAAAACAACCGTCACAAAAAGTGTAATTGTGCATTTGTCAGGCAGGACCATACAGTATTGAGTGCAAATTTGACTTGGAAAGTTGTCCATTGAACAGCTACCAATCAGTGAAGTTTATATTCATCAATATTCAGTTGATACTCCACCCAGATATGAAGAGTAGTCTGGTGGACTTTCAAACTTTGTATTCGGATTAGCCAACAGAAACTACCAGCGCATAGGTTTAATCTACCAACCTCACACCTTCCCCGTAAACCTGTGGTAGTCTGTTAACACAGCCAAAGTCAAACACTGCCCATTTCTACTCTTAACATATGATTTAACCTAACCACACTTAAAAACATGTTTTACAACATAACTTGGATAACTTTGCAATATGTATGTAACAAGCAGAGTTATACTTTACAATATAACTCTGTGCTTGTGGACAATCCCACAAGCACAGAGCCACAGTTGTGATTAAATATTAAATGAAACACTTTACATAAAGGTCACACCTATAGTCACTCCCACAACGGCCAACTGAGTCGTTGATGAACTAGTCTTACGCACAATAGCATGGGATGAGGGCATCTGCCAGGAACACTGATCATGTGTTACACTAGTGATAAGCTGTAGTGTGTGCGTCTGGAATGGGAAAAGTAGCCACTCGTTTACATTCAGGTCCTACCCAGACGAGTAGCATTCACATTGAAAGACTCAACAGGAGTTTGCACAACTGTCGGGAGGGAAAAAGCAACACGGTTAGTGGATAGTGTCACAGCATGTGCACTGAGGATCACCTTATCCTGCAGTATCAACCTTACTGTGAACACCTCACAGGGAGGATCCCAACAGAGTCCAGTCTTGCTGCAGCACTGACTGGTGTAATGACTGACCCGACTCATCACATGCTGCCTCAGGCTAGATACCAGTACTCCACGCCGTCTCACCCTGGGACTCTGCAGCACTAACAGCCTAAACTCAATGCACAGACCGTCGAATTAGGTCAAGTTCATTCAGGAAGTAAACCAAAATGCCAATTCTACATGCCTCAGAAGAGAAAAATTGGAATCGGTTCACTTCCAAAATTGAAAGACCATCACCGCTGTAGTCAGGGCTCGCATCCATCCACAGCCTTGGAGCTCAGCGTCACCACCCTGCTGGCATCACTTTGGGGGGACAACATGCTGGAACACTAAGTTCTTCCTACTACACTGGAATTCTGTTCTGCTTTTATACCAAATATTTATTTGAAAGTTACTTTCCCCTCAGATGGAAAATTGGTTTGCAGCTTAAAACTGGTTCCGTGTTGCAGAATTACAAAAGGGGTTGATTTATGGATGTCAGATGACTAAAGTATATGCCTTGGTGTTGAATGCAAATAACCAGATGAGCATTAAAGCTACCTTAATCTTTAAGTTACCGTTTCTGACCCACTCACACTGCCATGCCTGATGAAAATCCAAATTAGAGCAATTGATAGATTGAGGTGCAAGTGAATCAAACCAAATAATGTAGAACACTTTATTTGAACTTTCCTCACATTAGGACATTTACACATGAAGAACCTGTCCAGATTAAACATATGGGATGCTCCTCAGATGTCTTTGAGGTCTTTGCCCTGTTGAGAGAAAAACCTGCTAGTTCAGTTGTGTTTGACAGAGTCTGAAAATCATTCCATACCTTTCTCATTGTTGTCCTGGTTCACACACTGTCCACCACAGAGGCCAGAGGGACTACTGACGTCACAGATGAGCTCAACACAATGGACAAAGAGCTACGAACCAAATAGACAAAGGGAAGATTACCACTCAAACAAAATGTACCTAAACAGAAACTATTTTGTGAACTTTATCTGGCCACTAAGATAATTCACATCCTTGGCGAAGGAGAACATCTTGACCTCAAAGCGTTTGATGTGAGAGGGGAAGTGGACCCTGGAGTCAGCCACCACTGGGTGGAAGACCACACGGTACAGAGCCTCCAGGTTTCTCACAGCAGCCAGTGGAGACAGGAACCAAGTTAAGCAGACAAATGAAAAAAGCTGTAACCAAAACCACCTTGTGTATGAGGTCTTATGGTGGTTTGGTCTGAATTCTTTAGAAATAGCCTGTTAAGGCTGGCCCTACCTGAGGGGATATACTACAAAGCAGGTTCAAGGAGTTAACATACCTACATATTCTGATAACTTATTAGAAAGATCTACTGAATACAACCATGTTCATTTAGATTGAAATAATGCACTCAAAAAAAAGTGAACATCAGGGTTGGAACGCTAAGTCAGCATTAAATCCAAAGTAACCCACTACCCAAAACACTTATCTGGGAAATGCTCATTTTCATATCCTGTTGTGCCCCAATAAACATGACCAATCTATACCAAATGCTACATCAACAAGAGGCTTCTGCTGAATTCACCAACCACCTCCTCCATAACTACTCCTCTGCAGATCGGAGCTGGTTGGATAAGTGGAAGCATTACAGGTTGGAAATATTTCCACCCAGGCAATCAGAAGGCAAGATTAAGCCTTGACCATACGGCTTACATTTCTGCACTTTATCAAGACTATAAATGCAGTGAAGGAGACCTACTAAATTTATGCCAATGATGGAATATTCGATCCTCAGATCAGGACTGACTAGAATGTAGAGGCCAGGTGTCAAATTGAAATTAGTGCACTCTTACCATGAGTGAGTCTCAGTCTGAATATAAACTGACCGTTCCCAGTCTCATTGGTGAGGAAGGAAAGCGTGGCGGTGACATTGACCACGTAGCAGCAGGACAGTCAAGTATTCTACCATCCCTCATTAGGTTAAGGGAAACATGCCTACACTGCTAGTATTGCCACAGGAAGATGTTTGGGGTGGGGGTACTGCAGCACCCGTAATTCCAGAGCTTATGACTGGCAGAAGATGGAGGTTAGATTATTGAGCAACTGGTGATAAAAGCATACAAATATTAATTATAAATGTTATGATTTGTGTAACCACTGACTGATATTCTTCTGAGTCTTAAGTTTCTGCGTTAGTCTTCCCCTCAAGTTCGTCTGGCAATGAGATTTCATTCTCATACAGCGTGACATTGTTGATGAACTATAAAGAGTAGCATTTACTTTAGGGCCTGTAGAAGGGAAGTCCCCATCACCTCAGGGTTATTGTACCTTCCGGGTGGTGCCACACGAGTTGACAGTGAAGTGAAAGTAGGCAAAGCGGTCATCGCTGTAGGTGGGGCCACAGGCAGGGTCACTCAGGTTCAGCTGACTAGGGTTCAGACTGGGAGCATACTCCACCTTCACCTCCAGTGCAGCCATCGTCCTG
The DNA here is from genome assembly GCF_057628025.1 of Oncorhynchus mykiss. NCBI lineage: Eukaryota > Metazoa > Chordata > Actinopteri > Salmoniformes > Salmonidae > Oncorhynchus > Oncorhynchus mykiss. The sequence goes on from NC_143029.1 coordinate 12,793,211, forward strand.
TTAGAGAAACACTCTGGGGCAAAGGACAGGTAGTCATCAGGTATCAAACAAATGGTATGCTCCAATACTTGCTTCATTTGAGCTTGCCTCCCACAGGGCAACAGTCCAGAAGTAAAGTCTATGCCCATCTGGCTCTACAATTAGGCTCAGATTAAAGAAAACAATTCATATCTGAACCCAGGTTTGGTAGTCATGTCATGGCCATTTTTCTGCTGTATTAGTTTTAGAACCAACCAGTTAGAGTTTTGAAGCTGCAAGCCAGGGTGAAGTATTTGATGGTAATGTTGTAGGGATTCAGTCACATCCAGTCTGCTCCTGATAAATGAAGAGTGAACAGACTGGGAAACAGTTAGAGCATTCATTAGTCAATTTCATTTAGAATTTTAGCTTAACGTGTTCAGGGAGCGCGTCATACCTCAAACACTGTATTTGGTGAAGAGAAGGGCACTGTGATAGTAATGTCTGAGTCACACTCTTAAATACTGTTGAGCAAGCTCCTTGGTCAGCAGCCGCTTGCCAACCACAACCACGAAGGGCTCCTGGTTGCCATTGTTCAAAGTGAACTGATCAGGATAACTTTTTCCAGTGACTGATGGTGGAACTAAAAGTACAAAAACAGGGAGGCACTACTTGAACTTGTCCATGATAAAACATTGATTTCTACAGTGCGCCCTAATAAACACGACCCTGGCAAGTTGGGAACAGGTTCCAAATACACAGCTGAACACTTTTTGCAGAGACTGCATGGGGAAAAAAGAAAACATGGTTTCAAGTCAAATATGGCATTCACGGCAATCACTGTTAACAAAAGGCAACAGTCAATATAAGTGGTGCATAGTCCTGCGGTACGGCGTACACAAGGTCCTGCGGTACGGCGTACACAAGGTCCTGCGGTACGGCGTACACAAGGTCCTGCGGTACGGCGTACACAAGGTCCTGCGGTACGGCGTACACAACGTCCTGCGGTACGGCGTACACAACGTCCTGCGGTACGGCGTACACAACGTCCTGCGGTACAGCGTACACAACGGCAGGGTGAGAGAAAGGGGCGTACTGCGGCAAGACGACCAGGCCGTAGATCAGCTGAAGAGTGAAGGAAGTGACTCCTTGTTCAACCCCTGCACACATTTCTTAACAAACTATAGTTTTGGCAAGTCGGTTATGACATCCACTTTGTGCATGACACAAGTAATTTTTCCAACAAATGTTTACAGACAGATATTCACTGCATCAGAAGTTTACACTAAGTTAAGTGCCTTTAAACAGCTTGGAAAATTCCAGAAAATCATGTTATGGCTTTAGAAGTTTCTGATTGACTTAAATGTCAATTAGCCTATTGGAGGTGTACCTGTGGATGTATTTCAAGGCCTACCTTCAAACTCAGTGCCTCTTTGCTTGACATCATGGGAAAAAAAGCAAAAGATATCAGCCAAGACCTCAGAAAAAAAATGGTTGACCTCTGCAAGTCTGGTTCATCCTTGGGAGCAATTTCCAAACGACTGAAGCTACCACGTTCATCTGTACAAACAATAGTACGCAAATATAAACACCATGGGACCACTAAGCTGTCATACTGCTCAGGATGACATCTCCTAGAGATGAACGTACTTTGGTGCAAAAAGTGCAAATCAATCTCAGAACAGCAGCAAAGGGACCTTATGAAGATGCTGGAGGAAACAGGTACAAAAGTATCTATATCCACAGTAAAACAAGTCCTATATCAACATAACCTGAAAGGCCACTCAGCACAGAAGAAGCCACTGCTCCAAAAACACCATAAAAAAAGCTAGACTGCAACTGCACATGGGGACAAAGATGGTACTTTTTGGAGAAATGTCCTCTGGTCTGATAAAACAAAAATAGAACTGTTTGGCCATAATGACCATCGTTATGTTTGGAGGAAAAAGGGGGATGTTTGCAAGCTGAAAAACACCATCCCAATCATCACGTAGCACGGGAGTGGAAGAGGGACTGGTGCACTTCACAAAATAGATGACATCGTGAAGAAAGAAAATTGTCGATATATTGAAACAACATCTCAAGACATCAGTTAAAGCTTGGTCGCAAATGGATCTTCCAAATGGACAATGACCCCAAGCATACTTCCAAAGTTGTGGCAAAATGGATTAAGGACAACAAAGTCAAGGTATTGGAGTGGCCATCACAAAGCCCTGACCTCAATCCTAAAGAACATTTATGGGCAGAACTGAAAAAGTGTGTGCGAGCAAGGAGGCCTTCAAACCTGACTCAGTTACACCAACTCTGTCAGGAGGAACTGGCCAAAATTCACCCAACTTATTGTGGAAAGGTTGTGGAAGGCTACATGAAACATTTGACCCAGGTTAAACAATTTGAAGGCAATGCTACCAAATAATAATTGACTGTATGTAAACTTCTGACCCACTGGGAATGTGATGAAAGAAATAAAAGCTGAAATAAATCACTCTACTATTATTCTGACATTTCACATTCTTAAAATAACGTGGTGATCCTAACCGAATTTTTACTGGGATTAAAAGTCAGGAATTGTGGAAAAACTGAGTTTAAATGTATTTGGCTAAGGTGTATGTAAACTTCCGACTTCAACTGTAAATTAAAAGCATTGGTCAACTGATAGCGTTGTAACTATTCAACATCAAGGGATAATGTCAAGTACATTGAGGAATAAGAATACGAGTTATAATCTTTCTAAAAAGTAATGTTGCCACATTCCTCAACTACTACACATCTTAAAATCAAGCACCATTTGCATGTGAAGACGGCATGACAGTCGCTCAATTTGTTGACCCATACCTATTAGGCAATGCGGCTTTGTGTTTAGAGAGCGAAAAGTACCTCCTTAAAGACCACTGGGTCAGAAAAGGGAACTTCCATTGTGAAGGTCTTCAAGGTGTTGTCCAGGGATCTGTGCTCCTGAACATTAAAGCCTCTGGTATTGCACTCTGCAACAGTTAGCATGCCGGTGGGAAAGGTGACATTCAGCAGCTCCACATCAATGTTGAAAGTCCCCAACTCAAACACAAACACTGGCTGCTCAGCGTCCAAGGGCGTGTCTGTTCATTGGCACAAAATAAATCATTTAAAATGCTTAGCAGAAACCTGCATTTTGGGGACAATCCCACCATGTTTCAGTACATTGTCTACCTTTTAGTGCCTAATGAACAGGACCCAGCATCCCAACAGCACCTTGTAACTAAACCTTACTCAGTTGCGAACTTGTGGAGGCCTGGCCAGAGGTGTGGTGATAGGGAGGAGGACTTTGTATCTGTTGTCCTTGTTTGCATCCTCCTCAATCCACAGCAACTCAAGCATGGACTCAATGGTGTAAGTGACGAAGTAGTGGTCATCCTGAATATGGCTCGGTTAGATAGTCAAGTGATCATTTAGTAATATTGCTTGATAAGATATATTTTACACAAGACAGGTTTAAGAGTTTTCCCCTGAAAGAAGGCAAAGGGAGAAGTGTTACTGCAAAGCACTGACAAGTGCGTCACTGACTGAAAAGTAGTATTTTCTGGCAGCCATTTCCTCAGCGTCCAGTCTCTTGGCATCAATCCCCATGTATACGTCCAACATGGTGAAGGCATCAGAGGAGATCAGTGGGTCTAAGTGCCTGGGCATGTACCAGGTGATCATTTCTGGGGTGAAGGCCACTGCCCCTGCATTGAAACAAGATGCCAAGCACATCTTCAGTTGACCAGGGAACCTTGTAGCAAATTAAAAATGTGCCCTTTCACAAATTCAGGTAGTTCTTTGTTTCAAAACTCCCAACTGAACACTACCTAGGTAGACCAAGCAACAAATGAATGTCGTGGCATTAGTTCACTCAACCTGGTGTTGTACAATCAGCAGTGGCATCTATTCGAGTCACCAGCCACTTCTGCTCAAAGGTTGAGATCAGCCTCATCGGAACCCCAGCAACCTGTTCAGGGGGCAACTACACCAGGGCTGTGCTCAGTAGGGCACTGTGTAGTAAAATGTTGCACAGAGCGAAAAACTTTGACAAGTTCAGGTAGGGCCACTTGGTTTCCAAACGTTTGCTCTACTGAACACAACCCAGTCATAGAAAACATAGGGGGATAAACAGTTAGCTCATGGAGGAGGTGGAGAAAGTCTGCTTACATCCTGTAGATACGTCTCCTCTGCATTATCAGGGCTCCTCAACACTAGCTGTGTGGGAGTGTTGCCTATTGCATAGCCCTTTCTTTGGAGCTCACCCACCTTCATTACCTTCTTGCTAGGACTGAAGACCACTGCTGTCATGCATCCTGAAGCAAGATCCTGTTTTAGGAAATGGAAACATGAATTAACCAAGTTCTTACTAAAGGCAAACTGTTCGGTGCCAACTTTTTGCAGTGGAATTAAAGAAACGTGGCTACCTCAGCACCTCTGAGGTTGCCGCTCCTTGCCTCAAGCTCAAGGACGGTTTGGAATACTGGAATACTCCTGACCTACACCTAGGGGAGAAAGGCCATTACTCCCCATAGAGTATATGGCAATATATTCTCCCTCCCATACAATAGGAAATAGGAAACTAATTTCTTAATAGTCTTGTCAATTTTTAAAAAAACGCAATGAAGAGCCAATGTTCCTCTGACTATATTCTGTAAGCAATTTGAGGTGGTGAGTGAAATCAAGAACAGTTGAGAAAAAGACAAGACATCTGCTTTGTTGCAGAATAAACTAAAGTGGAGAATTGTAGAGCTAGACAGATCATTCCTACAGGCATTTAGGACAAGCGCGACAGTTCTCCATAGGGGCTAGCCCAGTCAGCCGTCAACCACCTTAAGCGCCTATTGACGATAACATCTTGTAGCCAGGTGAGTTGTTTAGCGACTAGTGTTAACATTGCTCTAAAAAAGTTTAACTCTAGTCGCTGCAGTACGGTTTCAGAAACATAAGGAATATCTCATATCAAAAAACATGGTTTGATTACTACATACTATTGTAGGGTTAAAGCTCACACACCGCCTTGTTACAGAAAACAGACAAGACAGTCATCTGTGCTAATTAGTCATCTGCGTCTCCTAACATCTATGTACACAACATTGACGCCACAAACATGTTACTGAAAAATACTGTCCGCTGCAACTGTTAAGTGTACAGCAAGTGTGTAATTTGCAAGGGAAATTATTGATGCGATATGAAAGTAGTGGGATGTATGTCTTTAGAACCATACTGCAATAATAACCGAGTCACATGTAGATGGAGTATTTGGCTTCCAGCGCATATTTGCCTTTAAAACAGAACATGTAAGGCCTTTGGCGTAACATTGGCCCCCAGTAGTCCATTGGGGCATGCTCTGCTCACTTACCTCCATGTAGGTACGGTCACACAGAATCTCTCGGGAGGACCATAAGGTGTAGCTACAGGTTTTGCTTACTCTGTACACGGAGCAGTGTTGCCAACTCCTTAGTAAGGAAAGTAGCTATTGGCTGTCCTAAAAGTCGCTAGAAGTCTCTAAATGACGCCATCACCTAATTTGCATAATTGTGCATGTAATTGTGATGGACGCTGTAGGAGAGAGGGATAACGTCGTAGGAGAGACAAAAAAAAAAGTGAGTAAAAAACACCCTAAATATGTTTAGAACTACAAAGAACTTTCTTCTGTCGATTTGTGGGTTTTTTTGTCACAATTCTAACCCTCCTCCTTTATCTGGGCTTGGGACCGGGAAAAGTGACCCAAAAGAGACACTCTGGTGGAGTTACTTAGTTTTTCATTAAATGTTTTTGTTTTCTTAATTTGGTTTGGTTTTAAACCTTATGGTCCACTTAGGAGCCTACAACAAGTCACACTAAAACATGATCATTTTTAACCATAACATTTTTTACAAATTTTGTATACAATCTAAAAAAAAAGACCAAAAAGAGACCATAGAAAAAACTGTCAATGGCAATGTGAAAAGATTATGGTAACTAGTCTGGCCCTAATTCAGGTGAATTGTGTTTTTTGTCTCATTCCATTTACTAAGATGGATGGCACACCATTGCTGGACAATCTTGTCTATCTCTGCAGGGGAGTAGCCAAGGAGCTTGGCTATTTCTTCTATTTCTCCAGGGCTCTTATTGTGCTTTAGAGTTTCCTCCACATTGAAAACTGACATGTACTGCAATGCTTCGATGTTGTCTGGAGGTCTCACCCTCAACTCATTAGTGAGGGAGATGGTGAAGGCTACACAACGCTTTCGGACATTGTTTTCATCCTCAGGCGCAAGGTGGAGCTCAGCTGCCTTTGACTCAAAAAGGTAACCAAGGTACGGTTTGGGACTGATGTATCCATCTTTTGGCCCTTTGAGTACATCAACATTTGCCAGTGGATTCAGCACCCTGCTGCTCACAGACTGGATCAGGCTAACCAAGCTGTCAAGTAGCTTAAGAGGATCTACTTGCTCTCCCTCAAAAGCCTTGATGGCCAACTGTACCTCACCTAGCACTATCTTCAAAAGAGTCAGATACAATATGTTTTGAGGATCACTGTACGTGGAGTATAAACCCTCAGCCATGTAGCAGTGTTCACTGGACTTGGTGACTGTGAAATGCAGCCTAAGCTCCTCCCACTGGTCCAAAATGCGTGAAACCACGGGTTCAATGGAGAGCCAATGTGTGGCACACACCTTGGTTATCTGTACAGGTTTCTCCCCACAGTTGGTTTCATATATGGCCTTGTAGGTCTCCCTGCGCTTTGGAGACACTGAAAACCAGTTAAGTCTCTCGAACCAAGTACTCCACACTACAGAGGATGGTGTCATTGGAAGCATGACTTACAGCAAGCTGCAGAGTGGCACACACAGCGAATAAGAATCAGATATGAGGCCATACTCATCCTTCAGCACTTTATGGACCCAATTGTTAATCCCTGTCATAAGAGGCATTGCCAGTCCCTATCCCCAAGAGTTTCTCTTTAAGACATCACTTCGAGAAAAGCCACAACAGCATGGGCTATGGATTTGGCATCTCTTCCTTCCAACTCAACAAGCCCCAGAAATGTTGATACAATTGTCTGCTTGGTGTCACTAAAGTACCTTATCACAACCCCCAGGTACTTAGAAAACACTTACATTCGTGGACTCATCGAGGCTGAAACGCTGGTCACCCACATCTGCGTCCAACTTTTTCAGAAAGTATGGTGCTAGAACACCATTAATCATGTTGGTGCACTTTGTCCTGTGCATTTTGAAGTGGGTAGCAGCAGTGGAGTCTGAGAAAGCAGCTCTATATGCTTGTCCAATGTGATCACATGCCAGCATGGGACAGTGTTCAGTGATAGCTAAATGCCATGTGGCCTCAGCCTTTTTTTGCAGTCCATTTTTTTTAACCATAAATGGCAGCTTGTTTTGTCTGGAACCATTTTAAGGCTTTGCCTTTTGAGTATGTTTGAGGTGTCATGTGTTTTTTTTGCATCACTAAGTTAAGTGTAGAAATCAGCCTTACAATACAGGCAGTATGCCCGTGTATCATCTTCAATAAACAGCTTCAACCAGCCTTTGAATTCAGGGTTTGATTCTCACTACTTTCTGTATTTTTGAGCGTACAGTTTAGACTGAGACATGAGCTAGCCAGCTAGATGTTTAGCTTATGTCACAGAGAGGCACACAGTGGACAAGGTGAGTAAGTGACTGAGGCTGTGTGAGTCAAATGCAGTGATTTATTTTTGTGCAGCGATTTATTTTAGACAAAGAACATTTTACATCCTGCCTTGAATGTAAGCCAGGGCGAGATCAGCCAGCGGCGGCTTCCCGCATGCACGATTCATTTGCAGTCTGGACACGGAGGGGTGAACATCTCCTGCTCTGACTGCAGCTGGGAGGGACTGCTGCGTGAGGACTGGGCCACCTGTGAGTGCTTTGGGACGGGGGTGGGGCCCACGGCAGCACCCGCTGCTCGTTGAGAAGAGTAAGAACCTTAAGTGCTTTCACGTCAGTCTCCAATAACACTGCTAGATTTGTCACTAGTCTATTTTTTTTGAAAATATGTCGCTAGAGGGGTCTGAATACTCACTAAATATAGCAACAAAGTCGCTAAGTTGGCAACACTGACAGAGTACTCGCTCAGAGGAGAACAGAAGCAAACATGACATTGCCCATCGGGTCCATTTTCACGCTCATTCCACACAGAGTAGCCAGGCTGGGCATCAGGTTTATGACTTTCAGGTCATCTGGAAGGGTTGGCGAGGGTGTAAGCATAAGATTTCAAATACATGTACAATTACAATGCATGAATTATGAAAGAGATTCAAAGAGTCAAACTGACCGACAATAACGTCAACTTCAAACCTCCTGTAAAGGGGATACACAATCAAACAAATAATGTTCCCCAGGCATTCAGGGTTGAGGTCATCTGGAAATGGGAGTCGAAATGTTTTCAAACATTTAGTGCCTGAATATACGGTAATCTTACTTGTAGAAGGTGTCTGAACCATGCTATAGCTGTGACCTATATTTGACCAAAGGTATATCCTACAGTTCCTGTACCTTATACTTACTTATATAGCAGCACAACAGGTGACACTCATAATTGATTATCTGCCCATCAATGGTGGGCCAGACAATCACTATGCGGATTTAAAGGTGAAAACGGAAAATTCAACGATGCAGGTCAAATATTTACCGATTTGTTTTACTGAAATAAAAAACGAGGCATTAAAAATACATTTGCCACACTTAATCATAAGGCTAAAATCTCCACCAAATCCGATGCACCTCCCCTCTCGGAGATTGAAGGAAACCATTGCTTGGCTTTGGACCACAAAATCCTCGCGCCGTTTTTATTGGTGAGTTCTTGTCGGAGTAGCGGACTGCGTGATTCAGCCTGCTACACTCCCCGTCCGATCATTATTGCGGGCGCGCTCCGAGCACCAACAACGTTTCGGTTTAGGGATAATTCCTTCTGAAGCATGGGACTACTATTTATTTGGAGATGAGAATAATCGGATAATCAGTACTCGGAAAGTTATTTTAATGGAAAGAAAGGGCACAGGAACAGGTATGCTTTATGTATTATTATCATGTTGAACTTATCGGGGAGCCCATGTCGATTTGTTTGAACATGCTTGCCTAATATAGAATATAATATAATTGATTGCCTACATTGTTGTGTCTAATTGGTATTTGAGACTGTATATAGGCAAATGTAAGAGAAAAACAAGTATATCCTAAATAAAACAATTGTAGCCTATCAGGTTTAATTTGACATAAAAGTTACAGTCGCCATTCAAGACTAACCAAAATAGTCCTTTATCTGCCCCGTGTCGGATAACACTTGTCGAAATAGTTTGTTGTCCGCAAAAAAACAAGATATATTTTTCAAATAATTGCTCGATGTTAAGTCCCATTTCATCCTGTTGTCAAGTCCTATTTCTCTGGTGCTGAGGGCCTGTAATTCGATTCCCTTGGTGATAATCTAGTACTTTAGCCTGCTTGAGGAAGTGATAGGCATCGAACGGTGATTCAGTACTATCAACACACCACACACGCACTCTATTCTTATATTCTTCCCATTGATGCAAGCCATTGCATGTTGATATAAACATTGGTGGGCTCAGGGCAGAAACTTTTCATGGTGTAATATATTATTGGTTTTAAAAGCAGTCAAATGTGTCCTAGGAATGCTAATCAAGCAACCTGGTCTCAGAGCATTTCGTATTATTCAGTACTTCGATCCGAAATACACCATTTAGTATGATATGTTACGTCACGTATGGTATGTATTCATTTGTGGCTGTCCATCACTCATTTCGTATATGTTTAAAATTACAATTCATATTATATGTTATGAATTAGCAAAACGTACAATAGGTTACCCATTTTCAAAAACGTATAATATGTTACGAATTCTAGCTTTGGTGGCTAACGTTTAGCTAGGCAGGGGTACGGGTTAAGTTTAGGAGTTAGGTTAAAGGGATTAAGGTTAGGGGATGGGTTAGCTAAAATAGTTAAGGTTAGGGTTAGGGAAAGGGGTTAGCTAACATGTTAAGTAGTTAAAATGTAGTAAGTAGTTTATAAGTTTCTAATGACCTAATTAGCAGCTAAAGTTGTCCGTGATGAGATTCAAACTTGCAACCTTTGGGTTACTAGATGTTCCTGTTATACGTCTACGTCTAACCATACCAAACATAACATATCATACTATTTCAGTGTCCTGGATTTACATTTACTATGTCTAGTCTATGACACCAGGCTGATTCAAGAGGACAGATAAGTTTATACAGCAATTGACTCATTCTATATGAATTCAGTCACTTTCTGACTGTACCCTTTTTGATTTGAACAAATCCTTCCAAACATGTTTGCCCATGGGAGAAGTGGTCATAAATTAACTTTTTGGACTTGAACACCAAAACAAGATGAGGTGCTCGGAGTTCTAACATAGTCCACACTACCATGAGACATCCACGTTTTCATTACTGAAACGGTTTAGTTTGATATCATTTGAAAGCTTACCAATGGGGTTATCAAACTATTTTATAATTTACTGAATGTTTTGTAATAAACAATTATGCAAAAATACGCTATATATACAAAAGCATTTGGACACCCCTTCAAAATAGTGTATTTGGCTATTTCAGTCACACCCGTTGCTGACAGGTGTATAAAATTGAGCACACAGCCATGTAATCTTCATTTGCAAACATTAGCGGTAGAATGGCCTTACTGAAGAGCTCAGTGACTTTCCAAGTGGCACTGTCATAGGATGCCACCTGTCCAACAAATCAGTTCATCAGAATTCTGCCCTGCTAGAGCTGCCACGGTCAACTGTAAGTGCTGTTATTGTGAAGTGGAAACGTCTAGGAGCAACAACGGTTCAGCCGCGAAGTGGTAGGCCACACAAGCTCACAGAACGGGACCGCCAAGTGCTGAAGCACGTAGCGCGTAAAAATAGTCTTGGTTGCAACACTCACTACCGAGTTCTAAACTGCCTCTGGAGGCAACGTCAACACAAGAACAACTCGTCTGGAGCTTAATGAAACTGGTTTCCATGGCCGGGCAGCCACACACAAGCCTAAGATCACCATTCACAATGCCAAGCGTCGGCTGGAATGGTGTAAAGCTCACCTCCATTGGACACTGGAGCAGTGGAAACCCCTTCTATGAATCACGCTTCCCCATCTGGCAGTCCAACGGACAAATCTGGGTTTTGGCAGATGTCAGGAGAATGCTACCTGCCCCAATGCATATTGACAACTGTAAAGTTTGGTGGAGGAGGAATAATGGTCTGGGGCTAGGCCAGTGAACGGAAATATTTAATTTTTATTTGATTTGATTGTATGTTTTAATATTCAATCTACCTGCTGTGAAACTGCTCAACATTTACATTACATTCAGTCATCTAGCAGACACTCCCATCCAGAGCAACCCACAGGAGCAACCAGGGTCAAGTGCCCCACCCAGGGGCACATCAAACAGATATCCCACCAAGTCAAATCGGGGAGCCAGACCAGTAACCTATTGGCCACCGGCCCAAGCTCCCAACAGCTAGGCCACCAATCATCCAAGATCCCCCAACAGTTCCCGAGAGCTTCCCCTCAACCCTCTGAGACCCTCTAGTGCCAACTGTAACGTTTGGTGGGGGAGGAATAATGGTATGGGGCTGTTTTTCATTGTTCGGGCCATGCCCCTTCCTATCGCTTCAGCATACAATGTCATTCTAGACGATTCTGTGCTTTCAACTTTGTGGCAACAGTTTGGGGAAGGCCCTTTCCTGTTTCAGCATGATAATGCCCCCGTGCAGAAAGCAAGGTCCACACATAAATGGTTTGTCGAGATCGTTGTGGAAGATCTTGACTGGCCTACACAAAGCCCAGACCTCAACTCCATGGAACACCTTTGGGATTAATTTGAACGTCGACTCCGAACCAGGCCTAATCGCCCAAGATCAGTGCCCAATCTCACTAATGCTCCTGTGGCTGAATGGAAGCAAGTCCCCACAGCAATGTTCCAACATCTAGTGGAAAGCCTTCCCAGAATAGTGGAGGCTTTTATAGCAGCAAAGGGGGAACCAACTCCATATTAATGCCCATGATTTTAGAGCGAGATGTTCGACGAGCAGGTGTCAACATACTTTTGGTCATGTCGTGTATCTTAGACCCTATTGTACATCATCTGAGGTGTTTGTGTTGTACATTTCATGGCTGAGACAGCATATTCTTGAATACACGGTGGGTGTCATTTCAATCAGAGAAACAGAATTCATAGAATGGAGTTATCCCTTCAGACCAATGCCATTTAGATGGTACACCATTGAAATTTAATTTAAATTTGAACTTCCAATTACTACCAGAAAGATATCCACTTGAATGGAAATGTTTCAAAATGGACAGTTTCATTGAAGACCATGGATATTCCCTCTCAAGTCAACATAATCTGATGTGTGGACCTATAACCATCTTTGTGGTAGCATTTTAAAGTAGAAATTTACATTTTATTGACACTGTAGTACATTTATCAGCCAAAACATGACACCCATTCAAGAACACGCTGTGTCTCAACTGATGGTGGGTACAAACACCTCTGATGAAGCTTTTTGATAATTGATGTTAAAGGTTAAAGACATTATTATAAAAATGTTTTTTTTTTTTTTCAAGAAATTATCTAAGTGTTTGACAACCATGTTTGTAGGCTTTCAAATGATGTCAAACTCATCCGTTTATCATTTTCAGTGACATTTTCAGTGATATTTCAGACATGGATGTCTAATGGTAGGGTGCAGTGTGAAAAATGTGTGAAATATGAGCACCGTTATCTCCTAAAGGTTATGGCATTCAGGCCCTAAAAGTCACTTTCTGACCACTTCTACCATGGGAAAGCATGTATGGAAGGTTTTGTTCAAATCAAAAGGGGTGCAGTCAGAAAGTCATTGATATCACATGGAACAACCCTATTCCTTAAACTTAAAATGGGTGGTCGAATGACTATTGATAATTGGAATGTTTCTCCTCCTCATAGATGGACCCTTGAACCTTAACCTCACCGCCAGCCACCGGAGGCTGATCATCCCAAACTACATTTCCCACCAGCACTTCCCCCTCCTTGCCCATGTGGCCTATGGCTCATCATCACCAACATGGGATATGGGCAAGTCCTCCACCGATGCGGAAATGAGGAAGACCAGGTATACCTCAACGTGGGAGGTGTCCGGCACGAAGTGGCAGAGGAGACGCTGCTCCGCTTCCCCCACACACGCCTGGGCCGCCTGCTGCACTGCCGGAGTGAGGACGCCATCCTGGAGCTATGCGACGACTACAGTGCCACCGAGCGCGAGTACTACTTTGACCGCAATCCCCACATCTTCATCAGCGTGATCAACTTCTACCGCACAGGCCGCATCCACATCATGGAGGAGGTATGCGTCTTCTCCTTCAGCCAGGAGATTGAGTACTGGGGCATCCAGGAGCTCCACTTAGGGGATTGCTGCAGCAACTGGTTCCAGGAGCGCAAGGAGTACATTGAGGACCGCGACTGGGACGTCCAAAGTGACGAGGTGCAGCCGCCCAGCTTGGACTCGTCCTTCGAAGAGCTCTCAGCCATGGACAAGGACCTGGAGAAGTTCAAGGGGGCGTGGTGCGCCGAGGTGCGGAGCTACGTGTGGATTAGGCTAGAGGACCCCGGTCATTCGCTCTCATCCAAGATCATCGCTGTGGCCTCGCTGAGCGTTGTGCTCACCTCCATCGTGGCCATGTGCGTCCATAGCATGCCCGAGTTTCAGATCTTGGACGAGAACGAGAGACACATCGAGGACCCCGTACTGGCCATCCTGGAGGTGGTCTGCATCGTCTGCTTCTCGGCCGAGTTCATCATCCGATTGATCGTAGCCCCCTCCCCAAGGAAGTTCCTCAGCAACACCCTGAACATCATCGACGTGGCCTCCATCCTGCCCTTCTACATCACGCTGGCCTTTGAGACGGTGGATGATGAGAACAGCGAGGAGAACGAGAACCTGGAGAACGTGGGCAAGGTGGTGCAGGTCCTCCGGCTGATGCGCGTCTTCAGGATCCTAAAATTGGCCCGCCATTCGGTGGGTCTGCGTGCGCTTGGCGCTACTGTCCGCCATAGCTACCACGAGGTGGGCCTGCTGCTCCTCTTCTTATCTGTGGGCATCTCCATCTTCTCCGTGCTCATCTACTCGGCAGAGAAAGAGGAGGAGGACACAGAGCTGGGCACCATACCCATGGGCTGGTGGTGGGCCACCATCACCATGACCACCGTGGGCTATGGTGACACCTGCCCGGTTACGTTGCTGGGGAAGCTAGTGGCCACCCTGTGCATCCTCTGCGGCTTGCTGGTGGTTGCCTTGCCTATCACCATAATCTTTAACAAGTTCTCCAAGTACTACCAGAGGAACAAAGCCATTGAGGAGGGCCTGTGTCTGAGTCAAAAGGCGTCCGAGAGACACGACCTGGAGCTCCCTTACCATAACATCAGAGACCTCTACGCCCAGAGTCTGGGCGTGTACCCCTTCATGGGCGGCCTCGCCTTCAAGAACAGTGAGAGTAGCGGTGGGGATGATACGGACGCCTCCAGCCTACAGGACATAGAGGAGGTGTGTGACACAGACACTCTGGACAATGGGGCAGCGAAATGAAGCTTGAGGCTTTAGAAAGCTCAATACACCTCAAAGGAGCCCTTTATGGTTCTCAGGGTCAAGCTCTCCATCGTTAACTCTTAATATGTCTTCCTTTCATGACTGACTCTAGACTTTCACAACACTGTGGCCATGGGATTTTTTCTATTCTGATAAATATATCCCTGAACTGAGAGGGCACAGATGACTGACTTGGATCCCCCTTATAAAGGTTTGAATGTAATTCATCTATTAGGCCAGATATTGCAACGTTGCATGCGTATGTTAAGGAATTTGCACTATATCGTACAGATTTCTCCGCTCAAAAGTTCAGTAAAGGTTTGCATATGCAATGAAAAACTAAATTGATTTGAGAAAAAAAGAAAAGAGTGACATCAGATTCCGGGTTCGATTGATGTTTCAATCTCTGCATGAATAAAAACACATAAGACAAGTCATCAATCATGGGTAGTGGATCATTACTTTGAGACCACAGTTACTGTAGATAAAGAGAAATAAATGACCTCTCTCCAAAACCTCCCATGCTATAAGCACTGATGTACAGGTCATTTGATTAGAAAGTAATTGAGACATTGTCTTAGAGATGTATGATGGCATGCTAACTCCCTGGGTTAGGCCGTATGGACGTCATAATCAAATAAAATCAGACCTGCGAAAGCTGAATTATGTCTCTTTATTTTGACATCGATCGGAGCCTTTGCTTCATGCGTTTTAAGTCATTGATGGACTAGGAATGTACACAAATTAGTTGCGTATTCCCTTTACATTAGTGGTTACACTTAGCGGTACAGTAAATCAAACCATTTCGAACAAATCAACTTTGGGATTACATCAGAATAAAAGTCATAACACGGGTCGTAAAATCCTGTAAAAAAAAAAACAATACCCGTTCAACTCCTAGGCAGTGTTCTTGACTCCTTATACGTTTCTCTGGCTTCTTCTCACTGATTTCCTGTCATGTGTCATCTTCTCTGGAAGGATGAGCTGCTGTCCCAGTAGAACAGAAATGTGGGAAATGAGCCCAAACCACTGTAGGTTTTGGCACATTTACGTAGTAACCATTGTGGTGTTCTCCCGGCCATAAGAACAATGATATGGTGCAATGAGCAAGATAACTGGATTCCAGAAACAAAGGCTTCTGTCAAGATGTTAAGAAGCTCCTCTCCCTCAGTAGACATAGCTTTGCTGAAAATAATAATTAGGCTACATGTATTTATGTAATTAGCATGTTTTAGCTAAAGTCAATTTCAGACTTTTTAAAGTATGTGGACACATGCTTGTCAAACATCTCATTCCAAAATCATGGGCAGTAATATGGAGTTGGTCCCCACTTTGCTGCTATAACAGCCTTCACTCTTCTAGGAAGGCTTTCCACTAGATGTTTGGAACATTGCTGCGGGGACTTGCCTCCATTTAGCCACAAGAGCATTAGTGAGGTCGGGTACTGATGTTGGGCGATTAGGCCTGGCTCGCAGTCGGTGTTCCAATTCATCCCAAAGGTGTTTGATTGTTATTATAATTTTTTTATTTAACCAGGTAGGCCAGTTGAGAAAATGTTCTCATTTACAACTGCGACCTGGCCAAGATAAAGCAAAGCAGTGCGACAAAAACTACGACACAGAGTTACACATGGGATAAACAAACATACAGTCAATAACACAATAGAACAATCTGTATATAGTGTGTGCAAATGAAGTAAGGAGGTAAGGCAATAAATAGGCCAATAGTGGCGAAGTAATTACAATTTAGCAATTTACACTGGAGTGATATATGTGCAGATGAGGATGTGCAAGTAGAAATACTGGTGAGCAGAAAAACAAACAAATATGGGGATGAGGTAGGTAGTTGGTTGGATGGACTATTTACAGGTGGGCTGTGTACAGCTGCAGCGATCGGTAAGTTGCTCTGGCAGCTTACGCTTAAAGTTAGTGAGGGAGAGTCTCCAACTTCAGTTATTTTTTGCAATTCGTTCAAGTCATTGGCAGCAGGGAACTGGAAGGAAAGGCGGCCAAAGCAGGTGTTGGCTTTGGGAATGTGAAATATAGAGCGCGTGGATCGAGTGCTATAGATGACCTGGAGCCAGTGGGTTTGGCAACGAATATGTAGCGAGGACCAGCCAACGAGAGCATACAGGTCACAAAACGGATGGCACTGTGACAGACTGCATCTAATTTTCTGAGTAGAGTGTTAGAAGCCGTCCAGAACCGTCCAGAGTAGTGATGCTAGTCGGGCCGTCGGGTGCGGGCAGCGATCGGTTGAAGAGCATGCATTTTGTTTTACTAGCATTTAAGAGCAGTTGGAGGCCACGGAAGGAGTGTTGTATGGCGTTGAAGCCCGTTTGGAGGTTTGTTAACACTGTGTCCAAAGAAGGGCCAGATGTATACAGAATGGTGTCGTCTGCATAGAGGTGGATCATAGAGTCACCCGCAGCAAGAGCGACATCATTGGTATATACAGAGAAAAGAGTCGGCCCAATAATTGAGCCCTGTGGCACCCCATAGAGACTGACAGAGGTCTGGACAACAGGCCCTCCAATTTGACACACTGAACTCTATCTGAGAAGTAGTGTGTGAACCAGGCGAGGCAGTCATTAGAGAAACCAAAGATGTTGAGTCTGACGATAAGAATACAGTGATTGACAGAGTTGAAGGCCTTGTCCAGGTCGATGAAGACTGCTGCACAGTACTGTCTTTTATCGATGGCGGTTATGATATCGTTTAGGACCTTGAGCGTGGCTGAGGTGCACCCGTGACCAGCTCGGAAACCAGATTGCATAGCAGGGAAGGTACAGTGGGATTCAAAAAGGTTGGTGATCTGTTTGTTCGCTTGGCTTTTGAAGACTTTAGAAAGGCAGGATGCATATAGGTCTGTAACAGTTTGGGTCTAGAGTGTCTCCCCCTTTGATGAGGGGGATGACCGTGTCCGCTTTCCAATCTTTAGGAAACTCAGACGATACGAAAGAGAGGTTGAACAGACTAGTGATAGGGGTTGCAACAATGGCGGCGGATAATTTTAGGAAGAGAGGGTCCACATTGTCTAGCCCAGCTGATTTGTAGGGATCCAGATTTTGCAGCTCTTACAGAACATCAGCTGTCTGGATTTGGGTGAAGGGGGGGGGGGGCTTGGGCCAGTTGCTGTGGGGGGTCGGGTTCGATGGGGTTGAGGCCAGTGCTCTGTCCAAGCCAGTCAAGTTCTTCCATGCCAATCTCGATAAACCATTTCTGTATGGACCTCGCTTTGTGCACGGGGGCATTGTCATGCTGAAACAGGAAAGGGCCTTCCACAAACTGTTGCCACAAAGTTGGAAGCACAGAATCGTCTAGAATGTCATTGTATGTTGAAGCGATAGAGGGGCCTAGCCCGAACAATGAAAAACAGCGCCAGATCATTATTTCTCCTCCACCAAACTTTACAGTTGGCACTATGCATTCGTGCAGGTATCATTCTCCTGGCATCCGCCAAACCCAGATGTGTCCGTCGGACTGCCAGTTAGTGAAGCGTGATTCATCAGAATGCGTTTCCACTGCTCCAGAGTCCAATGGCAGCGAGCTTTACACCACTCCAGCCGACGCTTGGCTTTGCGTATGGTGATCTTAGGCTTGTGTGTGGCTGCTCTGCCATGGAAACCCATTTCATGAAGCTCCCGACGAACTGTTCTTGTGCTGACGTTGCTACCAGAGGCAGTTTGGAACTTGGTAGTGAGTGTTGCAACCGAGGACAGATGATTTTTACGTGCTACGCGCTTCAGCACTCGACGGTCCTGTTCTGTGAGCTTGTGTGTCCTACCACGTCGCGGCTGAGCCGTTGTTGCTCATATATGTTTCCACTTCAATAACAGCACTTACAGTTGACCAGGGCAGCTGTAGCAGGGCAGAGGTTTGACTAACTGACTTGTTGGAAAGGTGGCATCCTATGACAGTGCCATGTTGAAAGTCACTGAGCTCTTCAGTAAGGCCATTCTACTGCTAATGCTTGTCTATGGAGATTGCATGGCTGTGTGCTCGATTTTATATACCTGTCAGCAACGGGTGTGGCTGAAATAGCTGAATGCATTAATTTTAAGGGGTGTCAACATAATTTTGTATAAATAGTCTATGCTAACTTTTGGGATATTGACTTGCATTGGTTTTTGGACAAAAAAATGCTAAAGTTAGCAATCTTTTGGTGACAGCAGCCAGGCAAACCAAACCAAAGCATTGATTGCTGTCTCTCCTTGTCCAAGGACTGCTAACAGGATAACCAATATGTAATTTGGGCAAATCATCCCTTTTAAGCTATATTAATTGCTTAATCACTTAATCTACTTATTTTCTGCTGATGTCAAATGCCAAACTACCAACATATGACTTAACAGTTAGTACAACCATTCATAGTACAACCTTCGGTTTCAATTAGTTTTTAATCACAGCGCGTTATCAAGGAAACTGTCCTTGATTCTGTGTTTTAGTTGACAGTGAGATCAGTCTGGTTCTGATAGAAACCATCCCTGGAGTTTCAGATGGCAATGAATCCAAACCACTGCAACATAGTCAATTCAATGCGTTTTCCATTGCACACCCTAATGAACACGACCCACAGCTAGTAGCCATAGACTGGAAGGATCTTTAAATGATTTTATGCACCTTCACGTTGAGGTCAATAACTTTAAGTCAACTTTGAGTAGGGTTGCAAAATTCAGGGAACTTTCAATAAATTCACTTTTTTTTCCTCAGAAATCCTGGTTGAAGGATTCTGGATTTCCTGCTTATTACTTCTGGGAATCCTCTAACTGCGATTTCTAACCAGGTAATTTATTTCCTCTAACCAGGTAATTTATTTCCTCTAACCAGGTAATTTATTGAAGATTCCTGGAATTTTGCAACCCTAACTTTGAGACAATGTTGTGTGGTGGTTGTGTGTTTTCTCGGTTTCAGGTAAATCTTCAGTACATGGGTTTATGCAGAGTCATCTCTCTCTCTCTCTCTCTTATATTTATATATAGAGAGTCTGGGTTTTTGTTTTTACCGTTCATACGCAGTTCTCTTTCACAGGAAATCGGATTTTTACAGCCATTACTGTTTGGATGTGGTAGTGGTTTAATGGCATTCAATTAATAGTGTATGTAGTGTCATTAAAATTAGAAAAAGTTCAGTCAAAGACACTGTGGTCAAGATGGCCATTAAAACCAAAGGTTCTTCAGGGAAGGAGGAGGAATTTGTGGCAGCTATTTCCATTATGATTTTTATTTCTAATCAATGCCCAACAGTGCGACTCTTCAATTTCTAACCAAGTGGTCCTAGTGGATTTAACAGAAAGATGGTTGTTGTTTCTCAGATGTCAGTGTGTTTCAGGGTAGTCGGCCTTGTTTTATAAAGGCCGTGGAGCTATATTGGCTTTATGGCTCGACATGTTAAACAGAAAGTTGGCCTCTGTTGGTATTGTTGATGAACGGGAGAATGAAGTACATGGGAGACCGGGGAAACCTTCTGACACATGGGGCTATTTTATATTGATGAATGTGAACATTGCAAACCCATCGAATCTGTGATGGCGGCCCCCCAAATGCATACACTATAGTGGCAAATAACCATTCAGTTCCCTTCCTTTATATGCTTGGATACAGTGCATGGGTAAGAGTTTTTATCAATCTGGTTTCTCAGACATAGTTACGAAGAAGGATAAAACACTGTCCTTTCACAGTGACAATATCATAAAGCAGGAATGACATGAATTACATTTATTTCAACCACTGTCTTGTTTACTAGTTGATTTACAGAGTAAGAAAATGGGAGTTCATGTCATCCATCAAGAATATTAATATTTCAGTATATGGCTCAGTTTCAATGGAAGTTATATCGATGAGTGCAGCTGTATATCAGAAAAATCTATTCTCCATTTCCTAAAGAGCTATTTCCTTTCAGGGCGGTAAGAACCAGAATTCATACAGTAATGTAATGTACAAAAAGTGCCCCGGGGTTTGCAAAAACTATTGTTACCTTTTTAGCTCTCCAAGATTGGACTGGGAAAAGGTCACTGACCCCTGAGCAGAGGGGAATGTACATGTTTGTCCTTATGTTATGTGTCTACTGTTTGTGGGTTTGTATTTCACCCACAGAATATACCAGAAATACCAGGCCACATTCCTCAGAGCTAGCAGGACCAGTTAACCGTCAGATGTAATGGATAGAGGTGGCACAACCCCTGAGGTAACTCAAACAGACCTGTGCCAATCATCTCCATAAAAAACATTGGATTTCACTTCACTTGAGCACACAATGACCCAGATGGATATATAAACATTAATGTATTATATCATGGTATATATAAAATGCGTTTCCAAGAACACACTGCCTGTAGTTCAGCAGCATACAGTATTAGCCCACAGCGAGATAATGGCCCTATAGCCGAGAAAAAGCACTCAGCCAACCTCATATGTTTATGTCTTTTTGAAGTCGTAATGAGCTGGAAAGTGTTCGGTGGTGCTTGGCTGAACTCAGATGTAGAGCAGACCTGGGTTCATATACTATTTGATATCATTTCAAAGACTATCTGGGCTTGATTGAGCTTGCCCAGCACAATGGAACTAATAGATTAGTCACAAAAGTGCAATCCCCACCCATCTGGCACTTCGGGCTGACTCGAACTAAAGCAAACGCTAGAAGTATTTGAAAGATATCAAATAGTACTTGAACCCAGGTCTGGAGTAGCGGGAAGAAAATACAGTACTACTTTTCCTTTTGGGGGTTAAGAGGAAAGAAAACAACAAGGTTTGGTGCCAGGAAGCTGTTTGATTTGTGCATTCATTTTCCGATTTGGTCCGATGACTCTTTGTAAGGTTTTGATTATTACATTTCTGGACTCCAGCCTAATAAACAGAATATTGATCGGTGTACTTTGTATTCAGTCCAACATCAAAGGCTATTACTGATGGTTGTCTGTTAGCTATAGGCTTGTGTTGCAAGAAATAAACTGTTTACATTGTTTTTGTCTTGCCCTTTCTCAGTTCTACTTTCTCAGTGCAGATGGAAAGCTCCCAGCTCCATTTTGTCACACTGCGTTTGGAAACATTTTTTATTGTGCCACTTAATCATTATTTACTGCATTGACCACAGCTTGTGCTGCGGTTGTTGTTGGTGCAACACCATAAACTACATTTTCCCTTCATACAGAAGTATTCCTTGATGTTTATATCCCAAAAGCATTAGCTTAATATTTTAACTGAACTTCAGGTCCCCCCTCGAGTCCTTTTAGACCTTCTCCTTACCTCGTCTCCTTGAACTGTGAGTGTGACTTATCTCATTTCACTTCATCACAGACAAGAAAACAAGTAATGCCTTTTCAATTAACCTCTTTGACCATGGGTACATCTCAAATGAAACCCTATACCCTGTTTAGTGCACTACTTTTGAACAGGGTCCATATGGCTCTGGTCAAAAGTAGTGTACTACTGTATACAGGGAAAAGGGTGCCATTTTGTACACAGGCATTTCTATTGTCCTCCAATCAGAGGCGTGTCCAGGAAGCCTCACCAATTAAGAGGCTGGGGATTAGAGGGAGAATGCCTTGTCCCAGGTGGGCCCTACTATACACTCCCATGGGGGAGTCCACATGCCCCGCTACAGTTACACACCCCCCCATCTCTTGGGGCTTTTGGTACTTACCGCCTGCTGATTCAACTGTACTGGCAGATAAGTAAAGGTTGTGTGAGGTTGCAGCAGAGGTTGTTATGTAATTATTTATTTTCTAAGTCAAATAAGAAGAGTGAAACTGAAGAGTGGTCCTCTGTAGCTTAGTTGGTAGAGCATGGATCTTGCAATGCCAGGATAGTGGGCTCGATTCCCGGGACTACACATACTTAAAATGTATGCACGCATTACTGTAAGTCGCTTCGGATAAAATCGTCTGCTAAATGGCATATATTGAATATGAAGAGGTTTGAAATCAATTATAAATGCAACAGTCAAAGTTTAAAGCAACTTTTGAAGGGGAAATTCGGGAGATATTTCACTGATCCACATCACATTTATCTCCACTTTACCTACACTATACATCATCAGATGTCAGTCAGGGACAGATTGGGTCATACCCTTTACACGGCATGCATCAGCAGCCCAGACGCGGTATAAATGTACACCTCATTAATCTGGCCCCAACAATCCTGATGAACCAATCTGAACGAGCTGAGCCGAGCCAAGACGTGCTGGGTTAAAATGAATAGGTTGAAAAATGTGTATGAGAGAGTGGCCAGGCTGCCATGAGTTCAGATGATAGTGACACTCTCTCTCTGTCTCACACATATACACACACACACACACACTTTGTCTCTCTCTCTCTCTCTCCACGGTGGTCTGAGGTGGAGAGATCAAGGCTTTTATGGAGGTACTAAAAAGAGGGAAGGAGAACTCTCTGAGCCTTGCTAATGATTGGGAGGGAGGGAGGGGGTGAGAGAGGAAGGGAGGAAGGTGGGCGGGTGGCAGAGAGAAGTGGGGGTCACAACTCACATAGAAAGATAGTATATTATGCCTTTGCACCCTAAGTAGTGTGCACTAAAGAGGGATTAGGGTGGCGTTTCAAACAGAGCCTATACATTCTCATCTGTAGCTCTTTAATAAAGAGAAGGGTTATAAGGATTGGAGGGGGGATAAGTCCAATCATCAGATCCCATCTAGCTATTGACAGTCAATACGGTCAGACATACAACATACACTACATGACCAAAAGTATGTGGACACCTACTCAAACATTTCATTCCAAAATCATGGTCATTAGTATGGAGTTGGTCCCCCACTTTTCTGCTATAACAGAGAGTGGACACCACTCTTCTGGAAAGGCTTTCCACTAGATGTTGGAACATTGCTGCTGGGACTTGATTCAATTCAGCCACAAGAGCATGAGTGAGGTCAGGCAATAATGTTGGGCGATTCAAATCAAATCAAACTATTTGTCACATGTGCTGAATACAACTAGTGTAGACCTTACCGTGAAATGCTTACTTACAAGCCTTTAACCAACAGTGCAGTTCATGAAGAGTTAAGAAAATATTTACCAAATAAACTGAAGTAAAAATAATAAAAAAGTAACACAATAAAATAACGAGACTTTAAACAGGGAGTACCGGTACCGATTCAGTTTGCAGGGGTACAGGTTAGAGGAAATTTGTACATGTAGGTAGGGGTGAACTGACTATACATAGATATTAAACAGCGAGTAGCAGCACTGTATAAAACAAATGGGGGGGGGGGGGGGGGGGGGTCAGTCAATGTAAATAGTCTGGTGGCCAATCGGGGTAGAAGCTGTTAAGGAGCCTTTTGGTCATAGACTTGGCGCTCCGGTACCGCTTGCCGTGCGGTAGCAGAGAAAACTGTCTATGACTTGGGTGACTAGAGTCTGATAATTTTATGGGCTTTCCTCTGACATCGCCTATTATATACGGTTAAAGTCGGAACTTTACATACACTTAGGTTGGAGTCATTAAAACTAGTTTTTCAACCACTCCACAAATTTCTTGTTAACAAACTATAGTTTTGGCAAGTCGGTTAGGACATCTACTTTGCGCATGACACAAGTCATTTTTCCAACAATTGTTTACAGACAGATTATTTCACTTATAATTCACTGTATCACAATTACAGTGGGTCAGAAGTGTACATACACCAAGTTGACTGTGCCTTTAAACAACTTGGATAATTCCAGAAAAAATGGCATGGTTTTAAAATCTTCTGATAGGCTAATTGACATCATTTGAGTCAATTGGAGGTGTACCTGTGGAAATATTTCAAAGCCTACCTTCAAACTCAGTGCGTCTTTGCTTGACATCATGGGGAAATCAACCAAGACCTCAGAAATTTTTTTGGGGGAGAAATGTCCTCTGATCTGATAAAACAAAAATAAAACTGTTTGGCCATAATGACCATCGTTAAGAACACCATCCCAACCGTGAAGCACGGGGTTGCAGCATCATGTTGTGGGGGTGCTTTACTGCAGGAGGGACTGGTGCACTTCACAAAATAGATGGCATCATGAGGAAAGAAAATGATGTGGATATATTGAAGCAACATCTCAAGACATCAGTCAGGAAGTTAAAGCTTGGTCGCAAATGGGTCTTCCAAATGGACAATGACCCCAAGCATACTTCCAAAGTTTTGGCAAAATGGCTTAACAACAACAAACTCAAGGTATTGGAGTGGCCATCACAAAGCCTTGACCTCAATCCCATAGACAAATTGCTAGCAGAACTGAAAAAGCATGTGCGAGCAAGGAGGCCTACAAACCTGACTCAGTTACACCAGCTCTGTCAGGAGGAATGGGCCAAAATTCACCCAAGTTATTGTGGGAAGCTTGTGGACGGCTACCTGAAATATTTGACCCAAGTTAAACAATTTAAAGGCAATGAAACCAAATACTAATTGAGTGTATATAAACTTCTGACCCAATGAGAATGTGATGAAATAAATAAAAGCTGGAATAATTATCTCTACTATTATTCTGACATTTCACATTCTTAAAATAAAGTGGTGATCCTAACTGACCTAAGCCAGGGAATTTTTACTAGGATTAAATGTCAGGAATTGTGAAAAACTGAGTTTAAATGTATTTGACAAAGGTGTATGTAAACTTTTAACTTAAACTGTAGGTCCTGGATTGCAGGAAGCTTGGCCCCAGTGATGTACTGGGCCATAAGCATTGCCATTTGTAGCGTTTTCCAGTCAGATGCCGAGCAGTTGCCATACCAGGCGGTGATGCAACCGGTCAGGATGCAACCGGTCCTGTAGTCCACAATCAGCTCCTTTGTGTTGCTCACATTGAGGGAGAAGTTCTTATCCTGGCACCACACTGCCAGTTCTCTAACCTCCTCCCTATAGGCTGTCTCATCATTGTCGGTGATCAGGCCTACCACTGTTGTGTCGTCAGCAAACGTAATGATGGTGTTGGAGTTGTGTTTGGCCACGCAGTCATAGGTAAACAGGGAGTACAGGAGGGGACTAAGTACACACCCCTTAGGGATCCCAGTGTTGAGGATCAGCGTGGCAGACGTGTTGTTGCCTACCCTTACCACCTGGGGGTGGCCCGTCAGGAAGTCCAGGTCCCAGTTGCAGAGGGAGGTGTTTAGTTCCAGGGTCCTTAGCTTAGTGATGAGCTGTGTGGGCACTATGGTGTTGAACACTGAGTTGTGGTCAATGAACAGCATTCTCACATAGGTGTTCCTTTTGTCCAGGTGGGAAAGGGCAGTGTGGAGTGCGATTGAGAGTGCGTCATCTGTGGATCTGTTGGGGCGGTATGCGAATTGGAGTGGGTCTAGGGTGTCCAGGAGGATGCTGTTGATGTAAGCCATGACCAGCCTTTCAAAGCACTTCATGGCTACTGAAATGAGTGCTACGGGGCAGTAATAATTTAGGCAGGTTACCTTCGCTTCCTTCGGCATAGGGACTATGGTGGCCTGCATGAAACATGTAGGTATTACAGACTCCGTCAGGGAGTGGTTGACAATGTCAGTGAAGACACTTGCCAGTTGGTCCACACATGCTTTGAGTACTTTCCTAGAACTCCATCTGGCCCCGCGGCTTTGTGAATGTTGACCTGTTTAAAGGTCTTGCTCACATCGGCTACCGAGAGTGTTATCACACTGTCATCCAGAACAGCTGGTGCTCTCGTGCATGCTTCAGTGTTGCTTGCCTCGAAGTGAGAATAAAAGGCATTTAGAGCATCTGGTAGGCTCGCGTCACTAGGCAGCTCGCATCTGGATTTCCATTTGTAGTCCGTAATCATTTTCAAGCCCTTCCACATCCAACGAGCGTCAGAGCCTGTGTAGTCGGATTCAATCTTAATCCTGTATTGACGCTTTGCTTGTTTTATGGTCCACCTGAGGGCATAGCGGGATTTCTTATAGGCATCCGGATTAATGTCTTGCTCCTTGAAAGCGTCAGCTCTAGCCTTTAGCTTGATGCGGATGTTGCCTGTAATCTATTACTTTTGGTTGGGATATGTACAGTGGCTTGCGAAAGTATTCACCCCCTTGGCATTTTTCCTATTTTGTTGCCTTACAACATGGAATTCAAATGGATTTTTGGGGGGTTTGTATCATTTGATTTACACAACATACCTACCACTTTGAAGATGCAAAATATTTTGTATTGTGAAACAAACAAGAAATAAGACAAAAAAAACAGAAAACTTGAGAATGCAAAGCTATTCACCCCCATCCCTCCCAAAGTCAATACTTTGTAGAGTCACCTTTTGCAGCAATTACAGCTGCAAGTCTCTTGGAGTATGTCTCTATAAGCTTGGCACACATAGCCACTGGGATTTTTGCCCATTCTTCAAGGCAAAACTGCTCCAGCTCCTTCAAGTTGGATGGGTTCCACTGGTGTACAGCAATCTTTAAGTCATACCACAGATTCTCAATTGGATTGAGGTCTGGGCTTTGACTAGGCCATTCCAAGTCATTTAAGTGTTTCCTCTTAAACCACTCAAGTGTTGCTTTAGCAGTATGCTTGGGGTCATTGTCCTGCTGGAAGGTGAACCTCCGTCCCAGTCTCAAATCTCTGGAAGACTGAAACAGGTTCTTAAGAATTTCCCTGTATTTAGCGCCATCCATCATTCCTTAAATTCTGACCAGTTTCCCAGTCCATGCCGATGAAAAACATCCCCACAGCATACCGCTACCACCACCTTGCTTCATTGTGGGGATAATGTTTTTGGGGTGATGAGAGGTGTTGCGTTTGCATCAGAAATAGCGTTTTCCTTGATGGCCAAAAAGCTCAATTTTAGTCTCATCTGACCAGAGTACCTTCTTCCATATGTTTGGGGAGTCTCCCACAAGCCTTTTGGCGAACATCAAACATGTTTGATTATTTTTTTCTTTAAGCAAAGAGGCCACTCTTCTGTAAAGCCCAACTCTGTGGAGTCTACGGCTTAAAGTGGTCCGATGGACAGATACTCATATCTCCGCTGTGGAGCTTTGCAGATCCTTCAGGGTTATCTTTGGTCTCTTTGTTGCCTCTCTGATTAATGCCCTCCTTGCCTGGTCCGTGAGTTTTGGTGAGCGGCCCTGTCTTGGCAGGTTTGTTGTGGTGCCATATTCTTTCCATTTTTTAATAATGGATTTAATGGTGCTCCTTGGGATGTTCAAAGTTTCTGATATTTTTTTATAAACCAACCTTGATCTGTACTTCTCCAAAACTTTGTCCCTGACCTGTTTGGAGAACTCCTTGGTCTTTGTAGTGCCGCTTGCTTGGTTGTGCCCCTTTGTTTAATGGTGTTGCAGACTCTGGGGACTTTCAGAACAGGTGTATATATATACTGAGATCATGTGACACTTAAATACAGTCTACCTGTGTGCAATCTAACTAATTATGTGACTTCTGAAGGTAATTGGTTGCACCAGATCTTATTAGGGCCTTCATAGCAAAGGGAGTGAATACATACACACACCACTTTACCATTTTATCTTTAATTTTTTGATTTTTTTAAACAAGCTATTTATTTCATTTCAGTTCACCAATTTGGACTATTTTGTGTGTGTCCATTACATGAAATCCAAATAAAAATCCATTTAAATTACAGGTTGTATTGCAACAAAATAGGAAAAATGCCAAGGGGGGTGAATAATTTTGCAAGGCACTGTATGTACGGTCACTGTGGGGACGACGTCGTCAATGCACTTATTGATGAAGCCGATGACTGAGGTGGTGTACGCCTCAATGCCATTGGATGAATCCCGGAACATATTCCAGTCTGTGCTAGCAGAACAGTCCTGTAGCGTAGCAACCGCGTCATCTGACCACTTCCGTATTGAGTGGAAGTGGTCAGATGGCCTGGCTCAGAGTCTGCGTTCCAATTCATCCCAAAAGTGTTCGACGGTGTTGAGGTCAGGGCTCTGTGCAGGCCAATCAATTTCTTTCACACCGATCTCGACAAACCATTTCTGTATGGACCTCGCTTTGTGCACAGGGGCATTGTCATGCTGAAACAGGAAAGGGCCTTCCCAAACTGTTGCCACAAATTTGGATGCACATAATCATCTAGAATGTAATTGTGTGCTGTAGCACTAAGATTTCCCTTCACTGGAACTAAGGGGCCTAGCCCAAACCATAAAAAACAGCTCCAGACCATTATTCCTCCTCCACCAAACGTTACAGTTGTTACTATGCATTGGGGCAGGTAGCGTTCTCCTTGCATCCTCCAAACCCAGATTCGTCTGTCGGACTGCCAGTTGGTGAAGCGTGATTCATCACTCCAGAGAACGCTTTTCCACTGCTCCAGATTCCGATGGCGGTGAGCTTTACACCACTCCAGAGAACTAGTTTCCACTGCTCCAGAGTCCAATGGCGGTGAACTTTACACCACTCCAGCCGAACCTCGGCCATGGAAACCCCTTTCATGAAGCTCCAGACGAACAGTTCTTGTGCTGACGTTGCTTCCAGAGGCAGTTTGGAGATCGATAATGAGTGTTGGAACCGAGGACAAACCATTTTTACATGCTACATGCTACTGCACTCGGTGGTCTCGTTCTGTTAGCTTGTGTGGCCTACCACTTCGAGGGCTGAGCCATTATTGCTCCTAGACGTTTCCACTTCACAATAACAGCACTTACAGTTGACCGGAGCAGCTCTAGCAGAGCAGAAATTTGACCAACTGACTTGTTGGAAAGGTGGTACCCTATGACAGTGCCATGTTGAAAGTCACTTAGCTCTATTGTAAGGCCATTCTACTGCCAATGTTTGTCTTTGGAGATTGCATGGCTGTGTGCTCGATGTTATATACCTGTCAGCAACGGGTATGGCTGAAATAGCCGAATCCACTAATTTGAAGGGGTCTACATACTTTTGTATATATAGTGTATATTTATCTATTGATTGATTTCTGAGTGGAAAGTTATATACTGCCTTTTTAATTATTGTGCATGCTTTGCTTACCTAAGATCTAGGTATCCATTCAAACTCATCAGGGCTTGGAGTGTAATATAAAATATTGCAGGAGTATTTTACCATAATTGCAATGTTTACAACCCTCCCTTGTATGAATTATGCACAGGAGTGAGCGTATCTCTGGGGTGGTGGTTTTTACCTTGCAATTGAGCCCACTCAACCTCTCACAACTCCAATAAAACAATGTAATGGAAAATCAATGAAATGGAACTCGTTTGGTTTTTCTTTTACAGAGTCATATTTCAATGTATTTTATGCGGTATGTTTTCATCAGTAGTTGAATTCCATCTAATCAACTATGATTCTGTACTAGTTCTTACCAGCGCCGGTTTCATTTGTAATCAGTGAAAACAATTAGTGAGACAAAAGTTTTGGCACCATTTCAATAAAGTGTGTCTCATTTAACTTGTTATGGCTGGGGGCAGTATTGAGTAGCTTGGATGAATAAGGTGCCCAGAGTAAACTGTCTGCTACTCAGGCCAAGTTGCTAATATATGCATATTTGGATAGAAAACACTCTGAACTTTCTAACAGTTTGAATGATGTCTGTGAGTATAATAGAACTCATATGGCAGGCAAAAACCTGAGAAAAAAATCCAACCAGGAAGTGGGAAATCTGAGGTTTGTAGATTTTCAACTCTTGGCCTATCGAATACACAGTGTCCATGGGGTCAAATTGCACTTCCTAAGGCTTCCTAGATGTCAACAGTCTTTAGAACCTTGTTTGATGCTTCAACTGTGAAGTGGGAGCGAATGAGAGGGGAATGAGTCAGAGGTCTGCCAGAGAGGCATGGGCTGAACACAGGCGTTCACGTGATAGTTAGCTTGAGTTCCATTGCATTTCTGAAGACAAAGGAATTCTCCGGTTGGAACATAATTGAAGATTTATGTTAAAAACATCCTAAAGATTGATTTTATACATCGTTTGACATGTTTCTATGGACTGTAACAGAACTTTTTGACTTTTCGTCTGGACCTAGTGATCGCGCGTCATGAATTTGGATTACTGGGCTAAATGCGCAAACAAAAAGGAGGTATTTGGACATAAATGATGGACATTAATGAACAAAACAAACATTTATTGTGGAACTGGGATTCCTGGGAGTGCATTCTGATGAAGATCATCAAAGTGTTGGTGTTGTCATTTCCGGTCACAACTTGCAGACTCGTTTACGTGTTGCTGTGCGCTTTGTTGCCATTCTTACTTTGCCACCTGACAACTTTATGGTTTTTACTTTTTAATTACCATTTATATTTTTAGTTTTTCCCTCAACTTTTTTTCATTAAACTTTTTCACTCCGGACGCTTTATCTGGACATGGTTCGTCAGGACCTTCAACAGCCGAAGCTAAGTGGGGAACTAAAACGCAGTATTCCCCAAGTGAGGATGGCTTTCACTTCAGCAGTAATAAATTCATGAACTTCTTTGAGGAAAAGAAGATTAGAAAGCAAATTACGGAATCCTGAGTCTGCACAACTCTGCCAGGACCTAGGATCAAGAGAGACACTCAATTGTTTTAGTACTATATCTCTTGACACAATGATGAAAATAATCATGGCCTCTAAACCTTCAAGCTGCATACTGGACCCTATTCCAACTAAACTACTGAAAGGGCTGCTTCCTGTGCTTGGCCCTCCTATGTTGAACATAATAAACGACTCTCTATCCGCCGGATGTGTACCAAACTCACTAAAAGTGGCAGTAATAAAGCCTCTCTTGAAAAAGCCAAACCTTGACCCAGAAAATATAAAAAACTGTCAGCCTATATCGAATCTTCCATTCCTCTCAAAATGTTTTGAAAAAGCTGTTGCGCAGCAACTCACTTCCTTCCTGAAGACAAACAATGTATATGAAATGCTTCAGTCTGGTTTTAGACCCCATCATAGCACTGAGACAGCACTTGTGAAGGTGGTAAATTACCTTTTAATGGCATCTGTCCTCGTGCTCCTAGACCTTAGTGTTGCTTTTGATACCATCGATCACCACATTCTTTTGGAGAGATTGGAAACCCAAATTGGTCTACATGGACAAGTTCTGGCCTGGTTTAGATCTTATCTGTCGGAAAGATATCAGTTTGTCTCTGTGAATGGTTTGTCCTCTGACAAATCAACTGTACATTTCAGTGTTCCTCAAGGTTCTGTTTTAGGACCACTATTGTTTTCACTATATATTTAACCTCTTGGGGATGTCATTCGAAAACATCATGTTAACTTTCACTGCTATGCGGATGACACACAGCTGTACATTTCAATGAAACATGGTGAAGCCCCAAAATTGCCCTCGCTAGAAGCATGTGTTTCAGACATAAGGAAGTGGATGGCTGCAAACTTCCTACTTTTAAACTCGGACAAAACAGAGATGCTTGTTCTAGGTCCCAAGAAACAAAGAGATCTTCTTTGGAATCTGACAATTAATCTTGATGGTTGTACAGGTGTCTCAAATAAAACTGTGAAGGACCTCGGCGTTACTCTGGACCCTGATCTCTCTTTTGACGAACATATCAAGACTGTTTCAATGACAGCTTTTTCCATCTACGTAACATTGCAGAAATCAGAAACTTTCTGTCCAAAAATGATGCATAAAAATGAATCCATGCTTTTGTTACTTCTTGGTTAGACTACTGCAATGCTCTACTTTCCGGCTACCCGGATAAAGCACTAAATAAACTTCAGTTAGTGCTAAATACGGCTGCTATATTTCTCCAGTGCTAGCCTCCCTACACTGGCCTCCTGTTAAGGCAAGGGCTGATTTCAAGGTTTTACTGCTAATCTACAAAGCATTACATGGGCTTGCTCCTACCTATCTTTCTGATTTGGTCCTGCCGTACATACCTACCCGTACGCTACAGTCACAAGACGCAGGCCTCCTAATTGTCCCTAGAATTTCTAAGCAAACAGCTGGAGGCAGGGCTTTCTCCTATAGAGCTCCATTTTATGGAATGGTCTGCCTACCCATGTGAGAGACGCAAACTCGGTCTCAACCTTTAAGTCTTTACTGAAGACTCATCTCTTCAGTGGGTCATATGACGGAGTGTAGTCTGGCCCAGGAGTGTGAAGGTGAACGGAAAGGCTCTGGAGCAACGAACCGCCCTTGCTGTCTCTGCCTGGCCGGTTCCCCTCTTTCCACTGGGATTCTCTACCTCTAACCCTATTACAGGGGTTGAGTCACTGACGTGATCTTCCTGTCTAGGTTGCCCCCCCCCCCCCCCCCCCCTTTGGGTTGTGCCGTGGCAGAGATCTTTGTGGGCTATACTCGGCCTTGTCTCAAGATGGTAAGTTGGTGGTTGAAGATATCCCTCTAGTGGTGTGGGGGCTGTGCTTTGGCAAAGTAGGTGGGGTTATATCGTTCCTGTTTGGCCCTGTCCGGGGGTATCATCGGATGGGACCACAGTGTCTCCTGACCCCTCCTGTCTCAGCCTCCAGTATTTATGCTGCAGTAGTTTATGTGTCGGGGGCTAGGGTCAGTTTGTTATATCTGGAGTACTTCTCTTGTCTTATCCGGTGTCCTGTGTGAATTTAAGTATGCTCTCTCTAATTCTCTCTTTCTTTCTCTCTCTCGGAGGACTTGAGCCCTAGGACCATGCCTCAGGACTACCTGGCATGACTCCTTGCTATCCCCAGTCCACCTGGCCGTGCTGCTGCTCCAGTTTCAACTGTTCTGCCTGCGGCTATGGAATCCTGACCTGTTCACCGGACGTGCTACCTGTCCCAGACCTGCTGGTTTCAACTCTATAGAGACAGCAGGAGTGGTAGAGATACTCTTAATGATCGGCTATGAAAAGCCAACTGACATTTACTCCTGAGGTGCTGACTTGCTGCACCCTCGACAACTACTGTGATTACTATTATTTGACCATGCTGGTAATTTATGAACATTTGAACATCTTGGCCATGTTCTGTTATAATCTCCACCCGGCACAGCCAGAAGAGGACTGGCCACCCCACATAGCCTGGTTCCTCTCTAGGTTTCTTCCTAGGTTTTGGCCTTTCTAGGGAGTTTTTCCTAGCCACCGTGCTTCTAAACCTGCATTGCTTGCTGTTTGGGGTTTTAGGCTGGGTTTCTGTATAGCACTTTGCGATATCAGTTGATGTACAACGGGCTATATAAATAGTTTTGATTTGATTTGATCAAAGGTAAGTGAATATTTATAATGCTATTTCTGACTTCTGTTGACTACACAACATGGCGGATATCTGTTTGGGTTGTTTTGGTCTCTGAGCGCTGTACTCAGATTATTGCATGGTGTGCTTGTTCGGTAAAGCTTTTTTGAAATCTGACACAGCGGTTGCATTAAGGAGAAGTGTATCTATAATTCCATGCATAATAGTTGTATATTTTATCAATGTTTATTATGAGTATTTCTGTAAATTGATGTGGCTCACTGCAAAATCACCAGATGTTTTGGAACTACTGAACATAACGTGCCAATGTATACTGAGATATTTTGATATAAATATGAACTTTATCGAACAAAACATACATGTATTGTGTAACATGAAGTCCTAGGAGTGTCATCTGTTGAAGATCATCGAAGGTTAGTGATTCATTTATCTCTATTTCTGCTTTTTGTGACTCCTCTTTTTGGCTGGAAAAATGGCTGTGTTTTTCTGTGACTAGGCACTCATGCCTTTTTGAAATCGGACACTGTGGGGGATTAACAAGAAGTGTATATTTAAAATGGTGTAAAATACTTGTATGTTTGAGGAATATTAATTATGGGATTTCTGTTGTTTTGAATTTGGCGCTCTGCACTTTCACTGGCTGTTGTCATATCGATCCCGTTAGCGGGATCTCAGCCCAAAGAGGATTTATTAACCAAAAATCCATTAAATCGGACTCATAATATGAATTTGATCTGACAATTGGTCACAGCCATGTTTGGAATCAGAGTGGCTTTTGACAAAGGACAGTTTCATTAGAGCAACTATACTGAATAAAAATATAAAGGCAACATGCAACAATTTAAAATATTTTACTGAGTTACAGTTCATATAAGAAAATCAGTCAATTGAAATAGATTAATTAGGCCCTAATCTATGGATTTCATGACTGGGAATACAGATATGCATCTGTTGGTCACAGATACCTTAAGAAAAAAGGTAGGGTAGTGGATCAGAAAACCCGTCAGTATCTGGTGTAACCACCCTTTGCCTCATGCAGCGCGACACACCTCCTTCGCATAGAGTTGATCAGGCTGTTTATTGTGACCTGCGGAATGTTGTCCCACTCCTCTTCGATGGCTGTGCAAAATTGCAGGATATTGGCAGGAACCAGAACACTCTGTCATACACGTCAATCCAGAGCATTCCAAACAGGCTCAATGGGTGACATGTCTAGTGAGTATGTAGCCATGGAAGAACAGGGACATTTTCAGCTTCCAGGAATTGTGTACCTTGCAACATGGGGCTGTGCATTATCATGCTGAAACATGAGGTGATGGCAGCGGATGAATGGCACGACAATGAGCCTCAGAATCTTGTCACGGTATCTCTGTTCCTTCAGATTGCCATTGATAAAACATAGTTGTGTTCATTGTCCATAGCTTATTCCTATAAGCCCATTCCCATAGCCCATAGCCCATTCCATCACCACATTGCCACCACTCTGTTCACAACGTTGACATCAGAAAACCACTCGCCCACACGACACCAAACAGGTGGACTGCAGTTATGAGGCCGGTTGGATGTACTTCCAAATTCTCTAAAAAGACGTTGGAGGCGGTTTTTTGGTAGAGAAATGAACATTCAATTCTCTGGCAACACCTCTGGTGGACATTCCTGCAGTCAACATGTCAATTGCACTTGGCATTGTGTTGTGTGACAAAACAGCACATTTTAGAGTGTCCCCAGAACAAGGTGCACTTGTGTAATGATTATGCTCTTTAATCAGCTTCTTGATATGCCACGCCTGTCAGGTAGATGGATTATCTTGGCAAAGGAGAAATGCTCCCTAATTTGTACTCAACATTTGAGAGAAATAAGCTTTCTGTGCATATGGAACATTTCTCAGATCTTTTATTTCAGCTGACGAAACATGGGACCAACACTTTACATGTTGCGTTTATATTTTTGTTCATTAAATATTTGAATGACCTCGACCCTGATCAACCCACGGGGCAAAAACTAGTTCCACGTCATTTCAACCCCAAAAATCTATGAATCAATGTGGAAAACTGATTGGGTTTGCAAAAAGTAATCGTCTTTATTTTTACCTAACCTAAATCCAATGACATGGTGAAATGTTTTGTTGATTTCACGCTGAATTCAAGTTTGTTGACAACTCAACCAAATGTAAACCAAAACTAGACGTTCAACTGACGTCTGTGCCCAGTGGGAAGCCTCTCTCTATCTTTCTCTCTGCCTGTACACATTGACTTCACATTATGACAGAGATAACGCAATTTGTAGTGTTGTATTTCTTCTCAAATTAGCACTCTGTCAAATCTATTGTCATTGAGAATGATGATTGTGTTACAATATAGAAGTATCTCTATCAAGGTGATGCATAAGTCAGTTCGCAGTCTGCTGAAAGTGAATGAGGAACTTACTTTATAATGATATATAGGATATTCATAGATTCCTGTCCTTTGCCACTGTAATTGTGCCAGAGTACCCCAATACGGCAATCTGATGCACACCATTCTATTCCCCCACAGCTTCGAGCCCAGATGGCCATTGTCATCACTCATATTTTTTGAGAGTCAGGCGACAGAATCACCGTTCCCTCCATGAAGAAAGGTTAATGTTTAATGGCGACAAGCTATCAAGCACATGGGAGGAGGGAATTTTTCTCTCTGTCTCACACACCCTCCCATACACAGGAGGCCTCAGGGGAGAACTTCAGCCTTTCC
The DNA here is from genome assembly GCF_057628025.1 of Oncorhynchus mykiss. NCBI lineage: Eukaryota > Metazoa > Chordata > Actinopteri > Salmoniformes > Salmonidae > Oncorhynchus > Oncorhynchus mykiss. Next base: position 12,829,544 of record NC_143029.1, read on the forward strand.
ATTACTACAAGGGCATAGAAAAGATTAAATCCAACGTCAGCGCTGAAGTTTTAGAGGCTGGATAGATGGATCAATTCTACCTTGAAGGAGTGAGCACCACCCCCTTTCAAATGCCATGAAATAAAAAAAAATGGGGGGGGGGTGGATTTCCGAGTTTTGGCACCATTGCTCCTTGGCATCCCGAGTAACAAATGATGTTGTTTTGCAGAGTCATCTTTCAAAGGTCAACTCTGTCTCAAGGGCTCATCTGCCCTCTGTCCATGTTGGTATTGCTGTCCTGGGCTGTGTTCCTAAGACAAAAAAAAAACTTTTGAAACTGAGTGAAACAGGGGGAGGTACTACACAGATTTTCATTGTAAATTGCAAAACCTAATGCTATGGTGCACCCCACTGAACACGAACCGGGTGTTGCCTGACTGTTGTGAAACAGCAGAACTCTCCAAACATTTGTTAATGTGGTACCGTGTTAATATCAATATCAATTACAAGTCTGGAGCTTTTGGCTTTTTGCTGTCAAGGAAACATTTAAAGTTCAAAAAGACTCCTGTATTCCGGCAGGCCAAAGGCATTTCAGAAGCAATTATTCAATGATAGATTCCCTAATGCATTCAATGCAGTTTTCTTGTCCACATAAATGTCTTGATAGCCCTCAGAAGACCTTGCCAAAAATGTATTTATACACATTATTTACCTGCTTTAATTGAACATCATTATTGTTCCAACCAATCTGGAGGTGTCTGAAATGTAACCGTCACCTTGTTGGCCTCCAGCATTGCGCCAAATTATATTAACCACCTAATTAGCTAAGGCCTACATTCAATGAGATCAAGCGTTAACCAGCGATAGCCGACACACGCATAGCTGATGTTTTGCCGTTGTCGGAAGTGTAACTGCTTTGGAGCTGTCAAATTGGTGAACAGCTGCTCTTGATCATTTTCAGGAAGCCACACCCGTTCAACAAAACAATGAGGATTTCTATCAGCCAAATGGAGGTGTAGATTACATCACACATTCCAGTGTTCAAACTTGTAAACAAGGCTGCATGGGATGTCCACTTTAGGTACAATGCCAGGAGCCACTTGTGGATTTGACAGCTCTAACACAGTTCCACCTCTGACATTGCCAAAACAACCGCTATGCAGATGCTGGATAAAGCGGGTCTGATTGAGTAGAGTGACCCCTAAGTGTTTACTCAGGCAGGTCAGGTGTTCAACCCAAAGGCTAGTACGTACAGCAGTTTCTGCATCCTTATTTGAGACACTAAATCATGTATTGTATATGCATTTATCTTACAGACACTCCATTGGTTGATCTATGATGCTATCAAATGGGGCTATACAGCATCATTGTAAAATAATGAACAGTGGAGTTGCTCTGTCTGACACCGTCAGTCTATCAAGACCGACTGTGTTACTTTAATATATGCTATGGCACAACATCTTTTATCCAAAGCGACTAATAGGCCTAGTGCATATTTTTTTAAACTATTTTCTACATTGTAGAAAAAATAACACATGAAATCATGTAGTAAACAAAGTGTTAAACAAATCAAAATATATTTTACATTCTTCAATGTAGCCACCCTTTGCCTTGATGACAGCTTTACACACTCTTGGCATTCTCTCAACCAGCTTCACCTGGAATGCTTTTCCAACAGTCTTGAAGGAGTTCCCACATATGCTGAGTACTTGTTGACTGCTTTTCCTTCACTCTGCAGTCCAACTCATCCCAAACAATCTCAATTGGGTTGAGGTTGGGTGATTGTGGAGGCCAGGTCATCTGATGCAGCACTCCATCACTCTCCTTCTTGGTCAAATAGCCCATACACAGCCTGGAGTTGTGTTGGGTCATTGTCCTGTTGAAAAACAAATTATAGTCCCACTAAGCGCAAACCAGATGGTTTGAATTCTAAATAAATCGCTGACAGTGTCACCAGCAAAGCACCCCCACACCATCACACCTCCTCCTCCATGCTTCATGTGGGAATGACAAATGCGGAGATCATCCATTCATCTAATCTGCATTTCACAAAGACATGGCGGTTGGAACCAAAAATCTCAAATTTGGACTCATCAGACCAGAGGACAGATTTCCACCGGTCTAATGTCCTTTGCTTGTGTTTCTTGGCCCAACAAGTCTCTTCTTCTTATTGGTGTCCTTTAGTAGTGTTTTTTTTTTTTGCAGCAATTCGACCATGAATGCCTGATTCATGCAGTCTCCTCTGAATAGTTGATGTTGAGATGTGTCTGTTATTTGAACTCTGTGAAGCATTTATTTGGGCTGCAATTTCTGAGGCTGGTAACTCTAATGAACTTATCCTCTGCAGCAGAGGTAACTCTGTGTCTTCCTTTTCTGTGGCGGTCCTCATGAGAGACAGTTTCATCATAGCACTTGATGGTTTTTGCAACTGCACTTGAAGGAACTTTCAAAGTTCTTGAAATGTTCCAGATTGACTGACCTTCATGTCTTAAAGTAATGATGTATTGTCGTTTCGCTTTGCTTATTTGAGTTGTTCTTGCCATAATATGGACTTGGTCTTTTACCAAATAGGGCTGTCTTCTGTATACCATCGCCACCTTGTCACAACACAACTGATTGGCTCAAACTCATTAAGAAGGAAAGAAATTCCACAAATACAATTTTAACAAGCTACACCTGTTAATTGAAATGCATTCCAGGTGACTACCTCATGAAGCTGGTTGAGAGAATGCCAACAGTGTGCAAACCAGTCACCAAGGCAAAGGGTGGCTACTTTGAAGAATCTCATATAAAATATATTTTGATTTGTTTAACACTTTTTTAGTTTCTACATTATTCTACAATGTAGAAAGTAGTAAAGAATAAGAAAAAAAGAAGAAAAACTCTTGAATGAGTAGGTGTCCAAACTTTTGACTTGTGCTGTATATATATATATATATATACAGTACGTACAACACTACCGTTCAAAAGTTTGGGGTCACCTTGAAATGTCCTTTTTTTTATATATATATATATATACAGTACGTACAACACTACCGTTCAAAAGTTTGGGGTCACCTTGAAATGTCCTTTTTTTTAAAGAAAAGCTATTTTTTGTCTATTAAAATAACATCAAATTGATCAGAAATACAGTGTTGACATTGTTAATTTTGTAAATGACTGTTGTAGCTGGAAACAGATTTTTATGGAATATCTACATAGGCATACAGAGGCCCATTATCAGTAACCATCACGTTCCAATAGCACGTTGTGCTAGCTAATCCAAGTTTATCATTTTAAAAGGCTAATTGATCATTAGAATACCTTTTTGCAATTATGTTAGCACAGCTGAAAACTGTTGTCCTGATTAAAGAAGCAATAAAACTGGCGTTCTTTTGACTAGTTGAGTATCTGGAGCATCAGCATTTGTGGGTTCGATTACAGGCTCAAATGGCCAGAAACAAAGACATTTCTTCTGAAACTCGTCAGTCTATTCTTGTTCTGAGAAATGAAGGCTATTCCATGCGAGAAATTGCCTGGGAGGAGGTAAAACATTGACCTGGGAGGAGGTAATGGCAGGGGACAAGACCCTGCCATGGAAGCTGGCGGAGGCAGCGAAAGAGGAAAGGCGACAATACGAGGGGACACGGCTAGCACGGAAGCCCGAGAGACAGGTTCAAAATATTTTTGGGGGGGTGGCACACGGGGAGATTGGCGGAGTCAGTGTTTAGACCTGAGCCAACTCCCCGTGCTTACCGTGGGGAGCGTGTGACTGGTCAGGCACTGTGTTATGCAGTGATGCGCACTGTGTCTCCAGTGCGCATTCATAGCCCGTTGCGCTCTATTCCAGCTCCCCGCATTTGCCACGCTATAGTGGGCATCCAGCCAGGACGGGTTGTGCCGGCTCAGCGCTCCCGGTCTCCAGTACACCTCTTCGGACCAGGATATCCTGCCCCGGCTCTACGTACTGTATCGCCAGTACGCCTTCACAGCCCAGTGCGTTCTGTGCCTATGCCCCATACTTATCGAGCTAAAGTGAGCATCCAGCCAGGACGCATTGTGCCAGCTCTACGCTCCAGACCTCCAGTGCGCCTCCACAGTCCAGTACGTCCTGTGTCTCCTCTCCCCACTCGCCCTGAGGTGCGTGTCATCAGCCCGGTGCCACCTATACCAGTCCCACGCATCCGGTCTCCAGTGCGCCTCCACAGTCCAGTAAGTCCTGTGCCTACTCTCCGCACTCGCCCTGAGGTGCATGTCATCAGCCCGGTGCCACTTGTACCGGTTCCACGCATCAGACCTCCAGTGCGCCTCCACAGTCCAGAGCTTCCGGCGACAGTCCCCAGTCCGGAACCTCCGACTGTCCACAGTCCGGAACCTCCAGCGACGGTCCACAGTCCGGAACCTCCAGCGACGGTCCACAGTCCAGAACCTCCAGCGACGGTCCACAGTCCGGAACCTCCAGCGACGGTCCACAGTCCGGAACCTCCAGCGACGGTCCACAGTCCGGAACCTCCAGCGACGGTGTAAGTAGGAAAACCTGCAAACTCGGCAGTGTATCAAATACTTGTTCTCCCCACTGTATATATTTACACTCAGTGTGTCGTTCTTGATCCCCGTTGAAAAGTTTGTTTCTTTTGTAGAATTATCCGTCTCTCTCTCTGCCGTGGTCAGAATGGATACTTCAGAGTTACATTCAGCGATGTTGTTGTAGAATGGATGTTTCGGCGGTTGTCGGTCTTCGTGTTCAATGATACCGAATTCCTAGAAGGCAAACTGGTCTGGTCTCAAACCTTGGCCCCCTCGTGGTGGGGTAAGCTGGTCTCAACCTTAGTCCTCTTGTAATTGAAAGAAACATGGTCTGGTGATAGAAAACCCAGGTAGGGGTTTTATTCGGAACATCGAAAAGGGCTGTCTCATGACGCCCGGTCCTGTCTGTGCCCCTGGGGGCATCCCAAGGACTTAGTGAAACTTTTTAGGGAATTGGAGTTTCCTTCATTAAACAGTCCAAAATCACATTACACAATTTCACAAACAGTTCCATCCTCACTCATTCATTTTATACAACAATTAGATGTAAGCCTCATTACTGAGGCTATTGTATAAACAGCGTTATGGTAATGTATTGTCTCTCATGAGTTTCACAAACTTGTACCAAATGGACCAGTTCGTAGCTGGATTCTTCACCGATCTTTTATACCTTCTCCAGAACATAAATGTTGCTCGAAACTCAAATTCTGTGAGGTGGAAGAAATTCCTTTGTTCTCTCTATGAAATACTCACTCTCTCTCTATACTGTGGCCATGAGGAGATAATCTCCTCCAGGAATTTATGACCTGAGGTCGCAGCAGCCTGAGTGTAGGAGACAGAGTGAGGGGGATGGTGCTCGCTGTACCCAAAGAGGGCAACGTCATGACACCGGCTAGTGACAGTGACTAAGTTCAGGGCAAGGTACTGGGTGGTAGCCGGCTAGTGACAGTGACTAAGTTCAGGGCAGGGTACTGGGTGGTCGGCGGCTAGTGACAGTGACTAATTTCAAGGCAGGGTACAGGGTGGAGACCTGAAACATAAAGGCTTCTTTGAAGAACGACATTATTACCACTGTTTTAAAACAAATAGAACCAGAGAGGAAAAAGAGTGGCTTACACTGCCAGAAAGATTATATCGATATACTGTGTGACTGTGATCATTGTGGGCAAATAAAAGCAGCTGGATTTATTCTAGTTCCAGGCGCCAGACTCAAGTCCAGTCTAATGGACAATAAAACGAAACTAAAATAGTTTTTATGTGATATCATCTATATTTGGAAACATAAAGTGGGCAGGCCAGGCAGGAGATGTTGGATGTGAGGCAAATGTGTGTAACTGTGTTTGTGTCTGACTGGAAAATGCTGCTCTAAAACAACTGAAATAAAGATAGATACCCTCACAGTGATGACTGCTCTTGCAAAACTGCTTCCACAAAACCATTGTTGGGTGGCAGTTGGCCTAGCGGTCAGAGCGTTGGGCCAGTAACTGAAAGGACATTGGTTCGAATACCCGAGCCAACAAGGTGAAAAATGTATCCTTAGGTGCTGTACTACTATGGCTGACCCTGTAGAACTGCACCTATCTGTAAAACAACACATTTCACTGCACCAATCCGGTGTATGTGACAATGAAACCTATATTGAATTCCTTTACTTTTTGTACCCTGCAACCGCAAGTCACTGGATGTGCATACCAATGGCTGTATATATGAACCGACAGCGGCATTAATCACATGACACCATTCATTCCTATGTGAAGACTCAAAAGTGCATTGAAGCCAAAATAAGTCGGTTAAGATGGCGTCTTATGGAGACATAACATGAGCAGTGTGAGCTACTCCAGGAACTGACGTTGCAGGCTATCTCAGTGCTGCCCCCTCTCATTGAGTAAATGTGTTACATTTTTATTTTTTATTGCATATTTTGTTTCCTTTTTTCACATTTTTTAAATTAATTTTTAAAATCCCACACCAGATACAAGCATACACATACGAACATCAACTTACAGACACACACAAACAGTGACTACATCTCATCTGGCCAGATCCGCATGCTCACACCTCCATCCCTAGTGGCTCCATTATTGTTTGCCACATGGCCTTAATTGTACCAATTTGTTGTAAAGGCTCTATTCAATCCGCATCACGGGAATTCAGCTTACAGCGTGATTGAAATGTAAAGGCAATGTTCCCGCTTGGATTTCACGGTAAATGCTGCATATGTCATGTCAGGGCAATCGCGGAATCTGTAAAGCTTCAGCTCAAGTTGAAGGCCGACCGGGATAAGGCAAGCTGCCATTAGCAATTAAATTATCCTTCTTTTGTGTGTGATTTAAAAATAAACATTTCAAGGATATACATCTGGTGTATTAGAAGCAAATGATTGGTACCATGATTGTGTATATATATATATACACACAATCATGGTACCAATAATTTGCTGTATATACATATATTTTTTTAAACAAAGATTGACTACAAATATTGACATTTTTCCATTCACTACAATGGAGGATCCTGTTTTCTGCAAACAATACTTTCAGTTCTGCAGTCGGCCTTGAACTTCAGTGGCTTCAATGAGACGGGCAGTCGTTCTCCCCTGGTAAGTACAAAACTACACATCCTCTCACAAAAATATGTCCTTACTGTGTTGAAATATGCTTTTTTGAACGACCCAGGTAAAATGAGACTGGTCAGTCCAGTCTGCCCTAGGATCAGGTTGTCCTGTCTGTCAAAGACCCCTATCATGTGTTTGCAATCAGACCCCTTGAGCGAAAATGGAGTCCAGACAAGTCCCAGTTGCAGTAAACATATGGACTGACGCACTGACACCAGAGGTCAGAGTATTTGCTGACACCAGTGAGCTAATGGTGCCGGGGAGATACACGATGTGTAGGCTTTTGTTTTGTTCAGAGAGTTGTAACAGACTTTAAGCTCACGCGAGATTTCATTCTGGTTCAGGAGTATAGCAGTGAGTAAAAGTCTATTTGTAATTCAACAAAAGACAGTGATCCTTCAAGAGGAAGAGGATTGGTGCACATGGTTGATTCCATTTTGTCAGCAGTCAACATCCCTGGAACTGGATAAATACGGGGTGTGGAGGCTTTTGTTAAATAAATTGAGTTAATAGACTCATATACTGTATGCTATAGGTGGTGCAAGGGATGCTCGTGTAACAGCAAACATTTTCATGTTTTGTCACTAATCTCTTGATTTAATCACCCTTGGGCTGACAAGGCCTCTTTCACCCCTCTGTGGCTTATCGAACGGGAACATTATAAAACATACATCAGCGTTTCTGCTTTGACGCGGTGTACTCACTTCTCAGAATGATTTACGGAGGGCAGATAAACGCCTCCTGTCTAGTATGATGTTGTTCCACTCTGTCTCTGATGAAATCAGCTTCAGAGCAGATTTAATTTCGCTACTGATGGAGAAAATGATGTGATTGCTGGAGACAAATCATGCTCTTAGTCGGGTCAGCAACTTCCGAAACTCAATAAGAGCGTCGTTTTTGTGCTGAGGAACTGAAGAAGTGCAAGACAGTTCCAGTCATCGTACAGAAATGTCTCTTTTCATTATCACGTTGACCTTGACATTTCTTTTAAAGATTTACAGTCCATTGAGCAAGCTGGGGTTGTTGATCCTGTCTGGGACACCCACCCCAGAACATGGCAATATCAAAAGGTGACCCCAGCTATTTTTTACGGTCCTTCAAAAATATGATGCACTGTTATTGTTTGAAGGGCAACTCATTACGGCGCATCACCACCATTCAATGACTTTCAATACATTTAATGAGACCACAGATATAGAAACCTTTCTTTCAGAAAGAGGAGGCTCATGAAGGGAGGAAGAGGATGGTCCCCCTCATTAATTTAAAGAAAACCTCATTTGAAACATTTAGAAAAATAAAATGGCACATTTGTTACACACAAGTCATCAAAACTTCTGGCTAACTACTAGACACCATTGTTAACCCCCTCCCCCAGGTCTGGATAGCTACTATATATATCATTATTAACCCTGCCAGGTCTGGCTAGCTACTATAGATATCATTATTAACCCTGCCAGGTTTGGCTGGCTACTATAGATATCAATATTAACCCTGCCAGGTCTGGCTAGCTACTATAGATATCATTATTAACCCTGCCAGCTCTGGCTAGCTACTATAGATATCATTATTAATCCTGCCAGGTTTGGCTAGCTACTATAGATATCATTATTAATCCTGCCAGGTCTGGCTAGCTACTATAGACATTATTATTAACCCTGCCAGGTTTGGCTAGCTACTATAGATATCATTATTAACCCTGCCAGGTTTGGCTAGCTACTATAGATATCATTATTAACCCTGCCAGGTCTGGCTAGCTACTATAGATATCATTATTAACCCTGCCAGGTCTGGCTGGCTACTATAGACATCATTATTAACCCCCTCACCCAGGTCTGGCTAGCTACTATAGATATCATTATTAACCCTGCCAGGTCTGGCTAGCTACTATAGACATCATTATTAACCCTGCCAGGTCTGGCTAGCTTTTATAGACAACATCATTATTAAGCACTGATCCATACCCATACTGTTGAATGTAGACCTATAGAAAGCCTGTTGGAAAAACATTGGTGATAGTAATAAACACCCAAGTGTTATGTCTGAAATTGTAACCTATTTCCTATATAGAGCTCTATGAGCCCTGGTTGCACTATATAGGGAATAGGGTGTCATTTTGGACACAAATCCAGTTCTATTTGGTGTGTTCTGTTCTAATCCACAGCATTCCTAAAGGATCGTTGGCTGGCTTCCAGAATCGATCAGGAGCCCATAATGTCGAAGAATCCATGAATTCTCTGAATCTGGACACCCGTCCCCTGGCTGATATATACCCACAATCCATCATGGTCCTGGATTGGAGGCAGAAGTACTACCCATTACCGCTTAATCACGCCAGCGCAAGGACAGCGGAGCCAAAACGAAGAGATTCGACTGTGTGTGTGTGACAGGCGAACAAACCCCGACGGTGAATCACACAGATAAATCAACACATCCACAGGTTGTACCTATACATCACATTCCCTGCTGAGGAGAGAAAGGTGGAGGGCCGATTCAGACTCAAACAGATGGGTTGATGGATCGCGGTAAGTAGATGGGAAGTTTACCTCCAAAGTTGTCTGCTCAGGGGTTGGAGAAGACACTACCCTCTGCGGGTGACATGAACCGGATGCATTCAGTTTTCAGTGGAAATATAAAGTTGAAAAATGTTTACATGTTTCTTTAACTCCTCCTCCACATTTACCCGGATTGGTTCAACAGTGCAGAAGAGAACCTCCCCGACAGTTTTTTTTATCTTATCAGGACCAGAAAGAGAGAAACGCCATTCAGAATAGGCTAGGCTAGATTAGGAAGACACAGATGCGATGCAGATTGAAACGTAGACCTGCATATGCTGACGGTTTTATATGTTGTTTATTAAGTGTGTGGGTCGTAATATTTCAACACACAAAGCATCTTTGGAAGATTTAGAAAGGCAGTAAGGACAAACTTTTATCTGAAATTAAATGTATTTTTTTTCTCATTTTCTTCCAATTCTGACTTCACCCTAGGAGTACATACTGTTTTGAAGTTGTCCTAAGGACATTTTTTTTGTGCAATTCGTTTTTATGGATCGTCTGTTGGTTGAGCTATGCAGTTGTTTTTTCAGTGTGTGGATCCTATTTCAACACACAAAGCATTTTTGAAAGAGTTATAATGGCTGTGAGGATGAACTTTAATCTGAAACGTAAATGTAAAAAAAAAAATGTCATCTTCCAATTATGCCCTCACTTAAAAAAGACAGTTTCTAAATTGTCTTGAGGAAGTGCTTTGTGCAAAACTCCACATAACTGTGACCAAGCCCTTGCTAATAAAATCACGAGGGCGTTGACGGATGCCAATGTGCCTTGCTCGCCTTTGTTTTGCCGATGCTCTTATCCCCTCATTTCCTCACGTTTCAAGATGAGCATTAACTTAAGGAAGCAACATCCCGATGTAATCGATAGAACGTCTTTGTTAAAACCGTGACTCAGCAAAGGAAGGGCTAACAAGAGTCCTGGGCTACATCCCAAATGGCAGCCTGTTCTCTGCATCAGGGATCATCAACTAGATTCAGCCGGGGGCAGTTTTTTTCTTGAGTGGATGGTCAGGTGGCCCAGAACATAATTACAAATCATTTGTAGACATTAACGAATGTCAAACTTTGCTTACATTTGTACGATCGCATACACTCAGTGGCCAGTTTATTAGGTACACCACCGTATTCGTGAAAATAATTAGCTCCTACAGACCGTGAGTCACATGGTCTTGGCTTGCTATATAAAGCAGGCAGACAGGCATCGAGGCATTCAGTTACTGTTTTATTTAATGTTAGAATGGGCCAAATGAGTGACATAAGTGATTGAGCGTGATTATGAACCTTATGTTTGTCGGTGCCAGGCAAGCCGGTTCCAGTATCTCAGAAACGGTTCTCAGAAACCTCCTGGGCTATTCACACACGACAGTGTCTGGGGGTTTACAGAGAATGGTGCGACAAAAAAAAAATCCTGTCAGCGGCAGTCCTGTAGGCATGAAACAGCTTGTTGATGAGAGGTTGAAGGAGAATTGCAAGAATCATGCAAGCTAACAGGCAGGCCACAAACAGTCAAATGACGGCACAACCACCAACACTGGACAATCGAGGAGTGGAAAAACATTGCCTGGTCCGACGAATCCCGGTTCCTGTTGGGGAATTCTACCCTACATAGTGCACTACATTTGACCAGATCCCTGCTCAAAAGTAGAGCACTAAATGGGGAAAAGGTGCCATTTGGGACGTATTCTTGCTCTCTCATCACCCGATTGGCAGGAATCGGAGTAAATCAGGGTCTGAAACAGGTCGTACTTTTAGTAAGTGCATTTGGCGACGGCCACCGGATATTTTTCATCATCATCATCTCAGTCATAAATAATGTAAAATCTGAGCAAGGTGGATCAGGCGCTGTTCTTTATTCTGCCGAATTGACATTACCCAAATTAAAAGGACTGACCCTTAGTAGAGAGAGAGAGAGAGAGAGGGAGAGAGCGAGAGAGAGGTAGAGAGAGAGAGAGGTAGAGAGAGGAGAGAGAGAGAGAGAGATAAGAGGCCCAGTATTGCTGCTTTTCTATTATCCTAAATTGTTCATCAATTTGGATAGGATGTTATCCGACCGTTCAGCAAATGGACCTAGTGCATAATGGACCTAGTGCCCTCTCTGCCTCTGTACACCTCACCACAGTTTGCACTTCTTTGATTAAAGAGTTCAATGAGTCACTGTGCCTTGTCAGCGATACCCCCATCAAACAACCTCTAAACAACCTGTCTCTGCACCCTCAGCATCGCTTAGAAGACAGCCGCAGGGCACGTTTTTTGTGTGCAAGTTAATTGTGTGTCTGTAACTGTGTGTGTGTGTGTGTATACGTGTACGCGCGCCCCCAGGCGTGTACGACAAGGTAATATAGCTCTTCCCCGAAGCCCTGAATCAGAGTGGGGGGACCCTCTACATATTACTTTACACTTCATAGCCTCTGAGTCAAGGCCCACTCAGTCACCCTAAGCACTCCGTTGAGGAAGGTAGCATTGTAGCATCTCCCTCAGGCATCAGGCAGACGGGCCCGGCCCATTCCCCCATCGCATTTCTGATACCTCCTCCAGGAACAAGGGAGGAGAGTGAGAGGAGATGAATGGACGAGAGCGTCCTCCTTCCATCAGAGGGGCTATTTGCATACACGAGTGAGAGTTATCCTGCTGACGTCGACGGAAACACTGACTGATGGATTTCATTTTGTTAAGTGAGTTAGTGTATACGGGCAGAGTAGCCTGTCAGGGCTTGATCTACGGTGCACAGCAGCACTTCTGTAAACACTACAGACCTGAGTCAGAACCTATAGCTATAGGATAGGTTCCATTTTAAACATATATTCAGGCATTGTGAGATTTGCTGTGTGCGACTGTAATATAGGTGACCTGGAACGTCTCCTACAGCGACTAAGGAAGCGAGGCGAATGTGGTTTACAAGCAGGCAATCTGAGAGAGCCCAGCAAACAAAAAGTTGGTTCTTTGAAAGTTCCCAGAACATTCGTTAGGTTGGGGTAAATGTTCTCGTAACACAAAAACTGTCCAGTTGTGCTGATGATTATACAATGTTTGTATAAACGTTCGCTTGATGCTGTAAGAACGTTCCGAGAACACATTTAGTCTGTTCTTTAAAATGTTCCCAGAATGTTTCAATAGGTTGTGGGAACAGTCTTGTGGGAACATTGTGGGGACATCACAAAAGATATGTTCACAAAACTCAAAAACTGTCCAGCTGTGCTGATGATTATACAATGTTTATTTTCACCTGTTGTTACAAGAATGTTCCCAGAACAAATTGTTCTATGTTCTTTAAAAGTTCATAACACATTTCTTTAGGTTGTTGTAATATTGTGTGGACAGATGTTCCCAAAACACAGAAACTTTCCAGTTGTGCTGATTGATTACAATGTTTCTATTAGGTTGAAAAAACATTTGCCTGGTGTTGCAAGAACGTTCCCAGAACAAATGTTTTACGTTCTTTAGAAATTCCTAAAACATTTATCTAGGTTGTGGGAACATTGTGAGGATATGACAAGAGATAGGATCTCAACACATAAATCTGTCCAGTTGTGATGACATTCTTCATATCAGAGTGCACAAAACATTCCCTCAATGTTGTTAGAATGTTTTTCCTATGATCCCAGAATGTTTTAAATACATTTTAAACAGTCCATGGAGGTTTGTGTGTCTTACTGTGATCTCACTTTTGAGGAAGTTAGTTGTGCAACAATCCATGTAGAAAAGCATATGGCAATTATTTGGAATCACGTGACAAAATATTAGACATTCATCGTACACACATAGTTGTTGTTTTACCATATTGTGTTGATAGTCACAAGCACTGCTGAAACCTGGGAGCATTGGAGTGTTATCTCCCTGGAATGAATCCACTGCACCACTGGGATGGGACGAACACAAATATAAAGCTGTTTACACCTTTACTCTGACTTCCAGGTCATCCATCGTCTTTGCAGAGAGAGGATAAGTATCCTCTATCATTTCTTACTGTAAAGTTGGGATGTATTTTTTCCTACAAACTTGACTTCAGAAATCATGTAAATGTATTGCCTGGCAGACTGCGGTGAGATAGATGTACATAGATGTGAATATGTACTAAGACATATAGCCATAGTTTGGATAATAGTTGAGCTTGAAGTTGGAAGATTGCAGGTTCAAATCTACTCGATTACAATTCTTTAAAATAGTGATGTTTGGACAATACCCTAATAAAATATTCTGTAGGAAAAAAAAAAATAGTTTGGCAACTTCATATAACAATGTTACATTACACATCAATATTAGCAGAACGTTGCAGCAATGTTTTCAGATCTAATTCCATTATCGTTGAAGTATGTTTTTGGAACAATTCTGGATCATCTTGTCATAACCTCACAGAATAACTTTGTGAGTCTCACAGGAATGTGTCTTGTTTGTTGTTACAGGTGTCAGTAGTACTATCGCCATCAACATTAACTTAAGGAATGGTTTTGTTTTAGAACAACTTCTATTGCTGAAGTATGTTCAGGGAATGCTATTACAACCATGTCAATGTCACACCAGCTTGTTGGTGTCTTTAATAACATCTACATAATGTTCCTGTAATGTTTTTTTCAGAACCATTTCTATTACAGTAGTCTGTTCTATAAACATTACATTACCTGGAAACCTAATCAGAACATTTGGGGAATGTTCTGTGGTGGTTGTTACAAATGTTGTGCACAACACTTCAGTGAACGTTAGGAGAACATTCTGAGGACATTTCCTTTAAAATAAACAAACAACTAAATGTTAGAAGAAAAAAAAAAACGAACTAGAACATAATGGAAATGTTAGATAATGTTCTGGGAATGTTCCCGGTTTGCTGGGAAGGGATTCATAGGTGGTGGGGTCATTGAGGCAGATTGGGTCCTTGGTCCCCGAAGGCCAATGACTACAGGTTTATGACTCCATTGCCGAAATGATTCCCTCAAATCATATTGAGTCCACACTGAGGACTGCTGTATTGATGAATTGCAGGTCGCGTACACATCTGTAACCTTAAATATTTGATGAGATTCATGGCGTCAAATCTACTAAACTACCCTTTTTCAGGACCCTGTCTTTCAAAGATCCTTCCTAAAAATCCAAATAACTTCACAGATCTTCATTGTAAAAGGGTTTAAACACATGCTTGTTCAATGAACCATAAACAATTAATGAACATGCACCTATGGAACGGTCGTTAAGACACTAACAGCTTTCAGACGGTAGACAATTAAGATCACAGTTATGAAAACTTAGAACACTAAAGAGGCCTGTCTACAGACTCTGAAAAACACCAAAAGAAAGATGCCCAGGGTCCCTGCTCATCTGCGTGAATGTGCCTTAGGCATGCTGCAAGGAAGCATGAGGACTGCAGCTGTGCAATAAATTGCCATGTCTGTACTTTGAGACACCTAAGACAGCGCTACAGGGAAACAGGACGGACAGCTGATCGTCCTTGCAGTGGCAGACCACGTGTAACAACACCTGCACAGGATCGGTACATCCGAACATCACACATGCAGGACAGGTACAGGATGGCAACAACAACAACGAGTTACACCAGGAATGTACAATCCCGCCATCAGTGCTCAGACTGTCCACAATAGGCTGAGAAAGGCTGGACTGAGGGCTTGTGGGCCTGTTGTAAGGCAGGTCCTCACCAGACATCACCCGCAACAACGTTGCCTATGGGCACAAACCCACCGTTGCTGGATCAGACAGGACTGGCAAAAAGTGCTCTTCACTGACGAGTCACGGTTTTGTCTCACCAGGAGTGATGGTCAGATTCGGGTTTATCGTCGAAGGAATGAGCATTACACCGAGGCCTGTACTCTGGAGCGGGATCGATTTGGAGGTGGAGGGTCCGTCATAGTCTGGGGTGGTGTGTCACAGCATCATCGGACTGAGCTTTTTGTCATTGCAGGCAATCTCAACGCTGTGCGTTACAGGGAAGACATCCTCCTCCCTCATGTGGTATCATTCCTGCAGGCTCATCCTGACATGACCCTCCAGCATGATTATGCCACCAGCCACATTGCTCGTTCTGTGCGTGATTTCTTGCAAGACAGAAATGTCAGTGTTCTGCCATGGCCAGCGAAGAGCCCGGATCTCAATCCCATTGAGCACATCTGGGACCTGTTGGATCGGAGGGTGAGGGCTAGTGCCATTCCTGCCAGAACTGTCAGGGAACTTGCAGGTGCCTTCGTGGAAGAGTGGAGTAACATCTCACAGCAAGAACTGGCAAATCTGGTGCAGTCCACGAGGAGATGCACTGCAGTACTTAATGCAGCTGGTGGACACACCAGATACTGACTGTTACTTTTGATTTTGACCCCCCCCCCCCCCCTTTGTTCAGTGACACATTATTCCATTTCTGTTAGTCACATCTGTTCAGTTTATGTCTCGGTTGTTGAATCTTGTTATGTTCATACAAATATTTACACATGTTAACTTTGCTGAAAATAAACGCAGTTGACAGCGAGAGGACATTTCTTTTTTTGCTGAGTTTATAAAAGTTCTGTTCTCACATCCACACGTGTGTTCGTCCTTTGACATTTTCCCCCCATGTAAGCCTATGACATTGACATGCTTTCTTGAATCATTTTCTGAAAAGTATCCTGGCATTTTGCTTATAGTAAAAACCCCATAGAGATGAACTTTGAAGGCGTAAATGCCCTAAGCATACGTATTAATGATGACTGCATATTTCCCCTTGATGTAGATTTCAACCTAGACTTTGCTGCTGATCCAGAGATATATATATTGGCCAATAAGTCTTCTAAAACATTACAGCGACATTGATCCTCTTCCTGCCCTTATCTTCTCTCTTTAAAGTTCTCACAATAAAATCATCCATCTGGTTCCCCGTCCCTAACATAAACAATCATCATAGTGCACTACTTTAGACCAAACCATAGTGCGCTATTAAGAGAATAGGGTGCCATTTGGATCATAGCCTGGGTATGACTCTGCTCCTAATGGTTATGATTAGCAGTGGGAGGACTCGATGAGGACACTTGATCCCCACTTAGCCCCTGCTGCCTCAGCACGGCCCACAGGGGAGGACCGACGCTGGCTCCCTAAGTGATGAGAAGGGTGGGAGATGTGGAGAAGGCCTCAGCACGACCCACAAGGAAATAGGACCGATGCTAGCTTCTTAAGCGACGAGAGGGGAAGGAGACGTGGAGAAGCCCCATTGGGTAAGGTCATTGAGACTGAAGGCTATAGGACAAGAGAAACAACATTAGGTCCACATCCTAACACTAAACATAGTGCACTAGATAGGGCAGTGGTTCAGAGAGATAAGGGGAGATGAACAAACAATTTTTTTTTTATTCAGTCGGGTCATTACTACGCTGATAAATGACAACTTACATCCGGATATTTGCCACCTAGGAAATTTGTGTGACCGGACCTTCTCAAATAGTAAATAACAGGAGTGAAAACGTTTGGGAAGCACTGATACAGGGAATAGAGTGTCAGACACAGGGGAGGACCATATGCCTGAGGTACTCCCAATCAGTAGGGATCATAATGGATCAATTGTGTTGACAGAAACAAGAAGGGGACGAGTCTTACCCTTGAGCCACAAAACTACTAATTTCTCATCTTAAAAATCTGTCCCCTTGACAGACTGTAAACACTAAAGGAAAAGAGAAGCAGGAGGGTACATTAGGTAGTTCAACCCCACACTAAAGACACCCAGACTGGAGGAAAAGAAAAGCTCTATAGCCCTCTCTTCAGGGCTGATGGAGCAGTCTCGGCTGTGTCCTAGGTGCTTCTCTCTCGCTCTCCCGTTTTCAGAAAAGTGAAGATGTAAACGAGTGCTGGGAGGGAGAGGGGTGGCTGTCAGGAGAGAGAACGGTGGCTGTCAGGGCCCCCCCTGCATGATGAGTGTAGGATGAAGGCAAGGCAGGCCATTTTATTTTCTCCTCCAGGCCTTGCATTTAATCTCCTAAGTGCTGCTGCTGCCCAGGCGTCTCTGTGTGTCTCTCTGTGTGTGCGCGCACCAGGCTGCCCTGGCTCTTACCCAGTGTTCTTTTTAACGGCTAGTTATTTCACCTTGGCAGAGTCGCAAAACACTTGCCACGCCCCCAAGGCTCAGACGAGTTTGCCCTCTGTCCTTCCCGCTGTGTAGACGGATTGGAACCTGGGTTGTATTCATTAGTGCATACCGCAGCAAAAAAAAAAATTAAATGGGAAATGCTTTGCAATAAAAATATATATATATTGTTTCTTATTGGACAAGTTGTGGTTCTCTCCCACCCATTTTGGTCAGTTTTCCTGCGCTTGGTGAATATGACCATGTAGGGGCGGCAGGTAGCCTAGTGGTTAGAGAGTTGGGCCAGTAACAGTAAGGTTGCTGGATCTAATCCCAAGCCTGACAAGGTAAAAATCTGTCGTTCTGCCCCTGAACAAGGCCCACTGTTCCCCGGTAGACTGTCATTGAATTTGTTCTTAACTGACTTGCCTAGTTAAATAAATAAAAACCTGGCATGTTGGATAGTTATGAGGTTCTCTCTTCTACAGTCCTTGACAAAATGTGTATATATGGACTTTTTTTTTTTGCTTCCAAGTTTGCTTCCAAGTTAATGCACTCATACTTCGGTGCTGGTTATGGCTGAAATAACAGGCCAAAGAACATTCCTGTAAATGAATAAAAAAATGTAACCTTGTTGTATACTTGTTTTCTGTTATAATGTGTCAGATCAAGTCACTTTTGACATTTGCTATGATTGATTAGTTTTGTTATGTCTATAGTTTTGTGTAGTATGTTGTCCTACTAATCATATAGCATATGTATTGAAACTCAAGGGGGAATATTGTCCATTGATGATATTGAAGCACTACTTCCCTCTACTGGTGGTTGTGTTAACAGCATACTTGGATTAACTTGGAAGAAAATGGAAGTAAACAGGCTGAAATGGGGAAGTACCATAAAGTCAGATAAAGGTCTTGATGAATAAAATCCGTTTGGCACGGACATTGCATTAAGGGCTTCACCATTTTAAAGTAGTCAACTGGGTGGGATTTCCCAGAGATGAAGATGTGAAGCGAGAGGATTTAGTCAAAATCTGGTTGTGTGAGATATGTACTCTTTTGTATACAGGTACAGTATATTACTTTTTAATAAACATTTTTTTATACACAAAACACACACATTCGATGTTAAAGGTCCCTTTGTAGTTTAAAATGTGCAATTCAACCTTAGAGTTTGCTGACAATTCTTAAAAATGTCCCCACAATATTTTCCTTTTAAAAAGTTAAGAAGAATTCATACAAGGTGATATCTACATTAGCCCCAATTTTAGAACACAGATGGATATTATAAAAGTGAAGTCTCTTTGATCATGATTTAGTAACGAAAAACAGGTATCCACAGAGTATAGCTAGTTTGTTTAAACGGCCGATGTGTACAAACTATTAAGAACAACCATTAGACCTAAATAGTCCACACAAAGAATTAGCAATATAGATATTCCAATAATAGCAAAATAGATATTCCAATATAGATATTCAATTAAAGTGATATAAAAGAAGTGAGATCGGCAAAAGCAGTAGAATAGAATACAGTGCATTTACAAATCATTTCACATTTCCTTGTGAAAAATAAACACGAAAAAATGGTTTGAAATATGTGGAGTTGGAAAAGCAATCAAAAACAAAACAAGTTGTGGCACTGATGTGAGACAAAGTGGACATTGCAGGTCGCACCGGGCATTTCTGAAGTTTGCTAAATCATATACAGAGCCTTCAGAAAGTATTCACACCCCTTGACTTTTTCCACATTTTGTTGTGTTACAGCCTGAATATAAAATGGAATACATTTCGATTGTGTATCACTGGCCTATTATACACACATACAATGCCTCAATGTCAAAGTGGACTAATGTTTTTAGACATTTTCACAAATAATTCAAGCTGAAATGTCAAGCTGAAATGTGTTGAGTCAATAAGTATTCAACCCCTTTGTTATGGCAAGCCTGAATAAGTTCAGGAATAAAAAATGTGCTTAACAAGTCACATAAGTTGTATGGACTCACTCTGTGTGCAATAAGGGTTAAACATGATTTTTGAATGACAACCTCATCTCTGCACCCCACGCATACATTTATCTGTAAGGTCCCTCAGTGGAGCAGCGAATTTCAAACTCAGATTGAACAACACATTGTACACCCAGTCACTACAAAGACACAGGCGTCCTTCCTAATTCAGTTGTCGGAGAGGAAGGAAACTGATCAGGTATTTCACCATGAGGCCAATGGTGATTTTAAAACCGTTACAGAGTTTAATGGGTGTGATAGGAGAAAACTGAGGATGGATCAACAACATTGTAGTAACTCCACAATATTAACCTAAATGACACAGTGAAAATAAGCAAGTCTGTACAGAATAAAAATATTCCAAAAACATGCATCCTGTTTGCAACAAGGCACCGAAGTAAAACTGAAAGAAATGTGGCAAAGAAATGAACTTTGTAGTGAATACAAAGCGTTGTTTGGGGAAAAACCAACAAAACATCTCTAAGTACCACTTGATATTTTCAAGCATGGTGGTGGCTGCATCATGTTATGGATAAACTTGTCACTAGGGATTTTTTTTTTTTTTTTGTAGGATTACAAGAAACAGAATAGAGCTAAGCACAGGCAAAATCGTAGAGAGAAAGGCTGGACAATAACCTGTTGCTGACCAAGACGACATTGAATGTTCCTGAGTGGCCTAGTTACTGTTTTGACTTAAAATCGGCTTGAAAATCTATGGCAAGACCTGAAAATGGCTGTCTAGTAATGAGCAACAACCAACTTGACAGAGCTTGAAGAATTTTTAAAAGAATGTGCAAATATTGTACAATCCAGGTGTGTAAAGCTCTAAGAGATTTACCCAGAAAGACTCGGCTGTAATCACTGCCAACGGTAATTCTAACTTGTATTGACTCAGAACTGAAAATACTTATGTAAGTGAGATATTTCTGTATTTCATTTTCAACACATTTGAAAACATGTTTTCACTTACGGTAGTTATTATGGGGTATTGTGTGTAGACGGGTGAGAAAAATAAATGTAATCCATTTTGAATTCAGGTTGTAACACAAAATGTGGAATAAGTCAAGGGGTATGAATACTTTCTGAAGGCTCTGTAAATGTGGTTCCTTAGACTCTAAACACCTCCCTGGATGTTGTAAGATCTGATCGTCTGTGCAGCACATCTGTAATGATGACCGGGAACACCTCCATCCTCAATCTCATTGTTTCAGGTACAAAGATTATTTGTACTCGTTTGTTTTTCCGGGAGTGGGATATGTCTTTCAATCCCTCTCAAGCCCCCCCTCCCTCCTCCCCTCTCTCACTGCCAGTCCTCATCCTTTTCATCTTCTGTCTCTGAAGGCACATCCTCATCACTGACCTCATCCTGTTCTCCTGCTCCATTCCCACCCCCGTTCCCATTCTGCATAACCTCTGCTGCCTCCCTGGCCCGTGCCTCCGCCTCAACCGCCCGCTGCTCCTCCTCCTCTTTGAGTTTGAGTGCGGCTTCCTTCTTCTCCCGCTCAGCGTGGCTCTTCATGTGGGCGCTGCGGCTTTTCACCTTGTAGAACACCCTGGAGGTCAAAGGTCAGATAGATACATGGACAATTGAACCCAGAGAGCTATATAGAGAGAGACCTATGGCTCCGATCGAACCTACAGCCACACAGGTGACGTTCCAGGTCACCTATTTTTTGCAGTTGTGCATCTCAGAAGATTGCTAAAGTATATCAATGTGGTTACTGAGACGTAAACTCTTCTCCAGGTGTTGTAAGGTCTAATTACCTGTGCAGCGCGACTGCAACTAAGACAACCTGAAACGCTACCAATGGCTATTGTCTCCATTGTTGCCACACTGGTCTGAGATATGTCCAGCGAACACTGATCTCTAAGAGAGATGCCTGGTTTATAATACTCTTGGTCAATCCCTGTCTTTCACCGTTTTCTTTCACTCAATTAAAAATTGGCGGGGAAAAGTATTAATGGTGGAAAATGTGTATCTTTTTGCAGATTATCTAAACATAATCTTAAAGGGACACACACACACTGACCTGCTACACTTCTTGCAGGGGAACACGCCCTCTGGGTCGCCGGGGGGCTTTGGGGGCGCTCGGCTCTTCTTCCCCGCCTCGGGACGAGGTTTTCTGGCTGCAGAGGGAAGGGTTGGATGGGGAGGACCAACCTTGTGTACAGCATCCAGGTCCCTGCACCCTAGCACTGCTCCTGTCTGGTGGACCCAACATTAAATCATTGTGTTTGTCTAGTATACCAAATCAAAATCAAATCAAATTTTATTGGTCATATACGCGTGTTAAGCAGATGTTATTACGGGTGTAGCGAAATACTTGTAATTTAAAAAAAAAGAATACTGCAAAGTTTCCTTAGAGCTAGAAGCACGGCAGCCCTCTGATGGCGCCATTTTTTCCAGAAAGTACCAATGTTGTACTGTCCTGTTGGTGAATCAGTCTGTTAAACCAGTGTTGTACTGTCCTGTTGGTGAATCAGTCTGTTAAACCAGTGTTGTACTGTCCTGTTGGTGAATCAGTCTGTTAAACCAGTGTTGTACTGTCCTGTTGGTGAATCAGTCTGTTAAACCAGTGTTGTACTGTCCTGTTGGTGAATCAGTCTGTTAAACCAGTGTTGTACTATCCTGTTGGTGAATCAGTCTGTTAAACCAGTGTTGTACTGTCCTTTTTCAGGACCCTGTCTTTCAAAGATAATTCTTAAAAATCCAAATAACTTCACAGATCTTCATTGTAAAGGGTTTAAACACAGTTTCCCATGCTTGTTCAATAAACCATAAAAATTAATGAACATTGGTCAAAGGACATATGATAGCAAGTATAAATAGATAAGGGATAGATTTAAACATGGTACAATGAGGTTTAAAAATAATTTTAAAAAAAATGTAACTTCAAGTGAAAATGAACACTTACATTGTCGTGAGCCTGTAGTGTCTGAGTAACCCTGGACTGGTTGCAATCTTGACCCCTGTCACATGACCCTTGCCACTTCCTGTCAACTTCTTCCTGACTTGGTTTTGATCCCTGAGAGCTCTGTGAAAAAGAGACAAATAATACAATAAATGGTCATCTTAATACAATTTTATTTTGTAATGTAAATATATTTTTTTACGAACTCATGAACGACTTGTTTTATAATAAACTCAGCAAAAAAAGAAACTTTTTCAGGACCCTGTCTTTCAAAGATAATTCTTCAAAATCCAAATAACTTCACAGATCTTCATTGTAAAGGGTTTAAACACTGTTTCCCATGCTTGTTCAATGAACCATAAACAATTAATGAACATGCACCTGTGGAACGGTCGTTAAGACACTAACAGCTTACAGACGGTAGGGAATTAAGGTCACAGTTATAAAAACTTAGCACACTAAAGAGGCCTTTCTACTGACTCTGAAAAACACCAAAAGAAAGATGTCCAGGGTCCCTGCTCATCTGTGTGAACGTGCCTTAGGCATGCTGCAAGGAGGCATGAGGACTGCAGATGTGGCCAGGGCAATAACTTGCAATGTCCGTACTATATTCATTCTGTTCTTGATTTCCTGCAAGACGGGAATGTCAGTGTTCTGCCATGGCCAGCAAAGAGCCCGGATCTCAATCCCATTGAACACATCATGGACCTGTTGGAATGGAGGGTGAGGTCTAGGGCCATTCCCCCCAGAAATGTCTGGAAACTTGCAGGTGCCTTGGTGAAAGAGTGGGGTAACATGTTACAGCAAGAACTGGCAAATCTGGTGCAGTCCATGAGGAGGAGATGCACTGCAGTACTTAATGCAGCTGGTGGCCACACCAGATACTGTCTGTTGATTTTGATTGACCCCCCCTTTGTTCAGGGACACATTATTGCATTTCTGTTAGTCACATGTCTGTGGAACTTGTTCAGTTTGTCTCAGTTGTTGAATCTTGTTATGTTCATACAAATATTTACACATGTTAAGTTTGCTGAAAATAAACACAGTTGACAGTGAGAGGACGTTTCTTTTTTGGCTGAGTTTATTTGTTTTCATTAACTAAAGCCTTACCTTAACATCCACTACTGCCTCTGTGTGTCTATCTGCTGGGGACTCTGCAGGTCCGTAGGTAACGCTTCCACTGTGACTGATCTTCACCTGTTTCTTATGCATGTAGTAAAACTCCACACATTGGGCCACTGTCTTTGTTTGCACCTGTATACGGATAGACAAAACACACACGCACACAGACACAAATAGACAGTTATTAAAAGGTTATTCATTTCTTATAGTATTCCCAGTGTTTGCCCAGGTGGTGCTGATTCATGCCATGTGGTAAAAGCGTCATGGCCGACATGGCCTGGTTAGAATTGAGCGTACCAGTTTCTGCACCATGAAGAAGTCCTTCCTGTAGGTAGAGATGCCTTTATTGAAGAAGCGCTTCTCTGAGGGAGTCCAACTGTCTGATCCTGGGGGGGGGGGGGATTATTCACCATTCTGTCAATGAGGCCTCACAGTGTGTGTGTGTGTGTGTGTGTGTGTGTAATTTGGAAGTGAATGAATGGCCCCCTCCATTTCCCCTTTAACAAGCACACTTTTGAGAAAGAAGCAATTGAGGAAACAAAATGTCTTCCCACCTGAGTAGTGATAGTCTGCCAGGTGGTGGCCATCAGAGAAAACGGGCTCCTTGAGCAGCAGGAACGCCAGGGTCTCCTGGGGAGAGCAACACAATTCATCACCGGTACTATCTAGTGCACTATTTTGACCAGGGGCCATAAAGGCTCTAGTAAAAAATAAAAAATAAATAAAAAAAAACACACTATAAAAAGTTAATAGGGAGCTATTTATGAAACCTGGGAGAAACTTTGCCACAGAGCGGATTATCATGGAATCACTGGGTTAAATCACTGTGTGAGTCACTCTACTCACAAGGACATTGCCCCCACACTCATGCAGACAGTGGAGGGCCAGCTCCTGATTGGTGCCACCGCCGTACAGAGCGCTGGAGCAGGCCAAGCTCATCAGGTCGTCCACTAGGGGGAAAGAGTGAGGCAATTTTGAGGTAGGAAGACAGGGAGTGGGAGGAGGTGCAGGGACAGAAAGAGAGGGTGGGGGAGAGAAAGAGAGAGAGCGGGGGAGAGAAAAAGAGAGAGCGGGGGAGAGAAAGAGAGAGAGCGGGGGAGAGAAAGAGAGAGAGCGGGTGAGAGAAAAAGAGAGAGCGGGGGAGAGAAAGAGAGAGAGCGGGTGAGAGAAAGAGAGAGAGCGGGGGAGAAAAAGAGAGAGAGCGGGGGAGAAAAAGAGAGAGAGCGGGGGAGAAAAAGAGAGAGAGCGGGGGAGAGAAAGAGAGAGAGCGGGGGAGAGAAAGAGAGAGAGCGGGGGAGAAAAAGAGAGAGAGCGGGTGAGAGAAAGAGAGAGCGGGGGAGAGAAAGAGAGAGAGCGGGGGAGAGAAAGAGAGAGAGCGGGGGAGAGAAAGAGAGAGAGCGGGGGAGAGAAAGAGAGAGAGCGGGGGAGAGAAAGAGAGAGAGCGGGGGAGAGAAAGAGAGACAGCGGGGGAGAGAAAGAGAGACAGCGGGGGAGAGAAAGAGAGAGAGCGGGGGAGAGAAAGAGAGAGCGGGGGAGAGAAAGACAAAAAAAGACACTGAAAGCAAAACGTCAACATTTTGCACTACTTCAGGACGTTACCGCCCAAGTTATTCAAATGTGCGTACTTCAACTTCCATACAACCCTTTTTAAAGTCAGCTCTGTATGCCTCACACCACAGAGCCATGCCGAGCTGAGCCGAGCCAAGATGTACTGAGCTGGCCTGACTATGCATTCAACAGAGTTTCTGGAACCACGCCAGAACAGTATGGTTCGGGTT
Source organism: Oncorhynchus mykiss (assembly GCF_057628025.1). Taxonomy (NCBI): domain Eukaryota; kingdom Metazoa; phylum Chordata; class Actinopteri; order Salmoniformes; family Salmonidae; genus Oncorhynchus; species Oncorhynchus mykiss. Next base: position 12,855,034 of record NC_143029.1, read on the forward strand.
GGCCCTATTCTGTGAAAACGGTATTAGATTACTATAGTTTTGAGTAAGAGGCAGTGTAGTTACCGGTCTCCTGCTCCGCGTGGCGTAGCAGGGACGCCTTCATGGGGAGCCAGACCAGGTCAGCCTTGTGCTGGTCCCACTGGGTCAGCGAGCGGTCACACTGCAGCTCTGGTACCTCCGCCTGGTACTGCAGGCCAATGTTAATACGCCTGGGGTGGGGAGAGGGAGGGAGGGTCGGAGGGAGGTAGATGGTGGGGAGAACGAGGGAGACAGCAAGCGGTTGGATCGAGAGAGATTGTGGGTTTGATTCCTGGGGCCACCCATATGTAAAATGTATGCATACATGACTGTAAGCCGCTATAGATAAAAGTGTCTGTTAAATGGCATATACATTATAACTGCATCATAATGCATTATACCTGAGTTCAGTGTTACAGAGGTTTGTACTCACGGTTCAAAGCTGACAGGTGTGGCGTCGGTGATCAAAGGGAGGACTGGGGGCGTGATGTCTGTAGAGCTGGCTGGAGAACACAAATTAACACAGCACCTTTAGGACGCTACCATCTGGACAGAGAGGACAGAGAAACCATCTGGACAGAGGTATATAGAACAGAGAGGACAGAGAGACCATCTGGACAGAGGTATATAGAACAGAGAGGACAGAGAAACCATCTGGACAGAGGTATTTAGAACAGAGAGGACAGAGAAAACATCTGGACAGAGGTATATAGAACAGAGAGGACAGAGACCATCTGGACAGAGATGACAGAGAAACCATCTGGACAGAGGTATATAGAACAGAGGCCAGAGAAACCATCTGGACAGAGGTATATAGAACAGAGGACAGAGAAACCATCTGGACAGAGGTATATAGAACAGAGGACAGAGAAACCATCTGGACAGAGAGGACAGAGAAACCATCTGGACAGAGGTATATAGAACAGAGGCCAGAGAAACCATCTGGACAGAGGTATATAGAACAGAGGACAGAGAAACCATCTGGACAGAGGTATATAGAACAGAGGACAGAGAAACCATCTGGACAGAGAGGACGGAGAAACCATCTGGACAGAGGTATATAGAACAGAGAGGACAGAGAAACCATCTGGACAGAGGTATATAGAACAGAGGACAGAGAAACCATCTGGACAGAGAGGACAGAGAAACCATCTGGACAGAGATATATAGAACATAGAGGACAGAGAGGACAGAGAGACCATCTGGACAGAGGTATATAGAACAGAGAGGACAGAGAAACCATCTGGACAGAGGTAGAGAGACTAGAATATAGAAGTTGATCTGATCTCAGAACACAGGAAGTCATGGGGTCATTTAACTCTGGAGGACTGTGGGAAAGTGTTCCTAATGGCACCCTATTCCCTACGTAGTGCACTGCTTTTGGCCAGGGTCCATAGGACTGGTCAAAAGTCATGCACTACATAGAGAATAGGGTGCCATTTGTGAAGCATCCTACACTTTAAGCGCTGGTTTCAATGTTCAATAGCAATTTCTCCATTGAAAATGTTTTTTTAGTCCAGGACTAGACTTAACTATTGTCTGGGAAACCAGCCCTGGACTACTGACAGGAGAAATACATTGTGACAAGGATGCATTCAGTGCATAGGAAAAGAAAGGAACAGATTTTTATTTTACGTAATAACAATAGAGGTAGGGGACAACTAGGAGACAGAGAAGAGAGAAAGAGAGAGACGGAGGGAAAGAGAGAGAACGATACAGCGAGACTTCTCGAGCTTCCGTGACAAGACTTACTGGATCGCAGAAGGCTGCGCGAGGCCGACTTGGGTGTGTTGGGTGGCGGCTGCAGGGTCTGGTTGCTGGCGGCGATGGAAGACAGGAAGGTGGAGAAGTAGAGACCAGAGCCCTCGCGCACCGGCGACAGGATGGGCGGCGGGGTGTAGGGCGGCAGGGTGAAGTGGTGGTCGGGCAGGCGGATGGGCGACCGCAGGTGGCTCTGGTAGGGAGTGATGGCGGAGTAGACTGAGGGGGCGATGAACGTAGCCGGTTTGGGTGGTGGGATGAAGAGGGGCTCGGGACGAGGCCGCCATTTGTGCTTGGCCAATTTCCCATCGTCGTCCTGACCAGCATCGCCCTCCAAGTCCTGGTTGGGTGAGATGATTGTGAGGAGTTCAGTGATATTTCAGAGAATGACAAGGACAAATAGACAAACAACCAACTGCATTGGTTCAGTGGAAGGTGGGAGGGAGATTATGACTTGTGTGGGAAGTCACCGGCCGGATGAATGAAGTCGCTAAATAATAACGTTGTGAAACCACATTGAATGTTTTTGGCCTCTACATCAAAGTGGCTCCATCGAGTCCTATTTTTTATTTGACCTTTATTTAACGAGGTAGGCCAGGTGAGAACACCTTTATTTCACGAGGTAGGCCAGGTGAGAACACCTTTATTTCACGAGGTAGGCCAGGTGAGAACACCTTTATTTAACGAGGTAGGCCAGGAGGGAACACCTTTATTTCACGAGGTAGGCCAGGTGAGAACACCTTTATTTAACGAGGTAGGCCAGGTGAGAACACCTTTATTTCACGAGGTAGGCCAGGTGAGAACACCTTTATTTAACGAGGTAGGCCAGGTGAGAACACCTTTATTTAACGAGGTAGGCCAGGTGAGAACACCTTTATTTCACGAGGTAGGCCAGGTGAGAACACCTTTATTTCACGAGGTAGGCCAGGTGAGAACACCTTTATTTAACGAGGTAGGCCAGGTGAGAACACCTTTATTTCACGAGGTAGGCCAGGTGAGAACACCTTTATTTCACGAGGTAGGCCAGGTGAGAACACCTTTATTTCACGAGGTAGGCCAGGTGAGAACACCTTTATTTCACGAGGTAGGCCAGGTGAGAACACCTTTATTTAACCAGGTAGGCCAGTTGAGAACAAGTTCTCATTTACAACTGAGACTTGGCCAAGATAAAGCAAAGCAGTGCGACAAAAATAACAACATAGAGTTACACATGAGATAAACAAACATACAGTCAATAGCACTATTGAACGATAGCACATGACAACCCAACCCATTGTGGAGTTAAGGCCTAATTTCTACATACTAAAACATGTCCCCCCAGCAGGTCATCATATCTGGGTTCAAATAGTATTTTTTTTCATATACTTTAACTGTGCTTGATCGAGCTTGCCTGGCTGGCACAACAGAACAAACAGAAAAGGGCAAACCGCACCCACCTGGAACTCCAGGCAGGCTCAAACAAACACTCAAAGTATGTGAAAGAAAGCAAATACTATTTGAACCCTAGATTGTGTTCATTAGGCACCAAAACAGAAGAAAACAGTGAGGAACTATGTGGACTTGTCCAACAAAGAACACTAAAATGCTGCAAAACATTTTTACTACGCCTAGCTTAATGAATACAACCAAGGTCTGCATGCCACAGGACCTACCTGGCTGAAGCTCTCCGAGAGGGACTTCCTCAGTGAGCGGCGGCTCGCTACAATGACCGAGGGCTTGTGTTGGGGCTGGGGTGGGAGCAGGGTGTGCTGGCCCGGAGGGCCTGTCTGACCCTGGCGCACTGGCACAGACACAGGGATAACCAGGGGCACCATACCAGCTTGTCTGCCCATAAGACCCTCCCCCTGCTGCTGGGGGGGGGGGGGGGGGGGTAGAAGAGGGGAACAACAGAGATAGAAATAAGTAGAGAAAGGAGATAATATAGATATAATATAGATAATATATATAATATAGACAATATGTAAGGGAGTAGAATAGAAAGTGGAAGTAAATATGGCAAATAGTGAACTTTCCATTCTACATGCTTGACAAATGAAATGAAACCCCCGCAGCAATTGTTCATCTCAGACTGTAGGTATGCATGTCACAGACAATTTATGGACATTGCTTAAAGGCAGTCTTCAGTGTTGCAAGATCCCGTTTCACAAATAGAATCAAGAAAGCTCTGCACACGTTGTATGAACAACCAGTTACTTAGAAGCAGCAAATGGTTACTGTCAGCTTACAAAACGTATTGAAAATCCGGTACTAGTGAAAATACACAACATTAGCAACTACATTCAAGCCAGGCCAGAGAAATACATTTGAAATCTTATTCAAATGACTACAGTAAATGCCTCAAATCTCAATTCTGCACCATTGAACTCCACCCCACACAGCCAACTCAACAAAAAAATGAAAATAAAAGAAGCTGAACCTTGGGATTGTGAATAACAGTGGTATGACTGTTTTATTAAGGCACCTGGTTGGGGAGAGAATGTGGAGGAGTGGGAGTCTGCAGGCCACAGCCCCTCCCTGGCTCAGCTGAATGGCTGGGGAGGGAGAGTCCTGAGCAGCTCCAGGCTGCAGGCCACAGCCCCTCCCTGGCTCAGCTGAATGGCTGGGGAGGGAGAGTCCTGAGCGGCTCCAGGCTGCAGGCCACAGCCCCTCCCTGGCTCAGCTGAATGGCTGGGGAGGGAGAGTCCGGAGCGGCTCCAGGCTGCAGGCTGCAGGCCACAGCCCCTCCCTGGCTCAGCTGAATGACTGGGGAGGGAGAGTCCGGAGCGGCTCCAGGCCACAGCCCCTCCCTGGCTCAGCTGAATGGCTGGGGAGGGAGAGTCCTGAGGAATGTAGAGGTGTGCAGACATGTAGCTGCTTCAACCCTCTGCACCCAGCACACACTTCCTCTCTCTGCAGTCTGCACCCAGTCTCTCTCTGCAGTCTGCACACAGCACAGTCTCTCCCTCTCTGCAGTCTGCACCCAGCACACCCAGTCTCTCTCTGCAGTCTGCACCCAGCACAGTCTCTCTCTCTCTCTGTAGCCTGCGCCCAGCACAGTCTCTCTCTCTCTCTGTAGTCTGCACCCAGCACAGTCTCTCCCTCTCTGCAGTCTGCACCCAGCACACACTTTCTCTCTCTGCAGTCTGCACCCAGTCTCCCCCCTGCAGCCTGCACCTAGCACAGTCCCTCTCTCTCTCCCCCCCTCTCTGCCGATTTATTCAATAACCAACATGTTTTGCCTTTGAAAAACAAGTCCTGAAAAAAATGCAGCTGCTTTAGTGGGTGTGCCTAAGGGAAACGTCAACATCATAAATTCCTGACAGCAAGTCTAGGAACTACTCTTTTCTCACAGAAGTACAGCATAAGGGGAAGTCCTGCACATAAAGCATGATCTTCCTCTTGGAAGAGGAACAGGGTGTTGCAGTGGTCACAGTGGCAGCAAAGTAGGGGAAAGACAATCAGTTTACCTGTCATCCGAGGAACTCATCTAAATTCAATAGTCAGGCCGCTGTGTGTGAAAATTCAGCACTTGCGGAAAGATGAAATTAGGAATATATGTATAATTATTTAACTGCATGTACTGTACAAGTGAGCGAAAATAGCAGTAGAAGTATTGTTGTCTGTTAATTTACTCCAATCAGGGGAGTGTTGGTAGGATTCAGGAGTCACATTATTACTACCTTCAGGAAATACATGAGGTATTTAATCAACATCCTTATTTCCCTGGCCCATTGTGTCGGCCTTCGCGTACAGCGACAATTCTTAACACTTGCTGTTCAGAGGTCTATGTGAATGATTGTTTTTTGAGTGTTTCTTTAAAAGGAGTCTGGCAGAGCCACACCTTTTGTATTTTGTGTTTATTGGACCGATGATAGAGAGAAAAGTTGATAGGAGGTCAATGTTAGAGCAGTGGGTCAGATTCACACCAATGCTTGCAGCAATACACAGTACATGTGATCCAGACACAGGGGCTTAGACCACTGGACTACCCTAGGCCACAATGTGAGATGAACTTGGAACAGGTTTTAGGCCTGGTTGAACTAAACAAAAGAGTGCAAACAAACCTTGGCCATCTTGGAGGAGGGCAGTGATTCCCTCTCGGAAGCCTTCTGGGCCAGAGTCTCCAAGTTGATCTCTTTCGACGCCCTCCTCCTCCGTCGCGTACTCTGGATAACCCCCCCAGTCGGCCCCTGTCTCTCCCCCCCTTCTCGTCTGGCTACCACACCGTTCTGGGGTACCTCTCTGAAGGTCTGGTTCCAGGGGGATAGTGAGGGAGGGTCCACGAGTGGTGATAGCCCATCTCTAGAGAGGCGGCGGGAGCGACGGGGGGCAGCCGGAGATGCGTCTGAGGGTGACATGGGGTCCGATGTGAGTTTTGGGGGGCAGGGGTCGGAGGATGTGCTTGATGGGTCAGCGGACGGGGTCTCTACATCCGGTGTATGTCCCTGTCCCTGAGTCTCCACAGACAGAGGCATGTCCTTCTGAGGGGTTGAGGGGCTAGCTCTAGATGGACAGTTGTCAGGGGGCTGGTTATAACTCAGGAAGTGTTGGTTTGGTTGCTGCTTTTGCTGAGACTGCGGCTGCAGTATTTCCTGCGGTGGTAAACTGTGTGGCGGTTGAAGCTGCTGCTGGTGCATTTGTTGCCGTTGCTCCTGTTGTATTTGCTGCTTGTGATACTGCTGATTCAGCTGCAGTTGGATCTGATGCTGTTGCATTTGGTGCTGGAGCTGTTGCTGCAACTGGTGCTGTTGTTGTTGTTGATGATGATGCTGCTGATGTAACTGTTGTTGCTGCTTCTGCTGTTGTTGTTGCTGCTGTTGCATCTGAAGCTGCATCAGTTGGTGTTGTTGTTGGGTTTTTGGCTGCTCGTTGTAGCTCAGGTTGGGCATGGCCTTGGTGCCCCCCTGGAACACTGGGTAGTACCCAGATGGAAGGTGCTGTTTGGTGGGTCCGAACGCCAGCTGGATGGGCTGCATCAAGGACCCTGGTTGCATGGTGGGGTGAGAGGAGGGGGCATGGGGGGGCTGAGCCTGGAGATCTACACCCTTATGGCCCTGCTGGAAGGCCTGGAGCTGGGCTTGACGCATGGCGGCTGCCGCAGCTTGCTGCCCCCACTCTAAGCCCCTAGCCTGGGCTTGAGCTTGGGTTGCCTCCCTGTAAACCTCCATGGAACCTGGAGCCTGTTTCTCTGCTGGCCCCATCTGCAGAGCAGCTCCTTCATCGTGGCTCCCTTTGGGGAAGGCCATCTGGACCCTAACGTTGTTCAAGCCGTCCATATACGGGCTAAAGTTCTGCCCCCATGAATTGGTTGGCAGGGGCCCGGAAGCATCCTGAGACCAGCCAGCGGCTTGGATGTGGTCCTGGTGCATCCATTTGACAGAGGCAGTCTGCTGATAGTGTGCACGACTTTGGGGCCCCTTCTCTGGGTTGAAGACCCCAGAGCCGTGGCCTCCAGGCTCCCCTACCCTGTGAGCAGACTCCAGAGCCGGGGGGCCCATACCGCCATAGAAGACATCCCCCGCGTGCTGCACTGTGGGCTCCTTCATGGCAGCTGCAGCCCGATGTTTGCCCCCACTCTTATCAGGGATCACTTTCTGCTGGGGAGGATGACTCATACTATAATCATCAAGCTAAAAAAATAAATAAAACAGCGGGTAAAAAAGTTGAGGTCCTTTATATATATATCCTTTATATATATCCCCAGTCACTTGAGTAAAAAACAAGGACGAGGCCAAGTGTTTCTGCCTACACTGCCTCGGTCTGGGACCGCTGTGTCCTGCTTTGTTTAACGGCGAGAACAGAGGGACTCGGGAGGAAACATAAGTCCTACAGGAAAGAGTAGAGGGCGGAGAACACACACCTCCTCCCTCAAGTCAGATCTGAAGAAGTTTGCTGCTGTTAAGGGTCACGGCGGCCCTGGATCCCCAGATGTCCCTCATTCATGTGTGGGGCCCTGAAAGATAGAGGGTGAGGGAAATGACTGGTAAAATATGTGTGAAGTAAGTTTTCAACGAGCATGTGTGCAGGACAGGCCTGTTTGCTTGGCTCAGAGGAAAGAACGAGGCTAATTATATTTAAAGTAAAATACGTTCAGAGAGCATGCACTGTACAAGTATTGTAGAAGCAAAGTATTAATAATGCTGAAATACTTCCAAATCCAATTAATATAGTGACATCACAGACACAAAAGTAGTCGTGTCGGCCCATTATTTACACACCGTAGATGTTGGTTTCGACTGTGATAATAGCAGGCAGAGACAATTTGAGGCGTGGACTTTACAGAACTGCCATTTGACAACGAGAAATACAGGAAGCGAGAGAAAACAAGTAGAGTCGCTTTCCACCCCCCTCTCGGAGCCCCCAGTCCCAGCCAATTGGATGCAAATTTCAGGCAACCTTTTGTGTTGTAGTAGAGTATTGTTGCCACACTGTTGCCTTCGAAAATTACATACAGTAACAATCTGCGCACGAGTTTATGTGCAATAAATATGGCCAGGCCACTAAAATCACATCGTGGCTTCATTAAAGTCAAACTAAACCTACAAAACACGAAGTGCATACTCCCATGGGATTGTGTTTACTATTGCAACTCCATATTTTGCGATCATGTTGATCGACAACACACGTGATATACCATTAATTAAATTAATTGACACTTACTGTTTCAATATCATTTTATGTATATGACAGCGAGTTCTACGGAGCCAATTTCCTCTGGGCCAAAGTCGAATGCATGCAGCTCCACTACGGGATCGTGCGCAACAGATAACATATACTTCGAGTTCGACAACTTTTCTTCAGGCCATTGAGTAAACAACTTGCATCGAAACCATTCAAACACGGGATTTGGGATATTTGTTGTTCAACCACAAATCCATGTAAGTACAGTGGCTACAATGTTGCACACGGTGAAATAATAACACACTTTCAGGAAAACATGTCCAGCAACTTTCTCCCCGCATCGAGTGTGTACGTACATAAACCACTGATTCCGTTGGGTATGATCAAAATGTCAAGTACATTTGGTCATTTGCGTATTTTTCATAGATCTGTCTGTCAAATGCATTGGCTCTATTGCATTCACTGATACATCAGACTACACATAGCATTTATAAATCTGTGAAGCTGCGCCAGCGCATTAAAGTTCTGAGCTCGTGAATGCTCCGCCTCACCCTTCAACCGCTCAACTGACGTCTGCTGTCCAATCCGATTGTCTGACCACGCCTATATCCATATCCTTATAAGGTTGTCCCACTGCTTGTGGCATCATCCAGTAAATTGCAGCACACCCTGACAATGAGGGGATTCGATTAATCTGGCCTGGGCGCCATGGTAGGCGTGTTTTGCACAGTTCGAAAGTTGATTTTGCATTTGTTATGAAACCGTCTGACTCCCGGGCGTGAGCCAGGTGCCCCGTTCAAAGCCGGCTCCAAACAAACATTAAGTAATTAGTCGGATTCTGTATTTTCACATGCAAAAGTGATTGAGTTTGATATATGCCGTTCCAATGAAAACTAGTTTAACAATTGTAACAGATGTGTGTTTCTGGAAGATGCTCCACGCTGCCTTGTTGACAACATGACCGAGCGGCGCAGAATACTGTTATTTTTGAGATCCTCCCTCACCGCTTTTGCCGATCCCGTCATGGGCCATGGACCGGTACCCCGCAGCTCAGCATAATCGATTCTACCCAGTGCTTCTGAGGGGGATTTCCTTCAGGGGGGCTCCCAAATGGGTCACATGTTGAAGTGTGCATGCACGGCCAAATACATGTGTCTCATTTGGGTAGTACACTAGGCAATGTCATATTTATTTAACTAGGCAAGTCAAACACATAAGCCCCCGGAGTGCATTTAACTTCTCTCTTTTTGAAAGCGTCACTGCTCAGTCAAGAACACAATTCTTATTTACAATGACAGCCTAGGAACAGTGGGCTAACTGGCATGTTCAGGAGCTGAACGACAGATTTGTACCTTGTCAGCTCGGGGATTCGATATAGCAACCTTTCTGTTACTGACCCAACTCTCTGACCACTAGGCTACCTGCCGCGCCGTCATACTTTGGATATGTGGATATATATCATAAAGCATCATTTGAATTTCCAAAGATATCTATTGTAGCATTTTATTGCACAACTAGCATTGATTTAATTGGCTGTCTGAACTGCAATTTGTTCAATGCCAGTACCCTGTCATTGTCAATAATATTCAGGTGTCAATGCAGTACTGCACTGACTCTGCATTGACTCTGCGTTGCTGTCCTGAGGGTGCCACTTTTTTTTGCGCATAATACTGTACTCTCACAATCTCATCACATTCTCCGCATGTGCCAGGAAACACTGTTGGTTCTGATAATGCTGTGACAGTGACATCTATATTCCGTCTTCCTACCCCGGCAGCGGAGATAAACAGAGAGAACTCTGCAAAGATGCAGAGGGATGATCAATGTAAGGGGGAGCGCTTGCCCGTGACGTAACCGATGCTGTTGGGTGAATGAGCGGAGGAGAAACCTTCTAGCCATTCCGTTATGTGCACAATAACATGTTTTAAGAGTTGAAAGCAGGACTCACAGCAATGGATATGTGGATATGTCAGTTAACTGCCTGCATTTTAAATAGTAGCTACATGTTTGGAAATGGTGCAATCAAACAAGGTAGGTTTGGATGTAATAAGTTAGGATGAAACTGCCGCATGTGCATCTGCCTTGCTAGCTAGGCTAGCTAACGTTAAATAGCATGCTAGCTATTTTGCTAGGTAGCTAAGAGACAAGAAAGAGATAAGAAAAAAACATTTGCTTGTACCAACTAACTAGCTGGTACATGTCGGATAGTTAGGTATGTACTGTAACTAGCTAACGTTAGTTATCTAGAAAGATAGCTTCGCTAGCATTGGTTTGTTGATAACTAGCTAACGCTGCCAGGCAGTGGATGCAGAGCCAGAGGGTGGCGCTTTATTGTTAAGCGAAGCAAGGTAAGGTCGTCCTGGTGCAGGCTAGCAAATTGTATCAATGCCAGTTAACTGTACAATTTCTCCCTCTACTGCAAGACATTAGACCTAACGTTAGCTAGCGATCCAACCAGCTTGGCCGATAATATCAAATCAAATTCTTATTGACAGAGTTTGTCTAAATGTGCTGAGTATGCTGGAATAGGATTGATATGTTGGTTTGGTAAATTGCTAGCTAGCTATGTCTGTTGGCTAACTGAAGCATCAAAGAGGGTTAAGGGAAGTTGTGAACAAGCAGCTCTAATGTCATTCTGTCAGTGTGTAATACTCATGCATTACCATTCTTAAAACCACCTAGTGCAGTAAAGGACTTGACAAAAAAAAGTAGCTAGCGTGCAATAGAGGTTGTAGATTCTGCGGATTGGGCTATTCATATTTTCAGTGATTATCCAGTTTGATATAAACAATAATAATTGTTATAGCTGTGGGTATAAACAAATAGATTAAAATCTTTCAATACGTCCTTTACATTAGTTTATTGGTGAATGACAGTGACAGCACGCAAATTATGACATCTCACTGAGGACACATGTAGATGGAGGTAGCCAAGGTCTCCAATACTTTTGCATGTTTTGTCAGATTAAACATCTCATTCTCTGTCCTTTCTCCCTTACTGCAGTAAGAAGCCAGTGACACTAATGCCAGGTTCAGACCTTCGTTGGGAGCACTCGAGATGAGTTGCGTTGTAGAGCAGGCGGCAGACATCCTGTCAGTGACAGACCTGGTCCGGGAGAGATGGAGAGTGGTGAGTGACTATAAATACTTCCGGCTGCAGAAAGGGCACAGCTAGCTTGCGTCAAATCTGTTTTGTTGCTGCGCCCTTTCTCATAGCCAGACTGCAGCAGAGATACAGTGCCTTGCGAAAGTATTCGGCCCCCTTGAACTTTGCGACCTTTTGCCACATTTCAGGCTTCAAACATAAAGATATAAAACTGTATTTTTTTGTGAAGAATCAACAACAAGTGGGACACAATCATGAAGTGGAACGACATTTATTGGATATTTCAAACTTTTTTAACAAATCAAAAACTGAAAAATTGGGCGTGCAAAATTATTCAGCCCCCTTAAGTTAATACTTTGTAGCGCCACCTTTTGCTGCGATTACAGCTATAAGTCGCTTGGGGTATGTCTCTATCAGTTTTGCACATCGAGAGACTGACATTTTTTCCCATTCCTCCTTGCAAAACAGCTCGAGCTCAGTGAGGTTGGATGGAGAGCATTTGTGAACAGCAGTTTTCAGTTCTTTCCACAGATTCTCGATTGGATTCAGGTCTGGACTTTGACTTGGCCATTCTAACACCTGGATATGTTTATTTTTGAACCATTCCATTGTAGATTTTGCTTTATGTTTTGGATCATTGTCTTGTTGGAAGACAAATCTCAGTCCCAGTCTCAGGTCTTTTGCAGACTCCATCAGGTTTTCTTCCAGAATGGTCCTGTATTTGGCTCCATCCATCTTCCCATCAATTTTAACCATCTTCCCTGTCCCTGCTGAAGAAAAGCAGGCCCAAACTATGTTGCTGCCACCACCATGTTTGACAGTGGGGATGGTGTGTTCAGGGTGATGAGCTGTGTTGCTTTTACGCCAAACATAATGTTTTGCATTGTTGCCAAAAAGTTCAATTTTGGTTTCATCTGACCAGAGCACCTTCTTCCACATGTTTGGTGTGTCTCCCAGGTGGCTTGTGGCAAACTTTAAACGACACTTTTTATGGATATCTTTAAGAAATAGCTTTCTTCTTGCCACTCTTCCATAAAGGCCAGATTTGTGCAATATACGACTGATTGTTGTCCTATGGACAGAGTCTCCCACCTCAGCTGTAGATCTCTGCAGTTCATCCAGAGTGATCATGGGCCTCTTGGCTGCATCTCTGATCAGTCTTCTCCTTGTATGAGCTGAAAGTTTAGAGGGACAGCCAGGTCTTGGTAGATTTGCAGTGGTCTGATACTTATATTATCGCTTGCACAGTGCTCCTTGGGATGTTTAAAGCTTGGGAAATATTTTTGTATCCAAATCCGGCTTTAAACTTCTTCACAACAGTATCTCGGACCTGCCTGGTGTGTTCCTTGTTCTTCATGATGCTCTCTGCGCTTTTAACGGACCTCTGAGACTATCACAGTGCAGGTGCATTTATACGGAGGCTTGATTACACACAGGCAGGTGGATTGTATTTATCATCATTAGTCATTTAGATCAACATTGGATCATTCAGAGATCCTCACTGAACTTCTGGAGAGAGTTTGCTGCACTGAAAGTAAAGGGTCTGAATAATTTTGCACGCCCAATTATTTTTTTTTGATTTGTTAAAAAAGTTTGAAATATCCAATAAATGCCGTTCAACTTCATGATTGTGTCCCACTTGTTGTTGATTCTTCACAAAAAAATACAGTTTTATATCTTTATGTTTGAAGCCTGAAATGTGGCAAAAGGTCGCAAAGTTCAAGGGGGCCGAATACTTTCGCAAGGCACTGTATTTTCAAGGCGGCTTTCTATAATGTGTTACGTAAGTGTTCATTAATTCAACATTTCTTTAGAATATCATGTTCAACGTAGGATATGGACTGCTGGTGTGTGTACCATTGTTTTCCCCCTAGGTACAGTACGTAACTTTTCACACAGGACACTTAGATTTTCATTGTCGCTTTCTCTCCTCTCACCACCTCTCTTCTTTCTTTACTACCTGAATTCTACCTTCTCCTCCATTCCATTTGCAGGTGAAGAAGATTGGCGGGGGAGGCTTCGGGGAGATCTACGAGGTACTGGATCAACTGAGCCAGGTCAACGTGGCCCTGAAGGTGGAGTCTGCACAGCAGCCCAAACAGGTGCTGAAGATGGAAGTGGCTGTGCTAAAGAAGCTCCAGGGTGAGAGAGAGGAATACGTCTAAAATGGACATCGTTAGTAAAACACCGAAATGTCCATAACTAGGAAATTCACTTAAAAACCTGCATCAAACCTTTATGGAAAATATTGATTGCATATTTAGATGAATCATTTAGCCAGATACGGTACATACCTGGTGTGCCTTAGGACATGTAAGCTACATTTATGTTTCTCTGTTTCAGGGAAAGATCACGTGTGTCGCTTTGTGGGCTGTGGTCGTAATGACCGCTTCAACTATGTGGTGATGGAGCTTCAGGTAGGCTGTGCAGCGTGTCCGCGCATTGGAATATTTGAAACATTTTGATTGTAATGTTATTTGTGGATTCAAATAACGTATTTAAAAATGTGTGTAAATGCATGATTGAGTAGCTCAGCCTTGGGTGACCATGACAATGTCCCATACTCCATCCCACAAACATTGCTTTTCTGTGTCCTATAGGGGAGGAATCTGGCAGACCTGCGCAGAACTATGTCTCGTGGCACCTTCACCATCTCCACCACTCTGAGGCTGGGCAGGCAGATGCTGGAAGCCATCGAGAGCATCCACTCTGTGGGCTTCCTGCATCGGGACATCAAACCGGTGAGAGGTCATGGGGTCACGACGAGGGAACAATGGGGGGTGATGCATCAGGAGTGAGGGAACCAAATGAGAGCATAAAGGATTTCCTAGTAACACCTTAACTTAAATCATTAATGCAGGTATATCGCATTATTATCCAGTAATAATGTATTGCACAACTTGTCATAAGCATGTATGACCCCCTTATAATGTCTCCTGGTCATCTCGTAATGATCCTGACTAAATCCCAGACATTTTTATTAAGAAGGAACATTTAATGAGACAATAATAGTACATGGTACTTATTTTATACCAGGCTCTGCAGAAAAGTGTTACCGGGTTTACCTTGAGATAATTGCCTGTTCAATCAGATTAATGTTAAGGACGAGACTGAGTAGCACTGACTGATGTTACCTGTGTGTTTTACCGCTCCAGTCAAACTTTGCCATGGGGCGCCTGGCCAGCACGTGCCGATGCTGCTACATGCTTGACTTTGGTCTGGCCCGGCAATTCACCAACTCTTGTCAGGAAGTGCGCCCTGTAAGTATTCCTCCCTGTGTGTGTGCGTGCCTGCCTGCAGCGTGCGTGTGTGTGTGTGTGTTTATGTATTAGGTCCCAGTTTCATTTGTGCAATTCTCTGGCTACAGTCCAATGTCCACTTATAATGAAGCAATGTATTGGGGATGCATTCTAAGTAGTATGCTAATGTAAATACTCCAGCTTGAATCTAATTTCTTATCTCTCTCTCTTTCTCTCTCGCTCTTCTCTTTCTCTCAGCCCCGTCCCGTGGCAGGGTTCAGAGGAACTGTGCGCTATGCCTCAGTCAATGCACACAAGAATAAGGTGAGTCTCTCCCCCTCTCCTTTACTTGGGGTCAACCATATATATATATATATACACACACACACACACACACACACACACACACACACACACACACACACACACACAGAGTACCAGTAAAAAGTTTGGACACACCTACTCATTCCAGGGGTTTTCTTCATTTGTACTATTTTCTACATTGTAGAATAATAGTGAAGACATCACAACTATTAAATAACATATATGGAATCATGTAGTAACCAAAAAAGTGTTAAACAATCAAAATATATTTTATATTTGAGATTCTTCAATGTAGCCACCTTGATGACAGCTTTTTACACTCTTGGCATTCTCTCAACCAGCTTCATGAGGTAGTCACCTGGAATGCATTTCAATTAACAGGTGTGCCTTGTTAAAAGTTAATTTGGGGAATTTCTTTCCTTAATGTGTTTGAGCCAATCAGTTGTGTTGTGACAACGTAGGGGTGGTATACAGAAGATATTTGGTAAAAGACCAAGTCCATATTATGGCAGGAACAGCTTAAATAAGCAAAGAGAAATGACAGTCCATCATTACTTTAAGACATGAACATTTCAAAAATGTTTAAAGTTTCTTCAAGTGCAGTTGCAAAAACCATCAAGCGCTATGATGAAACTGGCTCTTGTGAGGACAGCCAGAGTTACCTCTGCTGCAGAGGATAAGTTCATTAGAGTTACCAGCCTCGGAAATTGCAGCCCAAATAAGTGCTTCACAGAGTTCAAGAAACAGACACATCAACTGTTCAGAGGAGATTGCGTGAATCAGGCCTTCATGGTCGAATTTCTGCAAAGAAACAACTACTAAAGGACAACAATAAGAAGAAGAGACTTGCTTTGGCCAAGAAACATGAGCAAAGGACATTAGACCAGTGGAAATCTGTCCTTTAGTCTGATGAGTCCAAATTTGAGATTTTTGGTTCCAACTGGTTTGTCTTTGTGAGACGCAGAGTAGGTGAACAGATGATCTCTGCATGTGTAGTTCCCACCTTGAAGCTTGGAGGAGGTGGTGTGGGGGTGCTTTGCTGGTGACACTGTCAGTGATGTATTTAGAATTCAAGGCATACTTAACCAGCATGGCTACCACAACATTCTGCAGCGATACGCCATCCCATCCGGTTTGCGCTTAGTGGGACTATAATTTGTATTTCAACAGGACAATGACCCAAAACCCACCTCCAGGCTGTGTAAGGGCTATTTGACCAAGAAGGAGAGTGATGGAATGCTGCATCAGATGACCTGGCCTTCACAATCTCTTGACCTCAACCCAATTGAAATGGTTTGGGATGAGTTGGACCGCAGAGTGAACGAAAAGCAGCCAACAAGACTGTTGGAAAAACATTCCTCGTGAAGCTGGTTGAGAGAATGCTACAAGTGTGCAAAGCTGTCATCAAGGCAACTTTGAAGAATCTGAAATATAAAATATATTTTGATTTGTTTAACACTTTTTTGGTCACCACATGATTCCATATGTGTAATTTCATAGTTTTGACGTCTTCACTATTATTCTACAATGTAGAAAATAGTAAAAATAAAGAAAAACCCAGGATTTTTTTATTTTATTTTTTATTTAACCTTTAATTAACCAGGTAGGAATGAGTAGGTGTGTCCTAACTTTTGACTGGTACTGTGTGTATATATATACAGCTGTATGACTGTTCTCACCTTGCTCACACATGATGTGTGTGTCTGGGGTCTGCAGGAGATGGGTCGCCATGACGACCTCTGGTCTCTCTTCTACATGCTGGTGGAGTTCATGGTGGGCCAGCTACCATGGAGGAAGGTCAAAGACAAAGTAAGTGTGTGTGTGTGTGCATGTGTATGTGTACGTGCATGTGTGTTCATGTTCTTTTCTCTCTACTCACAGGAACAGGTGGGGAACCTGAAGGAGGCCTACGACCATCACCTAATGCTCAAACATCTCCCTTCAGAGTTCAGCGTCTTCCTGGATCATATCCTGACCTTGGACTACTACACTAAGCCTGACTATCAGGTCTATAGCTTTCCATATATGCTCGTTACCTCATAAATATCCAGTAAATAAACTGAAATTCCAATCTTTCTCAAACTGGAATTTGAATTTTTATTTACTTCCTAATTTGACTGAATTTGGATGGAAAAGACCCCAACCCCTGTGCCTCTGTCTGCCGACAATAGATTATCTTCCTGTTGTCTTGTAATGCTAAATATCAATGGTTTGGGTTGTTCTGTTCCAGCTACTAATATCAGTGTTTGAGAATGCCATGAAGAGTCAAAGTGTGTTGGAGAACGACCCGTATGACTGGGAGAGGTGCGACTCGGAGGATATGCTAACCATCACCGCTTCGGCCACCACCGCTCAGCAATTCACCCGCCTCACACCAGCTTACATGGGGTAAGAACTGAAATAATGGTGGACTAATTGTTTAAAAAAGTAGGGGAAAGGTAGAACTGTGTGGTATCAGAAGTAGGGTTGCAAAAGTTGGGTAACTTAATCAAAATTCCTGCTTATTCCATCCCCATTCCAGGAATCTTTCAACCTGGATTTCTGGAAAACCTGGTCATTTTGGGAAAGTTCACGAAATTTTGCAACTCAGATCCAAAGTAGTAACTGTTCTATTCTAAGATTCAGAAATGTACTTTGTCTGGCTTCTTGTTGATTGGTGGGATGCAGAATATTTGTGTGAATGCTTGTAATTAATGCCTCATTGGTCAGCATTTGCTGATTGGACTATAATATCTTCCTTCAAATTGACGGGATCCAACTTGTGTCCGACTCATGCCAGTCAACCCATAGGTTGTTTTTACACTCCAAGCTTTTCAGGGGGAAGGGGAAACCTTCATAGTCAGTCAGAGATCCCCATGGAAACCACAGTCCTAATTTGTGCTCTGAGAAGTAGCAGCTGAATGACCTTCCACCTCTTTTTCCTCTATCTCATCTCTCTCCTTTTCTCATTCACTCCCCCCTGCCTCGCTCTCTCTGCTGTCTCTTACTCTCTCTTATCTTTCTCGTTCTCCCTTTGTCCTTCTCTCTCTCTTCCCCCAGCATGGCCAACGCCTCGGTGCTCCCCGGCGAGCTGCAGAGGGAGAACACTGAGGACGTACTGCAGGGCGAGCGCCTAAGCGACGCCGACAACTGTCCCCCCATCCCGGCCCAGCACCAACGTGCTGCCCAGGGTGCCGACGTGTGGGAGGAGATGGACCGCAATCGCAACCGAAAACACACCGCAGCCCTGAAACAACAAAAAACACTCATCAGGAAGGTCCGGATTGGAACACACACACTTTTAAAATGTATTGACCATAAAAATAAATACAGGGTTTGAGACAGAGGAACACATGCTATGAAAGAAACACCCCTGTTAGTTTCCTTTAACTGCTGCAGTTCAGCTAACCTTGTCTACGTCACCAGCAGCATTTTTCAAGCTACTCTACTGTTCTTAGTCCAGCTACATTAACAATGTGCAGAACACCACTGAGACGCAATTATGTGACGATATGACCTGAGCATAGACAGCAACAGCAATCAAATATATTACTAAGGGAGAAGCAAGGGGCTGAATGAGATTAGCCTCTTACCTCATCCTCTCTTTGTGTGTGTGTGTAGGAAGTCACCTGGCTTTGTTAACTTCATATCGTGGAATCTACCTTTAAAATAGTATTTCCTACTCCCAACACCTTTTTTGTGACACATTCCTACCCTTTCTCCAGGTGGTGAGTGAGGACGAGCACAGCCAGAACCAGGGGGGTAACCAGAGCCCCAACACAGGTTCCGTCCAGAGCTCTCCCAGACGGGTGCGCTCAGAGACCATGTTCCTAGACCGGGCAGCCCCCCTGCTCCGGAGAATGAGACACAGCCAGAGCCTGGCCTTTGAGAAGAGACTGGCCCCCGAACCCAAGCCCACCATTGAACGCTTCCTCGAGGCCTAGTCAGTTCCTTTTACCATTGTGCTACAGTAGTTGACTTGTTTATATTGTGCTACAGTAGTTGAATTGTTTATATTGTGCTACAGTAGTTGACTTGTTTATATTGTGCTACAGTAGTTGAATTGTTTATATTGTGCTACAGTAGTTGAATCGTTTATATTGTGCTACAGTAGTTGACTTGTTTATATTGTGCTACAGTAGTTGAATCGTTTATATTGTGCTACAGTAGTTGAATTGTTTATATTGTGCTACAGTAGTTGAATCGTTTATATTGTGCTACAGTAGTTGAATCGTTTATATTGTGCTACAGTAGTTGAATCGTTTATATTGTGCTACAGTAGTTGAATTGTTTATATTGTGCTACAGTAGTTGAATCGTTTATATTGTGCTACAGTAGTTGAATCGTTTATATTGTGCTACAGTAGTTGAATCGTTTATATTGTGCTACAGTAGTTGAATTGTTTATATTGTGCTACAGTAGTTGAATTGTTTATATTGTGCTACAGTAGTTGAATCGTTTATATTGTGCTACAGTAGTTGAATTGTTTATATTGTGCTACAGTAGTTGAATTGTTTATATTGTGCTACAGTAGTTGAATCGTTTATATTGTGCTACAGTAGTTGAATTGTTTATATTGTGCTACAGTAGTTGAATCGTTTATATTGTGCTACAGTAGTTGAATTGTTTATATTGTGCTACAGTAGTTGAATTGTTTATATTGTGCTACAGTAGTTGAATCGTTTATATTGTGCTACAGTAGTTGAATTGTTTATATTGTGCTACAGTAGTTGAATTGTTTATTGTGCTACAGTAGTTGAATTGTTTATATTGTGCTACAGTAGTTGAATCGTTTATATTGTGCTACAGTAGTTGAATCGTTTATATTGTGCTACAGTAGTTGAATCGTTTATATTGTGCTATAGTAGTTGAATCGTTTATATTGTGCTACAGTAGTTGAATCGTTTATATTGTGCTACAGTAGTTGAATCGTTTATATTGTGCTACAGTAGTTGAATTGTTTATATTGTGCTACAATATGCACTAGGACAGTGCTTCTCAAACCACCTCTTGGGGACCGCTAGACATTTCACAGTATGGTTTTAACCCTGAACTACCACACCTGATTCACCAGTCAAGGGCTTGATGATTAGTTGAAAAGTAAAATCAGTGTTCTAGCTCTGGAAGAGATCAAATACATGGAACTGTTGAGGGTCCCCAACGACAGGTTTGAGAACCACTGCACTAGGACGAGGCAGGCACAAGGCAGAGTGATTTGTTATAACAAATGAACAGTCCTTAAGACTCCCTTCTGTATTCAGGTTTTTGTTTCAGCCAAGCTCTATTTTGTTGGACTGTTCATTGTCAAGTTAGGCAGATCTAATTTCCATTAGTCAACTTTAAAGATGAATTGAACGATTACGCAAATGTCAATTCCCAAATGTCTTCTATATTTCCAGTCTGGGGAAGCAGCGTCCTCAGGAGCGAGAGAAGACCATCCCAGAGAACGGCGGTGGGCAAGGGGAGCAGGTTGACACCCCCTGCGATGATGACCAGGCGACAGGGACCCCCGACCAGGAGGAGGGGGCTGGGGCCAGCAGTGGAGGCTTTGTGGCCCTCAACCTTAGCACTGTACCCCAGGAGGGAGACTCCCAGGAGTGGGTGATGCTGGAGCTGGAACAGGGGGGAGGCAGCGGGGCCTTGGGGGCAGCCAAGCCTCCAGGAGACGACGCTCTGGATGGGGATAAACCAGGGACCCAAGCAGAGGCCCAGGACCAACAGCCTCCCTCAGGCCCAATCAGTCCCGTCCAGTCCCACATGGCCCTGCCCTGTACCTGGTTACTGGGCGGCAAGAGGCTGCCTGGGATGCTAGGCCACTTGGGCCGAGCTCAGATGGAGCAGGTGAGTGAAGGTTTGGCAGAAGAAATGCTCACACAGATACTCCATGCATACGTACAGATCTATTCTGGGAATTCAAATGTTACTTTTTCTAAATGTTTTGGTGCAGCATTTCTTAGAAATGGCCCTGACGGTGCATTTACATCCACTTTGAAGGAAATGTTTTTTACTTTACTGCAGGTTCTTTTTTGAATTCTAAGAACTGTACACACACACCAGATACACAGAGAAATCTGTACTTTGCTCTACTTGTGCCTCCTCAAACCCGTCTCCCAATCATCTCTGCCTTCTGTCTCTATTTACAGTCTCCCAACCCCGTACCGCAGTCCCCCGTGACAGAGAAGAGTGAAGCCATACCGTTAGAGGCCCCGTTCACCAGACCCACCGACCCCCAAGAGGGCAAGGTTGGTGAGACGGTCCAGTCAGCCCCCAGCCCTGTGCCAAGCCTCATCCCAGCCCACCTCACCAACGATAAAGACCCAGAGAGCGACTCTGGCCTCCCCGACCGTTCCTCTGAACCCAACCAGCGCCCCCAGGTTGAGAAAGCTAGAGGCACCGCAGAGAATGCCGTCACTGTCTCCTCCTCACCCCCTCCGGTCCTCCTGCAAAGGGAATCCCCCTCCTTGTCCAGACTGAGCCGCATCCCTGTACGAGACCCAACTACCGCCCCGGATTCCCCCACCCCCCTCACCACGGATCGCCGTCACCGCTGGAGCAGCCCTGTGCCCGGCTCGCCCTCCCACTCGCCCTCACCATCCCTCTCCTGCGACAACCTGCTACCCTGTGGTGTCCGAGAGCGTCTCCTGTCCTGCTCGGACCGCGGCTCACGCTCCGACTGGCTTGGGGAGGACCGTGACCCCCTCTCCCTCTCGCTCTCCTCCTCGGGCAGCAGGAGTAAGATCCCGCGTCCCGTTAACTCCCCTCTTCTGGGGCCCGAGCAGCATCAGCAGCTCTCCTCCTCCGGCAGGTTCCTGCCTCGCCCGCCTCCCGGGAAACCGCCCACCCGCCCGGCTGTAGACAACAGGTATAAAAAACATGGCATGATGTCACAGCACTGGGCAACATTCAGTAGGGCAAGCGTTATGGCACGTTGCATATAGAAATGTGATGAATTCCGCTGGCAAATTTCTCATTGGACAGCCTCTTATTTTTCATTCTGTCTGCTCTACATTACATAGCCGTGTCTGAAAGTTCCACAACATTGCCAAACGCAACCTTGGTAGGCTGTAATAGTAAGGGTTGCAGTTTTTTATTTTTTATTCTGTTCTCTGCTCCAGTAGGCACCGGCGGTTCCGGGTGCGCGCCAGCAGCACCAGCGATGCTGACTTCCTGGCCAGCCTGACCCAACTGATGAAGGACCGCGGCGGTGCACTCTTCAGTCCACCGCCGCGCCCCCGTAGCTCCTCCTCCTTGCTGCAGCGCTCACTCAGCTCCTCCCCCTCCCGTCACGAGCACCGCGAGGGGGGTGGGGTCTTCGTGGAGCGCAGCTGCTCTCCGTCCAGCTTCTCGGGGTCCCCTCCCCCTCCACGGTACCCCCAGGACAGGCTCAGCGGGCAGCAGGGAATACCATGGGGTGCAGGGCCCGGTGCCCGAGGAAGGGTCTCCAGCCACGAGGGCAAAGGCAGTGGCAAAGTGAGCCGATAAGTGGACAGAATTGGCAACAGGTTGTTGTGCAGAAGGAGGATGAATGTTGTCCTGGAGGCAGAGCTCAGCGATTTCCACTAGATAGGCCGGCTGCAAAGTCAAAAATTGGCTATATATCGTAACAATTAGATCTTCATAGGGTTAGTTATATAGGGTTAATTATATTTTTGTACTTTGTGGCTGTGTCAGCTAGTGACCAACCTGCAGAGCTGTCTCCAGTACATGAGTCATCCCAATAAATGACAACCTGCTGTTCAGAAGGGCACACTGTAGTAAAACGTTTTGCTCCGGTTAATACACGTTCAGGATGTACCTCTCCGTTTCAAAACGTTTTCTCCCCACTGCACGCGACCCAGGCGGCAATGATGACTAAGACTTTAATAATGAATGTACAGAGAATATACTGTATCTGGTCTTTGATAGCATGTGTAAATATCTATTATCTACTACTGTACTCCAGGGAATGTACTGTATGTAATGTAAAATGTATGATAGAATGTGTCTATTTATTTGTTGGATGCGTCTCGAACTGAAAGTACTTGACAAATGTAGCTCGATTCTGCAGTCGAAACGAAGAAAAGGTTTCCTAAAAAACCTTGAATGCCAACTCTTCTCTCCCCGACCCTAGTCCTGTGCTCTTAACACTATGTATGTGTGTATGCAATGAGACCAAAAATATCTGTATTGTATCATATTTGAGGAATGGAAAGGAGGTCTCCTAGTGTGTATATATGGACCATTTTACCCTAGTATAGAGAGCACTTTAATGCTGTTCAATCAAACTACGTTTTCCTCTTATTGCACCAACACATCAGCCTTCATTTGTGAGGACCAGGGTATGTAAACTTCATTCCTCCTTCCCTTTAGAAACCACTACAGTAGATGAAACAAATTGAAATTTGAGCTATTTTAAAGTGTCACTCACTCTGGCATATTTACAATGTATTTGTATGCTTTTGTTGTGAGAAAATCTCTTCGGTCATGCAGAGGTGTCACAATGTTGGAATGTAAAGAAAAATTACAACTCATACTGAATTAATGTAAAAAAGTGCATGGATATCATTGCAAATATATTATTTTTTTTAATCATTTGTACAGTGTCCGCTTTAAAAAAAATCTGTATTTTTTAATAAACTGGTCCCGATCAAATATATTTATGATGCAGACCAGCAAAATAAGAGTATTTTTCATTTCCCCACTGCAGAATAATTTATCATAATTTCAGGATTGCAGAAAATCAAATCGGGTGTACATATGGCATTTAGTGAAACAAAAATATAAAGGTAACATGCCACAATTTCAAAGATGTTACTGAGTTACAGTTCATATAAGGAAATCAGTCAGTTGAAATAAATCCATTAGGCCCTAATCTATGGACTTCACATGTGAGCACCATTTGTCTCATGCCACGTGACATCTCATTCTCACAGAGTTGATCAGGTGTTGATTGTGGCCTGTTGAATGTTGTCTCACTCTTCAATGGCTGTGCAAAGTTGCTGGATATTGGTGGGAAATGGAACACGCTCAATGGGTGACTTGTCTGGTAAGTATGTAGGCCATGGAAGAACTGTGACATTTTCAGCTTCCAGGAATTGTGTGCAGTACCTTGAGACATTGAGCCGTGCATTATCATGCTACAACATGAGGTGATGATGGATGAATGGCACGACAATGGGCCTCATGACCTCATCACAGTTTCTCTGCATTCAAACTGCTATCAATAAAATGCAATTGTGTTCAATTTCCATAGCTTATGCCTGCCCATACCTTAACCCCACTGCTACCATGGGGAACTCTGTTCACAACGTTGACATCAGCAAACCGCTCGCCCACACAACGCTATACGTGGTATGTGAGGCTGTTTGGACATACTGGCAAATTCTCTAAAATGACATTGGAGGCAGTTTATGGTAGAGAAATTAACATTAAATTCTCTGGCAACAGCTCTGGTGGACATTCATGCAGTCAGAATGCCAATTGCACGCTCCCTCAGCTTGAGACATCTGTGGCATTGTGTTGTGTGACAAAACTGCACATTTTAGAGTGGCCTTTAATTGTCACCAGCACAAGGTGCACCTGTGTAATGGTCATGCTGTTTAATCAACTTCTTGATATGCCACAACTGTCAGGTGGATGGATTATTTTGGCAAAGGAGAAATGCTCACTAATAGGGATGTAAACAAATGTGTGCAATAAAATTTGAGAGAAAAGCTTTTTGTGCATATGGAATATTTCTGGTATATTTTATTTCATCCCATGAAATATGTGACTAACACTTTACATGTTGCGTTTATATTTCTGTAAAGTATATATGAAAGAATCGATTTTCAAAATAGTAGACTACCTACACGTTGTCTTTATTACGCTATGATGCAACCAACAAATGCGTACAGTGTCAAGTTCCATTGCCCCCCCCAACATACAAACATTTGTTTTACTTAATATTTATATTTAAAAAACAATACTGTCACATCTATTTAAACAGACATGTGATCTGTAACAGTTATTTATCCTTAACAGCAGTCTAACTAGGGTTCCAAGCCCTAAAAAAATAACCCTAACCTAAGCCCTGTCAAGAAACAACCCTTAGCCCCAACCTAGACCCTATCAAGAAACAACCCTTAGCCCCAACCTAGACCCTATCAAGAAACAACCCTTAGCCCCAACCTAGACCCTGTCAAGAAACAACCCTTAGCCCCAACCTAGACCCTGTCAAGAAACAACCCTTAGCCCCAACCTAGGCCCTATACAGAAACAACCCGTAGCCCCAACCTAGACCCTGTCAAGAAACAACCCGTAGCCCCAACCTAGACCCTATACAGAAACAACCACTAGTCCCCAACCTAGACCCTGTCAAGAAACAACCCGTAGCCCCAACCTAGACCCTGTCAAGAAACAACCCTTAGCCCCAACCTAGACCCTGTCAAGAAACAACCCTTAGCCCCAACCTAGGCCCTATACAGAAACAACCCGTAGCCCCAACCTAGACCCTGTCAAGAAACAACCCGTAGCCCCAACCTAGACCCTATACAGAAACAACCACTAGTCCCCAACCTAGACCCTGTCCAGAAACAACCCCTAGCCCCAACCTAGACCCTATACAGAAACAACCACTAGTCCCCAACCTAGACCCTGTCCAGAAACAACCCCTAGCCCCCAACATAGGCCCTATACAGAAACAACCCTTAGCCCCCAAACCTTCAATAAACTTAATGTAGATCCTTAGGTATATGTGATATGGTAGTAGCTTCTTCTTGCGCTCTGATAAGCCAAGATTAATCTCTAATAGTGCTTATGGGGTGGGGGTTGGGGTTGTTACTGAGTGAACTAGGCCCTAAATCTCATTCTAGCAAAATTGGACAGTATATATCTGTGGTCAATGAAGAGTAGCATGTACTATACTATGTAGTCTTTGCTTACCCTTAATGCTGATGAAAAGTCTATGTTAAAGAAGACTGGTATTATTCCTTCAATTTGATGAATATAGGACTTGCCATCTTAGACAAGCTCTGTGTTCTATAAGTGAAATGTTATGTCTGGGCAGAGCCATATAGAGATGCATGGCTATATGGCTTTGAGAAGTGATATGTGTTCTAGAATACCTGGTCTATTTTCTAGAATGCTAATAGTCCATCTCTTTCATGGGACTTCTGGTCCATGTTGAGCTTGCAGTTCTTGATTGTTTACATCTGGTCATCTCAGTCTGTCATTGTACTCTTCTAGAAGAGAGGGGCGGTTTGCCTGGGATCATCTGGCAGCACACTGATGGAGTCCTCCGCCTTCCCACACAGCATGCACAACATTGTGTACTCCTGGAGTGGATAGAGGCCCATGACGTTACCGTCAGGAGAGAAATCACAGAGAATAGTCAATGCAGTTATGAGGTATTTACCATTGTGACACCCACCTTGGACCAACATTTTTTAAATAGTTTCTTTCACATAATGGTATGGAAGTCTTCAGCCCTTTTCACACCATTGTGCCGACCTGAACCTTACTGTGCTAGCTCGGATATATTCTCTATTATTACTCTGGTGGATGTGTAACCAGGCTAGCACAGTACAACTTGCCTTGGTTCGGCTTGGCTCAGTAGCGTGAACAGGGTACTATTGCACTGTTATTCAGTGAGTATTTAACCTTCAAAGGAGAAGTCTTTACCTGATAATCGTCCACCACAGAGAAGGTATACTCATGCCTGGCTACGACGTGGTCACAGTTTTTACACACATCTGCCAGGTAGTAAAGAAAGGCCACTAGTAAGATGAAAAACATCTCCAGCACAGCCACGCACACACACACCTTTCTCAGGACCATGTTCATTAGACACAAAACAGAAGAAACTGGGAGATACTATCCGAAATTGTCCAATTAGAAATGCTTGTTTTGTTTGCTGTTGCAAAAACGTTTGACCCGAAACATCACTGGAACAACATTGACTCACGATCATAGGTGACTATCTCCTCTCCATCCTCATCCTCTGTGGCCTTGTTGCTGATCAACACAAAGTCCCTCTGGTGACAGTTGGCACAGCCCAGGTAGTTCATCAGGTAGGAGCCATTCTCCAAACATGTGTTCCCCTGACAACCAGAGATGAAGGTATTTTACAGTTGACAAACAATTATCTAAGCTAGATTCCATATTCAGTTTGACAGAAAGATCCTCTTCAACGTAAAATTGATACAAGCAGTCATCATAAAATACAGAGTAATATACGGTTACTAGGTGACTACTACTGCAAATATGTTTACACTAGATTCTCAGTTTTGGTCCGATTTTTTAACCAGACTCACCCTGTCGGGGTACTCTTTCTGCACACAACCATTACACATTTTACTCCTTTTCAAAAAGCCAGCAATAGACACAGTAAAACGGGTAGTAATCTCTAACTATATGACGTGACTCGTTTTCTCACGACAGTAAATTATTATCTTTCAAATCTCAATAAAAAAGGTTTTCTTCACTGAAGCTACTTCCGCAATGACAGGCTATTCTTAACTTCCGGGAATATAACTAGAGGATGCATCTGATTGGCTCTTCGGGCCAACTATGACGAGGTGGATCAGCAGCGGTCGGGTGTTTTGTGGACCACCAGCATGGCGATCAAATTGGCCATGTGAGATTTGCTGAGTACAATAATATATAAAAAAAACTCTAGGAGGTAAGTATGGTTTCTACACTGCAATGTATGTTTCTACACAATTCATAAACTAACATGTCTGTGGTCCTGGTATCTTGAGAATGTTTTGAAAACATGTTTGTCATATTTTGAAAACGAAGCTAGCTAGCTAGCTAGCCAACCAACCAACCTCTATCGTTAGCTATCTAAACATTGACAAACGGACAGTAGTAATACAATGCTAGCGAACAATATAATAGCTAGCGAACAATATAATCCATTGTTTGCATCTACCTGTTTGTAAATTAAATTGTAAGTGAGTGTGTATTGGATAGGTTGATTGTCATGACACACCATCTCACAGACACTCAAATATTATATTGTTGGCTCCAGGTGGTAAGAAATTGCACGGTAGGCAGTGATTCATAACTCCAAAGACGAGGAAATCTTTACGTTGTAAAAAGCCTTGTCTTTGGAGTTTTAAATCAAGGTAGTTAGGTTTGAAACTGTCATTAGCTCCTTAGCTGCATATCATTTTCCCTTTCCAGAGATGACACCGACTAAGAAGACCCCAAGCGTGAAGGTGGAGGTGTCTTGCTATTGTATATTATGTCGCAAGGTCTACCTGAAAAATGTAAGATCAATCTTATTATTGGTATTATATTTCCCAGAACAGAGCACATTTCAACTGGATTACTTGTACAGTGTTAGACAGTATTTTATAGATGATAACCAATTATAATTGTCCATACAATATTGGCTACTGTGTCAGATACTGTGATTTGGTTTAGCGATTCCAGGCTGAAGCCAATTGCATGCTGTTGATTGGCATTTTTCATTATTGCCATGTCTTGAGAGATGTTATTCAAGTTCAGATTTTTTTTTTTAAATCTTCTCCTAACTATCCTACAGGACGCGCACAAGCACATGCAGAGCATGCTACACCACCGAGAGCTTGAGAATGTGAAGGGCAGGTGAGATTCAATTCCCAACCATACAGGTCTTTTGTGAACTGAATAACCTATCTTAATGCAGACATGTCTGTAATAATTAGTACCACGTCCCTACAAAAAATTATGCTTTCAAGTGTAAAGACTGACTCTATTACTTGGTAGTGGTTAGTTCCACACACCGTCTAATTTCCGTTTCTAGACCTGATATTACATTGATATGCATTATGTTTTAATTGTAATATCAATTGTTCTTCCTGTTGTGAGAACATTTTTCCACTCAGGGCACCATTGGGAATGAAATCCTGGTCTCAATTGAGCTGCGCCGAGTAACTAAAAGTTCATAAATAAATAATCACTATTAGAGAAATAAGCATGACAAGGACTAGATAAATATGCATGACCAGGACTAGAGAAATAAATGTGGCCATTTAACAAACATTTGAAAGCATGACCAGGACTAGATAAATATGCACGACCAGGACTAGAGAAATAAATGTGGCCATTTAACAAACATTTGAAAGCATGGCCAGGGCTAGAGAAATATGCCACCCCTCCTCTTCCCCAGGGATTGTAGGCACTGGTGCAAAGTGTGCAAAGTGTCCTCTCAAGGTTTGACTGAGTACGCCGAGCACATCTCCACCCAGTCGCACGGAGACAAGATCAAGAACCCGCCACGGAAGACTAAGCCTATGTATGTGGAACAAGACCTCGACGCAGAGCTGCTCTCGAAAGTCAGGGAAAGGAACAAAGAACTGCATAAGATGGAGTGAGTTCCATGTTTATTACATTGTCTCTTCATTTTAAACAACAGGAGACCTGAGAGTACTTGGTAAAATATAAATTGTTGTGCCAGTTGAAAAAATGATTACAGCTTCCTTGATGTAAAGCAGCTACATACACTACATTGTCTTTGTTGTACAAGACATGAGATACTAGAGTTTGCTTAGCGAAGAAGCCATTATTTTAGGGATGTGCATATTTCCTTTCAAGACAATTCCAAAATTATCTTGATACATGGGATATGATAAATTTCAGTTTAAAGGATTCTGTGCGATTCGTTTGATTAAAGGAATGAATCGATGCCATTCGATAGGATTACGATTCGTTGAACTAACATTTGTTGCACTAACACATACATTTTCCATTCTAAATGAAAATCTAGAGCTCATGAGCTGGTCCTCTCGCTGTGTGTGTGTGTGTGTGTGTGTGTTTTAAGGATATGACTAGGGATGCAAATTTTGGTCCATTGTTGTTGAATAAACAACCCCCATTAACCGGTTAAGAAAGGGTTAAATACTTTTATGCCGGTAAAACACCATTTTCAACAGCACACTTGATTAAAAAAATAACCTAGCAAATGACATTGGATGTTACTCAACTAATAAAGCACAATGTTGCGCAAGCCATTGAACAAACATTTGAATGCTCAAGGTGACATGCATGATCAGGAATAGGCCTACCTCTTGTTGGTCAGCGCGCGAAGCTGAGCACTGTTTGACTATGCTACTGATATTGCTTGGGGTTGATGCCAAATGACTAGTAGATCAATGACTGTCAACACAATTACTTGCTTAGTTCGACAATGAAGGAGAGGACACAGTTGTCACAAAAGAGGAGGTATTTTTGGAAGGTAAAAATAAAGTAATTTGAGCAACCCAAAAATTATGAACCTGTGATTCGTAATGTTTGAATCGATGTTCTGACCGATGCATGCTACATTTGGATCGCCTTGGGTCCATGCTACATTTGGATCGGTTTGGGCCCTGCGGGCCAACGCACTAATTTCATAAAAATTTGAGCCAGGAACCGATGCCTTTTGTTAAATCCCTACTGGCTTCATTTTGAACGTCATTCCGTTTGTCTTCCAACATAGGAAAAAGAAAAAGAGGAAGAAAAAGAAACTAAATCTAAAAATGGAAGCGCAGCAAGACCCGGAAAAGCAGAAACCTCCCATGCGGAAATTTCCAAAGAAGCCAAAGGGACAAGCACTGAAATGGATACCGCAAGTAGCTAAACTAAAATCGAAAACGCCCAAAAAACTTTCCAAAGAGAAGAAACCCCAGCAGAAGACATCACAGCCACTCAGTGGTAAGCTGGTACAAAACAAGGAGAACCGGCTCGCCTGTAAACTCAAGTCTCTGCCCCCCAGTCAGCCAGCCACACCACAGGGGCAGAGTGGAGCTCAGCCTCCCTGGCCAGAATTTAGGGGACCCCCAGGTGGAACATGCCACCCCTATAGTGAACAACACACCCAGTCTACATTGTCCCATCCCCATCAAGTTGGCAGTGAGGACAATCCTCCAATTTCTGGCAGTCCTGACATCCAGAGCCTGGGCACTAGTGTCAGAGGAAGGGGCTTCAAAGCTAGCAGGCCCAACACATTTCATAAGAGCCTTAGAGGAGCCGGAGTAAATCCTGTGACGCTACCACCAGGCCAGCTGAGGTGGCCTAAAACCAGCCAGTTGGGTTACGAATTCTATGGGCAGGCACCCAGAAAGACCCAGGATATGGACTTCACTAGTGATCACCTACCTCCAAAAGGAGCAATCATCTTCAGCCCAGAGGAGAGACTCTCTGGTAGTACCACTGCCCCCGTCTCTACCTCCAGCTCAGGTCCCTCTGGTCAGGGTGACAGCGACAAGGGCCGGATACGGAGCGTGGACGTCACTGTGATGCTACGTCAGGTCCGGAGAGCCCTGGGGGTGAGGGAGCCCCCAAGAGCCTCTTCCGTCACCCCGACTCTCACCACAACTCGAGGCCATTGCAGGGGGGCAGAGGTCGAGGCCGAGGAGGGCCTAACCAGAAGGACACAGAGGACCAAGCGCGGACCAAGCGCTGCCTCCACACTTCCCAACTCCAGCTCCCCAGTCAGCCAGTTCAAAAGCCTCCCCTCCACCACCACCTCCCTGCAGTCCTCACAGGTTAGCACTACCAGATCTGTGGCTTCAAGTGAAACTTGGCCTCTCCCTGGCAACCAAGCTAAACGAAGATCAACCCGATACCCCAAGGTAGAGGAAACCAGTAACTCACAACTGACCAAGGAAGGTGAGGGATTGGCTTCAGACACATACGGTCCGGTTAGCAGCCAAACCAATCCTCAGGAAGGTTCAACTGTGCCCCGATTGAGCACCCTTCCACGACCTACCTCTCTGAAGAGGGACTTGACCCGACATATCAGCAAACCCGGAGCCCACGAGCCTAACCTGAATGCAGCTCGCCGGATACGGAAGGGCGAGGGAGAGAAGGAGACGGGGACAGGGGCAGGGCTCAAACCCACACTGAAGAAGCTGCTCAGTTCCGCGGGGTCACAGAGGAAGGTCAACTGGAGGGAGATGTATCAGGAGGCCAACCGGAAGAAGCAGGAGAAAGTCAAAGGCATGCCCAGGTGAGGGAGGGCAGCACTTAGGACTGGTTTACTAAACCCAGGTTATGTCTTGTCTTGGACAAAAACATACTTTCAATGGATATTCTTCATTTAGAATGGATGGTTTTTAGTCCATGACCAGGAAAGCAATTAGATTATTCTGGACAACTGTGTATTTTTTTTTTAACAATGCCGTTTAAGACTAAGATAAGATCAAACTGTCTCTTTCGACTGTTGCTCTGGGAGCATGCATCTGTGTTACTCACTACAATATTATCTGTAATTGGAAGGTATTGGTTTCATGTTGCAGGTTTGGCATTGAACTGGTGAACCCCCTCTCTGACCCAGAGGGCCTGGCCCTGGACGAAGACGAGGACCTCCCCCTAACAGAGGGCTTCCAATGGGAGTCTGGTTTCCCCGACGGAGCCCCGCCCCCTGCAGCCCTACCCACTCCCTCTCTCCCACAGGCAATGCCTGCTAGTGATGTCATCAGAGAGCAACCGTCAGAGGCTCGGACGCTGGGATCGGAGCAGCCTAGCACTGTGCTGCGGGATAGCAGGTCATCCCGAGCCCCTCAGTCTTTATGTGTGAAGACTGAACCAGAGCAGTACAGGGAGGCAGGAGTGGACAGTGAGCAGAGACAGTTGAATACAAAGAGGAAAAAGAAGCGGAAAGTGGTAAGGGGAGGAGTTATTAGACAATCAGGCTGCTACTTTTCCTGCTTCTTTCAAGTCTATTGATGTTAACAAATGTGCCAGCTAGTGTTCACCCTTCTTTTTTCCTCTGTCTTTGTCTCAGGATAGTGACTTGTTAGACACCTCTGGTGTGGATCAGAGTGGGAAAAAGCAAAAGATTAAGTCAAACAGCGGTAAGTTGTCACTTAAAATTTGTGGTACCCTCCTTCCTGAAATATGCCCATATTGTTACTTCTGTGTCTACATTATAATCGGTTCTACCCCGTGTTACCATAAAGAATGAGCCCGGTATTGTCACTGGACCTATTGTAAAGAGCATGGGTAGTAATTGCATAGCTTTAGATTCTATCCCTGTAACCTCACTGAACTTAATGATTTTTCGTCATAAATTCAGCCAATTTGACGACCGCACATAGACCAAATACCCATTTGCGTTATCTCCAACTCCGGCTGCTTTCAGGAGTGCTTGCTGTTGCTCACTAGTCAGTGAAAAAAATGTCTGAACAGCTGCACTTACCCCGGAATGAGCCGGGGGGGCAGAGGGCTCAGGCACCACCCATGGCCAAATGAGCCGGGGGGGCAGAGGGCTCAGGCACCACCCGTGGCCACATGAGCTGGTGCAGAGGGCTCAGGCACCACCCATGGCCAAATGAGCCGGTGCAGAGGGCTCAGGCACCACCCATGGCCAAATGAGCCGGTGCAGAGGGCTCAGGCACCACCCATGGCCAAATGAGCCGCATTGGGAACAAGGTTCGGGGGTTTTCACCGCCAAATTTATTTGTCAGATTTACCTCTCGGCTTGCTTGTATTGTTGTTACTCGGGTCCATTACCGGTGCCTTGGGTATGGGTAGCCATGACTACAAGCACTGCAAAGTCAGCGGAATTAGATTAATTGAACTATCTCCGCCCATGTGGAGGGTTGGTCCACCGTCCCTGCAATAGCAGTTTTGGCTCCGCTCAAACCAAGTTTATTCAATCCACTGAGTGCTTCAGCTGCAAACACAACATACAAGCACACATTTATACCTTTCGAGTAGGCGTAGTCATCTCCTTGCATGTCTAAGACGGTCCTTCTCTGTTGTTAGTCAGAAACACAGTAGGCTCCTCTTACTGGTATTGTCAGGACCCTCGTGGAAGTGTGTGAGAGAGAGGACTGTAATCAGATTGTCTTTAGGCTGGTTCCGCAGCAACTGGCCTGCCTTATTAAGAACTGAAACTAGACTGTTGCCCTTTGCCTCCCTCCTCAGAAACATTTATATTCAACAATAGCATGTTTGAGCAGAATATTAACTTTCTGCTCTTCCCCTTTTTCCTCACTTTAACTTTCCATACACAAAGTTCCTCTTTGCCCTTCCTTGACCCCCAACATATACATTTCTTATCTAAAGTAATCGCCAAGTTCTGGTATGTTTAACATGAATAAATATATTTCAAGCTAGAATCCAACGGTTTATAACTTTGCAATAGAGATATGTCAACGTTTTTTTCTTCGCTCCATGTTCCATGTCACTGTTGTAACTCATTTCCATAGTCAGTCGGTGTGATCACAATTCTGTGAGTGCATCTCAATAGTCCGAAGTGTCTTTCTTTCCTTGTCTCCCCTCCTTTACCTGCACTGTGAAAGAACCGGGAAGGGGAAAGACACTCCCCAGTATTGTTGAACCGGGAAGGGGAAAGACACTCCCCAGTAGGGTTGAACCGGGAAGGGGAAAGACACTCCCCAGTATTGTTGAACCGGGAAGGGGAAAGACACTCACCAGTATTGTTGAACCGGGAAGGGGAAAGACACTCCCCAGTAGGGTTGAACCGGGAAGGGGAAAGACACTCCCCAGTATTGTTGAACCGGGAAGGGGAAAGACACTCCCCAGTATATTGCTTTGACATGTCCTGTGTTTTCCAGTCTTTACTGATGAAGGAGATGAGACTGGTGAAGACCCCCACATTAGACTATTGAGGTTCACACTTTGTCTGTGTGGTCGTTACATCCAGATTTACTCCATTCCCTGTTCTGTAGAGAATGTCCAGGTGGACCAGCTGCTAGCTGTGTCTCTGATGGAGGAGGAGCTGAGCGGTTCCCTACAGAGCCTAGACACCTCCCTGATCCAGGCCCGCAACACCCTGCAGGTCGCCTACACAGAGGTGCAGCGCCTCCTACTGGTCAAACAGCAGGTACTACGCCCGGGATGCTCACTACATCTACCTGGGTTGTGATCAGTAGGGATGAAAGGGAAGGAAACAGAGGTTCTACCTGGATTTTTATTAAGATACACATAGGAACGACCCTGAACACGACCCTGGTATAGAGGATGAATAGATGAAGTGTGGCATCGGTTTCACTTTTGTTGTCTGTGTTGCAGGTTACCACAGAGATTAACGGTCTCCGAGCCAAGCGTATTGAGATCCTGCAGGGGATGCAAGGGGCAGTGGCAGCAGCTACGGTGCCTACCCAACACCCCTCACTCCTTCCTCTGTCCAACCTCCGTATCCCCTCCCCCACTGGGCCCACCTCTGCGGCACCCATGTCGCCCTATCCCAATCTGACCCCGGCTTACCACTCCACCCCCTCTGCCATACCCATCCTAAACCCCACCCCCTCCACCTCAGTGAGCCTGCCTGTCAAAAAAGAGCCTGCCTCTCTCAACAGCCAGTCTCGTGCCACCCCCTCGCGCAGTCCTGTCATTTCCTATCCCCTCGTGAACCCTCGCTCCACCACCCCTGTCCTCGTTCCCTCACCTCTACCCATCCCCATATCCGCCAAACCCCCTTCCACCACAGTAACCCTTCCTGCAACTACACCACCTGCTGTTGCGACACTCGGCCAGCAGAGGGTGGTGGGTAGCTCCACCTCACTGTCTACCAGCACCAAGCAGCTGAGGGGAAGGCAAAAGAAGCAGAGCAACGAGAAGGCCAACAGGAGGACCAAGTCAAAGCAGGAAGATGTTCAAGACCAGAGTTCAACGGCCAGTTCCACTACCAGTGACTCGGAGGACTGGGAGGACCAAGAGGACCAAGAGGGGCTCACCCTCACCTCTGTCCACCTCACACAGGGGCGGAAAGACCCTCTATTGGGGCAGGAGAAGGACGGGGGTAAAGGGGGTGACGAAGGAGACAGCGACTGCTACGTCGAGACAGTCACTGTAGAGCGCCAGCTGAGATCCAACATGGACGTCGTCGCCATCGATGACTCGGACGTCGAGGAAGAGCCGGAGGCCATTGTTCCACACACCCCAGCTCCCGCACAGCTCCCCTCCACCTCTCCTGCCCCACCTAGGTCTGTGTGTGTGGAGGTGAACTCTAGCGGTACCCAGACAGTCAGGGTTAAGGAGGACCAGAAGGACATCAAACTAAAGGACACCAGCTACGGGTTAGTCTCTTTACTGTACATTTACCATAAAGGAATAAACAATATCTCAAGGACCTAGGTATCAATAACAGTAATGGAAGCTAAATTGTTTGGTAATTGCTAGATCAGTGTTTCCAGGCGTTATGTTATCAGAGTATCAACCCACATTGTTGCATTAGAATCCTCTTTTGAATGCAATGCCCCCACACACCCCCCCTAATGTGAAATACCTGTGGTTTCTGTTTCCCCAGCAAAATGAAGTTACCCCCTGTAACTGTGAAAGAGAAACATAGTCCCCCAAGTGAGTTACCTGCTTCATATGTCCACTTCCACCATTTTTTGGGCTGAAATGAAAATGTGTCAATTAGTCATAAACATTGAATGTTAATACCGCACAGCGTGAGTGTATTATATGTCTTTCTGTTTGTAAGCCAGTCTACACAGTGTATGAGTTTCTGTCTGTTCCATAACTAGTGTTTGTGATATGGCTCCGTTTCCTGGTTTTGACCCTCTATCTCTCCCCCCTCAGAGTGTGCCGACGTGGCTGAGGAGCAGGAGCCGTCTCTGGGGAGCTTCGAGGGCCACACTGGCACCGTCCATGACCTCCAGATCCACGGGGGCTTCCTGTATACATGTTCAGGGGATAACACAGCACGAGCATATTGCCTATTGGTGCGTATATGACAGGGGTCTTACACATTTTCTTGCCCAGGGACCCCCTTGCAGGCAATTAAGACCCCCCCTGACAACCGGTGACCCAGAGACCCCTGTTATACGTTAGCAACATTTCACGTCTTGTCATCTCAGGTGATTGATAACGGCAAGGAGAAGTAATCAACATTTTAAAATTAATAGATTTGGTAGATTGTTTTTCAATGTTTTGACCTACCCACATTGTAATTGCAGGAAGTCTGAACTCTAACATGGCTTATTAGCTAGAAAGGTAACTCAAAACACATGTTTGCTAAAACAAAGGTTTGCCATATGTTGGTACAAAGTTTGGACACCTAACTCAAGGGTTTTTCTTTATTTGTACTGTTTTCTACGTTGTAGAATAATGGTGCGACTTCAAAACTATGAAATAACATATATGGAATCATGCAGTAACCAAAAAAGTGTTAAACAAATAAAAATGTATTTGAGATTCTTCAAAGTAACCACACTTTGCCTTGATGACAGCTTTGAACACTCTTGGCATTCTCTCAACCAGCTTCACCTGGAATGCTTTTCCAACAGTCTTGAAGGAGTTCCCACACATGCTGGCTGCTTTTCCTTCACTCTGCGGTCCCAAACCAACTCAATTGGGATGAGGTCGGGTGATTGAGGAAGCTAGGTCATCTGATGCAGCATTCTTGATCAAATAGACTTTACACAGCCTGGAGTTGTGTTGGGTCATGTCCTGTTGAAAAATAAATGATAGACCAACTAAGCGCAAACCAGATGGGATGGCGTATCACTACAGAATGCTGTGGTAGCCATGCTGGTTAAGTGTGCCTTAAATTTTTAATAAATCACTGACAGCGTCACCAGCAAAGCATCCTCACACCACCTCATCCATGCTTTACGGTGAGAACCACACATATGCTGAGATTATCCGTTCACCTACTCTTGAGTCTCACAAAGACATGGCGGTTGGAACCAAAAATCTCAAATTTGGACTCATCAGACCAAAGGACAGATTTCCACCGATTTCCACCGATTTCCAATGGACATTCCATTGTTTGCGTTTCTTGGCCCAAGCAAGTCTCTTCTTATTGATGTCCTTTAGTGGTGGTTACTTTGCTGCAATTCGACCATGAAGGCCTGATTCCCACAGTCTCCACTGAACAGTTGATGTTGAGATGTGTCTGTTACTTGAACTCTGTGAAGCATTTATTTGGGCTGCAATTTCTGAGGCTGGTAACTCTAATGAATGTATCCTCTGCAGCAGAGGTAACTGGGTCTTCCTTTCCTCTGGCTGTCCTAATGAGAGCCAGTTTCATCATAGCGCTTGATGGTTTTTGCGACTGCACTTGAAGAAACTTTAAAAGTTATTGAAATGTTCTGGATTGACTGACCTTCATGTCTTAACCTCTCTGGGGTAGGGGGCACTATTTTGACATCCGGATGAAACGCGTGCACAAAGTAAACTGCCTGTTACTCAGGCCCAGAAGCTAGGATATGCATCTAATGGGTATATTTGGATATAAAACACTCTAAAGTTTATAAAACTGTTAAGATGATGTCTATGAGTATAACAGAACTGATATGGCAGGCGAAACCCAGAGGCCAACCCCCCCCCCAAAAAAAATTCAGCCTACCACTATTTGCAATAGACCTTTTGGAGTGCCAACAGAAGATCATCAAAGGTAAGGCATATTTTATATCGCTATTTCTGACTTTTGTGTCGCACCTGCCAGGTTGAAATGTGTTTTTCATGGCGGGGTGCTGTCCTCAGATAATTGCATGGTGTGCTTTCGCCATAAAGCCTTTTTGAAATCTCACACAGCAGCTGGATTAGTTAAGCTTTATTTTGATCTATTACACTTGTGATTTTATGAAAGTTAAACATTTATAATTCTGTAGTTTGAATTTTGCACTCTGCAATTTCAACAGATGTTGGCCAGGTGGGACGCTACCGTCCCACCTGCCCATAAGAAGTTAAAGTAATGATGGACTGTCATTTATCTTTGCTTATTTAAGCTGTT
Organism: Oncorhynchus mykiss; assembly: GCF_057628025.1. Lineage (NCBI taxonomy): Eukaryota > Metazoa > Chordata > Actinopteri > Salmoniformes > Salmonidae > Oncorhynchus > Oncorhynchus mykiss. The sequence goes on from NC_143029.1 coordinate 12,893,701, forward strand.
CTTGCCATTATATGGACTTGGTCTTTTACCAAATAGGTCTATCTTCTGTATACCACCCTTACCTTGTCACAACACAACTGATTGGCTCAAACTCATTAAGATGGAAAGAAATTCCACAAATGAACTTTTAACAAGGCACACCTGTTAATTGAAATGCATTCCAGGTGACTTCCTCATGAAACTGGTTGAGAGAATGCTAAGAGTGTAAAAAGCTGTCATCAAGGCAAAGGGTGGCTACTTTGAAGAATCTCAAATATAAAATATATTTTGATTTAACACTTTTTGTTTACTACATGATTCCATATGTGTTATTTCATAGTTTTGATGTCTTCTATTATTCTACAATATAAATTTGATTTGACTAGCAGGCAGGCTTACAATGCTGAGATACTGTACTTTTGTCCCTGGGGTGTTCAGAGCAAAGCGTGCCAAGCTGTGTTTGAGGGCCACACCAACAAGATCAACTGCCTGCTGGTGTCATCTCTGCCCGGCCTGCCAGCACGTCTCTACACCGGCTCCAGTGACCTCACCATCCGCTGCTTCAGCATCAAGGTACCACACCCCTTTCATCACACAGTGCCTTCAGAAAGTATTCACACTCCTTGACCTTTTCCACATTTTGTTGTGTTACAGCCTGAATTTGAAATTGATTAGGTTTAGATATTTTCGGTCGCTGGCCTATCCACAATGCCCCATAATGTCAAAGTGGAATAATATTTTTCAATTTTTTTTTACCATTTAATAAAAAATGAAAGCTGAAATGTTTTGACTCGCACTGTGTGCAATAATAGTGTTTAACGTTATTTTTTTTTTATGACAACCTCATCTCTGCACCCACACGCATACAATTATCAGTCGAACAGTGAATTTCAAACAAAGATTCAACCACAAAGACCAGGGAGGTTTTCCAATGACTCGCAAAGAAGGGCACCTATTGGTAGATGGGTAGAGCATTTTAAAAGCAGACATTGAATATCCCTTTGAGCATGGGGAAGTTTTTAATTACACTTTGGATGGTGTATCAATAAACATACAGTCGTCCTTCCTAATGATTTCACCAAGAGGCCAATGGTGACTTTAAAACTTTTAGAGCGTTTAATGGCTGCAATAGGTAGTTGACTGGTCGATTGTTTGGTCGATAGGCTGTTGGTTGACCAAGATTTCTTTAGTTGAGCAGTCGCAATGTTTATTTTTTGTGTTGTATAAGACACCTGTCTGATTCGCGCCTGTCTCAGTGGACTAGTCCATTGTGGAGGCCACGGGGATGGCATAGTCCATCACTAAGACATGTTGTACTGAAATTGTATGTGAGTTATATTATGTAAAAAATAATGGTGCCACACAAATAAATCAAATGTTCTTTCTCCCGTGTTGGATATGTTCGCTGTCCGCGGTTCTGAAACATGATCTTCAGTGCCCTGTAGAATTGTCACCTTTCCCTATGTTGCTTTGTGCATAATAGCAAATGGTTTATTTGACATGTATTTAACTAGGCAAGTCAGTTAACCCTTCTGGGATATGTGGGACGCTAAAAATTGTTACGGCAGACTGATATTACTTATTTATTGAGTGTTTACTCTTTTCCAAACAGACAGAAAAGGTATATTGTAATTTAACAGCACCAGTTTGTCACACTTAATATGCACACAACTCTTATAGCCTATAGCCTCCTTTTTCTTGTTCCAATAATGATGATGATGATGATGATGATGATGAGCTTTGTAATAAGTAATGCCGTTTTCATTAGTAGGCTTAGTATAGCAGCCTTGTATAACCACCTGTAGGCCTCAGAGAGCATCTTGTTTAGTCTTTAATACCGTAAGTTACTTAGGCCTATATTTCAGTATATAGGCTACTGGATCATTTGTTAATTCCATCACACAGCGAGACATTCACGTTTTGAAATACAGTCAAGCATTTTTAGTTTAAAAATTAAATAACCAAAGGGAGCGTTGAATAATTAGCCTAAACAAAAGTAAAACGCAATTCACTAATCCATGCAGCTGTTTTTAGTCTGCTGTAATAAAGGCTTTATATATATTATAAACATGTTTTTTGTTATGACTCTCTTGTACACTTCGTGTTTACACTGTTCCAAATTGTCAGAAGAAATAATATTGTAATCTAACAGCAACAGCTTGGGACACTACTCACACAACGCCTGTTTCCTATACCCTCCATCTCCAGTCATTTCCACAACCAAGTCAAATATCTCCCACAGATCTGTCTTCCCTTTGTTTTCCTGAGCAACCAGTAAACATTCTCCCGTTTTCAAGTGTTTTTTTCACGTCCTCCGCATCCATTTTGCTGTCACGTGTTTGTTTTTTGGTGTTTGTTTATCGATGTGATAATGATATGCTATAGGTCAGGCCCTATTGGTCGCATGCCATGCGTATTTGTTTCACGTAAAGAGAGCAAGGTTTGAGGGAATAGGGAATGTTTTTCCTGAACAAATTAGGGATTATGGTAACAACTTTTCATTCAGAAACGAGTAAGAAACTAAATGGCTGAAATTGTTGCAGCTTCAGCACAGAGAGAGCAATTAACACTTGCTGTGGTGCCTTCACTGCAGTAGGGAGGAGAGCGAGACAACGTGCGCCAATCACACAGGCACTCGCTATAAAAATGTTTTAGTCTGACCATCAGGCTCTTTCTTTAGTCATTTGTGTCTTAATTATTTAATCAAAATATGTGCTTGAAGCATCAGACAAGCTCAGTGCATATGTAGTTGGTTTTATTCAAACACATAAGGTGTCTGTCTATATATGGAAAATAAGTTTCAACATTCCCCCCTGGGGGACAGCCCTAGTGATAGGAGAAAACAGGATGGATCAACAACATTGTAGTTACTACACAATACTAACCTAATTGACAGTGGGAAGAAGGAAGTATGTACAGAATAAAAACATACCCAGAAAGACGGGTATGCTTCTTCAAAGGTTTGACTCGGGGGAAGGGGGGGGTCATTTAAATTTGATATTTCTGGTCACTTTGTCATTATGATGTATTGTGTGTAGATGGGTTATCTTTTGATTTGAGAATGATCTTCCTATACATCACCTCCCCTCTCCCTACTGTATATCTCTGGTCCTCATCTTCCTAAACATCTCCCCTCTCCCTACTGTATATCTATTGTCCTCATCTTCCTATACATCTCCCCTCTCCCTACTGTATATCTCTGGTCCTCATCTTCCTATACATCACCTACCCTCTCTCTACTGTATATCTATTGTCCTCATCTTCCTATACATCACCTACCCTCTCTCTACTGTATATCTATTGTCCTCATCTTCCTATACATCACCTCCCCTCTCCCTACTGTATATCTCTGGTCCTCATCTTCCTATACATCACCTACCCTCTCTCTACTGTATATCTATTGTCCTCTTCCTATACATCTCCTCCCCTCTCCCTACTGTATATCTCTGGTCCTCATCTTCCTATACATCACCTACCCTCTCTCTACTGTATATCTGTTGTCCTCATCTTCCTATACATCACCTACCCTCTCTCTATTGTATATCTATTGTCCTCATCTTCCTATACATCACCTCCCCTCTCCCTACTGTATATATATTGTCCTCATCTTCCTATACATCACCTACCCTCTCTCTATTGTATATCTATTGTCCTCATCTTCCTATACATCACCTCCCCTCTCCCTACTGTATATCTATTGTCCTCATCTTCCTATACATCTCCCCTCTCCCTACTGTATATCTATTGTCCTCATCTTCCTATACATCACCTACCCTCTCTCTATTGTATATCTATTGTCCTCATCTTCCTATACATCACCTACCCTCTCCCTACTGTATATCTATTGTCCTCATCTTCCTATACATCACCTACCCTCTCTCTATTGTATATCTATTGTCCTCATCTTCCTATACATCACCTCCCCTCTCCCTACTGTATATCTATTGTCCTCATCTTCCTATACATCACCTACCCTCTCTCTATTGTATATCTATTGTCCTCATCTTCCTATACATCACCTCCCCTCTCCCTACTGTATATCTATTGTCCTCATCTTCCTCCTTTCCCTCTTCAGTCAAAGAAGTGCCTTGAGCAGATCTCTCTGTCCGACCGGGTGCTGTGTCTGCACATTCACTGGAACATCCTGTACGTAGGCCTGGCAAATGGATCTGTGGTCAGCTTTGAGGTCAAGGTGAGTGTGTCTAAGCCTGGAGTCCAGGTCCTGAAATCATAAAGCATCTCAGAGTAGGTGTGCTGATCTGGGATCAGGTCCCCCTTATCCATATGATTTTATTCTCTCTCCATTACGATCAAAAAGGCACAACCGATCCTAGATCGGCACTCCTTCTCTGAGACGCTTTGATTGGTCCTCTATTCAACATGGTAGTTCCTAGTTATAGCTTGGATCAGAATATGATACAAACAGTTGTTCTCTTCCTCTTCTCCTTCCTCTCCCTCCCTCTCTCCCCTGCAGACCCAGAGGCAGCTGGATGTGTTTGAGTGCCACGGCCCACGGGGGGTGAGCTGCCTGGGCACGTCCCAGGAGGGTGCGCGGCGGGTGCTGCTAGTGGGCTCTTACGACAGCACCATCAGCGTACGTGACGCCAAGAGTGGTCTGCTGCTGCGCTCACTGCAGGGCCACACTAAGACCGTCCTCTGTATGAAGGTGAGGAGTCGGGTAGTTGATATGATCTAAAATAGAAATCTTATCGTGTGTCACCACTGTGTCCTTGGGTCCAGGGTCAGGGGTCAATTCCATTTGAATTCAGTCAATTGGGGAGTCAACCCCGACCTTTTACCGAGAACACATTTCCCTCTTAGACCATATGGACAGGAGGGACCTGATCCCGGGTCAGCATTCCTACGCTGATCCCGGGTCAGCATTCCTACGCTGATCCCGGGTCGGCATTCCTACGCTGACACGGCATATTTCAGGGTTTGTTCTCCTGTAATGTTCTGAATGTGATGCAATCAGTGTTTTATTCTCATTTTGGACACTAAAGTTAACACTTGGCATGTTAATGTAATGTTAATTTGTTGGTGGTCTTGAACGGACAACTGACTCTGCCTGTCAGGTATGATCATTCTTTCCCCATTTGTCTGATGTCAGGTGGTGAATGACCTGGTCTTCAGCGGCTCCAGTGATACGTCTGTCCACGCCCACAACATCCACGTGAGTGTCTAACCCCTCCCATCACTATCCTTTTTCACATAATCATCGTAACACGTTCATTCCTGTATGACGGAACAGTCACATAATCTGTGGATGTAGTTGATTTATTTGATTTCAGTCTTTTTGTTTGACATCTTCCTCGCTGCCTCTGTGTCTGTCCATGCGTAGACGGGTGAGCTGGTCCGTATCTATAAGGGTCACAGCCACGCAGTCACAGCGTTAGCCATCTTGGGGAAGGTCATGGTGACAGCCTGCCTGGACAAGTTGGTGCGTGTCTACGAGTTACAGGTGGGTCTGCCTCATCCTACTCTCCTTCAATGGCTTTATCCACTCACTCAGATTACTAGCTTATCTGTCGCTCTGTCTGTCTGTCTATCTCGTTCTTTCTCAATTCCATTCAATATGCTTTATTGGTACATATTGCCAAAGCATACTTTGGATATTTACAATATGAAAATAATAAGAATCAAAATTGTCAACGGGACAACGGTAACAACAATAACCAAGGGTCAAAATAACCATACATTCAACAATAACAATAAGCATACAGTAGAGGACATGTGCTGGTTGATTGGTCTGTCAGACACTGTCCCTCATCTGATGGCAGGCAGCAATGTAGTGCGCTGCCAACCCACAGCTCTCTGCGTCCTCCCCCAACAGGACAGGTTGCCTATCCTCATCAGAGAGGTCTTTGAAACCTTGAATAAGGGTTTCAAATTTGGGGTAAATGACACTATCTAATTGTTTTATATTTTTGATGTTTTGTCAGGAAATGCAGCTCTGTTCTGCTGTGGTGCGGTGGTTGCAAAGCCTTTCCTTTACAGGGAGCTAAGTATTCCTGGTCTAGCCTTCTCAATGGCAAGGCTGTGCTCCCTGAGCCTGTACTTTGTCAAGGTTTTGATCAGTAATTATGGTCAAATAGTTAGCAACGGTGTACTGTCAATTTAGGGCCAGATAGCACTGCATTGTGCTTGTTTTTCCCATTAAGCTATGTAGTTTTGATTGTGTTGTAATTTGTTTTATTAGAACAGGTTTGTGAACACAACCCCAGGACCAGCTGGATTTGATTAAAACATATTTGTTTACCTTTTATTTAACAAGGTAGGCTAGTTGAGAACAAGTTCTCATTTAAAGCTGCGACCTGGCCAAGATAAAGGAAAGCAATGCAACACAAACAACAACAACAGTGTTACACATGGAATCAACAAACATACAGTCAATAATACAATACAAAGTCTATTATACAGTGTGTGTAAATGAGGTAGAATAACGGAGGTAAGGCAATAAAAATAGGCCATAGTGGTGAAATATTTGCAATATAGCAATTAAACACTGGAGTGATAGATGTGCAGAAGATGAGTGTGCACGTAGAGATACTGGGGTGCAAAGGAGAAAAATAACAGTATGGGGATGAGGTAGTTGGATGGGCTAATTACAGGTGGGCTATGTACAGGTGCAGTGATCTATGAGCTGCTCTGACAGCTGGTGCTTAAAGCTAGTGAGGGAGATAGGAGTCTCCAGCTTCAGTGATTTTTGTAGTTCGTTCCAGTCATTGGCAACAGAGAACTGGAAGGAAAGGCGGCCAAAGGAGGAATTGGCTTTGGGATGACCAGTGAAATATATCTGCTGGAGTGCGTGCTATGGTGGGTGGGTGCTGCTATGGTGACCAGTGAGCTGAGATAAATCGGGGCTTTACCTAGCAAAGACTTATAGATGACCTGGAGCCAGTGGGTTTGGCAACGAATATGAAGAGAGGGCCAGCCAGCGAGAGCATACAGGTCGCAATGGTGGGTAGTACATGGGGCTTTGGTGACAAAACGGATGGCACTGTGATAGACCGCATCCAATTTGCTAAGCAGAGTGTTGGGGGCTATTTTGTAAATGACATTGCCGAAGTCAAGGGTCGTAGGATAGTAAGTTTTACGAGGGTTTGTTTGGCAGCATGAGTGAAGGATGCTTTGTTGTGAAATAGGAAGCTGATTCTAGATTTCATTTTAGATTGGAGATGCTTAATGTGAGTCTGGAAGGAGAGTTTACAGTCTAACCAGACACCTAGGTATTTATAGTCGTCCACATATTCTAAGTCAGAACTGTCCAGAGTAGTGATGCTAGGCGGGCGGAAGTTGTGGGCAGCGATCGGTTGAAGACCATGCATTTAGTTTTTCTTGCATTTAAGAGCAATTGGAGGCCACGGAAGGAGAGTTGTATGGCATTGAAACTCGTCTGGAGGTTAGTTAACACAGTGTCCAAAGAAGGGCCAGAAGTATACAGAATGGTGTTGTCTGCATAGAGGTGGATCAAAGAGTCACCAGCAGCAAGAGTGACATCATTGATGTATACAGAGAAAAGAGTCGGCCCTAGAATTGAACCCTGTGGCACCCCCATAGACTGCCAGAGGTCCGGACAACAGGCCCTCCGATTTGACACACTGAACTCTGTCTGAGAAGTAGTTGGTGAACCAGGCGAGGCAGTCATTTGAGAAACCAAGGCTGTTGAGTCTGCCGATAAGAATGCGGTGATTGACAGAGTGGAAAGCCTTGGCCAGGTCGATGAATACAGCTGCACAGTATTGTCTCTTATTGATGGCGGTTATGATATCGTTTAGGACCTTGAGCGTGGCTGAGGTGCACCCATGACCAGCTCGGAAGCCAGATTGCGTAGCGGAGAAGGTACGGTGGGATTCGAAATGGTCTGTGATCTGTTTGTTAACTTGGCATTCAAAGACTTTAGAAAGGCAGGTCAGGATGGATATAAGTCTGTAGCAGTTTGGGTCTAGAGTGTCTCCCCATTTGAAGAGGGGGATGACCGCGGCAGCTTTCCAATCTTTGGGAAACTCAGAAAATACGAAAGAGGTTGAACAGGCTAGTAATAGGGGTTGCAACAATTTTGGCAGATCATTTTAGAAAGAGAGGGTAAGGATTGTCTAACCCGGCTGATTTGTAGGGGTCCAGATTTTTCAGCTCTTTCAGAACATCAGCTATCTGAATTTGGGTGAAGGGGAAATGGGGTAGGCATGTGCAAGTTGCTGTGGAGGCTGCAGGGCTGTTGACCGGGGTAGGGATAGCCAGGTGGAAAGCATGGCCAGCTGTAGAAAAATGCTTATTGAAATTCTCAATTATTGCGTATTTATCGGTGGTGACACTGTTTCCTAGCCTCAGTGCAGTGGGCAGCTGGGAGGAGGTGCCCTTATTCTCCATGGACTTTAGTGTCCCAGAACTTTTTGGAGTTTGTGCTACAAGATGCAAATTTCTGTTTGAAAAAGCTAGCCTTTGCTTTCCCAACTGCCTGTGTATATTGGTTCCTAACTTCCCTGAAAAGTTGCATATCTCAGGGGTTATTCGATGCTACTGTATTACGCCACAGGATGTTTTTGTGTTGGTTAAGGGCAGTCAGGTCTGGAGTGTACCACGGGCTATATCTGTTCCTGGTTCTACATTTTTTGAATGGGGCATGCTTATTTAAGATGGTGAGGAAAGCACTTTTAAAGACTAACCAGGCATCTTCTACTGACGGAATGAGGTCAATGTCCTTCCAGGATGCCAGGTCAATTAGAAAGGCCTGCTCGCAGACGTGTTTTAGGGAGCGTTTGACAGTAATGAGGGGTGGTCGTTTGACCGCAGACCCATTACGGACGCAGGCAGTGATCGCTGAGATCCAGGTTGAAGACGGCAGAGGTGTATTTGGAGGGCAGGTTGGTTAGGATGATATCTATGAGGGTGCCTGTGTTTACGGATTTGGGGTTGTATCTGGTAGGTTCATTGATAATTTGTGTGAGATTGAGGGCATCAAGTTTAGATTGTAGGATGGCCGGGGTGTTAAGCATGTCCCAGTTTAAGTCACCTAACAGCACGAGCTCTGAAGAAAGATGGGGGGAAATCAATTCACATACGGTGTCCAGGGCACAGCTGGGGCAGAAGGTTTTGGATGAGGGGACTGTTTTCTATGCTCAACTCTTGACATTGCAGGGCTTGTTAATGATATGAGAGCCGGTCACTGTATTTTAGATGTTTCTAAAACTTAATTGCTCTTTTTTGAGTTTTTATTATTAGTGGATATTGGCCCAATTCTGCCCTGCATGCATTGTTTGTAGTTTTCCTCTGGACATGTAGGAAAATCTTACAGAACTCTGCATACAGGGTTTCAATGGGGTATTTGTCCATTTGGTGAAATCTTGTTTTGCAAGAGTACCCCACACCTCACTGCCATAAAGTGCAATTGGTTCAATGACACATTTGATTAGTTTTAGCCAAATTGTAATAGGTGTTTTCAATTTGAATTTGTTTTTTAATAGTGTAGAATGTCCTGTGTACTTTCTCTCAGTTCATTCACTGCCTCATTAAGGTGTCCAGTTGAGCTTATTTTTAAACCTATGTAATTGTAGTGTGTGTAGTACTCTATATATTTTGTACCAATTGAGAACTTTGTTCCTAGTTCCCTGAGATCTGGTTCTTCTCTGGAAAATAATTATTTGAGTCTTTTTGAAGTTTACTGCCAGGGCCCAGGTCTGGCAGTACTGCTCTAGCAGGTTCTGCTGTAGGCCATGTGCTGTAGGGGACAGCAGGCACAGGTCATCTGCGAAGATTAGACATTTAACCTCTGAATTGTGGAGACTAACACCAGGGGCTGAGGATTTTTCTAGAATAGTGGCCAATTCTCTCTGTCTGCCTCAGTCTGTCTCTCTCGGTCTCCGTCTGTCCCTCTCGGTCTCCGTCTGTCCCTCTCGGTCTCCGTCTGTCCCTCTCGGTCTCCGTCTGTCCCTCTCGGTCTCCGTCTGTCCCTCTCGGTCTCCGTCTGTCCCTCTCGGTCTCCGTCTGTCCCTCTCGGTCTCCGTCTGTCCCTCTCGGTCTCCGTCTGTCCCTCTCGGTCTCCGTCTGTCCCTCTCGGTCTCCGTCTGTCTCTCTCGGTCTCCGTCTGTCTCTCTCGGTCTCCGTCTGTCTCTCTCGGTCTCCGTCTGTCTCTCTCGGTCTCCGTCTGTCTCGCTCGGTGTCTCAGCCTGGCCGTCTCGCTCGGTCTCCGTCCGTCCGCCTCGCTTTTGCTCTCTCTCCCCTCTGTCTCTCTGAAACAAATCATACTTGATTTTAAAGTGCAACACACTTAATAAAAGAACACACACAATATAAGATGGTGAACCATCTCTGTCCTGCGATCCTCTCTTTCTGTCTCTCTCTCCTCCCTCCCTCAACCCTTCTTTCTCTCCACAGTCCCACGACCGGCTGCAGGTGTACGGGGGCCACCATGACATGGTGATGTGTATGGCCATCCATAAGAGCGTGGTAAGTGAGCTTGTTTAGTCAGCCCAGAAGCCAACCCTCCTGCCTGTGGGCCTAGAGGCAATATGAATAACATCTACATCCAGTACATTGGAAAGGGGACTACTGTGAATGCATTGTACAGTTGATAGAATTGACAAAATTGAAAAGAGAAGTTGTGGACAATAAACTACTCTTCTCTCCTAGATCTACACAGGCTGCTACGACGGGACCGTCCAGGCCGTGAAACTCAACTTGATGCAAAACTACCGCTGCTGGGTAAGAGAAACACGCTGGGATTTACCTTCAGAATATTTCCTATCGTTTTGTCTGACAGGTCATTTTCTGACCTGACCTTTGTGTGCAGTGGCACGGTTGCTCGCTGATCTTTGGCATGGGGGAACACCTCCTGCAGCACCTGCTCACCGACCACAGCAACCCGCACCTGCAGACCTTCAGGTGTCGCTGGAGGAACTGCGACGCTGCCTTCGCCACGCAAGACTCCTCCCACCTGGTAAGAGACAGACAGACAGGTTTGTAGACAGGCTGACTGACGGACAAAGACAGACAGTAGCTGCTTGGTTTACCTGAATTTCGAGACTCCTCCCAGCTGGTAAGAGACAGGCAGACAGGTTTGTAGACAGACAGGTTGACTAATGGACAAAGACCAACAGTAGCTGCTTGGTTTACCTGAATTTCGAGACTCCTCCCACCTGGTAAGAGACAGGCAGACAGGTTTGTAGACAGACAGGTTGACTGATGGACAAAGACAAACAGTCAACCTGTCTGTCTACAAGACTCTCTGCCTGAATTACAGATCTTGTTATTACAGATGATTATTCTGTCAGAAATGCAGAATTGTATATAAGGAAGAGAGGGGGGTTATTGTCAATGTTTCAGTACCTTGTCTCCCCCTTGTCTCTACAGGACCTGCCTAGCCACATGCAGACACATGTAGAGATGGACAGCAAGCTGAAAACATGACAGTAGAGAAGACATGCTGTTTCCCCAGTTCTTACTTCTGCGGATGTGTGGTGCTGAGTTGACACTGATCTCTCACCATTAGAATCAATGGCTCCATACATGGAGCCGGGCTGGAATTCTGGCATTCATTCTTCTTGGATAGTAGGAGTTGGGACCCCATTCAGTAGGCAAATGTTGACGAGGGAAGGAGATAGAACTGAACTGTTTTCTTGTTCAGAGTAATTTCTCACTTTGTTCATCCTTTAACCCCCTGCTCTTCCCTGGTAAGAGGACACCAGTACGACTAAAGGTTGTGACATGTTTTTAATGGACCTTGGTTTACAACAGGGATCATCAACTAGATTAAGCCATGGCATGATTTTTCATGAGCGGATTAACATAATTACAAATCATTTGTTGACTGCAAATTGACCGCAAGAAGCCCAAACAAATATATTTGACTAAAACATAATCATTTCAAACCTGGCATATGTTTGTATATGATCACATATATCTCTGTATTATGCCTGGGAATATTGTGGGACAGATTTCCAAAATTAAAACTTGGGAGTCTTATGGTCAACAATTTAAAATAGTAATTTTCAGAACTTGGATGGGCTAAATAAAATCAGTGGGCTGCTAGTTGGGGAACCCTGGATTACACGGTTCTACAAGGCTGTGGCTCAACGTCAGCAATTGTATTGGAACACTTGCTAAATAGCCCATACTGGACACACACACTAACACTTACACACAGCGTATAGATTATCACTGCATAACCACACTGTAACTGATCTGTTGACATGGGCTGGTCATACATAACTACTATACACAGTCTTGTGTAGGGACTTCTATTTCATACATACATTCAGACATCTATGGCGCATGTACAGGTTACTGCCAAAGTAAAGGAAACACTTGAGTCAATGAGGGATTCAAAGTATAGTGAAAGCAGGTGCTTCCACACAGGTGTAGTTCCTGAGTAAATTAAGCAATTAACATCCCATGGTGGTTATTTGGGCTGCCTAGGCTAGAAGAGTTCTGGGACTGAAATAGAGGTCTCAAAGGACCATAGGGGGTTTGAAGTGTCTCAGTCACCAGATCTCAGTGCAATTTAACACTTATGGGAGATTCTGGAGTGGCGAGTGAGACAGCGTTTTCCACCACCGTCAACGAAACACCAAATGGTGGAATTTCTTGTGGAAGAATGGAGCATTCCTCCAATTGAGTTCCAGACAAGGTGCATTGAAGATGTTCTGGCTCATAGTAGCCCAACCCCCTATTAAGATCATTTATGTTGGTGTCTCCTTTATGTTGGTAGTTACCTGTATGTATTGATATGCTGAGCGTGCACACACATGTACAGCAACAATAGGAACGTGTTTTATTAATTCAGAAAAATGTATAGGATTTTATTTGGTTGGGAAGGATAATATTTCCCATTTCAGTGGTGTAAGACAGACCAATGCTTACTGTAAAAGCACGGACATAAGGATGATTGACACACTTTTTTTTTTTATGGTTTTGGATTTGCTGTGATGTGAGACCAACTCCTAACACACACACGTCTGTTTAGACATGATTTGTCATGTTATTTTCCAGTCTGTATTGGAAGGGGCTCACTATTAAAGCTGCAGTATGTCACTTTTTATTTTGCTCACTATTAAAGCTGCAGTATGTCACTTTTTATTTTTCTCACATAGAAATGTGAGATCTGTCATTCTCATTGAAAGCAAGTTTTTAGAAGCAGATCTGTTCTATGTGCGCAATTTCTTTGCTTCCCGTTTTTGCGTCTTTTATTTGAGGTTTTGTACACCAGCTTCAAACATCTGAATGTACAATATTTTGGGTTATTGAAAAGATATTTCAGTGTTTTAAATCGTGCAATGATCCTCTACATCATACATGGCTTGTTTTGTCAAACTTTAATTAGGCCAACTATTAAAACATTTTACAACCAGGAAATGGGGGCGCGATTTCTGCATTACTTTTTAAATGTCTAAAAAAGACCACCCGTTTCTCAGGCGTGTGAAATAAATACATAATAATAATACCGTATGGCAGCTTTAAATGCCCCACAGTGGAGTTCTGAATATTTGATGGAAACACTATATGACAGGGGTATTGAACTCTTACCCTATGAGGTCCAGAGCTGGTTTTCTGTTCTACCTGAGTTAACTGCATCCACCTGGTATCCCAGGTCTAAATTGGTCCCTGATTCGAGGGGAACAATGAAACACAGTGGAACTGGCTTTGAAGTCCAGAGCTTGAGGGCTATATGAGCTTACTTAGGACCAACTAGACTGATATGGAGTTTTGGTGATACACAGTGAGGAAATGGACACTAATGTGACGTAGGCTGGCTTTTTCCGCTAGTTTAATGTATAATTTTAAGAGGTGGGCGTAAGAGATGGGCATTGTGAATAGTCCATCACTCATAACTGTTCAAACCCATGCAGGTTTCTGTTCTAACTAGCCATTTACACTGTACAGGTGTCACTCATCTAAGCATGCTAGCCTCGCCCTTGTGCATTGGCCATCGCAAGTGCACTGGGCCCAGTTGCAAAAACAAAATGGGGGACATTACATTTACTATAAGACATGGCTAGTTAGGTGTTATATTTCAGCAATAAGGCCCGAGGAGGTGTGGTATATGGCCAATATACCACGTCTAAGGGCTGTTCTTATGCACAGCGCAACACGGAGTGCCTGGACACAGCCCTTAGCTGTGGTATATTGGCCATATATAACAAACCCCAGAAGTGCCTTATTGCTATTATAAACTGGTTACTAATGTAATTAGAGCAGTAAAAAATAAATGTTTTGTCATACCCATGATATACGGTCTGATATACCACGGCTGTCAGCCAATCAGCATTCAGGGCTCGAACCATCCAGTTTATGATTAGAGTTGACGATCTAGCTAATGTGTTTTGCGTTTCCACTTCCTCATGTGGTGAATTAGCACTAATTGACTTTAGGCCTATATATAATATTAGCGCACATAAAGATTAAGGCAAATTCATCTCTCCTGAACAAAAACATCTGAAAATTCAGGAGCCCTATTTTGACCATAAAATATAAAAGCATCCTAATTGTCAACCCAACAACTTATTTTTCTAATACCATCCTTAAAGCATTGTGAATGACTTTAAAAGATTACTCAAATGTATTCTATTGTGTGACACTGCACGAAAAAATAATTTTTGGTACCACCAACAAAAAAAAAGTGTGGGAACAATGTTAGACTAGAGCCCTGTTCATTATAGACCATCTAACCGTTGTTCACATCAATGTTCAGTTCTGTTGGAGAAAACCAATCCGCCTTATTGGGTAGATGAGTTATCGGGTAATTGTGGCAATGCTTAATTTACATCATATTTATTTGAAATCCTAAACATTCATTATGCAATTCAACATTAAGAGATTTGGTTTAGCTTTCAAGACTCAACAACTCTCATCCCATACTGTACATACTGGGACACATTCGTAAAAGTTTGAATTTAATGGAAGAAAAGAAAATGCTTCTGAAACAATCCAGTCCAACAACGTCATCACTGTCTCTCGAGATCTAAGTATCCACATGATATTATCACAGAGACTTACAGGAACACAACATTGATCTTGTAATGTAGTTACCACCAATGACTTAAAGGGGAATGGAAACACTTCAGGAAGTAAAGCTAAGCAATGATATGTATTCAATCCACTAATGCTAAACATGTTATTTACAGTGAGCTGGCGTTCTAAAACCTTCCCCTTTAAGGACAGGCAATAACACTTGAAGGCTTGTAGTTTAAAGCACTAGCCAAATGTACTGGAGCAAGGGTTCCCCATTCAAGTCCCTCGGTGCTGCCAGGGTGATACCTCTCACCAGTCGACACAAGTTGACATTCCAGGTGGTCTTTCTCTCCAGCCAACCTGTGTGTCTTAGAAGATCGCTACATCGTGTTAATATACTTTCTTGAGACATTACACACTTCTCTCGGCGTTGTGAGATATATCATTTGTGCAGCGTGACTGCAGAACATATCACCATTGCATTTCATTTGTTTTCTATGCTAGAATGAGAGTAATGGCAATGTCTTGAGAGAGAGAGAACATGGGGAATTGGCTGAGGTAGAGGAAGGCGATGTTGGTAGAAGCATGGCTGAGGGTAGACCAGAGAGCAGGACTCCCCTGATGGCTGGGTGATCTAAGCGATGTTGGTAGAAGCATGGCTGAGGGTAGACCAGAGAGCAGGACTCCTCTGATGGCTGGGTGATCTAAGCGATGTTGGTAGAAGCATGGCTGAGGGTAGACCAGAGAGCAGGACTCCTCTGATGGCTGGGTGATCTAAGCGATGTTGGTAGAAGCATGGCTGAGGGTAGACCAGAGAGCAGGACTCTGATGGCTGGGTGATCTAAGCATACATGGTCAACTGGAGCCACTGTAACAAGAGATGAAAAACAAAAACCGGTTAAGACGAGATGAAAGAAAGCAGAAGAGGACAGGAGTTAATGGAGTGAATTCCTCTTTGTATGGACGTGACGTGACCTTTTTACCTCGAGGACGTTGAGCTTGATTGTGCCGTCTCCGTTTTTGTCAAAGGCATGGAACGTCCCTGCAAAGAGACCTCATACAGATCAAACAGTAGCTCTATCAATGGAGGCTGCTGAGGGGAGGACGGCTCATAATAATGGCCGGAATGGAGCAAATGGAATGGCATAAACACATGGAAACCATGTATTTGATACCGTTCCACCAATAGCTCTCTGGTCAATATCACAAGTCCTTCCTCTGCAATTAAGTTGCCACCAACCTCCTGTGACCGCCACCTATCTTTCTTTCTCTGTTATCTCTGACTCTTGTTCAATGAGATGAATGCCTGTTGATGTTTCTGGTGGAATTTACATTTATCAAACCAGTGTGTACTAACTGAATATTCCCTCTAGCCTGACGAAACAGGAAATGGTGTCAAAGTCCAGTGTGTACTTACTGAACATGCCTTCTAGCCTGACGAAGCAGCAGATGAAGCTGTCAAAGTCGATGTTGAGGTGCTCATCAGCGTAGCGCATCGTGATGATGTCATACAGCTGGTTGTTTAAGCGGAACCCTAAATGGAATGGGGGGGGGGGGAAGTGGAATGGATACAAGATGAAGGATTTGCTGTAACCACAGTGGAAGATATTTTGTCATGTGCACAAGTACAGTAAAATGCCTTGCATGCTCTTTCCCAACAATACAATAAATCAATACACTGTATGTAGTACTCAAAAAAATACAAAAGTCAAGAAGAACTGTGATGGAAAATTGTGTGAAGAGTCAGCCTTAAATGTTATTTTTGTCTTCAGTGTCATACTTAATCCTTGGTCCTGCCTGTGCTTAGTAAAGATATGTGGCAGAATGCCCTGAATATGTTCTATAAGTTAAAAGAGGAGACGGTCCCAAACACATGCAGGAACCAACCCTATGAACCATGCAAATATAACTTGTCTGTGTTAGCAGTATATAAGACAACTAACGGGACTGCCCCAGCAGAGCTCCTGACAGATGTGTACTGTGGTGCATCAAGTTTGCTGGAACCTCTCCAGTTAAATCAATCATCCTTTATTGTCAGTTAAGTTTGACTTTGAATGTCCCTGTGTAGAAGTTCCACGACAGAACAAAAATACACAAGAATAGAAAGATCAAGAGAAAGTAAGCTATATACAGGGTCAAAGTTCCAGGGTCAGTGCCAGTACCATATTTACAATGCAGGGATACTTTTGGTCATGTAGTGTATGGGCATAAAAATGTAAAAAATCATGGACAGACAATTTTTACGCGCCAGGCTCCGTTCTGTGAGCTTGTGTGGCCTACCATGTTGCGGCATTGTTGCTCCTAGATGTTTCCGCTTCACAATAACAGCACTTACAGTTGACAGGGGCAGCTTTAGCAGGGCAGAAATTTCACAAACGGACTTGTTGGAAAGGTGGCATCCTATGACAGTACCACGTTGAACATCACGGAGATCTTCAGTAAGGTTTGAATGTAAATAAGAGCCCTTACAGTTTGCATTTAGTGGGGGTTGAGATTCTACTACCAACGTTTGTCTATGAAGATTGCATGGTTGTGTGCTCAATTTTATGAACCTGTCATTAATGAGTGTGGCTAAAAAGCAGAATCCACTCATTTGAAGGGGTGTCCACATACTGCTATATATGTATACGGGTAAGGAGACATCAGGATATCGACTCAGCAAAAAAAGAAACGTCCTCTCACTGTCAACTGCTTTTATTTTCAGCAAACTTAACATGTGTAAATATGTGTATGAACATAACAAGATTCAACAACTGAGACATAAACTGAACAAGTTCCACAGACATGTGACTAACTGGTGAGGACCTGCCTTACAACAGACCTACAAGCCCTCAGTCCAGCCTCTCTCAGCCTATTACGGACAGTCTCAGCACTGATGGAGGGACAGTGCGTTCCTGGTGTAACTCGGGCAGTTGTTGTTACCATCCTGTACCTGTCCCGCAGGTGTGATGTTCGGATGTATCGAGGTGTGCAGGTGTTGTTACACGTGGTCTGCCACTGTGAGGACGATCAGCTGTCCGTCCTGTCTCCCTGTAGCGCTGTCTTAGGCGTCTCACAGTACAGACATTGCAATTTATTGCCCTGGTCACATCTGCAGTCCTCATGCCTCCTTGCAGCATGCCTAAGTCATGTTCACGCAGATGAGCAGGGACCCTGGGCAACTTTCTTTTGGTGTTTTTCAGAGTCAGTAGAAAGGCCTCTTTAGTGTCCTAATTTTTCATAACTGTGACCTTAATTGCCTACCGTCTGTAAGCTGTTAGTGTCTTAACGACCGTTCCACAGGTGCATGTTCATTATTTGTTTATTGTTCATTGACCAATCATGGGAAACAGTGTTTAAACCCTTGACAATGAAGATCTGTGTTATTTGGATTTTTACGAATTATCTTTGAAAGACAGGGTCCTGAAAAAGGGCCGTTTCTTTTTTTGCTGAGTTTATGATCAACAGAGTAGCAGTAGCGTATATGAAGATTGTGTGTGTGTGTGTATGTGTAGCGTCTGTATGAATGTGTGCTAGAGTGTCCGTGTGAGTGAGTGTGTAGCGTGTGCATAGAGACAGTGCAAACGTAAATAGAAGGGTCATTGCAGATAGTCCATGTAGCCATTTTATTAGCTATTTAGCAGTCTTATTGCTTGGGGATAGAAGCTGTTCAGGAGCCTGTTGGTGTCAGACTTGAATCACCAGTAGTGGTTGCGGTTCGGAAGCAGAGAGAACAGTCTATGATTTGGGTGGCTGGAGTCCGAGCCTTCCTTTCACACCGCCTGATATAGAGGTCCTGGATGGCAGAGAGCTCGGCCCCAATGATGTACTGGGCTGTCTGCACAAGCCTCTGTAGCACCATGTAATCGAGGGCAGTACAGTTTCCGTACTAAGCCGTGATGCAGCCAGTCAAGATGCTTTCAATGGTGCAGCTGTAGAACGTTTGAGGGCCCATGCCCAATCCTTTCAACCTGACTGTTTGTGTGTGTGGTTCATAATACCCTTTTTACACTAGTACTGAGCCAAGCCAAGCTTCACTGGTCTGGTTAAACATCCACTATAGCTGTTGGATTGGAACCATGCTGGAAAGGAAAATGTGAAAATAAAATATCTAAGCCAACACTGTGTGCCATGGTTCGGGTCAGCACTCTAGTGTGAAAGGAGTAATCAACTCATGGCTCTCTGGGAAGACTTCTAAGTCCATTCACCTGGAGGCACGTTCAGCAAGACGAAACATTTTGGAACGTTCAGATACAAATATGTAGAACAAACATGCGTCTGACATGTAGAATAATAAATCACGTCGGCTCGATTCATGGTATTGCTATCTGTAACATTAGAAAACGTTTGGCAACTGAACGTGGCCCTGCTGGGACTAAACGGCTGAACAAGTTTGTCTATGGAACTCACCTGCGTCATTGACTGCGTTCCTCATCTCAAAGCTGCTGATGGTGCTTGATTTGTCCTTGTCATACTTCTTGAAGATCAGCTGCACACAGTGAACACATAACGGTCAATCTCAATGAATTTCAATATTGGGCTGAAAATTATCTGTTGATGATCGCTGTGAATCCATCTCTCTCAAAATCCAGGTGGCATTCTGCCTTCTCCCTACAGCTATTACCTTTGCCCACAACTACCTCATGTGAACTACAATCCCCACGCTGTGTTTTAATGTTTAATAAGCATTGCTTACGATATGGTTTTCAACACATATGGCCCTTATCTTTCATCATCAAGAAAGAATCCTTCAAATAAAAAAGATTCACTTCCCGTAGCAGTTAAAGATCCATACAGGTATAGAGCCTTCATCCTACTAAACTACACTGTAGCAGTTACAGATCCATACAGGTATAGAGCCTTCATCCTACTAAACCACACTGTAGCAGTTACAGATCCATACAGGTATAGAGCCTTCATCCTACTAAACTACACTGTAGCAGTTACAGATCCATACAGGTATAGAGCCTCCATCCTACTAAACTACACTGTAGCAGTTACAGATCCATACAGGTATAGAGCCTTCATCCTACTAAACTACACTGTAGCAGTTACAGATCCATACAGGTATAGAGCCTCCATCCTACTAAACTACACTGTAGCAGTTACAGATCCATACAGCTATAGAGCCTTCATCCTACTAAACTACACTGTAGCAGTTAAAGATCCATACAGCTATAGAGCCTCCATCCTACTAAACTACACTGTAAAAGTTACAGATCCATACAGCTATAGATCCTCCATCCTACTAAATTGCACTGTAGCAGTTACAGATCCATACAGCTATAGAGCGTTCATCCTACTAAACTACACTGTAGCAGTTACAGATCCATACAGCTATAGAGCCTTCATCCTACTAAACTACACTGTAGCAGTTACAGATCCATACAGCTATAGAGCCTCCATCCTACTAAACTACACTGTAGCAGTTACAGATCCATTCAACTATAGAGCCTCCATCCTACTAAACTACACTGTAGCAGTTACAGATCCATACAACTATAGAGCCTTCATCCTACTAAACTACACTGTAGCAGTTACAGATCCATACAGCTATAGAGCCTTCATCCTACTAAACTACACTGTAGCAGTTACAGATCCATACAGCTATAGAGCCTCCATCCTACTAAACTACACTGTAGCAGTTAGAGATCCATACAGCTATAGAGCCTTCATCCTACTAAACTACACTGTAGCAGTTACAGATCCATACAGCTATAGAGCCTTCATCCTACTAAACTACACTGTAGCAGTAACAGATCCATTCAACTATAGAGCCTTCATCCTACTAAACTACACTGTAGCAGTTACAGATCCATACAGCTATAGAGCCTTCATCCTACTAAACTACACTGTAGCAGTTACAGATCCATACAGCTAGAGAGCCTTCATCCTACTAAACTACACTGTAGCAGTTACAGATAGGTTAAGATAAGGTAGTTAAGCAAAGATCCATACAGCTATACAGTAGGCGCCTCTATCTGACGAAATTACACTTCCGCTACTCTTCCTGAGTTACACTTACGCACAGGTGTTCGTAGCATGCTAGATAGCTAATTCGCACAGGTGTTCGGAGCATGCTAGATAGCTAATTCGCACAGGTGGTCACCTCTTGTCTTCCGTCTGTTTTCTGTAAACAAGCGCTGTAACATGGAGATATGGCCATGTGGGAACACTAATCCTATCAAGGTGGGTTTCAATTTAACACTTTTTAATATTTTTTATATTATTTCTCGCTGACATGAAAGATGTCCTTATGCTTCCAAAACCGTACTGCAAGTGATGCATGTTAATGTTCAGACCGAGCATCGGGGCTCTTAACAAAAAAAATGCAGAAGACTCCTTCATCCTAACTTCCATTTAAGTCAACATTTCACTTAGTAGTGATGGCAACGGGAGACTAAGGGTAAATGCGATTTAAGGGGAAGTTTTCCCCTAAACCATCAGGCTCTGGAGAGTTATGGACAGGAGGATCCTACCTGCCAGGCTTTGATCTTACTCCACAGGTGTTTGAACTCCTGCAGGTTCAGTTTTCCTGTGCCGTCCGTCTGAGAAGTAGTTAAGGAAGAAACACCAGCCAATATTTTACCGTGTGAAGTAGTGGAGGCTGGTGGGAGGAGCTATAGGAGGATGGGCTCATTGTATTGACGGGAATGGAATTAATGGAGCAGAGACCATTTATGTGGTTTCCATGTTTGATGTGTATGATACCTTCCATTAATTCCATTCCAGCTATTACAATGAGCCTGTCCTCCTATAGCTCCTCCCACCAGCCTCCTCTGGTGTGAAGAACTGCATTTCATTAGAAACGTTCAAATAGAGTTCCAGTATTAATCATATGGGAGGATACATCCATCAAAGCGATCATGCTCCGGCAACTCTCTAAGCTGAAGCCGTCCGTCTTCATGTCATTATCTGTGGAGAAAAATATCATTTGGAAGACAAGTGCATACTACAGAGTGGACACTACGTAACAAGTGTACAAAAAGGACATGACAGGTGGACATCACAGGAGGTTGGTGGCACCTTAATTGAGGGAGGACAGACTCGTGGTAATGGCTGGAGCGGAATAGGTGGAATCGTATAAAATATGTCAAACACATGGTTTCCATGGTTTCCCTGTCTTTGATGCCATTCCATTCGCTCCATTCCAGCCATTATTATGAGCCGTCCTCCCCTCAGCAGCCTCCACTGATGGACATAGTGGGCACAAGGGAAGAGGGAGGGTATGGCATTAAAAATGAGGGATCATGACAGCACTCACGTTTTTCCAGTACCCTTTTCATGACCACCTTGAGCTCGTTGGCACAGATCTGCATGTCCTAGAGAGGGAACATATCTCCTTTGAGCTGTGTGCATGTAGACCCCTCAGTATAACCTATCCTTATTGCCCCCTCGGGTGTCACACCATCACTCACCTCCCCAGCAATCTGCTGGTAAATGGCCCTGAACATTTTGTGTTCTCCGCTCTCCTCATCCGGTTGCTGTGGTTTTGGCTGATTGGGAAAGTGAAAGAAAGAAACATTTAGAGAAGATCGATGGAAGTGAAGGCATGATGTTATCAGGTTTCAGGCTGGTTTAAAAAGTGGTATATCCCAACATGCACTACACAAAGCCATGCTAATTTAGATTGAATTGTGGACATCCATAGACAAATGGCAAAAGTAAAATCTGCCCTAAATGTCTATCATTTGTTTATTCATTACCCCTTTCCACCAGAGGAGGATCCATGGTAACCAAACAATGGCAGATATCAATATGTAAATACACAGTTCTGAAAACAGGTGCATTGTTACTGGAGATAGGTTGACCTTTTAGAGCTGATTGTGGATCAGTGGGGGTGTCCGGAAGTCTCTCCCTGGTCAGGACAGGAGATGCTATGTGGCCTGGGGTAGATTTGGTTTCAGCCCTGTCACTGACCCCGTATTTTAGTAGGTCAGAGGTTACACTGGGCTAATGGCTACATTGGCAAAATGGTGTAAAATACCTACAGGTGGAATTGTGTCAAGTGCAACTTCACTGGCATGGTTTGGGTGCGTGCACACGCATAAACACACACCTACACACATATACATTCTTGCTACACACACATCACAACTGATGCTACAAGACTCTTATTATTATGAAAATTCCAGCCCAATTTAAACACTTGCCCCCCAATCCCCTCCCTATCTTGACAAACACCTTGACAAACACATGCCTTCACAATAGGTTTCACCACAAACACCCCTCCTCTCTGCCCCCCTCCTCTCTCAAAGGAGAATACCCCTCCCCTCTGCCCCTCTCCTCTCTCAAAGGAGAATACCCCTCCCCTCTGCCCCCCTCCTCTTTCAAAGGAGAATACCCCTCCCCTCTGCCCCCCTCCTCTCTCAAAGGAGAATACCCCTCCCCTCTGCCCCTCTCCTCTCTCAAAGGAGAATACCCCTCCCCTCTGCCCCTCTCCTCTCTCAAAGGAGAATACCCCTCCCCTCTGCCCCTCTCCTCTCTCAAAGGAGAACAACCCTCCTCTCTGCCCCCCTCCTCTCTCAAAGGAGAATACCCCTCCCCTCTGCCCCCCTCCTCTCTCAAAGGAGAACAACCCTCCCCTCTGCCCCCCTCCTCTCTCAAAGGAGAACACCCCTCCCCTCTGCCCCCCTCCTCTCTCAAAGGAGAAAAACCTTGACTTTCTCTTTCTTCTCCTTCTGAACCTCGATGTCATCTTGCTCAATCTCCTTGTTGGCCTTCGCTCTGTCTGATACAAACACGATGGGCTGGGGGTTGGGTGGATGGTGGGGGTGGGGTGGGGGTGGGGTGGTAATGGTTGGGTGGATGGTAGTGGTGGGGTGGACGGTGGTGTTTTGGGGGGTGGTAATGGGGGAGAAGGGGTAGACGTGGTGGTGGGTGGGGGTAGTTGAAGTGACACACAGTGGTTAAAGATGATTGGTGGTATAGGAGGACATGTGACACAGGGGTTAGAGATGATTGGTGGTAGAGGTGGACATGTGGCACAGGGGTTAGAGATGATTGGTGGTAGAGGTGGACGTGTGACACAGGGGTTAGAGATGATTGGTGGTAGAGGTGGACATGTGACACAGGGGTTAGAGATGATTGGTGGTAGAGTTGGACGTGTGACACAGGGGTTAGATGATTGGTGGTAGAGGTGGACATGTGACACAGGGGTTAGAGATGATTGGTGGTAGAGGTGGACATGTAACACAGGGGTTAGAGATGATTGGTGGTAGAGGTGGACGTGACACAGGGGTTAGAGATGATTGGTGGTAGAGGTAGACATGTGACACAGGGGTTAGAGATGATTGGTGGTAGAGGTGGACATGTGACACAGGGGTTAGAGATGATTGGTGGTAGAGGTGGACATGTGACACAGGGGTTAGAGATGATTGGTGGTAGAGGTGGACATGTGGCACAGGGGTTAGAGATGATTGGTGGTAGAGGTGGACGTGTGACACAGGGGTTAGAGATGATTGGTGGTAGAGGTGGACATGTGACACAGGGGTTAGAGATGATTGGTGGTAGAGGTGGACATGTGACACAGGGGTTAGAGATGATTGGTGGTAGAGGTAGACATGTGACACAGGGGTTAGAGATGATTGGTGGTAGAGGTGGACATGTGACACAGGGGTTAGAGATGATTGGTGGTAGAGGTGGACATGTGACACAGGGGTTAGAGATGATTGGTGGTAGAGGTGGACGTGACACAGGGGTTAGAGATGATTGGTGGTAGAGGTAGACATGTGACACAGGGGTTAGAGATGATTGGTGGTAGAGGTGGACATGTGACACAGGGGTTAGAGATGATTGGTGGTAGAGGGGAAAGACACAGAATAGAAGAAGAAAATGACAGTAAACTCACTGGACGTAGAACAACATTTCCATTAGCCTGGATCCCTTTCTGTTTGTGCTGTATAGCCAACTCCTGTGTTTGGTATAGTAATGGCCATAGGAGTTGGGCTTCACAGCTCGAAGAGATCAGGGGCCACCGGGCTAATGTTCAATTGGCTTCAAGTCTACATGTGAAATGACACTGGTCGCAATGGTAATTTATTTAATCTTGCGAGAAGTGAAAGAGGATGTCATGAAAAACATCCAATATTCAATGTCTCGTCATAATTTGGGTAAATCAAAAGAAACTATGATGATGATGCACACACTGTACCTTTCCTTTCTTTGTCCTGTGTTTGCCTTGCTGTCGGCGTGAGGAAGAAATGGACAATAAACATAAAAATGAAATGGAGAAGTTAACATTGAAATGAACAATGAACCATCAAACCCTGGTCAGTAATAGTAAAGAGAGAGAGAGAGAGAGAGAGAAGGGGAGAGAGAGAGAGAGAAGGGGAGAGAGAGAGAGAGAGGGAGAGAAGGGGAGAGAGAGAGAAAGAAAGAGAGAAGGGGAGAGAGAGAGAGAAAGGGAGAGAGAGAGAGAGAAAGGGAGAGAGAGAGAGAGAGAAGGGGGGAGAGAGGGAGAGAGAAGGGGAGAGAGAGAGAGAGAAGGGGAGTGAGAGAGAGAGGGGGGGAGAGAGAGAGAAGGGGAGAGAGAGAGAGAGAAGGGGAGAGAGAGAGAGAGCGAGAGAGAGGGGAGGGGGAGGGGAGAAAGAGCGAGAGAGAGATGGGGAGATGGAGAGAGAGAGATTGTCAGTGGTGGGACTATATTTTTCATTCAAGTTTGAGTGATGTATTAATTGTAGGCGGAGGACAAAGACGCAGACATACAGACATGAACAGGTGCATATGGACAACAGGTTGATTTGATTTATTAGGATCCCCATCAGCCGACGCCAATGGCAACAGCTAGTCTTACTGGGGTCCGACACACGAAAAAGACATTACAGACAAAACACTTTACAATTTAAAAACATGAACATGTAGTGTGTGTGTGCATCTATCAGTTCCACATACATGTCAGTACATACACACAACTAGTAGGTCACATGAGAAAGAGGCGTTGTGCCGTGAAGTGTTGCTTTATTTGTTTTTTGAAACCAGGTTTGCTGTTCACTTGCTCTATATACAGTGCCTTGCGAAAGTATTCGGCCCCCGTGAACTTTGCGACCTTTTGCCACATTTCAGGCTTCAAACATAAAGATATAAAACTGTATTTTTTTGTGAAGAATCAACAACAAGTGGGACACAATCATGAAGTGGAACGACATTTATTGGATATTTCAAACTTTTTTAACAAATCAAAAACTGAAAAATGGGGCGTGCAAAATTATTCAGCCCCCTTAAGTTCATACTTTGTAGCGCCACCTTTGGCTGCGATTACAGCTGTAAGTCGCTTGGGGTATGTCTCTCAGTTTTGCACATCGAGAGACTGAATTTTTTC
Source organism: Oncorhynchus mykiss (assembly GCF_057628025.1). Taxonomy (NCBI): domain Eukaryota; kingdom Metazoa; phylum Chordata; class Actinopteri; order Salmoniformes; family Salmonidae; genus Oncorhynchus; species Oncorhynchus mykiss. The sequence goes on from NC_143029.1 coordinate 12,919,925, forward strand.
CCATTCCTCCTTGCAAAACAGCTCGAGCTCAGTGAGGTTGGATGGAGAGCATTTGTGAACAGCAGTTTTCAGTTCTTTCCACAGATTCTCGATTGGATTCAGGTCTGGACTTTCACTTGGCCATTCTAACACCTGGATATGTTTATTTTTGAACCATTCCATTGTAGATTTTGCTTTATGTTTTGGATCATTGTCTTGTTGTAAGACAAATCTCCGTCCCAGTCTCAGGTCTTTTGCAGACTCCATCAGGTTTTCTTCCAGAATGGTCCTGTATTTGGCTCCATCCATCTTCCCATCAATTTTAACCATCTTCCCTGTCCCTGCTGAAGAAAAGCAGGCCCAAACCATGATGCTGCCACCACCATGTTTGACAGTGGGGATGGTGTGTTCAGGGTGATGAGCTGTGTTGCTTTTATGCCAAACATAACGTTTTGCATTGTTGCCAAAAAGTTCAATTTTGGTTTCATCTGACCAGAGCACCTTCTTCCACATGTTTGGTGTGTCTCCCAGGTGGCTTGTGGCAAACTTTAAACGACACTTTTTATGGATATCTTTAAGAAATGGCTTTCTTCTTGCCACTCTTCCATAAAGGCCAGATTTGTGCAATATACAAATTGTTAATACATATTGTTGTCCTATGGACAGAGTCTCCCACCTCAGCTGTAAATCTCTGCAGTTCATCCAGAGTGATCATGGGCCTCTTGGCTGCATCTCTGATCAGTCTTCTCCTTGTATGAGCTGAAAGTTTAGAGGGACGGCCAGGTCTTGGTAGATTTGCAGTGGTCTGATACTCCTTCCATTTCAATATTATCGCTTGCACAGTGCTCCTTGGGATGTTTAAAGCTTGGGAAATCTTTTGTATCCAAATCCGGCTTTAAACTTCTTCACAACAGTATCTCGGACCTGCCTGGTGTGTTCCTTGTTCTTCATGATGCTCTCTGCGCTTTTAACGGACCTCTGAGACTATCACAGTGCAGGTGCATTTATACGGAGACTTGATTACACACAGGTGGATTGTATTTATCATCATTAGTCATTTAGGTCAACATTGGATCATTCAGAGATCCTCACTGAACTTCTGGAGAGAGTTTGCTGCACTGAAAGTAAAGTGGCTGAATAATTTTGCACGCCCAATTTTTCAGTTTTTGATTTGTTTTAAAAAAGTTTGAAATATCCAATAAATGTCGTTCCACTTCATGATTGTGTCCCACTTGTTGATTCTTCACAAAAAAAGACAGTTTTATATCTTTATGTTTGAAGCCTGAAATGTGGCAAAAGGTCGCAAAGTTCAAGGGGGCCGAATACTTTCGCAAGGCACTGTAAGATGGAAGGGAGTTCCACATGGCTCTGTATAATACTGGACGTTTCCTTGAATTTGTTCTGGACCTGGGGACTGTGAAAAGACCCCTGGTGGCATGTCTGGTGGGGTAAGTGTGTTCTGGACCTGGACACTGTGAAAAGACCCCTGGTGGCATGCCTGGTGAGGTAAGTGTGTTCTGGACCTGGACACTGTGAAAAGACCCCTGGTGGCATGTCTGGTGGGGTAAGTGTATGTGTCACTGCTGTGTGTAAGTTGACTATGCAAACCATTTGGAATTTCCAACTCATTCATGTTTCTTATAAAAACAAGAAGTGACACAGTCATTCTTTCATCAACTCTTAGCGAAGAGAGACTGGCATGCATAGTATTTATATTAGCCCTCTGATTACAATGAAGAGCAAGACGTGACGCTCTGTTCAGGGCCAGCTGCAGCTTAACTAGGACTTTCTTTGCAGCGCTTGACCACATGACTGGACAATAATCAAGATAAGACAAAACTAGAGCCTGCAGGACTTGCTTTTTGGAGTGTGGTGTCAAAAAAGCAGAGCATCTCTTTATTACTGACAGACGTCTCCCCATCTTTACAACCATTGAATCAATATGTTTTGACCACGACAGTTTGCAATCTAAGGAAACGCCAAGTAATTTAGTATCCTTAACTTGAACAGCCACACCATTCATTACCAGAGTCAGCTCAGGTCTAGAACTTAGGGAATGATTTGTACAAAATACAATACTATTAGTTTTAGAGATGTTCAGGACCAGTTTATTACTGGACACCCATTCCAAACAGACTGCAACTCTTTAAGGGATTCAGTGACTTCCTTAGCTGTGGTTGCTGATGTGTTTATGGTTGAATTATCAGTATACATGGACACACATGCTTTGTTTAATGCCTGTGGCAAGTCAGAGAGAGGAGAGAGAGACACAAGTCCATTTACTAACCTCTATATGGTCTGACCTAATTGTATTTTCGGTTTCCCTGAAAGAGAACAGACAGACATTACTCATCACCATTGAAGGCACAAGATCAAAGGCATGGAAGCTTCATTTTTTTCTGTCACCCTTGACTGGCATGCCACACACACACACACACACACACATAAATGGCCATCCACAGAAACAAATTCATCCACACACTCATTCATAGAAACACCAACACACTGAAATACCCCGCCACCATAGCAGCCCAGCCCCCCTCTCTCTCTCTCTCCCCTAACCCCTCTGCCATAGCAACCCCTCTCTCTCTCCCCTAACCCCTCTACCATAGCAACCCCTCTCTCTCTCCCCTAACCCCTCTACCATAGCAACCCCTCTCTATCTCCCTTAACCCCTCTACCATAGCAACCCCTCTCTATCTCCCCTAACCCCTCTACCATAGCAGCTGCTCTCTCTCTCCCCTAACCCCTCTACCATAGCAACCCCTCTCTCTCTCCCCTAACCCCTCTACCATAGCAACCCAGACCCCTTTTCTCTCCCTCCCCTAACCCCTCTACCATAGCAGCCCCTCTCTCTCTCCCCTAACCCCTCTACCATAGCAGCCCCTCTCTCTCTCCCCTAACCCCTCTACCATAGCTGCCCCTCTCTCTCTCCCCTAACCCCTCTACCATAGCAGCCCCTCTCTCTCTCTCTCCCCTAACCCCTCTACCATAGCAGCCCCTCTCTCTCTCCCCTAACCCCTCTACCATAGCAGCCCTCCTCTCACTCTCTCCCCTAACCCCTCTACCATAGCTGCCCCTCTCTCTCTCTCCCCTAACCCCTCTACCATAGCAGCCCCTCTCTCTCTCCCCTAACCCCTCTACCATAGCTGCCCCTCTCTCTCTCCCCTAACTCCCCTACCATAGCAGCCCCTCTCCCTCTCCCTCTCCCCTAACCCCTCTACCATAGCTGCCCTTCTCTCACTCTCTCCCCTAACCCCTCTACCATAGCTGCCCCTCTCTCTCTCTCTCTCTCTCTCTCTCACTCTCTCTCTCTCTCCCCTAACCCCTCTACCATAGCTGCCCCTCTCTCTCTCTCTCTCTCCCTCTCTCTCTCTCTCTCTCTCTCTCTCTCTCTCTCTCTCTCTCTCTCCCCTAACCCCTCTACCATAGCTGCCCCTCTCTCTCTCTCTCTCTCTCTCTCTCTCCCCTAACCCCTCTACCATAGCTGCCTCTCTCTCTCTCTCTCTCTCCCCTAACCCTTCTACCATAGCAGCCCCTCTCTCCCTCGACTCCCAGTCACTCACTCTGAGGTGCTGTTCTTCTCGGAGAAGACTCTGAGGATAAACTCTCCCTCCTCGTGGGGGTCAAAGGTCGAAGGGATGATCACGTACTCCCCAGGGGGCAGGCAGAATCGCTCGCTCACCTCACGCAGGTTGATGTAGGACTTGCATTTGGCCTTGGAGGCATTGTAAAGGAAGAAGTCTTTCTGCAGGTGCTGCTGGCTCCCAATCATCTGTAGAGAGAGAGGGGGATAGAGGATGGAGGGATAGAGGGATAGAGGGATAGAGAGAGAGGAGGGACAGAGGATGGAGGGATAGAAAGAGAGAGGGGGATAGAGGATTGAGGGATATAGAGAGAGGAGGGATAGAGGATGGATGGATAGAGAGAGAGGAGGGACAGAGGATGGAGGGATAGAAAGAGAGAGGGGGATAGAGGATGGAGGGATAGAGAGAGAGTGGGGGATAGAAAATGGAGGGATAGAGAGAGGGGATGGATAGAGGATGGAGGGATATAGAGGGAGGGGGATAGAGGATGGAGGGATAGAGAGAGAGAGGGGGATAGAGGATGGAGGGATAGAGAGAGAGGAGGGATAGAGGATGGAGGGATAGAAAGAGAGGATGGAGAGAGGATGGAGGGATAGAAAGAGAGAGGGGGATAGGGGATGGAGGGATGGAAAGAGAGAGGGGGATAGAGGATGAAGGGATAGAGAGAGAGGAGGGATAGAGGATGGAGGGATAGACAGAGAGAGGGGGATAGAGGATGGAGGGATAGAGAGAGGGGATGGATAGAGGATGGAGGGATATAGAGGGGGATAGAGGATGGAGGGATAGAGAGAGGGCGATAGAGGATGGAGGGATAGAAAGAGAGGGGGATAGAGGATGGAGGGATAGAAAGAGAGGGGGATAGAGGATGTAGGAATAGAGAGAGAGGGGGATAGAGGATGGAGGGATAGAGAGAAAGGAGGGATAGAGGATGGAGGGATAGAAAGAGAGGATGGATAGAGGATGGAGGGATAGAGAGAGAGGAGGGATAGAGGAGGGATAGAGGAGGGATAGAGGATGGAGGGATAGAGGATGGAGGGATAGATGAGAGATAGAGGATGGAGGGATAGAGAGAGAGGAGGGACAGAGGATGGAGGGATAGAAAGAGAGAGGGGGATAGAGGATGGAGGGATAGAGAGAGAGGAGGGATAGAGGATGGAGGGATAGACAGAGAGAGGGGGATAGAGGATGGAGGGATAGAGAGAGGGGATGGATAGAGGATGGAGGGATATAGAGAGAGGGGGATAGAGGATGGAGGGATAGAGAGAGGGCGATAGAGGATGGAGGGATAGAAAGAGAGGGGGATAGAGGATGGAGGGATAGAAAGAGAAGGGGATAGAGGATGTAGGAATAGAGAGAGAGGGGGATAGAGGATGGAGGGATAGAGAGAAAGGAGGGATAGAGGATGGAGGGATAGAAAGAGAGGATGGATAGAGGATGGAGGGATAGAGAGAGAGGAGGGATAGAGGAGGGATAGAGGATGGAGGGATAGAGGATGGAGGGATAGAGGAGGGATAGAGGATGGAGGGATAGAGAGAGAGGAGGGACAGAGGATGGAGGGATAGAGAGAGAGGAGGGATAGAGGATGGAGGGATAGAGAGAGAGGAGGGATAGAGGATGGAGGGATAGAGAGAGAGGAGGGACAGAGGATGGAGGGATAGAGAGAGAGGAGGGATAGAGGATGGAGGGATAGAGAGAGAGGAGGGATAGAGGATGGAGGGATAGAGAGAGGAGGGACAGAGGATGGAGGGATAGAGAGAGGAGGGACAGAGGATGGAGGGATAGACAGAGAGGAGGGACATAGGATGGAGGGATATAGAGAGAGGGGGATAGAGGATGTAGGGATAGAAAGAGAGGGGATAGAGGATGTAGGGATAGAAAGAGAGGGGATAGAGGATGTAGGGATAGAGAGAGAGGAGGGACAGAGGATGGAGTGATAGAGAGAGAGAGGGGGATAGAGGATGGAGGGATAGAGAGAGAGAGGAGGGACAGAGGATGGAGGGATATTGAGAGAGGGATAGAGGATGGAGGGATAGAGAGAGAGGAGGGACAGAGGATGGAGGGATAGAGAGAGAGAGGGATAGAGGATGGAGGGATAGAGAGAGAGAGGGATAGAGGATGGAGGGATAGAGAGAGAGGAGGGACAGAGGAGGGATGCACAGGCACTGACTTATCATACTAGATAAAGGAATTAAAAAAAGTACTGAATCAGTATAATAGAATAAAACAAATGTCTAAGGTAGACCTGGGTAGAATATTTTCAAGTATTTCACATATGTATTTGACGCAGTTCTGCTAAAAGAATATGTGTTGTTATCTGAAAGTCTCTTGTGTGTTTTTGGTGTGTTGTGTGTCGGCAATTTTATAACTAAGGTTTCATGTTGAACACACCAAGACAGAGCTACAAGTTAAGACAGAGGTACACCAAGTTTTACGTTCTGAAGCGGAGGTAGACTGACACACATAAGTAGCACTTTGACCACAGTCAGGTGACTACTTGGATAGCTCTGACATCATCACAACAATGTCCTCCAATCCTTGGCCATCATACCTCTTTGGGCACCTGAGGACAAGAACATAAGTCACTATCACCATGACTACATTGCCTATATGGTACACAAACACACTCCAGACCAGCTTGAACAGAACGGGAATTAGGTGCTCGACTGAGGGACTTGAAAATCCCCAAAACATTCCTTGCCCCAGGACACGCCAATGGAAAATAAAGAAAAGGGAGCACTCAGTTTATGTATAGATCTGATCATTTATTGAACGAACATACAAACAGGCTTAAGTTTTGAGCGATTAGCTCTTTGGCTTAGAGTTTCCTTTCGCGAGGAAGGAGACTTCGGAAACCAGAAATCTCAATTTCTAACACGCTTCCCTCCAGAACCTAATTGAGCATCTGACCAAATTACGCACTCTTTTAATTCTGGGTTAACCAAGATGAATATATGACTGATTTGATTTGAAATGCTAGAGCTAGGAGTTTTCCTAACCATACCACCTGACCTGGGCCATGTTCAGTAGGGCACACCGTAGCAACATGTTTTGAAATGGTAAATAAATGTGAATATTTCTTCAGTAGTTTCGCCCCCTTCCACTCAATTTCGAAAATATGTATCTTGTTTTGTACCGACTGGTCACCACCCAGAAGAATGTCCCAGCATTTATCCTGGTTAGGTGATGGAGAATACCTCCAGTTGTGTCCTGTGATTTATCAGGGGGTATAACCCACCTCGTAGATGGAGAATACCTCCAGTTGTGTCCTGTGGTTTATCAGGGGGTATAACCCACCTCGTAGATGGAGAATACCTCCAGTTGTGTCCTGTGATTTATCAGGGGGTATAACCCACCTCGTAGATGGAGAATACCTCCAGTTGTGTCCTGTGGTTTATCAGGGGGTATAACCCACCTCGTAGATGGAGAATACCTCCAGTTGTGTCCTGTGATTTATCAGGGGGTATAACCCACCTCGTAGATGGAGAATACCTCCAGTTGTGTCCTGTGGTTTATCAGGGGGTATAACCCACCTCGTAGATGGAGAATACCTCCAGTTGTGTCCTGTGATTTATCAGGGGGTATAACCCACCTCGTAGATGGAGAATACCTCCAGTTGTGTCCTGTGATTTATCAGGGGGTATAACCCACCTCGTAGATGGAGAATACCTCCAGTTGTGTCCTGTGATTTATCAGGGGGTATAACCCACCTCGTAGATGGAGAATACCTCCAGTTGTGTCCTGTGGTTTATCAGGGGGTATAACCCACCTCGTAGATGGAGAATACCTCCAGTTGTGTCCTGTGATTTATCAGGGGGTATAACCCACCTCGTAGATGGAGAATACCTCCAGTTGTGTCCTGTGATTTATCAGGGGGTATAACCCACCTCGTAGATGGAGAATACCTCCAGTTGTGTCCTGTGATTTATCAGGGGGTATAACCCACCTCGTAGATGGAGAATACCTCCAGTTGTGTCCTGTGATTTATCAGGGGGTATAACCCACCTCGTAGATGGAGAATACCTCCAGTTGTGTCCTGTGATTTATCAGGGGGTATAACCCACCTCGTAGATGGAGAATACCTCCAGTTGTGTCCTGTGGTTTATCAGGGGGTATAACCCACCTCGTAGATGGAGAATACCTCCAGTTGTGTCCTGTGATTTATCAGGGGGTATAACCCACCTCGTAGATGGAGAATACCTCCAGTTGTGTCCTGTGATTTATCAGGGGGTATAACCCACCTCGTAGATGGAGAATACCTCCAGTTGTGTCCTGTGGTTTATCAGGGGGTATAACCCACCTCGTAGATGGAGAATACCTCCAGTTGTGTCCTGTGATTTATCAGGGGGTATAACCCACCTCGTAGATGGAGAATACCTCCAGTTGTGTCCTGTGGTTTATCAGGGGGTATAACCCACCTCGTAGATGGAGAATACCTCCAGTTGTGTCCTGTGGTTTATCAGGGGGTATAACCCACCTCGTAGATGGAGAATACCTCCAGTTGTGTCCTGTGGTTTATCAGGGGGTATAACCCACCTCGTAGATGGAGAATACCTCCAGTTGTGTCCTGTGATTTATCAGGGGGTATAACCCACCTCGTAGATGGAGAATACCTCCAGTTGTGTCCTGTGATTTATCAGGGGGTATAACCCACCTCGTAGATGGAGAATACCTCCAGTTGTGTCCTGTGGTTTATCAGGGGGTATAACCCACCTCGTAGATGGAGAATACCTCCAGTTGTGTCCTGTGGTTTATCAGGGGGTATAACCCACCTCGTAGATGGAGAATACCTCCAGTTGTGTCCTGTGATTTATCAGGGGGTATAACCCACCTCGTAGATGGAGAATACCTCCAGTTGTGTCCTGTGATTTATCAGGGGGTATAACCCACCTCGTAGATGGAGAATACCTCCAGTTGTGTCCTGTGATTTATCAGGGGGTATAACCCACCTCGTAGATGGAGAATACCTCCAGTTGTGTCCTGTGGTTTATCAGGGGGTATAACCCACCTCGTAGATGGAGAATACCTCCAGTTGTGTCCTGTGATTTATCAGGGGGTATAACCCACCTCGTAGATGGAGAATACCTCCAGTTGTGTCCTGTGATTTATCAGGGGGTATAACCCACCTCGTAGATGGAGAATACCTCCAGTTGTGTCCTGTGATTTATCAGGGGGTATAACCCACCTCGTAGATGGAGAATACCTCCAGTTGTGTCCTGTGATTTATCAGGGGGTATAACCCACCTCGTAGATGGAGAATACCTCCAGTTGTGTCCTGTGATTTATCAGGGGGTATAACCCACCTCGTAGATGGAGAATACCTCCAGTTGTGTCCTGTGGTTTATCAGGGGGTATAACCCACCTCGTAGATGGAGAATACCTCCAGTTGTGTCCTGTGATTTATCAGGGGGTATAACCCACCTCGTAGATGGAGAATACCTCCAGTTGTGTCCTGTGGTTTATCAGGGGGTATAACCCACCTCGTAGATGGTGAATACCTCCAGTTGTGTCCTGTGATTTATCAGGGGGTATAACCCACCTCGTAGATGGAGAATACCTCCAGTTGTGTCCTGTGATTTATCAGGGGGTATAACCCACCTCGTAGATGGAGAATACCTCCAGTTGTGTCCTGTGGTTTATCAGGGGGTATAACCCACCTCGTAGATGGAGAATACCTCCAGTTGTGTCCTGTGATTTATCAGGGGGTATAACCCACCTCGTAGATGGAGAATACCTCCAGTTGTGTCCTGTGATTTATCAGGGGGTATAACCCACCTCGTAGATGGTGAATCCGATGGTGTAAAGCTTGGCACCCTTGCTGCGGTCTTTCCTCCGGCCCTTCTGCATCAGGGCCACCATGACGGTGCACGCCACATGCTCGGGGTCGTCGGGGTCGTCGTCCTCCTCATACAGACGCATGCGGTACTGCGGGTTGGTCCAGAACGTGTCTGTGGGACATCAGAGACGTGGTCAGTGGGGGTCAATGTCTTCATTCTTACCAGGTACTAGTTTTGGCTAACAAGCAGCTGAGAAAGTGTGTAGTTGAAGCAGAATGAAGAGGGCATTATAACCATGATGTGCACCACTACAAATCAGTGTAGTTCAAACACTATTTTTTCCAGCCCAAAGTCAACCTTGTACCTGGGAAGTTCCTGCAGCCCCCGGCGGAGCTGCCTCGTACCCAGCGGCCCTCGTTGACCGCCACCGTCCAGCTATGGGACCTGTCGTCCAGAAGTGTGTCAGGGGTCAGGTTACAGATCTCCAGCTTGGTGAAGTTCTTTTTGAAGTCCTCAAAGGATATCCTATACGGAGAATATAGTAGAATAGAATAGATTGTTGTTTATCCATTTGCACAGGAATCCTTTGATACAGTGCCCAGCCCTGATGTCAGAAACATTGACAATTATCAGAGGGCTTCGTTCAGCTCACCAAGTCTCGCTCGTCTCAACCGTCTTCTTCTTCAGCCTGGCCTTGTCTGAGCTGGAGATGGTGGACCATTCTTTGGACCTGCGGAGAGAAAATAAAAGTCCCCTTGTTACGTGTAGGCCACGTTGTTATGTTGTGACTATGTTATGTATTTTATGTTTCTCTTGCTGCACAACCAGTTTCTGGAAGAATACAAATGATGGATTGTTTATTGATTTGAAGGGTTGATTGGTTGGTTGATTGATTCTGCACTCACTTGGCATTCCACGGCCCTTTCCATAGCACCATTCCCCAGGGGTTCCGCATTTGAACTAGGCGAATCTTGGTATCCTTGGTAACCTTAAGCTTGTCACACTAAGAAAGACACCACTGGTCAGCAGTGAAAGACAGTTCGGCCCGCACCTCATATTAGTAGATACTGTGTTGTTACATATTCATAGAGTTGTTGTTCTTTATTTATTTATTTGTTTTGTGCCAGGTTTTATTTTATGCTATTTTCAGAGTGCAATGTACAGATTCAATCAACAACAATACAATAACATTAATTCAGGTTGTTTATCTGTCTAATAATGTAAAGTGCTACGTTCCAGTTTGGTAGAGGTTTGACCAGAGGCTTTGGCTTTGACCGTGGCTCCATGACCATAACCGTACCTCCTCTAGTAGCTCCATGACCATAACCGTACCTCGTCTAGTGGCTCCATGACCATAACTGAACCTCGTCTAGTGGCTCCATGACCATAACCGTACCTCCTCTAGTAGCTCCATGACCATAACCGTACCTCATCTAGTGTCTCCATGACCATAACCGTACCTCGTCTAGTGGCTCCATGACCATAACCGTACCTCGTCTAGTGGCTCCATGACCATAACCGTACCTCGTCTAGTGGCTCCATGACCATAACCGTACCTCGTCTAGTGGCTCCATGACCATAACCGTACCTCCTCTAGTAGCTCCATGACCATAACCGTACCTCATCTAGTGTCTCCATGACCATAACCGTACCTCGTCTAGTGGCTCCATGACCATAACCGTACCTCGTCTAGTGGCTCCATGACCATAACCGTACCTCGTCTAGTGGCTCCATGACCATAACCGTACCTCCTCTAGTGGCTCCATGACCATAACCGTACCTCCTCTAGTGGCTCCATGACCATAACCGTACCTCGTCTAGTGGCTCCATGACCATAACCGTACCTCCTCTAGTGGCTCCATGACCATAACCGTACCTCCTCTAGTGGCTCCATGACCATGACCATACCTCCTCTAGTGCAGTGATAGAGTAGGCGTGGCCTCTGACCAGTCCATTCGCAGTTTCAGTCTCACAGTGACTCGGCAGCAAGGCCTGCGAGAGAGATAGGATGGACAGACCATCAGAACAGAGATACAGGGTTGTGTGGTGCCTGGGTTCAGTCACAGTAGAAAGCACGGAGCAGACTGACTCACGTCTATGGAACAGCCCATCAGAGAGCCTCTCTCCAGGGCTTTCTTCATGATCTTGTAGAGTTCTTTTGGAGCCTCGGACATCTCAAAGAACTCTGTCACGCCCCCAGTGAAGTCCTCCATGGCCTCCAGAGTGTTGCCACCTTTCAGGGCCTCGTAGGAACCGTGCAACCTGACCAGGAGACAACCATACAGTTTATGATTTCGTAGTAAACTTTACAAATTGTACATCATCTTGTATGTTTAAGTGGAGTATACAAAGGTGTGAATTCACTTTGGTCAATCTGAACCAGGTTATGCAGGTCAACAGTGACGCAGAGGCTGGGTTGTCGTTGCTGCGGTTGTTGTTGTTGAGCACCCTTATTTTCCCCAAGGTGTATTATTAATAGACTTGTGTTCTGGCATCATCATTCACACTTACTTGGCGTAAGCCTTCTCCAGCAGAGCGCTCCAGAACTCGTTCTTCCTGAAGGACTTGGTGAACACCAGCTGGTTATTGGAGGTGGGGATACGGTCGTCCACCACGACGTCCACCCATTCGCCATAACGCCAGAACTGAGGGATAATGGAAGCAAGGGAGGTGATGAGAGGGAGTGAGAGCTGGGTTGTGTTCAGTAGGGAGAAAATGAGAAGAAAATATTGACACAGGGAGGTTCTACCTGTACTTTTCCAATTAGATCACAGAGTTTCATATTCCCATTGCAACATTTTTTTAAAGTGTGCCCTACTGAAGGTTCAGTGATTTATATTCAGTACAGGGAATATTTTTTGGCAAACATGAATAAGATGTAAACTCAGCAAAAAAATAAATGTCCCTTTTTTAGGACCCTGTCTTTCAAAGATAATTCGTAAAAATCCAAATAACTTCACGGATCTTCAATGTCAAGGGTTCAAACACTGTTTCCCATGCTTGTTCAATGAACCATAAACAATTAATGAACATGCACCTGTGGAACGGTCGTTAAGACATTTCAAACAGCTTACAGAAAGTAGGCAATTAAGGTCACAGTTATGAAAACTTAGCACACTAAATAGGCCTTTCTACTGACTCTGAAAAACACCAAAGAAAAGATGCCCAGGGTCCCTGCTCATCTGTGTGAACATGCTTTAGGCATGCTGCAAGGAGGCATGAGGACTGCAGATGTGACAAGGGCAATAAATCACAATGTCCGTACAGTGAGACGCCTAAGACAGCGCTACAGGGAGACAGGACGGACAGCTGATCATCCTCGCAGTGGCAGACCACGTGTAACAACACCTGCACAGGATCGGTACATCCGAACATCACACCTGCGGGACAGGTACAGGATGGCAAAAACAGCTGTCCGAGTTACGCCAGGAATGCACAATCCCACCATAAGTGCTCAGACTGTCCGCAATAGGCTGAGAGAGGCTGGACTGAGGGCTTGTAAGCCTGGTGTAAGGCAGGTCCTCACCAGACATCACCGGCAACAACGTTGCCTATGGGCATGAACCCACCGTCGCTGGACCAGACAGGACTGGCAAAAGTGCTCTTCACTGACGAGTTTTGTCTCACCAGGGGTGATGGTCGGATTCGCATTTATCGTCAAAGGAATGAGCATTACACCGAGGCCTGTACTCTGGAGCGGGATCGATTTGGAGGTGGAGGGTCCGTCATGGTCTGGGGCGGTGTGTTACAGCATCATCGGACTGAGCTTGTTGTCATTGCAGGGAATCTCAACGCTGTGCGTTACATGTGGTACCCTTCCTGCAGGCTCATCCTGACATGACCCTCCAGCATGATAATGCTACCAGCCATACTGCTTGTTCTGTGCATGATTTCCTGCAAGGCAGGAATGTCAGTGTTCTGCCATGGCCAGCGAAGAGCCCGGATCTCAATCCCATATTGAGCACGTCTGGGCCCTGTTGGATCGGAGGGTGAGGGCTAGGGCCATTCCCCCCAGAAATGTCCGGGAACTTGCAGGTGCCTTGGTGGAAGAGTGGGGTAACATCTCACAGCAAGAACTGGCAAATCTGGTGCAGTCCATGAGGAGGAGATCCAATCCAGTACTTAATGCAGCTGGTGGCCACACCAGATACTGACTGTTACTTTTGATTTTGACCCCCCCCCCCCCCCTTTGTTCAGGGACACATTATTAAAATTCTGTTAGTCACATGTCTGTGGAACTTGTTCAGTTTATGTCTCAGTTGTTGAATCTTGTTATGTTCATACAAATATTTACACATGTTAAGTTTCCTGAAAATAAACGCAGTTGACAGTGTGAGGACATTTCTTTTTAGTAGGTTTTAGTAGAGTTTAGTAGGTCCTGAGTCTACATATATCGATTGAATAGTTCCCAGGTGATTTTGACCATGACCATACAGTACCTGGAAATGGAAGATACCAGCGTAGTTCTCTGTGAAACTCTGGTCTGATGGGATAACTCTGTACAGCAGCTTGTCATTCAGTGTCAGACAGGCAATAGCAGCAAGCAGCCAGCAGTCACCTGCAGGGAACAACAAAACGTTTTGCCTCGAAAAAGAAAAAATGAGCGTTTTATTGTTGTACAAGTTCAGGTACACCCAGCCCATTTCAGTAAGCTTTCTTCCCTTTGGTGCCGAATGAATATGACCCTGATCATAGCACTGAAATCAACTGTATAATAGGACTATATAATAGGACTATATAATAGGACTATGTAGCGCTATGGAATGTGTATGTTCATTCTTTATTGACACTGCTCCTTGAGGTGTGATCTAGAGGGAATGAACCCCCAGACAGAAACAGTAGCCTACAGTGCTACATCTACCTACAGCAAAGAGGGTGAGACCATATGGTAAGTACATAGTACCATGGCTGAGTCAGGATCCCTATATGCTACTGACTCCTTACGCCCAGCTTAAGGGTATCTACTTGCATGGCTATTTTCTGAACTATGTCAAAAACATGGTCTGGTGTAGCACTGCGGCAGCCCCAGTGCGTTCTCAAGCAGGCATTTAGCAGATGTTATGGGAGAGGGGTTTCTGTTACACAGCACTCAAACACAAGTGCATGCCACGCGCGCAACACACACCCCACGCACGCTGTGCACACACACACACACACCCTGCTGCAGGTGTCAGTATTTTACAGTGAACAGTGTGGTTACTAGGGGGGTAACTTTTTGTCTCTCGTGCCTTAATTTCTCACACCATCTTTCCATCCTCACTGTCAACACGAGAGCTCCTTAATTGCATCCCCAGCTGTCTGTGCGTCGTAAACTTTGTCTGCCCTCTCCTTTTTCACTGTGCCGAGACACTATGGCTTCAGTTTGAACAGGGGCCGCTAATTAGCGAATGCTATTTGTGCTGTTAGATAACACCTGTCTAACTTTTGATTTTCTCACATCCAAGTCTGGCATGACTCAATGCTGAATCCTCACTGTCTACTTGTACTTGTCTACAGTACTCTACAGATGTTATTAGTCAGATGTTGCTGCTTCATACCATCGACCATGAGCATACTTTTAGCAACAAGAGTCTTACCCAGTGATGTCATACAGTGCATGATTTCTGTGGTCTTACCCAGTGATGTCATACAGTGCATGATTTCTGTGGTCTTACCCAGTGATGTCATACAGTGCATGATTTCTCTGGTCTTACCCAGTGATGTCATACAGTGCATGATTTCTGTGGTCTAACCCAGTGATGTCATACAGTTCATGATTTCTGTGGTCTTACCCAGTGATGTCATACAGTGCATGATTTCTGTGGTCTTAGCCAGGGATGTCATACAGTGCATGATTTCTGTGGTCTTTCCCAGTGATGCCATACAGTGCATGATTTCTGTGGTTTTACCCAGTGATGTCATACAGTGCATGATTTCTGTGGTCTTACCCAGTGATGTCATACAGTGCATGATTTCTGTGGTTTTACCCAGTGATGTCACACAGTGCATGATTTCTGTGGTCTTTCCCAGAGATGCCATACAGTGCATGATTTCTGTGGTCTTAGCCAGGGATGTCATACAGTGCATGATTTCTGTGGTCTTTCCCAGTGATGCCATACAGTGCATGATTTCTGTGGTCTTACCCAGTGATGTCATACAGTGCATGATTTCTGTGGTCTTACCCAGTGATGTCATACAGTGCATGATTTCTGTGGTCTTACCCAGTGATGTCATACAGTGCATGATTTCTGTGGTCTTACCCAGTGATGTCATACAGTTCATGATTTCTGTGGTCTTACCCAGTGATGTCATACAGTGCATGATTTCTGTGGTCTTTCCCAGTGATGCCATACAGTGCATGATTTCTGTGGTCTTACCCAGTGATGTCATACAGTGCATGATTTCTGTGGTCTTACCCAGTGATGTCATACAGTGCATGATTTCTGTGGTCTTACCCAGTGATGTCATACAGTGCATGATTTCTGTGGTCTTACCCAGTGATGTCATACAGTTCATGATTTCTGTGGTCTTACCCAGTGATGTCATACAGTGCATGATTTCTGTGGTCTTACCCAATGATGTCATACAGTTCATGATTTCTGTGGTCTTACCCAGTGATGTCATACAGTGCATGATTTCTGTGGTCTTTCCCAGTGATGTCATACAGTGCATGATTTCTGTGGTCTTACCCAGCTCTCCTTGACAGATGTCTGTCCTACTAGCTCCGTCTATGATGAACTGGGGGTTGTCACAGATTTCCTGCCAAACAAAGAACCAGAAGAACAGCTGTAGCCATGGTAATGTAGCCATGGTAATGTAGCCATGGTAATGTAGCCATGGTAATGTTGTTGGGATGTGCTACGGGGTGTGGAACGTCTTGTGAGAGGGTCAATCTATTATCAGATAGTACTATGTCTTCTGGGGAATATCTTGACTGTACCATGATAATAACATGACTTACAAAGATATCACGCTACACTACTAGATGGATAAATGATTGTCTTATGCACAGCTTGAAGGCCTAAAATAGTCCGGTGTACTTTGGCAGAAACTAGGGTTGCACATTTTGGGGAATATTCAGAGGTGGAAACTTTCCGTGGGAATTAATTGAAATATATGCAAATTAATATTAATCCCATTTAAATGTAGATGTTTTTTTGCATTGGAAATATGTACCATATATGGAGACAGAAACAGAAACCTTTTACCTTATCATAAGTATACATAATTGCAAATGATTAAATCCTTCCAATATATTTTTTGTTTTTGTTATGAATTGAACTTTCATTAAATGAGTTGACTCTTCCCATGGGATGATTTCACTGAACAACAAAAGAAGGGGAATATTGAATGATTCCCAATGATCTCCCAAAAACGTTTTCAACATACATCTGTAAAATGATAGTCTAGGAATTAAAGCTTTGGTTGTCTTCCTGTCAAGCTTCCATGTCTTCTCCCTGGACCTCCTCAATGTCCACTTCCAGAACATCAGACTCTGAGGCCTCATCTTTACTGTCACTTTCCAACCTTGTTGAGGATGGCTTGTTGTCAGGCTCAAAAAGCCTCAAATTTGCCCAGATGGCCACCAATTTTAAAATCCTTGTATTGGTCAGCCTTTTGCGTGCTTTGGTGCGTGTGTTCCCGAACAAGAACTAGTTGCCCTCTGAGGCGGCAGATGTTGGTGGGATTTAGAGGATGATGGAGGCAACAGGGGAAAGAGCCTCAGACCCACAAAGTCCCTTCCACCAGGTGACTGATGAGATACGTTGGCACGACTGCCATATTGGATCTGCATCCCAAAGCCCTTGCTTGGAAGTGTACTTCACCAGACTGCCAAGAACCTTGCCCTCATCCAGGCCAAGGTGGCGAGACACGGTAGTGATGACACCATAGGCCTTCTTGATCTCTGCACCAGACAGGATGCTCTTGCCAGCACACTTGGGGTCCAACATGTACACTGCGGTGTGTATGGGCTTCAGGCAGAAGTCTTCACGCTTTTTGATGTATTTCAGAACTGCAGTTTCCTCTGCTTGGAGCAACAGTGAAGTGGGCAGGGCAGTACAGATTTCTTCTCTTACATCTATCTGCAAGCAGTCTGAACATCAGACAGGATGGCATCGTCTCCCTCAATCCGTGCAATGGCTACTGCAATAGGTTTCAGGAGTTTCAGGCTGCTTACCCCTCTCTCCCAAAATACATCATCCAGGAGGATCCTCTTGATGGGGCTGTCCACATCGGCAGATTGGGATATGGCCATTTCTTGGAGAGACTCCTTCCCCTCCCGGAGACTGTCAAACATGATGACAACACCACCCCAACGGGTGTTGCTGGGCAGCTTCAATGTGGTGCTCTTATTCTTCTCACTTTGCTTGGTGAGATAGATTGTTGCTATAACTTGATGAACCTTCACATACCTAATGATTTCCTTGGCTCTCTTGTAGAGTGTATCCATTGTTTTCAGTGCCATGTTGTCCTTGAGGAGCAGATTCAATGCATGACCAGCACAGCCAATGGGTGTGATGTGAGGGTAGGACTCCTCCACTTTAGACCAAGCAGCTTTCATGTTCGCAGCATTGTCTGTCACCAAGTGCAAATACCTTCTGTGGTCCAAGGTCATTGATAACTGCCTTCAGCTCATCTGCAATGTAGAGACCGGTGTGTCTGTTGTCCCTTGTGTCTGTGCTCTTGTAGAATACTGGTTGACGAGTGGAGATGATGTAGTTAATTTTTCCTTGCCCACGAACAGTCAACCACCCATCAGAGATGATTACAATACTGCAAATCTGCTTTCTCTATGATTTGCTTTGACCTTCACTTGAACTCTGTTGAACTCTGCATCCAGCAAATGAGTAAATAAAGCATGTCTGTTTGGAGGGGTGTATGCTGGGTGAAGAACATTCAGAAATCTCTTCCAATACACATTGCCTGTGAGCATCAGAAGTGAACCAGTTGCATTCCTGCGTTCCTCCATTGAGTCAAAAAAACATAGGATTTGAGGACCTTGAGCTGTTTCTATCGAAAAGGTGTCTGATTCATCATTGTCACCTCAAATAGAAGTAGAGGGACCTTTGTCAGAGGCTGCTTGTTGTGAGCGCTGAGGGAACTTTATGCACTTGGCCAGATGATTCTGCATCTGATTTGGCACAGTATTTACAAATGTACACAGCTTTTCCTTCTACATTAGCTGCAGTGAAATGTCCCCACAGATTAGATAGCGCCTGTGGAATTTTCCTGTAAAGATTAGAAAGAAAAAGAAATACAATTCCATGTACAGATAAATTGTTAAGAAGTTAAACAACTCCTTTATAAGATAAATGTTTTAAAATGAAACATGTATGGAAACAGGTGAATTAACATTCCTCAGTAAGCCAACTCAAGCAAACTAAAACCCACATGGTAGCAAAAACTAACTAGCAGAAATTGTTCACAAGTTAGTAATGATTTAAACACACTTTTCTGTATGCTACTATTTACTAGTTAACAAAAAAATAATTTATATCATATAAAATATATTCACCCCAGCCAGTATTGTAATCAAAGCTTACCATAAAGCATGTAGTCCTTGGCTCAGACAGTGTAGTAGTGTGGGCTCAGTAGCATCTCATTAGTGTGCAAGATCTTGAGAATCAGCTGTACATGTGATGGAAGAGTGCACTGTGTGTGCAGAGGGTTGCAATTCCATTGAATTGGGGACAGTTTAACCAAAATATGCCACAACACCTAGAATTGCCTTATATGTATCCCACAATAAAAGTTCACTGTTATGAGCAATCTTTTTTGATGAATTTAAGCTTAATTTACCATGAAAAATTCCGGAAACATTCCGGAAATTTCCGGGAAAGTTTCCGATCCGTTGCAACCCTAGCAGCAACTAAGAGACGTTTATTTTATACAATCTCCTATAGTGATTAACAGGTGTTGCCCAGGCATAAAACGTTGGTCAAAACACATGCATTCAAAACTGGAGTTAACCTCACTTTATAATCATGTCTTCATGAGTGGAATATGAAGGAGGGATGCAAGGCCCTGCCAAAAAACTCTTTGCACAACCTAAGTGATAAGTGATAGATCCATAGGGAAAACATAGTAACAGTAGACCAAGTCATCTGCTCACAGCTATTTTAAGTGATACAGCGAAATGCAGTAGCGGCCTTAAAGTGGAGTTCTCATACCAAACATAGAAATAGTTATTCTACTGTATTTCTAGGATGCCAACAGAGCTGGGAAGGGCTGGCACAAAGAGGTATTGTGTTAAACTTTACATCCAGTTTTACAGTACAACGTAGCTGGTGACCGGATGTAAACTCTGTCATGTAAAGGCCTAACAGTATAAACATACTGTAGGTTTGCTTGCACAGTCATTTCAAGACAGGATTAAAAGTAGGAAGATCATGCACATAAACAAATGATACCACCTGGCAAACGCAGTGTGCAGGTTTTTCTTAAAAACGAAATGACAAAAATAGGAAGAATTTGCACCGAAGCAGTCTGGCGACAGGAAATTATATAGGAGAGAAAAGGACTTGACCCCTGGGGAGAGGACTTGACCTCTGGGGAGAGGACTGGACCCCTGGGGTTGTTTCAGAGTCTGGTTGGTTGCTCTTATTCTCCGGTTGGGTTGAAGAATACTAGTTACAACCATGAATGAGACAACTTAGTGAATTATGACCTCTGCCATTAAAAGCAGCTGTCACAGGTCACAACCTCTAGAGTTTTCCTACCAAGGGTTAATGTATTTGGTAATACCTCTGGACTTCTCACTTAACCTGGACAAATGGATGCCAAAGGATCTACATTGAGGGGAATGAGTTGAACTACAACCATGTTCAAATAGTTTGGCCTGCCTGTAGTGCAAGAAGGGTGGGCTTTGTGCTTTAGGGACTATTCCATTGGTTCCATTACACAAGAAAAGCTCAATCAAACACAGCTGAAATATTGTTCTAATATTATTTGAACCCAGGTCTTGAGCTCATTATTGACGATAGAGAAAGTGAAAGTCCATCTACAGTCCATAATAATGCCTGAATGAAATGTAATGTTCTGTCATTGGTGTGGATATATTTCCGTGTTTGTAGGAGTGTGTAGTGGTCACATCTTGTTTTATGGAAGCATATGTTAAAGCAGTATTGGAGGAGGTCATTATTAAAAGGGCTTGAGTTTCACGACTCAGTCATGGCTCAAGGGGACGAGTCAGCAAATTGACAAATACTTGGATCGGATCCATATGCACCAACATGATTTCTCCACACCTTTAAGTGTGCGAAGAACGATTGCTTCACCACCAACTTAGACCAGTCTTACTGCTGACCTTGTGAGAGAGTTGAACTCGCATGGGCTTAAAATGGTTCAACTTCATCAGTGCTGGTGGATTTATAAAGGTACAATTTTGACCCAATGGCAAATTTATAAAAAAAATTCTGTAACCTGATCAGGACCAAATTCCGGAGCTCCCCGGGGTGGTTATATATAACATACAGTACAGTAGTTCTAATTATATACACCATCTGGAAAAATAGGTTGGATATACTGTTGGTACATACCAAGACATCATCTTTGTCTTAAGATGTCTCGAGACATCTTGAGACATAAAATTAAGATGTATTGAGACAGTTTGAGACATTGCACATTTTCAAGACATCTAAATACATTTAAAGGTGCAATCCGCATTAGAAAACAATACAAAAGTGGGCCACCCTGCCTCTGTTTTGGTAAAAAGCTGAGGGATGGGCCTGGAGAAATGTAACCAATCAACATAGACAGAGCTAAGACTGACCAGCCAAGAGATCAAAATGATAGCTTTAACCATATTCTGAGGTTATACATTGTTTACACAAGCTTATACTTTAGGTTCTTATGGGGTACGAACGTTTAACTAAGCTCTTGAGGCATTAATATTCTTCAATAATCAGTGGGTACATATCATTAATTTATAAGTTTAAAAAAATGATGTAGCAACTGCAGATTGCCCCTTTTTAAGAAACATTTTGAAGGCATGTCTTTTAACTTCTCAAGGCATGGTCATGGATGGGTATATGTATGGTTGACATGGTGTGGTATAGTTTTGTACACATGGGACGAAAGCGTAACACAATTCAGACCAGCTTGAACAAAAAAAGGGAATCAAGTGTTCAAATGACGGCCTTGATAATCCAAAAAAAGCATTTCTTACCTCAGGACACTACATGAGGTGACTATCCCAGAATGAGTTTTAGCATTGTTTTAGGTGCTAAATCCCTGAATGAGGCAGGTGCAACGTTTGCATCTGATGCAAAGGCTTAGTAAATCTGGGCCTTCAACCAAGTTTTCAATATCAAGTTAGTAAAGATCTGAGTTATGGTGGATAGAATGTCAGGTCAGCCTGTCCACTCCAGCAGTAAACCCCTCTTTGGCACCTACCTCATCACATGAGGTGCCCCATGGGTTCACAGGAAGGCTAACCTCATACCCCTGATTTAGACCTTGGATAATGTTGACCCTTTGGCTTTAAGTTAAACTTGGTCACATCGAGGTCAAGCTATCATGACTGGAAGTCAGTAAGACACCATTAGTCCTGTGACATTCCATGACTGGAAAACATCTGAGTAACACCAACTGTGGGCTTAAGCAATTTTATGCACTAACATGAGTCACTCCAGATTAGAGCTTTTGCTAAATGACTAAAATGTTCCATAGAAATGCAAACAGACCCATGTATGAGCCTTCACAATGTCTTATTACAAGGACTCTTGTGAGGTTTATAATATGTTATCTCTCTTTGAAGTAAAATGTTCAACTGACTCAAAATGGATGTTATTGTATTTAGTCAGGATCATCAAGAGATGATAATAAGACATTGTAAGGGATCATGCATGCTTACGACAAGTGTTACGCAATATAACAGCATTGTGATGCATTGTAACTGCATTACACTTGCAGGCTTTGAGGTAACGTTACCCTATCATTATTTTCATCTAGGAATGAGAATCCACCAACAACTACAACATAAGATTCACATACTGTTGACTTACTTGAATACCAAGACTGCAAACTCAAAAATACACTGGTTTTGCCAGTCGGAGAGTCTTGTAACAGCACACTGCCTAACAAGACTGATTATTGGTTGACTATAATATCCCAAATCTCCCTCTGCTCTCTCGCTGTAAGCCTCGTGGCGTGACTGGCGGTACTGTAGTGAGGCCTGCCTGTTGCAGAGTCTCAGCTGTCTGTGATTCTAGAACCTGATGATCCGCAGCTATGAGCCTACAAATATTCAGCAGAATTGCTCTCGCTTTCCCCCAGGTTATTTACCAGAAGTGATGTCATAACAATGTTTTTGCAGCTAATGAAGAGAGATTTGATCTTAGGCTGAGTGATAATACTTTACCACAAGTGGGTTGCTGTTTTTTAATCTACTTGTCTGCAGCCTTCAGCCCTAATATGTTTTTAAAAAAAACTTTACACACTTCATCAAGAGCTGGGGTGGTAGGTGTAACAGAGTAGGTCCCATCCCTGGCCCGACTTGGGCTCAAACCAGGGACACATTGACCAAAAGCATTTCTTACTCAAAAAGGACAGAGATGTTCTTTAGTAGAATCTAACTATCTATTTATTTTCCTTTTGTGATACTGTGGTCCAGTCTTTATTGCAATACAAGTTCCAACCTTGAGGCAAGGTGTACTTCACCCCTGCTAGTGGGAAAACAGATGGCACTCACCGTTGGGCGCTTCCACTCAAATTCAATGGGAAATTTGCTGCTGTACCAAAGAGAGGAATCATTGGGTGGAAACAGAGGGTCTTCAAACAGGACTTTCTTGTGTACGTATTTGTCTCGCAACTCCAAGAAGTTCTTCAGGCGCTTGGCATCTTTGACGGCCTCGTTTCTGCTCAAAATGGCAGTATAGATACTGTTGCTGGCCGTGAAGGGGTAGTCAGTCTTACCCTCAGGTACATCAGGTGATGCTTCAGTTTCCAACGCCACCTTCACTGAAGTTTCCTCAACAAGGGCCATCTTGGCTTTGTTTTTCCCCTTATGCGTGTCCTTGTTCCCCCTATCAGTGTGAGCTGCCCCCTTTAGTATGTACGCTAGTCAGTCCAAATGAATGAAAGTGAGGATTCTTTTCAGATTTCAATGCAAGAGCATGAACTTGCAAAACATCCCTGATAAACTTCCCTTCGTCCTTCCTCGTGCTTTCCTCTCACTCTCAGTTCCTTTATATGCTGGGGGCACTCACAATACGAAACACACCCTCCAACCCACACTCATAAACACACACTGATACTTTTGCCTTTGCAGGTCTATAAATAGGCCCCTTGAAAAGTGGGGAGGAGGCCGCTCTGAAAAGGACTACCGCTCCGAACATTTCTAAGTCTACAGTGTAGGTCTACAATTCACTAGGTGGGAGATGGCAGATTGGGAAAGCAGGCTTGGGCGTGGGCAAGCAGGCCCCACATACCAATATTATACATACCATGTAATGATACCTACACTAACTTTACCATGTCTCTCCCTGATATCAGCTACAGTCAAGAACAATTTTGCTGATTGAATTTGAGTTGTTGGGTTGTGAAATGGATGTGTGGTGGGCCTGTAGTGTAGCTGATGAGGATGATGAATTGAACCTGTGGATTGCAAAAGCATTTTCCATGACTCTCTGTCGTTCTCTGTGTCCAATGTTTAGTCTGTCCATCTGGGTGGTGTACACTGTGGCCTTTACCAGTATGCCCCAGGCAGAGCATTGATAAACATGAACCGTATTGATCTGAGGGAAACAATAGCCATAGGATAATACAGTGCCATCAGAAAGTATTCAGACCCCTTCCCTTTTTCCACATTGTTACATTACAGCCTTGTTCTAAAATGGATCAAATAAAACATTTTCCTCATCATTTGGAAAGGCACTCACCTGTATATATAAAGGTCCTACAGTTGACAGTCATGTCAAAGCAAAAAGCAAGCCATGAGGTCGAGGGAATTGTCCATAGAGCTCCAAGACAGGATTGTGTCGAGGCACCGATCTGGGGAAGAGTACCAAAAAAATGTCTGCAGCATTGAAGGTCCCCAAGAACACAGTGGCCTCCATCATTCTTAAATAGAAGAAGTTTGGAACCGGGCAGCTAGACTCTTCCTAGAGCTGGCCGCCCTGCCAAACTGAGCAATCGGGGGAGAAGGGCCTCGATCAGGGAGGTGACCAAGAACCCGATGGTCTCTCTGACAGCGCTCCAGAGTTCCTCTGTGGAGATGGGAGAACCTTCCAGAAGGACAACCATCTCTGCAGCACTCCATCAATAAGGCCTTTATGGTAGTGGCTAGACGGAAGGCACTCCTCAGTACAAGGCACATGACAGCCTGCTTAGAGTTTGCCATAAGACACCTAAAGGACTCTCAGACCATGAGAACAAGATTCTCTGGTCTGATGAAACCAATATTGAACTCTTTTGCCTGAATGCCAAGTGTCACATCTGGAGGAAACCTGGCACCATCCCTGTGGTGAATCATGGTGGTGGCAGCATCATGCTGTGGGGATGTTTTTCAGCAGCAGGGACTGGGAGACGAGTCAGAATCGAGGGAAAAATGAACGGAGCAAAGTACAGAGAGATCCTTGATGAAAACCTGCTCCAGAGACTGGGGTGAAGGTTCACCTTCCAACAGGACAACGACCCTAAGCACACAGCCAAGACAACACGAGAGTGCCTTCGGGACAAGTCTCTGAGTGGCCCGGCCAAAGCCCAGACTTGAACCTGATCGAACATCACTGGAGACACCTGACAATTGCTGTGCAGTGATGCTCCCTATCCAACCTGACAGAGCTTGAGAGGATCTGCAGAGGGAATGGGAGAAACTCCCCAAATACAGCTGTGCCAAGCTTGTAGCGTCATACCCAGGAAGACTGTAAAGGCTGTAATCACTGCCAAAGGTGCTTCAACAAAGTATTGAGTATGAATACTTATGTAAATGTTATATTTCCAGGGTTTTTTATTTCAAAAATTGGCAAACGTATAAAAACATGTTTTTTGATTTGTCATTATGGGGTATTGTATGTAGATTGATGAGGGGGAAAACTAAACAATGTAATCAATTTTAGAATAAGGCTGTAACATAACAAAATGTGGAAAAAGTCAAGGGGTCTGAATACTTTTAGAATACACACTATGATAGGGCCAATGTCATATGGCAACTCCTGCTCTCTCTCTCTCACTCTCTCTCTCTCTCTCTCTCTCTCACACACACACACACACACACACTCTCGCTCTCTCTCTCTCTCTCTTCAGGCTCTCAGAATGACTTATTTGAAGGATTAATTGCTAGTCTTAATTTGATTCTGTGGAATAAGAATGTTTCTGCGTGGGGCATGCTAAAGGGCATGAGTGTCCCCTACTGGTTTACTAATTCCACTTCAAGCAGCTGATCTTTATGTTTTCAGAAGTCCTGACTCATCTACCCTGGTTGCAACCTGTCAGTTCATAGCAGAGAGTTGCAGGACAGTGTGTTGTATATCGCAATCTCGGTTTGAGATGCACTTGATAGCTGATATCTTGTTGTGTAACGAAGTAAGTTACACCGCGTGTTTTCCCTTTGGAACCTACAAAAAACGTAATCCCTCTGTGAAAAGGTAGCTTGGCCTCACCATAGATGTATCTTGGGCCCTATGGGCCTAACCCACAGTGAGCACTATACTGACCTCTAGTGGCGATGACAACAGAATGCATGTCTGGCCCAATAATTGGTTTGCTCCCCTACTGTGGGAGTGGCCTATTAGAACGACAACAGTAACTCTGACCAATCAAAAAGCATATTTTACTTATTGGTACCATGATTCGGCGTATGAAATGTCAATCTAGACTATCATCGAGTAATAAACCAACGTAGAAGGAAAATCCACGCCCACTGCCGTCTCCGTTTTGATTACTTTTGTAGTGATTTGAGCCGGTGTGTGTATGTCGCCATTATTTTATCAACCGTGTAGACCTCGGTTCATAGTAACCTATTGCTTTATAATTGTGATATTAAAAAAATGATTTCATTTCGAATGTTTTTTTTTCTCCAACATAGGACTTTGATATTTTTGCAACAACCGCAGTACAATAGTATCTAGCTAGCTAACTGTTTTTCGCTAGTTTGGCTGACTGACTGACTGGCCATCCAGCTAGGGACAAGGTTAGCAAAAATCTAGCATAATCTGTCATTTTTGTTTTAACAGCAATTCGGCGTGTTAAGTAGTTGGGGAGGTTAGTTAACTAACTGTCATCTTGCCTTTTGGTTAGCTAATATCATCAAGGCGGCAAATCACGACATTATAGTTACGGTAACCGGTGGTGGCTACATAGCTAGCTGACTAGCGGATATAACTAGCTACAGTAGCTTGTTAGCAAATCGTATTTCCACAAGGATTTGAAAGAAGTTTGTAGTTGGAGTCTACTGATACGGAGCTGACAACATCATTCAAGTTTACAAGGTAGGTAACTATGCTAACTTCATGTTAGCCATTTTTAGAGGGGCCCTTTTTCATGTTACGCTGGAGAGGAGAACTAACGTTACCTAACTAGTTTATTCTGACTGAATCAATGTCTGAAATAAGCTGTCAGATAGTCAAGCACGTCGTATCAGGTGCGTGGACAATATCAGGTTCAGCCCTGTTGAAGCAACGTAGCTAAATTCAACTGAATTTAAGAGTGCCTCGGGCTTTGACATACATGTAATATCCGGGGTGGCAATACTGTGTGTGTGTACACAATACATTCACTCTTCTGGCAATGATGCATGAAGCCTTTGAGTCTACAATTTGTTCGGGTTTTGCAGTAGGTGTCCAAGCTTGACAAGATGTCAGAGGGAGAAGGGAAGCAGGTGTTGGACTCTGTCCAGGATGGGAAACCAGAGTCAATGGTTGCTTCCCCCACCGGTCAGAGTGTGTCATCCGTGTCCCCCCCAGTGTCCACTGTGACACAGCCCCCTGCAACAGCGGCGACAGAGGACGAGGAAGAGGAGAGCGAGGACGAGTCAGAGATTCTGGAGGAGAGCCCGTGTGGACGCTGGCAGAAACGCAGAGAGGAGGTATTCAATGAGCATGTGCTGGAGAAAGGAAAAGGGTTACTCTTTGTGTAGTTAGACTTTTGGCCCCACAAATTTTGAACTTGTTTTTTTTACACAACTACTTTGAATCAGATGGAGAATTATTAGTGTAATCCAACACTGTTCTTAATTTTAGGTGAACCAGCGCAATGTCCCTGGGATTGACAATGCCTACCTGGCCATGGACACAGAGGAGGGTGTGGAGGTGGTGTGGAATGAGGTCATGTTCTCAGAGCGGAAGAACTTCAAACTACAAGAGGTGGGTTGGGTTCTCAACCAGGGCTCAGCTGCAACAGAACCATGCTCTATGATCAGTTATCACCCATTCATCACCACCTCTGCTGACCGTCTAGCTATGAGCTTCCAGATCTTCTCATGACTGCGGATGCCCATCTGCTTCAAAAAGCACTCAAACAGACTTTATCAAGCTACTGTTGTAGCATTTATTTATTTTTAAATTACCTGATGTTTATTTGGTTAACATACACTTTGAGATTGCATTGTTCATTACAGACAGAGTTAAAAAGTAAGAACAATTTGTAGAAAGAAAAAAAAAGAATAGTAACACAAAATAACGATTTTATATACAAGGAGTACCAGTACCGAAATGTGCAGGGGTAAGAGATAATTGAGGTAATATGTTCATGCAGGTAGGGGTAAAAGTGGCAAGGCAATCAGGATAGATGATAAAACAGCAGCAGCCGGTGTGTGTGTTGTGAGCGTATGTGTAGAGTCAGTGCCCCCCTTCAGATTTGTGATGAACTGTTCAGCATTCTTATGGCTTAGGGGTTGAAGCTGTTCAGGAGCCTTTTGGACCCAGACTTGGCGCTCTGGTACCGCTTGGTACCGCTTGTTGTGCGGTAGCAGAAAGAACAGGCTTTTACTTGGGTGGCTGGAGTCTTAGACTATTTTTAGGGCCTTCCTCTGACACTGCCTGGTAAAGGTCCTGGATAGCAGAGAGCTCGGCCCCAGTGATGCACAAGCAGTTGCCATACCAAGCGGAGATGCAGCCAGTCAAGATGCTATCAATGGTGCAACTGTAGAACTTTGAGGATTTGAAGACCCATGCCAAATCTTGTCAGCCTCCTGAGGGGGGATGAGGCATTGTCATGCCCTCTTCACGACTGTGTTGGTGTGTTTGGACCATAATAGGTCCTAAGTGAAGTTGACACAGAGGAACTTGAAGCTCTCGACCCGCTCCATTACAGCCCTGTCGATGTGAAAGGGGGTGTGCTCGGCCCTCCATTTCCCGTAATTTACGATCAGCTCCTTTGTCTTGCTGGCGTTGAGGGAGAGAGCTTGTTGTCCTGGTACTGTAGCCTGTCTCGTTGTATGTGATCAGGCCTACCACCATTGTGTCGTTGGCAAACTTAATGTTGGAGTCGTGAGCCATGTAGTAATGGGTGAGCAGGGAGTACAGGAGGGGACTAAGCATGCACCCTTGCGGGGCCCTGTATTGATGCTTTGCCTTTTTGATGGTTCGTCAGAGTGTGTAGCGTGATTTCTTCTAAGCGTCTGGATTAGTGTCCCGCTCCTTGAAAGTGGCAGCTCTAGCCTTTAGCGCAGTGTGGATGTTGCCTGTAATAATTGGTGTTGAGCGTGTCACTGCTTTTCCTGCTTGAGTTTTTGCTTGTAAGCCGGAATCAGGAGGATAGAGTTATGGTAAGATTTGCCTAAGCTCCTTAGTGCTCAGACACACCAATGGCGTTTGCTGGCCCAGAGTACTTAGCACCTCCTGAACAGAGTGTGGGGTGTAATTTGTGAACCGACAGAGCACCTATTTTTGCATGTAGATTCACGTGAAAATGTCTGCAGTCAGATGTCTACAGCATATGGTCGCTAAAGATCCACATTTGGTGCGACATGAGCGAGCCTTAGGCAAAGTGTTCCAACCTGTTGCTGCCAAACATATAGCAAAGCAAAGTACTCTTTACAAAGTGTTATGAAAACCGTTCACAGAGGTTGTTGCATAATCCTCAGGCACAATCCTCTCGCACATTGTTTTTAAACCTTTGTCTGTGGGCTGGGTCATGTTCATAAGGGCGCATAACGTTTAAAAATGTTTTGAATGCAAAACAAAAATGAGCATTTCTTATTAGACAAGTCCAGATGGTGGTCCGTCTTCTATTTGATGAATAAACAAGACCCTGTCCTTGGCTGTGTTCCTCTCTGACTGTCTAGGCACTGAGCAGTCTGTTTGGAGCTTGTCAGTGTGCTCTCAGGCAGTGTAGTCTGCCTTCTGTTCTGCATGTCAACATGCTGTGTTGGTGTGTGTTGAATACAGGCTGAGCATTGAGTAGAATGAGCTCCCTTTAGTTTGATTAGTTTTTGTTGATCATTTTTAATAGTTCCCAGAATTCTCCCGATATTGCGTTTCTGAGTTTAGGTGGCAGGTAGCCTAGTGGTTACCGCAGTGGTCAAATACCCGAGGCGACAAGCTAAATCTGTCGATGTGCCCTTGAGCAAGGCACTTAACCCTAATTTGCTCCGTAGTACATACTATGTACTACGACACCTATCCGGTGTATGTGACAACTTTAAAAATATATATGTTTGTTTGACTCTGTGGGGAAAGTATGACTTGCAGAGATCCTGAACTAACCTTTGCTTTACCTCTTGCTTGGCAAGAGCAAGACCAGATCATATTCTGAGTTGCAATACCCTCCAATGTAATATGTGCAAGAACATTCTTGGCATTTCTTACAAGTCAGGATTGTTATCAGACATATAAGCCCTAGTTATTAAAAATATCCTGTGGCCACATCACCCACAAACAAATGTAGACCGGGTTAGACAATGTTTAAATAAATGACATCCCCATGGAGAAAAAAAGCAGGAACAGACATTAACCCAGGTTAAGGGGTTTTGTTTGTTATATTGAGTTTGTCTTAATTGGCCTTAACTTAGTGTATGATGAGAAAATGTAAATTTGGACTGATCGGTTGAGCTCATTGACATCAATCATGTTTATTAGTTGAAGATTGAGGAATGTTTGATTGCAAATATGTATATTTTCCCTTCTCCTTTTTATCACTGTCCAGGAGAAAGTCAAAGCGGTGTTTGACAACTTGATCCAGTTGGAGCATCTGAACATTGTCAAGTTTCACAAATACTGGGCTGATGTGAAGGAAAATAGGGCCAGGGTAAGAGATTTCAAATGCAGTAAAATAACTACCTTTTTTAATAGTAAGAAATATAAATGGAATTTATTACACAGGAAATGAACAACTTTTTTCCACTTGCAGGTCATTTTCATCACAGAATACATGTCTTCAGGAAGCCTGAAGCAGTTTCTGAAAAAGACCAAGAAAAACCACAAGACAATGAATGAGAAGGTACGGGGTGGATTATTAGTCTGTTTGGATCTTAAAAGGGCTGTTATTGCTACATCATTTAAAAAACAACTTAAATGAATGATACAGTGCATTCGGGAAGTATTCAGACCCTTTCACTCTTTCCACATTTCATCACGTTACAGCCTTATTCTAAAATTGATTCATGTTTTTACACACACAATAACAAAGCAAAAACAGGTTTAGAAACTTCTGCTAATATTTATTTAAAAAAAATCTAAAACATTTACATACAGTAAAAGTCAAAGGTTTGGACACCTACTCATTCCAGGGTTTCTCTTTATTTTTACTTTTTTCTACGTTGTAGAATAATAGTGAAGACAAACTATGTACACATATGGAATCATGTAGTAACCAAAAGTGTTAAACAAATCAAAATATTGTTGATTCTTCAAAGTAGCCAGCTTTGCACACTCTTGGAATTCTCTCAACCAGCTACACCTGGAATGCATTTCAATTAGCAGGTGTGGCTTGTTAAAAGTGAATTTGTGGAATGTCTTTCCTTAATGCGTTTGAGCCAATCAGTTGTGTTGTGACAAGGTAGAGGTGGTATACAGAAGCTAGCCCTATTTGGTAAAATACCAAGTCCATATTATGGCAAGAACAGCTCAAACAAGTGAAGACATGACAGTCCATTACTTTAAGACATGAAGGTCAGTCCGGAACGTTTTAAGAACTTTGAAAGCATCTTTAAGTGTAGTCGCAAAAACCATCAAGCTCTATGATTTAAATTGACTGGTACTCTAACTTCAGACTCAGTACATTGTTGAAGCACCTTTGCCAGCGATTAGCCTCAAGCCTTCTTGGGTATAAAGCTACAAGCTTGGCACACCTGTATTTGGGGAGTTTCTCCCATTCCTCGCTGCAGATCCTCTCAAGCTCTGTCAGGTTGGATGGGGAGCGTTGCTGCACAGCTATTTTCTGGTCTCGCCAGTGATGTTCGATCGGGTTCAAGTCCCTGCTGCTGAAACTCCCCAACAGCATGATTTGCAAATAAATTCATAAAAAATCCTACAATGTGATTTTCTGGATTTTTTTTCTCATTTTGTCTGTCATAGTTGACGTGTACCTATGATGAAAATTACAGGCCTCTCTCATCTTTTTAAGTGGGAGAACTTGCACAATTGGTAGCTGACTAAATACTTTTTTGCCCCACTGTATATACTGTACTCGATACCATCTACTGCATCTTGCCTATGCCGTTCGGCTATCGCTCATCCATATATTTGTATGTGCATATTCTTATTCATTCCTTTACACTTGTGTGTGTGTATAAGGTAGTTGTTGTGAAATTGTTAGATTACTTGTTAGATATTACTGCATGGTCGGAACTAGAAGCACAAGCATTTAGCTACACTCGCATTAACATCTGCTAACCATGTGTATGTGACAAATACATTTTTTATTTGTTTTTACAATATTGTTTGTAAGAAATGTAAGTGTAAACACTGTATAGCCTCTAGACATGGTGTAAAATGTTGATGTCATTGATGGGCAGTCCTTGCATCTATAGCTTTGTATATGACTGAGTGGCTCCATTTCTCCAGCTCCACCCAAGTCAAAGTTTATTGGTCGCGTACACAGATTTTTACTGAAGAAGTGGCTGGGTGGCCGCTTTGCTATTGTTTGAGCCGTGCCCTTTTAAAGAACTGGTTTTAAATTGAAATTAACAAACAAACATGAAACCAGGAAACAGGACTGACACAGAAAAAGCTGTATGCAGAATGTATGTCACCTGTATGCTCTTCCTGGTTTCCCAGTAGCTCAGTAAAAATCCCCCTCTTGGCTGCAGGCTGGGCAGTGTCCCATTTTATTTCATCTTGTGACAGCCCTATTTTTAACCGAACCTACAAAAGCCCACTGTTAATGCAGAACTTTCCCGCTGTTGCAATTTATACATTTTTTGCAATTAATTGCAGCCTATTCTGGTCATTTGACAGAAGTAACACTTCAAGAACCACATGGTAATCACATTTCAATTAGGTTTGAATATCATCTCTGCTGTCTGTCTGTCTATCAGGCCTGGAAGCGCTGGTGTACACAGATACTGTCTGCTCTCAGGTCAGTCTCTCTCTCTCTCTCACACACAGCAGTACATATATCCATATTGGACAGAGCCAGTTCTGTTTTTCCAAACTCTAAATTCTACAAATTTCACACTTCTCTTGAAGCTTCCTGTAACCTTTCTCTCCTCTCCCCAGCTACCTGCATTCCTGTGACCCTCCCATCATCCACGGCAACCTGACCTGTGACACCATCTTCATCCAGCATAATGGTCTCATTAAGATTGGCTCAGGTGGGTCTCAGATCTGTCAATCACGCTAAATGTCAACCTTTTCAGAGGTGTTGGTCTGAAGGGTTAAAACCGGGGCCTTGTTCAGTAGGGAGGAAACATTTTGAAATGGAGTAGCTGAACACAGATTTCATTATCCATTGCAGAAATGTTTTGCTACGGTGCACCCTACTGAACATACCCCAGGTGGCCCTTGCAACCTAACGTTCCCCATTCTCTTCGGACTAATTTGTGACTCGTCTGTTAGTGGCCCCAGACACCATCAACAACCACGTCAAGACCTGTCGGGAGGAGCAGAAGAGCCTGCATTTCTTTGCTCCTGAGTATGGAGGTAGATAACCTTTTGACCTTAGACAAATGGTCCCTTTTGAGAAACCATGTAGTTGAGCTGTTTTTCTACTGACATTGATTGACGTCTTTTTCTAGCTGTTGCAGACGTCACCACTGCAGTGGACATTTATTCCTTTGGAATGTGTGCCTTAGAGGTGAGTGAAGTGGTTTTGTTATTCTCACACTCGTATGACGGACAACTGAAAGAAATGAGATGCAAATCAACTTAATCATGAAGTCGATGACTAGCCTTGCTCCATGGAAACTGGAAGTTTTGTAGTCCAACAGTTTTGTTGTGTACTTCTTGTCCTGTTTCAAATCTTCTATTCCCCACATTCTCCTCGTCTCTTCAGATGGCTGTACTGGAGATCCAGAGCAACGGCGAGTCGTCGTATGTGTCCCAAGAAGCCATCAACAGTGCCATTCAGTTCCTGGAGGATCCACTGCAGAGGGTGAGTCGGGGACCCTGGCCTAGCAGCTAACACCCGCTGCTTGTTGCTGAAATGGGTTTGTCCTGAAGGGTATTACCCAGTCCAGCCATAACATAACTATAGTCTGCATAGACAGGTTGCCTGACAACGTCACGAAAACGATGCGCTCGCATCGCAGGGGTAAAAGGCTGTGTTATGATTCTGAACGGACAGATGGCTAGCAACAATGACAAGTAGCAGCCATGTAGGGAATCGTAGGTTGCTCATTCCAGCTCGTATCTTGTTCTTTACACCATGTCTTGCTTTTGAAGTGTTTTGACTGTCTATGCTTATATGGCAAACATTCACTAGCTACCTAACCAACAAGGTATTTGAGAGACAAGTGCTTATTGTGCGACTGTATTTTTTCAATAAACATTTGGAGACTAAATAGAGTTGACTTGTTGTCCGTAATCCTTCAAATTTAAGCCATCCCGTCTGTTTTTCCCCAAAGTTGTTTTTGTTGCTAAACAACCCACTATAGCCCGTAGTGTTCTTAAAGGGATAGTTCACTCAAATCAACATGTCACCAGACCATTTTTGATCTCTGAAAACATTTGAGAAACTTTGATTTTATTATTTACATTTCTCTTTATTGCCTGTATGTGTGTGTTTACCTGTGGCAGGAATTCATCCAGACATGTCATTGCTCTTTAATGCCGGTGTTGTCCAGGACTGAACCTTGTGTTGTCCAGGACTGAACCTTGTCTTGTTAGTGGCGGTGTTGTCCAGGACTGAACCTTGTCTTGGTAGTGCCGGTGTTGTCCAGGACTGAACCTTGTCTTGGTAGTGCCGGTGTTGTCCAGGACTGAACCTTGTCTTGGTAGTGCCGGTGTTGTCCAGGACTGAACCTTGTCTTGGTAGTGCCGGTGTTGTCCAGGACTGAACCTTGTCTTGGTAGTGCCGGTGTTGTCCAGGACTGAACCTTGTCTTGATAGTGCCGGTGTTGTCCAGGACTGAACCTTGTCTTGTTAGTGCCGGTGTTGTCCAGGACTGAACCTTGTCTTGTTAGTGCCGGTGTTGTCCAGGACTGAACCTTGTCTTGGTAGTGCCGGTGTTGTCCAGGACTGAACCTTGTCTTGGTAGTGCCGGTGTTGTCCAGGACTGAACCTTGTCTTGGTAGTGCCGGTGTTGCCCAGGACTGAACCTTGTCTTGGTAGTGCCGGTGTTGTCCAGGACTGAACCTTGTCTTGGTAGTGCCGGTGTTGTCCAGGACTGAACCTTGTCTTGGTAGTGCCGGTGTTGTCCAGGACTGAACCTTGTCTTGGTAGTGCCGGTGTTGTCCAGGACTGAACCTTGTCTTGATAGTGCCGGTGTTGTCCAGGACTGAACCTTGTCTTGATAGTGCCGGTGTTGTCCAGGACTGAACCTTGTCTTGGTAGTGCCGGTGTTGTCCAGGACTGAACCTTGTCTTGGTAGTGCCGGTGTTGTCCAGGACTGAACCTTGTCTTGGTAGTGCCAGTGTTGTCCAGGACTGAACCTTGTCTTGGTAGTGCCGGTGTTGTCCAGGACTGAACTTTGTCTTGGTAGTGCCGGTGTTGTCCAGGACTGAACCTTGTCTTGATAGTGCCGGTGTTGTCCAGGACTGAACCTTGTCTTGATAGTGCCGGTGTTGTCCAGGACTGAACCTTGTCTTGGTAGTGCCGGTGTTGTCCAGGACTGAACCTTGTCTTGGTAGTGCCGGTGTTGTCCAGGACTGAACCTTGTCTTGGTAGTGCCAGTGTTGTCCAGGACTGAACCTTGTCTTGGTAGTGCCGGTGTTGTCCAGGACTGAACTTTGTCTTGGTAGTGCCGGTGTTGTCCAGGACTGAACCTTGTCTTCTTAGTACCGGTGTTTTCTTGTGGTAGGAGTTCATCCAGAAGTGTCTGGAACAGGACCCCAGCAAGCGGCCCACGGCCAAAGATTTGCTGTTCCACCAGGCCCTGTTTGAGGTGCCCTTACTGAAGCTGCTGGCAGCGCACTGCATCGTCAGCCACCAGCGTGAGTAACAAGACACACGCACACAGACACTGAAACACACTGCGACACACACAAACTCATTGGACTATCACTATCTTGTCATGTAGACATGATTCCAGAAAATGCTCTTGAGGACATGACGAAGAACATGGACCTCAACCTGGTGATCGTGGAGGTCAAGGACGGAGTTCAGATGAAGTGAGTCTTAGATCCAACTATCTCTTGGAATCCCAAAAAGATTGAAATGACTCTGTTAAAATCTTAAATTAATTTCAGATTTTTAGCCATCTCCACTAGCACATAACTGAGAAGGGAAGGAACTTATGGTTCCCAACTGCTGTTTAGTCTCCTATTGAGACACGCTTGATGTTGTTGTGCCTTGGACAGTGTGTTCTTGGTTAGTCTGCTGTTCACAATCTGTTGATGTCCACAGGCTTTCCCAGTTCCCTGCTCTTGAGCTGGACAAGTTCCTGGAAGATGTGAGGTACGGGAATGTGTGTGTGTTTTTGTAGAGGGGTGTGTGTTTTTGTAGAGGTGTGTGTGTGTGTGGGGCGTCTAACTCCCTCCCCCCCCCCCCCCCTCTCTCTCTCTCTGGTGTATCAGGAATGGGATCTACCCGCTGACAGCTTTTGGGGTACCCGGCCCCAAGCAGCCTGAGCAGGAAGCAGTGAAGTCCCCCATCGTGCCCCCATCAACCAAAAGCCCCACTCCTGAGCCTGCAGAGATGGAGACCAGGAAGGTAAGTCCTAAAGGAGGAGGGGGAAGTACAGAGCTGGAGATCAGGAAGGTAAGTCCTAAAGGAGGAGGGGGGAAGTACAGAGCTGGAGACCAGGAAGGTAAGTCCTAAAGGAGGAGGGGGAAGTACAGAGCTGGATTGAAAGGCACACTGGACAAGGAAAAGGGGATTGATTGGGGAATTGAGTAGTTCAGGTATTGTTGAGACCCACATTGCAGTGAATACAGGCTGAACTCCATAGGCATAATATAGAAAATCAACAAGTGTAGGTAGTAGATACAAGAGACAAATGTAGTACATATAAATGAAATAGATCCGTGTGTGTTTTTTAAAAGGGAGAGATATATTTTTGTCCAAATATGTGTTATCTACTGGTTTGAATTGGCTTTGGACTACAAAAATCTTTCTGCCCAGGTCCTACAGATGCAGTGCAACATCGAGCCTGTTGATGAGGGCGCCAAACATCACGTAAGTTTCTCATGACTATTCATCGATGCTGATCTAGGATCAGGTCCCATCCGTCCATGTAATCTTATTCATTATGATTTAAAAGCACTCCAACTCTGGGACGCTTTGTGAATACAGCCCGGGGTAAAGCCTGTCCTGTTCAGATTTCAAACCTTTAAAAAAAATAGATAATCTATATACACACACATCTCTATTTTACGTCTTTTTCCAGCTTACGCTGTTGCTGAAACTTGAGGACAAGTTGAACAGGCACTTAAGTTGTGATTTGTTACCAAGTAAGTATCCACACGTCTTTAGGGTTGATTTGGGGGTGTACAGAGCGTGCTGTATTTATAAATACTTAGGCATTTGGATTGACATGGATTTAAAAAACAAACCTACACATGAGCTGCTTAAGAAGCTGAGATTTAAAGTTGCCTTTTCCAAAACAAATCGTGTATTTCTCTAAGCAGTAGGAAGCAGATTATTCAATTAACCTTTTTGTCTGTTCTTGATTATGGTGTTATTATTTATCAAAGTGCAGCTGCTACTACTCTTAAACCTTTGGATGCCATCTATCATAGTGCCCTTCGTTTTGTTAGACGACAGTTTTGATACCCATCACTGTATCCTGTATCAAAAGGTTGGCTGGACTTCGCTAAAGACATGTAGATCTCTACATTACTCTTTGTTTACAAGGCCGTACTTCAGAAACTTCTGTCTTATCTAACTTTGCTGCTAAAGTATAGACATCTGAGTTGCCTAACACGTTCACAGGGTTGGTAAACTCTTGAGGTTCCTAGGGTCTCCACCAAACTAGGTACAATGGGGAGAACAAGTATTTGATACACTGCCGATTTTGCAGGTTTTCCCTACTTACAAAGCATGTAGAGGTCTGTAATTTGTATCATAGGTACACTTCAACTGTGAGAGACGCAATCTAAAACAAAAATCCAGAAAATCACGTATGATTTTTAAGTAATTAATTTGCATTTTATTGCATGACATAAGTATTTGATCACCTACCAACCAGTAAGAATTCCGGCTCTCACAGACCTGTTAGTTTTTCTTTAAGAAGCCCTCCTGTTCTCCATTCATTACCTGTATTAACTGCACCTGTTTGAACTCGTTACCTGTATAAAAGACATCTGTCCACACACTCAATCAAACAGACTCTCCACAATGGCCAAGACCAGAGAGCTGTGTAAGGACATCAGGGATACAATTGTAGACCTGCACAAGGCTGGGATGGGCTACAGGACAATAGGCAAGCAGCTTGGTGAGAAGGCAACAATTGTTGGCGCAATTATTCGAAAATGGAAGAAGTTCAAGATGACGGTCAATCACCCTCGGTCTGGGGCTCCATGCAAGATCTCACCTCGTGGGGCATCAATGATCATGAGGAAGGTGAGGGATCAGCCCAGAACTACACGGCAGGACCTGGTCAATGACCTGAAGAGAGCTGGGACCACAGTCTCAAAGAAAACCATTAGTAACACACTACGCCGTCATGGATTAAAATCCTGCAGTGCACGCAAGGTCCCACTGCTCAAGCCAGCGCATGTCCAGACCCGTCTGAAGTTTGCCAATGACCATCTGGATGATCCAGAGGAGGAATGGGAGAAGGTCATGTGGTCTGATGAGACAAAAATAGGGCTTTTTGGTCTAAACTCCACTTGCTGTGTTTGGAGGAAGAAGGATGAGTACAACCCCAAGAACACCACCCCAACCGTAAAGCATGGAGGTGGAAACATCATTCTTTGGAGATGCTTTTCTGCAACGGGGACAGGACGACTGCACCGTATTGAGGGGAGGATAGATGGGGCCCTGTATCGGGGGATCTTGGCCAACAACCTCCTTCCCTCAGTAAGAGCATTGAAGATGGGTCGTGGCTGGGTCTTCCAACATGACAACGACCCGAAACACACAGCCAGGGCAACTAAGGAGTGGCTCCTTAAGAAGCATCTCAAGGTCCTGGAGGGCCTAGCCAGTCTCCAGACTTGAACCCAATAGAACATCTTTGGAGTGAGCTGAAAGTCTGTATTGCCCAGTGACAGCCCCGAAACCTGAAGGATCTGGAGAAGGTCTGTATGGAGTAGTGGGCCAAAATCCCTGCTGCAGTGTGTGCAAACCTGGTCAAGAACCACAGGAAACGTATGCTCTCTGTAATTGCAAACACAGGTTTCTGTACCAAATATTAAGTTCTGCTTTTCTGATGTATCAAATACTTATGTCATGCAATAAAATGCTAATTAATTATTTAAAAATCATACAATGTGATTATCTGGATATTTGTTTTAGATTCCGTCTCTCAAAGTTGAAGTGTTCCCATGATAAAAATGACAGACCTGGGTTTGTAAGTAGGAAAATCGGCAGTGTATCAAATACTTGTTCTCCCCACTCTATATCTGCTTTTAGTTTTAATGCACCTTATTGCTGGAACAAAATTTGAAATAGAGTTCATCTTGATGTTCTGGGGCCGTCTGGGCAATTTAAAGTATTGATTGGGGATTTATTTGTGGATAAATATAACTGTTTTTCAGGGTGATTTGTGATGTTATATTTGTGCATACCATGATTGTGTGTATTTTATTATACAGGGTGCATTTTGAAAAGAGACCTAGGTCTCTGTCTTCCCTGTCAAAATAAAGGTTAAATACAAAAGAAATGGACACATCAAGAGTTGTACTTTACCTTTTAAATGTATTTTCAGATTTTTCTTGAACAGGTAGAAATAGTGACTGTGGTGAGAGATGGATTTTGTTTGAGGGCAGAAGGCCAGATTCAAACCTTTACCAACACTGTAGATATGTTTGCCGGAGGGTGTAACATTATCACTAGACCAGCCAGGTCACAGGGTTTTTGACCTGTGTGTTTTGTGTACAGATGAGAATGTGCAGGAGCTGGCTGTGGAGCTCGTTCAGCTGGGATTCATCAGCGAGGTAAGACAAGGGATCACAATCCCTGTGACCCCACAGCATGCCTGCAGCCCCAGGCTCAAAACACTCCAGCAGGATACAGAGGGCTGAGGATGAGGCATTCTGACACTTTGCCTTTCAAATGGGGTCCTGAATTCTCTTTTCTCTCGTCCAGGGCGACCAGCCACGACTCGCTTCGGTTCTGGAAGAGGCCTTCTCTAAGTTCTACAGCCGGAACGGATTCTTGAATCCGGTCACCGTCTCCTCATAGCAGAGGAGCCTCACCCCCTCTGTCCTCAACACCCCCCCCCCCCCCCCCTTGTCCTCATCCTCTCACACAGGACTTTGCTGTCATTCACAAAAAAAATTGGGAAAGCTTTGCAGGGACACAGGGGAAGGTCTTGGCCTGTCCCTGTCCCACCCCCCACCCCCACCCCCCTAGGTGTTTTAGTATTTTTTTGTACTTATGCTTCTAGTATATTTTGTGTAGCCATTTGCTTCTGTTTTAAAAGAAAAACGACTCGTTGTCACTTTAGTCAGTATTATGAGCTATATTTTGAACATTTTTAAGGAGTTTTTACACACAACTATCAGAATTTTCGGTCTGTGAGCGAAAATATCTTCGGTCTCGCGTTCCGATGTACTTATGCATGGTGCTGTGTGTGGGCATCTTCCTTTGATGTGAGTGTGATGCGCCCCCCCCCCCCCAACTTCCTTTTGTATTATCAGAATGAGATGTAGCTGTAGTTATGACGACACCTTTACCTGAGCTCAGGTGGGGAGTGGGAGAGCTGATTGCAGTCCAAATGTTGGGATTATTAATAAGTTATTTATCAATATGGTCTATCATGAACTTTCAGCACGGAGCCGGTTGGTTCTTTTCGTGAATGTTTAGTTCATTAGGATCCCCAGTAGTTGTTGCCCATGCAGCAGCTACTCTTCCCGGGGTCCACATACAAACGTTTCAATTTGAATTATTCTATGAGAAGGAACTTTGTCACTCGACTGTTTCTTACTCTTTAAAGTTTTATTTTGCAAATGTTAAAGTGGTCATGTGTTTTTTCCAATGTATGTTTTGGTGCCATTTCAGACGCAGTGAAACAGTATTCACGTAAAGACCTCTGGTTTACACTTTAAGACTATTGGCTTACCTCAATAGTCACATTCCTTAACAAATAAATTGACTCATAACGTGTAGTGAATACATGCATGCACTCTTTATACCTTAAACTAAACTGGCTGCAAGTTAACAATTATCACTCCCTAATTAACACTACATTCCTATTCAATCAACCATTGTGAAGGGAAGATATTTTTTCTTTACAGAAACTAAAGTGAGGAATGTGGCGTGGGCGAAGGCCTGTATGTTAAACTGAGAATAACGTATTGTCATAAGACATACAGTATCAGTGTGGGAGTTACAGGACTGTATCGCTGATCCTCTGAAAGCACATGTTCTGCTTGAAATCAGATGCAGCACAGAATATACAAAGAAGTCACAAACACCCACTTTCCTAGTATCTGTCGAGTCCACTTGCTGCTAGTTTGCACTAATGTACTGTTTTGGTTGTTTTAACTCGTCTTTTCAAATACAATAACTACTACTGCTTAGGTATGGTTTTAACCAGCAACGTAACGATTTGCATGTGTTAGGGGGAGGGAGGGGTGTGGGTTTGGTAAGCGGGATACATGGGTTGGTATTTTTCTTCTATAGTGTGTCATGCTGGACATAATGTTGTGTC
Source organism: Oncorhynchus mykiss (assembly GCF_057628025.1). Classification (NCBI taxonomy): domain Eukaryota; kingdom Metazoa; phylum Chordata; class Actinopteri; order Salmoniformes; family Salmonidae; genus Oncorhynchus; species Oncorhynchus mykiss. The sequence continues at coordinate 12,961,539 of NC_143029.1, forward strand.
TCGGGTAGGCAACCCTGGTCCTGGAGGGCCAGGTGTGTTGAATATTTGCCATCACCGAACTGATCAATTAGCTCCGTTGGTCAGGTGTGGTGCCTAGTTGGAACAGAATGTCAATGCACTCCAGGAACAGGGATGCCTCTGCTGTATCTGGCTCTGCAACACCTTTCTCCTTTTTAAATTTCACTTCCTGAAATAAACACGACACCTAGCACTTCAATGACTTGTTTGACTCCCTTCTGGTTTCTGTTGATTGTCTGTTTTGTATTTTATGTAATAGTGTTTTCCTTTTGAATGTTTGTCTGCTGAAGAATAGATAAACTGATGTCTTGCACAGGGTTAGGGTCGGTTCAGTCAGTAAACTGAAATTCAAATTTCACATTTTTTCATAGAATTTGGTATTGGAATTTCAGTTTACTTCGGGAATGTAATTGACCCCAGCCCTGCTTGCATACCTATAATATTACCAGGTGCATGCAGAAAAACGGTATGCTCAAATGAGAACTCCAGGTAACTGATGATGCGCCACTGACGGAATTGATCTTATAACCAACGTTTTGGTCTCAATAACCTGAATGAAGGTTTTTTTTTCTGCAAAGCTCATTTCAAACTTAAGAAAAACGACTATCCTTACAGTGTCAAATCCTCACATAATAATCGGGCATACAGTATAACTGGAATATTCAAGCAAATTTCCATTGATATCAATGCAAGATTTAAGTGAAAGTTCAAGCTACACGTGCATATCTCAAATTGGCAATCGGCCAAATCAATGCTATATAGAACTATAACATAATTCTACAAAGCTATAACATAATTCTACAGACCTATAACATAATTCTATAAAGCTATAACAATTCTATAGACCTATAACATAATTCTACAAAGCTATAACATAATTCTATAAAGCTATGACATAATTCTGTAGACCTATAACATCATTCTATAAAGCTATAACATCATTCAATAAACCTTTAACAATTCTATAGACCTACAACATAATTCTATAAAGCTATGAAATAATTCTATAGACCTATATCATAATTCTACAAAGCTATAACATAATTCTATGAAGCTATAACGTAATTCTATAAAGCGATAACATAATTCTATAGACCAATAACATAATTCTATAAAGCTATGACATAATTCTACAAAGCTATGACATAATTCTACAAAGCTATGACATAATTCTATGAAGCTATGACAATGCTAACGAAACAAAATGAGCTAAACCCAGCCGTCAGAAAACACAAATTTTACTTTTTTCAATGTGTCAATCACTCTCGAGTCATCTGGGACCCACGAGCTAAACCCAAGGGACTACTAGGGGGGCACTTGAACATTCGTAGTGTCATTCCAAAAAGTGATCAAATTCAACATCTACTCACGGACTCCAACCTTGACTTCCTCTGCTTCAGAGACATGGCTCCATAAAAACTCTCCATATGCTGCTTTGATTGTGATTGGCTACAATGTCTTCAGGAGAGACAGGACTGAAGGAAGAGGAGGGGGTCTGATGATTTACGTTAAAGAACATATCCGATGTAAACAAATTGAGTGGTCATGTGATAATGAACTAGAATGTATTGGCCTGAACGTTACACTGTCTCCCCAAATGTCTTTTACCCTTATTGGAATGTATAGGCCACCTTCCACCAAAAGTGTGTTTTTTGATCGGTTTAATAACATGCTTAGGGAATGTGACTTTGGGAAAGAGGTAAACTTAATGGGAGATTTTAACATTAATTATGAAGACAAGTTTTGTAGGAAAACCCTCAAACGGATCACTAATACCTTTGACCTTACACAGCTAGTTAAAGGGCCAACCAGGGTGACTTGTTGTTCTAAAACACAGATTGATTTGGTGTTCAGTAATAAACCAGAGAGAGTGACTAAATCATTCAATATGGTTACTGGGCTGTCTGATCATAATCTGACACTTATAGCCAGAAAGCTGTCTAAGAGCAGGTTTAACCTTTCTACTGTTAGAAAGCCGGATCAACTAAGAATACCTAAGAGTGAATTAAGCTATTTTGAAAACGCAATTAAGGGAATGAACTGGAATGATCTCTTGTCCTATACAGACGTGGAAGCTGATAGTCAAGTTTTTCTATCCACAATCCAGACTACAATAAATGGTTTCCTAAAGAAAATCAAATCCAAACCTGGCCAAAAGAGCTCTCTTCCTTGGCTAAATGGAGAAATCTGGAAATTGATGAAAGAACAAGATTATGCTCTAAAAATAGCCCTAAAATCCAAATCAGAGCATGACAGACGTAGGTTTACCATGTTGATAAATAAGGTGATGAAAGAAATCAGACAGGCCAACTTTTTTATTAACATAATTGGTGAAGCAAAGGGAAATTCTAAACTGATCTGGGAGAATCTAAAAAAGTTAACAGGGAAAGACCATAGTAACACTGCAAAAAGACTAGAAATCATGGTGAATAACAATCTAACACAGGATGCAGTCGAAATAGCAATCGCCTTCAATTCCTGCTTTATTGACTCTGTCAGGGTACTGACACAGAACCCCTCCACTAGATTCTTGGGCTCAGTGCTAGTGAATGACGCTCAACCTGTCTTCATCATAAGGGAGGTTTCTGAGTCAAAGGTGAACAAGGTGATTAGCTCACTAAAGAACTCTAAAGCCAAAGATGTGTTTGGGCTGGACTCTACCTTTCTTAAAAACTACAAAGAGTCACTCATTGGCCCCATTACTAAGGTCACCAACACATCTATTGGTCTCGGGATGTTTCCAAGGGTATGGAAGTCGGTCATAATAACGGCCATCTTTAAATCAGGCAACCCTGCCGACCTGAGTAACTACAGGCCCATTAGTATACTACCTGTGGTGTCAAAGGTTGTTGAAAAGTGTGTAGCAGAACAACTGATTGCCCACCTCAACAACAGCCCCTTCACATTACACTCCATGCAGTTTGGCTTCAGAGCGAAACACTCCACAGAAACGGCCAACTGCTTTCTTCTGGAAAATGTGAAGTCCAAGATGGACAAAGGGGGCGTTGTTGGGGCTGTGTTTCTGGACCTAAGGAAGGCTTTTGATACTGTTAACCATGAGATTCTCATCACAAAATTGTCCAAGTTCAACTTTTCCCCTGATGCCTTGAGATGGATGAAATCATACCCTGAAGGCAGAACTCAGTGTGTCAGAGTGAGCAATGAGCTGTCGCCCACTCTTAGCTATGATGTGGGCGTGCCCCAAGGGTCAATACTGGGGCCCCTGCTGTTCAGCCTGTACATTAATGATCTGCCTTCTGTCTGTACTGGGTCTGAAGTTCAAATGTATGCAGATGATACAGTGATACGTATATGTGCATGCAAAGAGCAAACAACAAGCTGCACAAGAACTCACTACTGTAATGGTCCAGGTTACAAAGTGGCTCAGTGACTCGTGTTTGCATCTCAATGTGAAAAAAACTGTTTGCATGTTCTTCACAAAGAGGGCAACAGATGCTACTGAGCCAGATGTCTATATGTCAGGGGAGAAGCTCCAGGTGGTATCTGATTTTAAGTACCTTGGCATCATACTTGATTCCAACCTCTCTACAGAGCTATAACATAATTCTATAGACCTATAACATAATTCTATAAAACTATGACACAGTGCCAGTCAAAAGTTTGGACCCACCAACTCATTCAAGGGTTTTTCTTTATTTCTCCTAGTTTTTACATTGTAGTATAATAGTGAAGACATCAAAACTATGAAATAACACATATGGAATCATGTAGTAACCAAAAGTGTTAAACAAATCAATGTATATTTAATATTTGAGATTCTTCAAAGTAGCCATCCTTTGCCTTGATGACAGCTTTGCACACTCTTGGCATTCTCTCTACCAGCTTCACCTGGAATTATTTTCCAACAGTCTTGAAGGAGTTCCCACATATGCTGAGCACTTGTTGGCTGCCTTTCCTTCACTCTGCGGTCCAACATATCCCAAACCATCTCAATTGGGTTGAGGTCGTGTGATTGTGGAGGCCAGGTCATCTGATGCAGCACTCCATCACTCTCCTTCTTGGTCAAATAGCCCTTACACAGCCTGGAGGTGTGTTGGGTCATTGTCCTGTTGAAAAACAAATTATAGTCCCACTCAGCGCAAACCAGATGTGATGGTGTATTGCTGCAGAATGCTGTGGTAGCCATGCTGGTTAAGTGTGCCTTGAATTATAAATAAATCACTGACAGTGTCACCAGCAAAACACCATCACATCTCCTCCTCCATGCTTCACGGTGAGAACCACACATGCGGAGATCATCCGTTCACCTACTCTGTGTCACACAAAGACACAGAGGTTGGAACCAGAAATCTCAAATTTGGACTCATCAGATCAAAGGTCAGATTTCCACTGGTCTAACGTCCATTGCTCCTGTTTCTTGGCCCAAGCAAGTCTCTTCTTATTATTGGTGTGCTTTAGTAGTGTTTTTTTGCAGCAATTCGACCATGAAGTCCTGATTCACACAGTCTCCTCTGAACAGTTGATGTTGAGATGTGTCTGTTACTTGAACTCTATACTGCATTTATTTGGGCTGCAATTTCTGAGGCTGGTAACTCTAATGAACTTATCCTCTGCAGCAGAGGTAACTCTGGGTATTTCTTTCCTGTGGCTGTCCACATGAGAGCCTGTTTCATCACAAAACTTGATGGTTTTTGCCGACAACACTTGAAGAAACGTTTAAAGTTCTTGAAATGTTGCCTATTGACTAACCTTCATGTCTTAAAGTAATGATGGACTGTCGTTTCTCTTTATTTTTCTTTGAGCTGTTTTTGCCATAATATGGACTTGGTCTGTTACCAAATAGGTATATCTTCTGTATACCACCCCTAACTCTTCACAACACAACTGATTGTCTCAAACGCATTAAGAAGGAATGAAATTCCACAAATACATTTTTAACAAGGCACACCAAGGCACATCATGAAGCTGGTTGAGAGGATGCCAAGAGTGTGCAAAGCTGTCATCAAGGCAAAGGGTGGCTACTTTGAAGAATCTCAAACATAAAATATATTTAGATTTGTTTAACACTTTTTTGGTTACTACAGGATTCTGTGTTATTTCATCGTTTTGATGTCTTCACTATTATTCCACAATGTAGAAAATAGTAAAAATAAAGAACTTGGAAAGAGTAGGTATATCCAAACTTTTGACTGGTACTGTAATTCTATAGAGCTATAACATAATTCTATAAAGCTATAAAATGATTATATAGCGCTTTAACATAAATGGGGAGGGGGACCTTGTGTTATCTCCAGCTGCCTGTGGGTGTCTCCCAGGGCTGAGAACAGGTCCAGTTTGATACGCGTCTCGGCGCTCAGGTTGTACTCCAGGTGCTGATCCTTGTCCTGCAGGGCTGACAGGGCAGAGAGCAGCACATCCTGCTCCTCCTGTTCCACATAACGATACTTCCCCAAGGCCTGGGATGGGATCAGGGAGAGAGACACTCGCAATAGCCCCAGGGCTACATAGAAGCAGACTGGTTGGCACCCAAATGGATTAAGCTACATTTCACTGTTGTTGTAAAGCGAAGCGATGGTGAAACGTAGCGAATTCAGTTTGGATGTCAGGCTAACAAAGGAGCGTGGACTAACAGGGCCGTGTTCAGTAGGTACGATACAGGAGATCACGGTTTGGAATTGAGTGTAAGGTGGTGGTTGTGCCTGGAGTTGTCCAAAAATAAACGATTGGTTTCGTTTTCCGTTTTAAACCGTGTGTCCTACTGAACATGACCCTGGTGGTTTAGCAGTCATTCTGAGGTGCTTTTAACAGGATGTGCTTTGGTTCCCCAAACTTGTAGAATGCATTTTTTTTAATACTCGTTTTTGTGTGCTGAAGAATTGCAACGCCCTCATTAGAAAGCCAATTTCCCCAGTTCGGGAACCAATGCACCACATGACCACAATATCTATTTCCAACAGTGATGGTGGATTGGTGGATGGCCAGCCATTCAAAAAACAATGTGAGCTGAATATTTTTTTAAACGCTCTAAGGACAGGGGTTCTCAGGGATCCCCGGAGGTACTGCAGGGGGTCCGCTGTCAGATCTCATTAAAAAAATATGAATATGAACAACAAGAGATGAAATTAATTTTGGCCAATCGATCCAAATAACTTTAGAGGGTGCTCTATACAATACAATGCAATATTATTAATCTACAACGTATGTTCTTAACCCTGGGCAACATGGGCCTGGGAGGGTCACAAGGTTATTGGTATCCACAGTACTCCACCAATTATATTTTTTCAACTCAATAGGTCTTGTATTGAATAATTCTCAATACATAAATGCACTGTAATTTCAGCTTGAAAACTCCAACATTTTCGCTCCGATGCCAAGAGGCAGGCCTTTAAAATGTTCCTTCCCAGGGCCTGAAACTTGGTTAGTCCGGCCATGCACTACCGAAGTCATAGTAAAACTCTTTGTATGCTATTTTTGTGTTTTGATTATGAGGGTCCCTGATGAATTTTCTCAGACTCCAAAAAGTTTGAGAAGTTTGAGAACCCCTGATCTGGAACATTGACTGCCTTCAGATTATTCACGCTTTTTCCAAAATGTGTTGTGTTACAGCCTGAATTTAAAATGTATTAAGTTGAGATAAAAGTTTGACAAATTAATACAAAATGAAAAGCTGAAATGTCTTGGCTCCATAAGTATTCAACCCCTTTGTTATGTCAAGTCTAAATCATGTCAGGAGTAAAAATGGGCTTAACAAGTCACATAATAAGTTGCATGGACTCACTCTGTGTACAACAATAGTGTTTGACATGATTTTGAATGACTACCTCATCTCTGTACACCACACATACAATTATCTGTAAGGTCCATCAGTCAAGCAGTGAATTTCAAACTTAAGAAAAATCAGGTTCTGTGGTAACTGGTTAATGTGTACATTTTTATTATCAACTGTTTCATCAGAATAGTAAGAATAGCTGGAGCCCTTGAACTATAATATTTATGTACTGCACAATCTTTAGTCACCAATGACATTGTGCCCAAACAACTAGTACTGTATTACACACACCAGTGTCATGCTGACAGAAACATTGATTTACTAAATTAAAGCAGCAAACTTCCATGTGAAAAGTACATCAAGCCTAAAAAGTATTGTTTCGATAGAAAACGGGAAACATGAATTCTAACAAAAAGAGACCAAAAAATGGTAAGATCAATTTCATTAGTATTCATCAATTTGAAAAACAATTCGGGGTGTGTTTTCAAATTCTTTACATTTTGTGTGTGTGTGTGTGTGTGTGTGTGTGTGTGTGTGTGTGTGTGTGTGTGTGTGTGTGTGTGTGTGTGTGTGTGTGTGTGTGTGTGTGTGTGTGTGTGTGTGTGTGTGTGTGTGTGTGTGTGTGTGTGTGTGTGTGTGTGTGTGTGTGTGTGTGTGTGTGTGTGTAAAAAAGACTACAAAAACATTACATATCACTTCAATTCAAACACATTACTGTCTCACATTAAATAGTGTTTTACCTCATATTTAGAAAGTAATGTGTATAGGCACATTCAATTTACGGGTAATTTTGCACATCGCTACACAATTTTTGGTCCACAAAATTCCATGTTATATCCATGTTATTCACAACGCTGCCCAACTTTTATAGACGATATCAATTTTCAGATTACTTAACATGACTGGTAAATGGTACAGTGGTGTCAACCACATCTGGGTTCAAATACTATTTGAAATCTTTGAAATACTGTAGTGTTTGCTTTAGTCTGTCTCGAAGAGTTCAAACCCAGATGGTCTGGGTTTGAACTCTTGCAACTAAGCTATTGGTTCAATTGTTCCAGACAAGCTCAAGGAAGTATTGATTTCAAATAGTATTTGAACCCAGGTCTGGTACGACCTGATCATCCTTTAACTTGAAGTGACACTGTCCAAAGGACCCAAAAGGTTGATAATCAAGGCCAGGGGTTTGTCCACTGGCAATACATGCATTGAATAAACGTTGCCCATCAATATAAGGCAAATGAATAAGAGAGAGAAACCGAAAACAACGACATAAGGACAGAGTTGCTAAGAGTGAGCTCAGACAGCCCAATTCTCTTCCAACCTAATCTTGCTCAACCCAAATCACATTACACGGTACATTGTGTCAGGATTCTGAATTGAAAAGCCAACAGTGTCCAAACGGACAAGCATCTATGAAATGTCATATTTACTGTAGCCAAGGGAGCTCAATGTTACATTAACACATCGCCGTAGGCGTCAGTAATCTCACAAGTCCTCTAAACTCTAATACTTATTCAGAGGAAAGACTGAGGAATATTTGCTTTGTGAATTAAGCACCTGTGAAGCAGCCAAAGGCTTTTTTGTTTCCCACCTCGTCAATGATTTCTGGAATGTTACTGAGAAGGTAATCATCTCAGACAGTTTATGTTTGGTGAGAACTACCGTATACAAATCCTTGAGACTGAGAATGTTGTTGAGCACTGTGACATCATCGCCACAACCAGGAAGTCTCTTGGGTGCTCTCCCGTTTCTAGGAGATAGACGTGTTACAAGTGACCGCACAGGCGGAGCCCTGCTCAAGAGAAGGCTTAAGATGGTCTACCGCATGTTTTCAACAAGTCGTGGTGGATTCTTATTTCTTAAGACACTGGTACATCAGCGCCCGTGGGTTGAGCACATAGCGCTCTGAGTTGAGGAACTTGGTGAGGTACTGCGGTACGGCGGGCCGCGGCGTCATGAAGGACATGCCAGGACTGACAGCCATGACCTCGGCGATCTTGCGTTTCATCTCGCCAATCTCCTTATCCTGCTTGAGTACTTTTCCTGTGGGACAGAGGTACAGTAGAGTCACGATAAGCGATGGAGTTATAGATTAAAAATATAATTTATGAAGTCACTGAATTACTGTATCTGAACTCTCCTTACAGTGTCAAATCCTCACATAATAATCGGGCATACAGTATAACTGGAATAGTCAAGCAAATTTCCATTGATATCAATGCAAGATTTAAGTGAAAGTTCAAGCTACACGTGCATATCTCAAATTGGCAATCGGCCAAATCAATGCTATATAGAACTATGGCATAATTCTACAGAGCTATAACACAATTCTATAAAGCTATGACATAATTCTATAAACCTTTAACAATTCTATAGACAGACAACATAATTCTACAGAGCTATAACATAATTCTACAAAGCTATAACACAATTCTATAAAGCTATGAAATAATTCTATAGAGCTATAACATAATTGCACAAAGCTATAACATAATTCTATGAAGCTATAACATAATTTTATAAAGCTATGACTAAATTCTACAAAGCTATAACATAATTCTATAAAGCTATAACATAATTCTATGAAGCTATAACATAATTATATAAAGCTATAACATAATTCTATAAAGCTATAACATAATTCTATAGACCAATAACATAATTCTATAAAGCTATGACATAATTCTACAAAGCTATAACATAATTCTATAAAGCTATAACATAATTCTATAGACCTATAACATAATTATATAAAGCTATAACATAATTCTATAAAGCTATAACATAATTATATAAAGCTATAACATAATTCTATAGACCAATAACATAACTCTATAAAGCTATGACATAATTCTACAAAGCTATGACATAATTCTATGTAGCTATGACAATTCTACCAAGCTATAACATAATTCTATAAAGCTATGACATAATTATATAAAGCTATAACATAATTCTATAGACCTATAACATAATTTTATAAAGCTATGACATAATTCTATAAAGCTATAACATTATTCTATAAAGCTATAACATAATTGTATAGACCTATAACATAATTCTATAAAGTTATAACATAATTCTATAAAGCTATGACATAATTCTATAAAGCTATAACATTATTCTATAAAGCTATAACATAATTGTATAGACCTATAACATAATTCTATAAAGTTATAACATAATTCTATAAAGCTATAACATAATTCTATAAAGCTATGACATAATTATATAGAACTATAACATAATTCTACAGAGCTATAACACAATTCTATAAAGCTATAACATAATTCTATAAAGCTATGACATAATTCTATAGACCTATAACATAATTCTATAAAGCTAAGACATAATTCTACAGAGCTATAACATAATTTTATGAGGCTATGACATAGTTCTATAGACAAATAACATAATTATATAGAACTATAACATAATTCTACAGAGCTATAACATAATTCTATAAAGCTATGACATAATTCTACAAAGCTATAATATAATTCTATAAAGCTATAACATAATTCTATAAATCTATAACATAATTCTATAAAGCTATGACATAATTCTACAGAGCTATAACATAATTCTATAAAGCTATAACATAATTCTATAAAGCTATAACATAATTCTATAAAGCTATGACATAATTCTACAGAGCTATGACACAATTCTATAAAGCTATAACATAATTCTATAGAGCTATAACATAATTCTATAATGCTATGACATAATTCTATAGAGCTATAGCATAATTATATAAAGCTATGATGGAATTCTATAGAGCCATAACATATTTATATGACATAATTATATAGAGCTTGGACATAATTCCAGAGCTATAAAACAATTCTACAAAGCTATAACATAATTATATAAAGCTATGACATAATTCTACAAAGCTATAACATAATTATATAGACCTATAACATAATTCTACAGAGCTATAACATAATTCTATAAAGCTATGACATAATTCTACAAAGCTATAACATAATTCTATAGAGCTATAACATAATTCTATAAAGCTATAACATTATTCTATAAAGCTATAACATAATTGTATAGACCTATAACATAATTCTATAAAGTTATAACATAATTCTATAAAGCTATAACATAATTCTATAGACGTATAACATAATTCTATAAAGCCATGACATAATTCTACAGAGCTATAACATAATTCTATAAATCTATAACATAATTCTATAAAGCCATGACATAATTCTACAGAGCTATAACATAATTCTATAAATCTATAACATAATTCTATAGACGTATAACATAATTCTATAAAGCCATGACATAATTCTACAGAGCTATAACATAATTCTATAAATCTATAACATAATTCTATAAAGCTATGACATAATTCTACAGAGCTATAACATAATTCTATAAAGATATGACATAATTCTACAGAGCTAAAAACACAATTCTATAGACCTATAACATAACTCTATAAAGCTATGACATAATTCTACAAAGCTATAACATAATTCTATGGAGCTATAACATAATTCTGTAAGGCTATAACATCATTTTATGAAGCTATGACAATTCTACAAAGCTATAAAACAATTCTATAAAGCTATGACATATTTCTATAGACCAATAACATTATTATATAGAACTATAACATAATTCTACAGAGCTATAACATAATTCTATGAAGCTATAACATAATTCTATAAAGCTATAACATAATTCTATAAAGCTATAACATAATTCTATAAAGCTATAACATAATTGTATAGACCTATAACATAATTCTATAAAGCTATGACATAATTCTACAAAGCTATGACATAACTCTATAGACCTATAACATAATTCTATAAAGCTATGACATAATTCTACAAAGCTATGACATAATTCTATGAAGCTATGACAATTCTACAAAGCTATAACATAATTCTATAGAGCTATAACATAATTCTACAAAGCTATAACATAATTCTATAGAGCTATAACATAATTCTATAAAGCTATAACATAATTCTATAAAGCTATAACATAATTCTATAGAGCTATAACATAATTCTATAAAGCTATAACATAATTCTATAAAGCTATGACATAATTCTATAGACCTATAACATAATTCTATAAAGCTATGACACAATTCTACAAAGCTATAACATAATTCTAGAGCTATAACATAATTCTATAAAGCTATAAAATGATTATATAGCGCTTTAACATAAATGGGGAGGGGGACCTTGTGTTATCTCCAGCTGCCTGCGGGTGTCTCCCAGGGCTGAGAACAGGTCCAGTTTGATACGCGTCTCGGCGCTCAGGTTGTACTCCAGGTGCTGAGCCTTGTCCTGCAGGGCTGACAGGGCAGAGAGCAGCACATCCTGCTCCTCCTGTTCCACATAACGATACTTCCCCAAGGCCTGGGATGGGATCAGGGAGAGAGACACTCGCAATAGCCCCAGGGCTACATAGAAGCAGACTGGTTGGCACCCAAATGGATTAAGCTACATTTCACTGTTGTTGTAAAGCGAAGCGATGGTGAAACGTAGCGAATTCAGTTTGGATGTCAGGCTAACAAAGGAGCGTGGACTAACAGGGCCGTGTTCAGTAGGTACGATACAGGAGATCACGGTTTGGAATTGAGTGTAAGGTGGTGGTTGTGCCTGGAGTTGTCCAAAAATAAACGATTGGTTTCGTTTTCCGTTTTAAACGTGTGTCCTACTGAACATGACCCTGGTGGTTTAGCAGTCATTCTGAGGTGCTTTTAACAGGATGTGCTTTGGTTCCCCAAACTTGTAGAATGCATTTTTTTTAATACTCGTTTTTGTGTGCTGAAGAATTGCAACGCCCTCATTAGAAAGCCAATTTCCCCAGTTCGGGAACCAATGCACCACATGACCACAATATCTATTTCCAACAGTGATGGTGGATTGGTGGATGGCCAGCCATTCAAAAAACAATGTGAGCTGAATATTTTTTTAAACGCTCTAAGGACATGATTCTTTCTTTGTTTTTTGTAAAAGAGGTTTTTAGATATTCACAAGTTAAGTGGAAGTAGGAACAGTTGTATTGGGTTGTATTACTAAATAACTAACTAGTAACCTATGATGAATTCACTTTAAGATGTACAATGTTTTATGAAAGACTTGGCTTCTGCCTCTGCAATGTCTGCATGCTTCATGATGTATATGTCACCACAAGAAAACAATAATCACAAACAACAAGATATTAAATATATGTGAAACGAATACAGTTAGCATACAGTATCGATGAATGCAAATACAAAGTTCCCACATTACAGTACGTTGAGTTCAGGCCAACACAAACAAAACTGAAGATCTGAAAGTCCTCAAAGCACCGGCCCAAACACCATTTCCTGCTACTCAAATCCACAAACACAAATAATGACACAGATAGTCACACGCAACAAGCCACAAGTCTACAAAACGGCATATCCAAAAACACAAGACAACGGAGTATCACTTCAACAACGAGCAAGACGTGAAAACTCACAAACTCGACACGTACATTCGTACGGAACCCACTCGTGTGAAAGAGTAGTACTTTTTTTGTTTTTACCTCCACTTCATTCACTAGAGCTATTAGACGGCCCTCTTTCCCTTGACTCTCCAGCTGTAGTTGTTTGTACTCTGTCTCTAGATCTTTTTCTTTTTTCCTTAACATTAGGGTCACAGAGTGTTCCTGCCTAGTGTGGTGGAAGATAGAGAGAATAGTACATGCTTTGTTTCAGGTGGTCAGAGAGGTGCTGCTTATTTGTGGGATTTGGGAGGTGGTTGGGGAGGTGGTTGGGGAGGTGGGTTAGTCCAAAGACAAAGAAACAGGACAACATCAACAGCAAGCGATCTTGGGTTTTATTTTTTTTGGGGGGGGGGCATTTTGTTTGCGTAAAACAAATATTATACTTCACTAAATATTATGCTTTTTTTACTATGATTGTTGTTACCGGCTGCAATAAAAAGAAAGTTAATAGTACAGCAAATAAAAGAAAGAAAAGCAAGTGTTGGTGAAATTAGGTTCTGGAGCAGGGGTTCTCAGGGATCCCTGGAGGTACTGCAGGGGGTCCGCTGTCAGATCTCAAATGTTTTTTTAATGAATATTACTAACAACAAGAGATGAAATTCATTTTGGCCAAGCGATCCAAATAACTTTAGAGGGTGCTCTATACAATACAATGCAATATTATTAATCTACAATGTATGTTCTTAACCCTGGGCAACATGGGCCTGGGAGGGTCACAAGGTTATTGGTATCCAATTATATTTTTTCAAGGTCTTGTATTGAATAATTCTCAATACATAAATGCACTGTAATTTCAGCTTGAAAACTCCAACATTTTCTCTCCGATGCCAAGAGGCAGGCCTTTAAAATGTTCCTTCCCAGGGCCTGAAACTTGGTTAGTCTGGCCTTGCACTACCGAAGTCATAGTAAAACTCTTTGTATGCTATTTTTTGTGTTTTGATTATGAGGGTCCCTGATGAATTTTCTCAGACTCCAAAAAGTTTGAGAAGTTTGAGAACCCCTGATCTGGAACATTGACTGCCTTCAGATTATTCACGCTTTTTCCAAAATGTGTTGTGTTACAGCCTGAATTTAAAATGTATTAAGTTGAGATAAAAGTTTGACAAATTAATACAAAATGAAAAGCTGAAATGTCTTGGCTCCATAAGTATTCAACCCCTTTGTTATGTCAAGTCTAAATCATTTCTGGAGTAAAAATGGGCTTAACAAGTCACATAATAAGTTGAATGGACTCACTATGTGTACAATAATAGTGTTGAACATTATTTTTTAAATAACTACCTCATCTCTGTACCCCACACGTACAATTATCTGTAAGGTCCCTCAGTCGAGCAGTGAATTTCAAACACAGATTCAACCACAAAGACCAGGTAGGTTATCCAATGCTTGCAAAGAACGACGCTATTGGTAGAGGGGTAAAAATGTAAAAACAGACAATGAATATCCCTTTGAGCATGGTGAAGTGTGGATGGGTATACACCCAGGCACTACAAAGATACAGGCGTCCTTCCTAACTCAGTTACCGGAGAGGAAGGAAACCGCTCAGGGATTTCACCATGAAACCAGTGGTGACTTTAAAACTCTTACAGAGTTTGGCTGTGATAGAAGAAAACTGAGGATGGATCAACAACATTGTAATTACTCCACAATACTAAGCTAAATGAGAGAGTGAAAAGAAGGAAGCCTGAACAGAATAAAAATATTCCAAAACATGCATCCTGTTAGCAACAAGGCACTAAAGTAATACAGCAAAGAAATGTGGCAAAGCAATTAGCTTTTTATCCTGAATACAAAGTGTTATGTTCGGAAAAATCCAAAATAACACATTACTGAGTACCACTCTCCCTATTTTCAAGTATAGTGGTGGCTGCATCATGCCATGGGTGTGCTTGTAATTGTTAAGGGCTGGGGAGTTTTCAGGATAAAAAAATAAATGGAATAGAGCAATGATCATGGCAAAATCCTAGAGGAAAACCTGTTTCAATCTGCTTTCCACCAGACACTGTGAGATGAATTCACCTTTCAGCAGGACAATAACCTAAAACACAAGGCCAAATCTACACTGGAGTTGCTTAGCAAGAAGACAGTGAATGTTCCTGAGTGGCCGAGTGACAGTTTTGACTTAAATCTACTTTGGCAAGACCTGAAAATGGTTGTCTAGCAATAATCAAAAACCAATTTGACATAGCTAAAGAATGTGTATAATAATAATGGGCAAATGTTTCACAATCCAGGTATGGAAAGCTCTTAGAGACTTACCCAGAAAGACTGTAATCACTGTCAAAGGTGCTTCTACAAAGCATTGACTCAGGGGTGTGAATACTTACAGTATGTAAATTAGATTTCTCTATTTCTTTTTCAATAAATTTGCAAAAATTTCAAAAAACATGTTTTCACTTTGTCATTATTGGGTATTATGTGTAGATGAGTGAGAAAAGAATATTGAATCCATTTTGAATTCAGGTTGTAACACAACAAAATGTGGAATAAGTCAAGGG
The DNA here is from genome assembly GCF_057628025.1 of Oncorhynchus mykiss. NCBI lineage: Eukaryota > Metazoa > Chordata > Actinopteri > Salmoniformes > Salmonidae > Oncorhynchus > Oncorhynchus mykiss. The sequence goes on from NC_143029.1 coordinate 12,977,307, forward strand.
GTATAAATACTTTCTGAAGGCACTGTATATAGTGTGCACTACTTTTGACCATAGTACTATGGGCCCTGGTCAAAAATAGTGAACTACATAGGGAATAGGGTGCCATTTGGTACGCAGCCTCAATAGCATCTGAGGGTAAAGGTTGTTGCGTTACATGCAAGTCATACATTTATATGCATTTGAATACAATATAATGGCGGAAGGTGAGAGAGTGAGTGCCATACCTGTTTGGTAGACTACTACGAGCTAAGATGGCCGCCTCCTCTAGTTTGTGAGCCTGGAGTTCGGCCAGCTGTTTCTCTATGGAGAGCCTGGCCTCTGTCTCTGCTCTGGTCTTCTTCTCTAGCACGGCGCTGATCTGCTTGTCTTTCTGCTTGGTCTTGGTCAGAGACAAGATCCTGAAACACAGAGTCAAACCACAATGTTCTAGACCAGGGATGGGCAACTGTCGCATTCCCCCTTTTGTAGGCCTGAGGCCTGTGGGTACGCAGACTCATGAGCCACTGCGGCCTAGTGGTGGCCCTCACCCCCATCAAAGTTGCCCATCCCTGTTCTAGACTATTTGGTCTGTAACCTACATGGTACCCAGAACCCTATGGGCCCAATAAGGTGCATTTTGCATGCAGCATTGGTGTATGTGAATCAATACATTCCATTCTCACTAAATTGGTTAGAAGGTTCAAAATGTGAAAAAGATTTCAGTAGCACTCATGTGATTCTCCAAAGCTAAAGTATAATTTCAGCCAGTAGGACTGCATCTTTAACATAGTTATTTCATTTTAGTATAATCACATTATTGCATCAAGGTACTGCACCACTTTGCTTACTTGTGCTAACCTGGCTTGAGTACAATACTCAGTGTAATAGTGCCATATGTGGAGGGTGGTGGGGTAGAGGGGGGACATGACATAACATTTCAAACAGAGTGTCAGTGCATATGATAATTATAAACAGTAAATGTTTTATTGTCACATCCACTAGAGAGGTGCATGGAATGTGTTGTTTTACAGGGTCAGCCATAGCAAGTGACTTGCTCAAGGGCACATCTACAGATCTTTCACCTTTTCGGCTCGGGTATTCAAACCAGCGACCTTTCGTTTACTGGCCCAATGCTCTACCCACTAGGCTACCTGCCTAGTAACCAGCAGGGGGAGCCAAAAACAGTGTATGGCAGACAGACAGGGCACTAGGGTCACTATGTGAGGCAAAACAAAATAGACCATAAAATGCAATGTTATCACTCACTTGCTCTGGAGCAGATCATTGTTCTGCCTGAGCAAAGACACCTCGGGCCTCAGGCTGTGCTCGCTGTTGGTCAGGTTGCAGACGTGGCTGCGCAGCTCCTGCTCACCTTGTCTGCTGGCCTGCAGCTCACCCTTCAGCCTCCTCATCTCCTGCTCCAGCCTGGGAAATGGGGGAGAGGGGGAGGGAGAAGGGGTGTAGAGAGAGAGGGGGAAATAGATAGAGGGAGGTGGAGAGAGAGGGAGGTGGAGAGAGAGGGAGGTGGAGAGATAGGGAGGTAGAGAGAGAGGGAGGTAGAGAGAGAGGGAGGTGGAGAGATAGGGAGGTAGAGAGATAGGGAGGTGGAGAGAGAGGGAGGTGGAGGGAGAGGGAGGTAGAGAGAGAGGGAGGTGGAGAGAGAGGGAGGTGGAGAAAGAGGGAGGTGGAGAGAGAGGGAGGTAGAGAGATAGGGAGGTAGAGAGAGAGGGAGGTAGAGATAGAGAGAGAGGTAAAGAATAAGAAGAGACATCTCTCTGTGTGTCTCCAAAGCCAATGAAATCAAAGTGAATGGCGGCGGAGTATCCCTACTTAGTGATTTGGTCAGCGTGAGGATTTGGCGCGACGGGGCCCTTGTCTGTGGCGTGCCGATTGGGGCTGACTGTTTTGGACCCGTTCTTCTGCTTCCTTTCAGACCTGCCAGTGGGAGGAGGCGAAGGGATGTTAGCGGCGCCAGGGGACATCCTGCGTGCTTTGGGGGAGGAGGATGAGCTTTTGGCAGCACGGGGGACTTTGCCGCCTTGCTCCTCCTGAGGTAGATTTTCGGTGGTGGCCGAAGACTCAGTCGACCCTCCTCCTGTCGACCTTCCTCCTGTTCCACCGTCGGTGGGGGGATCTCTGGGTTTGGAGGACGGGGGTGGCTGGGGATTTGAGTCTCCCAGCGTTGTTGCCTCCACACCCCTCTCGGTCCCTCCCTGCTCCACTCCACTGTGGATCTGGAGGCAGTCCATGGTGAGTCTCTCGTCAGACGCCACAGCACCGTTCTGACACTGGTACTGACTGGACTCAGGTTTAGGCCTCCACTTTGAGTCTGCAGGGGGAAAGAGCTATATTTCAAAGACAATATATAGCTACAGAGTATTGGACTCACAGTGAGATGTAACATTTATCTGCTTCCTACACGCATAGAGATATTAAAGTGGAGCATTAACTAAAAATGTCCTCCTTTGGCATTATATGAGTTCCAAATGGCTCCACTTTCTCTATGTACTGAACTACTTTGACCAGGGCCCATCTCAAGGGTTTAACCTGAAAACAACTGCCTTACCAGGGCCCATCTAAAGGCTTTAACCTGAAAACAACAGCCTTAGCAGGGCCCATCTAAAGGGTTTAACCTGAAAACAACTGCCTTAGCAGGGCCCATCCAAAGGGTTTAACCTGAAAACAACTGCCTTAGCAAGGCCCATCTAAAGGGTTTAACCTGAAAACAACTGCCTTAGCAAGGCCCATCTAAAGGGTTTAACCTGAAAACAACTGCCTTAGCAGGGCCCATCCAAAGGGCTTAACCTGAAAACAACTGCCTTAGCAAGGCCCATCTAAAGGGTTTAACCTGAAAACAACTGCCTTAGCAAGGCCCATCTAAAGGGTTTAACCTGAAAACCAGGGACCATCTACCAGGGCCCATCTAAAGGGCTTAACCTGAAAACAACTGCCTTACCAGGGCCCATCTAATGGGTTTAACCTGAAAACAACTGCCTTGGCAGGGCCCATCCAAAGGGTCTAACCTGAAAACAACTGACTTACCAGGGCCCATCTAATGGGTTTAACCTGGAAACAACTGACCAAACAAAGTAGTACTACCATTGGGTGAGCAGTAGGCACAATCTCCGCTGTACTTACTGCCTTTGCAGCTGTACTTACTGCCGTTGATGTCTGTGATGCTCTTGGGGTAAAGCTGTACTTACTGCCATTGTCGTCTGTGATGCTCTTGGGGTAAAGCTGCAGGCCCAGAGGTAGGGACTGTTCCAGGAGGTGCATATGGAAGTTGTTTTCGCTCTGCACAGCTTTCTGCGTCCGCAGTTTGAAGATGCTGGTGAAGTAACATGTGGCGTCGAACCCCAGATAGACAACAGGGTAGCCAATGCTGGGGGGAAGGGGGGGGGGGGGGGAGCAGGAGAGAGAAAATAAATATTAAATAATGGCCTACATTATTGTGTGTCATGATGACAAACACGTGCATGAGCAGAGTACGCCACTTGTGATTCATTGCGATTTTAAGACGTTAGCTTAAACCCACTCAATTCAAGCGGTTGTGAAAATCCTTGGCATTTAGAAAGTATCTACAGCGTATAAACTGGGTTTGTTTGGAAGATTCTGCTCGAGGGTGAATATTTGGTGAGAAGTGCTTTGTGTTTCAATCGACCTACCAGTGCGCGGCGAAGAGATGAGACAGGTTGGCGTGGGAGTTGTTCAGATCTTTGAGCCTCAACGAAGCATCCGTGTACACCAGCATCACCCACAGGGACACCCACAGGGACACCGTTGACATACAGATGCCTTTCTCTGAGAATAATAAATCAATTATTATAAAAAACATCATCAACTTACCAAGAGAAAATACTAAGCTTATGTTCATAGCTAGTGTAGCTACCACCAGAACTGTGCTTTTACAAACAAAACAGCATAATGTGGTTCCATTTCTATGTAACAGGTTGAAACATTCAATTACGTCAAATTTCATCATTTATATTATGTCAGATTTCATCATTTATATTATGTCAGATTTCATAATTTATATTATGTCAAATTTCATCATTTATATTATGTCAGATTTCAAAATTGTAAAAGTTTACATAATGGAAAGTTTCATCTGTTACCGGAATGGTTTGTTTCAACTCTTTACAGAAACGTGTGACTTGTTAGACATCAATTAAATAACATTCCACATTATCCTTATCTAAGGCATTCCACAGCTAGGCAATACAATACATATTGTTAAGCTGTAAAACAGGCTTGATATACTTACCTGTGTGCCAAATGTAATTGAATAAGACATAGGTGCTGGCTGCGAAGAACAACCAGTGGAGGGGGACAAAAATGAAACAAAAGATGTCCAGGGTGAATGCCGCACACACAAACACCACACAAATCACCTGCAATAGAGAGACATTATGTTGGTGCTGTGTTGGACAGCTACATTTTATTCTGTCTGCTTGAGTTTCGAACAAGATGACAATGGCTGTGGTATATAACAGGTTTATAACATTTATATAACAGGTTGCAAGGCCTAAAACTATTTTCAACAATATTTTGATCTCAATACTTTACTGTTATTGACTTCCATCTAGTAGACCATTAAGGTAGGGTTGCATCCCAAATGGAACCCTATTCCCTGTGATATAGTGCACTACTTTCAAAAGTAGGGTTCTGGTCAAAAGTAGTGCACTATATTATAGGGAATAGGGTGCCATTTGGGACACAAGATAACTGATAAAGTCCTCACCAGCCCATGGCAGTGGAAAGTGGTGTAGACGCTCCTGAAGAATAGCCAACAGGGCCACAGGTATTCCAATCGAAACTCCAGTATAAAATCTGCCAGGAGCACCAGAGTCCACACGATCATAAACTTCAGAAAGGTGTAAGCGCTGCAAAACAGGCATAAGAGGAGGATATGAAGAGTTTAATTCCAAAACGCTATATATCAATTTTCAGAAATGTTGGTAAATTAGTTTTTTTTTGTTTAAAGAACTATAGTGGAAAAATGTCAAGATCATGTTATAATACTTTTATTGCATCAAATGGTTGTTTTACCCAACAGAATAGAGTATTTTGTTAACTATTGCATGTGTGTTCTACTGAGGATGGGAAATAACCCTGACAGGAGATTTACGATGTCTTTTGGGTGATAGAACCTAAAGAGCATTCCAGAGCATGAGTTCTACACGGGGCCAGACACTGGTCTCTCTACACAATGAAAACTGTTGACACAGCAGATGCTGTCTGCTATGTATTATAGGTATCTTTCATACAGATCTTAACCTTGTGACCCATTCTATATATCTGTTGTTCGTCATGTAGGTTGAAAGGGGTGTATCTTAGCTATAAAAGTCCTTTGTACTTTTGTCTCGGGGCTCTCAACGAATCATCTGAGCGTGAATCTTCGACCGGCCATGAGCAGCCATCATTATCGTAGAGCATTACATCTATTCACATTATATGTGTGTGTTGTATTGACCTGCTCCCTTATTAATAAGTGTTTAAAGATGTTTAAGTATAATTCTGACTTGTGTGATAAGTTTATCTCTTCTCATTTGATAGTAAAGAAATTAACCACCACCGAACATAGGAAAGAGACTGGTGTGTTTTTTCACTATCTAATCATGGCAGTGGGTTGTTCAATGACAGACATGTATTTGTTTGAAACATATCACTAGATAGTTTGTCTCTATGAAATGAAACAATCACATGTTGTTGAAAAACCCCCAGATATAAAAAGTTAGCATTGCAAGGTTTTACACCGTCTAATGATACAAATAATGACATTTTTTTGTAACGAGCTGTACAAATGATACATTTGTGACATCATAATTTTAAAATATATATATTTTAAAATGAATCAGTACAGTAATATGAGATGGTGGGTGGTGGACCGTTCTTGATATACACCGGAAACTGTTAACAGTTCTTGACTCAAACCGGTTAGCTACCATACCCCATTCCAAGGCACTTAAATATTTTGTCTTGCCCAGTCATTCTCTGAATGGAACACATACACAATCCATGTCTCAATTTTCTCAAAGCTTGAAAATCAATTAATTTGTCTCCTACCCTTCATCTACACTGATGGAAGTGGATTTACCAAGTGACATCAATAAGGTATCATAGCTTTCACCTGGATTCACCTAGTTAATCTATGTCATGGAAAGAGCAGTCTAGTGTTTTGCAACAAAACCAATTACAATATACATCTAAGAGGACTGTAATATTTTACATACTGGTACCCATAAGCATTCATTTCTGATGAAAAAACACAAGTGTGAAAATTGGTGGATATAGCTTTTTGTAAATAAACTCTTCTGATGTAAAATGTGTGTGTTCTAATTTTATGGAATAATGGTAATAATGTCATGCTGATGATCTGTGATTGAAGGTTAAAAAAACTTCTAAATCTACTGGAAGAGCTAAATGTAGCTTATTTCTCACGATATAGGCCTGAGCCCGTTATTATCATGCATTTGGCAGGAATATTGGCAAACTGTGAAAGATACTGTTACTTTTATGTAAAAGGTGTGCAAAACATTTTGAAGTCTTGCTTCATTAAATATAATAAACGGACTTATGCATATAAAGCTTCATTAAATTAGGTGATCCATAGACTCATATAGGGATTCATCTCATTAGGCAAATAATGTAATCACTAAATCATGATTCATTACATTATTTTACATTTGGGAACCCAACCTAGGTTTATATAGGCTATCATCTTGGAGAAAATAGACACTTGGATAAGATAATGCCTACATTCTCTCATTATAGACTACACTCCTGTCTTGTTTTCAACAACTCCTTTGTTCGTGCGCTCGACACCTACATAGCGTACTGTTATTACATCAACCCCTTTTTTTGTTTGGTAACCATGACAACGTTTCATCCGCGATACTGGGTACCAACCCCCCCACACACACACACAAAGGAAATTAAAGAGGAGATGATCTCAATTGAAATGTATATTCTAGTCCTTTTTACCAGACGCGCTTTTCCAGAGCAACTTCCAGTTCGTGCATTCATACACTGAACATACCTCAGCGCTTTGTCTCGTCACAAAGCGGACAACGCGAATTCTCTATTGGTCTAGACACGCTGTCTGTAACTAAATGCCTGAAATGCTTACCTGGTAGTAAGCTGACATTGTACGAATAGGTTTAAGTAGGCCTATATCTATTAAGGTCAGAGCATATAATAATAATAATAATAGCCTACACGATGTTTGATTATTGTAGCATAATTGAATGGTTAGCCTTCAAATGAGAGAAGATAGCCTGAATCATGTACTGTAAAAACTACCCACATCAAGTTGCAAAGGCTTATTTTTCAAGTTGACTCCACTATAATGTTTGTAGGCCTATTTAGCAACCACAATGTCATTTTCCATATCATACAGCGTCCAAGAGTAGGCTAAAGGGAAGAAGCAATTATTGTGATAAAAATAGACATCAGGTGAGAATGACGAAGATGCGCATTACACAAAGCCTAGCAACAACAAAAGCAACGGCATCCGGTCGATGCGTCACCTCACTATACCTTTCAGATATCTCCTCCGTAATTTTTATCTTTTTCATTTTCCGTAGCTTGCTTGCGTCCACATAACGTTTCTTCATTGTATGGCTTCTATTCCTTGTGCTCTAATAACCCGCAAAAAGCGGCAATCAATGTAGGAAAAAACGAATATGGATGGCCTTGTTAGAAAACAACCTGATATTTTGAGTCTTTGTGTATGAATGAAACTCCACCACGGATGCTACTGTGCGCATGTGCAGTACTTCGACGTCTCAAGCGCGCGATGGAGACAACACTCACATGAGTGCTATACGGGATCATTGAGATGTCGCTACCCCAAACCCTAGGATTCCGGATAGCACGGACCCTTCTGTGGCCACATCCTTTTATTATAAACTAGTGGCTACATCGAGCTGAGGGGAGAATCATAGTACTTAGGCTATGAAAAATGTTGGAAAGCAAAGAGAAACGGCCCAATAGTCGAGGAGCTGGACAAGGACGACAAAATATTCCCCTTTCAGCTCAGGTACGGAATCTTGCTATCAGCTCTCTCACTGATACAGTTTGAGTTAAAGGGATTATTCCAGGTCATAGGTTAGGTGTCTTCTAGGCCAAATGTGTCTCGTCATAGCCCTATTCGGATGACTCGTTTTCATGTAAGGAGTATACTTTTTTGAAATAGAGGAAAGTAGAGAACAGCTGTGTAGGTCACATGTAGACCTACTAAATAGCCCTAAAAATCAATTTACATTAGTAGGTACTTAAACCTGATCTGGAGCCTTTATCAGGGGTATGCTCATCAAGGCTGGGATCAATTCCATTTCAATTCGGTCTTTTCTGGAAGTACATTTAGGCTTAACTTCAAACATGTCAGCCTCAGCTGTAAGTGCATAGATCATAAACGTGCAAAAGATATATTCAACATATTCATAAAGTCTTTAGGTAGTTACTATTCACTTATGTCCCTCCCCATCTCATGGGAGAATAATTGATGTGTCTGAAATGGCATGCTATTCCATATAGTGAACTGCTTTTGACCAGGGCCCATGGCTTTGGTCAAAATAGTGCACTAGGGCATACCCACTCAGCACAAACTCAGTTCAACGTCTAGTTTTGATTTACATTTGGTTGAGTTATCAACTAAGGTGAATTCAACGTGAAATCAATCAAACATTTCACCATTCCATTAGATTTAGGTTAAAAGTTGGGTTAAAAAGAAAATACAAAATGCTCTTATGTTGATTACTTTTTACAAATCCAATGTGTTTTCCATGTTGATTCAACGTCATCACAGACACTTTCACACACAGACATGGTTATCTGGTGAACTGGAACCATGGTGAATTCAATTTTATTGTTTGATCTGTGCAACTATCCAACCATATTTGAAAAACATGCTTTGTGTGCTTGTGTCATCTTTTGTCCTTACAATCAACATTGCTACCTGCCCTAGACTATCTGCCCTAGAGTACTGTCACACATACTCCCTCTCCGGCACTCGAGGTCACCAGGCTGCTCATTATTACACACACCTATCACCATCGTTATGCGCACCAGCCACTCATCAGACTCACCTGGGCTCCATCACCTGCCTGATGTCACTCCCTTTGGTTCTTTCCCCAGGCGTTATTGTTTCTGTTCCAGTGTTCATGTCTGTACACTACCTGTGTCTCTTGTTTTGTTCTATGTTCATTTATTCATTAAATACACTCCCTGGACTTGCTTCCCAACTCCCAGCGTACACGTTACAGCCACTCATTTCATTTGTTATACTTTTTGTGTATGCTATGCATAGCCGCGGGAAGTAGGGGTGCTGAGGGTGTAAATCAAAGTAAAAATTTGTAGTAATAAATCAAAAATGTAAACTGTATTACTGGACGGATATAGTGCAGTGTCAGTGCGGGCAAAAAGATTTGTTCAGGCCCCCCATCAACAAAAACATTCTCAGCAAAAAATACAATTTCCCTGTGCAGTCTCCTCTCTCTACAGCCACTTCCACCACTTCCTGCGCTTACAGGAATAAGTACTCCAACTGCTCTAGCCTGGCAAAGAAGTGGAGCTGAACCACCCTCAAGTTGCCACCTGGCGTCCTGCGTCCAAGTGCACCAACTGATCGCCTGCCCTGAGACACCATGAGATGATAGGCTCACCTGTCAACTTAATGAATCAACTTCACTTTATTTAATATAGCTGTAAGCTGTACGTTTGTATTTTAGCCCTTTCTATCCTCTCTACAGAACAAATTAGACTAGGAACATTTCAAGTTTGACTGTTGGGGGACTGGTTTGCTGGACGGCCATGTGTATCATAATGACTTGTAGTTTACATTTTGACTCAAGCATCAAACTACAAGTACACTTATTTTTACAACTTCACTCAAGATTTAAAAAAATATATATATATGTATCAAGGACATGATAAGAGTTTGCAATGTTATGCAAAGACACAAGTGCAGCCACTTAACAAGGCCACTGAGCCACTGAGCTATGTGTTGATAAAACAACTTGGTTTGGTATACAGCTGAAGGAAGGGCATGGAGGAATGTAACCACTCAACTGATCAACGTGATAGTTCTAAACATATTTGGAGGCGATACAATGTTTACAAAAACTCAAAACATTAAACATTTAGTGATACAACCTTTGCATTATGATGGGGTTCTAAGCTCATGGGACATTTAAAGGTTATATTCTCCAAGAATTACCATTGAGCAGCATTACTTATCCCAGACTGTGCCTTTAAAATAAAAGGGTGCAGTGTTGTTCATTGGCCCAGAGAGGTCAATATTGTATAGAGCTAACTTGAGTAGTTATAGCATGACTTGAGTAGTTATAGCATGACATTCAAGGACAACCAAATTAAGTGATGTGTCGTTTACATAGCGGGGTTCGTTGTGACCTTCCTCTATACATTATACACTTTCTACTACCAGCCAATCACTGTGTTCATCAATGGTGTAGAAAGTTAGTTTAAAGTATACTGTAGCTATTGGGTGACTGGGTTGAGTAATTCTCTTGCTGAACAGTACTGTGGACTTGGGACTACATGATATGTACTTGATAGGTACATTTCCAATCTCTTCCTTCCAAATGGAAACAATTCCACATATATGGATTATCCAGGCATAAGTGATCAGTCTGAAAGATCATCGGGCTACACTATATATTCAAAAGTATGAGGACACCCATTCAAATGAGTGGATTCGGCTATGTCAGCCACACCCATTGCTGACAGGTGTATAAAATCGAACACACAGCCATGCAATCTACATAGGCAAACATTGGCAGTATAATGGCCTTAAAGAAGAGCTAGGTGCGGCAGGTAGCCTGGGGCAGCAGGTAGCTTAGTGGTTAGAGCGTTGGATGAATCCTTGAGCTGACAAGGTAAAAATCTGTTGCTCTGGCCCTGAACAAGGCAGTTAACCCACTGTTCCTAGGCCGTCATTGAAAATAAGAATTTGTTCTTAACTGACTTGCCTAGTTAAAAAAAAAAGAGCTCTGTGATTTTCAATATGGCACAGTCATTGGATGTCAAGTTTCTGCCCCTAGAGTTAACCTGGTCAACTGTAAATGTTGTTATTGTGAAGTGGAAACCTCTAGGAGCAACAATGGCTCAGCTGCAAAGTGGTAAGCCACACAAGCTCACAGTATGGGACTGTTGAGTGCTGAAGCGAGTAAAAATTGTCTGTCCTCGGTTGCAACACTCACTACCGAGTTCCAAACTGCCTCTGGAAGCAATGTCAGCACAAGGACTGTTTGTCTGGAGCTTCATGAAGCAGCATACCACCCTGCATACCACTGCTTGCTTGCTTCTGAAGCTAAGCAGGGTTAGTCCTGGTCAGTCCCTGGATGGGAGACCAGATGCTGCTGGAAGTGGTGATGGAGGGCCATTAGGAGGCACTGATTGGGGACACTGCTCTGTGTAGGGTGCCGTCTTTCGGATGGGACGTTAAACGGGTCTCCTGACTCTCTGTGGTCATTAAAGATCCCATGACACTTATCGTAAGAGTAGGAGTGTTAACCCCGGTGTCCTGGCTAAATTCCCAATCTGCCCATCAAACCATTATGGTCACCTAATAATCCCCAGTTTACAATTGGCTCATTCATCCCCCTCCTCTCCCCTGTAACTATTCCCCATGATGAATCACGCTTCACCATCTGGCAGTCCGACGGATGAATCTGGGTTTGGCGCATGCCAGGAGAACACTACCTGCCTGGATGCATAGTGCCAAATGTAAAGTTTGGTGGAGGAGGAATAATGGTCTGGGGCTGTTTTTCATGGTTTGGGCTAGGCCCCTTAGTTCCAGTGAAAGGAAATCTTAACTCTACAGCATACAATAACATTCTAGGCAATTCTGTGCTTCCAACTTTGTGGCAACAGTTTGGGGAAGGCCCTTTACTGTTTCGGCATGACAATGTCCCCGTGCACAATGCGAGGTCCACACAGAAATGGTTTGTCGAGATCGGTGTGGAACAACTTGACTGGCTGCACAGACCCCGGACCCCATTGAACATCTTTGGGATGAATTGGAATGCTGACTGCAAGCCAGGCCTAATCGCCCAACATCAGTACCCGACCTCACTAATGCTCGTGTGGCTGAATGGAAGTAAGTCCCCGCAGCTATATTCCAACATCTTGGGGGAAAGCCTTCCCAGAAGAGTGGAGGACGTTATAGCAACAAAGTCGGGACCAACTCCGTATTAATGCTCATGATTTTGGAATTCGATTTTCGTCAAGCAGGTGTCCACATTCTTTTGGTAATGTAGTGTATGCCAAAACAACACTATATGCGCACTATATGCGCACACACACGGGGGCGGCAGGGTAGCCTAGTGGTTAGACTAGTAACTGGATGGTTGCAAGTTCAAACCCCCGAGCTGACGAGGTACAAATCTGTCATTCTGCCCCTGAACAGGCAGTCCACTGTTCCTAGGCCGTCATTGAAAATAAGAATTTGTTCTTAACTTACTTGCCTAGTTAAATAAAGGTAAAATAAACATGCACAGACACAAACCATACATAATGTATGTGTTATGAGACTTTTCCACAAACCTTTCAAGGACGTGATGACAACGGAGGGAATTGAAATACACTATCTTAAATCTGTCCTTCCATTTCTGTTAAATCTACTTGTGTTGTGTGGTTAATCCACGTGTCAGCAGGAGCTGGGGGGTATATAACAGAATGTCCAACACACTGAGGACTGTTCCCAATGCTGTCATGTCCACTCTCACCTTCCTGTGTGTTTGGCTCTCCTTGCTGTTCTAGAGGTGGCAGCTACCTGGGCGGATAATGTAGAGGACTCTTCAACTGTAAGTGGGTTGTTCTGTGGGTATTCTATAGCCCAGGCAGTGCTTTAGAATCACCTCAATATTTATGTTTTGTATAACATGAATATCGATATCTATCTCATCACTACATCTAGCCTACATCAAGTAATGGAGCAAAAAATGTTCACTCTATACTGAATATACACTGAGTGTACAAAACATTAAGGACACCTGCTTTTTCCATGACACAGACTGATCAGGTGAATCCAGGTTAAAGCTATGATCCCTTAGTGATGTGACTTGTTAAATCCACTTCAATCAGTGTAGATAAAGGGGAGGAGACAGGTTATAGAAGGATTTTTAAGTCTTGAGACAATTGAGACATGGATTGTGTATGTGTTCCATTCAGAGATTGACCACCCAAAGGTCATCCATCCAACAGGACACAACTGTGGGAAGCATTGGAGTCGACATGGGCCAGCATCTCTATGGAATGCTTTCAACACCTTATTGAGTCCATGCCCTGACGAACTGAGGCTGTTCTAAGGGTAAAAGTGGGTGCAACTCAATATTAGGAAGGTATTCTTAATTTTTTGTACACTCAGTTTATATGGTCAGTCAGTAGTATATAACATTTAGATTGCTGATGTCTGGATGAAATCTATTGACTTTTCTACATTGTCTATCTTGACCTGAAGGATGATGAGTGTAGGACCATATCTAGTCATTTTCTCTGTCATCCAAGAAGCATTTATTTTTGTCTTAGTAGCTAGTAACTAACTGGTCTCATGTTTATTTTATATCTCATCAGAGCCTCAGAGCGGTCAATAAGCATAACGACCTGAGGAGAGTCCAATTTACGACCAGCAACATGTTGAAAATAAATCAGTTGCCTTAATATTAATATTACTACATTTTCATACCACTTTTATCGTATTGAGCTGGTTGTATATCATATAATACATTTGATAATGAACATCAATGATAAGATTTTACTGGCAATTGTTATGAAACCAGTAACTAGCCTACTGATTTTGCTGCACTCGTTCTGTCTAAGGGTTCTAAGGCCTAGTTACATGGTCTGGAACCTGACTCGTTCTGTCTAGCAGTCGGAGGCCTAGTTACATGGTCTGGAACCTGACTCGTTCTGTCTAGTGGTCTAAGGCCTAGCTACATGGTCTAGAACCTGATTTGATGTGTTCACAAATGTGAGAGGTAAGCATGTGTGACCAGGTTTTGAATGCACGTACCCAGGAGACAGCCACCTTACCTTACATCCAGCTCCCTCTTGACCTCGTGGTCCAGGCGGATTATTATTTGTTCAGATGGTGGTGAAGATAAACCTACAAAATGGAAAGCACTTCTAATGCTTGTAATGCTTTTCCCAACAATTTTTCTTAGCTACATCATGATAAGCAGTTCTTCAATCAACAGTGGGTAATCTGGAAACTGGCATAATTGGCTTACTGAGGTTGTTGTTAGCTGTCTGTGCTGGGACTAGTCTCACTGTTCCCCTGGCGTCTTTCTCTCTCCCTCAGAGCAGGAACAAGGAAGCCCAAGATAGTACCTGCTCCATGAACCACAGCCCCTGGAACCAAAGAGAGATCAGCAGTACACTCCCTCCTCCTCCACCACCCCTCTCAGAGCCACATACTGCACAGACATGGCACATCTGAAGCACTGGCAACATCACCTGAAAACAGCTCCTTCTACTCCTATAATAGTCACAGCCAGCCAGACAGACAGACAGACAGGTTCTAATAGTATTTGTTTTCTTTCAAATATGTTAAGATTTTGATTGAGTCAAGCGTAGCTAAAGTATTTGAATAGACAGATTCCATTGTCTACATGATCATCAGATCAGAGACACATGAATAACTTATGAGCAGAACTGTAAATACTTGTGGTTGTCAGTTTTGTGGGAGACCAGACTCTGAGACTTGTAAGGTCTAATTTGTAAATCGTAGAGAAGGTATGAATGGACGACTTAGAGAATATACCATATTTCAGATGCTTTACAGATATTAGGCTGAGTTAAAGTAATCATCTGACCCCAGGGGAAAGGTAGGAGGGTTTCTTCAATTTCCTGCCTTCACAAAGACAGATCCAGTCACTGTGCACAGGAGGGACGTGTTTCCCTTGATGCCTAATCCTCAAGTGAGGGAAGAATCTTATTGCTTTACCATATGGCTCACCTAATACTGACACCATCCTCCCCCCTTTACCGTTTCTCTATTTTCAACCAGCCAGCAGTTGTGGAGATAACCTGTGTAAGGCCAGCTACAATAGCTCCTGGAGTAATATCATCCACTCCTGGACTGACGAGGTGAAGGTGCATCTGTGTACTGTATATAAACATATTATAGCAATGAATAGCATTTTATGTAGCTCTTTTCACCAAGGTCTCATAATGCTTTCCATTCTGAAAGGCTAACTCACCTATCATCCACCACCCACCATTTGAAAAAACATTTGCCTTTATCATATTGATTCAGTATACATATTTCACTCTATTACAAACAAAACATACTGTTCAGGGTATCACAACAATTTGTAGGCTTCTCACAGAGCGTCATGATCATACTATCGACACGCTCTTGTAAGAGCCTGTGTTTTGTTTCTGCTCTCATGACCATCCAGATCGGCTGTACTGTGATACCCTGCTCCTACTACAAGGACTTCTATGTCAATCACTACTGTTCTTCTCAACAGGATCATACCATATAAGATATTTCACGTATACATGAGCCACCCATTCACATGGCATTGTCCTTCTCAGTCTCTATACATTTTGTGGCTCTCCAGTACTGTCTATCCCTGCTATACTGTGGCATGTTATGGTTCAGATAATGTGTGTGTGTGTTAACCATGTTTTAATGTTTTATGCTCAGAAACTACAACAACCACCCCTACAAGTCATGATGCACCTCTGGAGACTGTCCTGGTGCCTGTGATAGCAGACTGTGCAGTAAGTGGCTAAAAGCAACACAATCAAACTCACATTTGTTATTGAACTCAATTACCTTTGCCAGAATTATATGATTCAAATTCCATTTGCAACTTTATCTATTTTGTAACACATTGCTTTTTCTGCTAATGACAGACAATAAAGTTAATCTAAGCCATTTATTTTGTTTCTCACAATCTATTTGTTTCTCTCTCTTACTCTCTGTCCCTCCCTTCTCATAGCCAGCCCCTGCCTCTATGCTGATAAGTACACCAACTGTGCTGACACGGCCAAGCAGCCGGGGCTGCAGCAACAGTCATGTCACCTCCTGGTGTCCTGTCTCCTGCAGGACTCATCAGACGGTCTGATCAGCCAGAGACATTTTCTGACCAATCATCCTGATAGACAAAACAATCATCCTGATAGACAACAACAATCATCCTGATAGACAACAAAAATCATCCTGATAGACAACAACAATCATCCTGATAGACAACAACAATCATCCTGATAGACAACAACAATCTCCTAATAAACCTGGTCATGACTAAGGTGTCCTCCGTCCTGCAAAAAATAATCATCCTTTGGTTAAGTTGTAAAATGCAATCAAGGGACAATACTTACTCTTTCCCTTTCAGGTTTGTGGCTGCTTCTCTGCCAGTCGTATAATGAAAGCAATTTCTAAACTGTTCTCAGGTGACGTAGGGCAAAGAACCTATGGTAAATTCACCCCTGGCACCCAATAATCTTGGCAAAACAGTACGCACAGGGACAAAACTGATGACTTCATCTGAGGTGTTAGGTGAGGGGGAGGGATGAACCAACTGATAGAGGTCTACTTTTGGTAGGGTCCAACACGGAGAAGTAAAACAAGATAGTAGCTACTAAACAATTGGATACCACGAAATTGGGGAGAAAACGGGGTAAAATTCAACAACAAAAGAAGAAAAAGAAAGGATGACCCCTCTCTATTCACACCCTTTGGCGCATCCCATCAGTCTGGGCTTAACACAGTAGGACCGGAAGCAACCGCTTGGTTCAGGGACTTTGCATCCGCTAAATAAAAGAACAAACATGTCTATCTGGAACTTTCCACAATGTTTACCTTCTGACCGTGGCCCTGACTCAAAGTCAGAAGAAATTTAACAAGGTATATTAGTTTGAACATTTCTGCAAAGTAGGTATAAATGTGTCAGTGGAACTTTGAATAAAAATATATTTTTACTAGTCGTCATCTGGTTTTCAATGTTTACTTCCCACCCTCTTCTTATAAAACTACATGACTCCCTTCCCAGTGAAAACAAGGCAAAGCAGACTAGATGAGTGTAATTGACAGTGAAGTGCAGGATATGAGGAGTAACATAGGAAGTGTCTCAGTAACACAGGAAGCTGGAGAGAGGACTTCCTGTCTGCTGAGGTGAGGACTTAATTCAGAGGTCTCACGTAACTCCTCAAGGTCAGAACTCTTCAAGTGAGGAGCTTGGCCGCAGATGTTTGAAGTTTGAAGTAGACAGAATCCAGACTCACTGATCCCCTTTGAATGAGGCTCTACTTGGGTGTCTTACTCCATGCTCACCCCCCACATGTCATTTTACTGGATTGATGGCCTGCATCCGATGGTCAGGGATGGAGAGAGCAGAGGTAACGCTGCCTCTCACCCGACTCTCCGTCCCTCCGCTCTGCCTCCATGTGCTTTGAAAAGGGGACAGACACAGTCTTCCATCTTTGGCCTGAATGCCAAGCGTCACACCTGGATGAAACCTAGCAGCATCCCTACGGTGAAGCATGGTTGTGGCAGCATCATGCTGTGGGGATGTTTTTCAGTGGCAGGAACTGGGAGACTAGTCAGGATCGATGGAAAGATGAACGGAGCAAAGTACAGAGAGGTCCTTGATGAAAACCTGCTCCAGAGTGCTCAGGACTTCAGACTGGGGGGCGAAGATTCACCTTTCCTTCAGGCCAACGACCCTAAGCACACAGCCAAGACAACACAGAAGTGGCTTCGGGACAAGTCTCTGAATGTCCATGAGTGGCCCAGCCAGAGCCCAGACTTGAACCTGATCGAACATCTCTGGAGAGATCTGAAAATAGCTGTGCAGTGACACTCCCCATCCAACCTGACAGAGCTTGAGTGGATCTGCACCAAGTACAGGTGTGCCGAGCTTGTAGCGTCATACCCAAGAAGACGCAAGGCTGTAATCGCTGCCAAAGGTGCTTCAACAAAGTACTGAGTAAAGGGTCTGAATACTTCTGTAAATCTGATATTTAAAAAAATATATATATACATTTGCAAAAATGTCTAAAAACCTGTTTTTGCTTTGTCATTATTGGGTATTGTGTGTAGATTGATGAGGGCATTTTTTAATAATGTAACAAAATATGGAAAAAGTCAAGGGGTCTGAATACTTTCCAATAAACTGCGTTTGTGTATACTTTCCAACATGCTCGCGTGTGTTTACGTCTATGTCCATATGCGTGCTCGGGGGTCGCAAATGTTATGCCACTCCTTTTTTGGGGGTTATGGAAAACCACTGGGACACATGATAGTGGCAACAAATAGAGTTGGGTTGGATATACACTGAACAAATATATAAACACAACATGTAAAGTGTTGGTCCCATGTTTCATGAGCTGAAATAAAAGATCCCTGAAGTTTTCCATACGCACAAAAAGCTTATTTCTCTAAAATGTTGTGCAAAAATTAGTTTACATTCTTGTTAGTGAGCATTTATCCTTTGCCAAGATAATCCATCCACCTGACAGGTGTGACATATCAAGAAGCTGATTAAATAGCATGATCATTACACAGGTGCACCTTGTGCTGTGGACAATAAAAAGTCCATCTAAAATGTGCAGTTTTGTCACACAACACAATGCCACAGATATCCCAAGTTTTGAGGGAGCGTGCAATTGGCATGCTGAGTGCAGGAATGTCCACCAGAGCTGTTGCCAGAGTGTTCACTACTCTACCATAAGCCGCCTCCAACTTCGTTTTAGAGAATTTGGCAGTACGTCCAATCGGCATCAAAACCGTAAACCATGTGTATGGCATTGTGTGTGCAAGCAGTTTGATGATGTCAAAGTTGTGAACAGAGTGCCCCACGGTGGCGGTGAGGTTATGGTATGGGCAGGCATAAGCTACTGACAACAAACAAAATTGCATTTTATTGATGGCAATTTTAATGCACAGAGATACCTTGATGAGATCCTAAGGCCCATAGTCGTGCCATTAATCTGCCGTCATCACCTCATGTTTCAGCATGATAATGTAAGCCTGCCACACACACACTATACGATACGTTTATTAAACATAAGAATGAGTGTGAGTTTTTGTCACAACCTGGCTCATGGGAAGTGACAAAGAATTATTATAGGACCCGGGCAATAATAATAATATAATAATCAATCATTTTGCTCTTTATTTAACCATCTTATATATTAAACCTTATTTGTTCATCGAAAATTGTGAATAACTCACCACAGGTTAATGAGAAGAGTGTGCTTAAAAGGATGCTCATAACTCTGCAATGTTGGGTTGTATTAGAGAGAGTCTCAGTCTTAAATAATTTTCCGTAAACAATCTGTGCCTGTATTTAGTTTTCATGCTAGTGAGGGCCAAGAATCTACTCTCACATAGGTACGTGGTTGCAAAGGGCATCAGTGTCTTAGTGCAATTTGCCAAGGCAGGATACTCTGAAAGCAGCCCAAACCAGAAATCTGGCACTGGCTTCTGATTAAATGACATTTTCACAGAACTGCTTGTTGCAATTTCGATGAGGATCTCTTGTTCAGACATCGGTAAGTGGACTGGTGGCAGAGCATGAAAGGGATTACGAATCCAGTTGTTTGTGTCATCTGTAATTTCGCACCCAACTCACTCAGGTGCTTCGTTATATCACATTTGACATTGTCCTTAAGCTTGAGTTCATTTGCACACAAAAAAATCATACAGTGATGGAAAGATCTGTGTGTTGTCCTTCTTATCGCAGACAGAGAAGAGCTCCAACTTCTTAATCATAGTCTTAATTTTGTCCCGCACATTGAATATAGTTGCGGAGAGTCCATGTAATCCTAGATTCAGATCAGTCAGGTGAGAAAAAACATCACCCAGATAAGCCAGTCGTGTGAGAAACTCGTCATCGTGCAAGCGATCAGACAAGTGAAAACTATGGTCAGTAAAGAAAACTTTAAGCTTGTCTCTCAATTTAAAAAAATGTGTCAATACTTTGCCCCTTGATAACCAGTGCACTTCTTTATGTTATAAAAGCCTTATATGGCCACTGCCCACATTGCATAGTGCAGAAAATACACGAGAGTTCAGGGGCCTTGCTTTAACAAAGTTAACCATTTTCACTGTAGTGTCCAAAACATCTTTCAAACTGTCAGGCATTCCCTTGGCAGCAAGAGTCTCTCGGTGGATGCTGCAGTGTACTACCCAAGTGGCATCGGGAGCAACTGCTTGCACGCACGTTCCCACTTCACTATGTCTCCCTGTCATGGCTTTTGCACCATCAGTACAGATACCAACACATCTTGACCACCAAAGTCCATTTGATGTCACAAAGCTGTCCAGTAATTTAAAAATATCCTCTCCTGTTGTCCTGGTTTCCAGTGGTTTGCAGAAGAGGATGTCTTCCTTATTTGACCCCCCATAAACATAACAGACATATACCAGGAGCTGTGCCAGGCCCGCCTCACGCATATAATTCACTGGCTTGTATGCAAAGCAGTAATTGTTTCAAAACATCTCCTGCCATGTAACTGATGCGTCGTGAAACAGTGTTGTTTGATGAAGGCATTGTCTGTATAGTTTTTTTGGCCTTTTCCCCGAGCATTGTCCCAACCATAGAACACAGTCATCTGGTAGCCAAAACAAAGTGAAAGATCGCTGACTATGCCGACTAATACTATGCTAATCATTAATCAATCCAAGTGATTTTGGAGACTGTTAGAGACTAAAATGTATGACCAAAAACAGCTGATATTTTAGAACAAATGTTTACAGATTAACAAACAGCAAATTTTTGAGACTCAAATATCAGACTGCCTGAGATGTTTCAGAACCCAATCCCTATGAAGTAAAAAAAAATATTCTGAGTAGGAGAGAAACATGGCCCATCCGAGCAGGAAGCTACAGAGAGGGCAGGAGTCAAGTGTTATTTCATCAGCTGGGGAAGATAAGGGGGATGAGTCTTTCCTGTGCCAATGGTCCGAGCGATAGGAGTGGGGGCACTGGGCTCGGCCACACATGATAAGCCCAGCTATGCCATCCTGTGGGCCTTATCACGTGTACCAGTGCACCTCGACAGTTAGTCTTACAGCAAATCAAAACAATTCTGAGAAGAAAATAGAGAGAGGGAGAGATAGACAGACAGAAAGAAAAAGAGAGAGAGAAAAAAAGAGAGAGACAGAGAGAGAGAGAGAGAGAGAGAGAGAGAGAGAAAGAGAGACAGAGAGACAGAGAGAGTAGGGGAATGTGATGTGTGTGAGATAAAGATACATCTTAGACAGTGGGAGAAATATCTGAGTTTTTGTCCAGACTATGGACAGGCAGTTCATTTAGTCTATGTTGTTATCGCAACGCATCATCTCACTACGACAGGAAGACAGGAAGCTAAAGGAAACAGACTGGCGGCATTATCTGTTTGAAACTGCCCAGGAAACCGTTAGTAGTGCCGCTAATGGCTGAAATGTGTCACAAATCATGAATTTCTGTCAGAGTGAGATTACTGTCATGGAGTTTCATGTTACATTGTAAAATAATAGTGAAGACATCAAAACTATGAAATAACACATATGCGGTCCAACTCATCCCAAACCATCTCAATTGGGTTGATTGTGGAGGCCAGGTCATCTGATGAAGCACTCTATCTCTCTCCTTTTTGGTCAAATAGCCCTTACACAGCCTGGAGGTGTGTTGGGTCATTGTTCTGTTGAAAAACGAATTAATAGTCCCACTAAGCGCAAACCAGATGGGATGGCGTATTGCTGCAGAATGCAGTGGTAGCCATGCTGGTTAAGTCTGCCTTGAATTCTAAATAAATCACTGACAGTGTCACCAGCAAAGCACACCCACACCATCACACCTCCTCCTCCATGCTTCACGGTTGGAACCACACATGTTGTCACGCCCTGGCCATAGAGAGGCTTTTATTCTCTATTTTGGTTAGGCCAGGGTGTGACTAGGGTGGGCATTCTAGTTTCTTTATTTCTATGTTTTCTGTTTCTATGTTTTGTCCGGGTATGGTTCTCAATCAGGGACAGCTGTCTATCGTTGTCTCTGATTGGGAATCATACTTAGGCTGCCTGTTTTGCCACCTTAGTTGTGGGTAGTTGACTTTGTTAGTGGCCTGTATAGCCTTAGTAAGCGTCACGGTCGGTTTGTTGTTTCTAGTTGGCGACATTCATAAATAAAATAAATGTACTCTCACCATGCTGCACCATGGTCTGGTCATTTCCCTGACGACGTTCGTGACACGTGCAGATCATCCATTCACCTACTCTGCATCTCGAAAAGACATGGCGGTTGGAACCAAAAATCAAACATGTGGACTGATCAGACCAAAGGACAGATTTCCACCAGTCTAATGTCCATTGCTCGTGTTTCTTGGCCCAAGCAAGTCTTTTCTTATTATTGGTTTACTTTAGTAGTTGTTTCTTTGCAGCACAGTCACATAGTCTCCTCTGAACAGTTGATGTTGAGATGTGCCTGTTACTTGAACTCTGTGAAGCATTTATTTGGTCTGCAAGGCAGTTAATTCTAATGAACTTACCCTCTGCAGCAAAGGTAACTCTGGGTCTTCCTTTCCTGTGGCGGTCCTCATGAGAGCCTGCTTTCATCATAGCACTTAATGGTTTTTGCAACTGCACTTGAAGAAACTTTCAAAATTCTTGAAATGTTCCGCATTGACTGAATTTCATGTCTTAAAGTAATGATGGACTGTCTTTTCGCTTTGCTTATTTGAGCTGTTCTTGCCATAATATCGACTTGGTCTTTTACCAAATAGGGCTATCTTCTGTATACCACCCCTACCTACTATAGTCACAACTCAGTAGTGTTGTTTAACACTTTTTTGGTTACTACATGGTTCCATATGTGTTATTTCATAGTGTTGATGTCTTCTATTCTACAATGTAGAAAATAGTAAAAATAAAGAAAAACCCTGAAATGAGTAGGTGTGTCCAAACGTTTGACTGGAAATGTATATATCATCTTAATTTAAAAGTGTACTATGCAAAAATCGCTCCGCCATTTCCTGGTTGCTAAAATTCTATTATTTTCTTAATTTCAGTTCCTATGTCAAAACAAGCCGAACCACTGTGAAATATCTTTTCCATAACCCAAAATATTGTATTTCCAGCTGTTTGAAACTGGTCTAGAAAACCAAAAGTAATAGATGCAAAAAGGTTTGGGAAGCAGAGACCACAGTCTCTTTCGCAGATGAGCCCTGCATGAACATATCAATTAACATCAATTACATTATACATATCTATGTACACATCAATTACATTATACATATCTATGTACACATCAATTACATTATACATATCTATGTACACATCAATTACATTATACATATCTATGTACACATCAATTACATTATACATATCTATGTACACATCAATTACATTATACATATCTATGTACACATCAATTACATTATACATATCTATGTACACATCAATTACATTATACATATCTATGTACACATCAATTACATTATACATATCTATGTACACATCAATTACATTATACATATCTATGTACACATCAATTACATTATACATATCTATGTACACATCAATTACATTATACATATCTATGTACACATCAATTACATTATACATATCTATGTACACATCAATTACATTATACATATCTATGTACACATCAATTACATTAAAAGCAAACACAAAACATGAAAAGCAAAACGCAATCATCCGAAACATACACATTCTTCAGTAAAAAGGCCCTCTAACATCCGCCTGAATTACCCGAGGCATCAATTTTAAGGACTCTGGAGATCATTCCACATGAGAGGCGCAAAAAAAACTAAAAGCAGGTTTTCCTAACTTGGTGGAGATTGAGTTAGAATGCAGGATGCAAAAGGCAGGACAATTGATTTGAACTCGATCGAACAGTTTGAGCCTAACTTCAAATAAAGTAAAAACAAATTCAGTTAGATACTTCAGCACTTGTTTACATTGTATTTTGTACTCAGTGTTTGATTTGACTCTCAGAGGAGAAATTATATACCATTTCCCATAATCAAAATCAGAGTAGATCCCTTCACAAACACTCATTCCATAGGTTCTCATTCGTTAATGGAGCCCAAGTCAGTTTCCAACTGAAGCATAGAGTGGCAACAGCGCTGCTCGCTTCCTTTCATCCATTGGTCTGAGATTGTAGGTGTGGCTCCCGAGTTGCGCTGTGGTCTAAGGCACTGATTCTCAGTGCAAGAGGTATCACTACAGTCCCTGGTTTGAATCCAGGCTGTATCACATCCGGCCGTGATTGGGAGTCCCATAGGGCGGTGCACAATTGGCCCAGCGTTGTCCAGGTTTGGCCGGGGTAGGCCTTCATTGTAAATAAGAATTTGTTCTTAACTGACTTTCCTAGTTAAATAAAGGTTCAAATATCATAACTGACACCCTCTCTGGGTTCTAAAGCTCTCATTGCTCACTGAGGTTGTAACACCTTGATCTGTTTCACCTGTCTTTGTGCTTGTCTCCACCCGACTCCAGGTGTCGCCCATCATGCCCAGTGTATTTATACCTGTGTAGTCTGTTGCCAGTTCGTTTTGTTCGTCAAGACTACCAGCGTTTTACCCCTTGTTGCTGTTTCTGTTTTCTAGTTTTCCCGGTTTTGACCATTCTGCCTGCCATGACCCTGTCTGCCTACCGTTCTGTACCTTGTCACGTCACACTGGATTACTGACCTCTACCTGTCCTGACCCTGAGACTGCCTGCCGTTCTGTCCCTTTGGAAGTCAGTAATCCAGATCAGAGTTCCAAAGGGACAGAACTGCAGGCAGTCTCAGGGTCAGGCAGAGCTCTGATCTGGATTACTGACCTCTGCCTGTCCTGACCCTGAGACTGCCTGCCGTTCTGTCCCTTTGGAACTCTGATCTGGATTACTGACCTCAGCCTGTCCTGACCCTGAGACTGCCTGCCGTTCTGTCCCTTTGGAACTCTGATCTGGATTACCGACCTCTGCCTGCCCTTGACTTGTCGTTTTGCATCCCCACGTTCTAGTAATAAACTTTTGTTACATCGACACTGTCTGCATCTGGGTCTTCCTTAAAATGTGATAGAGGTATACATTGGGCTTCACGTATACTACGTCTCTCGAATAACAGCCGCCTGCCATGTCCTACGCCTTATGTCAGGGAGCGGAAGGTCACTCGATGTCAACACTACGCTTCCCTACATTGTCCTATCCGGGGTATCTCAAACCCTTTGGCCTGTACAGTATATCTGGGGCCCCTGTTTCATCGTTGTTGACCTGTACTTCCCAAGAGTGGACGTGGGGGTAGATCTTTGGCCCCACATTTGGTTGAGAGAGATTGTATAACTGCCTTAATTTTGCCATAATAAATACAAATGAATTTGAGCTTAACATTTGGCCCCAAGATAGAAGAAATAGGACGATTCAGCAACAAGAGTTGTGGATGTCACTAAGATTTCAGTTAAGGCCTCTGGTTTAGGGTAGTGGTTTCTCAATAAAGCATTAACACCATCAGGGGCTCACATGAAAACAATGTTTCCATTTCACGACGAGATGGACCCTTTAAAAAGACTGCCCATCACGCCCATTGTTGGGCGTAACCCTTGTCCCAATTCAAAAACAGAGGGAGTGAATCTAAACACAATGCATTGCAATGCATTCCCCCCTATCCCTGAGCATAACCGAGTGAAGCAAAAATTCTTGGCATTGTTGGTGGGGGAGAAAGCTCTCATTAGAGTCTGTTTCTGTCACTAACGATGAACTGGATATCATTCGTATTTGTACTCTCTTCTTTTTTTGATTTGTTGTTTCGTTGGCATTGCTAGCATTTCAACAGTGCATTACCAGCATTGAGTCAGGACTTAATTACCGGTTTTCAATTTAGCGTGCATGTCGTTTTGATGAACAAGTCACTCGTCAACGCATTATCATGTTCAAAGCTGTGTCCTTTATCTTTGTGATCAGAATCATTTCATTGGCTTCATTACTCAACCATACAGTGAAAGCCTGGAACTTCTCCTGTGGTCCTCAGAGACCTGTTTCTCCCCTTACATGCGAGGAATAGGCCTGTCGATGGCTTAAGTTGTAAAAGCCCATTCCTCAGCAGCAGTTTGTTTTTCATGCAAACTCCTACCTCAACATTCAGATTCTGCGAATGAGTGCAAATCGCTACGCTCGGAAAACATGTGGAAAGTGCATGACGGGGCAAAATTCACAAATATACATGTCAGGCCTGAGAGATGCCTAATGCCATCCAAATATCGCATGAGAGTGGGTTATTTTTCTCTCACGCCGGCGCTCTCACTACAGAGCCCCCCCCCCCCCCCCCCAATAATAAATAGTCCCTGACTTTACATTGGCTTATCTGAGGCTCTCTGGGTAATCTGACGCAGACGCTTGCCAGGCCTGACAGTCGTGTAAAACATTTTAGGAAGGGGAGGGGGCTAACATTCCTGTTTTCATCTGTTTGCCATTACGCTGTGTCCTTCTGGCCTAGGAACTAAATGCATACGCTTCACTCAGGAATGGCTTGGTCAAGCACAGGTCAATCCCTCATGCCATCGTATCTCGACAGCACGGCAGACACTGCATTCTGGAAACCGTGGTGTTTGATGTGGGGCAATGGAGGCTGCTGAGGGGGGGACGGCTCATAATAATGGCTGGAATGGCGCAAATGGAATGGCATCAAAACACATGAAAACCATGTGTTTGATGTATTTGATACCGTTCCACGAATTCCGCTCCAACCATTACCATGAGCCCGTCCTCACCAATTAAGGTGCCACCAACCTCCTGTGATGTGGGGATATGTTTTCAGGGTGGGGCCCCATCTGGAAGACTAGCTCAAAGAGTATCACTCTGAACGTTAGAGCAGAAATTGATAGCCTGGTGCCAGATCTGTTTGTGCTGTCCTGCCAACTCCTGACAATGACCATTGGAGTTGGCAAGACAACACAAACAGATCTCTAGGACCAGGTTAGGAATGTATGCACACTCTGGTAAACAATAAACATGTACTCAAATGTTTGCTCTGTCATTTCTAGAATAGATTTGAAACTACATAACACATAGAGTTTTGCATTGTGGGGAAATCCTTCCACTGCTCCCTGCATCACAGTAAACACATTTAAACAAGTTGTTGTTGTGGGATACTGTTACATTGTTCTATCATTTATGGTTCTGTCACCAGATATACAGTAATTACAACACCACTGTAAACCGCTGAGACTTGACAACTGGAATGTGGGAGTTTTCTGTAAAGCTAATTTATCTTGTGTTTTCGCATAACAAACAATTGCCATCTATCAATTCACAGCAATCAACAATGCCTCCAAACTATCTTGGGACTTTGAGTTTGAGATGATCCATTAATTTCCCATGTTCAGACCACAGGAGGTTGGTGCACCTTAATTGGGGAGGACGGGCTTGTGGTAATGGCTGGAGCGGAATAGGTGGAATGGTATCAAATATGGTTTCCATGTATTTGATGCCATTCCATTAGCTCCGTTCCGGCCCTTATTAAGTGCCGTCCTCCCCTCAGCAGCCTCCTGTGGTTCAGACTGATGCTAAGGTTTTTCTCAGCAGCTTTGTATGCAAGGCTAGGGCCATTTTGACAGTCGTGAGATTTCGGTGAGAAGATTTTAAGCAAAGCAGCGAGCATTATGGCCCTCCATCCATATGCATGCAATCACAAAGGGCCCATATGTATACTGTACATCTGGGTGCTGCCTCATTTAGCAATTAGCAAACCCCGTAATCCCTTACATGTGGAAAAACATTTACACAAATGGTTTATGTCTGGCCCCTAAAAAAAGAGGCACGTTTTCTGCAATTTCTACATTCAGCTGGGAATTAACCTACATTATTCAACTAATCAATTGATAGTTGGAATTACTATAATTTCTGTGTGAAGAGGGCTTACTCTGTATTATGATGTATTATACAACGGGTGGTTTAAATCATGAATGCTGATTGGTTAAAACCGCATTCCAAAGTGACATTGTTGTACATACTCTGGTTGGAGGCTTAGCTAACACGACTCATTAATTATGACATTGAAACATATTCGCACATGAATTTTCTCCCTTAGATATACGGATTATCATACTGCTCGCGTGACAACTCACTCTGCCCTTTTTATCCTCTTGGTTCTACCGACATGATTCTCTAACCAGTCTCTCTACATCCTGTGCATTGAAAGCCCACTCCCCATGTTCTTCAAGTCAGGATGTTTTTTCATTCTTATTTTATCAGTGGCTTTCCGATTTCTATGGGAAGTGCTGGGTTGCGGCCCAATCATTTGATTTTTTACTAAGATGTGCCGATAAGGCAGCCGGGTCGCAGGTTGATTGCGGCATGGAGCCGCATGAGAAAAGGGTGGGGGACCATCAATTAGCCCTCTTTTAAAGCAGCCTGGGTAAGATAAATCAATTAGAGCATTGTTGCAGGGAGGCCCTCTGTATAAAAGGCAGCTCAGCATCAGCATCCACAACAGAGGAAGTCGTGATCTTTGATCCAAGAATTATATGGATTTTTTTCCTGTTTGTTGGAGTAGATTTTGAATCTGACAGTCAACTTTTAGAATAAAGAGAAGGAAATTAGATAATTTCTAGTTGAATAAAAATTGATAAAGCAAGGATTAATCTTTTAACTCAACTCAACACACAGTAGTATTACAATGTGCTGCCCCCAAATACTGTAGTTTACCACTAGTCCACAATTCAAAGTAAGGAGAATTGGAGCTTATCGCTTACATTTCATGCAACAGACTGAGACTCTGAGATTTTGCTTTCATTATCTTTGTAATTGAGGAAACTAGAAAGCAAAATATGCTTTATCTCGGTGTGTGAGCAATTAGAAGGGTCCCTAGACACTGCATAGTGTAACTGAACTAAGTCCCCTCATCCTGTGTAGTGTAACTGAACTAAGCCCCCCTCCTCCTGTGTAGTGTAACTGAACTAAGTCCCCCTCCTCCTGCGTAGTTTAACTGAACTAAGCCCCCCTCCTCCTGTGTAGTGTAACTGAACTAAGTCCCCTCATCCTGTGTAGTTTAACTGAACTAAGCCCCCCTCTTCCTGCGTAGTGTAACTGAACTAAGTCCCCTCCTCCTGCGCAGTGTAACTGAACTAAGTCCCCCTCCTCCTGCGTAGTGTAACTGAACTAAGTCCCCCTCCTCCTGCGTAGTGTAACTGAACTAAGTCCCCCTCCTCCTGCGTAGTGTAACTGAACTAAGTCCCCTCCTCCTGCGTAGTGTAACTAAACTAAGTCCCCCTCCTCCTGCGTAGTGTAACTGAACTATGTCCCCCTCCTCCTGCGTAGTGTAACTAAACTAAGTCCCCCTCCTCCTGCGTAGTGTAACTGAACTAAGTCCCCCTCCTCCTGCGTAGTGTAACTGAACTAAGTCCCCCTCCTCCTGCATAGTGTAACTGAACTAAGTCCCCCTTTCTAACCATTGAGGCTGGCTCTGTATGACAGGGAAGTACAGTATGTCTTCACAGAGCCAAAGTCTTTAACTGATATGTCATCAGCTAATGACCAAATTAGTGTTTTCTCTCCTTTTTCTATCCCAACCTCCCACAACCCCTTTCTTTTCACTTAGGTTCCAAATGGCAACGATTTGTTCCTCAGAGGTTTCGCAAACCTCTGACGTCAGTAGCTATGTTTCCTTTAACTTGATTTTTTTTCTCGACATTGAATAAAGTTCGCATTGAAAATAGATGTGATAATTTCCAGCTAGTTTGCGT
Organism: Oncorhynchus mykiss; assembly: GCF_057628025.1. Lineage (NCBI taxonomy): Eukaryota > Metazoa > Chordata > Actinopteri > Salmoniformes > Salmonidae > Oncorhynchus > Oncorhynchus mykiss. The sequence goes on from NC_143029.1 coordinate 13,006,988, forward strand.
TTAAATGTAACTATCCTGTGTCAATAAAAATACACACAAAAAAGCAAAAAACTAGCGTTGAATAAAAATATAGTGGTTGAACTGTTTCCATTAGTCATTTAGGCGAATGACGCAATAATACATTGGCGGCAGTCTGTATACCCTCCCATATATGCTTCATGTCTCAGGTAGCCTGCGAAAGCCAGCATGTATAGTTAAGTGATAATGCCCACGAAGCCGGTGTTTGGAGGATATATTGGCACGGGTGTTGTTCTTGAAAGTCAGGACAATCCTTGTCCTGTAAAGAAACTTTATTTTTGTAGTTGAATTTTTTTATTTTGCAATTAGTAGGCATTTAGAATTAAATGTGCAGAGGAGCTTTATAGCTACGCGTTGACATCTCTTGCCTTCAAAATGATTCGGTAATCATTTTTTTTTTTTTTTAAACACAGTTTCCATCATCATTTGTCACAATAAAGAAAGTTAGACAAAATAAAAATCCACCCCTGTCGAATGGACAAAAATGTTGTCGATCTATATAAACATTTCTCCTAGCCTATATCTGCCGTTTCCATTACAAATATCGCAAAGATTTTGTTTGCAATATTGCTTTAGTGGAATAACCCTGGGTAAATGGAAACCTGCCTACTGGGCATTCACCTAAAACAAAATAGAAATAGTACATATCATTACTCATCAAACCTCAATTGGGGATCTGAAGTATAATATTCATAGGCCTAGCAGTCATTTTGTTTCTTAACCAAACCTATGGGTGTTAAAATAAAATCATTTCAAGGAGTGTTACGGGGAAAGTTACATATGTAGCTCCCCGCTGCTCTGTCATCATAACCAGTATGTTGCACACACAGCGGGTCACGCTATAAACACGGTACTAAGTCTCACTTGTCAAACATGCAGGTAGTCCCGGCTTTCTTCAAGCAGTCAGCCCATATCAAACTCCGTGTGACTTCCAGGGTGTGCTACACCAGATCCAGGGGGTCAAGTAGTATTCGTTTTCATTCAAATACTTTACCTGCATTTCATTGAGCTTTCCTGGTGTAATGAACCCTTGGAATAGTCCTAAAAGAGCATACCCATCTGGCACTCCGGGCAGGTTCAATCTACTGCCCATCTGGCACTCCGGGCAGGTTCAATCTACTGCCCATCTGGCAGTCCAGGCAGGTTCAATCTACTGCCCATCTGGCACTCCAGGCAGGTTCAATCTACTGCCCACCAGGCACTCCAGGCAGGTTCAATCTACTGCCCATCTGGCACTCCAGGCAGGTTCAATCTACTGCCCACCAGGCACTCCGGGCAGGTTCAATCTACTGCCCACCAGGCACTCCGGGCAGGTTCAATCTACTGCCCACCAGGCACTCCGGGCAGGTTCAATCTACTGCTCACCTGGCACTCCAGGCAGGTTCAATCTACTGCCCATCTGGCACTCCAGGCAGGTTCAATCTACTGCTCACCTGGCACTCCAGGCAGGTTCAATCTACTGCTCACCTGGCACTCCAGGCAGGTTCAATCTACTGCCCATCTGGCACTCCAGGCAGGTTCAATCTACTGCTCACCTGGCACTCCAGGCAGGTTCAATCTACTGCCCATCTGGCACTCCAGGCAGGTTCAATCTACTGTCCACCAGGCACTCCAGGCAGGTTCAATATACTGCCCATCTGGCACTCCAGGCAGGTTCTATCTACTGCCCATCAGGCACTCCAGGCAGGTTCAATCTACTGCCCACCAGGCACTCCAGGCAGGTTCAATCTACTGTCCATCAGGCACTCCAGGCAGGTTCAATCTACTGCCCATCAGGCACTCCAGGCAGGTTCAATCTACTGCCCACCAGGCACTCCAGGCAGGTTCAATATACTGCCAACCAGGCACTCCAGGCAGGTTCAATCTACTGCCCATCAGGCACTCCAGGCAGGTTCAATCTACTGCCCATCAGGCACTCCAGGCAGGTTCAATCTACTGCCCACCAGGCACTCCAGGCAGGTTCAATATACTGCCAACCAGGCACTCCAGGCAGGTTCAATCTACTGCCCATCAGGCACTCCAGGCAGGTTCAATCTACTGCCCATCAGGCACTCCAGGCAGGTTCAATCTACTGCCCATCAGGCACTCCAGGCAGGTTCTGCTCAAGGTATTTGAAAGAAAACAAATACTATTATAACCCAGGTCGGATCTGCGCAACCATACATGTGCATAGAGAGGAACAGATGTGGGTAATACAGTATGGGAATGCGTTGTGGGTACTAACAAATGAGGGAATGCAAGAACCACCATCAATACAAAGAGTATGCACAGATAAATCATACAATGGAATTTAATGCAATCATTTAACTTCAACTGGATTCCAATGGTGAGTCAGACTAATTGCTTCAATGACATGAGATATACTGGTTCTGTGTTACCACATAAGAACTACCATTGCTCGAGTATTGTCTTGGACAGTAGTTTAATAGTGTATATGACTCGGGTCGGATTGGGCTCGAATTCCCTCCAGCTGTTGATACGTGCCTGGGGTATACTTGTCGACTAGGTGCTATGGAGTCACATTCTATGGTGCACTATAGAATGTTATACACATTGTGTGTGTATCTCACTTAAATAGCATGTAGGTCCAACGCTATATAAACAAGATCCTGGCTTGCGATTGTTCTTGATTACCAACGTCTAACATGCTGATTGCCCGGCTGCATAGGCCTTCCTCTTAGCCCCCTTATCAGGGTGCACAACTGTTCTCCTCCTGCCTGGGCCACAGGAAACTAAGGGTGGGGTGATTTTTAAGGGGGGTGGGGTCGTGTGTGTGTGTGTGGACAGTGAGGGGACAGCAGGCGGAATTATTATGCTCTGAGGCACGCCAGTTTGTCCTCCTCATTCCGACCACCTGCTCCCGCCGGCAGAGGTGGAAAAAGTACCAAACCGTCATACTGTAGTAAAATTAAAGATACCTTAATAGAAAATGACTCAAGTAAAAGTGAAAGTTACCCAGTAAAATACTACTTGAGTCAAAGTTTAAAAAAATATTTGGTTTAAAATATACTTAAGTATAAAAAGTAAATGTAATTGCAGAAATATACTTAAGTATCAAAAGTAAAAGTACAAATAATTTCAAATGGCTTATATTAAACAAACAAGAAACCACTATTTTCTTGTTTTTTTTATTTACGGATAGCCAGACATAATTTGTGTTTAGTGAGTCCTCCAGATCAGAGGCAGTAAGGATACCCAGGGATGTTCTTCTTGATAAGTGTGTGAATTGGACCATTTTCCTGTCCTGCTAAGCATTCAAAACATAAAGAGTACTTTGGGTGCCAGGGAAATTGTATGGAGTAAAAAGTTCATTATTTTCTTTAGGAATGTAGTAAAAGTAAAAGTTGTAAAAAAATATCAATGGTGAAGTAAAGTTCAGATACCCCAAAAAACTACTTAAGTAGTACTTTAAAGTATTTTTGCTTAAGTACTTTACACCACTGCCCGCCAGGCACACCATTCTGCCATTCCATCACAGAAATGTCCATGAAAACGTGCCGGGGCCAGGCTACCTCCCTGTCCATTCCCATCCCCCACGGGTTATGCATTACTTTTTATAGTATTTCTAGGAAAGGAGAGGGCCCCTCCAGCAGCAAGGCAATGCATTTCCTGGGAGACTGTGGGGTTTAGGTGTTCACAGAATAGACTAGATGATCATGTTCATCATTTGTGACAATATTTTGACCCATTCCATTGGTTGAAGATGTCTAAACTAGAGAGAAGGTCGCTTGGCATCATATAACATACAGTACCAGTCAAAAGTTTGGACACACTTACTCATTCCAGGTGTTTCTTTATTTTTACTATTTTCTACATTGTAGAATAATAGTGAAGACATCAAAACTATGAAATAGCACATAGGGAATCATGTAGTAACCAAGAAAGTGTTAAACATATCCAAATATATTTTATATTTGAGATTCTTCAAAGTAGCCACCCTTTGCCTTGATGACAGTTTTGCATACTCTTGGCAATCCATGTTATGGACAACATGTACTCCATGCGTCTGTGGAGTACAAACTGTAGCCCTCACCACCATCAAACTATAGACAGCTTTTCCCAAAACCATACATTATACAACACCTGTCATTGCAAAGCGGCCTAAATTCTAAAGATGGAAACCATATGAAACAGAAGGGTGCCGACATACCTTCAAGCACACATATAAGCCTACCATACACATTCATTTTCAGGCATAGGTACATAGCTGTAGTCCTTGCTCATATCCAAGCTGAAAGTAGTTTCATCACTGGGCCGGTTGCTGGAAAGGTAACTCTGTGGAGCAGCTGCAGGCTGAGAGTGCAAGAGAAGGCCTGGTTTGTGATGGATAGACTTGGGGTTGCTCTCCGGGAGTGGGTCAAAGCGGATCCCCTTACAGATGGGCAACAGATGCACTGCAGATCAGAGCTCAAGGTTGGGAGGACCCCATTTTTGTAATTTGGGACGTAGCAGTATATGAGTGATGGTGACCCCTCAGAGACCCCTGGGTAAATACTACAGTCCCCATGGTTACACATGCATGAAAGGAATACTCCAGTTTGCTTTACGCTTTAGTTTGAAATGGTACAGTGCCTTGCGAAAGTATTCGGCCCCCTTGAACTTTGCGACCTTTTGCCACATTTCAGGCTTCAAACATAAAGATATAAAACTGTATTTTTTTGTGAAGAATCAACAACAAGTGGGACACAATCATGACATTTATTGGATATTTCAAACTTTTTTAACAAATCAAAAACTGAAAAATTGAGCGTGCAAAATTATTCAGCCCCCTTAAGTTAATACTTTGTAGCGCCACCTTTTGCTGCGATTACAGCTGTAAGTCGCTTGGGGTATGTTTCTATCAGTTTTGCACATCGAGAGACTGACATTTTTTCCCATTCCTCCTTGCAAAACAGCTCGAGCTCAGTGAGGTTGGATGGAGAACATTTGTGAACAGCAGTTTTCAGTTCTTTCCACAGATTCTCGATTGGATTCAGGTCTGGACTTTGACTTGGCCATTCTAACACCTGGATATGTTTATTTTTGAACCATTCCATTGTAGATTTTGCTTTATGTTTTGGATCATTGTCTTGTTGGAAGACAAATCTCCGTCCCAGTCTCAGGTCTTTTGCAGACTCCATCAGGTTTTCTTCCAGAATGGTCCTGTATTTGGCTCCATCCATCTTCCCATCAATTTTAACCATCTTCCCTGTCCCTGCTGAAGAAAAGCAGGCCCAAACCATGATGCTGCCACCACCATGTTTGACAGTGGGGATGGTGTGTTCAGCTGTGTTGCTTTTACGCCAAACATAACGTTTTGCATTGTTGCCAAAAAGTTCAATTTTGGTTTCATCTGACCAGAGCACCTTCTTCCACATGTTTGGTGTGTCTCCCAGGTGGCTTGTGGCAAACTTTAAACAACACTTTTTATGGATATCTTTAAGAAATGGCTTTCTTCTTGCCACTCTTCCATAAAGGCCAGATTTGTGCAATATACGACTGATTGTTGTCCTATGGACAGAGTCTCCCACCTCAGCTGTAGATCTCTGCAGTTCATCCAGAGTGATCATGGGCCTCTTGGCTGCATATCTGATCAGTCTTCTCCTTGTATGAGCTGAAAGTTTAGAGGGACAGCCAGGTCTTGGTAGATTTGCAGTGGTCTGATACTTCTTCCATTTCAATATTATCGCTTGCACAGTGCTCCTTGGGATGTTTAAAGCTTGGGAAATCTTTTTCTATCCAAATCCGGCTTTAAACTTCTTCACAACAGTATCTCGGACCTGCCTGGTGTGTTCCTTGTTCTTCATGATGCTCTCTGCGCTTTTAACGGACCTCTGAGACTATCACAGTGCAGGTGCATTTATACGGTGACTTGATTACACACAGGTGGATTGTATTTATCATCATTAGTCATTTATGTCAACATTGGATCATTCAGAGATCCTCACTGAACTTCTGGAGAGAGTTTGCTGCACTGAAAGTAAAGGGGCTGAATAATTTTGCACGCCCAATTTTTCAGTTTTTGATTTGTTAAAAAAGTTTGAAATATCCAATAAATGTCGTTCCACTTCATGATTGTGTCCCACTTGTTGTTGATTCTTCACAAAAAAATACAGTTTTATATCTTTATGTTTGAAGCCTGAAATGTGGCAAAAGGTCGCAAAGTTCAATGGGGCCAAATACTTTCGCAAGGCACTGTATGTACATAAGAGACATTGCAAGAAATGTCTAAGTGGTAATTATCTTCAACCTACTCGTATCACTCTAATCCCTACATTGAAGGAAACAAATCTACACAGTTCTTAGCAGTTTAAATGATCAAGTATACTGTCAATATTGTGGAACGTCAATCATGCATTCTATTTTAAACGTCCAGCCTCAGAAATTTCTAAGTTATGAAACCCCTTCTGTCTGTCCATTGTCTCCTCAGCCTACGGCAGCTGCAATGGGCCATCTTCGTGACATTCTCCTTCTTCCTTCACACTACAAGCTTTATTAACCCCAGCCACTAAGCCTAAACTCCATCACAAAGCTACATAAGCCTACTATCTATAGATGCACAGTGTGCTTGTTAATGGGGCTGCACAGTTCTCCACTCCTCTACTTCACTCCTCAGTCAAATCTTCATAACAGTTATATCAGCACCATGATATGCTGTATAGCAGTAATCCTATTGGGAGTAATTGTAAGGGTCTTTAGGCCAATAATTCTACAGTGGTATCCACGGTGGTAGAATCAAAAGTAATATGAGCAGCAGCTGAAGCAGAAGAACTCAATAACAGCATAAAAGTAGTCATAATATTTCACTGGTGCAAATCATAGACCCCTGCAGCCTCACTCTAATGGCAATCTAGACTGACCTTCTGTGCACTTTCCCCAAGTCAGAAGACTCCCAACACACCGCTAGTGTAAACAGAACCTCTACCAACTAAAGCACAGTGCTCTGAGGCGTAGGGTGGAGTGAGGTGGGTCGGGGGTGTGTGACTTGTGAATCACAACCACCAGACATGCGGCCTGTGAATCACACAGGGTTACTCAACACGGGGGGGGGGGGGGGGAAATAATGTCAGGCAGAGGTTACTGTGGGAAGGAGATGGGGCCTGGTATTTTTCCATCATTGTAACAAATCCAAACTAATTTGTTTAGCAGATGTCACAAAGTGCTCATACAGAAACCCAACATAAAACTCCATAAAACAAGAAATGCAGATCTAGAAGCACAGGATCTCAGGTTCCACCAAGCAACACTCTGCACAATAACCCCCAGTTAATACTGTCAGTGAGACATTGGCAATTAAAATAATTAATCAACACTGCGAAGGGTCACCAAAGCTGTGCATTCCGATCACTGCACAGAACACTCCGGGAATCCTGTTCAAGATTATTGGAAAACCCTGGAATGTTGGGGGGGGGTGATCATCGGACATTCATGTAATAGGCATCTGGTCCGTAAAGGAGCGCCGAGACTGTATCGTCCAGTGGGGGGGAAACAACTGTACCAGGCTTTTAGTGGGGGAGATAAGAAATTGGTGCTTTAAGTGGTAAGTAATAGATATAAGTCATCATGAGAAAGGAAGGCAGCTGTGAACACAGATATTAAGGGGGTGTTCAGTAAACTGGACAGCTTGTTTGACAAAATATAACTAAACTGAACTAAAATATAAACGTAACATGCAACAATTTCAAATATTTTAATGAGTTACAGTTCATATATGGAAATCAGTCAATTTAAATTATTTAATTAGGCCCTAATCAATGGACTGGGAATACAGATATGCATATGTTGGACACCGATACCTAAAACAAAAAAGGTAGGGTCGTGGATCAGAAAAGCAATCCGTTTCTGGTGTGACCACCGTTTGCCTCATGCAGTGCAATACATTTCCTTCGCATAGCGTTGATCAGGCTGTTGGTTGTGGCCTGTCGAATGTTGTCCCACTCCTCTTCAATGGCCGTCCGAAATTGCTGAACATTGGCGGGAACTGGAACACGTTGTCGTACTTGTCGATCCAGAGCATACCAAACATGCTCAATGGGTGGTCTGTCTGGTGAGTATGCAGGCCCTGGACGAACTGGGACATTTTCAGCTTCCAGGAATTGTGATCCTTGCAATGTGCATTATCATGCTGAAACATGAAGTGATGGCAGTGGATGAATGGCCGACAATGGGCCTTAGGATCTCATCACAGTATCTCTGTGCATTCAAATGGTCATAGGTGAAATGCAATTGTGTTCGTTGTCTGTAGCTTATGCCTGCCCATATCATAACCCCACCGCCACCATGGGGTACACTGTTCACAACGTTAAGATCAGCAAATTGCTCGCCCACATGTCTGCCATCTGACCAGTACAGTTAAAACCGGGATTCATCCGTGAAGAACACATTCCTCCAGCGTGCCAGTGGCCATCGAAGGTGAGCGTTTATCCACTGAAGTCGGTTAATACGCCTAGCTGCTGTCAAGTCAAGGCCCTGGAGAGGATGACGAGCACACAGATGAGCTTCCCTGACAGTTTGTGTAGAAATGATTTGGTTGTGCAAACCCACAGTTTCATCAGCTGTCCGGGTAGCTGGTCGCAGATGATCCCGCTGGTGATGAAGCCGTATGATGAAGCCGTCTAGTATCTAGACCTGACGAATATATGACACACCGTTTAATAAAGAGCGCATTGTTTCTTCAACATAAACAAACCATGTCAGAAATGATGCTTCCATACAATACCACTATAGAACATAAATAGGACAGCACTTTGGTAAATAAACTTAATATGTAAATGTACGTTTATCTACCGGAGTGCTGTCCTATTTGTGTTCTTTGGATTATATACGAGGATCTAGCAGCACCCGATTTAAGTTTATATAAAGTGGAGTCGAGCATGTTGTTTATCTTTACAATAACACTATACAAATGTGGAAAACACAATTAAGACCACCACCCACCATGCATTACAAGTTACATCTCGCCCACAATTATGGATCAAGATGTCCCCAGTTTACCTGCCTCAAAGCATGTTAGTGCACTGAACATGTTCAGCCACATAACCCATTGTTTTGGGACTACTGCTAATCTACAGCGGAGGACAATAGATAACAACAGTTGGTAGCAAACAGTTGGTAGTAAACAAACACATTGGAATCTGTAGATTTCTGTAAAAAGACATTGATTTTGGGAACTGTAAAATAACAAAGATCCCAGGTTATCCCTTTTAGTTGAGAGCCCATCACGGTATGTCATGGCCCTGTAGAATATAGTTAATTAGGGTAATTGTTAATTTCTATTTTACTTAACTAGGCAAGTCAGTTAAGAACAGATTCTTATTTACAGTGACAGCCTACACCGGCCAAACCCTAACGATGCTGGGCCAATTGTGCGCTGCCCTTTGGGACTCCCAATCACAGCTGTTTTTTTTATTTTTATTTATTTTTTGAATTTTATCCCTTTTTCTCCCCAATTTCGTGGTATCCAATTGTTGTAGTAGCTACTATCTTGTCTCATTGCTACAACTCCCGTACGGGCTCGGGAGAGACGAAGGCTGAATGTCATGCGTCCTCCGATACACATGCGTCCTCCGATACACAACCCAACCAGCCGTACTGCTTCTTAACACAGCGTGCATCCAACCCGGAAGCCAGCCGCACCAATGTGTCGGAGGCTACACCGTGCCCCTGGCAACCTTGGCTAGCGCGCACTGCGCCCGGCCCGCCACAGGAGTCGCTGGTGCGCGATGAGACAAGGAGATCCCTACCGACCAATCCCTCCCTAACCCGGACGACGCTAGGCCAATTGTGCGTCGCCCCACGGACCTCCCGGTCGCGGCCGGTTACGACAGAGCCTGGGCACGAACCCACGGACTCTGATGGCACAGCTGGCGCTGCAGTACAGCGCCCTTAACCACTGCGCCACCCGGGAGGCCGCATCACAGCCGGTTTTGATATAGCCTGGAATCTAACCAGGGTCTGTAGTGATGCCTCTAGTAGTGCAATGCAATGCCTTAGACCGCTGCGCCACTCTGAATCCCATGAAAGACCATCATCATCCTCCCTCTTTTCTCTGATACGTTCCCCTTATCATCTCCCCTCAAACCACCTCACATTTTCACTATCATTCTCCCAGGCCAAGCTATCATTCCTAGAAAGATATACAGTACTGAGTAAACTAGGAATATCAACTTAACAGGCTTCAATAGTAAAATCATTGGAGATGTCTATGCAGTGTAAGTTGCGTAAGGTGACAGCACGTGGGGCTCCGAGACAAAGGAACGCCTTTTGGGGCCAAGGACTTGTATATTTTCCACAAATCTGCCTTTTATGGTGGCTTGTGACTGAACGAAGATAAATTGCTTAATGGCTTTCCTGGAATGTGGAGTTCACAGACAGGCTAGATTCAGATAGTGATTGGTCCTGATAAAAATAACCAGCTGTTTTTGTGTGGGCCTTTTTTGTGCCGACTTGAGACTTTGATGTGGCAGATTTTTCTCCAGTCAAGGTAATAGACTAAACCATTTCCATGATACATAGTACATTCTACAGAGGTTTTTAAAGACTAATAGTGCGTAGTACTACCGTTTAGTGGAATCAGTGTTAATGGCGATACAATACCATTTGCAGTGTTGTCCCATTGGGGCCACCGTAACTTGATTGAATCTCAGGACAGCTTGGTTTTACCTTACGGTGCCAGACACCTGCTCTTCTCAGGATGAGGATCTGGCCAACCACAGACACACCCTGTATCCAGCCAATCACAGCCGGATCCATGACCCTTGACAACTACAGCTTCCAGCCACCAATGGCTGCCCCACGGGGACTTGATTCAAAAATGGGGAAAAAAATGTGTTTGGAGAAGAAACAACCACATAATTAAAGTGGGGTACAAGAGAGTCTCCACAGTGAAAAGTGAATACATGAACACTCATTAAACAGTCTGACTACAAACACTCTTCCAGCTACTGATCAAAACAGTGCAAGAAGAATGGCATTTTCTTGTGTTATCAGTGCAGAGGCTGCATGGTGTTGAAAAGACATTTCATTAATAAATTCAAGTTTGAGTTGAAAGTGTGTTGACCCTTTAAGACCCCATATACAGCCCATATGTGTGGGCCAGTGTGTTTGGATATAAATGTAACAGGTGACACTCTGAGTCGTGATGTTTTGAGTAAAGATGACATCACAACTTCTATCAGGGTCTGAACATATCTGAACAAAAATATAAACGCAACATGTATGTAACATTGAATTACAACAGGACATCTTTCTCCAACGGGAGCAGAAGACAAGAGAAGTAACATAATTGAGCACACTTACATTCAAATATTCCTTTTAACAGTGTTTCCCCTATATTAATTTAGGCTAAATTGTTGCCACCCCAACCAAAATATGATTTAGTAGATCTAGGATCTACTTTGATCTAGTAGTAATCCCCCCCCCCCCCCCCCCCCCCAGTATCTTCTGAGCATGTGCAGGATTTTCAACTTAACACACAGTCTCGACTCCTCTTGTGGAGAACCTTCCCTTGTGCCTTTCTCACTGTCAATCGTGAATGATGATTCTTCAAGTTTTACAGGTGAAAGTTCCATGCAACATCTGCATACCAACCACTTGATCTGAATCAGTTTCAATGGTATACGCATTTAGATCTTCTTCAGTTATAGACTAATGTTTCAAAGTAGCCTACAGTGTTGTTTTGAATTATGGACCGTAAGCGAATTTCAGAGCAGATTGTTAACAAACTGTAACATAGCCTACCTGTGTTTAGTTTTAATCAAAGTACATATTTTGCCAAGTGGCGCACGCTGTTCTGTTTTGGCCACACTAGAGAAAAATATGACGATATGATCTCAATCATTCTAAAATCTAAATTTTATTAAATGAGTCAGAATAGCCTGTTCTCTACAAGTAGAGCAGAAACTGTGCGTAAAGTAGAACATCTTGGGACCTTTGTAAAAAGTTGGATGCGCAGCCACTCCGTTTCCTAATTCTTCAAACCTCCTATGAAAAGTGACTTCTGTCCGGAGCTGTATACCATCTCAAAACCAAATAACAGCTACAATGCTAGCTAACAGCAAAGCTGCATAGCTAGCTAGCTAGCATAGAATGCTAAAAACCCCATCGACAGCTCCTGCTCAAGATTACGGTGAACATTCCATTGAGTTTATGTACAAAGATATATTTTAAACAACAGAATTCCGACTTAGTGCAAGAATAAAGTTTACATGGAACATAGTATTTCACTGCTTTTAGTAGCAATAGAGCGATATTTACAAACTTTTTACGTGAGAAATAGAAAACACAGCTAACTATCTTCTCTTAAAGGGTGATGGGAAATTAACCTGACTACTCTATAGTTTTTTGATGATCTAATTTCTTGTACAAGCTCTGCTACTAAACCTATGATACAGTATATTTGGCCAAACTCAAATTACATATTCCGATTCTTATAGATTTTTAGAAATAATAACCCCTAAAGTGATCTGATTGACCCAGTCCACTCTAAAATCTGCTTTTTCAAAATAAAAAGTACAACCTGTTATTGTGGCAAAAACAGTTGCATTCTTAAAAACACACAGCTTGAAAGTCACCTTTCAGTGGGATTTGTACATTTTCCCTTCTGTTGCAATCTATTTGAAATCTATTTGCACTCCTTGGTTGATTTCCACAAACTGCTTTTAACCAAAAAAATTCTAAACTGAATCATCCCACATTTCAACACAGCACCATCCTGTTCACTTTCCAAGCACTGAGATGACACATGACAAATCAGCTACTTACTCAGCTAAATTTCTATTGTTCATATTCTAATCATTATGTATACAGTATTTCAGTTTCTGTCTGTTTCTGTTTGTGGTGAAATGGGAATTCCACACTTGTGACCTGAGATGTCTTACAGCTCCAAAAGAAAGTCAAGCAACTACTTTATTGATCAAGCAAATATATTATTTTTGTGTGAAAGCCAAGGCAGTTCAAAGGCAAGACACATATTTATACAACAGTGAGGTGGCATGTAACTGACTGAGTTCAAGAGGAATACCTATGTGAGAATGCTGTTCATCGACTACAGCTCAGCATTTAACACCATAGTACCCTCCAAACTCGTCATCAAGCTCGAGACCCTGGGCCTCGACTCCGCCCTGTGCAACTAGGTACTGGACTTCCTGACGGGCCGCCCCCAGGTGGTGAGGGTAGGTAACAACATCTCCACCCCGCTGATCCTCAACACTGGGGCCCCACAATGGTGCGTTCTGAGCCCTCTCCTGTACTCCCTGTTCACCCACGACTGCGTGGCCACGCACGCCTCCAACTCAATCATCAAATTTGCGGACGACACAACAGTGGTAGGCTTGATTACCAACAACGACGAGACGGCCTACAGGGAGGAGGTGAGGGCCCTCGGAGTGTGGTGTCAGGAAAATAACCTCACACTCAACGTCAACAAAACTAAGGAGATGATTGTGGACTTCAGGAAACAGCAGAGGGAACACCCCCCTATCCACATCGATGGAACAGCAGTGGAGAGGGTATTAAGTTTTAAGTCCCTCGGCGTACACATCACAGACAAACTGAATTGGTCCACCCACACAGACAGCATCGTGAAGAAGGCGCAGCAGCGCCTCTTCAACCTCAGGAGGCTGAAGAAATTTGTCTTGTCACCAAAAGCACTCACAAACTTCTACAGATGCACAATCGAGAGCATCCTGTCGGGCTGTATCACCGCCTGGTACGGCAACTGCTCCGCCCACAATCGTAAGGCTCTCCAGAGGGTAGTGAGGTCCGCACAACGCATCACCGGGGGCAAACTACCTGCCCTCCAGGACACCTACACCACCCGATGGCACAGGAAGGCCATAAAGATCATCAAGGACAACAACCACCCGAGCCACTGCCTGTTCACCCCGCTATCATCCAGAAGGCGAGGTCAGTACAGGTGCATCAAAGCTGGGACCGAGACTGAAAAACAGCTTCTATCTCAAGGCCATCAGACTGTTAAACAGCCACCACTAACATTGAGTGGCTGCTGCCAACACACTGACTCAACTCCAACCACTTTAATAATGGGAATTGATGTAAAATATATCACTAGCCACTTTAAACAATGCTACTTAATATAATGTTTACATACCCTACATTATTAATCTCATATGTCTACGTATATACTATACTCTATATCATCTACTGCATCTTTATGTAATACATGTATCACTAGCCACTTTAAACTATGCCATTTTGTTTACATACTCATCTCATATGTATATACTGTACTCGATACCATCTACTGCATCTTGCCTATGCCGTTCTGTACCATCACTCATTCACATATCTTTATGTACATATTCTTTATCCCTTTACACTTGTGTGTATAAGGTAGTAGTTTTGGAATTGTTAGTTAGATTACTCGTTGGTTATTACTGCATTGTCGGAACTAGAAGCACAAGCATTTCGCTACACTCGCATTAACATCTGCTAACCATGTGTATGTGACAAATAACATTTGATTTGATTTGAATCAACATGAACCTTTACAGTTTCTGTCCACCTATCAGGTGGCAGGTAACCAAGGTATGATCATTATAATGAATGCATATGATAATATTTCAAAGTCACTAATTATATTTCCGTATACACTTCAAATAAAAGATAACGCTTAAACAAAATGTTTTTAATGTGTGTCCATTTATGTTCACCACCCATTTCTTAACATCATAATTCAGCACCTTTTTTCCCCCCATGTGGCACATTACTCTAACAAGCTGGTGGAAACTAATATGGCTGCTCTCTCAGCCTGTTCTCCAACCATAGAAGTACTTAATGGATAGAACGTTTAGAAGGGGGTTATAATATCCCTCAACATGTGGAAGCGATTCCCAATAGGTCTGGGAATAGGTCCACTGGGTTGAGCTCCAAGACTAACAGAAATGTATTGCTGGCAGAGTTTGAATATACAGCGCCTTAAGAAAGTATTCACACCCCTTCACATTTTGTTGTGTTACAGCCTGAATGTAAAATGTATTAAATGGAGATGTTGTGTCACTGATCTACACACAATAAATACCCCATTATGTCAAATTGGAATTTTGTTCGTATTTTTTTGTTGTTGCATTCAGTGTTCAATAATAGTGGTTCAATAATAGTGGTTAACATGATTTTTGAATGACTACCCCATCTCTGTGCCCCACTCATACAGTTATCTGTAAGGTCCCTCAATCAAGTAGTGAATTACAAGCACAGATTCAAACATAAAAGCCAGGGAGGTTTTTCAATGCCTTGCAATAAGGGCGCCAATTGGTAGATGCTGAATATCCCTTTGAACATGGTGAAGTTATTCATTAGGCTTTGGATGGTTTATCAATACACCCAGTCACTACAAAGATACAGGGGTCCTTCCTAACTCAATTGCTGGAAAGGAATGAAACTGCTTAGGGATTTCACCATGAGGCCAATGGTGATTTTAAAGCAGTTACAGAGTTCAATGATTGTGATAGGAGAAAACTGAGGATGTATCAACAACATTGTAGTAGCTCCACAATACTAACCTAAATGAGTGAAAATAAGAAAGCATGTACAAGGCACTTAAGTAATACTGGAAACAATGTGGCCAAGAAATTAACTGTTTGACCTGAATACAAAGTGTTATGTTTGGGGCAAATCCAACACAACACCATTGAGTACACTCCGCATATTTTCAAGCATGGTGGTGGCTGTATCATGTTATGCGTATGCTTGTCAAGGACTAGGGAGTTTTTCAGGATAAAAAGAAAACAGAAGAGCGAAGCAAAGGCAAAATCCTAGAGGAAAACTGGTTCAGCCTGCTTTCCAACAGACACTGGGAGACGAATTCACCTTTCAGCAGGACAATAACCTAAAACACAAGGCCAAATCTACAATCAAGACAACATGTAATGTTCCTGAGTGGCCTAGTTACAGTTTTGATCAAAGAATCTATGGCAAGACTTGAAAATGTCTGTCTAGCAATGATCAACAATCAACTTGACAGAGCTTGTAGAATTGTATTAATAATAAATGGGCAAATATTGTAAAATATAGGTGTACAAAGTTCTTAGAGACTTACCCAAAAAGACTCACAGCTGGAATTGCTGCCAAAGGTACTTCTACAAAATATTGACTCAGGGGTGTATAAATGAGACATTTCTGTATTTAATTTTCAATACATTTGCAAAAGAATTGAAAAATATGTTTTCACTTTGTCATTATGGTGTATTGTGTGTAGATGTTTTTTTTTATTCAATCCATGTTGAGTTCAGACTGTAACACAAAATGTGGAATAAGTCAAGGAGTATGAATACTTTCTGAAGGCACTCGAGCTGCTGTTTGACTTGACATGAAACTGAACTCGTTTTTGATTCCGGCGCTGAGCTAGTGTGTAGCAGCTAATTGCTGTATGACGCGTGTTTGCAGAATGTTAACGGGCCCCTCCAGAGGGAGTAACACCAATATTTCGGCATAATTCTTATACAGTGTAGAAATGCATGTTTAGTTTCACCCTCCGAACACAGGTGTATGGCTCCTTACCACCACACTCCCCTCTCTCTTACAAGCTTTCGCACATGTACTGTTGAGGCGAGTGACTCTGACCTTACAATGGCTAGCCCCAAGTTGTTATATTTTTTGCTTGGGCTTTATGCTATTTGCCTCATGCTTTGTTGACTATGAACTTGCTTGTTTACCAAACCGTGGGACAGTCTATGTTTGTTCCCACACTTGGGACTCTGACTCTATATTGGTTACACGGACTCTTGGCCTCCCATCCTATTCTAACTACGTCTTGCTGTCACGTTCGTCGTATTGATGACACCAAGGCGCAGCGTGATATGAATACAAACTTCCTTTAATAAAGAAAGAACACTAAACAAACTAACAAGATAACAAAACAACCGTGCCGCTATATAAACCGAGTGCTGACAGGCAACTACACATAGACAATAACTCACAAAACCAAAATGGAAAATGGCAACCTAAATAGGATCCCCAATCAGAGACAACGATAAACAGCTGCCTCTGATTGGGAACCAATTCAGGCCACCATAGACCTACATTTACCTAGACGTACCAAAACCCCATAGATATACAAAAACCCTAGACAAGACAAAAACACACATACCGACCCTCGTCACACCCTGACCTGACCAAAATAATACAGAAAACATAGATAACTAAGGTCAGGGCGTGACACTTGCTGGCTTTGTATTCATGTTACCTGATGAAATTGCTGTACAATATGATCTTGTTGCCATCTAATGCACATTAAAATGTTATAAATCAACACTGCAGAGCTCTCCCTGTCCTCTGCCGTGCCCTGATTGTATTACTGCTGATTATATCTGGAAATGTGCTTGTACACCCTGGCCCATCTATTGTTGCTAACCCCAATTGTGATTTGTGCTCTGATATCTGCTTCACTGACTTCCGCTCTCATAAAAGGCTGGGTTTTCTGCACGTTAACACTAGAAGCTTATTACCTAAAATGGATCAATTGAAAGTGTGGATTCACAGCTCCAATCCAGATGTGCTGGTCATTACTGAGACATGGTTAAGAAAGAGTGTTTTGAACACTGATGTTGACCTTTCTAGTTATAACCTTTTTCTGCAAAACAGATCTTCCGAAGGTGGTGGAGTGGCAATATTTAACAAGGAACACCTTCAGTGCTCGGTTGTCTCCACCAAGTCTGTCCCAAAACAATTTGATTTTCTGGTTTTACGCATTAAACTTTCAAATAACTCTTTGTTGACTGTTGCTGGGTGTTATTGGCCACCATCAGCACCGGCTTGTACCCTAAATGCCCTATGCTCTCTCCTGGCCCCATACACTAAGTCTGAATTTTTCCTGCTAGGAGACTTAAACTGGGACATGTTTAAACCACCTGACCAGGTCCTAAAGCAATGGGACTCCCTAAATCTTTCTCAGATTATTACCAATTCCACAGGGTATGACTCCAAACACCCAGAAAAGGCTACTCTCCTTGATGTTATCCTTACAAATAATCCTGATAGGTATCCGTCTGGTGTTTTCTGTAATGATCTTAGTGATCACTGTTTTACAGCCTGTGTTTGTAATAGCTGCTCAGTGAAACAACCTGTCATAGACGGTTGCTAAAAAACTTTCATGAACAAGCCTTCCTTCATAATCTGGCTTCTAAAATCAGCTTGATCCCCTCTGTCGAAGACACTTGGACCTTCTTTTTTGATATTTTCAGTGGTACCGTTAACAAAAACATTCAGCCCTGGTTCGACCGTGACTTGGCAGAGTTACTCCACCTCAAGAATTCCATTTGGTAAATTCACTCGGCACACGCATACTCAGGCTGACTGGCTTTCATTTAGGCAAATTAGAAATAACTGCACTCAGGCTATCCAGAAGGCCAAAGTTATTTACTTTAAGGTGAAGTTTTCTCTCTGTGGGTCTAACCCCAAGAAGTTCCAGAAAAGGCTCAAAGACCTGGAGAATAAACCCTCCTCCTCACAGCTGCCCATGTCCCTTAATGTTGAAGATGTGGTTGTTACTGACAAGGAGCACATGGCTGAGCCCTTTAATCACCACTTCATTAAGTCAGGATTCCTATTTGACTCCATGCCTCCTTGCCCGTCCAACATTTCCACATCTCCCACCCCTTCTAATGCAACTATCCCCAATGCTCCTCCCTCTTTTTCCCCTGCCCCGCTACAAAGTTTCTCCCTGCAGGCGGTCTCTGAGTCCAAGGTGCTAAAGGATCTCCTTAAATTTGACCCCCAAAAAACATTGGTTTCAGATTGTTTAGACCCTTTCTACTTTAAGGTTGCTGTCCCTATCATCACCAAGCCTATCTCTGACCTTTTTAACCTGTCTCTCCTCTCTGGGGAGTTTCCCATTGCTTGGAAGGCAGCCACGGTTCATCCTTTATTTAAAGGGGGAGATCAAGCTGATTCTAACTGTTATAGGCCAATTTCTATTTCGCCCTGTTTATCAAAAGTGTTGGAAAAACTTGGCAATATTCAACTAACTGCCTTTCTTGATGTCTATAGTATTCTCTCAGGTTTGCAATCTGGTTTCTGCTCAAGTTATGGATGTGTCATTGCAACCTTAAAGGTCTTAAATTATGTCACCATTGCCCTTGCTTCTAATCAATGTTGTGCTTTTTATTGACTTGGCCAAAGCTTTTGGTAGGGTAGAGCATTCCATTCTTGTGGGGCGGCTAAGGAGTATTGGTGTCTCTGAGGAGTCTTTGGTCTAGTTTGCTAACTACCTCTCTCATATAGTGCAGTGTATAAAGTCAGAACATAAAGTCTCAACCCCTGCCTGTCACCAAGGGAGTACTACAAGGCTCGATTCTAGGCCCCATGCTTTTCTCAATTTATATGACTAACATAGCTCAGGCAGTCGGAAGCTCTCTCATCCATTTATATGCAGATGATAGTCTAATACTCAGCTGGCCCCTCCCTGGATTTTGTGTTAAACGCTCTACAAAAAAGCTTTGTTAGAGACCAACAAGCTTTCGCTGCCCTTAACCCTGTTCCGAACACCTCCCAAACAAAGGTAATGTGGTTTGGTAAGAAGAATGCCCCTCTCCCCACCGGTGTGATTACTACCTCTGAGGGTTTAGAGATTAAGGTAATCACCTCATACATGTACTTGGGAGTATGACTAGACGGTACACCGTCCTTCTCTCAGCACATATCAAAGCTGCAGGCTAAGGTTAAATCTAGACCTGGTTTCCTCTATTGTAATCGCTCCTCTTTCACCCCAGCTGCCAAACTCTCCCTGTTTCAAATGACCATCTTACCCATACTAGATTACGGAGACGTAATTTATAGATCGGCAAGTAAGGGTGCTCTCGAGCGGCTAGATGTTCTTTACCATTCGGGCCATCAGACTTGCCGGCAATGCTCCTTATAGGACACATCACTGTGCTCTATACTCCTCTGTAAACTGATCATCTCTGTAAACCTGTCGCAAGACCCACTGGTTGATGCTTATTTATAAAACCCTCTTAGGCCTCACTCCACCCTCTCTGAGATACCTACTGCAGCCCTTATTCTCCACATACAACACCCGTTCTGACAGTCACATTCTGTTAAAGGTCCCCAAAGTACACACATCCCTGGGTCGCTCCCCTTTTCAGTACGCTGCAGCTAGCGACTGGAACGAGCTGCAAAAACACTCAAACTGAACCGTTTTATCTCCATCTCTTCATTCAAAGACTCAATCATGGACACTCTTACTGACAGTTGGGGTTGCCTTGCGTGATGTATTGTTGTCTCTACCTTCTTGCCCTTTGTGCTGTTGTCTGTGCCCAATAATGTTTGAACCATGTTGTACTGCTGCCATGTTGTGTTGCTACCATGTTGTTGTCATGTTGTGACGCTACCATGCTATGTTGTTCTCTTAGGTCTCTCTTACTGTAGTGTTGTGGTGTCTCCCTTGTCGTGATGTGTTTTTTGTCTTGTATTTTTATTTCATATTTTATTTTTAATCCTAGCCCCGCAGGAGGCCTTTTGCCTTCTGGTAGGCCGTCATTGTAAATAAGAATTTGTTCTTAACTAACTTGCCTAGTTAAATAAAGGTTAAATAACATATCTATATATATTTTTTATTATTAATATTGATTAACCGGGCATGCACATCTACACTTTCCTCCATGTTCACAGCCCATACAGTCTCTGGCACATCCCACACTCCTAGAGTAAACAAACCAAACAATCCAGGGTCAGGGTGGCTTCACTAAGGAAGTGGCCGTTATTTATAATAAGGGCTTTGCTCAGGGAGTGAACATTATTTATAATAAGGGTTACATGGAGAAAATCAGAACTCTCTGAAATGAAAATGGATGGCCCTCCCTTCAACAAAATATATTTTACCTAAACCCTCCCTGAACACTTGGGGAAAAAAACAAGTGACCCTCCCCTATAACTAAAATAATAATAAAAACATGAAGTGGATAGCAGAGAACATGACTACGGTTTACCCTCTTGGACAGACCAGAGCCTTAGATATGCAGTTTTAGTCCTGTGGGCATTACATAGCAATGCAGGAATATCGATAGCGCACAGGGCTGCGGGCCAGAAGGTTGTGGGTTCGCAGACTGCCGTAGACAAGAGTAGGGGTGGAAAGATATCCTTTATTCTAAAAGGATTGCATTAATCTATTATTGTATTTGCAGATCAGATTAAAAAAAAACATTTTCTAAACATTTTATGCAAGTAATTTTACATATTAGCAAAATCTTTTTTAACACCACACAAATTACAGAAATGACAGGCTAAGAATGGACAGAGAGATAAGCCTGTGTGTTAATCTTATCATATTTCTCCATGTCAAATCAGTATGTCTTGTTTACAATGGATGAGGAGCGGCATCGGGCACACAGCGGCATTGGGCACATGGTGGCATCGGGCACATGGTGGCATCGGGCACATGTTGGCATTGGGCACACAGTGGCATCGGGCACATGGTGGCATCGGGCACATGGTGGCATCGGGCACATGGTGGCATCGGGCACACAGCGGCATCGGGCACACAGCGGCATTGGGCACATGGTGGAATCGGGCACACAGCGGCATTGGGCACATGGTGGCATCGGGCACACAGCGGCATTGGGCACATGGTGGCATCGGGCACACAGCTGCATCGGGCACATGGTGGCATCGGGCACATGGTGGCATCGGGCATATGGCGGCATCGGGCACATGGTGGCATCGGGCACACAGCGGCATTGGGCACATGGTGGCATCGGGCACATGGTGGCATCGGGCACACAGCGGCATTGGGCACATGGTGGCATCGGGCACATGGTGGCATCGGGCACACAGCGGCATCGGGCACATGGTGGCATCGGGCACACAGCGGCATTGTGCACATGGTGGCATCGGGCACATGGTGGCATCGGGCACATGGTGGCATCGGGCACACAGCGGCATCGGGCACATGGTGGCATCGGGCACACAGCGGCATTGTGCACATGGTGGCATCGGGCACACAGCGGCATTGGGCACATGGTGGCATCGGGCACACAGCTGCATCGGGCACACAGCGGCATTGGGCACACAGCGGCATCGGGCACACAGCTGCATTGGGCACACAGCGGCATCGGGCACATGGTGGCATCGGGCACACAGCGGCATTGGGCACATGGTGGCATCGGGCACACATCAATATACAGCCTAATAAGCAACTAATTCTAAAATGTGAGAAATATTGAGAAATATTTAAATTCATCAACTACAAATTGCATGACCCTTCCTTGGACTAGATTTTAAACATGCTAAACCTTTCCCTTGACTGAACTTGAAAAAAGCATGACACTCCCTCATTTTCCTCCAGGTACCCCTTATGTACATTTCCATCCATTCCTAATCGCTACGGAGAACAGCACAGCGGAGGACCATCCAATCTCCTCCTCCCTCTTCTGCAATGGAATTGAATGATCAAAGATTAATAGAGTTGAGTGGTAATACTGGAGTTTTACCGGTAAAGCTAGAGGCTAGTTAACCTACTCCTTGGACCAATAAAGCTTGCTAGCTAGCCAGCCAGGTAGCTACTGTTAACTGTTAGCAACTGTGGAAAATTGGTTCCAAAGTTGTTTCAAGCATAAGAGTACCTGTAACAGGGCCATTAAAAAAGATGGTACCCCTATATTTGTACAGAAAATCAATTAGGGGTCAATGTCTAAATATTGCCCCCAGCATTGATCAAAGCATTGAACACTTACCCACCTCATTTTCAAACGCTTTTAAAACACAGAAACGAAATGAGGAAACTGTGGATAAAATCAATTCACATTTTATTTGTCACGCTTCGTAAACAACAGGTGTGGACTAATAGTGAAAAGCGTACTTACGGGTCCTTCCCAACAATGCAGAGAGAAAGACAAGAGAAATAATAGAAAAGTAAAACTCGTAATAATAAAAGTAGTAATAGATACATAATGAGTAACAATAACTTGGCTATAAACAAGGGATACCAGTACAGAGTCGATGTGAAATCTTATCAAACACTTCATGAGAGCCTATGAGCTCGTGTTGCGCAACATTTCTATAGGCTATGCAATTGCATGAGAAAACAGAGTGATGGCCTCTATTAACAAGAGAAGGTTCCCATCAGCTTTCTATAGGCTAGGCCTACTATATTTATTTCTCAACTTTACTAATATTAAGCACATTGCTTATCTTTACAACAGGAGTATTGCCTACCTGGCTGGCATGAAAATGAACCACGGGAAAAGCGTCCTCCATTCGCTTTAAGTGCATTGATGACATGTATTTGTTTCCCCTCTGCCCCGGTTTCCAGACAGATGCATGATAATGGTCCATTCTAAATCAAAACAAATTTCACACATATATTATTTAGTAGATGTAAAGATGAGATTAAATCAAGAATAGTCGGATAGGTGACAATATTAGCCTGTCACTTGAGAATGATATATTATCACTTGTGAATAATGCCCAGAATAAGGCAAGACACATGACCTTTTCCGAATAATAGTCGCACACCTCATGTAGCCTAGCCCATAGTCCTATATGTTTTGATAAGGTTTCTATCACAACTAAATTTTGTGATAGATAGCATTTGTGGTAACTTTTGATAAAGCTAATGGAATATTGGCACTTATAGCCTACTGCCGAAAGTGCATTGCTGTGCTTATAATGTGATGAAATAGCCTGATAGTTTATCGTTCTGATCTGTTGCGTTAGCCACATTGCTTCAAAAAGTTTTGGGATACTAGTGGTTGTATTAATTTGGGATCTATCGCATCCCACAACTGTCTCAGACTATGTTTGGAATATTTATTTCTCACACAGAATAGAATAGGTCAACTTTTGTACTTTGGGGGATAGTAGATTTACATATGCTAGTGCTTTTGCTGTTTGTTAGGCCTACACATCTTGTTGGCTGACAAAAATTAAATGTGGACAGTGCTTCCAATATCTTCCATATGCACCTCGGAATTGGATAAGTACGAGTGCATTTGCGTCCCCAATGTGTCTGTCTTCACTTGTATCCTGTGAGAAAGATCCGTTCACGTGATGGGGAGCCATGCGAGTGAGAGGTGCTTCGGAGCACGCAGCACTCAAGGAGAAGGGCACAACGCAGCACTCTGGGCCAAGGGCACAACGGCAACTGATCACAAAAGTGATGGATTTTTTCGGGGTGCATTAAGTCCACACAAAGGGGATGCCGCCGAGAAATTCAAGGCATTATCAAGTGCTTGACAAATTGTGAATGAGAGACTGATGAAGTGTGTACAGCCTGTGCAAAAAAACAAAGCAGAGCTCATGCCTTTCAAGCTGTTTTTTTCAAATCATCATTAGAGTCGCATCATGCAGCCTTACAATGTACATAAAATCAAAACATATAGCCCAACATTTGTAGAACAACTAAAGTTACATTAATAACTCTAAATTATGCTTATAGAAGTAATTATTTCTTTGTTAACTGCTCAACACAGAATAGGGACGTGCGCACTCCCTCAAATAATTTAGAGAATATAATTTATATTATTTTTATTCAGCTTTGTTCAATTGTATTCTTCATACTATAAACTAATATAAAACAATGCCACGGAATTCTAAGAAAAACTTGTCTGCTAAATTAACTAGTGTAGCCCACAGTGAAATGGCATAGCCACATCAGGACCTAACAAAAGGACAACAAAGAGTATGCTATTCTGTTCTTCTGATACGGACAACATTATCTTCATATCATGTTTCTTTAGACCTGTCTAAAATAAATAATGGATTTATTGTGAAGGTGTAGGCTATATTACATGGATTTATTGTGAAGGTGTAGGCTATATTACATGGATGTATTAGACATTTTAAAATGTTCCAAAGGTCTGCATCAGTGGCTTGTAGGCTATGTTTGGAAGCCAGGAGATTCTAAATGTGTTTATGTTAATTAACGGTCAATTACCATGAGAGGATAGTTATTTGCTTGACAATCACTGGCTGATGAAATGTAGTGAAATTTCAGAACAGCCTAGATTTGTCGGTGGGAGGGACTCTACAAAGTGTCAGAAGTGTTCCACAGGGATATTGGCCCATGATGACTCAAATGCTTCCCACAGTTGTGTCAAGTTGCCTGGATGTCCTTTGAGTGGTGGACCATTCTTGATACGCATGGGAAACTGTTGAGCGTGAAAAACCCAGCAGCGCTGCAGTTCTAGACACAAACCGACGCACCTTACACCTACTACCATATCGCATTCAAAGGCACTTACATTTTTTGTCTTGCTCATTCACCCTCTGAATGGAATACATACAACCCATGTCTCAATTGTCTCAAGACTTAAAAATCCTTCTTTAACCCATATCCTCCCCTTCATCTATACTGATTGAATTGAATTTAACAAGTGACATCCATACGGGATCATAACTTTCCCCATAGATTCATATGTTTTGTATACTCAGTGTACACCTACTGTAGCAATGTCATCGTATTTGTGGTTTGCCACTGGCACATTGCAGTTGGGAAGTAAAGTGAAAGTCGAACAATCACTTCCGTTGTTTGACTGTGCCCATACCAACATTAGAAAATGAGGTGGATATTATTGATCTGACTGAGTTCTAATCGCGCTCTTTGCGAACGAGTGGAATGTTCGCCTGCGTCCCCCGGATTTACCTTTTTAGCAGCACGTTCACCACTCTCTCAAATAGCTCCGCCCTCTCGCGGCATAGGCGAGGACCTGAGACGTGAAACGAACTATCCCAGGCTTGAGACGTGAAACGAACTTTTCCAGGTCGGAGTCGGCTCAAGTAGGCAACTAGAGACGCTGCTGACAGCATGTTTGAGCGGTAATTCAAATTAACCTACATCACTGCAGTTTACAGTCTATACATAATAATTGTGTACTCACTTGATAACAATAAGACATTGGATTGCACTATGTTGTTGTAGCCCAAAACGTAGGCCAAATCAATAGTGGAGCTTTGCGTGCCGTAAGGACCGCAGAGCAGAGCAGAGCACAGACTTGAGGAACACACAGATCTGCCGTTTGTGATTTTTTGTATTTATTTTACTGTTGAAAAGCGATATCCCAAGTATAAATACAGTAAAATACACAAACTAAAGTGTAAATGATGAGAAAAATGGTGTGTTTTTTTAGACACAACTGCAAATTTCAAGGAGTAGGGCAGTCAAGGAGTTGGTCTGATAGAAATCTGTGATGTTATCGATCTCCCCCTTGTTTGAAGAACAATAGCGGAAAAATAGAGATCAAAAGATGAAAGTCCCCCCACTATGTGATTACGTACTTGGTGATGACGTACCTGAACCACCTATGGAGATGTAAGTAAATCAGGTGTTAAATGAGGTGAAAAGGAAACTGGAGTGCCACTTTAACTTTTTCTTGCACTGGACATAATTAGCATATAGCCCTAATATTTAGCTAATGAATGGCCTAATGTCTAGCAAATATTTAGCTTCTTACTTCGGCTCCACATCACTACATTTTAAGATGTATTAGTCACGTGTACAGGACACACATGACAATAATAGTATCGTAGCAGCAGTTGTGATGTGTGTGCGTATGTGGGTGAGTGCATGCGTTCTAAGGTGTTGAGAGTCAGAGGAGGTGGTCAGTCCCACTGTTATTATAATAGCAGAACTACAAGTAGGTCTAGCTAACGTTAGCCAGCTTGAATGAAATAAATGTCAAATTACACTTAAACTTATACTTGTTTACTTCACTTCAATGCGCTATAAATGGACTCCTTTGAGTAATTTACTCTGGCGCATTTGGCACCGGCGCACTGCAGTAGGGAAGTAAAGCAGAAGTCGAATCCCTCACTTCTGTTGTCTAGCTGTGCCCATAGCAACATTAAAAAATGAAGTGGATATTCTTGATCTAACTGAGTTCTAAATGCGCCTGCTTCTTTGAGAAAGAGTGGACTCATGAACAGTGGTTTGTTCGTTTTGTTCGCCTACGTCCCCCGGATTTACCTTTTTAGCAGCACATTCACCACTCTCTCAAACAGCTAACTCCGCCCTCTTGCAGCACATGCGGAGGGTCAGAGACGTGAAACGAACTATCCCAAGTCGGAGTCGGCTCAAGTAGGCAACTAGAGACGCTGCTGACAGCATAATCAGACCTAGTCTGTTTGCAGTTACTTTGACATGAAGCAAAACATGTTTGAGTGGCTATTCAAATGAACATACATCACTGCATTACACACCCTATAGACAATAATTGTGTAATCACTTGATTTAAAAAAACAACATGTATTTAACATTTATTTTAACTAGACAAGTCAGTTAAGAACAAATTCTTATTTACAATGACAGCCTACGAACAATGGGTTACCTGCCTTGTTCAAGGGCAGAACAGCAGATGTTTACCTTGGGGATTTGATCTAGCAACCTTCACGGTTACTAGTCCAACACTCTAACCACTAGGCTACCTGCCTATTGTTTATAACAATAATAAATGAATCATTGCACTATGTTGTTGTAGCCCAGATACACTATATATACAAAAGTATGAGGACACCCCTTCAAATGAATGGATTCGGCTATTTCAGCCACACCCGTTGCTGACAGGTGTATAAAATCGAACACACAGCCATACAATCTCCATACACAAACATTCGCTCAGCGAATTTCAATCTGGCACCGTCATAGGATGCCACTTTTCCAACAATTCAGTTTGTCAAATTTCAGCTCTGCTAGAGTTGCCCCGCTCAACTCTGAATGCTGTTATTGTGAAGCGGAAACGTCTAGGAGCAACAATGGCTCAGCCTCGAAGTGTTAGGCCACACACACTTACAGAACGGGACTGCAGAGTGCTGATGCGTGTAGCACGTAAATATCGCCAGTCCTAGGCGTCCACTTTGGTGGAGGGGGAATAATGATCTGGGACTGTTTTTCATGGTTTGGGCTAGGCCACTTAGTTCCAGTGAAAACTTAATGCTACAGCATACAATGACATTCTAGACTATTTTATGCTTCCAACTTTGTGGTTACAGTTTGAGGAAGGCCCTTTCCTGTTTCAGCATGATTATGCCCCCGTGCACAAAGCGTGGTCCATACAGAAATGGTTTGTCGGGATCGTTGTGGAATAACTTGACTGGCATGAACAGAGCCCTGACCTCAACCCAATCGATCACCTTTGGGAGGAATTGGAACGGTGATTGCGAGCCAGGCCTAATCGCCCAACATCAGTGCCCAACCCCACTAACGCTGTTGTGGCTTAATGGAAGCAAGTCCCCGCAGCAATGTTCCAACATCTAGTGTAATGTTTTCCCAGAAGAGTGAAGACTGTTATAGCAGCAAATGGGGGACCATATCTATAATAATGCCCATCATTTTGGAATGAGATGCTCCACATACTTTTGGTCATGCAGTGTAGAATACTTTACCTGTCTAAAAACGTAGGCCTAGACCTAATCAATAGTGGAGCTGTGCATTGCCCGAGGACCACAGAGCACAGACTGGAGGAACCCACAGATCTGACATTTCATAATCTGTTAAAGACGTCTTCCAGTGATTTTGGAAATGTTACTGTTGAAAAGTGACACAAGGATAAATACAGTAAGTACACACACTAAAATGTCACAAAATCTGTTATGAGCAAAAAAAGAATGTTTTTTAGCCCCATCTGCAAAGTTCAAGGAGTAGGGCAGTCAACGAGCTGGTCTGATAGAAATCTGTGATGTCATCAGCCTCTCCCCTTGCTTGAGGAACAATAGAGGAGAAATAGAGAACAAGAGAGGAAAGCCCCTCCCCCGTCCCACTATGTGATGACGTACTTGGTGATGACGTACCTGGACCACCTATGGAGATGTACCTTTTGTTAAGTAAATCAGGTGTTAAATGAAGTGAAAAGGAAACTGGAGTGTCACTTTAACTTTGTTTTCTTGCACTTGACATAATTAGCCTACAGCTCTAATATTTAGCAACTAAATGGCCTAATGTCTAGCTAATATTTAGCTTCTTACTTCGGCTCCGCATCACTACGTTTCAAGATGTATTGGTCTTACGTATAGGATACACATAGTATACACCATCCAATGAAATGCTTACTTGTAGGTTCCTTCTCGACAATGCAACATCAATAACAAATAATAAAAGATAAGAATACGAACATAAAGTAAATAGCTCAGTAGAATATATATATATTTTTTAGCATAAGTAGAATACACAAGGTACAATTTATAGTCCAATATTTACACATGTTTTGGGGAAGAGAGGATTGGGGGACAAGTGTTTAAATTGTGCAGCATTTAGCAATCATAAAAAGAGTCTGGTAGCAAAAGTTGTGATGTGTGTCTGTGTCTGTGTGTGTGTGTGTGTGTGTGTGAATGTGTGTATGTGTGTGTGTGTGTGTGTGTGTGTGTGTGTGTGTGTGTGTGTGTGTGTGTGTGTGTGTGTGTGTGTGTGTGTGTGTGTGTGTGTGTGTGTGTGTGTGTGAGTGAGTGAATGTGTGCTACGTGTGGAAAATCAGAGCAAGTGGTCAGTCCAGTTAAAGTGTTCAA
Organism: Oncorhynchus mykiss; assembly: GCF_057628025.1. NCBI lineage: Eukaryota > Metazoa > Chordata > Actinopteri > Salmoniformes > Salmonidae > Oncorhynchus > Oncorhynchus mykiss. The sequence continues at coordinate 13,036,433 of NC_143029.1, forward strand.
CAGTCTCATGGCTTGTAGATAGAAACTATCTCTGATCCTGTTGGTATCCGAGCTCATGCTCCGATATCGTCTGCCCGACGGTAAGGGAGTGAACATCTCGTGGCTGGGGTGTTTGGGGTCCGTGATGATGCTGCAGACCTTCCTCAGGCACTGCTTCTGAGAAGCTGTCCTGGATGGGTGGGAGCACAGTCCCAGTGATGTACTGGGCTGTCTTCACCACCCACTGGAGGGCCTTGCAGTCGTGAACCGCGCAGTTCCCGTACCAGGCTGTGATACAACTGGTCAGGATGCTCTCGATGGTGCAGCAGTAGTATCTGTAGAGTACTCAGGGTGGCATGCCAAATTTCTTCATACACCTTATGAAGTAGAGACTCTTTTGTGCCCTCTTGACAAGAGTGGTGGTGTTGTTGGTCCATGTCAAGTCCTCGGTGATGTGTTATAGTCCAATATTTACACATGTTTTGGGGAAGAGAGGATTGGGGGACAAGTGTTTAAATTGTGCAGCATTTAGCAATCATAAAAAGAGTCTGGTAGCAAAAGTTGTGATGTGTGTCTGTGTCTGTGTGTGTGTGTGTGTGTGTGAATGTGTGTATGTGTGTGTGTGTGTGTGTGTGTGTGTGTGTGTGTGTGTGTGTGTGTGTGTGTGTGTGTGTGTGAGTGAGTGAGTGAATGTGTGCTACGGTGTGGAAAATCAGAGCAAGTGGTCAGTCCAGTTAAAGTGTTCAACAGTCTCATGGCTTGTAGATAGAAACTATCTCTGATCCTGTTGGTATCAGAGCTCATGCTCCGATATCGTCTGCCCGACGGTAAGGGAGTGAACATCTCGTGGCTGGGGTGTTTGGGGTCCGTGATGATGCTGCAGACCTTCCTCAGGCACTGCTTCTGAGAAGCTGTCCTGGATGGGTGGGAGCACGGTCCCAGTGATGTACTGGGCCGTCTTCACCACCCACTGGAGGGCCTTGCAGTCGTGAACCGCGCAGTTCCCGTACCAGGCTGTGATACAACTGGTCAGGATGCTCTCGATGGTGCAGCAGTAGTATCTGTAGAGTACTCAGGGTGGCATGCCAAATTTCTTCATACACCTTATGAAGTAGAGACTCTTTTGTGCCCTCTTGACAAGAGTGGTGGTGTTGTTGGTGCATGTCAAGTCCTCGGTGATGTGGACGCTGAGGAACTTAAAAACTGCTGACTCTCTCTACTCCAATCCCGTTGATATGGATCGGTTCATGTTCCCTCCTCTGCTTCCTGAAGTCAGCAATCAACTCCTTTGTTTTGCTTTGGTTTTAGAGAAGGAGTGCACAAAATAGACATGTCTGTCAGTCAGATGGCTAGTTGCTTGCAGAGACTTCTATTACAGTAACATTGAAGGGCTCTGGCTATTATTATTTAGCCAGCTAGAAGGATGAAGTAAGAAGCTAACGTTAAACGGCGCCTACTTCAGCAGGAGCAAAAAATAGGCTAATAAGTTCTAATAAAATAATAATAATAATAATAATACATTGGACTTAAATAGCTTGTCAAGAACCCAAAGTCGCTTTACAATTATGGAGTCAAAACAAATCATCAGACTAAACAAAAACATGAACATAGACAGGGGTGGGCTCAAGGAAGGGAGAGAGAGTGATGTATCAATGTATCAGTGTATGGGGAGGGTAGGGTCGGGGTTAGGATACAAACCCGGTTTATTGGTAAGGGAAGGGATTGGGTTTAGGATACAAACCCGGCTTAGGGTAATGGGTAGGGTAAGGGTTAAGTGGTGCTCAGTATGGTGGAGAGAGGAGTGTCTTTGTAGTGTATTGCTTTACATGTGTGTGTGTGTATGTCTTTTGGGTGGCGGCGGTGGGGGTAGGCTTGTCAAAGAGGTGGGGCTTTAGGAGGGACTGAAAGATAGTGATGGACTCAGAGTCATGAATTTCTTGATGAAGGGAGTGCTAGAGCCCAGGAGGAACCCTGGAGAAGGCCCTGTCACTGAAGCTCTGGAGCTTCAAACTGGGGATGACAAGGTGGCCTGCTGTGGTGGAATGTAGTGAACGTGTGGGTTGGTATGGGAGAATAAGGTCTGAGAGGTGGGGGGGGGGGCAAGCTGAGGAAGGAGTTCACAGAAGACACGGGTGATGTGCTGCCACGACTTCAGAGGTGGAAACATAGGAATTAATAGGAATATATGGGAATTAACGGGAATATATGGGAATATATGCAAATTAATATTAATACCATTTAAATGTAGATGTTTTTTGCATTGGATATATTTACCATATCATATGGAGACAGAAACATAAACCTTTCACCTTATCATAAGTGACATAATTGCAAATGATTAAATCCTTCCAATAGAAATGTTTAAAAACTATTTAGTTACAAATTGAACTATAATTAAATGAGTTGACTCTTCATATGGGATTATTTCAATGAACAACAAAAGAAAGGGAATATTGAATGATCCCCAATTATCCATCGCATCTCCCAAAAACGTTTTTCAACATACATCTGTAAAATGATAGTAAACTAAAGCTTTGGTTGTTGCCTGTCAGGCTTCCATGTCTTCTCCCTGGACCTCCTCAATGTTCACTTCTTGAACATCAGACTCTGAGGCCTCATCTTCACTGTCACTTTCCAACCTTGTTGAGGATGGCTCGTTGTCAGGCTCAAAAGCCTCAAATTTGCCCGGATGGCCACCAATTTTTCAACCCTTGTATTGGTCAGCTGCTTGCTTTAGACCAAGCAGCCTTCATGTTCGCAGCATTGTCTGTCACCAGTGCAAATACCTTCTGTGGTCTAAGGTAATTGATGACAGCCTTCAGCTCATCTGCAATGTGGAGACCAGTGTGTCTGTTGTCCCTTGTGTCTGTGCTCTTGTAGAATACTGGTTGAGGAGTGGAGATTATGTAGTTAATTATTCCTTGCCCACGAACAGTCGACCACCCATCAGAGATGATTGTAATACAGTCTGCTTTCTCTATGATTTGCTTGACCTTCACTTGAACTCGGTTGAACTCTGCATCCAGCAAATTAGTAGATAAAGCATGTCTGGTTGGAGGGGGGTATGCTGAGCGAAGAACATTCAGAAATCTCTTCCAATACACATTGCCTGTGAGCATCAGAGGTGAACCAGTTGCATTCACAGCTCGAGCAAGACTTTCATCAGCATTTTTCTGACTACGTTCCCCCATTGAGTCAGAAAAACTTCTGATTCAAGGAGGACCATGAGCTGTTGCTATCGATAAGGTGTCTGATTCATTATTTTCACCTCGAATAGAAGTAGGGGGACTTTTGTCAGAGGTTGCTCGTTGTGAGTGCTGAGGGAACGTTATGCACTTGGCCAGATGATTCAGCATCTTTGTTGCATTCTTCACATATGATTTGGCACAGTATTTGCAAATGTAGACAGCTTTTCCTTCCACACTAGCTGCAGTGAAATGTCTCCACACATCAGATAGTGCCCGTGGCATTTTCCTGTAAACATTAGAAAAAAATAAGTAAAAAAACAACAAATACAATTCCATGTACAGTTAAATAGTTAAAAAGTTAGATTAAACAAATCCTTTGTAAGATACATGTTTTAAAATGAAACATGTATGGAAACAGGTGAATTAACACTCCTCAGTTTCCCAGGCTCAAGCAAGCTAAAACCCACATGGTAGCAACAACTAACTAGCAGAAATTGTCAACAAGTTAGAAATTATTTAAACACACTTTACTAGTTAACAAATTACTCATGTATGTCATATAAAACAGATTCACCCCACCCAGTATTGACATCAAAACTTGTAGTCCTTGGTTCAGACAGTGTAGTAGTGTGGGCTCAATAGCATCTCATTAGCTTACAAGATCTTGAGAATCAGCTGTACATGTGATGGAAGAGTGCACTGCACATGTGATGGAAGAATGCACTGTGTGTGCAGAGTGTTGCAATTCCATTGAATTGGGGATAGTTTAACCAAAATATGCCACAACACCTAGAATTGCCTTATGTGTATCCCACAAAAAAGGGTCACTGTTATAAACTAACTTTTTGTTGATGAATTTAAGAAAAATGCCTAAAGTTCCCTGGCATAACTGCCCATGGAAAATTTCCTGCAAAATTCCTGAAAATTCTTGAAAAGTTTCTGACCCTTTGGAACCCTAGTGAGAAGTCAGGCTGCAAAGTTCTGAACCATTTGGAGCTCACGGAAAGAGCTTGAGTTGCAGTAGTCAAGAAGGGAGAAGGATTAATGCATGTATGAGTGTTTCAGCAGCAGGACGGGAGAGGGAGGACCTGACTTTGGCAATGTTGCGGAGGTGGAAGAATGAGGATTTTACGGTCTGTGCTATGTGGGGGTCAAAGGAGAGGGTGGAGTCCAGGATGACGCCAAGGTTGCATACGTGGGGGGAGGGTGAGACAGTGGTGATGTCAATGGCGAGGGTGGATTTAATGCCTAAGAGGAGGAGTTCAATTTTCTCACTGTTGAGCTTTAGGAAGTTTTGTTGCATCCATGTTTTTATTGCAGAGAGGCAGGATTCAATGTGGGTCAGAGGTGGGTTGAGGAGGGATTGTCAATTCAACTAAAAGAAATCTAATCAAATTGTATTTGTCACATGCGCCGAATACAACAGGTGTGTAGACCTTGCAGTGAAAAGCTTACATATACGACCTTAAACAACAATGCAGATAAGAATAACACATAATTAAAGAGTAGCAGTAAATAACAATAGCGGTGCTATATACAAGGGGTACCGGTACAGAGTCAATGTCAATGTACGGGGGCACCGGTGTGGAGGTAATTGTTCAGGAGTCTTATGGCTTAGGGGTAGAAGCTATTTAGGAGCTTCTTGGACCATAGACTTGGTGCTCCGGGACCGCTTGCCGTGCGGTATCAGAGAGAGCAGTCTATGACTAGGGTGGCTGGAGTCTTTGACAATTGTTAGGGCCTTCCTCTGACACCGCCTGGTATAGAGTTCCTGGATGGCAGGAAGCTTGGCCCCGGTGACGTACTGGACCGCACGCATTACCCTTTGTAGTGCCTTGTCAAACAGTTGCCATACCAGGCAGTGATGCTCTCGATGGTGCAGCTGTAAAACCTTTTTAGGATCTGAGGACCCATGCCAAATCTTTTCAGTCTCCTGAGGGGGAATAGGTTTTGTCGTGCCTTCTTCACAACTTTCTTGGTGTGCTTGGACCATGTTAGTTTGTTGGTGATGTGGACGCCAAGGAACTTGAAGCTCTCAACCTGCTACACTACAGCCCCTTTGATGAGAATGGGGGCATCCTCGGTCCTCCTTTTCCTGTAGTCCACAATCATCTCCTTTGTCTTGATCACGTTGAGGGAGAGGTTGTTGTCCTTGCACCGCATGGTCAGGTCTCTGACCTCTGCCCTATAGGCTGTCTCATCGTTTTCGGTGATCAGGCCTACCATTGTTGTGCCATCAGCAAACTTAATGATGGTGTTGGAGTCGTGCCGGGCCGTGCAGTCACGAGTGAACAGGGAGTACAGGAGGGGGCTGAGCACGCACCCCTGAGGGGCCCCGTGTTGAGGATCAGCGTGGCGGATATGTTGTTGCCTACCCTTACCACCTGGGGGCGGCCCAACAGGAAGTCTAGGATCAAGTTGCAGAGGGAGGTGTTTAGTCCCAGGGCCCTTCTTAGTGATGAGCTTTGAGGGCACTATAATGTTGAACGCTGAACTGTAGTTAATGAATAGCGTTCTCACATAAGTGTTCCTTTTATTCAGGTGTGAAAGGGCAGTGTGGAGTGCAATAGAGATTGTATCATCTGTGGATCTGTTGGTGCGGTATGCAAATTGGAGTGGGTCTAGGGTTTCTGGGATAATGTTGTTGATGTGAGCCATGACCAGTCTTTCACACCATTTCATGGATGCAGACGTGAGTGCTACTGTTCGTTATTTTTTTAAATGTAACCTTAATTTAACTAGGCAAGTCAGTTATGAACAAATTCTTATTTACAATGATGGCCTACCAGGGAACAGTGGGTTAACTGCCTTGTTCAGGGGTAGAATGACAGAGTTCTACCTTGTCAGCTCGGGGAATTGATCCAGCAAACTTTCGGTTACTGGGCCAACGCTCTAAGCACTAGGCTATCTGCTATCTCCCATTTAGGCAGGTTACCTTAGTGTTCTTGTGCACAGGGACTATGGTGGTCTGCTTGAAACATGTTGGCATTATAGACTCAGACAGGGAGAGGTTGAAAATGTCAGTGAAGACACGTTCCAGTTGGTCAGCGCATGTTCGCAGTACACGTCCTGGTAATCCATCTGTCCCTGCGGCCTTGTGAGTGTTGACCTTTTGAAGGTCTTACTCACATCGGCTGCGGAGAGTGTGATCACACAATTATCCGGAACAGCTGATGCTCTCATGCATGTGTCAGTGTTACTTGCCTCGAAGGTAGCAAAGAAGTTATTTAGCTCGACTGGTAGGCTCGTGTCACTGGGCAGCTCTTATCTGTGCTTCCCTTTGTAGTCTGTAGTAGTTTGCAAGCCCTGCCACATAGCAGTTATTTAGCTTGTCTGGTAGGCTCGTGTCACTGGGAAGCTCTCAGCTGTGCTTCCCTTCGTAGTCTGTAATAGTTTGCAAGCCCTGCCACATCTGACGAGCGTCGGAGCCAATGTTGTACGATTCGATCTTAGTCCTGTATTGACACTTTTCCTGTCTGATGGTTCGTCGAAGGGCATAGCAGGATTTCTTATAAGCTTCCAGGTTAGAGTCCCGCTCCTTGAAAGCGGCAGCTATAGCCTTTAGCTCAGTGCAAATGTTGCCTGTAATCCATGGCTTCTGGTTGGGGTATGTACGTACAGTCATTGTGGGGACGACGCCTGCGATGCACTTATTGAAAAAGCTAGTGACTGAAGTGGTGTACTCCTCAATGCCATCGGAAGAGTCCCGGAACATATTCCAGTCTGTGATAGAAAAGCAGTCCTGTAGTTTAGCATCTGCTACATCTGACCACTTTTTTACTGACCGAGTCACTGGTTCTTCCTGCTTTAATTTTTGCTTGTAAGCAGGAATCAGGAGAAAATAATTATGGTCAGATTTGCCAAATGGAGGGCTAGGGAAAGCTATGTACGTGTCTCTTTGTGTGGAGTAAAGCATTTTTACCTCTGGCTGCACATTTAACATGCTGATAGAAATTAGGTAAAACTGATTTAAGTTTCCCTGCATTAAAGTCCTCGGGAACTAGGAGCGCTGCCCCTGGATGAGCGTTTTCCTGTTTGCTTATGTTGAACGCGGTTCTAGTTACAGCATCGGTCTGTGGTGGTATGTAGACAGCTACGAAAAATACAGATGAAAACTCTCTGGATAGATAATGTGGTCTACAGCTTATCATGAGATACTCTACCTCAGGCAAAATCTCAAGACTTCCTTAGATATCGAGCTCCAGCTGTTGTTCACATATATGCATAGATCAACGCCCTTGTCTTACCAGTGGCTGCTGTTCTGTTCTGCCGATGGAGTGTATAGCTCACCAGCTGTATATGTTCTTAATGTCGTCGTTCAGCCACGACTCGGTGAAACATAAGATATTACAGTTTTTAATGTCCCGTTGGTAGAATATATACTAGCGTTCAAAAGTTTGGAGTCACTTCGAAATTTCCTTGTTGTTGAAAGAATCAATTTCAAAGATTTTACTAAGTTACAGTTCATATAAAGAAATCAGTCATTTTAAATAAATGTATTAGGCCTTAATCTATGGATTTCACATGTTGGTCACAGATACCTTAAAAGATACTGTAGGTTAGTATCTGGTGTGACCACCATTTGTCTCATGCACCATGTGCACCACCAAGTCAGAACAGTAGTCAAAATTAAGAGCGGAAAATAGACCAAATTATTATGGTGAGGCACATGGGCTACTAACAGCTTACTACACAACATACATTTAGTATTACTTTACTAGCTACAGTATACATATCTCTCTGACATATTACATCATTTATGCAGCAGCATACAAGACATTTTTGGACTCACCTTGTTGTGCTGTGCTCACTTGAACAGGAAGGTGGTGCGGCGGTCCTTCGTGGGCAAATTTTGTCCTCAAACTTTGTCATCAAAGTCTGGCATTCTCTGGATTTATGATTGCTTTGCAATGCTTGCAGTTAGCCACTGACTCCTTCCAAATCACTCATTGTTGAATTTGCGATTTATGTCCAATGGCCGATGATCTATAATTTCTCTTCATTATTTCTCTTCATATGACAGGGATTAAAAAGGATTTTCCAGTAGATTGTCGACTTGATTCATGTTGATGACTGCTAGTTAAGATTTGGAAAGTTTGATGTTGACATGATCAGTCCAATCAAAGCTACTGTAGAAATAACTTGATTTGACCTTGAGCCTTCTTGGATGGGCACTTCTAATCTAACTCTATGGCAGCACCCAACGGGCTTGAATATTCGAGCTCTACCCTTAGACTTGGCGGTGAGGCGGTGTCCCCATGAGTGACAGAAGACTGAGCCAATCACGGTGCAACGCTTCGTATTTTCTGCTGGCTTGCCCCACCACCACAGAAAGCACTGAGCTAGGCTGAAACACCTGCATTTTGGAGCTCCATTACTCAAGAAAACAAAAAATAGACCATGTTTGTATGTGGCTTTATTAACTCAATGATATACAGTGGGGAGAACAAATATTTGATACACTGTAATCATACAGTGTGATTTTCTGGATTTTTGTTTTAGATTCCGTCTCTCACAGTTAAAGTGTACCTATGATAAAAAAATTACAGACCTCTACATGCTTTGTAAGTAGGAAAACATGCAACATCGGCAGTGTATCAAATACTTGTTCTCCCCACTGTATATATTATTTTACATTGTTTGTAAACTGATATGTGACATGTATTAATGCCTTAATAACATGCAAAACAGGCAAGCCCCCCCCCCCCCCCCCGCAAAAAAACAAACAAACCAAAAAATATTTAGCATTTTTATTGCTAAAAATGTGGGTCTCAAAACAAGTAGGCCTCTGCCCCACCTGCCCTGAATGATGGGTCGCCACTGGTGCACGTCGATCCAGCGCATCCCAAACATGCTCAATAGGTGACATGTCTGGTGAGTATGCAGACTGAAAAACAAAAACAATTACTATATTAATTGCATACTAATAGTCTGGAAACACTATTAATTAATAACATTTTAATAATTGTTTTGAAGTGTGATGATAGTATATTTATAGTATACTTAAGATATACTAGAAAAGTACATCTTGTATTTGAAGTATATTATTAGAATTTGTAGTGTATTTACTATACTTTAGTATACATGTAATATATAAAAATAAAAATAAATATCTCGCTTGGGTGGAGAGAAAGGCCTCTGTCTGACCATGGTTTTACTTCTGTGGCTAGTCATAGCAGAGGGGGGCTCGGATGGGTAGCCTAAGAGAAAATGGCAATATTAGTACTCTGCATGTTGAATAGGACAGCATTTTACTCTGCTAAACACAGAATTGCAAAATTGAGGGATGAACTCATAATTGCAAAATTGAGGGATGAACTCATACACACAATCTCTCAATTTTGAAAGCAAGCTAGTTAGCTATTGAAACATAATTGTTTTGTCCTTACAACTTTACATGAACTGTAGTTTGCACTTTTTACTATTACTTTGCAGCATTTTGTACCACATTGGCCAGCAAGCACTATCTTTTTTACTGAAGAGACACCTTGCAGTTTTGGAGACAGCTTCACGTTAGGATACAAAGGGTGTGTGGTAGCGTTAGTACTAGTATGGATTGGAGTAGTACAGTGCATTTGGAAAGTATTCAGACCCCTTGACTTTTTTCACATTTTGTTACAGCCTTATTCTAAAATTGATTCAATCGTTTCCCCCCTTATCAATCTACGCACTATAGCCCATAATGACAAAGTAAAAACAGGTTCTTAGAAATAAATAAATACATGTAATATCACATTTACGTAAAAGGTCAAGCGGTCTGAATACTTTCCAAATGCACTGTACATCCTAGCCATGTCATGCTCTCTGTACATTAATCTTAGTCTAGTGTAACCAACATACTGGGTACGAACTCAAGTCTCCTGCGCACCAGAAAAGCATAGGCCTGCTAAGATGAAGCTTAGGCATTGACTCGGGGAGCCAATGCAACTCTTCAGGTCTCAAGCAAGGTTAGGCTAACTCATCATGCATGTGTGGTAACTGGACCACCTCAGTTAAAATTCACCATCCTTTCTCTTACAGAGACCCATCTGATCCAAATATGATTGACAGGGTTCAAACAAGAGTCTTCTGCAAATCAGAAGATTACATAAGTCCGCTAAACCAAAGCCTGTAGCCAATGAAACTCTTCAGGTATCAGTCATGGTTACTCACCAATGACTAACCAGGAAGTAGTGGTTCGGTGAACAAGCACATGTGTTAAGTAACTTTGCCTGAGACCAGAAAAAATCCATTGGCTCCCTCAAGCTAAATTGCTTAAGTTTTGGCATATTAGGCTAAAATGTTCTTCTGCTGTACAGGACACCAGGCTCAACGCACAGAGTGTGACATTGCTAGGATGTACAGTACTACTACATGGGGGTGTGGTGTTGGTCTCCTGGTGCACACCTCCAGGAAGCTATGACCAGAGATTACCCATGATGTTGCACAACGATTTAAGTCAATAGGTCATCATTTTAGTCAAAATATGATATATTTGGGCTTGAAGTTGGAAATCTGAAGTGGGAACTTCGTGGAAATTGGTGCCAATGACTTGCAAGTTCTTTCTGACTTACGTGAGTTATAGGGCTGGCTTTAGTTCATTTGGAACCACGTACAAACTTCTTGGAGCTAACACGTGTTTGCTTCTTACTTCCTGTTCACAACCTATTGTTCCTACAGTTCACAACTGTTGCTTTACTGGTTTACTGCTGTCTGCAATACACTTTGACTGTTCGAAGATGTTGGATGGGCTGACGCCGGTGAAACGGTGAGTAAGAAAAGAGCTACAGTATATTATTATAACAACAGTATAACAGTGTAGCTAGCTAGCAAGTAGTAGTTGCTCACTTATTATTCAAGTTTGGCTGGCTAGCTAGCTACAGCTAACTGAGCAGTAAAGTCAATCCATATGAAGTAAGCTATACAGTATAGCTCAATTAGTAAATAACTGCTTTACCAGTACTAGCCCTACCGCATTGCCTTAGTTTTATTACCAAATGCTTTAGTTTTATTACCAGTTTTGTCTCCAAAACTGCTTTGGGAATTGCAAAGCTGCATTTCTCAAACTCGTTCCCCGGGATCCCAAGGAGTGAATTTTTAGTTTTTTGCCCTACCACTATACAGCTGATTCAAATTATCAAAGTTTGATGATTAGTTGATTATTACAGGACTGAGGACTCCCGGGCTGTGTGTCGCAGACCAAGTACAGGCTGAGCAAGCAGAAATATTTTAATATTGAGATAAAGTGAAGATGTGGATAAAATTGTTGTCACGCCCTGGCCATAGAGAGGCTTTTATTCTCTATTTTGGTTAGGCCAGGGTGTGACTAGGGTGGGCATTCTAGTTTCTTTATTTCTATGTTTTCTATTTCTTTGTGTTTGGCCGGGTATGGTTCTCAATCAGGGACAGCTGTCTATCGTTGTCTCTGATTGGGAACCATACTTAGGTAGCCCTTTTCCCACCTGTCTTTGTGGGAAGTTAACTTTGTTTGATGGCACATAGCCTTAAGCGTCACGGTTTCGTTTGGTATTGTTTATTGTTTTGTTGGCGACATCTACTATTAAAAGTATGTACGCTCACCACGCTGCACCTTGGTCCTCTTCTTTTAACGGCCGTGACAATTGTACATTTAAAAAAAAGAAATCACTGAATCGGTCCATGTTTTGTTTTGTTTGTCATTCAATGCCTGTTCTGATCATGTTTACATAACCAACTACAATTACAAGCTGAGCAAACAATGGAATGGACAATACATGATAACAATGTACAGAACACCCACGTTCATTATAGTCCTCTCCTGTGCTCTGGTAGGTTCTATCACACATTGACTACTGATGGTTCCGAAATGCCACATAGACATTTGAATTGTTATGGGGGTCCTCATGAGCACCACTAAAATTAGAACCAAGTCTGTGCTCTAATAAGCCTCCACTTCCTCCTCTCTTGGCTACAACCTATATTACACTATGCACATTCTGTTACCTAAACACTGGTGTTATTGTTCAGAGAATACAAGCTAACTGGTAATGTTGTTTACCTTTACTCTTAAGAAATGTAGGATATCGGAAACAGCTGAATGGTAGCAAGCTAGCATAGTTATAGGTACTGTTATGCTTGAAACAACTTTTGGAACCAATTATCCACTGTTGATAATAGTTACCAGTAGCTAGCTAGTTTTAGCTAGCATTATTGGAGACGGTTAGCTACCCTCTAGCTTCACCAGTAAAACTTCAGAATTACCACTAAACTCTGTATTCATCCTTAAGCATTTCATTGGATGGTGTATACCATGTGTATCCTGTACATTTGACTAATAAAACTTTAAACTTGATCTTTCGATTCCGTCGCAGAAGAGGGAGGAGAGTAGATGGTCCTTCGCCTCGTCGTAGCTACGTTAGCTGTGCTGTGCTCCTTAGCTATTAGCGAAGCTACCCTGACCCTGGCTTTTGGTTTGTTTACAAATCTCGGAGTGTGGGCTGTGCTAGAGACCATATAAGCTATGCACACAAAGGAAGGTGGAGATGATTGTCAATATTTATAAAGAGCCACATGTCAGTGTTCGGAGGGTGGAACTAAACAAGCATTTCTGCACTAGGACAGAATTACATTGACATAGTGTCACTGATGGGGTCGTTTAACCTGCTCTGACAACCAGCGCTGTAGCTCTACTACGTTCCACCGCAGATGCGGAAGGCCGACATTAGCGGATATCTCTATCTTAAACGGATGGATTTTGATGGGGATTTTTTTATCATGTTAATTAGATTTGACGCACAGGTGTGTCAATCGAATCTTAAGGATTTTAAAGTGTATATTTGCACAGCACATGATGAAGACTGCTTTTTAATCTTAATTTTTACAGGATTATGCCTCAATTTAATATGACATTACAATTACAAATGAGTTTGAAAAAGCTCATTAGCCATTCATATTATGGCTCTGTCACTGGCCGGTTGTCATTACTGTGTGTTTTGCCAAAGTCTTGTTTTTGCCCCCTCTTTTAAAAATAGTAAACACCTAACAGGGAGGGAACCAATCCCCATAAGCAAAGTCCAGAAGTGGGAGTAACCACCCGGGCCTGCCTGTTATGCCCTGCCATTGGTCCCCATGAAACGTCCACCAATTTAAAACCAGACACCAGTTGCTCTTCCACCGTCACACTACCACCACAAGCCCCAAAAGATAGATAGGGAGAGAGGGAGTGAGAGTGTGCCAGAGATAGGGACAGACTGAGATAGAGAGAGAGAGAGAGAGAGAGAGAGAGAGAGAGAGAGAGAGAGAGAGAGCGAGAGAGAGAGAGAGAGAGAGAGAGAGACACACACACACAGAATTAGTTCATGCTAGCATGCCTGCTTACTCCACCAACATGAGGCTGAAGTTTCCCATCCTGGCTCTGACTCTGGAGATTATCACCATCATCCTGTTTGCTGTGTTTGTGGTCTACGATGATGGGAAACACGGGGGGCACGGAGCCCACAACAATGCCACACACCATGAGGAGACGACGGAACAGAATCCTCTGACCCTCTACCCCAGTAAGTGACACCTGAAGGCTTCTCAGTGTTAGCCTGTTCCCAGATCAGTTTGTGTTGTCTTCGCATGACAATGACCATAGCAGTTGGCAAGGCAGAAACAGATCTGGGAGCAGGCTACCTCAGTGTGGTGCTACACATAGTCTGTCAGTGTGTCAGTCTGGCTGTGGGAGCCCGGTTGAAGAATAATGGATCTGTTTATATATGGCTTATTGATAGCAGCCATGGTTGCTATGGATGACAGTCTATGAAGTTAATAATGCAATTGAGTCTCAATGATTTGACCCCTCTTCTCTTTATAATTGTGCAGTAGCTCCTGTGATCAATCAGAGGGAAAGGATGTGGGTTAGCATAGTGTGAGCTTGTTGTGCATAGGGTTGGGCGTAACTGATTACATGTAATCTAATTACAGAAAAAATGTAGTCAGTTACGTTAACAGCAAAAATATTGTTATCAGATTACAGATACTTTTGAAAAACTAGATGATTACTTTTTGGATTACTTTCAGAGAGGAGGTTTAGTAAAAAAAAATACATTATTACACCTTTCTGTTTTCTCAATGACGTTCAATTCAGAATTGAAAAAAGGCACAAGTTTAAGTTTGTTCCACCTGAGTGAGTCTGACCACAAGTCAGAGACCACTATGATAACACACCAAATGTGTTTGAGGAATCCTTTTTGTCTTCTTCTAATGCCTGTTAAGATGAAATGTGTCCAAAAGTAACTGAATGTAATCAGATTGCGTTACTGTGCTTGGGTAATTCAAAAGTTACGTTACTGATTACAATTTTGGACATGTAACTAGTAACTGTAATGGATTACATTTAGAAAGTACGCTACCCAATCCTGGTTGTGCATGTGTCCATTGCAGCACACTCACGCCTAAAATGATTCTGTATGAAACGGGCCAGATGCTCCAGTTGTCATAGGGGCACCCCTCTCTCTCATACTGGGCAGGTTCCCTGTGGCTACCCACAGATGGATTGTACAAAGGGAAAGCTTAGTGGCAGTTAGTCTAGCAGTCAAGAGTGTTGGGTAATCAAAAGGCTGCTGGTTCAATTCCCAGAGCCAACTAAGTGAAAAGTTGATCAAAGCACTTAACACTAATTGCTCCTGTAAGTCGCTCTGGACATGAGTGTCTGATGAATGCCGTCCACATACTTACAATGTAACTGGAGCAACTTGCATATGCGCTGAAGGGAAATAAATTCTTCATTTATTTTAATGGGAATTTGATTGAGTTACGGGTAAAAATGTTTGCACATGTGTACATGAATTTGTGTTTGGAGACTATTGTAAATCTTGTGACTTATCAGAGGAAAAGTGACACAGACCCACCCCTACTACTTTACCTATATGACAATGGCCTTTTTTTTGTACATAAATCTTTATACAGCATAAATACTTGAAGACTTACAGTACAGAGGTTTAACCATAAATGGGTGGGGCAGCTGTGACCCAAAGAGATTAGTTCAGTGTTTAGAAATGCTGAAGGGGAAGTTCACCTATTTTTACATGTAGACTTACACTTCACTCTTTTTGTGATTGTAGTTGATCCCCAAAACCATTTGCATTATGAAAATGTGTCTAAAGCATGTTAGAAAACACCTACTCATATTACACCAGAATCCCATCCCATGACTCTGCATTCAATTTCAGAAACACAAATTCCACTGTCCCATAAATCCATATTTGCATATTTTTGTTGTTGTAAACACAATCATTCAAACATGGATTTATGGCACAGTGGACATAAATAATGTTGTGCAGAGACATTCAGAATGGGAGTTGATGTGTTTTCCTAACATGTTTGCATATTGCATTATAGTCAATGATGACTCAGCCAAATCTGACCAATTTTCTCTGTAACAAAACAAAACAAAAAACGGTTTGGAGGAATCAACTACAAGGACAGAAAGAGTGAAAATTAGGCCACGTGTAAAAATGGGTGAACTTCCACTCTTTGTTTACGTTCAGTCATATCCAAAGACATCCTAATATTTTTTATAACTATAGGTTGTTCTAAATGATCAGAGAAACAATATAGGGTCAATTCAAAATAAGTGGGACACTTTTAGAATGTTCTGTCTTCTGTCACCTCTTTTGTCATCTATCCAACATATAAGCCCAACACATTATACATTTCTGCAAACGTCAAGATGTTTCCTAATCATAGTCACAGCAGGCATGACACACCCATTTGTGTGCACTGAGTCAAAACCATATTTTCAGTTTGCATTTGGTAGACTGAGACAGCAGGTTAAATAAACTGGGATACTACACATTGACTCGGTACTGGTACCCCCTGTATATAGCCTCGTTATTGTGTTACATTTATTTATTTAGATTGTATTTTTTATTTTTTTTGCTAAAATGTTGTTACTTACTTAAAAAGTAAGTAAGCATTTCATAGTAAGGTTGTTTTCGGCCCATGTGACAAATACAATTTGATTTGAATTGTTGGTCTAATATGTTTGATCGATTTCTGAAGAGGTTACAGAAGACGGAAATGTAAAAACTGCCCCACTTTTTCTGAATTCACTCAAATAACAGTACTAATAACAGTACTAATAACAATACCAATAACAATACCAATAACAGTACTAATAACAGTACTAATAACCGTACTAATAACAGTACAATAACAGTACTAATAACAATACCGATAACAGTACTAATAACAATACCAATAACAGTACTAATAACAATACAACAACAGTACAATAACAGTACTAATAACTGTACAAATAACAGTAATAATAACAGTACAATAACAGTACAATAACAGTAGTAATAACAATACAATAAGAGTACTAATAACAATACTAATAACAGTACAATAACAGTACTAATAACAATACTAATAACAGTACTAATAACAGTACTAATAACAATACTAATAACAGTACTAATAACAATACAATAACAGTACTAATAACAATACTAATAACAATACTAATAACAGTACTAATAACAATACTAATAACAGTACTAATAACAATACTAATAACAGTACTACAAGAAAAAATGAACAGGATATAGTACTACAAGAAGCAGAGCCCTGCCTAACCTAAATACAGGGGGTCCCTAAAGTAAACTGGATCTCTGTCCTCCATTGGAAAAGCCTATAAGACTGTCCCACTTTAGTTACTTCATGCTGTCCTACCACTATGGTTGGTGAAGCAGAACAACAACAAAAACTGACTGAATGACCAAATAGAAACATAATATTGGTAACTTTTTAATGTATTTTGATGCACAAGTACATAGTATGCACATTTACATCACAATTTGGCACAGTGCAAGTTTTTGTGACCTTAACATCAAAACAGAAAAAAAGCTATGTCACTGATCTTACCTTCCTGTTTGAAGCTTGCTCTGCCCCCATCTATGATGTCACTCCAATTAAGTGATGTGATTTCTCAGCAAGGGCTTAGTCAATTCATTTGATTTTATTTAACCAGGCAAGTCAGTTGAGAACAAATTCTTATTTATAATGACGGCCTACCCCAGCCAAACCGTAACGCGGATGACACTGGGCCAATTGTGCGCCGCCCTATGGGACTCCCAATCACGGCAGGTTGTGATACAGCATGGAATTGAACCAGTGTCTGTAGTGACACCTCTAGCACTGATATGCAGTGCCTTACACCACTACGCCACTCAAGAGCCCTAACAATAGTTTTGATTTTCTCTTGTCAGACGAAGAAATAAAAGCATCAGGATTAAGCTGTCCCAGTTCATATGATGTCCCACTGTATCACTGTAGCCGAAGGCTGCTAGATCGAAACCCCAAGCTGACAGGGTACAAATCTGTCATTCTACCACTGAACAAGACAGTTAACCCACTGTTCCCAGGCCATCATTGTAAATAAGAATTTGTTCTTAACTGACTTGCCTAGTTAAATAAAGGTTAAATAAAATATCCAAATTCATCCTACATAAACCACAATAAATACATGTTTATTTCAAGCTAGTAATTACTTAAATAGTAATTGTTTAAGGAATTATACAGTTAGATATGCAATGACTGGCAATGACTTCCTTTCTCTGCACCCCGTGTCCGTCCGTCTATATGGTGCATACCAAAACTCTACAATTACAGGTTCAAAGCAGAGGAAATAAGCAGAGAAATGCAATTTAAAAAAAAAGGAACCTATCTTGTTGCTGGGCTTTATCATCAAGGGACAAAATCAGTATTGAAAAAATGTAATTGAGAGAAACCAATGGGTTCTGTGGCTCTGTGAAATACTTGTTTTCCTCAGAGAAGTGGGACCTTAAGAATTTATCCAACACAGAGTTGTTTCACAGCCGTAAAGCCCTATCATCAAAGTCAGGCGCTATTCGGACGGAATTCAATTTTGTAATTACAGTTAACAACATAAAAAGTGACTTGCAGTGAGATTCAGTTAGATACTAAATTAAACTGGTGCCTTGGAGGTTTGCCCATACAGTTGAAGTCGGAAGTTGACATACACCTTAGCCAAATGCATTTAAACAAAGTTTTTCTCAATTCCTGACATTTAATCCTAGTAAAAATTCCTTGTCTTGGGTCAGTTAGGATCACCACTTTATTTTAAGAATGTGAAATGTCAGAATAATAGTAGAGAGAATGATTTATTTAATCTCATTCCCAGTGGGTCAGAAGTTTACATACACTCAATTAGTATTTGGTAGCATTGCCTTTAAGATGTTTTACTTGGGTCAAACGTTTCGGGTCGCCTTCCACAACCTTCTCACAATAAGTTGGGTGAATTCTGGCCCATTCCTCCTGACAGAGCTGGTATAACTGAGTCAGGTTTGAAGGCCTCCTTGCTCGCATACGCTTTTTCAGTTCTGCCAACAAATTTTCTATAGGATTGAGGTCAAGGCTTTGTGATGGCCACTCCAATACCTTGAGTTTTGTTGTCCTTAAGCCATTTTGCCGCAACTTTGGAGTATGCTTGGGGTCATTGTCCATTTGGAAGAACCATTTGCGACCAATCTTTAACTTCCTGACTGATGTCTTGAGATGTTGCTTCAATATATCCAGATAATTTTCCTGCCTCATGATGCCATCTATTTTGTGAAGTGCACCAGTCCCTCCCGCAGCAAAGCACCCCCACAACATGATGCTGCCACCCCCGTGTTTCGCGGTTGGGATGGTGTTCTTCGGCTTGCAAGCTTCTCCATTTTTCCTCCAACATAACGATGGTCATTATGGCCAAACAGTTCAATTTTTTTCATCAGACCAGAGGACATTTCTCCAAAAAGTACAATCTTTGTCCCCATGTGCAGTTGCAAACCGTAGTCTGGCTTTTCTATGGAGGTTTTGGAGCAGTGGCTTCTTCCTTGCTGAGCGGTCTTTCAGGTTATGTCGATATAGGACTCGTTTTACTGCGGATAAAAATACTTTTGTACCTGTTTTCTCCAGCATCTTCACAAGGTCCTTTGCTGTTGTTCTGGGATTGATTTGCACTTTTCGCACCAAAGCACGTTAATCTCTAGGAGACAGAACGCGTCTCCTTCCTAAGCGGTATGGCGGCTGCATGGTCCCAGCATGGTCCCATTATACTTGCGTACTATTATTTGTACAGATGAACGTGGTACCTTCAGGCGTTTGGAAATTGCTCCCAAGGATGAACCAGACTTGTGGAGGTCTAGATTTTTTTTCCGAGGTCTTGGCTGATTTCTTTAGATTTTATCATGATGTCAAGCAAAGAGGCACTGAGTTTGAAGGTAAGTGAGTTATAAGTGTAAGTGAGTTACAGTGAATTATAAATTAAATAATCTCTCTGTAAACAATTTTTGGAAAAATTACTTGTGTCATGCACAAAGTAATGTCCTAACCGATTTGCCAAAACTACAGTTTCTTAACAAGAAATTTGTGGAGTGGTTGTAAAACGAGTTTTAATGACTCCAACCTAAGTGTATGTAAACTTCCGACTTCAACTGTATCTGCATGATCCATACTGTCACGGGCGCCCGCCCTAGTGAATGCAGTGGCGTTGGCACTAGGTCCTCATGCCCGGGAGACAGAATGAGCACACTTAGGATTACTGAAATGTTGACGGACGGTTGAGGAACAGCAATTTGAATCCCTTCAATGATGTTTGATGCTGACACGTTTCAGAGCAAGCGTCTTCGGCAGATCGTTGTGCACTGACCTCCAAACATGCCAGGATTCAACATTATTGAAAATGTTGAAGACTAGCAATCCAGAAAATGCTTGAAATCTTGGTTAGAGTGCTAGCACAATACAACTACCATATGGGGGAAGACCTAAAATGTTGGGCAAAGAGGTCATCTACGAGGCTGAGTTCCAAATGGACCTCTCTAGCTCCCACCACATCCTTTTCTTAGAGACGCCAACTGGTATGATGTCGCCAAGGGATCAAGTATTCAGGTGATATAGGACCGTCCAAGGGCTTCCTCAATGGATCACTACATAGTGCATACCTTACCAATCCAAATAAATTAAACATTAGAGATTTTAGATGACAGTGCTGGTTAAGATGACAATGTGTAGCGGTGGGCCCAAAAAAAAGATATGCAATATAGACAAGACAAAAGCTAAGACTTGTTTTGCTGTTATGTTCTAAAGTTTGGTGCTCTGTGCTTGCAACGCCAGGAAGTTATCAGGTAAGGCAGTTCTCAGCAGCTTTACACGATACATGTATATTCTAGTTTGTATTATTAGCATTATTAGCATACGGTCCATTCCCTTGCATCCACCCTGAGATGTTTGATTTGCACATTCCCAATAATAAGTACCCACAATCAG
Source organism: Oncorhynchus mykiss (assembly GCF_057628025.1). Classification (NCBI taxonomy): domain Eukaryota; kingdom Metazoa; phylum Chordata; class Actinopteri; order Salmoniformes; family Salmonidae; genus Oncorhynchus; species Oncorhynchus mykiss. The sequence continues at coordinate 13,056,874 of NC_143029.1, forward strand.
TGCCAAAGAACAGAAAATATTGCATGCAATGTATTAACAACAAAAATGCAGATTTGTTCCGTAACAAAAGTCAAGTCAACACACGGGTATTTGTATATCTTACCTTTTATATATATTTTACAAGGCTATTTGTATATCTTACATATTTGACATTGTTCAGACTTCGATATCAGGGAAAAGATTGAATAGATTTGAGTTATTTGTTTGTTCCCGGATGGGTGCGGGTGTTCTGACCAGTGCCCGAAGGGTTATAATGTATCCTATGACGTCTCGGAGGCATTGCGTAAGTAATACTAAACCTGATTACAATCATGGTGTAGTGTGCTGAATATCATCCATTGCAATACAATGCACTACTGGGGAGAAGGAGCCAGTCACATGTAAACACAATAATGAGAGAGAGGAATTCACAGACTTCTAATCGGAGACAATATCTGTTTAGAAGAGCTAACCTTCCTGTTTATTCTGTCTCTATCAAGGTGTGGCAGAAACAGGGAGCCTCCAAACTAACTCAACTCTAAAATTAATTGCCAGTTACAACAATCCCTCTACAACTGTACAATGCAGCATCAGTTATACTTATAGCAAGGTCTTGTATTTCAAGACCGCAATATAAGATAGAGATGTATATAAGCTCTAGAATGGCATTCTGGTAGACAGTCATACAGTAAATCAAATCACATTTTATTGATCACATACACATGGTTAGCAGATGTTATTGTGAGAGTAGCGAAATGCTTGTACATAGTCACAGACAAAAAGAAGACAATGGACGTATGGGCTAGTCTATGCTGCAACTAAGCCCCCAAACCCCCCACCACACACCCTATATTCCATCACTTCCCCAGCCAGGACTTTCTGAGTAGTGACGGTCTCCCTAGGTCCTGCCGTGACACCACAATGCCAACTGCTCACCACAATGCTAACTGCTCACCACAATGCTAACTGCTCACCACAATGCTAACTTCTCATCACAATGCTAACTGCTCACCACAATGCTAACTTCTCATCACAATGCTAACTGCTCACCACAATGCTAACCAGACCTGGAGAAATGAGGCCTATTGTTTTCCCTTTCTGCCACACCTTCATGTACTTTCCAGATGAGAACCCATCATCCATCACACATGGCTTTTGGGACTAGGAAGTTCCTGTTGTCAGGCATTTCAGGGAAGGGAACCTTTTGTGAGCATTGCGCGAGAGTGGAGCTTGGAGAATTAGGATCATTCCTCTGGCGGCAGTGGACATACCATTCTACGCTACAGACACAGGCATGCGCACACACACACACACACACACACACACACACACACACACACACACACACACACACACACACACACACACACCAGATGCACACACACACACACACACCAGATGCACACACACATACACGTCTGGTCAGTCTCTTGGGCTAGTAGCCTGATCCTTATCTGCAGACGATAGGACAGAGCTCACGTCCTACTGTCCACAAACACAGTGAACTAGAGCCCTCATACACCCTCTAAAGTCTCTGTCCTCTTATGTAAAATCAATCTAAGCATACAGTACATAAAGTGCAAGGACAGTGATCCCTACTCAAGACCCCTGTCCTTATAATTCCAGTAACTGAAACTAATAGTGAGGAATGTGTTTAACTGTGGAGTGTCTGCTTCCCCGAGACCCTCTGATAAGTTCAGAAGACTTGATTAAAATCATGTGAAGTCCGTGAATGGAACAGCGTGAGGTTACTGACACGACACGTTGATCGGGAGCCTCAGTTCTCAGTATCCCATTCACAGACAAATTGAATTGGTCTTCCATCCTCTAACAAGTCCGGATTTACAATGACCCCTTGTGGGGATAGGGGTTACTACGATTGCTGCACAGTCCAATGTGGCTGCTCCGTGAGTCATGTATTTGATCAATTGCTGGTCTGTCAACCGATTTGAATGTCTTTACAGTTGCATTTCTTTCTTTTTTTGTCTTGTTGACACCCTTTATTAGTTTCATTCAGTGTCCTTGTTTTCATCCTCTCTGTTTTCATTCAGTGTCCTTGTTTTCATCCTCTCTGTTTTCATTCAGCATTCATTCAATGTGATGAATAAATCAAATAGGACCAGATTGGCCAAAATGGACCTTCAATAAAACCATGTTGTGTTAAGGTTCAAATAGTCAAACTCCCCTGAGCTGACCTCTGACCTGCATTCTCATTGGTCCACAGTGTTCCAGGATGTCCACGTGATGATTTTCATTGGCTTCGGCTTCCTGATGACCTTCCTGAAGAGATATGGCTTCAGCAGCGTGGGCCTCAACCTGCTCCTGGCCGCCTTCGCTCTGCAGTGGGGTCTCCTCGTGCAAGGCCTCTGGCACCTGGACGAAGGAAAGATCAAAGTCTCCATCTTCAAGTAAATACAATAAAACACAGTACGGTCAGAAGGAATGTAGCTAGCAGTAGCAGCATTATGTCCACATGATAGAGGACACCCGAGGAAGTGGTCTGTTTTAGTGTTAATAATGCATCTCTCTCTCTCTGTCTCTCTCGGTCTCTCTCTCTGTCTCCCTCTCTCGCTCTCTCTCCCCACCTCCACCTCCACCTCCTCTTACTCCTCACCAAAAGGATGATCAATGCAGACTTCAGTACAGCCACGGTTCTGATCTCGTTCGGGGCGGTCCTGGGAAAAACCAGCCCAGTCCAGCTCCTCATCATGACCCTCCTTGAAATCACCATCTTCGGCATCAATGAACATCTGGTGGCCGAAGTCCTGAAGGTCAGTGCACTTCACCATAATCTCAGAACCCAGAACCAACCATTATGTTAACAGTCAGTCACAACAGACTAACTTCACCCCCAACAACCACTCATCTAAGCACTCGTGTACATGAAAGACAACACTATGCAAAAAAAAGTATATTTGTTAATACAGTCCAATGAGCAATATTGTGTGCAAACTTGTGAGTAATGGTAAAAAAAGGTGAATCTCCTGTTGATCCATGCATAGCTACCTCTTCTTCTTCTTCTTCCTTGGTATCATGGCGGTCCGTAAACAAACTTTTAAGGTGCATGCCACCCCCTACTGTGCATGACTACTACCCGTTTACCTGGGCCCTTACACACACGACCTCACCCCACGACCCCACCACCTGACCCTTAACCCCAGTGAGATTTCTCTCTAGTGGTGAGAAGTGGCAGCCCAAAACAACTAGACAAGATTCATCCTACCAAATGGGCTCATATAAATATAATCATGCCGTTAATTCATAGGGATGAGTCTACCATTGGAAAAAATACATTTAAGGTCAAGGGGTCAAATTTTATTCTTGAATCTGTCCCATTCCTATTCCCAACCAATCAGTGCACTAGTTTTGCTTGGGAATGGCCAGAGGCGGGATGGATGAGTGACAAGTGATTGAGACAACTAGCAGGCGAAGCAGAAAGTTTGTTTGGGAGGGCTTTTATTTGAATTGTTGTATTTTGTTTTACAACATAATGAAGTAGTTTATGTGGTTTGTCCAACTCACAGGCCAATGATGTTGGGGCCTCTATGATTATCCATGCCTTCGGAGCATACTTCGGTCTAGCAGTGGCCCGCATGCTGTACAGGCCAGCTCTGGGGAACGGTCATGAGAACGACGGCTCTGTCTACCACTCTGACCTCTTCGCCATGATCGGTAGGACCAGCAACTCACATGGCAGTCATCACAGTCAATGCAAAATTCAGTTGATCTTATTACTGTAGTCAGTCACTAACTACTATTAAAAGATAGATTAGCTAAATATTGATCAAATGTCCCCTTATGTATCTTTGGAGCACTAGAAATAGAAATGTTGCAATACGTGCCTAAGGGAATGCCTAGGGAATGCCTGGCCTTTTGTATCAAGCATCTCAGAATAGGAGTGCTGATTTGAAATCAAGTTCTGACTTTTAGATCAAAATTAATGATATTATATGGACTAGGGGACCTGAACCTAGATCAGCACTCCAAAGCTGAGATGCTTGATACATTTAGCCCCTGGTGTCTGTTTGCACGGTATATTTATACTTTTCTCACAACGGCGTTGTATGTGTGTGGCTCAAGTGGAGGCTCCTGCGCATATCATAGTCATATATGCCACCTAGTGGACAAAAACGTTAACTGCTTCAGACTAGCCAGCCAACTTCTGTTTGACATAGTTTTGATACATTTAATGCATTCATTTTGTTTTATATATTTCAGAATCAATTGAAGTAGCAGACAAATAAAAATCTACTTGAATATCTTCTCCAGGTACCGTGTTCCTCTGGATGTTCTGGCCCAGTTTCAACTCTGCCATTGCAGAACCCGGTGCTGATCAACTCATGGCTGTCACCAACACCTACTTCTCGCTGGCTGCCTGTGTGCTCTCCGCCTATGCCGTCTCCAGCCTGGTGGAGCACAAAGGGAAACTGGACATGGTGAGATATCACATGCTTCACTCAAACCACAAAGAGTCAGAAGCAAAGCTGTAGATTGTTTACCTCCTCAATTTATTTGACTTGAAATATTCAAACAAGGCTATTGAGTGTTTGTGTGTTTGTGTGTTTGTGTGTGTGTGTGTGTGTGTGTGTGTGTGTGTGTGTGTGTGTGTGTGTGTGTGTGTGTGTGTGTGTGTGTGTGTGTGTGTGTGTGTGTGTGCATGTGTGTCTCTGGGAGAGAGACAATAGAATCTCACACAGCACCTACTATACCAAAGCTAATAGATGCTTCCATAGGTCCACATCCAGAATGCCACTCTGGCCGGAGGTGTTGCCGTGGGAACCTGCGCTGACATGAATATCGGGCCTTTCGGTGCCATGATCATCGGCTTCGTGGCTGGCATCGTCTCCACCCTGGGCTTCAAGTTCCTCACTGTGAGTACAAAGGTCACACACGTCTGAACCAATAGGACGACAATCCTGAGATGGACCAGGACACCAAACTGTCTAGAAAATGCCATAGTTAACTAGGGTTGTAATGTGTCTTGTGAGTGGCAATACACCTACATTCTTTTGAATAATGAGCCTAATGAGCAAAAATGGTTCTGGTTGTGGTTGGTGAAACCAGTTTTGCGTGCTGGGAGAAACTTGCATTTTAGTCAAAACAAACACCTACCATCAGATAACTCTATTTTTTTTTTAAATGAGTAGGGAATAATGTAAATGAGAACTGTTTCTCTCTGCATTTCAGCCCATCCTGGCATCCAACCTGTGCATCCAGGACACCTGTGGCGTTCACAATCTGCACGGCATGCCTGGCATCCTTGGGGGTATCGCTGGCATTGTGGCTGTCGCTCTGGGCAAGAAGGATGGGTAAGGCTCATCTAACCACACTCTTCATACTGTACAAGCAGATTAAGAAACAGGAAGGATTTTATAAAGACTTTCGGTAAATTACAATGTGTAGTCATTTTCATGTTCAACAGAAATGGGAAACTCAGCATCTTTGACCAGTGGCCATATTTGTGATGTCTATAGTAATTCACTTTTCAGTGAAGGCATGACCTTGGCCTCAATAATAATAAGTGTCAAAGTAAGGGTATCTTAAAAACAAAAAAAAAGTACTGTACCCTTCTCATTTTCTCTTCTCCGCCCTTCTTCCCTCAGGAGCGCTGTCATGCAGGCTGCAGCCCTGGCCTCATCCCTTGGGTTTGCTTTGGTTGGAGGAGCCATGACAGGTGGGTGGACAAAACACAGTCAAATGTTTTGTCATTCAAAAAAATCGACATCACAAAATCAATTTGAACACACTGTCGTGTCGGTTTTCGTGTGGTAATATAAATATTATATTACTACACTCATCATCAAATCGTAGGTCATAACAATTGACTTTCTTCCATGAAACGTATTGAGTCATACTGTAATTGACGTATCTCTTTGTACAGGTCTGATAATGAAACTTCCATTCTGGGGACAGCCTCCAGATCAGAACTGCTTTGATGATTCAATCTATTGGGAGGTAAGAACTTGAGAGATAAAACACATCATACTGTTCCATCCTTGAACATCACTAGCTTACAGTTGAATCAAACACCTGAGCTATATAGTACACGGTACATGATGTTTCATGTATTGGTGTGACACTCATTTAACATTTGAGATATCCAATACCATAATGGCATATTGTATTGTATTACATGTCACGTGACCACCTAGTGACATGCAAAAAAAATGTTACATTTGTAAAAAAAAAAAAAAAACTATCTTATAACAAATATGATTTGGCGTAGATGAAATTGGGCTAAACTGTAAGATCTGTTACTGACTGAGATGTGACTGTCCTTAGGTTCCTGAAGAGGAAGAGGGCGAGGAGAGCCTGGCTCACGGAGACCATTCCATGAACAAAGCAGAGGCCTAAATCTCCTGCCCTGTGCTGCAAATACATTATCCACAACCCTTGGAGCTATCATGAACCAGACATTAGACCTTGGGTGTATGTTAATATTCTTAGCTGGCTTCCTCTCCTCGTCTCCTCTCCTTCGTTTAAGTGGTGGATCCCTAGCAGGACTTCCTGCATAACCTGTCTAATGTCTTGACCATCAGTGCAGACGGAGAGAAGGAAAGGAAGCCAAGTTATGCCATTGAGATCAACCCAGAATGACCAGTGCTATCAACTTGTCAGTTGTTTTTACCCAGAGCATAAATGTATTGATTTGAGATCATATCAAATCATATTTGAAGTGGTTCAAGCTACCTTATTTACGCATCACTAATTCAATCCGAACAGCAAGGAAGCTCATGTTGCACTTTTCTGTGTATCAAACTACGTCCCCATTGTCCATAGATTTGTATTAAATATTTGAATCTTCAATTGAATAGAATAGGTCGACTGAAAAGCATTTGGGGAAAATGTTATAGCTCATTATAAGTGTAAGAGGTGGGTGTGTTACATACAAAACATGTATTATCAGGTCTCAATGTAATTGAAATAGCATTGTAAGAATTTTTGTTTACAGAAAATCATATCAAACCTTACATGCCTGCCGATTTTTGGATGTGTTAGTCTGAAAATTGATTTCAGCGAAGCAGCATTTTGATATAAATGCCCCTTAATAACTTGCATATAAGCATGAACTGTTCTTTCACACATTCGGAGGAAAGATACTTTCAGGGATTAATTTTTTTTAACTGAATTTGATGACCAATAATGTGCCACTGTTCTGAGCCACTGGAAACAGTAGAAACAGTATAGAAATAGTAGAAACAGTATATCAAGCTGACATTCAATTATATCACCAATCCTCCTCAAAATGTTAACAGACATTTGTTTTTCCTCATATACATTGTATATTTTTCGCCATCCAACTGACATAACCGATATTGTGTGCTAAGCCTTGTTTCATGAAGAGAATCAACTGCTACTTTGGCCTGCTGCAGAGCAAGTCCATCTCACTGGAGCCCACTACTCCTGCTGGAGAGAATCTGATCCCAGACCAGTGAAGTATAGGCAGTAGCTATCCGCTAGGCACAGATATCATTTCAACATCTAGTTTTGATTGACATATTTTTGAGTGGTCAACTAACGTGAATTTAACGTGAAATCAACAACAACAACAAAAATACATCAATCAATTTAGGTTAACATTGAAATCCCTTTACCTTGAAGACTTTTAGCTAATCCAATCAGTTTTCCACGTTGATTCAACGTCATCACATTACATTTTTTTAGTTGAAATTATGTGGAAACAACGTTGATTCAACCATTTTTGGCCCAGTGGGTAAGGGATAGTATTCATCAAGCGTCTGATATTGGGGTGCTGATCTAGGATCAGTTTTGCCTTTCTAGATCAGCACTTCTAATCTGAGACTCTTGATAAATATGGGACCATGGCTCACAGGGATTGGCGCAGGGCAAGGATTGGTCCTGCATTAAACTACTCTCTGTGTGCTCCCAACACTCTGTGGTTTTCCTTCTTCAGCCCCAGTCACCTCAAAGCTAAAGTAGAGTGTCTTCCATTTTAATTTCTCCCTCTAAGTTTTTTCAAATACAGAAAGGCTGCATTGAAATCTGACACGTCCAATTAAAAAACGGATAGGCTACATGTCACAATTATAATATGGATACAGAATAAATGGGGCATGACAAAGATAGTCACTGATAATCTTTCTTTATTTCTTTCACTTCTTATTGTAACCTCTTAATGTACAGTGTAGTTAGTTACACAATGGATATAGTTAGTTTCTTTAAATCCCTGCACCTAGGACTAGCAATTGGTACAGTGTGTATCAGAGAAAAAAGTATGTCTTTATATATTTCAAACATTTTGTTGAATAAAGCGAAGGTTATACTTTAGAATGCAGGAGGAAAATAGCCTGCAATAGTTCCTGTACTAGACCATTGTTGCAAGGAAAGATTAAACTGACTACAGATAGATAAATAGCCTAGTATTTCATTTGGCTGATGTAGTAGCCAACGTGTGATATAAACGTAGGCCTGAAGCTTAGTACACCAGCAGTCAAGACTTTGTTGAAATGATTGACATGGCATTAGCTTTTTAGGTTACAGAAAATGAATATGTATGACACTGTTGTTAATGTATAAATACTAATACTGGCACTTATAAATATGATTATATATAATATCAGAGTGACTCTGTGTGTGGTTTTTGCCATGATTCCATTGCATAATCAACATCAACATTATTTTTACAACCAGAAAGTTGTGGCTAGTAGAAGTGGTGATGGAGTGCTGTAACTTTTCCAGGGTCAAGACCCATGCACTAATGAATGTGCATCCTTTGGCCACACAGGATTTGGCAGGATTTGCCAGGGGTTCAAAGGTCAGGTTTATTCTGCACGAGGAGCATTATTACTGTCACTGAATGATTTTGTAGATTCATGACTTGTGTGTGCAGTATCCAGTGACTGTATCCTATTAGGGATAGTTTTTTTTCTCTCTTTCTGATTGAATGTTGTTTTTATTAAGGAAATACAGCGTTATTGCCTTACCTCTTCCAAGCCGTCAAATGCAAAAATAATATTTGAGCCCAACGAGGTTTACAACCATAGAAATTGAATTATATTGCTGTTCAAAACATTGCTGTGTTGCTTTAAGAAATCAATGGTGCATTGTGGGATGCAAAATGGCTCAATCGTGTTGTCAGCAGAGTAGCCAGCCAGTTATCTCTTATAGCCATACTGTTACATTTACAAATAAGTACAGTCGATAAAGTATTGCTAATAATTGTTTAGAGAATATCACTTTGATAAACAGCAACTTTTTATTGCATTCGCCTCTTTTGGTCGAGACAACAGCCACCATGGTAAGTACCTAGGTACCTAACGTTATCGGGCTAGCTAGCAACTTGTTTTGCATTTAGGAATGCTAATTAGTTAGCTAAATAACGCTACTGATGATCTATGTTTAAAATCTGACGGGCTTATAATAGAGATTTGGACTCACAATGCAGATAGATTTACAAGGCATTTCCCTTTACTTTGTCTTTGTTAGTCCAGCAAAGAAGACAAAGTGAAAAGTGAGTCCAGTATAATACGTTTTGAAAGAAAAAGTACCACTACTGAGTCTGCCACAAGAGGAAATGATAGAAGAAGTACTGAGTCTGCCACAAGAGGAAACAGAATAAGTACTGAGTCTGCCACCAGAGGAAACAGAAGAAGTACTGAGTCTGCCACCAGAGGAAATGACAGAAGAATAACTGATTCTGCCACAAGAGGAAACGACAGAAGAAGTACTGATTCTGCCACAAGAGGAAACGACAGAAGAAGTACTGGGTCTGCCACAAGAGGAAACAGAAGAAGTACTGAGTCTGCCACAAGAGGAAATGACAGAAGAAGTACTGATGAGTCTGCCACAAGAGGGAATGACAGAAGAAATACTGATTCTGCCACAAGAGGAAACGACAGAAGAAGTACTGGGTCTGCCACAAGAGGAAACAGAAGAAGTACTGAGTCTGCCACAAGAGGAAATGACAGAAGAAGTACTGAGTCTGCCACAAGAGGAAATGACAGAAGAAGTACTGGGTCTGCCACAAGAGGAAATGACAGAAGAAGTACTGAGTCTGCCACAAGAGGAAATGACAGAAGTACTGAGTCTGCCACAAGAGGAAATGACAGGAGGAGTACTGAGTCTGCCACAAGAGATGACAGAAGATCACCAAGCACAGGTAATTTAATGGTCTATTGTGATCACTTATTAAATTATATCACAAGTGTGTGGGCGTGCGCCTACCTTGGAGTCATGGTAAATAGTCACTGTTCTCTTGTATTTTTCTATTGAAGGGAAAGAAAAAAGGAAAACGAAACGGAGCCACAGTAGATCATCTTCCTCATCCAGCTCATCATCATCATCCTCGTCATCCTCCTCATCCTCATCCCACTCTTCATCCCACAGTAGGAGATGTTCCAGCAGTAGTGGTGAGTGTGCCAGTACTTGTCCCGTAATTGTAAAGACGCGCATGTACAGTGCATTGGGAAAGTTTTCAGACCCGTTCACTTTTTCCACATTTTGTTACGTTACAGCCTTATTCTAAAATTGATGAAAGTAAAAAACAATTTAATCAATCTACACACAGTGTCCCATAATGACAAAGCAAAAATGTTTTTTTATACATTTTCGCAAGTGAATTTAAAATATATCACATTTACATAAGTATTCAGACCCTTTTCAGTACTTTGTTGAAGCGACTTGAAGCGATTACAGCCTCGAGTCTTCTTGGGTATGACGCTACAAGCTTGGCACACCTGTATTTGGGGAGTTTCTCCAATTATTCTCTGCAGATCCTCTCAAGCTCTGTCAAGTTGGATGGGGAGCATCGCTGCAGAGCTATTTTCGATCGGGTTCAAGTCCAAGCTCTGGCTGGGCCACTCAAGGACATTGAAACTTGTCCCAAAGCCACTCCTGCATTCTCGCTGTATGCTTAGGATCGTTGTCCTGTTGGAAGGTGAATCTTCACCCTGTCTGAGGTCCTGAGTGCTCTGGAACAGGTTTTCATCAAGGATCTCTCTGTATTTTGCTCTGTTTATCTTTCCCTTGATGCTGACTAATCTCCCAGTCCCTGACACTTTGTCATTATGGGGTATTGTGTGATTGATGAGGATTCTTTATTTATTTAATCCATATTAGAATAAGGCTGTAACGTAGAAAAAGTGAAGGCGTCTGAATACTTTCTGAATGCACTGTATCAGAAAGATGACCATATTATTTCAGGGCTCTACAGTCACATGTGCTCCTAAATTGAAAAATGTAGCAGCCCACAAAGAAATTCAGGAGCACAATGAAAAATATTTGAGGTATTAATGAAAATAATTGCCAGCAATTACAAAATACAGGGTTTCGGAGCACAAGCAAATAGATTTTTAAGATTGAGATGTAGGCTACATTGTGCCGATATGAATCCTAGCTACTTTTGAAGCACATCTCCTGAAGAAGCTCTCCCCTGTCCTTTCCTTCTGTGCTACCACATTTGTATTCTTCTGAGGCTGTGGAACAGTGAAGAAATCATTACAACAATTATTAACAGGGTGATTTTTTTATTTTTTCATCTAGGGGCACTGGTGCTCCCAAATAAACATTTCAGGTAGAACAACAAAATATTTAGGAGCGTATGCCCCCAAAATGGTAGTACTGTAGAGCCCTGTATATGTATAGCTAATAGTCAAAGCCTGAAGGACTGTGTTTCAGTTAGATTTTGCTTTCTCCTGTCTAGATTCCCACAACAAATCCAGACGGAATTCTAAGAAAAGGAAAAAGGAAAAACAACACAAGAAGGTATTTTTCTTCAAATATTCTGTTTTCACTATTTATTTTGATAAAGGTGTGGTTTGTGACTTATGTCGTTTTTTTTATAGAAAGGGAAAAAGGAGAAGAAGCATAGACAAAAGAAGGACAAGAAAATGACACCAGAGGAGGAAAGCGCTGGACCTGGACCTATTCAGATCTCCAAGGTAGAATACATTTATGGGACTATTTATCCTTAACCAAGTTAGCTACATCCATACCAGTGGTTTGAAGCTTTCTGAAAGCTGTCATTTTGAAATGAAATATCTATCTTTCAGTATTTAAAGGAGAGGAGGAGAAAAGGCAAGTACAGCATGATCACAGGAAAGAAGATCAAAATGAAATTAAAGAAGTCCAAGAAAGACAAGCTGGTGTGTATGAGTGTGATACATAAAGGTTTTTACTTACAGTGGTTATGAAAAGTGAGGGTTATTTTACCTACCATAGTTGAAAGCACTGATTGTAAGTCTCTCTAAAATGTAAACGTGTGCATACTACACATTGTTTCAACAGAGGGACAAGAATCGCGCCGAACTGCTTGAGTTCCTCAACTCCACGTTGTAATGCAAAGGGCCGTCACCGTTGGTTATGTTCCAGAAACTTCCAATTTTTGTCCAGAACAGAACTCAGGGAATGACGACCATTTTGATGAAGCTCTGAACTAATATCCATTTACAGGGTTATTATTATCACTGCAAGAGATGTGGGACATGGCCTGTAATCTCAAAATGACAGAATGTGCCATGTCTCTCTTTTAGAAAAAGCGTGTTGTCACTCCTGTGGTTGTCAGCCCCTTTCTTCAGACCAGTGGAGACTGCTGAAGGAGAACGGCTCATAATAATGGCTGGAACGGAGCCAATGGAATGGCATCAAACCATGTGTATTCGATGCCATTCCACCAATTCCGCTCCAGCCATTACCACAAGCCCGTCCTCCCCAATTAAGGTGCCACCAACCTCCTGTGCTTCACACTGTTTGTAACTGATGTCTGTGTGTTTGGTCTTTAGAATTGTAATTTTACTATAACATCAAAGGAGCCAGTCACTGACTTTTTATCAGTATGTTTGCTGCACAAGGTGTTGCTAAGCAAGTTAGAACAGTGTTGCTGTGGTGGAGACTACAGATCAGCAAAGATCTGAGTGATGAACAACATACCTGGGTTCAAATAGTATTGGTTTTCTTTTAAGTACTTCAGTTGATTAAGCTTGCCCGGCACAATGGAACAAAGGAAAAGTGCCAACCCATCCATCTTACACGCCAGCAGGCTCAAGAGCTTAAAGTATTTGAAAGCAAATACTATTTGAACCCAGGTCTGATGAACAAAGAGATTTGGGTACATTTTATTGTAACGTAATCTGTCAAATAGAACACCAGTCCGGCATTGCATTGTGTTTGATGATGATCTATGTTTTTCTAGTTATTTTAAGAAGGTCCAAAACAGTCCTGCAGCTAAACTCGGGTCCCCTGGAATGTAGTTATTGTTAGATATATTGATTATCAGAGAATAATGTATAGTATGTACAAATCTGAGACTGGAAGCTGGATGTCATCACATGTAATACTATAAATCAATATTATTTTGGATGAGCTTTTTATATTTTGTGAAGCCCACTTGATGTGGCAAACTGCTTACAGTCCACCCAATAAAACAGCTCTTCTCTCAACAGCAATAAACTGCTGCTGTTATAGAGATTCTTTACAATAGTCATCTGAAATGTTACAGTACAATCAAGCATTCATTTCCATTGTGTATGAATTATTGCTGCCATTGTGTGCCTCTTATGAGACACAGTTTGTCCTGTATCCAGGCTTTGTCAGTCTTATTGGACAAGGCAAATAGCCCAGGCACCTCAACCTTGGTTGCTGAGCAATAAAACAGTGCCTTTGTGCTTACCGCCTAGCTTTTTTCATGCTTACCCCATAGCTTAGATGTGGATTTCTATGCTTTTTGCCGTAAGAAAGTGATTTGAAATATTTGGCATTTCAAATATTTGCACAGCAATTGTATTTTGCTGATAAGTCAATAGCAATAAAGTAAGACCGACAACACAAAGAGATCAAGATGCACTGTATTCCAACTGTAAAGAGTTTGAACGAAGATTGATATAATCTACAATGTCATGGTAACCACTCCAATAGAGCAGTCAGTTTACTGTTGATTTTTCAAGTTATAAAAAGGTCACTAAAAAGCCATGATAAGCAGCACTTCCCTTTACAGTGCCAAAAAAATGCTTGAGAAAAAAACAGAACTTGTTGATTGTTTCATGTGTAAGTCTCATTGGTTAACTACAATTTAAATACATGTAGCTCCGGAGTATTATGTTGTTATAATGAAAAAAAAGCACAGTAAAAGGAAGTGCATGCAACACATCTCAAAACATTGTGAAATATCCTTAGCATAGCTCCCCGTATCAAATTCATAAGTCAAAAGCTTTCAATAGTGGATGACCCCACACTGCCGAAGGAGAGGATGGGAGAGGCATGTCTCCTATTTCTCCCCATTCTTGTTCAAAGCAGACTGGGCAGGTTCCAGGGGTTTATTATAGGCTACCTCTCACTAGCGTTGCTCTATCCTCCACTGAACCACAATACTGTCCTGTGGATTCCCAGCTCAGACGGCCTTGGTAGTGTACAGCCCTTTATGTCTGAAGTTGGGCATGCTCCACACCCTCTGGGACCTGTCAGCCCTTTCCTCCAGCGCCTTCTCCACGTCTTCTGACACCGTCTTCAGCTCGCACACACCCTCCCCTCCCCCTCCAGTCGAGGTCAGGCCCAAGGTGCTGCCAAAGGGGTTGATCTTGACGCGTGACTTGAAGTTCATGAGAGACATGCTCATGGCCCGTTTGTTGTTCCACTGGCGCGAGAGACGCTGCGCCTCCTGCTCCTCCCTCATGCGGTCCAAGGCCTCGAGGACGACTGTGCGGAAAAGGGCAGGTACCTCCTGCACCTCCGGCTCGTTCTCAGTCACCAACTGGCGGAACCTGGATGTCAGAGAGAGAAGTCAAATCGGTCTCAGCTAGACCCATGTGTGACTGGTCGGGTGGCTGTGTTAGGTTAGGCCCCTGAGCTACAGCCTAGGAATTGACTCAGAGAGCCAACACAGGTCTTCATATTACTGGCCAGGGTTCAAACCTAGGTATCTTGCGCACCACAAGACTGTTAGCCCACCAAGCTCAAGCCTAGGCATTCATACAAGAAGCCAACGCAAGTCTTCAGGACTTCAGTGAGTGTGGTTCCAAACCTCCTCCAATACATATGCATCAGGATAAATGGATGACTTATCTATAGATTTAAAAATAGTACAAAACCAAGAGACCTTAAGCCATCCGCTGTAATCAATAGCTTTGTTTCACTTTGCCTAGTTATAGTCACAGGAGAGAAACTATGTGGGCGTCTAGTGGAGGGTTCAGAGAGTACGTGCGTGGGAAGGAGATGAGCTCGTACTATTCCACTCAGCAGCGTTTACCATCGCCACTGTACCACCACAACGTGCTATCACTAATGCACTTGAAAAACCTTTGATCCAAACAAGCCTATTATATCAGAAGAGCTTCTCTCTGCTTTTCCACCATGCTTTTGTGACAGCATCAGTGCTCTCGCGTCCCTTGCTCATCGGCTGGCTGCTAGCAGATGGGATATTTAATGGTGGCCCCTATGTCTTCCCATAGAGATTGGATACTTAAAGATACTTACTCCTCTCAAGATTAGGCTGATAAGTTCTTAGGCCTTCAAATAGGTCAGCCCCCACCTGTACCCTTGCTCCTGTTGATTTGGCCGATTGGCCTCCAGCTCTTTTTATATTCTCTCTGTCTCTCTCTGTCTGTCTCTCTCTCTCTGTCTCTCTCTGTCTGTCCCTCTCTCTCTCTCTCTCTCTCTCTGCCTCACATTACTGTGTGTGAATTTTCTTTCCACGGAAGGAAAATCACACAAACCTGGTCAGAGTAAGAGGGTAATCAATTATGAGGACAGCGTTGAATCAATGGGTGTCGAAGGTCAGGGGTGGTATAGAGAACTTAACCAAAAGGCCAGTGTAGATTAGGGGGATAACACTCTCCGCTGGGTCGGAAGGAGCAGATGTTTCTAGTTTTCAGAATACAGTATTATTCCCTGAAAAACGGATGTGGGGACGTCTTTTTACGCCAGATACGTTAGGTTAGGGGGTTAAGTACAGAAACAACTAAGGTCAAAGGTTACTCACCTCAGTATGACAGCTCCGCAGTAGGATGGATGCACCTTGGAGCACAGGTCCTCCAGGCCCAGCTTCTCACCAGGTGACACGTCATAGGTGTTGCGTGGCGTGTTGACCAGCCAGCTGTAGTCCACGCCAGTCTGGAGGCGCCGGTACTCACTGTCCCTCTCACGCTGCATCCTCTCGGCCTCCTTCAGCTGCCAGTTGAGCTCCAGCATCAGGGTGTCCATGACCACGTCAGACGGGTCCCGCCGCGGACTTCGGTAGTCCGGCTCGCTGCTCCAACTGAACCACGAGGCCATCGCCACCGACGCCTTGTTCCCCTCGTGCCCCGTGCTGCATGGGAGGAAACAGACCATGATGTAAATCTGTAGTACAGTGCCTCTCTAGTACAGTGCATGCAATAAAAGAAAAGTCTACTGTGTTTGCTAGGTTGTGGTATGGACTGTTTGTCTTATAGGGTTGGTTTTCCACAATGAGGTTTTCTCAATATTTCTTTAATGAAAAAGGTCATTGTAAATGGAAGGGGAGGGAATCCTACAAAGTACTCCTATTGATATTCCCCATATTGTATAAGAGAGGATCATTTGTAATCTTACGATTTTGTTGGATGGATTGTGTGGATGTCTAGAAAGTCTGTTTAGCATGGGTTGCCATCACATCAATGTAATCCATGGGAGGTACAGGTCACGTGCGTACCTCGCTAGCTAATCTGTTTGTTGCCAACAGCTTGGAGGCTTTCTACACCTGTCTTCCCTGGACAGGCTATTATCACAGATCAAAAAACATTCCCAAAGGAGAACAGCACAAAGAGAGAGGTGTTTCACAGGCACAATCCTTTTACTCAGGTGTCTGTCTGTACAAGCTAAAGCCTTTCATATCCAGTCCCTTCCTTCACATCCACTCTCATTGCGTCTTTGTCCTAAATAGCACCCTATTCCCTACATAGTGCACTACCCTATAGGCTCTGGTCAACAGTAGTGCTATATATGGAATAGGGTACCATCTGGGATGCAGTCTTCTCTGCTTCATGACTCCCACTTCCTGTCAACCTCTTTCAGGGGTGTCCATTTAAACTGAAGGGGGCTGTTCTATGCATTTATAAAACTGAAAAAAATACACAAGATATTGTTTGTTATACGCATAAATAATCAGAATAAACTCATTTGACCATCAGTGCCTCTGTGTTGGCATGATTTTTTATTGTTTTTATTATCGAAAGTGGGATTTTGATTAAAAATGTATATATATTTTGTATGTTTGTGTTGGTTTTTATTGTACATTATGTAGATGAACAATGTACCGTGCCTTGCGAAAGTATTTGGCCCCCTTGAACTTTGCGACCTTTTGCCACATTTCAGGCTTCAAACATAAACTTTTTTAACAAATCAAAAACTGAAAAATTGGGCGTGCAAAATTATTCAGCCCCTTTACTTTCAGTGCAGCAAACTCTCTCCAGAAGTTCAGTGAGGATCTCTGAATGATCCAATGTTGACCTAAATGACTAATGATGATAAATACAATCCACCTGTGTGTAATCAAGTCTCCGTATAAATGCACCTGCACTGTGATAGTCTCAGAGGTCCCTTAAAAGCGCAGAGAGCATCATGAAGAACAAGGAACACACCAGGCAGGTCCGAGATACTGTTGTGAAGAAGTTTAAAGCCGGATTTGGATACAAAAAGATTTCCCAAGCTTTAAACATCCCAAGGAGCACTGTGCAAGCGATAATATTGAAATGGAAGGAGTATCAGACCACTGCAAATCTACCAAGACCTGGCCGTCCCTCTAAACTTTCAGCTCATACAAGGAGAAGACTGATCAGAGATGCAGCCAAGAGGCCCATGATCACTCTGGATGAACTGCAGAGATCTACAGCTGAGGTGGGAGACTCTGTCCATAGGACAACAATCAGTTGTATATTGCACAAATCTGGCCTTTATGGAAGAGTGGCAAGAAGAAAGCCATTTCTTAAAGATATCCATAAAAAGTGTTGTTTAAAGTTTGCCACAAGCCACCTGGGAGACACACCAAACATGTGGAAGAAGGTGCTCTGGTCAGATGAAACCAAAATTGAACTTTTTGGCAACAATGCAAAACGTTATGTTTGGCGTAAAAGCAACACAGCTGAACACACCATCCCCACTGTCAAACATGGTGGTGGCAGCATCATGGTTTGGGCCTGCTTTTCTTCAGCAGGGACAGGGAAGATGGTTAACATTGATGGGAAGATGGATGGAGCCAAATACAGGACCATTCTGGAAGAAAACCTGATGGAGTCTGCAAAAGACCTGAGACTGGGAAGGAGATTTGTCTTCCAACAAAACATAAAGCAAAATCTACAATGGAATGGTTCAAAAATAAACATATCCAGGTGTTAGAATGGCCAAGTCAAAGTCCAGACCTGAATCCAATCGAGAATCTGTGGAAAGAACTGAAAACTGCTGTTCACAAATGCTCTCCATCCAACCTCACTGAGCTCGAGCTGTTTTGCAAGGAGGAATGGGAAAAAATGTCAGTCTCTCGATGTGCAAAACTGATAGAGACATACCCCAAGCGACTTACAGCTGTAATCGCAGCAAAAGGTGGCGCTACAAAGTATTAACTTAAGGGGGCTGAATAATTTTGCACGCCCAATTTTTCAGTTTTTGATTTGTTAAAAAAGTTTGAAATATCCAATAAATGTCGTTCCACTTCATGATTGTGTCCCACTTGTTGTTGATTCTTCACAAAAAAAACGTTTTATATCTTTATGTTTGAAGCCTGAAATGTGGCAAAAGGTCGCAAAGTTCAAGGGGGCCAAATACTTTCGCAAGGCACTGTACTAACCTACAGTATCTTTTAAGGTATCTGTGACCAACATGTGAAATCCATAGATTAAGGCCTAATACATTTATTTAAAATGACTGATTTCTTTATATGAACTGTAACTTAGTAAAATCTTTGAAATTGATTCTTTCAACAACAAGGAAATTTCGAAGTGACTCCAAACTTTTGAACGCTAGTATATATTCTACCAACGGGACGTTAACTGTAATATCTTATGTTTCACCGAGTCGTGGCTGAACGACGACATTAAGAACATATACAGCTGGTGAGCTATACACTCCATCGGCAGAACAGAACAGCAGCCACTGGTAAGACACGGGCGTTGATCTATGCATATATGTGAACAACAGCTGGAGCTCGATATCTAAGGAAGGTTGAGATTTTGCTCGCCTGAGGTAGAGTATCTCATGATAAGCTGTAGACCACATGATCTATCTAGAGAGTTTTCATCTGTATTTTTCGTAGCTGTCTACATACCACCACAGACCGATGATCAGATCAGTGCAGCTTTTTGGTAGGTAGCTTTTTGACTTAAATGGTGCATATTGATTTATTTGGGTCCCCAGCAGCAGCTATTCTTCCTGGGGTCCACAAAAAAACACCAAACATGACAAGTAACAAAACACCGATACACTGATAGACAAGGACAGTCACACAAATTAAAATACAACGAAATACAAACAGTACAACAAATAAAACATTATAGTAAAAACAAGATTAAGTCTGTCTATGTGTGCGTGTTTTTGTGTGTCCCCTTACAGTCCCCGACGTTCCATTAAATGCTGTTGAATCTTTTTTGAAAGATCATTTTGCTTGAGTAATTGGTGATGAAAGGGAGTTCCATGCGATCATGGCTCTGTATAGTACCACGTTGTCACTGGAGTCAGTTTCTCTGCACCCCCAATGTTATGTTTAGCTTTGCTTTGGCTAATGGATAAATGTTTATTGGTAGACCTATTTGGTTGTATTCTTCTCGTGTTAATTTTCTCACATGTCACAATCTATACAATGTGTCGCAATGTTGCCACTTTTAGACTGTTGGCTTCTGGCAATAATATAATGACTTAAAGTTGGAAATTCAAACATTGCAGATTGTACCTGACCCTGCATGACATGAGCCGTCCTCGCGCTCTCTCTCAGCTTGGGTGGAAAGTTGTTTGTAAAACCAGTCTATTAATGCCACATAATCAGTGGCGACCCATCATTCAGTGCAGAGCCCCACCTGTTTTAAACCCCACATTATTTTGGGGGAGTTGCCTGTTTTGCATGTTAAATTGACATATCAATTTGCAAACAATGTAAACAAAAACATTATTACAATAATTGAGTTAATTAATAAAGCAGCATACTAACATAGTCTCTTTTTTTGCTTTCTTGAGTAAGGCAGCACTAAAAGGCAGGTGTTTCAGCCTAGCTCAGTGCTTTCCGTGGTGTGGGGCAGCCAGCGGAAAATACTGAGCGTAGGGGTTGGTAATGATTCCTGCCACGCTCAAAACAACTGTTAACTCAGAACTGGGAAATCTGACTTCAGTGAGTTCAAGACAACAGGGAACTCGGGGGAAAAAACGAGATCCGAATGGGAAAATACGTTTTCAACGGTCATCATACTCGGAAATGTAAGTCGGGAACTAAAAGCCTCTTTCTAGAGCGTTCTAGATCACTGACGTCATCATGTTTCGACCTTGTTTTTTTCCCAGTTCCCAGTTGTCTTGAAAGCACCATAAAATTGAGAGAATGCCAGACTTTGATGACAAAATTTGCACATGAAGGACCGCCACGCCATCTTCCTGTTCAAGAGAGCACAGCACAACAAGATGAGTCCAAAAATGTCTTGTATGCCGCAACATAAATGTTGTAAAATACCAGGGAGATATGCATACTGTAGCTAAGAAAGTAATACTAAGTGTATGTTGTGTAGTAAGCTGTTAGTAGACCATGTGCCTCACCCTAATAATTTGGTCTATTTACCCCTCTTAATTTCGCCTACTGTTCTGACTTGGTGGTGCACATGTAGCCTATAATCTGTTTTAGAGAAATGTAATCATCAAATATTGTAAGAGCTTTCATTGTCTGCTTATATGCCCCCTTTATTTATCCTATGGTTCTAACTTGGTGTACACGAAGAACACTAAGAATGGCCAATGTTCTGAATTCTGTCCTGTACATTTCAAAAGCACTGAACAAATAGTTATATTGATTACATGATTTACATCCGTCCTAGCTCACTCATTAATGTCTTAATCGAAATTACAGATTGCCTCTTATCCGCTTGTTGCCCCCTTATGCCATAGCTTGTACATCTCAATTGTCAGTAGAAACCACATTTGTTTAAACAAGTCAACCATATCAGCTGTTTTTTTTTTAATGGCAGTAAATTAAACTGTTTCGCTGCCAGACAAGGCTGTTAGCCAGGTGTAGTGGTGGTAAGGTGTTCGGCCTGCTGTTGGGACTCTGCTATTAGGACAACTTTCTTTATGTAGGCCCTAACAGGTTGTGGGCAAAGTTTGTCACCGTTATAGTACAATTCATGTATTGTTTCGTGTTGTGTTGTGGCTTTGCTGGCATGCATCCCCCACCCCCAAAAATGGTTTGCCGACCAAGATTTACATGCTAAAATTGCCACTGCAAATATTAGTCAGTCCACCCTCAAAACACTAGTTCACAAGGGATTGTTTCATTATGCAGTGTACTTTATATAGCTATATACCTTACTTAGTTACTATTTAGCTACTATTTATAAACTTTTAATACAAATTACATATCAAATAGCATAACAATTAGGAAAAAACAGTAGTAGGCTTGAGGATACATTCAGCCACTACTCAGCGGGTTTTGTCTTGTTATATTCCAGATAAATTAAATCAAATTAAATCCAACCAACACATTTTGGGCTGTTCAGTATCCAGACAATCTTTCCCCAGAGCATCCTATACAGTTAATCTCTTTCTGTAACGTGTTGAGGCCGGCAATTAAGGAGAATGAGAGGCTCAATTAGGCTTAAGATGTTGCAGAACTGCTGTGTTTGAAGCACCACTCACTTCTGTTTCCCTGATGTTGCTACGGCAATCAAGCTGTTTTTACCATCCCTGTAACTGTCGTTTCTGCAGAGAGATCGTTTTCTAAATGGAACCTCATAAAGAACTACCTAAGAAGCATTCATCTTTCGGGTCTGATATGGCTTTTGAACACCTGAGTAAGCGCCACTCATTGGACTGGCGCCGTCGTAGCCTTAACCACAGCATACAGTACTGTCAAAAGTCTTTATTAAATAAATAAAAAAGAAAATAGACATTGATGACCGGCGCATATGGGCCCCAAGAGCCTGAACATGATACGTGACCATCCAATGTTATATCCAGGAGTTTTGCTCCCTTAACTTGCTCAATGGTCACACCCTTTATACACATCTTCAGCTAAGGTTTAGGTTTTAGAAAATACTTTGAACCAAATACAATGCTTTAAGTTTTCGATGTATTTCAGACCAGTTTATTATTATTATTATCACCTATTATGATACTGACTGCAACTCCTTATTTAGAATTTCAGTGAGCTCAAATGTATATGATTATAATGATAATAATGTTATGAGTATTCATAAACGCTTAATGGAGTATTTCCATCCTACCATCAGTGCTAATCCCAACCACTTTCCATATTGATCGAGTGTAATTGTAAGGTTAACTCATGAATATTCAAGTTTTTCCTAAGCCTTGTTTATACCTGATCTTAACATGCATCCTTCATCCTGGTCTTGACCTGACCTTGTCTGTTTACACTTTTAAGATCTGATCACAATCAGATCACAATGTTTCTTTTGATCATCTACACTTGTCTAAAAATGTTGGCACAATCAGAATGTGGACAAGATCAAGATAAAGGCTGCATCTCAGAACCTGGTATAAACAGGGCTCCTGCATTGACTCCTGTTTCCTGGAATGTGTCCCACTCTCTTCTGTCCTCCTGCCCAGAATAGCCCTGCTTATACCTGGTGCTAACATGTGACCTTCGTCCTGAATTTGCCCCTTTAACACAGATTTGAAACTTAGACTTCATCAAAATCAGTTCACAATTAATATTTTAATTGTCTATACCCGTCTGAAAATGTGGGCACAATCAGAATGTGGATATGATCCAGACACAAGCTGCATGTTAGCACCTGGTATAGACGGTGCTAATGTTGTACTAATTTGCTCAAACATGGAATAGAAGGGTGATTTTTCATGGAACTTTCCAGAAGTAGATAGGCTTCCCTGTTATTTAATTTTTACGTAATTGTAGGTAGGTGTGATTAGATTTCAGGTTAAAGACGTTCTCATCTAGTGTATAGTGCGTCTTTCTTAAGACAATAAATATATATATATATATGCATGTTACTGATTTGGATAAATTATATATTTTAAAACTAAATTGTCCACTTTTAACACCCTGACTATCAGAAACCTCACTTGGCACATATTGTAGTCCATACTAATACTGCACATCTCCCCTTAAACTAAAACAAAACATTGTATGAATAAACTCTGCTTACCTGAACTCTCGTCACTCTTGGAAGCTATAGCAGGAGTGAATTCACAAGGGAGTGAATATATGATGTATATTATGACCAAAAGATAGATGAAGAGAGAGATGTTGTTGGAAGATGTGTTCCTGTCGGTCGCACAGACTCCGATAGTTCTCGTCTTGCTTGTGAAGTCTTTGAGCACACACACTATCACTTAGTCTTATACAATAAACCCCACCCCTTTCACACACAGTCCCCTCCTACCTGGAGCCACAGCCTGTGGTTGATTCCACACACACACACACACACACACACACACACACACACACACACACACACACACACACACACACACACACACACACACACACACACACACACACACACACACACACACACACACACACACACACACACACACACACACACACACACACACACACACAGTCCCCTCCTCCCCGGAGGCATGGCCTGTCATTGCTTGTTTTCAGAGATTGGGGGCAGTGTCTCAGAGGGCAACGGCAGATCACAGCCCCAGATGAAGTGCCTTGTGAAGCCTCTTACGGACTCCCTGTTGCCATAGCGATGCTCCTAAGCCTATTTGGCCACAATAAGCTTTATCAGCTGAGAGGGAGGCAGAGAGATGGGGATGGAGATGGAGGGAGGGAGATAAAAGGAGGGGGTAGGAGAGAGAGTAAGATGATGAGAGAGATGGTGTATGTGGGCTAAACATGACAAGACAGCTTTCTGATGGGTTGACGTGGTCGCCTTTTAATAGCTTTTTAAAGGTCAGTCCAATATCAATTATTTGTCCCATACCTAATGAGCTCAGTCGGCACAGTTTGTTCCTGCATGATCATTAAAGCAACGGTTTGTTCATATGCTGTATGTGTTGAGTATGTTACAAATACAGAAGGAAATGAGCTTCAGTATTATATGTATGTGCATTCGTGTGCATGTGTGAGAGCATTTACATTGAAGTCTGTGTGTGGGTGTTTTTTTATGTTTGCTTGTTCGCTTGCTTGCACTGTTGGGTTAGTGTGTAGGAGTGTGGTTGTCCATGGAATAAACACTTGTGAGAATAAACACCTGCAAGCTCTTCTCCAGAGCATTCTAAAAGAGAGATTCTTCCTGTCTCTCTCCCTGTAGACCCTGGTCAAAAGCAGTTCACTACATAGGGAACAGGGTGCCACTTGGGATGCAGACAGCATCTCTCCATCTTTCCCCTTCCCGTGAGTGACGATTCCCAAATCTAGGTTGTGTTGACATGGCCGTAAGGCCGTCTCTCTGCCTTGGCGAGAACGGCCGAGACTCAGTCTGGAGCAGACAGATTGGCAGGTAAGATCATGAAGATCAGGTAGCCATGTGACCAAGTGACACTCTCAGGTCCATGGTGGTGACGGAGTCGTCCCACAGTTTCTAGGTTTTGGGTGCTATATGTAGGGGGATGACGGAGGGATGATGTGGTGTTTACTCCAGAGATAGCCTGTTATAGATTAAAGACCATCTTTACTCTGGGGTTTAGCCTGATCCCCAAGTACACGTCACTAGCTTCCTTGACCCACCCATCCTTTAAATAGAAAGGATGTGTCTGGAAAAAAAACATAGTCATTTAAAATACAGTACACTCGAATTTGTATTAGACTTCTTTGAAATCAATTTAGAGTTTATTCATCTGAACAGTGAAGAGTAATTTCATAACAGTGATGTTGAACGGTACTTCATTGAAACTTACACTGATCAAAATGACAACATTGTCTACAGACAAATCAGCTTCTGTGAGTTAAACCAGTTCCTATATCAATCAAGGTTGGTTAACTTAAAATATTCATATCACTCTTTGATGTGAGCAAGAGAACAGTGTATCTTATTAGTTTATCTCATAGGGGCAGGGTGGGAAATGAAATGCAGGTATATTTAGGCATTGGCGGGTGGTCACAGAGCATTTGGGAAGTTTTTGTTATTTTTTTAACCAAAACCCAAATGTAGGCCTAAAATGTTTTAAAGAATTTATTATTTGTATTTCTTGCAACTTTCTGAAGAAGTTACGCCATGGGAATAATGGATTAGCTGACAACATTACGAAAACAATGCGCAGCTTCAGTCCATCTGTTGTATTTCTGGATGGCCAGATAGCTACCAACAACGACAAGAAACTGCAACGTTGGCAATCATAAGTGACTGGTTTCAGCTAGTTTCATCTTGTTCTTGATACCATCTCTTGTTTTGAGGTATTTTGACTGATTTCATGTCAATGCTAATATGGCAAAAAAATCACTAGCTAGATAACCAACAACTGTAATGATGTCTTTGAGAGACAACAAGTGCTCATTGTGCACATTTATTTATGTTTTCAAAAAAACATTGGATACGAAATATTGATTTACACGTTGTCAACAATCTAAGCCAACCCGCTCTGTTTTGCCCCATAGCTGCGCATGTGTCAGCTCCGTTGCTAATAACCAACCCATAACGGTCTCAATGTCGTCCTTAGCAAGAAGTATACGCTATTCACAGCTCCACCACTAGAGAGAGCTCTTTCATAACTTTCTGTAAATTCATATTCAACACGAGTGCTCTGTCGTCTGTCACCTATCATCCACAAAACAAGCAAGTTTGAATTAACGTGCAGTTGAAGTTAACGCCTAAGCATTTGTAGTTGTTTTTTTTCTAGTAAGGGCACACAATAAAATAAGTAGGAAAAAATACGTGTTACCCTTTTCTAAAGTTTGCCTTTTAAAATGTTGTCTTAATGAATCAAAATTGATTTTACATTCCTATGTGGGGAAATTCATGCTGTCCCTAAAATGTTGAGTCAGAAGGTACGTTATCAGGAAGTAACCCAGTGAGCAAAATTGGTTGAAAGACATCTTTTCCACGTATTTTCAGCGTCTTTTGAAACAAAAAATGTGCTCATAGAGAAGGAGGGAATGATCAGCTCATTCCCAAGACAGCAATCTGCAGACCAAACCTAGTAAGCAAATACATTTTCCTTGAACGTGGTATTATCATTGCCCCCACGCTGTATTCAACAGGCACACAAAAGCAACCATCTGAGTTATGAATCTTATGAAAACTGAACAGCTCATGGTTTACAGTTAACTGCCTTTGAATGTACAGTACCAGTCAAAAGTTTGGACACACCTACTCATTCAAAGGTTTTTCCTTATTTTTACTATTTTCTACATTGTAGAATAATAGTGAAGACAACAAATCTATGAAATAACACATATGGAATCATGCAGTAAGCAAAAAAAGTGTGAGACAAATCAAAATAGGTCTTGGAGTGCAGGAAGCTTGGCCCAAGTGATGTACTGGGCGGTGTCAGAGGAAGCCCCAAATATTGTCAGAGACTCCAGTCACCCAAGTCATAGACTGTTTTCTCTGCTACAGCACGGCAAGAGGTACCAGAGCGCCAAGTCTAGGATCAAAAGGCTCCTTAACAGCTTCTACCCTCAAGCCATAAGACTGCTGAACAATTAATCAAATGGCCACCCAGACTATTACATTGACCCCCCCCCCCCACCCCATTTGTTTTGTACATTGCTGCTACTTGCTGTTTATTATCTATGCATAGTCACTTCACCCCTACCTACATGTACAAATTACCTCGACTAACATGTATCCCCAAACATTGACACGGTACCGGTACCCCCTGTATATAACCTCTTTATAGTTATTTTATTGTGTTACTTTTTTTTTTTTTTTTTAAGAGATAAGAGGCAAGTCAGACACACCACTGTAAGCCACACTGGAATGGAAAATTACTGCTGAGCCCTTAGAAAACACTGGACTATTGTTTTCTCCTGCAAGTTTGTATAACTGTATGTGCATGGGCTTGGTCTCATGAGTAGAAGGTGTTGAGGTATGATGAATGGAATGAATGATTGATGAATAAATGTAGTACTCCGGATTGGTAGAGTTATTTTGCAGAGGTGGCTCTTCTCTAGAACTTAGAGGACCACAAAGGAAAATTATTTTATTTTTTACTTTTTTGTGTTATCCTCTATTATTTTAAATGCCTTGTATCCAATCAAATAAAAAAAACATATTTGGCTGTTATCTTTTATCATAACTGGGTCCAGATTTAATATCACTGTACCTAGAACACCTACTGACAAAAATAATTACAAGCACAATGTAAATAACTGAAGTTTCATTCCAAAATGCTATATATCTACAGCACCTTCAGAAAGTATTCACACACAGACATATTTACACTTTGATAAAAAATGAAAAGCTGAAATGTCTTGAATCAACAAGTATTGAACCCCTTAGTTATGGCAAGCCTAAATAAGTTCAGGAGTAAAAATGTCCTTAACAAGTCACATAATAAGTTGCATGGACTCACTCTGTGTGCAATAATAGCGTTGAACATTATTTTTTAAATAACTACCTCATCTCTGTACCCCACACATCTGTAAGGTCCCTCAGTCGAGCAGTAAATTTCAAACAAAGATTCAACCGCAAAGACCAGGGAGGTTTTCCAATGCCCCGGAAAGCAGGGCACCTATTGGTAGATGGGTAAAAATAAAAAAGCAGACATAGAATATCCCTTTGAGCATGGTAAAGTTGTTAATTACTCTTTGGATGGTGTCTCAATACACCCAGTCACTACAAAGATACAGATGTCCTTCCTTACTCAGTTGCCGGAGAGGAAGGAAACTGCTCAGGGATTTCACCATGAGGACAATGGTGACTTTAAAACAGTTACAGAGTTGATTGGCTGTGATAGGAGAAATCTGAGGATGGATCAACATCATTGTAGTTACTCCACAATGCTAACCTCATTGACAGAATGAAAATAAGGAAGCCTATACAGAATACAAATATTCCAAAACATGCAACCTGTTTCCAAGGCACTTAAGTAATACTGCAAAAAATGTGGCAAAGCAATTCACTTTTTGTCCTGACTACAAAGTGTTATGTTTGGGGCAAATACAATACAACACATTACTGAGTATTTTCAAGCATATGGGTGACTGCATCATGTTATGGGTATGCGGGTAATCATTACGTTTTTCAGGATAAAAAATACAAAGAAGGGACAGGCAAAATCCTAGAGGAAAACCTGGTTCAATCTGCTTTCCATCAGACACTGGGAGATTAATTCACTATTCAGCAGGACAATAACCTAAAACACAAGGACAAATCTACACTGGAGTTGCTTACCAAGAAGTCAGTGAATGTTCATGTGTAGCCGAGTTACAGTTTTGACTTAAATCTGCATGAAAATCTATGGGAAGACAAATGGTTGTCTCGCAATGATCAACAACCAATTTGACAGAGCTTGAAGAATTTTGAACAGCATAATGGGCAAATGTTGCACAATCCAGGTGTGCAAACTTCTTATAGAGTTACCCAGTAAAACTCACAGCTGTAATTGCTGCCATTTGTGATTCTAACATGTATTTACTCAAGGCTTTGAATACTTATCTAAATAAGATATTTCAATAAATGTGAAAAAAAAAATGTAAATCACGTTTTCCCTTTGTCATTATTCGGGCATTGTGTGTAGATGGGTGAGATTTGTTGTTGGCTGTAACACTACAAAATGTGGAATTAGTCAAGTGGTATTTATTATTTATTTATTTTATAATTTTTTTTACCTTTATTTAACTAGGCAAGTCATTTAACAAATTCCTATTGACAATGAAGGCCTACCCCGGCCAAACCCGGACGATGCTGGGCCAATTGTGCGCCGCCCTATGAATACTTTCTGAATGCACTGTATTTTGAGAAATATTGGTAAATTAGCTTTTATTGTTTAAAGAAATGATGAAAGAGACACAAGTGTTTTTTCACTATCTAATCATGTTGTATGGTTGTTTAGATGCTCTTATCTAGAGTGACACAGTAAGTGCATTCATCTCATCTTCCAGCTAAACAATGGATGGATACTGTTGCGTTTTGCAGAACAACACATTCATACACATCTCAAATCTGTGAATTAAACATGTGAAAACAGTCATACACACATATGAAGGTACCCGTAAGCAATCATTTTTTTATGAAAAAACACAACTGAAAAATATTGGTGGATGTGGCGTTTTGGAAATAAAATCTTCAACTATCCATATTAGATTCAAAATAAAATTCCCATATCATAAGACAGCAAAATGTGTGATTTGTCCTGTTCCTGTAGCTAAGCTATAGGGAAGGAAGTTCGGTGCCGATGACGAGCACTGCTGTGAAAAATCTCTGGATTTGCTGACAACCTCTTTCTTAGTTGGCCTTTGCCCAATGTCCTGTTTTGATAGCTTGGGCCTTCGTGGAGTATGCAGAAGACAAAATATTTATGTGCCTTTGAACAGGTTATGGTAGTAGGTGCCAGGCGCACCGGTTTGAGTGTGTCAAGAACTGCAACGCTGCTGTTTTTTTAATGCTTGACAGTTTCCCGTGTGTATCAAGAATGGTCCATGGGCCAGCATCCCTGTGGAATGCTTTAGACACCTTGTAGAGTCCATGCTCTGATGAATTGAGGCTGTTCTGAGGGCAAAAGGGGGTTGCAACTCAATATTAGGAAGCCATTGATTCTTGAAGAATATGTATTATAAATGCATCATGAATTTAGGGCTCTATTCACTCCATATTGTGGAAGTTCAGAAGTTTAGAGACTGCATTCACTTGAAACACTGTATATATGATCTTAATTAGAAGTTAACTTTACATTTCTATAAAATAATCTGTAACGCTTTAGGGATGCAGATTGAATAGAGCCCTTAGATCAACTGTCTAACCCAATAATGCACCAAAATATAAGCTTGTTTTACTCTGTGTGTAAGCAATGTAATTAGAAACAAACACTGTACAGCTTCATTACATGGTTAAAACTACAATATTGATCTCATGGATGGTCCTTGCATCCATAGTTCCATCTATGAATTCGGTTACATTTCACCAGACCCATCCCTAAGCTGTTTACTCAAAAAGGTGGTGGGGTGTTACTTTGCTGATTGTCTCTTTAATTTTTTTCTGTTTTTTGTGCAAACTAATCAACACACGTTTTGGAGGAAACAAAAACCCCACAGGGAAGTCAAAAATCAACTAAAACTTCAAAAAAGTTAACTATATTATCTGGCATGTACAATATCGATGATTCATGCAAAAGCTGTTGCTCCTTTAGTTAATTATAACATTTTATTTAGTGAATAGGCAAATTCTTCTCAGTGGAGAACCGTGTGCCAGGCAAGCTTGCCTTAGTCAGAGTGAATCTGTTTCTAATGGAGTCCCTGGAGCCCATATTACAGCCTGTTACATGAGCAAACCCAGAGAAGAACAGATGGCTGAAAATGTTTTGAAATGAAGTAATAAATTCACCCATAACAAATCTCTCAGCAAACACATGCCATGTTTCCCCTGCTGCCACATGCTGTATTATCTTACTGGCCTGTAAGTTAAAGGGATACGTTTGCGATTTTAGCAATGAGGCCCTTTATCTACTTCCCCAGAGTCAGTTGAACTCGTGGGTATCTCTGTGTCCAGTATGAAGGACGTTAAAGGTAGTCTACACAGTAGATACCCATAGACTTCCAATCATTGCTCTAACGCTAGTTAGCATTGGCTCGCAAAACTACCTGTTAACTTCCTTCATACTGGACACACAGTAGATGAAAAGTCTCATTGCCAAAATCCGGAAGTATCCCTTTAAAGATAATGGGACTAATGTTTATGGCTAATTGTTGGATGGATACTCCACTGTGACATCCATCCACAGTTCCTAGTGTGATGGCAAGATTTACAATAACACCAGTTGTTGTTGTTGTTGTGTCAGTAGCACTATACCTACTCTTGTATATATGTCAATATGTAAATCATGTATATTGATATTGATGTGTAATGCAAATGATCAATACATCACATTTTCTGATTTATGAATGTTCTACTGTTAAGGCTTCTTCCCCACCTACTGAATGTACTGTACAGAGCTGCATTAGTCACTTCAATTTACCTCATTATTCTCATTCAGTCTGTACCACACACACACACACACAAAGGCATCAGAGCTGCGTCAGTACATCCGGTCTCTTTGCACTCAGCCCTTTTTCCTGTCCCTTTCATCCCAGCATCATCTGATAAAACCGAAGCAGCCCACAGCTTCTCACACCAGCAGTGACGGACTTACCATTAGGCAGAAGAGGAAACTATCTCAGGCACCACATCATCAAGGGGACTCATGAGCTGGGCATTCATTTTTTAAATATATATAAATGAAATAAAAACTCAGTTTGAGGCCACTGTGGCCACTGTGCCCAGGCTAATGAGGCCACATTGTTGACAAAAAAGGCCACCACAAAGGTACATTTGGAGCTAGTCTCTTATGACAAATGTTTTTTGTTTTTAGTGGTGTGACAGCATCGAGGGTATTACACAAGGTTACTCTGACTTACTTGGGTAGGTGGAGGGAGTCTGGAAGGGTGTCTAGGAATCTTTTGGTTGTCCGAGAATTTATAGCACGGCTTTTGATGATCCTTGGTTGGCGTCTGAGCAGATTCTTTGTTGCGATTGCAAAGGTAATAAAATGGTGGTCCGATAGTTCTGTAATGGCTAGGCGTGGCGCTAGCGACCCACCTCGACAACAAATTGCAGAGCGCGAAACTCAAATTACAGAAATAAGAATATTAACATTCATGAAAATAGAAGTGTCATTCATCAGAAAAATATTAACTTCTTGTTGATCCAGCTGCAGTGTCAGATTTCAAAAAGGCTTTACGGCGAAAGCACACCATGCGATTATCTGAGGACAGTGCCCCACATACAAAAGCATTAAAAACATTTTTCAACCAGGCAGGTGCGCCACGAAAGTCAGAAATAGCGATAAAATAAATGCCTTACCTTTAAAGATCTTCTTCTGTTGGCACTCCAAAAGGTCCTAGCTACATGCAAATTATCCTTTTGTTCGATAGTCCTTCTTTATATCCCCAAAAACTCAGTTTAACTGGCGCGCTTCATTCAATAATCCACTGGTTTCCCTCCTTCAAAATGCATACAAAATGAATCCCAAACGTTACCAATAAACTTCTCCAAACAAGCCAAACAACGTTTATAATCAAACCTCAGGTACCCTAATACGTAAATAAACGATAACATTTAAGACGGAGAATCGTTATTGTTTTTACCGGAGATAAAAAACAAAGAACGCGCTGTCATCCACGCACATGAAAACACTACAGCCAAACTTTAGAAAAACTACAAATTCTAGCTCATTTTTACAAAAACAAGCCTGAAACCTTTTTCTAAAGACTGCTGACATCTAGTGGAAGCCCTAGGAACTGCAATATTAAACATGATACCCAGTGGTAGGCTGAACTTTTTTTTTCTGGATGGTTTTTCCACGGGTTTTCGCCTGCCATATCAGTTCTATTATTACTCACATACATTATTTTAACAGTTTTAGAAACTTTAGAGTGTTTTCTATCGAAATATACCAATTATATGCATATCCTAGCTTCTGGGCCTGAGTAACAGGCAGTTTACTTTGGGCAAGATTTTCAACAAGATGTCAAAATACTACCCCCTAGCCCAAAGAGGATTTATTAAGATCCACAATATTTATTCAACGGGACAAAATAACTACCCAATGTTTATATCCCAGCACAAATTAGCTAGCAACAGCAAGCTAGCTAGCTATTTCCATCAATGTTTAATAGTTTTCAACCTGTCCCCAAATTAATATAGTTGGTTCAGAGTTTGTTTTGATATTTCAACCTGTGTCCTGATCGCGTCTGGTGTGGGAGGACAAAATGAAAATGCGAGTGATGGCGCACGCAGACGCACACGTGCATGCGGTCTAGGCAGCATGTAATTAAAAAAATATATATATTTAGCTTT
Organism: Oncorhynchus mykiss; assembly: GCF_057628025.1. Classification (NCBI taxonomy): domain Eukaryota; kingdom Metazoa; phylum Chordata; class Actinopteri; order Salmoniformes; family Salmonidae; genus Oncorhynchus; species Oncorhynchus mykiss. The sequence continues at coordinate 13,089,936 of NC_143029.1, forward strand.
TAATTCAATAGGTAAACTAACGCATACAAAGCAGAAAGAGGACCATTTCCAAATAATCTGCGGGACAACAAAACTATTTTAATCCCAAGATTGTTTGTCCGACCGCCCACTCCCGCCCGTAGCATGAAAAATGCCCATTCCCATTCCCATTCCAGTGGGAATGCAGCCCTCTAGCGCAGTAATTACACAACACTATGCTCATCAAGTCCTAGTAGGATCAGATGGTGACAGTGGTCCCAGCAGGGCCAGACAGCCAGGTAAGACCAGTCTACAGAGCTCAAGTGAATTTTGCAGTAGGCCTCTATCAACAATATCAGTGAATGATACATTCCATCTTGAATTGATGGGTAGACCTACAGTAGCTACAAGACAGCAGCTTAAACTTAAAGCTACAGTCTGGGATCTGGGAATAATGGTAATTTCAATTATTGAACCGTTAATTCTATTCTTAAACAATATCATGAATAAATGTACACCAATGTAATTCTTTGTCATGCCTCATTTTCGGAGGATCAGATGGTGACAGGGGTCTCAGCAGGGACAGGCAGCCAGGGAAGAACAGTCTGTGATGGAGGTGAGGTGAAATATTGCAAATACAACACTTTCTTCTCTCTGTGCAGCAAACACTGTACAAGCCAGATACTATTTTAAGGCAGTCTGTCAAACCACCAAAGTTGATTTCCAAACTGTACCAAGGGTTGACAGAGGCTTTTCCCAATGACACAAAACATGTCAAATAAAAATGTGAGGAAGACCTGGTAGAAGCTATTGATGATGATGAATGGATACAGATGTGTTTGAATGTCCAGTCAGGTTCATATCATCTCAAAAATAAATGACTGCAGTTGAAGGCCATCCACAGAACGTACTATATGCCAGTGAAACTGAATTACATGCAGTCATAAATGTCATTCCTCTGCTTGAGGTGTAAAACACAAAAAGGGACATATTTGCATATGTTATGGTGTGAAATCTGGCAAAGAGTATGTTATTTTATCTCAGCAGATCTACAGATTCTCACTTCTCCCTGTTTTTGTTTACTTGGAACTGTTGATACTGGAGACTGTTATCTGAAGAAACTGTGTAACCAAACATTTATAGCGGCTAAGAAATGCATGGCCATTAATTGGAAGGTTGACTATCCTCCCACAATGTCAAGTTATGTATCACTATATTAGAAGCATTATAAGATTAAGGGTATACTGAGCAACTTTCATAAGGAGTCTGTATTGAAAACATGCCCACGTCAGGGGAGATACCTATTTAGGCTGTTGGGCTGGTCAGTCCTGGCCCTGGGGGTCTGGCGTCCTGTGGGTTGTCACTCTGGCCTTTGCCTAACACACACAAAACCAGTAATTAACATTTCACTAAGAGTGTTGGAGTGTTGGGTAGGGGCGCTTGCAGGGTGGTGACCCCTAGGGAGAGGACGGGGCGACCCAGCTGTGTGCAAGTAAAAATAGCTCTAAAGTGCTGTTAGTCCTATGAGATTAATTATATGGAGGATTTGCTGTTTCTGTGTGTTAATGTATATATATATATATATATATATATATATATATATTTAAACCTTTCCCTTGGGCGTGAACTGGGAAGGAAATTGTGTTGGCAGAGAGTTGAGATATTGACTAGACTTGTGGGGGTCGGGCGTGCAGACGGCTCGGTCTGGCTGGCCGGTTTGGCTGGTCAGTCTGGCTGAAATATGATATAGAGGATGTCTTAATAAAGACAATGAAAAGTCTTTGACTTTGTTCAAGAGTTCATTTGTTCATTTGTTAGGTTATTGGTTAAAGGTGCAACACAATATTTATTATTGAATGACCTTTGATCAAGTTCAGTCTTATTAATCACTTAAACATATTTTAAAATGATCTCCAACCTAGCTTGATGACGATGGCCATTTTTGTTTACTTTTTTATTTTAAATGGAGACTGCATATTGGATTGTGTAAAAATTCAGGAAATAAGCTTTAGATGCCCCAAAAAAGTGTATATCTTTGTCTTAAAGAACCACAACAATAAGAGTCCAAGTCATTTGGATTGCCAAAATCACATAAACATCTTCAAATGGAAACTGCTGTGTCTGCGTGTACGTGTGTGATGGTGACTATCAAGAGTACAGTGATGGGCCTCAACATCATCTTATAACCGGACAGCACTAAAGTGGTCAGAACCAAACCAATCAGTTAGAAGTATATAGCGGGTGAGGGAATTCACAGCCGACCGCTCAGACGGGTGAGGGCATACCAGCCAACCATTTTTACATGGTCCGTAATTTCTCCAGATGTAGCGACCAAACATTTGTACAATTAGTGAACATTTGAGAAAGTTTGAAAATCACAAAATAAGTGACCATTATCTTGGCAAGAGTATCCAAAATGAACTGATAAATCTGGTTCCACAAAAAACAATAGAGGCAATTGTTGAGAAGATTAAGAAGACAACATTTTCAAGGCTTGCCATAGATTTTCAAGCTGATTTAAGTCAAAACTGTAACTAGGACACTCAGGAACATTCAAAGTCGTCTTGGTAAGCAACTCCAGGGTATATTTGGTCGTGTGTTTTAGGTTATTGTCTTGCTAAAAGTTTAATTTGTCTCCCAGTGTCTGTTGGAAAGCAGCCTGAACCAGGTTTTCCTCTAGGATTTTTCCTGTGTTTAGCCAATGACAAGCATACCAAGAGCATACCCATAACATTATGCAGCCAACACCATGCTTGAAAATATAAAGAGTTGTACTCAGTAATATGTTGTGTTGGATTTGCCCCAAACATAACACTTTGTATTCAGGACATAAATTTAATTTCTTTGCCAATTGTTTTTGCAGTTTTACTTTAGGGCCTTGTTGCAAACAGGATGTATGTTTTGGATTTTTATTCTGTCATTTAGGTTAGCATTGCGGAGTAACTACAATGTTGTTTATCCATCCTCAGTTTTCTCCTATCACATTAAACTCTGTAACTGTTGTAAAGTCACCATTGGCCTCTTGGTGAAATCCCTGAGCGGTTTCCTTCCTCTCCGGCAACTGAGTTAAGAAGGACGCCTGTATATTTGTAGTTACTGGGTGTATTGTTACACCATCCAAAGTGGAATTAATAACTTCAACATGTTCAAAGCAATATTAAATGTCAAATTTTTTTTACCCATCTACCAGTAGATTTCCTTCTTTGCGAGGCATTGGAAACCCTCCCTGGTCTTTGTAGTTGAATCTGTGTTTGAAATTCACTGCTTGCCTGAGGGACCTTACAAATAATTGTATGTGTGGTGTACAGAGATGAGGTAGTCATTCAAAATCATGTTCAAAACAGACTGGCCTCTGCCTGGGGCCTCCAAATCACTAAGTCCACCCCTGCACGCCAGAGGAGGTATGCACATTGTGGCAACACACAGCAGGTGACTCATCAGTGGGTCCAAATGAAAGAAGAGTATAATTCAGTCTTGTGACCAGTGACCACAGGGTTGGCTGCAGGGTCATGGATAAAAATATGTGAAATTGAGAAATATTCATAATACAAACATTGCTCAAGTGGTTTACTGGGTCACTTGAATGAGCTACGATGGGAATGATTTGCTATTGGTAAGATAAACAAAGGAAAAGAATCATAAACAAATGAGTCTGAGTTCTGATGGCTGTGTTCTGATAGCTGTGTTCTGATGGCTGTGTTCTGATAGCTGTGTTCTGATGGCTGTGTTCTGATGGCTGTGTTCTGGGCTGTGTACTGATGGCTGTGTTCTGATGGCTGTGTTCTGGGCTGTGTTCTGATGAATTATTGGATAGTCAAACAACATTTTTCAATCCATTGATTTCACGGAAAGTGAGCCTTCCATCAGTTAACCAACTATGGCAGTGTTGTGCATTTGTGGCCCCTCTCTCTTGGATAAGTGGATTCAGCAAGGTGTCAAAATAGCAAGGTGGTGGGCAGTGTAATTGACTACTGACTGTCTTTTTCCTGGCCTTTCACACAAGCTGGCTTGCTGCTTCAGAGCCTGGTGTTTGTGCTAGGGGTGATGGCCCTCCTCAGACTGTTGCTGTGATAGCGAGGGCTCAGCCATTATGCAAGAGAGGGATGGGGCACCAGGAGGGCTGTGGGTTTGTGGCTGCCAATATTCTATCGAAGCACCTTAGTTTTGGGTATTCTTTAATGAGGAATACCTCAGGGTGTTATTTTGTGACCTCTCCAATTCAAAAACAGTGGACTACATTGAACTCGTACTTAAATTTACAGCTGTACTACTGCTTTTGGTATGCCAACAGCTAACACTTGTTGGCTTATTATGAGTGTATAATAGACTGATAGGCTCCTTAGTGACTGGTGAGCACTGTGTTGGGGACATTCCTAATATGGAGCCTGGCCTGCACAGATCGCTGACCTCAACTCTATCGAAACACCTTTGGGATGAATTGGAATGCCGACTGTGAGTCAGTGCCCAACCTCACTAATGCTCTTGTAGCTGAATGGAGGCAAGTCCCTGCAACAATGTTCCAACAGCTAGTGGGAAGCCTTCCCAGAAGAGTGGAGGCTGTTGTAGCAGCAAAGGGTGGGACCAACTCCTTATTAATGCCCATGATTTTAGAATGAGACGTTTGACGAGCAGGTGTCCACATACTTTTGTCCATGTAGTGTACATCCCAAAAAAGCACAATCCCGAAACAATTCTTCTATTCATGACCACAATATAATTTGAGTGTTAGTCTAATCACATAGACAAAATACAAGATCTTGTGACCTTAGAAGGAAATCCATCAGAGCAGATGTAATTTAAGATGTGCTGTGTCAATGATCTTTGCTCGTCCATATACTTATATGTACATATTCTCATTCACCCCTTTAGATTTGTGTGTGTTAGGTAGTTGTTGGGGAATTATTAGATTACTTGTTAGATATTACTGCACTGTTGGAACTAGAAGCACAAGCATTTCGCTACACTCACATTAACCTCTGCTAACCATGTGTATGTGACCAATTTCTTTTGATTTGACCTCAAGCAGAATCCTGTCCCTCTGCTGAGGTTGCCCCTGGGGTCGGTAGGATCAGGGGACCTCATTTATGAACATAGATATTTATATACAGGACCAGTCAAAAGTTTGGACACACCTACTCTTTCAATGGTTTTTCTTTATTTGTATGAATACTTTGTATGAGAACTTTTGACTGGTACTGTATACAGTACTGTGCAAAGGTTTTAGACGTGTGAAAAAATGCTGTAAAGTAAGAATTCTTTCAAAAATAGACATGTTAATAGATTATATTTATCAATTAACAAAATGCAAAGTGAGTGAACTGCAGAAAAATCTACATCAAATCGATATTTGGTGTGACCACCCTTTGCCTTCAAAATAGCATACATTTTTTTAGGTGCACTTGCACACAGTTTTTGAAGGAATTCGGCAGGTAGGTTGGCCCAGACATCTTGGAGAACTAACCACAGAACTTCTGTTTATTTAGGAAGCCTCAGGTGCTTTTCTCTCTTCATGTAATCCCAGACAGATTCGATGATGTTGAGATCAGGGCTCTGTGGGGGCCATACCATCACTTCCAGGACTCCTTGTTCTTCTTTACTCTGATGATAGTTCTTAATGACTTTCGCTGTATGTTTGGGGTTGTTGTCATGCTGCAGAATACATTTGGGGCCAATCAGATGCCTCCCTGATGGTATTGCATGATGGATAAGTATCTGCCTGTACTTCTCAGCATTGAGGAGACCATTAATTCTGACCAAATCCCCAACTCCATTTGTAAAATTGCAGCCCCAAACTTGCAAGGAACCTCCATCATGCTTCACTGTTGAACCTCCACCATGCTTCACTGTTGCCTTCAGACACTCATTTGTGTACTGCTCTCCAGCCCTTCGAGGAACAAACTGCTTTCTGCTACAGCCAAATATTAAACATTTTGACTCATCAGTCCAGAGCACCTGCTGCCATGTTTCTGCATGCCAGTTCCTGTGTTTTTATGCATAGTTGAGTCACTTGGCCTTGTTTTCAACTTTTAGCAAGCTATTCATACTAAATCAGTTGTCCCTGCCTCTGCCTTGTGCCAGGCTCAACAGATGCAGCTTCAGGCTCAGCATCTCTGTCCCCCATCCCCGTACCCCTGAACCAGCTCCACTCCCATGGCATAATTGCAGGGGGTCCGTGGGATTTTTTTAATTTATTATTATCAAAAAAATAAAAATGATTCAATCCTTTTCAATGATAAGAATTCAAAAACTGTAATTATGTTTCCACATAATGATCTTTATATGAAACAAAAACAGCATATAGTCTGTATTGGATGCTGGACAGTTTGAAGCATTGAGTGACAGTCTGTATAAGTGACAGCCAATGATAAAATAATACCTTCAAGTCATATGGCCATGGTATGTCTCCATGGCTTTGATGCAGACTGAAATATGGTCGTTTACTGACATCTAGTGGTGGTGATACACAACTGCAGGTCATTTGGGTCAATATTCTACAGGATTCAGTGCTGTTACATTTTTTCTGTGTTGCATGCAGTTAATTTAAGTCAACAAAATGGTAGTAACTGAAATGTTGGTTATGATGTTATTACAAATGGTATTATATTATAGGATATGTTATCATATGCGTCATGTACACTCTACAGAGCCAGGACCCTCTTCAAGTGATACAGTTTTGTTAGGGAGGAGTCTGGAAGTGGAGGAGGAGGTGAAAGACAGTGCCGGCAGTACCAATGCAGATGATGAGGATGGAGCAAATGTGAGAAGGTGCACAGAAAGAGACCGAAAGTGAGGATGTTGAAAAACAAGCTGTAGATGGCGAGTTATGTGGGAGAGATTCAGAGGAAGATCATTTTCTATCAGATGATCCGGGTTTGTGGCCAGCAAAAATAACTGATATGGACAGGGAGACTATTGTTAGGAAATTGGCCACAAGAGATGAAGACCTAGAAATGCCACAGGATTCAGACGGAAACCCATTCCCAGAATACTTGCAGTATACTAAGGCAGCCAATGGAAGAGAGAAGGTGAAGAGAGACTGGGTCATTCATAGCAAAAGTACTAATGCACTATATTGCATCCCATGTGTGCTTTTCTCTCGTGGACAAAAAATACCTTCCCTTAATGCACTGAACAGTCAACATGGATATAAAATGTCCGATGTGAAGTGGCGTCGTATATATGATAAATTCCCAAGCCATGAGAGGAATAAGGCACACAGAGACTGCTACTTGAAGTGGAATAATTTGCAACAATCTGTAATGGCAGTTAGTGGCATTGACGGTCAGTTGCAGAAGCAGATACAAACAGAAACTGAGAAAAATAGAGCTCTCTTGCAGAGAATCCTAGATGAAACACTGCACTTGGCATCAAGGAATTTACCTTTCAGTGGTTAAAACCAAAGACCTAAATGACATCCACAATGGTAATTTCCTGGGCACACTAGAGCTCTTGTCTCGTTACGATCCACTGCTGAATGAACACTTACAAACCATCAGGGACAGGCTGACACATTATCTGAGCTCTGACATTCAAAATTACTTCATTGAATTATGTGGCAGAGGAGTTTTGAAAATAATTCTAAAGGAAAGGGAGGATGCTATTTATTATTCTGTAATCTGTGATGCTGTGCCAGACATTTCCCATACTGAGCAGAATGTTGCGCTCATAAGAAATGTGAGAAACAGATGACTGGGAGATCACTGAACGATTTCTTGAATTCAAGAACTTTCACAAAAAGACAGGAAGTGAGATAGCAGAGATGATTGAAAACGTGCTTCATAACCAAGGGATAGACATCGGAGATGGCAGAGGGCAGGGATATGACAACAGGGCAAATATGTCAGGGAAAGTCAAGGGAGTCCAAGCCCAAATATGAAAGAAAAATCATCTGACTACATTCTCTCCTTGTGCCTCCCATACCTTAAATGTTGTAGGTGGTCATGCTGCAAAGTCAAGCCCAGAAGTATCAACATTTTTTGGCTACATCAATCGCCTTTACACACCTGTTAGTGCCAGCCCAGAGCGATGGGCCATCTACAAAGGGAAAACAGGTTGCTCATTGTATCGCCTCTCCGATACCCGCTGGAGGGCAGGGATTGACAGTGTTATACCTGTAGTAAAACACCTACCTTCGTCATCAAGGCCCTTGATAGCATACCCAGGAACATGCAGTCTCACCAGCGAGGCCAGAACAGAAGCTAGTGGTCGGAAGAACTACTTCATGTCATTCAACGCTATTGTCCTTCTCATTGTCTGGCTGAAAGTACTGCAATGCATTGAGGACAGGAATGTGATTCTCTAGTCAAGAAAAATATTACTTGTGCCAAGGCAGCCAATATCAGAGCCTTAAAGGAAGAGATGCAGGCTCTTTGAGATGGATAGGAGTCTCTCCTGTCTGAGGCAATACTGATTGCTGCGCAAATGGATGTTGCAACTCAATTTAGCAAGGAACACAGCCGCCAGAGGAAAAGGAAGAGATTCCACGATGAGACCTCTCAAGAGGAGACAGCTCAGGACAGTGCAGCAACGGTGTTTCAGAACACAGTGTTTTTTACTGCTATGGACAACATCATTAGTGACTTGGACACTAGGCTCCACACCACTGCAACAATTGTAGAATCATTTTCTGCTGTTCTGAAAGTTGGGCAGATTAGTGAGGAAGTTGAAGTTGAAGTTTCATATGCTGCCACTTCCTCCCCTAACTTGTACCCTCTTGGTCTCCTGAATGCAATTTGTAAGATGCAGCTGCAAAGCATTTATGGAGAAGTGTGCATTGCTTTACGTATATTTTGCACACTGCCTGTGAATGTAGCTGGTGGCAAGAGCGCTTTCAGTAAGCTAAAACTGATAAAAAACTATTTGAGGTCCACTATGTCCCAGGACAGGCTTTGTAGTCTTGCCATGCTGTCCACTGAAAGTCAGTTTGCTAGAAAGCTGGACTTCAAAGACTTGATCAGTGACTTTGCGAGCAAGAAGGCGCTGCACCAGGCTGAGCAAGGGCCAGTGTGTCACACCCTGATCTGTTTCACCTGTCTTTGTTATTGTCTCTACCCCCCTCCAGGTGTCGCCCATCTTCCCCATTATACCCTGAGTATTTAGGCCCGTGTTCTCTGTTTGTCTGTTGCCAGTTCATCTTATTTGTCAAGCCAACCAGCCTTTTTTGTGTCAGCCTCTGCTTTTCCCCAGTCTCTCTTTTCTCGTCCTCTTGTTTTTTTTAACCTTGCCTGTCCTGACCCTGTACCCACCCGCCTGACCACCATGTCTGCCCCTGACCCTCAGCCTGCCTGCCGTCCAGTACCTTTGCCCCATCTCTAGATTACCGACCTCTGCCTGACCTGACCCTGAGCCTGCCATCCTGTACCTTTGCCTCTGTTGCTGTAATAAACATTGTTACTTTGACACGGTCTGCATCTGGGTCTTACCTTGATACCTGATCCAGTGAGAACTGTTAAATGGCATGGCTATGGATATTGGATCACTACACACATGATGCCCACAGGCTGAGAACAAGACTGAGAACAGACTAAGAACAAGATATATCTCAAAGTAATGGCTGGATTGCCATACAATTTGATGTGCACAATCAAGACCCTAAGTGGAAGAAACCTATTGATTTGATGACCACGTGACCTTTCCTCTAGCGCCACCATCAGGCCGTTTCATTTCCATTTTGTTTTCCATTTTCCATTTCCACTTTTCCAGCTGCTGATTTTCTAGTTGGTATGTATACTAAGTTCAACAATCTGCTGCTTATTGTCTAGTTGGTATGTATACTTAGTTCAACAATCTGTTGCTTATTTTCTAGTTGGTAGGTATACTAAGTTCAACAATCTGCTGCTTATTTTCTAGTTGGTATGTATACTAAGTTCAACAATCAGCTGCTGATTTTCTAGTTGGTATGTATACTAAGTTCAACAATCTGCTGCTGATTTTCTAGTTGGTATGTATACTAAGTTCAACAATCAGCTGCTTATTTTCTAGTTGGTATGTATACTAAGTTCAACAATCTGCTGCTTATTTTCTAGTTGGTATGTATACTTAGTTCAACAATCTGCTGCTTATTTTCTAGTTGGTATGTATACTTAGTTCAACAATCTGCTGCTTATTTTCTAGTTGGTATGTATACTTAGTTCAACAATCTGCTGCTTATTTTCTAGTTGGTATGTATACTTAGTTCAACAATCTGCTGCTTATTTTCTAGTTGGTATGTATACTAAGTTCAACAATCTGCTGCTTATTTTCTAGTTGGTATGTATACTTAGTTCAACAATCAGCAGCTTATTTTCTAGTTGGTATGTATACTTAGTTCAACAATCTGCTGCTTATTGTCTAGTTGGTAGGTATACTTAGTTCAACAATCTGCTGCTTATTTTCTAGTTGGTATGTATACTTAGTTCAACAATCAGCAGCTTATTTTCTAGTTGGTATGTATACTTAGTTCAACAATCTGCTGCTTATTGTCTAGTTGGTAGGTATACTTAGTTCAACAATCTGCTGCTTATTTTCTAGTTGGTATGTATACTTAGTTCAACAATCAGCAGCTTATTTTCTAGTTGGTATGTATACTTAGTTCAACAATCTGCTGCTTATTTTCTAGTTGGTAGGTATACTAAGTTCAACAATCAGCAGCTTATTTTCTAGTTGGTAGGTATACTAAGTTCAACAATCTGCTGCTTATTTTCTAGTTGGTATGTATACTAAGTTCAACAATCAGCTGCTTATTTTCTAGTTGATATGTATACTTAGTTCAACAATCTGCTGCTTATTTTCTAGTTGGTATGTATACTAAGTTCAACAATCTGCTGCTTATTTTCTAGTTGGTATGTATACTTAGTTCAACAATCTGCTGCTTATTTTCTAGTTGGTATGTATACTAAGTTCAACAATCTGCTGCTTATTTTCTAGTTGGTAGGTATACTAAGTTCAACAATCTGCTGCTTATTTTCTTTTTGGTATGTATACTTAGTTCAACAATCTGCTGCTTATTGTCTAGTTGGTAGGTATACTTAGTTCAACAATCTGCTGCTTATTTTCTAGTTGGTATGTATACTAAGTTCAACAATCTGCTGCTTATTGTCTAGTTGGTAGGTATACTTAGTTCAACAATCTGCTGCTTATTTTCTAGTTGGTATGTATACTAAGTTCAACAATCTGCTGCTGATTTTCTAGTTGGTATGTATACTTAGTTCAACAATCTGCTGCTTATTTTCTAGTTGGTATGTATACTAAGTTCAACAATCTGCTGCTTATTTTCTAGTTGGTAGGTATACTAAGTTCAACAATCTGCTGCTTATTTTCTAGTTGGTAGGTATACTTAGTTCAACAATCTGCTGCTTATTGTCTAGTTGGTAGGTATACTTAGTTCAACAATCAGCTGCTTATTTTCTAGTTGGTATGTATACTTAGTTCAACAATCTGCTGCTGATTTTCTAGTTGGTATGTATACTAAGTTCAACAATCTGCTGCTTATTGTCTAGTTGGTAGGTATACTTAGTTCAACAATCTGCTGCTGATTTTCTAGTTGGTAGGTATACTTAGTTCAACAATCTGCTGCTTATTTTCTAGTTGGTAGGTATACTTAGTTCAACAATCTGCTGCTTATTTTCTAGTTGGTAGGTATACTTAGTTCAACAATCTGCTGCTGATTTTCTAGTTGGTATGTATACTAAGTTCAACAATCTGCTGCTTATTGTCTAGTTGGTAGGTATACTTAGTTCAACAATCTGCTGCTGATTTTCTAGTTGGTAGGTATACTTAGTTCAACAATCTGCTGCTTATTTTCTAGTTGGTAGGTATACTTAGTTCAACAATCTGCTGCTTATTTTCTAGTTGGTATGTATACTTAGTTCAACAATCTGCTGCTTATTTTCTAGTTGGTAGGTATACTTAGTTCAACAATCTGCTGCTTATTTTCTAGTTGGTATGTATACTAAGTTCAACAATCTGCTGCTTATTTTCTAGTTGGTATGTATACTAAGTTCAACAATCTGCTGCTTATTTTCTAGTTGGTATGTATACTTAGTTCAACAATCTGCTGCTTATTTTCTAGTTGGTATGTATACTTAGTTCAACAATCTGCTGCTTATTTTCTAGTTGGTATGTATACTAAGTTCAACAATCTGCTGCTTATTTTCTAGTTGGTATGTATACTTAGTTCAACAATCTGCTGCTTATTGTCTAGTTGGTATGTTTACTTAGTTCAACAATCTGCTGCTTATTTTCTAGTTGGTATGTATACTTAGTTCAACAATCTGCTGCTTATTTTCTAGTTGGTATGTATACTAAGTTCAACAATCTGCTGCTTATTTTCTAGTTGGTATGTATACTTAGTTCAACAATCTGCTGCTTATTTTCTAGTTGGTATGTATACTTAGTTCAACAATCTGCTGCTTATTTTCTAGTTGGTATGTATACTAAGTTCAACAATCTGCTGCTTATTTTCTAGTTGGTAGGTATACTAAGTTCAACAATCTGCTGCTTATTTTCTAGTTGGTATGTATACTAAGTTCAACAATCTGCTGCTTATTTTCTAGTTGGTATGTATACTTAGTTCAACAATCTGCTGCTGATTTTCTAGTTGGTATGTATACTAAGTTCAACAATCTGCTGCTTATTGTCTAGTTGGTATGTATACTAAGTTCAACAATCAGCAGCTTATTTTCTAGTTGGTATGTATACTTAGTTCAACAATCTGCTGCTTATTTTCTAGTTGGTATGTATACTTAGTTCAACAATCAGCAGCTTATTTTCTAGTTGGTATGTATACTAAGTTCAACAATCTGCTGCTTATTTTCTAGTTGGTATGTATACTAAGTTCAAAAATCTGCTCCTGATTTTATTATTTGATTTGTTATATCATTCTATAGATGATAATGTTAATTTATTTTAATTGAAGGTTAATATATATATATATTTAATTTATATTTATTTTAAGGTATTCATGAATGTTAAGAGAATTTTCAATTCAAGAATTTTCCATTTAAAATGACATTTAGATTGTAGAAGATGGCCTTTAGCACATTTCTTATAGAGGGGATCAGTCTTGTATCAAATAGTGAATTCCACTGCATGCAGAATGTTGCATGTATGTCTGCACAGTGTTATATTTTCACAGCTCACTGTCGGTAAATATCGTACAGTAAATATTGGACTACAAGAGAGTTGCAAGCCTGCAAAGATAGAGTTATCCTAGCTACTGCTTTGAATGGTCGATTGGGTTCTGGAAGTGTGTAGATACAGCAATTGCGCAGGGTTTGAGTGGCCTGTGGTGGTGGAGCCCAATGTGATATCTTTTCTTGGGGCCCAATATGATATATTTTCTTGGGGCCCAAAATCTGGCACCGCCCTATGGTATTCCTGGTCACAGCCGGTGGTGACAGTCTGGGATCGAACCCAGGTCTGTAGTGACGCCTTAGACTGCTGTGCCACCTGGGGGGCGGGTTACTTCTACCTCCAACATTGTGACCTTCCATTATAGAGCTTTGCTTAGGGTGTGGATTGAGGTCTACACAATCATATCATATCAGTTTTGTTCTTTGCGCCAATGGAAAACTATGAGCAAACCAACCGTTGTATTGAATACATGGAATTGGATTATGATGATTATGATGAATGAATCACAATGTGCTTATTTTTTACTTATTTATGACCATATTAAAGGGGCTGAGTTACTAGCCTCTGCGCTCTTCCATACTGTCTTTGGGAGGGCACATTACATCATGCCAGGTCTTTTTCACTATGCTCAACTCCATAATGTAGGTTGAGTCTCTGATGTTATTTTCCTTCCTGGGCTTTACTCGACCTTGTCTCAAGGTAGCACTAGTGGTCTGTTGACATCCCTTAAGGGGTGTGGGGGCTGTGCTTTGGCAGAGTGGGTGGGGTTAACTCCTACCTGGTTGGCTCTGTCCAGGGGTGACTTTGGATGGGGCTACAGTGTCTCCCGACCCCCGTCTCTGTCCCCAGTATCTATGCTGCAATTGCTTGTATGTGCCGCGGGGGCTAGGGTCAGTCTGTCCTATCTGGTGTACTGTGTGATCTTAGGCATGCTTCCACTAATTCCTCTCTATCTCTCTCTCTATGTCTCCCCTCCCGGAGGACCAGAGCCCTAGGACAACCTGCCTCAGGACATCCTGGCTGTGCCTGTCTCCAGTCCACCTGGTCATGCTGCTGTATCCCATTCTGCTGCTCTGATGTAGCCATCATGGTTATTATTTCACACTGCTCGAACCTTTGAACATCTTGAAAAACTATCTGGCCTTAATTGGACACACGTACTCTTAAACCTCTACGCGGTACAGCCAGAAGAGGACTGGCCACCCCACTGAGCCTGGTTCCTCTCTAGGTTTCTACCTAGGTTCTTGCGTTTTAGGGAGTTTTTCCTAGCTACTGTACTTGCTTGCTTGCTCTTTTGGGCTTTTAGGCTGGGTATATGTAAAGCACTTTGACAACTGCTGATGTAAAAACGGCTTTACAAAATACATTTGATTTATAAAAATGTGGATCTTGTGCAACATCTTGGGTTCATACTTGCGAACATTAAAACATTTTTACAGTCAAGCTTTTTCTTGACTCAAAATGCGCATCAGCTAATTAAAATCGTTGACGTAGTAAACAATTCATGTTAGCTGTTCCCATTACAGAACCTGGCACATTTAGCTTTATGCTAATCTGACTAGGTGGCAGTGATTATTTCCGGTATCTGTCACGTCTACCCCCCCCCCCCCCACCCCATTTGGCTATTTGTTAGACAACTCGTCTATAATTAGATACATGTAGCTTCTCTTTTGTCATTATAAACTCAGCAAAAAAAGAAACGTCCTCTCACTGTCAACTGCGTTTATTTTCAGCAAACTTAACGTGTAAATATTTGTATGAACATAAGATTCAACAACTGAGACATAAACTGAACAAGTTCCACAGACATGTGACTAACAGAAATTTAATAATGTGTCCCTGAACAAAGGGGGGTTCAAAATCAAAAGTAACAGTCAGTCTCTGGTGTGGCCACCAGCTGCATTCGGTACTGCAGTGCATCTCCTCCTCATTGACTGCACCAGATTTGCCAGTTCTTGCTGTGAGATGTTACCCCACTCTTCCACCAAGGCACCTGCAAGTTCCTGGACATTTCAGGGGGGAAATGACCCTAGTCCTCATCCTCCGATCCAGCAGGTCACAGACGTGCTCAATGGGATTGAGATCCAGGCTCTTCACAGGCCATGGCAGAGCACTGACATTCCTGTCTTGCAGGAAATCACGAACAGAACGAGCAGTATGGCTGGAGGCATTGTCATGCTGGAGGGTCATGTCAGGATGAGCCTGCAGGAAGAGTACCACATGAGGAGGAGGATGTCTTCCCTGTAACGCACAGCGTTGAGATTGCCTGCAATGACAACAAGCTCAGTCCGATGATGCTGTGACACACCGCCCCAGACCATGACCTGACCCTCCACATCCAAATCGATCCCGCTCCAGAGTACAGGCCTCGGTGTAACGCTCATTCCTTCAACGATAAACACGAATCTGACCATCACCCCTGGTGAGACAAAACCGCGACTCGTCAGTGAAAAGCACTTTTTGCCAGTCCTGTCTGGTCCAGCGACGGTGGGTTTGTCCCCATAGGCAATGTTGTTTCCGGTGATGTCTGTTGAGGACAACAGGCCTACAAAAGGCCTACAAGCCCTCAGTCCAGCCTCTCTCAGCCTATTGCGGACAGTCTGATCAATGATGGAGGGATTGTGCGTTCCTATATTGCAAGGTAAATCAATGTTAAAGTTTACATACTGTAGCTGGCCATATATGGATGCTACATTTTACTTTATGGGTTGGTTATGTAGGCTTCTTCTAACCCATCGCTTTCTACTACATATAATAATATGATTAAATTATATATTTACATTAAAAACCAAAGTCTATCAGAATTCCAGTACTTCCAAAAAATGTTATACCCCTTGATCTCCAAGAATAAGACTTGGAAATATGGAAGTACAGATTAGCCAAATTGTTTTACCTGAGCATGACCCCAAAACTAAGGACTTATTAGCCAGCGCTATTCTGTTGTTTAGGATGTTGTTGTCATGGAGGACTGATTGGGCTCATTGATTCGAGTTGATAAATAAATGCTGCGTTCGTGGAATGGCATGCTTTGAGCACTACTGAAAAGTGATATTTACATGTGAACAATGAATACCATATGCTGCATTTTCTATAGGCCTATTGTTAACCTTTTTGTTGGTGACACTTTGATGTCTTGATAGTATGCAGCTGTTTAAAGGGCAATTCCACAGATGAAACAATAACAAAACGGTCGCCCCTCCTGTGTTTTGGTAAAAAGCAGAGGGTTGGGCCTGGACAAATGTAACCACTCTCAGATTAATAGACAGAAAAATAGATGCAAGGATGACCATCCATGATATCAACATTATTGTTTTAACCAGGTTATGAGGCTATACAGTGTTTGTTTACAATGTTTACAAACATTGGAGTAAACACGCTTATATTTTGGGTTCTAAAGGGGTAGGACAGTTGAACTAAACTCATAAGGCATTTATAAGTTATATTCTTCAAGAATCAATGGATATATATGTGTGTATATATATATATATTTATTATTTATAAATTCAAAAGTCCAAAAATGGATGTAGCAACTACAGATTACCTCTAAGTCTATCAGAAGTGTGTGAGTTTGAGCATGTGTCCATTAGGACAATTAGATTGAGCAATAAAAGCCCCACTTATATTCCATAGGCTGGGATCCACACTGTGCAGCTGTTATTCCATAGGCTGGGATCCACACTGTGCAGCTGTTATTCCATAGGCTGGGATCCGCACTGTGCAGCTGTTATTCCATAGGCTGGGATCCACACTGTGCAGCTGTTATTCCATAGGCTGGGATCCACACTGTGCAGCTGTTATTCCATAGGCTGGGATCCGCACTGTGCAGCTGTTATTCCATAGGCTGGGATCCGCACTGTGCAGCTGTTATTCCATAGGCTGGGATCTGCACTGTGCAGCTGTTATTCCATAGGCTGGGATCCGCACTGTGCAGCTGTTATTCCATAGGCTGGGATCCGCAATGTGCAGCTGTTATTCCATAGGCTGGGATCCGCACTGTGCAGCTGTTATTCCATAGGCTGGGATCCGCACTGTGCAGCTGTTATTCCATAGGCTGGGATCCGCACTGTGCAGCTGTTATTCCATAGGCTGGGATCCGCACTGTGCAGCTGTTTTAAGAGCACCTTTTTCACTGGCTATCCACTGGTTTCAAAAACAATGATTAATAGTCAGTTTAAACTTTTTGAAGTTAACCATCATTGGGTTCAAATACACATTTAGATTTAGACAGCCATCCACAACATCCACAATCCGACTCCCTCAGGTGGAGCAAACTTAAACTTGCACCTTTTTTCAATGATGATTTGAATGTCATTGAGAAAACAGAGAAGTGTCAAAGATATTTCTTCGCAAACATCCTTTCTGAATTTAAAATGAATCCTCCCGAGTGGCGCAGCGGTCTAAGGCACTACATCTCAGTGTTAGAGGCTTCACTCCCACTTCACACAGACCCTGGTTCGATTTCAGGCTGTATCACAACCGGCCGTGATTGGGCGTCCCATAGAGGGCAGCGCACAATTGGCCTAGCGTTGTTAGGGTTTGGCCGGGGTAGACCGTCGTTTAAAGTATCTGTAATCTGATTACAATATTTTTGCTGGTAACGTAACGGATTACAGTTACGGTTTTTGTAATCCCTTACATCCCTTTGTAATCCCTTACATCCCTTTGTAATCCCTTACATCCCTTTGTAATCCCTTACATCCCTTTGTAATCCCTTACATCCCTTTGTAATCCCTTACATCCCTTTGTAATCCCTTACATCCCTTTGTAATCCCTTTGTAATCCCTTTGTAATCCCTTTGTAATCCCTTACATGTAACGGATTACAGTTACCATTTTTTGTAATCTCTTACATGTATTCCTGTATGTTGCCGTAGTAGACTAAATAAACCCTTTCTCAACAGAATAATGTAATAGATCGATATAATGAATGCTTTACTCTAGATGGTATCAAACTGAGCATTGCATTCTCTCAAGATGCAGAAAGAAAGAAATCATATTTCTCCACTCTTGTTCTCAAGCCCAAATTTGGCCTACATTCGTTGTATCGTTTTACTGCATGAATTGCTTAATTCTGCAGGAGTTATTATTAAGGCTATGTGAGAGGTTATAGATCTACAGTCAGTGTCCAGATTTCAGTTTCCATTTAACACATCTTAACAGTAGTCTACAGTTCTCTTGACATGCCATAGGCCTATTTGAAGTCCCGTCTTGTGACTGTTGAATTTTCATGGCTCCAAACAATCATCACACACAACGTCGTCTTTTACCACTTCACCAAATCTTTTCCAAACATGACTTTTCTGGCCCTCCCTTATTTTCAACTCTCCTTTTGCAGCTTTTGTCTTCTTGAATTAAACTTCGATAATGTCCTTTTTGCCTCCATGGATTGACGTTAACAGTTTCAAAATCATTATTTGGCGATTGGCTGTGTAGGCTATTTGGCACGCAAACAGTTAAGCCCTAAAGTTTAGGTTTATGCACTAATGCCTTAAATAATGAAAGAAAAACCTCCATGTAGCCTGTAGATATAAATTGCAAAATAATTATACATTTATGGATTTTTTAAGGTATTTTTTCTCTTTATTCAACCCGCCTTTATTGTGTTAGTGTGTTGCAAAGGGAAGTGCAACCAAGAGAGGCATTTTGAGACTGAGAATGTTTTTTTTATGTTATATTTTTCTAGTATTCACAGCAATACACTGACCACAGCTCAAGTCAGCGTCTCGTCCAGTTTCGCCCGAAAGAAACACAATTGAACAACTTTATGGACCCCTTGGTTTTTCTGGGTCTTTGTTATTGATAGGCCTGGGGAGCGATGTTGAACAAGGCACTTAACCCCAATTGCTCCAGGGGCGCCAGACAATTGTGACCCTGACCGTGACCCCACTCCCTGCGGGTGTCTCAGGGGGAGTTGGGATATGAAGAAACACATTTCCATGACCCACTGACACTTGTACCAGTGTGTAACAGGACAAATATAAGCACCCCCCCCCCCCCCCCTAAAAAAATATTTGTACTATTATTATTGAGTATGTAGTTGTGCAACAGTGTGGAGGGTAGTGTGAGTTCACTCTCCAGTCGGGATGGAATTTCCACTTTGTCACACACACAAAACACAAGATTTATCACAAGCTACACAAAACAAAAGATGTGTCAAAGGTCATCTTGATGGAAGCTGTCAGTTTACCTGTTCAAGAAATTACAATTTTGGTTAATGCTGAAATTGCTCAAATACACACAAATGATTGTTGTTCACAGTTAATGAATGTGGTCCCAGGATTCTAGAGGAGCCATCGGCTTTTGGCCTCGCCACTGGCTTGGCATGGCCTGGCCACTGGCATGTGCTTATTTGACCACTCTAGACCTGGCACACTGTAGAACCTCCAGTTGTTTACTCTCTGACCTGGTAATCTGCCCTTTGGGGCATTTTGAGTTACTTTCACCCAACCTTTTATAACCTCCTGTCCATGGATGAAATGATAAGCTATATTTTATTTGAGAAATAAGTATGAATAGGCCATGGATTAGCTGAAGGAGTTAAGCCACCAGATTGGCCAAAAGCACATTTAACCTGGGGAGCTTTGGTCTCAGCTATTGGGTTGTACAGGCTTATTGGGCTATATATCAAGATTTAGCAGTGGAAAATATTAGGAAAGCATTACCAAGATTAGTCACACTACAGCCTATGGCTTTAGAGGCATGAATTCATAGTCTGAAAGTTAATTCCATTACGGCATACACAAACTACACAGGTCTGACATGGGGTTGATTTGTTAATTCCATTACGGCATACACAAACTACACAGGTCTGACATGGGGTTTGGGTGTGTTCCAGTATTCTGTTGTCTCTCACCTGTAAAGGCCACGGTGGGGTGGTCCTCTAATCCCTCCTCCTCTTCCCCCAACAGCATCTTGTTAGAGAAAGCCGTGTTAAAGAGGACCACTGTAACAGTCGTTACCTGACCAGTCACAGCATTAGAGAAAGCCGTGTTAAAGAGGACCACTGTAACAGTCGTTACCTGACCAGTCACAGCATTAGAGAAAGCCGTGTTAAAGAGGACCACTGTAACAGTCGTTACCTGACCAGTCACAGCATTAGAGAAAGCCGTGTTAAAGAGGACCACTGTAACAGTTGTTACCTGACCAGTCACAGCATTAGAGAAAGCTGTGTTAAAGAGGACCACTGTAACAGTCGTTACCTGACCAGTCACAGCATTAGAGAAAGCTGTGTTAAAGAGGACCACTGTAACAGTCGTTACCTGACCAGTCACAGCATTAGAGAAAGCCGTGTTAAAGAGGACCACTGTAACAGTCGTTACCTGACCAGTCACAGCATTAGAGAAAGCCGTGTTAAAGAGGACCACTGTAACAGTCGTTACCTGACCAGTCACAGCATTAGAGAAAGCTGTGTTAAAGAGGACCACTGTAACAGTCGTTACCTGACCAGTCACAGCATTAGAGAAAGCTGTGTTAAAGAGGACCACTGTGACAGTCGTTACCTGACCAGTCACAGCATTAGAGAAAGCTGTGTTTAAGAGGACCACTGTAACAGTTGTTACCTGACCAGTCACAGCATTAGAGAAAGCTGTGTTAAAGAGGACCACTGTAACAGTCGTTACCTGACCAGTCACAGCATTAGAGAAAGCCGTGTTAAAGAGGACCACTGTAACAGTCGTTACCTGACCAGTCACAGCATTAGAGAAAGCTGTGTTAAAGAGGACCACTGTAACAGTCGTTACCTGACCAGTCACAGCATTAGAGAAAGCTGTGTTAAAGAGGACCACTGTAACAGTCGTTACCTGACCAGTCACAGCATTAGAGAAAGCCGTGTTAAAGAGGACCACTGTAACAGTCGTTACCTGACCAGTCACAGCATTAGAGAAAGCCGTGTTAGACCAACGGTTCTCCAACCTCTCCTCTGGGACCCCAAGCTCTTCCATGTATTTCAACTATTCCTGAATTAGCACACCTGATTCAACTAATGCCCAAGTTCCTCTTTAGTTTCATCAGATGTGCTAGTTCAGTAAAAAATAAATACAAATGTTAAATGGCTAGGGGTGCTGGAAGAGAGGTTTGGGAAACACTGTGTTAGATAGAGGGGGCAGTACATAGGAAAGAGAGAGAGATAGTTATTAATCACCTTTCTGTTTTCTGAGGAGGAGTGGACTACTGCAGAAAGACCCACCCTGGCTGCAGGCAGGAACAGGAAGAACACACACAGGAACAGGAAGTGAAGGAGAGAAAATAAGTTAGTGAGAGAGGGGATGCATCCCCCCCAAATGGCACCCTATTTCCTATATAGTGCTATACCTTTGACCAGAGCCCTGTTTAGATCTGTGTTGTGTTGAGAGAGCTCCATATAAATTGTGAAAAATTTAGCAAGAGGTTGTTTGATAATGTGTTGTTTATTCTGTATCTCCTGTTTCTCTCCTGCACATCCCCGTGACAAGGAGTGTGTGTGCTTGCACGTGTGTGTTCTAGAATGGCTTTGACCTTGCTTTCCTCAGATAAAAGAGCCACTGAATGTCCCCCCAAGGCTCTTTGAACAAGGGAGGAGAGGGAGAGCGAGAAGGAGAGATTATAAATTACACTCCCTATGATAAATATACTTTTTTAACAGCGCAATACACATAGTATTTTGTTGATTAATTGATTGATACGATAAATACTTTTTCAAGTGTATGTTAGAATGTATCTACTGTAGTAATATGATTGTAAAAGGGAAGATGCTTGTCTCATCGCATCACTCCAACATTATTGCTTTGGTCAAAGGTTTTATCAGTTCTTGGGCCCTTATCCTTTTAATCTTTGCACCATTAAAAAGAAAAACAACGACGGCCCAATGAAATAACATGTTGTCCATTTATAGGCCTCAGGGAAAACGAGGTGAACATTTCACACAGAAATCAACACAAACTTACACATATGATGTTCAGTCAAAAGATGATCAGTCCGTTTAAGTTTAGCTTCCCTGGTTTTGTACATCCTTGGTTTGTCCTATTGTCCTGTAGGCCTGAATCCAGGCTGCCTCTCGATTGGGAGCAGTGAGATAGAGAATGTGGCACCTCTGCCTGCGCCCTCCATCCAGCCTGCTGCTCTATTCATCTTGGGCTTAGCGGGTCTATCGGAGTGCCCAGTGATGTCATGAGGGAGGGGGGGGGGGGGGGTTGAGGAGTATGGAATGTGGTCCATAATAAGCCAGCCAAGCGGTGTCTGCCATCTGAGTAGAATACACCAAGCGGTGTCTGCCATCTGAGTAGAATACACCACGCGGTGTCTGCCATCTGAGTAGAATACACCACGCGGTGTCTGCCATCTGAGTAGAATACACCACGCGGTGTCTGCCATCTGAGTAGAATACACCACGCGGTGTCTGCCATCTGAGTAGAATACACCACGCGGTGTCTGCCATCTGAGTAGAATACACCACGCGGTGTCTGCCATCTGAGTAGAATACACCACGCGGTGTCTGCCATCTGAGTAGAATACACCACGCGGTGTCTGCCATCTGAGTAGAATACACCACGCGGTGTCTGCCATCTGAGTAGAATACACCACGCGGTGTCTGCCATCTGAGTAGAATACACCACGCGGTGTCTGCCATCTGAGTAGAATACACCACGCGGTGTCTGCCATCTGAGTAGAATACACCACGCGGTGTCTGCCATCTGAGTAGAATACACCACGCGGTGTCTGCCATCTGAGTAGAATACACCACGCGGTGTCTGCCATCTGAGTAGAATACACCACGCGGTGTCTGCCATCTGAGTAGAATACACCACGCGGTGTCTGCCATCTGAGTAGAATACACCACGCGGTGTCTGCCATCTGAGTAGAATACACCACGCGGTGTCTGCCATCTGAGTAGAATACACCACGCGGTGTCTGCCATCTGAGTAGAATACACCACGCGGTGTCTGCCATCTGAGTAGAATACACCACGCGGTGTCTGCCATCTGAGTAGAATACACCACGCGGTGTCTGCCATCTGAGTAGAATACACCACGCGGTGTCTGCCATCTGAGTAGAATACACCACGCGGTGTCTGCCATCTGAGTAGAATACACCACGCGGTGTCTGCCATCTGAGTAGAATACACCACGCGGTGTCTGCCATCTGAGTAGAATACACCACGCGGTGTCTGCCATCTGAGTAGAATACACCACGCGGTGTCTGCCATCTGAGTAGAATACACCACGCGGTGTCTGCCATCTGAGTAGAATACACCACGCGGTGTCTGCCATCTGAGTAGAATACACCACGCGGTGTCTGCCATCTGAGTAGAATACACCACGCGGTGTCTGCCATCTGAGTAGAATACACCACGCGGTGTCTGCCATCTGAGTAGAATACACCACGCGGTGTCTGCCATCTGAGTAGAATACACCACGCGGTGTCTGCCATCTGAGTAGAATACACCACGCGGTGTCTGCCATCTGAGTAGAATACACCAAGCGGTGTCTGCCATCTGAGTAGAATACACCACGCGGTCGGCTGCTGTGGAATGGTGTGTTTTTCAGTCTTGTAATATTCCATGTTGTACTTTTGGCTATGTAGATTGTACAGTAAGTTACTCAATTACATGTGTGATGCTCAGTGCACTGCTAAGCGGAGTAGCATGATGTACTACAGTAATCCACAATGCTCTGTACATTGCATCCAGTTTCACTAAAGGCCTTTACACTATGGAGCACAGTACAATAAGTAACCAATCTCCTGTACAATAAGTAACCCAATACTTCCGTTTATCTTGAAAGATTAGCGAGACTGTGAAAATGTAAATCGTCAAGGTTACCAAATAGAATTCAATGAACTGAATTTATCAGTCTTTCCCAAACATTCCTCTGCACATCCTGTCATTTGTTTTGCAATCGCTGTCAATCAATGCATCTTTATTGTTAATGATATAGCTCCTCATAATCCTGAAGCCTTTATGATGACCGGAACAAGGTCGTCTGATAGGAGCATGCAGATACTGGAACGTCCCCAGCTAAACATTTCCTTTGTTTTTCATTGTTACATACAGTGGGGCAAAAAACTAAACTAAAACTGACTAAATACTTTTTTGCCCCACTGTACATGTCGACAATCGTTCAGATTTGATCATTTGTGAACTTTTGCATCTTACTGAAAGTGTTAGGTTTAACAACAGGTTGTGTTGAGGAGTAATAAACTACATGTAGTTCAGCTTGGTGGTAGTTGAACTAAATTCAAATGTTGGTGGTTTTTTCAGCACATTACTTTTTGACATGTGTTGTAGCTAACTAATAAAACTACACACTACTTTTTTGCTAAATGAAATATCAAATATGGGTGAAGTGGGGAATATTTGGTTTTCTTTTCCGACATCTGTCCTGCCCAATCCTCACTGAAACATTGTTTTTGTGTTTAATAAGCTAAATTGTATTTGTCACATGCACCAAATACAACAGGTGTAGACAGTGACACGCTTACTTACAAACCCTTAACCAACAATGCAGTTTTAGAAAATACAAAAAAAAGTAAGAGATAAGTCAAACGAATAATTAAAGAGCAGCAGTAAATAACAATAGCGGGGCTATATACAGGGGGTACCAGTACAGAGTCAATGTGCGGAGGCGCCGGTGTCGAGGTAATTGAGGTAATATGTGCATGTAGGTAGAGTTATTAAAGTAACTATGCATGGATAATAACAGAGAGTAGCAGGAGAGTAGTAGAGGGTGGGGGGAGGGCAATGCAAGTAGACTGGGTAGCCATTTGATTATCTGTTCAGGAGTCTTATGACTTGGGGGTAGAAGCTGTTTAGAAGCCTCTTCGACCTAGACTTGGCGCTCTGGTACCGCTTGCCGTGTGGTAGTAGAGACAACAGTCTATGACTAGGGTGGCTGGAGTCTTTGACAATTATTAGGGCCTTCCTCTGACACCGCCTGGTATAGAGATCCTGGATGGCAGGAAGCTTGGCCCCGGTGATGTACTGGGCCATAAGCACTACTCTCTGTAGTGCCTTGCGGTCAGAGGCCGAGAAGTTGCCATACTAGGCAGTGATGCAACCCATCAAGATACTCTCAAAGTTGCAGCTGTAAAACCTTTTGAGGATCTGAGGACCCATGTCAAATAGGTTTTGTCATGCTCTCTTCAAGACTGTCTTGGTGTGCTTGGACCATGTTAGTTTGTTGGTGATGTGGACACCAATGAACTTGAAGCTCTCAACCTGCTCCACTACAGCCCGTCAATGAGGATGAAGGTGTGCTCGGTCCTCCTTTTCCTGTAGTCCACAATTATCTCCTTTGTCTTGATCATGTTGAGGGAGAGATCGTCTCATCGTTCTCGGTCATCAGGCCTACCACTGTTGTATCATCAGCAAACTTAATGATGGTGTTGGAGTCGTGCCTGGCCGTGCAGTCATGAGTGAACAGGGAGTACAGGAGGGGACTGAGCATGCACCCCTGAGGGGCCCCCGTGTTAAGGATCAGCATGGCGGATGTGTTGTCACCTACCCTGACCACCTGAGGGCAGAATGTCAGGAAGTCCAGGATCCAGTTGCAGAGGGCGGTGTTTAGTCCCAAGGTCCTTAGCTTAGTGATGAGCTTTGAGGGCACTATGGTGTTGAACGCTGAGCTGTAGTCAATGAATAGCATTCTCACATAGGTGTTCCTTTTGTCCAGGTGTGAAAAGGCAGTGTGGAGTGCAATAGTGATTGCATCTGTTGGTGCGGTATGCAAATTGGAGTGGGTCTAGGGTTTCTGGGATGATGGTGTTGATGTGAGCCATGACCAGCCTTTCAAAGCATTTCATGGCTACAGAAGTGAGTGCTACAGGTCGGCAGTCATTTAGGCAGTTTACCATAGTGTTCTTGGGCACAGGGACTATGGTGGTCTGCTTGATACATGTTGGTATTACAGACTCAGACAGGGAGAGGCTGAGGTTTAGAGAGGTTCAGTGTTACTTGCCTCGAAGCGAGCATAGACGTTATTTAGCTCATCTGGTAGGCTCGTGTCACTAGACAGCTCTCAGCTGTGCTTCCCTTTGTAGTCCGTAATAGTTTGCAAGCCCTGCCACATCCAATGAGCATCAGAGCCGGTGTAGTACTATTCGATCTTAGTCCTGTATTGACGCTTTGGAGGGCATAGGAAGATTTCTTATAAGCTTCCGGGTTAGTGTCCCGCTCCTTGAAAGCAGCAGCTCTACCTTTTAGCTCAGTGCGAATGTTGCCTGTAATCCATGGCTTCTGGTTGGGGTATGTACGTACAGTCACTGTGGGGACGACGTCCTCGAGGCACTTATTGATAAAGCCAGTGACTGAGGTGGTGTACTCTTCAATGACATCAGAAGAATCCCAGAACATATTCCAATCTGTGCTAGCAAAACAATCCTGTGGTTTAGCATCTGCTTCATCTGACCACTTTTTTATAGACCGAGTCATTGGTGCTTCCTGCTTTCATTTTTGCCTGTAAGCAGGAATCAGGAGGATAGAATTATGGTCAGAGTTGCCAAATGGAGGGTGAGGGAGAGCTTTGAACCTGTCTCTGTGTGGAGTAAAGGTGGTCTAGAATTTGTTTTCCCTCTGGTTGGACATTTAACATGCTGATAGAAATCAGGTAAAACTGATTTTAAGTTTCCCTGCATTAAAGGCCCTTGCCACTATGAGCACCGCCTCTGGATGAGCATTTTCCTATTTGCTTATGGTGGTATACAGCTCATTGAGTGCAATTTTAGTACCAGCATTGGTCTGTGGTGGTATGTAGACAGCTATGAAAAATACAGCTGAAAACTCTCTAGGTAGATAGTGTGGTCTATAGCTTATCATGAGATACTCTACCTCAGGCGAGCAAAACCTAGAGACCTCCTTAGATATCGTGCACCGGCTGTTGTTTACATTTAAGCATAGGCCCCCGTCCCATTTCTTACCAGAGGCTGCTGTTCTATAGAGTGTATAACCCGTCAGCTGTATGTTCTTACTGTCATTGTTCAGCCACGACTCGGTGAAACATAAGATATTACAGTTTTTAATGTCCCGTTGGTATTTTAAATATACTTTCAGTTCATCCCATTTATTTTCCAGCAACGTTAGCTAGCATGCCGAAAGGCAAAGGCAGATTAGCCACTTGTCACCTGATCCTCATAAGGCACCCTGATCTTTTTCAGCAAAATCTCTGTTTCCTTCTCCAGCGAACGCTGGGGATTTGGGCCTGGTCGGGTGTCTGTATTATATCCCTCCCGTCCGACTCATTGAAGAAAAACTCTTTCTCTAATCTGAGGTGAGTAATTGCAGTTCTGATGTCCAAAATATATTTTCGGTCATAAGAGACGGTAGCAGCAACATTATGTACAAAACAAGTTGAGAACAACGCGAAAAAACAAACAAAATAGCATGTTTGGTTAAGAGCCAATAAGACGGCAAGAATCCCCCCAGCGCCATCATCAGATACTCCAGAGTGACATGTTGCAATTTGTGTCTATGACATTTCAGATTTACATAGGATAATTTTTCAAAGTAGTTTGGATGTAGTGAACTACTTTTTCATAATAACTTTAGTGAAGTAAACTATATGTTTCTTTAGGATAGCTTTAGTGTGGCTTAAGTTCTTCCAGTGTGAAGTAATTGGTAGTTTGGTAAACTATGTTTTCAGAAGTAGCTTCCCCAACACTGCCAACAGGTGTTGGCTCTACTTTTGATCATGCTAGTTGAAGGGCCAGAACTCAAGTCAACTGAAGATATAACAGTACACACACAGTTATTATAACAACAACATCAACATGTGTATAAGTAATTGATAACCGTGCTTGTCTTTCACATGGGCCAATTGATCTAGAGCCATGAGATGTTAGTTTAAGGTGTTGTGCTAAATGCTTTATCTATTGATTACACAATAAAGAGGGCGAGTATTACACCTGGGTCATGTTGATGTCGTTGGCAGTTGGTTTATCAGTGAGGCGTTCATTATTGCAGGTTGAACCCACTCAACTCAACTATGATCAAAGTCTGAGAAAATGCTGAGTGAGGCATGAGGCATACAGTATACTCAGCCCTGGGGGAACATTAACCCATTCCTTCCTTTACTTTTCTCCCCCTCGTTTCTTCTCTCCTTCCTTCTTTCACTCCCTTCCTTCAAAATGGTGTCTGTTCTATGAAGCAGTAGAAGAGACCTGCCTTGAGTAAAATACAATTATTTGCATTGAATGAACAGTGTGGGTCTGTCACAAAAAAGTATAGCTTGCACACTATTTCCAGGTGCATAGAGAACATTACATGTTTTGTGGAGAATCTAAGATCTCCCGTGTTGGAGTTTATTCCATTTTATTGTAACTACCCAAAACATTTGATCTCAAAAAGTGAGACAAAACATCAAACGTGAGTGACAGAAAAAATGTATTTCAGCAGAGAGAGTTTTGAGCTAAGAGTGTCAACCTGGTATTGTGTCACTGTTGGCCACCATGTGAGCCTTCGTTCCTGGGTGAGCATCACCATCATTTTACATGTAACATTACAACATTCCCTAATCTCCCAGGGATGGGACAGGTCTTTTCTCAGTAGGACTGTGTCCCAAATGGCACCCTATTCCATATATAGTGCTCAACTAGGGGCCCTGTTCAAAAGTAGTGCACTACATAGGGAATAGAGTGCCATTTGGGACAGATCCTATACACAGTTGTCATGTGATTCGACTTCGAGGAAGGGGCTGTGTTGTGGGGGGAGGGGTGGGGCATTATGGTATAATCCATTTTGGCAGTTATTTTCTCTTTCTAATCCTTTGGTGTTGACCCTCCTATAGGGCTCCCGAGTGGTGCAATGGTCTAAGGCACTGTATCTCAGTGCTAGACGCATCAATACAGACCCTGGTTCAATTGCAGGCTGTATCACAAATGGCCATGATTGGGAGTCCCATAGGGCGGCACACAATTGGCCCAGGGGTGTCTGGGCTAGGCTGTCATTGTAAATAAGAATTTGTTCTTAACTGACTAGTTCAATAAAACTATGTAGTTGAGTGGTTAGTTCCCTACTATGCCTATCTCTCAGTCTATATCCCCCTTGCCTAGATCATTCCCATTACAGAGTATTCTTATGAGCTTGTCAATATAACTGACATTCTCAATGGTTCATCCTCATTCCCCTTCAAACTGGCTGAATCATCACTCCAAGTCAGACTGGCTGCAGACAATCATTTCTCCCAAATCCTGATTCACCCCGATCCTACACCGTGGACATTATTATTACAAATGTAGAGAGTATTTCATTACTAATAGTTTGATTTTGGTTACTTAATCTATTTATAGGAAATGATGGGTGTTTGTACTGGTAGGGCCACATTCAGGGTTGTCTGTGTGATCTGATGTCTTGAAAAAACTTCTGATTCAGAACCAACTTTCAATGACCTCAACTTGGTAGTTTCGGTACCCTTATTATTTTGTTTTTCTGTGGAGAAAGCAGACGTGAAACTGGCCTGTCAGCAGTGTATTATGTAACTATTTAACTATCTCTTGCCCTTAAAGTCGCAGTGTGCCAAGCCCATTGAACCAAACTGTAGAGGTCATCTGTACTCTGTGGGGGAGGGTTAGGGGTTAGGGGACAGCGATGGCAGCTAGCTCTCTGGAACAACAGTGGAGACTCAGGGCCTCACAGCTGCACTGACTGACCACTGGGTTCTGCCTCACAGGGCTTCACTGACTGAACACTTGGTTCTGCCTCACTGACTGACAACTGGGTTCTGCCTCACAGGGCCTCACAGCTGCACTGACTGACAACTGGGTTCTGCCTCACAGGGCCTCACAGCTGTACTGACTGACCACTGGGTTCTGCCTCACTGACTGACAACTGGGTTCTGCCTCACAGGGCCTCACAGCTGCACTGACTGACCACTGGGTTCTGCCTCACTGACTGACAACTGGGTTCTGCCTCACAGGGCCTCACAGCTGCACTGACTGACCACTGGGTTCTGCCTCACAGGGCCTCACAGCTGCACTGACTGACCAGTGGGTTCTGCCTCACAGGGCCTCACTGACTGACCACTGGGTTCTGCCTCACAGGGCCTCACTGACTGACCACTGGGTTCTGCCTCACAGACTGACCACTGGGTTCTGCCTCACAGAGCCTCACTGACTGACCACTGGGTTCTGCCTCACTGACTGACCACTGGTTTATGCCTCACAGGGCCTCACTGCAGCACTGGGTTGCTCCACCCAGCGGTCTATGGGGGAAGCATGGTAGGACTGGTCATTATGTCCGTGGAGGACCAGACCATCTGTCTCACTGGCCTTGTTCACTGGAGTCCAGCCAGGTTGTGTGATGAGTGGGTGGGGTGAGGGTTGTTTGAAAAGGGGGTTTGGGGGTGGTTGAGGGGGGGGGACACAGGGCTGAATTGAATGCTCTCTAAAAAAGGCTAGAGCAGGTGGACCAAAGCTCACAGGTTAAAATGATTCCTCCTAGCCAGCACATTTGTAAGCACAGGCTACATCATCAATGTATGCAACAAAAGCTAAACGAATAGGTAGTCAACAGAAAACTATATCTATTAAAAATCAGATCAGGGAAACATCCTCAGAAAGGTGTCTGGTCAGATTAAACCAGCAAGTCATCAGCACTAGGGTTCCCGAGTGGCGCAGTGGTCTAAGGCACTGCATCTCAGTGCTAGAGACGTCACTACAGGCCCTTGTTCGATTCCAGGCTGTATCACATCCGGTTGTGATTGGGAGTCCCATAGCGCACAATTGGCCCAGCATCGTCTGGGGCAGGCTGTCCTTGTGAATAAGAATTTGTTCTTAACTGACTTGCATAGTTAAAGAAAAAAAGATATACTCAAATGGATTGTAAGCTTTCAGCTATGGTTGATGGCCAGAGGGAACATACTATTG
This sequence comes from Oncorhynchus mykiss, assembly GCF_057628025.1. Lineage (NCBI taxonomy): Eukaryota > Metazoa > Chordata > Actinopteri > Salmoniformes > Salmonidae > Oncorhynchus > Oncorhynchus mykiss. The sequence goes on from NC_143029.1 coordinate 13,120,835, forward strand.
CTATAATTCTGTCTATAGAACATACATCCCAATTCAAGTTAATGTTCTGACAATGGCTTCTGTCAAATTGCCACCTGATCAGCTTTATTCTTTCTAGAGACTATTTCAATACATACAAAATCCCATTCTAAATGGTGTTACAGAGGAAAATACTTTAAACCCAGACAATAGAGACCTACCACATGCCGACCCCCACCTCCCTGAACCATTTGGCCACATCTTCCAATCACTATGGGTAGCAGCCTGGGACTCAAATGTAAATAAAGTGAAACAATGGTGAGTGCAGTGTTCAGTCTGGCCTGGTAAAGGCCAGGTAAATACAGGCAGAGAGGCAGCAGGACGCTGGAATGCTGTATAGACTACTAGAGGCTTTGTGTGGAATGCTCCCCCAGGGCTACTTACACAAGGCCACCTGCCTCAGGGCTGTTCACTGGGCTACAGAGCTAGGCCAGGGGCTAATATGGCATACTGCCCTGCCTGGAGATGGACGCTAATTCTCACTAACGAATGACATTTGTTCCCACTGTAGATTCCCTTTCAAACGTACTGTAGATTCACTTCCAATGTAGATTTATTGTGGAAGACAGCATTTGAAATGGCTGAGAAGCAGTATGGTTACATGTATTTTCTAAGGCCTTCAAGTGGCTTTAATAGTCTTACTTCTAGACCAGTCTGATGGATCAGTATCATTGCAGATATTAACTGAGTGTGTGACTTAAGTGTAGACTTAATGTCCAAAGAAACAGTATGTAAATAGACAGACACAAAACAGCTTAACTGTACCAAACAAGCATGTTTAATTTTCACAATGACACATTGACAGGTACTGTAATATATCAAAAACACATATCTAAAATCCAAAAAACGACAACTCAATTTGCACAGAGAGAACGAGTCTCAAAGACACTGAATGATAGTAACCAGACATTTTCAAAACAAAGGAAGGTGTCAAAATGCATTTCCCAATACAATACTTCTATACTGCATACACATTAACTTTGAGTGGATATCTGAAATGCATCCTTGAATCATCATATAAAAACGATATCTTTGTGATGTTGATAATAAATGATACTGGATGAGGAATGATCAGATTTCCTTCTATTAAAAAAAAAAAGGCCACTAAGATTACTGTCAAAATCGGCACATGAAGCCTAACAAACTCATTCACTACAAAGAAAGGAGAAGCTTAGGCCCAAGTGACATTTCGATAAAGTTATTCTTGCTATCTGAGAAAACGAGGAAGTAGGCTACTGTTTTGAAGCTCTGTGATTCAAAGAACACTTCAGTTTGGTCATGCAACGTCACAGCAGAAGGACTAGAAACTAAAAACCTTCAGGATGGATTTTGACTAGGTCCCTTCCTCAACATATTCATGAGGAATATTAGTATGAATTTCAACAACCCATCTGAATGTCCTCCAGCATAGATTTAAAACAATATAGTTGTTGACATTTTGTAGTACACATTTATTTCAGTGATAGACGCACAGGCTTGCAAGGCCGATTTGATGTTTGTCGAAGTTAAGTTACCTACAGTACTTATTCCAACTGTACTCAGTGCCATTTAAAATCAGTTTGAAATAAAGGTGAGTTTTTTTTTAACACAGCATCTGCATTCAACTCACAACAGCCATTAAAACAGAGTCAAGGCCAGAAAAGTCATAATTAAAAGCAAAATGCACAATTTCAAAAAAAAAAAAGTCTACAGCATAGATGGTTTGTCAAATATTCAAGTGGCAGAACAATTACAAAAAATGTAATCCATCATCCAAACTAAATATTATGAAAGCATTGACAGAGAGAAATAGATCATTACTAAACTTAAATACATAAATATTTTTGTTGTAATATAATCATTTTCCATTGGGCGCCCAAGGCTAATAAAATAGAGATGTTCAAAGCCTATCCAACAGAAATGTAATAATACATAAATGAAAGGTTCAGAGATCGATTTTAAAAACCTGCGGAGTAGACAGGTGTGCGTTGCCTTGCATATGTAGTATTTGCTCTTTGTCCTTGTTGGAGTCTCCCCTTGTCCCTTCTGCCCTGCATTGAGAAGCTTTGGCACAGAGACACCATGGAGGGACAGGACCACACACACATCACAACATGGTGCTAATGAGGGGTAGGCCACACATGCAGCAGGCCAGACCAGGCTGAACCCCAGCCTGGGTGAGAGGTGAAGTCACAAGTATCATCAATGTGCTGCTCTCTGTGACACTCAGAGAGTGGGTCAGGGGTGAGGGGGTCAGGGGTGAGGAGGTAAAGGTGGCTAGGGGTAGGTTGTGGAGGTGGGGTAAAGTGGTGGGAGGGTTAGGGGCTCAGAACAGAGGGTGTCATCAAACCAGACCGCGGCGGAGCCATTTTTCAACCCGTCTCCAGCAACCGAGAGCGCTGTACAAACGACAACCCGTCGGCAAGTTTAGCCCGCACTTGAAAAGAAAACTCCTCTGACTGTCTGGTCTCTCACAGAGAAGACTCCACCTCTCGGGTGATGGCGACCTCGGGCTCCGGCTGAGGAACCACCTGGACAACTGCAGTGGCCGCCTGCTCCAGGATTGCTGCTCCCTGTGGGGTCTCGTTGATTACATCTATGGCCGAGGCCGCCAGCGCATTCCCCTCACCACTCAGGATCTTCTCCGAGCCTACCGGACCAGCACCAGCCACGCCCAGCTTGTCAGCAGCGCCACAACACAGCTTAGGTGCGCACTGTGTCCGGCAGGAGAGCTCGCAGAGGGAGGCACTTGACTCGGAGTTGATGGTAACAAACTCAGGCTGGATGGTGGTGGCGTGGATGCCCTCGTCATGGAAGAAGTCCTTGATGCGCTTGGCCACGTCCATGTAGGACGTGGGGTCGTGACACTTTATGTGCGCCGTGGCGATGATGCGTGAGCCCGCCAGCTGCCAGATGTGCAGTTCGTGGATGGCCAGCACACCGTCCAGCAAGAGCAGCCGCTCGTTGAGGCGATGCATGTCGATCTGCTTGGGCACCGTCTGCAGGAGGATCAGTGCAGACTCCTTGAGCAGTGGGTAGGTGGTGTAGAGCAAGATACCCACCATGATGATGCACAGCGTGGGGTCCAGGTACAGCACCCAGCACGGTCCCACCACGGTCCGTTGAAAGCTAGAACTGTTGCCGTCGGTGGAGTGGCTGTCGATGCATGGGTTGAAGCAGGTCTCGCCGGGCGGGCACGGCCGCCATACGAAGGTGAAGATGAGGGCGTTGACCACCACGATGACAGAGCCCAGGGCGTCGCCCAGCACGTGTAGGAAGACGCCGCGCATGTTGAGCGAGGCCTCGTCGTGGCTGTAGTCCAGCTCCTCGTAGGGAGCGCTGCCGTTCATCTGCATCTCACTGTCGTTACAAACGATCTCTGAAGGAAGAAGACAGAGACGAGGGGTTAAAGAAGTACAAGGGAGGTAAAAGCACAGCCCTGTCACAAATTCATCCTTCCTTCCTTCCTAGCTTCCTTGAGATAAGCATCGACCTATAAGTGATTAGATAGGTGAAAGCAGAGTGACCACTATCCCCAATGACAGGCAATTCAGATAGGTAGGAAGGATGCATTTTTACAGAGCCCACATATTTGAGGACAGGAGGAGGAATGTCAGAGAAAATGGTGGGGACTCTTCCAAGGGATGGAGAAAAGAAAATTGAGTTTTTTTTTTCAAAGACGAGGAATGACTAATACATAAATCGTGAATGACTCACGTGTCCAGCTGCAATTTATCAGCTGACTAGTCCAACTACTGACCCAAACAGAGCATAATGATTGATGACTGTGTCTGGGTTTTTGGAGGACATGGTTGAGGTACCGTAAGTTACGGCTGCCACAGGTGATAAACACCTTCATAGGAAGCTAAGTCGTGTTAGACGTGAAACCCATTTACTTTGACGTGGGAAAGAAAATAGGCCATAATACATCACCTGAGGCAGGCCTCCAGTTCTAGACATGAACTACAACCAGTGTGGTGGTGGAAGCCAGTAAATTAACCAACCCCAACCGACTCCTCTGCTTAACACCTCGAGGATCTTCAAATTGTCTGCAGACAAGTGAGACGGCCTAGCACTACGCTACAGCTCATACACAATGCCCAATGGCACCAGAACCAGTGCTAGACTAATAGCCTCTGGCTTGGCACACAGCGACTTAGGGGAAATTCATCGGGCTTATAGTCTGGGTGTCGGTCACTGCCGTCGATGATGTATGGCTGGGTGGCAGCGACCAGTGCACGGAGAAGGGAGAGATGGGCTCAATTTATTGAAACTGGCAGAGCCTGACAGGTCCAGGGTAGGAGGCAAATGACAGTCTCCTGGTTCTACCCTTTTCTGTATCAACAGGAAGCAAGGCACAGGGCAGCACTCAGTTCCCAAACCTTAGTATCAGCAAGAAGATGGTCAAACAGTGTTTTACCTGAAACTGGAGGATCACCAAGTCTAAATCATGATATCCTGTTAATATGATAAAACAATAGGGGACATGAATCCCTGAAGGCATGTGACAGTGACTTAAAATTATAAACAGAAAGAAAAATGGCTTATAAACACATGGGTTTTGTGAAGCCAACTTCCTGTTATGGGTGTAGCAGCACCAGTAGTGACAATAGAGATCACGTGTCTTCATAAAAAGGTCACGATTTGAATGTGTAACAGTTCAAATATTCAGAAAATTTACCCAATGCAATTGGAGTAACCGAATCAGGATGGTGGAACTCCCACCAGTTTGGTTTTGTAACAGGTCATGACTCGTCTGCCACCATGTAAAACACGTCGTACTCATTCCACGGAGGGCCAAGTGTCTGCGGGTGTTTGCTCCATCTCTTGTACTTGATTGATGAATTAAGGTCACTAATTAGTAAGGAACTCCCCTCAGCTGGTTGTATAGGTCTTACTTGAAAGGAAAAAACAAAAAGCTGCAGACACTCGGGCCCTCCGTGGAATGAGTTAGACACCCTGACCCCTGATGCAAGACATCTGCAGGCTGAGTGGGGGCTAGATTCTTCCGATAACAAAGATCAACTCAAAACAAACTTATGTTACAGTGAGGGTGAATGGTTAAGGAACCATTAGGTCTTTCACTGATGAGCTCAGAGGCAGAACCTCAGAGGTCATAATTATCCAGTTATTGCCTGATAACACAACATAAAACATTGTTTCCTAAAGTGATGAAAATAATGAATGAGTTACAAGGTCTGTCTTGCACTCTCATTAACTCTGCTAAAGGTACTTCAAAATGGGTGTGCAGAATGGACACAGCCATGGACCACGTTGTTCTGTATCAAGTCACTGCTGATACCAGTTGCTGAAGTTTATGAATATAACAGCCCTGTCCCGGTTCCTGTTCAAAACGTAAAGCGACTGGCTGGATTTCATCATGACGCTGCCAATACGGCTTTGACTGGTCTGGTAAAAATGCTGCCAATACGGCTTTGACTGGTCTGGTAAAAATGCTCCTACAGCTTACAGGGCAACAGATGATACTGATGATGCCCAAGCCAGGAGACACACATCAGCCCAGTTACACCTTTGAGATTGTAGTGGATATTGATCCATCTACAATACTACAGAAGAAACCCAGCCAAGACCATGTGAGACTGGTATCTTGATCAACAGGGCAGTTGTGTTGAATGTCTCTCCTCAAAGGCAGAAATATCAACGGGTTTTAAGGTCATTTCCATGTAAAAGGACCCATGAGGACCAACATGTGAAGTCCATATAAGCATGTCAAATTGGGTGTCAAATGAAAGCTAAGAGTCTATTTTTGAGAAATTACAACAAACATATATACAGTACCAGTCAAAAGTTTGGGCACTCTTACTCATTCAAGGGTTTTTCTTTATTTTTAGTATTCTTTACATTTTAGAATAATAGTGAAAAAATCTAAACTATGAAATAACACATATGGAATCATGTAGTAAGAAAAAAAGCATTAAACAAATCTAAGTAGCCACCCTTTGGCTTGATGACAGTGTTGCACACTCTTGGCATTCTCTCAACCAGCTTCATGAGGTAGTCACCTGGAATGCATTTCAATTAACAGGTGTGCCTGGGAAAGAAATTCCACATATTAACTTTTATATTCTTAATGCGTTTGAGCCAATCAGTTGTGCTGTGACAAGGTAGGGGTGGTATACAGAAGACAGCCCTATTTGGTAAAAGACCAAGTCCATATTATGACAAGAACAGCTCAAATAAGCAATGAGAAACAGTCCATCATTACTTTAAGACAGGAAGGTCAGTCCGGAACATTTCAAGAACTTTTCAAGTTTAACCAAGTGCAGTTGCAAAAATCAAGCGCTATGATGAAACTGGCTCTCATGAGGACCGCCACAGGAAAGGAAGACCCAAAGTTAGCTTTGCTGCAGAGGATATTTTCATGAGCGTTAACTGCACCTAAGATTGCAGCCCAAATAAATGCTTCACAGAGTTCCAAGTAACAGACACATCAACATTAACTGTTCAGAGGAGACTGCTTGAAAATCAGGCCTTCATGGCCGAATTGCTGCAAAGAAACCACTACTAAAGGACACCAATAATAAGAGACTTGCTTGGGCCAAGAAACACGAGCAATGGACATTAGACCAGTGGAAATCGGTCTTTTGTCTGATGAGTCCAAATTTTAGATTCTTGGTTTCAACCTTGGTCTTTGTTAGACGCAGAGTAGGTGCACAGATGAGCTCCACATGTGTGGCTCCCACCGTGAAGCATGGAGGAGGTGTGATGGTGACACTGATTTATTTAGAATTCAAGGCACACTCAACCAGCATGGCTACCACAGCATTCTGCAGTGATACGCCATCCCATCTGGTTTGAGCTTAGTGGGACTATCATTTGTTTTTCAACAGGACAATGACCCAAAACACACCTCCAGGCTGTGTAAGGGCAATTTGACCAAAAAGGACAGTGATGGAGTGCTGCATCAAATGGCCTGGCCTCCACAATCACCTGACCTCAACCCAATTGAGATGGTTTGGGATGAGTTGGACCGCAGAGTGAAGGAAAAGCAGCCAACAAGTGCTCAGCATATGTGGGAACTCCTTCAAGACTGTTGGAAAACCATTCCTCATGATGCTGGTTGAGAGAATGCCAAGAGTGTGCAAAGTTGTCGTCAAGGCAAAGCATGGCTACTTTGAATAAAATATGTTTTGACTTGTTTAACACTCCTGGTGATTCCATGTGTTATTGCATAGTTTGTCTTCACTATTATTCTACAATGTAGAAAATAGTAAAAATAAAGAAAAAACCTTGAATAAGTAGGTGTCCAAACTTTTGACTGGTACTGTATATACACGCACATATTTTTTTTGACAATAATTTTCCATCCTAAAAAGTATGAATAGGCTTTGATAAAAAAAGTATTAGAAACACAACAAAAACAAATGTTGAAGTAAACACCCCTGCCAACTAATAAACACATATTTAGTTTAGGATCATTTTCAGCCTTTTGTAAGTTTAAGAAACCTGACCTCGTGCCTTGAAATTCCATTGCCAAAAACCCACATATCTTCAAGATATTTTCTAATTTCTCTCACTCATGGAGGGAGGATAATGACATTTCACAGAAGTAACAAGGTAGACCTATCAATTAGTTAAATTATGAAGTGATTAAAACTAATTTGTTACCAAAATCGGTAACAGACTTCCTGAAATTGTATTGGCTACAATGGGAAATCATAGTAGTCACAAACCACAATTGGGTCGACTGTACTGTTCTCCTTTCCTCTGGCATACTGTTAGGCTTATGTTCAGATGAAATTTGGTCAGTCCGCCCTGGCCTTGATTTCAACGCCCATAGACGTCTGGACTGACCTTCATTTGGCCCAAACATGGCCGTCCATGATTGGTACAGTACATTCAATACATCAAAGACTGTAGTACAGTAAAGAAAAGTAGAGTAAAGTTCAGTACAGTACACAATAATTTACTGTACTATACTCTACTGTTATGTGCGGAGCTTTAATGTCAACTCTTGTGAAACATAGACGTCTATGGTTGGCTCAGATTTGGTCCGGTCCAACCAAATTTGATCTTGTTTGATGACAGAGCTCAATAAAATAATAGCCAGTGTGTAGAATAATACCTAAATATAAAAACATTTGTGTACCCATTTAGTTTATACATTTGTGTACCCATTTATGATACGTCACCATGATGACAATGACATTCATATAAACAATTATGCATTTCTGTGTAGTACAGCTCAGGGACCCATGATAATATTCCATTACCGCAATTCTGTTACCGGATGTAAATCCACTTCTTCTTTTTTTTTTACCTAAGGTGTCATGTCATAGCTGACACCCCATTCATTCTGCAAACAAAGTTGAATCTGAATTTGGAGCCAATTTGCAATATCATTACATTTTGATGACAGAATATCTCAGAGACAGCCACATGTGCATTCATTTTAAAATCAAACAATACATTTGACAATGTTTTTAAGATTCTACTAGATAAGATACATTTTATTTGAATGGTAAATCTCTTGATTAACTTGGTAAATTAAGATGGCATAGGCCTACTTACAATACAGGTGAATGCATATTCAAACTTCCATTTGGGACTTATATTAGCCTACTGATCAACAACATTTGCATAGAAGCATCACTCCAGCATGTCACACCTGTATGGAAGGACATCATATAGGCACTGCCTTTAGTTTGAGAATATAAAAGGACATATATTAAATGAAAATCGGTCCACGTAAATCATGTTTTGGGATCAGGGATGATTATGAAACTATTATTTGTTGTCAATTTCCATGATCTGGATTTTATTTTAGACGTCAGGACGCATCTCTAAACAACTCCACATGAGCCCTATTATTGGTAAATTAACTAAACTATTTGCAACAGGAGTTCGATTTAGGACACTGTCAACTCATCCATTTCTCTCAATACTTCACCTATCTGTTGGAAAATGAGCTAGCACGCTGCCGATTTTCCCTGCTGGACATTCCTCGGCATTGTGCAGTACTCCTGGCTCAGACAGTGATTGGCAGCTTGCATAGCAGCATTTTTGCAATGGTCGAGAAGTGCGAACAGACTACAAAAGGTTCATATCGACCAGATATCGGCTCGACCGATTATCCGTGGTTCTCAAAAAAAAAATCTATGGTTTTTGTTTTGCATATACTTAATTGAGTCTCAGGTACAATTCCATCCTTAACAAGAACACCACAGAGATAGCTTAGTTTGGACTAAAGATCGCTACATCTACGTTATTTAGTCGGCAAAATCCCAGAAGTTTCAGTTATTTGAATAAATTCCCTGTCTGTGTGAGATTATGTGAGTGTGTGCTCCGTCTGCCCCCACTCCCCAATAAAATATCTTATTTGAAATCGATGAAACCACATAGCTAGCCAAGTACAGTGGTTACAGTATGTTGACAGTATAGCTAGCTACTGTAATTGACAAATTATTGGCATAACTTACCATGTCTACGTCTCTCGGTGTTCACGCCATTAGGGGGGCTGTTGTGGCTTCCTACCAGGTTGTTGGTCTCCTCTCCTGATGATCCATTCGGTCTTTCTGACTTGCATAGTTTACCCCGCTTGTTTTTCTTATTTCCATGAGAATGGCCTCCTCCTCCGTGGGAGTGCCCGTGTCCACCACCTGCGTGTCCGTGGAACAAGCACAGCCCGAGGAGGTTGACCAGGAGCCCGGCGGCCCCCACACCGATAACTACATGGGGTTTCTCGATTTCATGTGGGTTGGTGAATCGCTCGACGGCCTCCAATATTATGGTAAAACAGAGAGCTGTGAGGAACACTGCGTTGACCAGAGCCCCCATCACCTCAGCCCGGATCCATCCGAAGGTGTTTTTATTTGTCGATTGTGTTTTCTGAGCGAAGCGCACGGCCACCAAAGCCACAAGCAGCGCTATGACATCCGATAGCATATGAAAGGAGTCCGAAAGCATTGCTAAAGATGCAGTGATCCGACTGACGACAACCTCCACGATAAAAAAGCCAAAAGTCAATGAAAGCATGCATATTAGCCGCACACGATTAGGTTCACAAGCCATTTCTCTCCGCTGATCACTTGTTAACGTTAACTGAGTTAGCTAGCTAGCTAGCTTACGATATGCACGTACGATGTTACGGTATACTAGCTGTAACGTTAGCTACAACATGCGAGCCAATCGATAGGCATATGATGCGATTCCACCACGTCTTGTAAATATTTATACGGTCGCTAACAATTCGTCATTGTCGTACGATTACCCCCGACTCCAATTCCAGATACAGCTAAGACCGATGTTGGTTCCTCAAAAGAAGACAATTGGGAACATTCAAAGACAAGGGCATATTCCAGAAACGTTGACCGTAGACTCCGATTTGCAGACGGCTGAAACTTTGCACCCGAGCCGGTAAAGTTTCCACACGGAATAAGGGCGACTGAGGGGCACGCCCTGGTCTTTTGCTATTGGTTGTTAGGGATAAAGTAGAATTTGGTTGGACAATTTATACAACCATTTCACGTGGACGGAGCCCGTCGTTGCTATGTAGCCACGTTGAGTAATGCAAACATTTAGACGTTGCGGACTCCTCCAACATTCTGACTCATCATTTTTAGGATGGTGTGTAGCATCGGCACACGGCCCCTTGTCTTATTTCTGTGGTTAACAAAATGTTATCCATCCGAAATACATTAGGTTAGACTACGTTTCAATCACCCAACTGAAAAGATGACTAGTCCTACTAGACTATAGGTTTAAATAAAAATCGACGTATTATTTCGCAATCTGTTCAAACACTTTTGAGAGGTTAAATGTCCTGGCAATACTTCAATAGAATAAACAACTTTGAATGCATCTAGGACTGGGCCCTCACATTCACATGATTCACGTTGGTGGAAGCGCTTAACCTGCAGATTTCTCCAAAGCCACTATCTTTCAACCTTTCCAACATGAAGAGAAAATATAAGGATAAACGACGACATCATGTGGGAGATACTGATAACTACAACCCTTTAGATGCACAGTGGCCTACGTACATCACCGGGCTGTACATTTAGTTTCCCAGTCCATTGTTTGATGTGAAACAAGCCAGTCAATCACCAGATAAACTCTTTACGAGGTGTGCATGGAGATCAATGCATGCAACAGAAACCTTCCATGTAGAAAAATAGATAATGTAGATATACATTCTGCGACAGTAATCACTCTGATTACATCGGCATTAAATGTTTACAAGAGGCCATTCACTACATGTTATGTTCCCACATAATTTACATGACCAAATTTTAATGCAAACTTATTATGTAAAAATTTAAATTAAGTTTAGAAACATACATACCAAGACTTGAACTTCATGCAACTAAAATAATGTACATGATGCCAATTTGAGATGAAAAACAGGAGACAAATCAAGGGTAAAGGAACAATAAAAGCAAGGACAAAGGTCAATCAGTTGACAGTTCAACAGAAAGTAATGCCACGTTCCTGTCTTGTCAGAAACTCAGAAATGTTCGACTTGCTCGTTGTAGAAAAATTATACTGAGTTTAACCACTTGGAAAGTATCAGAATCAAACAATAAGAAGCTCTAGGCAAATAACTTATGTTAATTTTAAATCGGAAATTCTGAATTTCCGACATTATGTGAACGCAGCATGGAACTTTGCACCCGAGCTGCTTAAGTTTCCACTTTCCACACATAACTAGAGGAAAGCCCTGGTATTTTGCTATTGGTTGTTAAGAGATAAAGTACAATTTGGTTGGTCAATTTTTACAACCGTTTCACGTGGGCGGAGCCACGTTGCGTAATGCAAACGTTTCAACGTCATCGTTTGAAATGCGCGGCGAACTCATCCAAAATTCTGACTCATATTTTTAGGATAGTGTGTAGCATCTCCACACGGACCCCTTGTCTTATTTCTGTGTGGTAACAAAATAGTATAAATCCAAAATACATTAAGTTAGACTGCATGTCAAGCACTATTACAAACTGAAAAGACTTGGCCTACTAGACTATCATTATAAATAAAAATGGTGTATTTTTTCACCCTCTGTTCAAACATCTTCGAGGGTTAAAATGTCCTACTTCAATAAACTGAACTTTGAATACATCTAGGGCTGGGCCATCACATTCACGATTCACTTTGGAGGTGCTTTGAAGAGAAAAGGACATTCACATCATGTGGGAGATACTAATAACTACAAATCTTTAAATGTACAGTACATTAACAGGCTGCAAGTGCTTCCCTTTACATTGTTTCAAGTGAAGCTAGTCAATCACCAGATGAACTCTTTACTTGGTGTGAATGGAGCTCAACACATGCAACAGAAACCTTTCATTTAGAAGAGATAATGTAGGTCTACATTCTGCAACAGTAATCATTGATTACGTCTGCCTTTAAGGTTCACAAGAGGATACTCACTACTTATGCTCCCACATCATTTTCATGGCCAAACTTCTATGCAAACTGCTTATGTTTAGAAAACAAAAACATGTAAATGAAGTTTAGAAACTTACCAAGAACTGAACTTCATCATGCAACCAAAATAAAGTACATGATGCCACTTTGAAATGAATAGGAGAACATTCAAGGGCAAAGGAACAATAAAGCATTAAGGACAAAGGTCAATCAGTTGACAGTTATTCAGAAAGTGGACCTGCCTGAAACAGACATTTGTTGAAGGTCAACAGTGCCTGTTTTTTTGCCAAACCATCCCAATATCATATTTCCAAACATTGACATATTTCCAGAACAGAAGTGTATGCGGGAGTGTACACCTATTTATACATCTTCAGATAATGTACTAACATTGCCCTTAAAATATATTTTAATGCCACCATACAGTATGTACATAGTAGTTATAAATCACATATTCACAAATCAGAACCTGAGTGCAATTCTGTGCATCAACAACACATTTTAAATGTCAAGGTTGAAAAAACACAAACACCACTAAAAATATATCTGGCACCCAATATTTTGGCAATTTCACCATAGTATAAACCAATCACCATAATACAAATAAATTAAAGCTACATAATTTCCCAATGGACCGCTAGGTTTCAATAGCTCTGAAACTAATGTTAGTCAGGAAAACTAAAGCAGAGACCTGCTACTTCTGGGTCACACCTCAGACAACCATATATTCATCCATCCACATGACACTGATAGTCAGGCCCTAAGCAGCAGACTTTCTGTGGGCTAGCGGATGCCTAGGATCTGCCAGCTCTTGAGTTGATAGAGCCTCTCCACCTCCCCCAGGGCCTGGGCCCGCATGTTGGCTGCCTGCAGCCTCTTCTTCAGCCCAAGCTCCTGGCTCTTCACACTCTGCTTCTGATCTGGCCTCTGGTTCTCTTTGCTTTCTCCGGCAAAATGGACCTTCTTTCCAGGTGAAACGTTCTCCTCTCCCTCATCTAAGGGGCCAAGACGGCAAAGAGTTATACAATTTTATTGAACTCTACAAAAAACAGCTCAGATAAAGACCCTCCTTTGTAGAATGCCTCTGGGATTTTTCAGACTACCCAGAAATGTTAAAATTCACAACTTAACAATCAAATATGCTTCCCCCTTGTATTTAATTTAAAAACATGGTTACCCCATGGCTACTGTATATTATATTGAACTTCAATTACAAAGCAAAACAAGAATCCCTCATTTACCTCCTGGTTCCCACCCCATGTTTGTTGCAGGTTTTATTGCAGTGAAAAAAAAAAATATATATATACATTCACAAGGTTAAAATTAATAAATACACTAAAATACAGTAAAATGCTAAAATTTCCCCAATTACAGAAGTGAACACAATGCAATGCTCAGTTCTTCTCAATGTTCAGGGGGTCCAGAGGCCTTCGCTTGACTCCCATACCCATTTCATTGGAATAGAGCAGTGGCAGGGCCTTCTGCTGTTTCACCAAGTTGTAGCTCTTCAACAAACTCTCCGCTCTAAAACCAAAAGCAAACATTGTTGGGAGTCAAAATGGATTATTCCCGCTTGCAGTTTTATAGCAAGCAATGAGATTATAACACCAAAGCAGGAAGCAAAAGTAGCATTAACACAGCTTGGAGGAGGATTAAAGCCTTAGGATTTAGTCTGACAAACAGCAGTTTGCTGCATTTCAAGTAAATTAAGTGATTCAAGAGAGCACCGTTTTACCTGGCAAGCTTCTCATTTGATAGTCTCTCACGAACACAAAGCTCCTGCTCCCGCTCTGTAGGAGGAACACATTCACCAGATTTAAATTAAACATACCTCAGGTTACAAACAAGTCAGTCTGTGTATACTTGGTAGCATAGCCAGTGACACATTGACCTCCTTTACAACCAATCATTTCAACAAGACTGACCCCAAAAACATGCACGTTCCAACATTATAGGGTCTCACTGTGACTAGGACATTATAGGGACCAGGGTTGGGGGTTGAATACATTGTCAATTCAGGACATTAATTGAAATGGACATTCACTTCCTGAATTGGCTGAGGTAAAACCAGAATTGAGCCCGACCCTGATAAGGGCAAATGAGACTCACGCTCCAGCCTCTCCTCTCGCTCCTTCAGGGCCTTCTCCCTGTGCCGCAGCACCTGCTCCTTCAGCCTCAGCGCCGCAATAGTAGGGGTGGTTGAAGACTCTGCAGGCTTTGGTTTCTCTGGATCAGCCGACCTCCTCCGGTGTCTTGCCTGCGCCCGCCTAAGTTCATCGGCGACCAGGTCCGCCAACAGGCTGCTCTGGAGAATGGACTCAACTGAGGGCCTCAGGTAGTCCTGGCAACAAGGCACAACAGTCAAATCGACAAAGCAAACTGGCAGTTTGAGTACAAGGGAGTGAGGGATTCAAATCTCTTGACGTTGAAATCGTATATCGAGCAAAATTACATGCTTGGTGATGCAGACAAACAATCATCTCAAGGATTGAGGAGTTGCTCACAAGATGCCCTGAACTTCATATGGAGATCAGTGCTGTGAAACATGTTCCAAACCTTTAAATGGAGCATTCTGGACAGGAGTGTATTCAGCTCCTCTGAATACCGGTAGGGGATTCTCCTAAACTTTCCCTCTCGGATCTTCTCTGCCAGCTCTTTTTGGTTATAAGCTGTGAAAGGAGGCCTACATGGAAGAAATGCATGCGTCAGACTTTAATCTCATCTAATGCATTGACTGGGGGATATTGAGTAAGAATATAGATGACAGGCAAGGTTACTCACGATAAGGCACAGAGTTCATACAACAAGCACCCCAAGGACCAGATATCTGATTTCTCATTGTAGGACATGCGATTTATTTGTTCCTGTAAAATATGAAAAAGTGTCCACACATTGAAAAACTGATTAGAGAAGCTGAGTATTTCTCTAAAATCACAATGAAAAGAAAATCGATACTTTTAAACCATAAATCATAGTTCGAGTCGGTATTGACAATTTCCCCACCGTGGGGGAAAACACAGGGGAGTACAGACCGCCAGCAAAAAAGGCCTCTATTTACACTTTGCTTAGGAGTGCATTTCACACTACTTTTGGATTCTAAATTGGATTGTAAGGCTCGTATGAATGTCCTGCGTAATATAATGTTTGTCATTGTAGCCAATCAACTGCATAATACTTAAAAACACTTCAAATCAGTTAAAATTCCCTTTGGCTAACTTTGCCACAACCTATATCATTGACCATTAGTATTCTAGCTCAGTGGTTCCCAACCTTTCTCGGATACTATACCATCAAATAAATTTCTCTCTGCCCAGAGTAACCCTGAAGTACCCCCTCATGTGAATTTTATCAGTAGGCCTCTGATCTCATGAATCTTCTCGTCAACCCCTTGTGGATAGGCCAAGTACCCCCAGGCGTCCTAGTAACCCGGGTTGGGAAGCACTGTTCTAGTGAACTACTGCATCAAAAATAGGTATTCTAAGATCACAATCAAATGAAATCTCACCGAATGTTCAAGCAATAATCAAAACATTGGAAGAGATTGAGAACCCATCTCCCAAAGACCGCAGTAAATCTAGGCTGTTGAAAGGGCGCAGATGGCGAACTGCAGTTATCCCCCACGGTGGCCGTTGTTCACAGGGCTACTTGTTCATGACATGAATAGCGACTTGGAGTATAGGATTCACAATTATATGATTGCCTTTGCTACGGACTCACAGGAGACATGTAGTATGGGGTCCCGACGAAAGTCTTAGCGAAACTGGTGTCATGGTTCAGGATACGTGCGAGACCAAAGTCACCAAGCTTGACATTCTGCTTGACATCCAGGAAGATATTGGCGGGCTTAAGATCTCTGTGCAGCACTGTGGCCCCACCATTGCTCCGGCGATGGCAGTCCTTCAGGGCAAGAGTGAGCTGTGCCATGACTCGCATGATGAATTCCTCCTCCAAGTAACGCCTGGACACCAGGAACACAACATACAAGTTTCATTAGTCACATGTAAGGGATACACATGGACGATGTCTAACGAAATGCTTTCTTGCAGGTTTCTTCTCAACAATGCAACAATAAATAATACAAATGCGAACATAAAGTAAATGGCTCAATAGAATAAACATTTTAGCATAAGTATAATACAGGAACACGCAATTTATAGTCCAAAATACACACGTGTATGGGGGGGTATAAACTGGGCAATATAATAAGTGTCTGGTAGCAGCAGTTGTGATGTGTATGTAGCATGAATGTGTGTGTACAGTGCATTCGGAAAGAATTCAGACCTTGACTTCCACATTGTTATGTTACAGCCTTATTTTAAAATGAAATTGTTTTTATCCCCCCTCATCAATCTACACAATACCCCATAATGACAACGCAAACAGGTTGACATTTTTGCAAATGTATAAATAAATGAAAGAACACATTTACATAAGTATTCTGACCCTTTACTCAGTCTTTGTTGAAGTACCTTTGGCAGCGATTACAGCCACGAGTCTTCTTGGGTATGATGCTACAAGCTTGGCACGCCGAAATTTGGGGAGTTTCTCCCATTCTTCTCTGCAGATCCTTTCAAGCACTGTTAGGTTGGATGGAGAGCGTTGCTGCACTGCTCTTTGTCGGGGTTCAAGTCTGGGCCACTCAACGACATTCAGGAGACTTGTCCCGAAGCCATTATTGCATTGTCTTGGCTGTGTGCTTATGGTTGTTGTTCTGTTGGAAGGTGAACCTTTGACCCAGTTCGAGGCCCTGAGCGCTCTGGAGCAAGTTATCAAGGATCTCTGTACTTCGCTCCGTTCATCTTTCCCTCAATCCTGACTAGCCTCCCATCCCCTGCCGCTGAAAAAAATCCCCACATCATGATGCTGCCACTACCATAGGGATGGTGCCAGGTTCTCTCCAGACATGACACTTGGCATCCAGGCCAAAGGGTTTAATCTTGGTTTCATCAGACCAGAGAATCTTGTTTCTCATTGTCTGAGTCCAATGGCAAACTCCAAGCAGGCTGTCATGTGCCTTTTACTGAAGAGTGACTTCTGTCTGGCCACTCAACCATAACCATCCTACAGGGTGGCAGGTAGCCTAGTGGTTAGAGCGTTGGGCCAGTAACTGAAAGGTTGCTAGGTCGAATTCCGAGCTGACAAGGTAAGAATCTGTCGTTCTGCCCCTGAACAAGGCAGTTAACCCGCTGTTCCTAGGCCATCATTGTAAATAAGAATTTGTTCTTTAACCGACTTGCCTAGTTAAATAAAATAAAAAATTCAAAACTCACAAAGGGTCGCAGTTCACCACCCGGTGTCAGAGTGGGATGGCCATCAGAGAGGTGTATACATGACACATGATGGACAAGGGAACCAAGGTCAGCACAAAACACACACACACACACACCTTTCTTTGATGCATCTGGTGATGAGGCTGGAGAGGTCACCGCCTTCACAGTGCTCCATAACGATGTACAGTGTGGTGTTGGTCCGGTCAATGATACGGTCATAATATCTCACAATGTTTGGATGCTTCAGTTCACGCAGGAGATTGACTTCGGACACCAGCATCTGCTTCTCGCTCTCAGCCATTGTGCCGTAGTCCAACTCCTTCCAAACTAGAATCTATGACGAAACCCAGACAACAGAACTAAACATGTATTGATTGGCCAAAGCTTGTTGATGTTGGGAAACATTTTAAAGATAAACATACATAGTGTAGGGTACTTGCTAGCTACCTGTTTGTTTTACGTCAAATCCTGGTTTAGCTAAATGGTTCATATGTATAAACACGAGCCATGTCATAAAACCACACAGATCCTCACAGTTGTAGGCAAACATGGCAAATGCTTTAGTATTGCTGATGTGGGGAGACCTGGTGTTGTTCCCCGCTTAATGTCCAATGAGGTAAGTTCTAAAATAAAATATGTCTGTCCACTTAGGGGACACCTTTTGTCTCGTCTCAATAGCAGCTCCCAGAGGCAGACGTTACGCACTGGCTCTGGTTACCTTGACAGGTGCAATGAGAGCATGGAACGCAAACATAGCTAGCTAACGTTGGTCGAACAACGCCTTACTAAACGGCGGAAACACTTACCTTGGCATCAGATTTCCTCCGTATTTTCTGACATTTTCCGTAAGACCCTGACCCTATGGTATACAACACCTCATAATCTTCAACACGAGATGGCATTTTGTCGTGGCGAACGTTATATACTAGTAACGTTAACTAGTTAGCTAAATGCAGAATGCAATGCAAGGTAGCTAACGCAGCTATCTATCGAAAGCAATAACTACTATTCTGGACGTTTTCTTTCTTAAAATATCGTTAGCAAACGTAAATGCTGACTATATCTCTCCGATAACGTATTGATAAAATTGCTTGCTAACTACTCGTCAAAACAACGTGTTTTATGTCTATAACACAAGCGACGAAAAGGAAGCAGGGATTCCTTGCGGTGGTTTCAAATTGGTGCCTGAATTCTTCAATGTGATTGGTCCGTCTACTACATATAGAATACTCTGATTGGCTGTAATGAAGACACAAGCTGCTGGTTGCTAGGCATCTGAAACCCGCGAGATTTGGCGCGGTTGTTTAAAGGGGAATAATTATTTTGCCGACGGGAACCGTTCTGATGATACCTCAGTGACGGAAACGTTCTATCAAAGACAGTACGATTGCGTGGGAAATAGATTTGCATACCGCATTTGTCCAAATTAAAATGTAGTAATGTAATAAGTACACAGAACCCCACATGTCATGTAGGAGACGCGCTTACCCAGAGCGATTTACAGGAGAAATTACGGGGTAAGTGCCTTGCTCAAGGGCACATGGCAGATTTTTTCGCCTGGTCGGCTCGTGGATTCGAATCAGTGACCTTTCAGTTAGCGACCTTTCAGTTACTGGCCCAACCGCACTTAAACGCGAGGCTACCTGCCACTACGTGTGTATCTCACCACAAGGTGGCAGAAAAAGCTAACTCTACTTTTATCCTGCCCCATGAAACTGAAAACTGAAGGTGGCCACTGTCCATGCAAGTTAGAATAGAATAGCTTCGAGTGATTGTCTAGTACTTCCACACATCTATCTGACAACTTATCAAAGTACATTAGGTCCATCTATGCCAGTTAGAATATAATAAAACAAAATATAATAAAAGAGAATAGAATATCCAGTGTAAATAAAAAAACATTATTTTCGTGAACTCTACAATTCCGCTCAGATTCTAGTGGATATCAAGATACAGACAGCCCTGAGCACTCTTGGGTGTTTTAAAAAAAAGTTTTTTTTACATATGCCTCATTGACTTTATAATCATTTTCTGCTGCTTAGCTTGTCATTGTGAGAACATGTGGCAGCCAGGCTGAGTTCTCTGTCTGTCCCACAGTCCCAGAGCAATGATGAATATGATTATCAGTCTGCATCATAAATCACTGTTAGACATTGTTAGCAGTTGACATCACATAGCAAGTGCCACATTTTGTGATCAACTGATCTACCCTCATCACAGAGAAAGTGATACCCTACAACACAACACTGCTCATTGATTTACTGCCTCCATTGACAGGGCGGTTGTTTGGCGATTGTTCTAAGGTTGAGTGGGCCAGCTAGGCTAGATGATAGGCACCCATGAAATCTGCAGAGCGTATTGATTACTGTGAGGTACGTTGAAACTCGAAACAGAGACCTCACACTCCATCCGGGGATATCAATACCCCTTTACCTGGGTCATATTCATTCATGCAACACCATCGCAAAACATTTTACAACAGAAAACAAAAAATTTGCATTTCTCATTGGACACGTGCAGGTATTCCTTCCGTTTCAGTCCACTTTCTTCTGTTTAGTGCCTAATGAGCATGACCCTGAACTTGTTAGTGTGAAATGATCTCATCGTTGTCATCATATCACCAAGCATCTTCCCTGTTGTGATGCACTCTGTGAAAGACAGGGGCCCATGTAGACAGGCTAGTTTGCTACAACAATATCTAATTCCAATTATACCTGTGCACTTATTAATTGCCCCAAAAAGGTCATTGCCACTAGGGCTGTTTCCATGGCGCCCTCTCATGCACACAGGGGAGGCTATCGGGAATCAAGATCCAGCAAACACGGTATCAATCCTCAGCAGCGGTGTCATGTAATTAACAAGGCCACCTGCAGAGTCCCTCTAGGGGCATACCGTGGTGACAGGCACTTTGAATTACCCCCGTGTCACTCGTCTCTCTCTCCTGCCGTCACACTGCGTCGTACACACACACACGTCAGGAGGACATGGCAGGGCTCACGGTGCAATGTAAAAGAGTCTGTCTGTCACCACAAAGGTCATTTCCTACAGAGGGGCTGTTATGGTACCAGCATCCCTCTTTCTGTAAGCAAGTCAGGAAAGTTGGGGTGCTTAATGTGAGGCTGACAACCAAAACAACAAAGACTGCCGGGGGCGACTAGGGCCCCTTGGGGGGCCACGCTAGGTGTTACCCATCTCTCTGAGGGCCAAGAGCTAGGAGGGAGAGACAGTGGAACACGTTTGAATGGCACACGATCACAACAGGGGTGTCAGTCAGTTTTCATGTCTATATCCTTTGGTCTTTTTATATACCGTGTGTGTCAATGTGTATATGCTTGTGTACTGCGTATGTGTGTTTATGTATCTGCGTGTGTGTGTGTACCGGACATGCCCCTATCCGAGGAGTTGGTGGGTCTTTGGTGTCACTGGGCATGGAAGGTGGCGGAGCTGGTGGCTGCAGCCATGTTGCTGTACTGTGACATTCATCTGCCTGCTTCCCCTCAGACTGTCCTCCATCGTAGGTCATCCTGGCCTTCCCCCCGCAGATCACCCTGGCCTTTCCCCCCGCAGATCACCCTGTCCTCCTCCCCGCAGATCACCCTGGCCCCCCCCGCAGATCACCCTGGCCTTCCCCCCGCAGATCACCCTGGCCTTCCCCCCGCAGATCACCCTGGCCTTCCCCCCGCAGATCACCCTGGCCTCCTCCCCGCAGATCACCCTGCCCCCCCCCCCTCCCCCCCGCAGATCACCCTGCCCCCCCCCCCCCTCCCCCCCGCAGATCACCCTGGCCTTCCCCTGTCACTTTGCCAACTTTTAGTGTTTGCTGACTCAAGGGGAGCAGCCACGAACCACAACATTTATCAACCAGACCAGAGCAGCCGAGCATGAAGACATGGTACCCTGTGGAGCTATGCTTGTGATGCATTTAGTGTAACTGTCACTGCAGGCATTCTGGGAGCGATGCTATAGCCTAGCTTACCTGCGGCTGGGCATGGTGTAGTCTGTGTGCAGTCAAGAACATACCGGTACGTGTTTGTTTCTACACTGATGTGTTCACATTGGCTCCGGGGTGAAGTTTCCCTCAAGGGACAGATCTAGGATAAGCTTCCTCTCCCCTAATCCTAACCATCAGTGGGGGAAATGCAAAACTGAACCTAGATCAGCATCTAGGGCGGGGATCGGCAACTTTGATGAGGGAGGGGGCCACAAAAAAAAACATTATTCATCACGAGGGACCACAGTGGCTCATGGTTCTGCGTACCCACATCATATATATACATATACACAAGGGCGGCCGGCTGCCAGTTGCCCATCCCTGGTCTAGCGGCAACTTCATCCTACACCTTTCACATGTGTAAAACAGAAAATTACTAGGCCTTCAGAGATGAATATGTATGGGGTTGTTGTAAATGTAGATTATTAATATTAATTCTGTAGTCTCTGGCTTACGCTGGCCATGAAAATGCGCAGCTCTGACATGTTGTGAAGAAAGGAGATCCCTGGTCTGACTTTGGTCCTCCCTCAGTCGTTTGGTACGGAGATGACGCTCTGGTGTGAATCCCAGATTAGTCGTTTTGCAGGTCAGCAGGGTCCTTATAGTCTCTCCTGTGCATCTTTAATCCCATTTTCCAGCTCACTTCCCAGTGCCTAGGCCCTGGCTACCCATTGGCTGCCTGCAGCCATGTGGCTCTCGCAGAGACCCGGCCCCCCTCCTCCTCCCTTCCCCCATCACTCCAGCTGCTATGGCGATGACAAGCCAGGCCGCCCTTGCTCTAGTTCCTCGCTTATCATCCTATACATGATGTAACATTTTACTACATCTGCCAGTCAGGCGGCTTAGTTTAACAAGTGACCACAAGGCCTCTCATTCATGACCTCGCCCCATAGTGGTTTATGCCTACCTGGCAACAAATAAATGCAACAATCTTAGTAATTCAGTCCTGTGCCAAATGATAAGCCTAGAAGGATAAAGAAAAGTCTACAGTGACAGATACTCTGTGTAGATAGAGCAAGTGTCTGTTCAGAAGGGTGCGAAACGTGACATTTTCAGATAGAGATGTATTTTGTAGAACAGGCACGATATTCTGTCATGCAGAATTGGACATAAAATTGTAATTAATAAAGCTGACACTATCTGCATTGTTCTATAATGTGAATACACACCAGGAAGAAAGGTGGTGGCATTCACTCACTTCCTCTAATATGGGCTGTGTTCAGAATGGCACAGCATAGCAAAATGTTTTGGAATGGGAAATGAAAATCTATGAACAAATGTAGTTGTGCCTCCTCGGTTTGAAGGGTTTTCTTCCTAAGGACGACCCGTTTCAGAGCTGAAAGAGGATCTGTAATGTAAACCGTTGGGTCCCTGTGGCCAAATGACAGGTGCCACGGTTAAACAAAGAGCAGAGACCAAAAGCAAGGACAGGCTTTAGTTACCTGGAGACCGCCCTGCGGCAACGGCATCACTATCAGTGCCTATATCAATAGAAAATGAGGAAATAAGCCTGACAATAAACCTGACAGATGCAATCAGAGCACCATAAATCACTATTTATTGTGCTGGGTTTAGGTGTGGGAGACAGGGGTTTGCTTACTCATACCACTCCAAGACATAGAAAAAAATACAAATACATTGTGAAAGAGTTTGATTCACAAATGTTACGCTCTCCTGTTGTGTTATTTTTTAGTTCTTTCCTCACCTTGAGACATGGCTGAGCTGCAATTGTTTTTTTTCTTCTTCAAATTAAGGAGTGGGCCTTCATTAAAAATGCCTTATGCACCGCAGTCTAAGTTCAATCAGGTCTCAATAGCTCACAAGTATGTCACTCTCATAGAATGTGTGATATACTGTAATTCACCCTCTCTACACATTCTCAGTATATTAGTGAGATAATGGCTCCTAATAAAATGTATATAAATATATATTTTTATTTATTTACATAAAACTCCAGAAGTTAGTGTGCCATCTGAAAAGGGGTGCGTCAGACACTTCAAAAACCAACATCAAATACTGAGTATGAGGCAGAGAGAATGAGGCAGAGAGAATGAGGCAAAGAGAATGAGGCAGAGAGAATATGAGGCAGAGAGAATATGAGGCAGAGAGAATATGAGGCAGAGCGAATGAGGCAGAGAGAATATGAGGCAGAGAAAATATGAGGCAGAGAGAATATGAGACAGAGAGAATATGAGGCAGAGGAAAAAACAGACAAGCTATCAGGATCTTTATGACCATCACTTTTATTCCAGCACAAGTTCTTTGTGTTGTAAAATGGCTGTGTAGCTAGGAAGAAAGGGAGGAGTACAAAATGGAAAATTACAGAGTTTCTACTATCGTTTGTTAAAATTCTTAACGTTGTCATTGTTTTTCTTTCCTAAAACCATATCTAGAAAATATGATTTTCCCCTGCCTTTCTTTGGAGACAGTTAAAAAAAAGAAGAAAAAAAGATGAAGCCTTATTTTGTGTCACTCTCTCACATTGAAAAGCAATCTCACGGGACCGGCACAAAGATGACCGCTAAAAATGTACGTCCCAATCCTCAAATTGACTCCTGATCTCCCGAACCAGCCAGCCTTCTGCCTTTCATACACAGCCTGTTACTGGACAGTATTATCCACAGTTTAAGAGGTAAGTCATGACTAAAATGCATTCCGTTTGCATTCCTTAGACATCATGATTGTAGCTGTTCATCTAAAGCATAATACCTCTTAGGTGTGTTTATATAGATTTTTTGATAGAAAACCCGCCCCATGGTATTATTAAAACAACTTTTGGGAGAGAATTGGTGCATAATTGCTGGGCCGTGTCTGAATTCCCCTCCAATGTGAAGAGTGATTTCTTCCTGGATGGTCTAGTTTCAAATCAAAACATAATGCCCTACCAATAGACAGCTTCTTGGTACCCCTAAGATCTAAAAGGACTGGATAGAGATCAGTAAATTGGCAATATCTTTAATAGGCTAGGTGGGAGATTTGCCATATACTGCACACATCAATCAAGTCCTTTTAACATCTCCAAGTGGGAATCATCCAGTGCCTAGGGGGGAGGGGCCTAAGTTCCTGTCCCATTACTTCCACCAATCCAACCACTTCAGAGCTGTGATTATGTTAAGAAAGATAGAAAGGAAAGGATGCATTTCAGAAGTATTCCAACAGGGCCATATGTGTATCAATGAGCAGTGTAGGAGATGAGAGCCTGGCCGAGCCCTCTGGATTCATGAAGCGTGAATGAATAACATCCAGGTCAGAGGTCAAACCAAAGGTCAAGGAACAGGGAAGTGACTTGTCTCAAAAGCCGTTAGGTTTCTCTTCCTCATTTTTTTCTTGTTCTTTAAACATTTATGATATTTCAAAATTAAAAACAAATCAGAAATAGTACAGACCAAGAGAGAATTAACATCGGTTGCAGTCCCTCACAACATTGAATTTCTTCCTCAGCTTCGTTATGTACAAGAATAAACATACCCATGACGTAAGGACAACAGTTCAAGTCATTTAAAATTGAAATAAAATCTGACCACTAATAGTGATTTGCTGTCGAAACTCCGTTATCGTGGAGCAGCACGACATCAATTATATATATATAAGGGGGGGGGGGGGGGGGGTTATGCTGTAAATTTACAGTAACGACACCTATGAGTGTGTAAGCCAAAATCTCAAATTTAGAATGCAGAGCATTAGGGTAGCCACATCTATAAAAAATTATATTTTTATTATGTCATTCCCCACCCCATTACTTAGATATTTGTAAAACTACAGTATGGAGTCCAATGGGGGTAAATTCAGCTTCGTCCTCCTTTTTCAGTTTGGCTCGCTGAGACGTTCCTATGTGGACAGAGATCCACTCTGCTCTGTGTGTGTACGAGTGAGGACAGGGGGTGGAGAGGGTGTGAGGGGAGTTTGTTTTCAGGGTGGATCGGATCAGAGTGCTGTCCCAATGTGCCATCAGTGTTCTGTCATCAGCGTATGGGCACTGTTCCTCCTCCTCTGTGTCCTCCTCCCCCCCTTGGTTCCAGAACCAGGTACCCCCAACCACATGTTGTGGAAACAGTCCTAACCGGAGCCTGACATCGTCGCCAGCGTCCCTTTAGGCCCAGACGGAGGGCCGCTAGTGTAAACAAGAAGATTCCCCTGCAGTCAGTCAGTTCAGAATACTGTCGAAGACAGACAGAGTAAAAGTCTCCATGACTTCAACATAGATAGAGAGCGACGACGACCACAACAAATGCAATGGCCGTTGTTAAGGGGAGGGGCAATTTAAAATAAACAAACATTAACAGCTACCATTCAGGAATATTTCCTGGAGTAGAAGAGGGGGGTAGTAGGGATCTTTTTAGTGCAATGAAGGCTAGAGGAGAGGGGTTGGCATGGTAGTCTCTGATGGTACATACCACAGCCCCCCCTCTCTGTAGGGTGGGTCAACTGCAGAATCAGCAGG
Organism: Oncorhynchus mykiss; assembly: GCF_057628025.1. NCBI lineage: Eukaryota > Metazoa > Chordata > Actinopteri > Salmoniformes > Salmonidae > Oncorhynchus > Oncorhynchus mykiss. Next base: position 13,146,918 of record NC_143029.1, read on the forward strand.
CCTGAAGCGAGGTCCAACTGGGGGTTGGTTCACCCGAGGGTGGGTGTTGGTTCACCCGAGGGTGGGGGTGGGTACAATGGCAGACACAATGCATACTCGCACACTGTAAAACTACACCTAAAGACCAGGAAGAGAGTCTACTTGAAAACACCCCCAGTTTCAGTCCTGAGCCCCATTCTTGATTTGAGAATGAGGCTCCATTGGAGAGACCAACTAGATTGGGGCGTTTATATCCAAGTAGTAAGTTTGTGTAAATGATTCATGTTCAGAAGTATGGGCTTCAGTCAATTGTGTGTGTGTATGTCTGTCCGTCTGTCTGTGTGTGTAGGTATTCATGTATCCAGGGGGGAAAATAGCCTCCTACATGGTCATTTTTTCTCTCAGTTTTTCCCGGTTTTTGCTAAATGTACATTCATCCATCATAGGGAGGAGAGATGGCGCCGGGGCGGGCAAGCCATCGACTGATCCAGATGTAGTGCCATTAGGGTCTGGTCCACTTTTAAACTCCATCCTCTTCAGCACACTCAGAACAAACAGCAGTAGAAGTACTGGAGGACGCTGTACCACAGGTAGCCCGAGGCAAAGGCCAGGGATTGGATGAGACAGAGCCGCACGGGGTCAAGGGTCATCGCCCGGGAGACGGCCTCCTTCTGGCCTTTCGGTGGAGGGAAGGCTCCTGTTGGGGGGGACACAGGAAGGAATACAGTCAGCGACATTGTGATCACGCCTCAATGTGGACAGTCACTTCTCTGAAATAGAGGGAGAGAGGCCAGAAAGAGAGAGCTCAGAAAGAAAGGGAGAAAGAGAGGAGGGAGAAAGAAAGCAGTGAATACCGACCTGTTTCGTAGAAGTGAGCCAGTAGATCCTCCTTCTCCACAAACCTCTGGTACAGCCAATCTGTCAAGGGCTTGGTCTCTACCGGAACCTCCTTTATGGGGTACACCCTGGGAGAGGATCAAGGGGAGAGAATTAAATTAATTTAATATGTTCCTATATGTTTGCGTTGGCAATGTATGTGGTTACCCTTTCCATTCTGACAGAGACATAGACAGACAGAGACACAGACCGACAGAGACACAGACAGACAGACAGACAGACAGACAGACAGACAGACAGACAGACAGACAGACAGACAGACAGACAGACAGACAGACAGACAGACAGACAGACAGACAGAGACAGAGAGAACAGTATTATTGAAGTTTTTTCTCAACGAAGGCTGGCTGCATTGATCGGTCTCCTCACTCCCTGAGCTGAGTCTATCCCAGAGAAGAGTCTATCACAGTGTGTGTGTACGTGTAGAGAGATGTGAGAATGAGCTGCAACCCAAGTTTGTTAATGGGTTTATCAGAGTGTGTGTGTAAGCAGTACAAGCCTCAGCTCTTTCAGGAGACTTCATTAACAGACAGGCTAATCACGGTGACAGGGAAACCATTCCTGCCCTGCCTTGCCCCTGACTCTACAGAGACACAGACAAACAGCAGTCCCAGCAAACAGAGAAATGCTGCAGGGCTGCCTCACCTAGCTGGTCCCAGATCTTGTTTGTGTGGTCTTGCAAACTTGGCAAGTCAGCACAAACGTCTCTGCGACCAGGCTAAACCTCACCTGCCCATACGAGAGAAACCACAAACTCGGTCACTTTATCAGGGCTAAAAACTGCTGGCTGTTGTACATTGCCGTGCCGTTTTTTCATTAGTCAGCTTCGTTGTCACAGGGCCTGTACAGAAATGGCCTGTATCACACGGCACTTCTGAGATGTTTGGATAGATCGAAACAATATGGTAGTAGCTCCACCCAGCTCTCTGATAGGCTTGTTGATCCTTTCAGATCCAAGTCTACAGTCTCTTTTTTTTAATTACTTTTTTTGTGTGGAATTTTACTCCTTTTTCTCCCCAATTTCGTGGTATCCAATTGTTAGTAGCTACTATCTTGTCTCATCGCTACAACTCCCGTACGGGCTCGGGAGAGACGAAGGTCGAAAGCCATGCGTCCTCTGAAACACAACCCAACCAAGCCGCACTGCTTCTTAACACCATCCAACCCGGAAGCCAGCCGTACCAATGTGTCGGAGGAAACACCGTGCACCTGCACTGCGCCCGGCCCGCCACGGGAGTCGCTGGTGCGCGATGAGACAAGGATATCCCTACCGGCCAAACCCTCCCTAACCCGGGCGACGCGGACCTCCCGGTCGTGGCCGGTTACGACAGAGCCTGGGCGTAAACCCAGAGTCTCTGGTGGCACAGCTGGTGCTGCGGTACAGCGCCCTTAGCCACTGCGCCACTCGGGAGGCCCTGACTTCCCTGGACATCATGCTTTCAGATACAAAAGTCAGACTCTCCCACTCATCTCCCACGACATGAATCCTTGAATATACAGCCACACAGCCCATCTACCACAATAGTACAGCAGCAGGTAGCCTAGCGGTGAGAGCATTGGGTCAGTAACTGAAAGGTCACTGGTTTGAATACCTGAGACGACAAGGTGAAAAATCTGCCGATGTGTCCTTGAGCAAGGCACTTAACCCTAACTATCTCCAGTGACGCTGTACTACTATGGCGGACCCTGTAAAACAACACATTTCACTGCACCTAACTGGTCTATGTGTAGTTTTTGTAACATCGACTGTGCGGAATAGGATTATTACATTGTGAATCAGTAACAGGGGGGTCATTAGTGCCCCCCCCCCCCCGTCTCACAGCCAAAACCAGGGTCCTGTTAAGTTGTGAAAAAACGTTTTGAAATAGATTGAAGGTTAATCCCAAATTGCATCCAGGTAATCAAGGGCCAGGGGGGCAGAGTGGAGGAGGATCCAGGTTAATCAAATGGTAGACTGGCATGAGATCACCCTTCTCTTATCCGTTATCTGCAGGGAAGTCGTCAGTGAGTGGGTAATAAAACAACTATACTCAACAACAATATAAACGCATCATGCAACAATGCCACAAGTTGACTGAGTTAAAGTTCAAATCAGTCAATTTAAAACAATTCATTAGGCCATAATATAGGGATTTCACATGACCGAGGAGCCAGGTCCAGCCAATCAGAATGTTTTCCCCCACAAAAGGGCTTTACAACAAACATAAATACTCCTCAGTTTCATCAGTTGTCCGGGTGGCTGGTCTCAGAAGCCGGATGTGGAGGTCCTGGGCTGGCGTGGTTACACGTGGTCTGCGGTTGTGAGGCTGGTTGGATGTACTGCCAAATTCTCATGGTAAAATTCTTATTGTCCCCAGCAAAGGTGCACCTGTAATGATTTTGTTGTTGTTTTAAAATGTTAACATTTTTGAACCTTTATTTAACTAGGCAAGTCAGTTCAGAACAAATTCTTATTTACAATGACAGCCAACCACGGCCAAACCCGGACAACGCTGGGCCATGCCGTTTAATCAGCTTCTTGATATGCCACACCTGTCAGGTGGATGGAATAGCTTGGCAAAGGAGAAATGCTCACTAACAAGGATGTAAACAAAAGTGTGCAATGTTCTTTTGATAAATACGATTTTTGTGCATTTGGTAGAGTTCGGGGAACTTCTATTTCAGCTCAAGAATCATGGGACCAACACTTTACATGTTGCGTTTACATTTTTGTTCAGAATAGTTCCAGACAGCCTGATCTGAGAGAGAAACAACACTATTTATCTCTGTGTATGCGCGCGCCACTGTGGGTTCCTTTTTAACAGAGTGGAATCCTAATCGCCATTCCATATTTTTTTGTTTATTGGGATAGGCGGATATGAAAGAGAGAAGGAAAGATAGAAGTAGACAGAGTATTAGATCCCATGCCAACACGTATGGCATATGCACTGCAGCCTGTGATTGTAGCTGCTAGACCAGCCCCAGGCCAGAAGGATTCAGTTAGCTCTCCAACAACACCTTTACCATAGAGGCTGTATAGACTTCATACAGAGTCAACCGGGGTAGCCTGCGGGCATACTTCACCCTGCACATAAACATTTGACTGCTAACTGTGGAGCGATACATTGGTTACATGCACACAATATGATTATTGTGGATAGTCCAATTAATAAAATAGTTTGTTTGGCTTTGCAAGGACAACTTTTTCCTCTAATAATCCTGGACACATCTGAAAGCAGGCTACCTGATGGGACTGTTGATAAATGCAGAAAATAAAACATGATCACAGTGACCGTATTATTTTTGATTTGGACATATAAAGTTGGCATGTGAAGAAAAATCACGAGATGCTTACTTTGAGTTTTTCTGAACTCGTAAGATAGAGAGGCTACCGGTGCTGGTAAATCTGCAGATCAAATTCACCGCTGGAAAGCCCATTAAGCTGTTTACATGTCCAAATAATTAAAAAGATTGCTCAGAAAACCAGGCTTTTTAAGTAAGCAATTGAGTAATTGCTTACTTTGATTTGGACCTTATTCCGATTAAGACAAGCAGAGTAAGGCGTTTACATGAATAATGTAATACTCTGGGTACTGCCATAATCAGTTTAATATCTAATCATTAGTGTGCATGTAAACATATTGATTGCTTCCAATAGGGGTTTGGTATCTGATGCGATTGGGTCATGTTCATTAGGGCCTAACGTAGCAAAACATTTGACAACGGAAACCAAACGTTTCTAATTGGACAAGTAAAGGTAGTACCTGCTCGTTTTGGTCTGTTTTCTTCCGTTTGTGCCTAATGAACACAGTCCTGATAGAAACCATACACTGGAATTACTCAGGAGTGTTCAGCCAGCTTCACCTGCGACCTTTTACTAGTGTCGCCATGGCGATGCTAGTCCTCCAAGGAAACCAGTCCCTAAAATGTCACTTTTCATATTCATACTCCCAGTAGACTAATAATCCCCACAGCCCTCATTATACACATCACCTGATTATACAGACAGCCGGAGAGAGGAATAGAGCTGTAAAGGAGATCCGGAGAGAGGAATAGAGCTGTAAAGGAGAGCCGGAGAGAGGAATAGAGCTGTAAAGGAGAGCCGGAGAGAGGAATAGAGCTGTAAAGGAGATCCGGAGAGAGGAATAGAGCTGTAAAGGAGAGCCAGAGAGAGGAATAGAGCTGTAAAGGAGAGCCGGAGAGAGGAATAGAGCTGTAAAGGAGAGTCGGAGAGAGGAATAGAGCTGTAAAGGAGAGTCGGAGAGAGGAATAGAGCTGTAAAGGAGATCCGGAGAGAGGAATAGAGCTGTAAAGGAGAGCCGGAGAGAGGAATAGAGCTGTAAAGGAGAGCCGGAGAGAGGAATAGAGCTGTAAAGGAGAGCCAGAGAGAGGAATAGGGCTGTAAAGGAGAGCCAGAGAGAGGAATAGAGCTGTAAAGGAGATCCGGAGAGAGGAATAGAGCTGTAAAGGAGATCCGGAGAGAGGAATAGAGCTGTAAAGGAGATCCGGAGAGAGGAATAGAGCTGTAAAGGAGATCCGGAGAGAGGAATAGAGCTGTAAAGGAGATCCGGAGAGAGGAATAGAGCTGTAAAGGAGATCCGGAGAGAGGAATAGAGCTGTAAAGGAGAGTCGGAGAGAGGAATAGAGCTGTAAAGGAGAGCCAGAGAGAGGAATAGAGCTGTAAAGGAGATCCGGAGAGAGGAATAGAGCTGTAAAGGAGAGTCGGAGAGAGGAATAGAGCTGTAAAGGAGAGTCGGAGAGAGGAATAGAGCTGTAAAGGAGAGCCGGAGAGAGGAATAGAGCTGTAAAGGAGAGCCAGAGAGAGGAATAGAGCTGTAAAGGAGAGCCGGAGAGAGGAATAGAGCTGTAAAGGAGATCCGGAGAGAGGAATAGAGCTGTAAAGGAGATCCGGAGAGAGGAATAGAGCTGTAAAGGAGATCCGGAGAGAGGAATAGAGCTGTAAAGGAGATCAGGAGAGAGGAATAGAGCTGTAAAGGAGATCCGGAGAGAGGAATAGAGCTGTAAAGGAGATCAGGAGAGAGGAATAGAGCTGTAAAGGAGAGCCGGAGAGAGGAATAGAGCTGTAAAGGAGAGCCGGAGAGAGGAATAGAGCTGTAAAGGAGAGCCAGAGAGAGGAATAGGGCTGTAAAGGAGAGCCGGAGAGAGGAATAGAGCTGTAAAGGAGAGCCAGAGAGAGGAATAGGGCTGTAAAGGAGAGCCGGAGAGAGGAATAGAGCTGTAAAGGAGAGCCAGAGAGAGGAATAGGGCTGTAAAGGAGAGCCGGAGAGAGGAATAGAGCTGTAAAGGAGAGCCGGAGAGAGGAATAGAGCTGTAAAGGAGAGCCAGAGAGAGGAATAGGGCTGTAAAGGAGAGCCAGAGAGAGGAATAGGGCTGTAAAGGAGAGCCGGAGAGAGGAATAGAGCTGTAAAGGAGAGCCGGAGAGAGGAATAGAGCTGTAAAGGAGAGCCAGAGAGAGGAATAGAGCTGTAAAGAAGGGCCAGAGAGAGGAATAGAGCTGTAAAGGAGATCCGGAGAGAGGAATAGAGCTGTAAAGGAGAGTCGGAGAGAGGAATAGAGCTGTAAAGGAGATCCGGAGAGAGGAATAGAGCTGTAAAGGAGAGCCAGAGAGAGGAATAGGGCTGTAAAGAAGGGCAAGAGAGAGGAATAGAGCTGTAAAGGAGATCCGGAGAGAGGATTAGAGCTGTAAAGGAGAGCCAGAGAGAGGAATAGAGCTGTAAAGGAGAGCCAGAGAGAGGAATAGAGCTGTAAAGGAGAGCCGGAGAGAGGAATAGAGCTGTAAAGGAGAGCCGGAGAGAGGAATAGAGCTGTAAAGGAGAGCCGGAGAGAGGAATAGGGCTGTAAAGAAGGGCAAGAGAGAGGAATAGAGCTGTAAAGGAGATCCGGAGAGAGGAATAGAGCTGTAAAGAAGGGCCAGAGAGAGGAATAGAGCTGTAAAGAAGGGCCAGAGAGAGGAATAGGGCTGTAAAGAAGGGCAAGAGAGAGGAATAGAGCTGTAAAGAAGGGCAAGAGAGAGGAATAGAGCTGTAAAGAAGGGCAAGAGAGAGGAATAGAGCTGTAAAGAAGGGCAAGAGAGAGGAATAGAGCTGTAAAGAAGGGCAAGAGAGAGGAATAGAGCTGTAAAGAAGGGCAAGAGAGAGGAATAGAGCTGTAAAGAAGGGCAAGAGAGAGGAATAGAGCTGTAAAGAAGGGCAAGAGAGAGGAATAGAGCTGTAAAGGAGAGCCAGAGAGAGGAATAGAGCTGTAAAGAAGGGCCAGAGAGAGGAATAGAGCTGTAAAGAAGGGCCAGAGAGAGGAATAGAGCTGTAAAGAAGGGCCAGAGAGAGGAATAGGGCTGTAAAGAAGGGCAAGAGAGAGGAATAGAGCTGTAAAGAAGGGCAAGAGAGAGGAATAGAGCTGTAAAGAAGGACCAGAGAGAGGAATAGAGCTGTAAAGAAGGGCAAGAGAGAGGAATAGAGCTGTAAAGAAGGACCAGAGAGAGGAATAGAGCTGTAAAGAAGGGCCAGAGAGAGGAATAGAGCTGTAAAGAAGGACCAGAGAGAGGAATAGAGCTGTAAAGAAGGACCAGAGAGAGGAATAGGGCTGTAAAGAAGGACCAGAGAGAGGAATAGAGCTGTAAAGGAGAGCCAGAGAGAGGAATAGGGCTGTAAAGAAGGACCAGAGAGAGGAATAGAGCTGTAAAGAAGGACCAGAGAGAGGAATAGGGCTGTAAAGAAGGACCAGAGAGAGGAATAGAGTTGTAAAGAAGGACCAGAGAGAGGAATAGAGATGACAGAGGGTTTTCAATACAAAAAGGCACTTTAAAAAAGTGCAGAGAACAGGAACGATTCAACTTCCCCACCAAAATCACCAACATTGATATGGCTGCAAACTGCCTTTCAAGTGCTTGTATGTGTGTGTGTGTAAGCACATGTAAGGACAAGAGGTGCCTAGCTAGCTGGTGACCAGGCAAGCATGGAGGTTATGAATTAAGTTGATTGTAGTCACGGCCCAGCAGAAAGTCCCCTAGTTGGGTTAGGAAAGAGCGTCTTGTCTCCTGCCTCTCTCATTACTGGGCCTAATGAGTCTTTAGCCTTAATTTGAGCCTGGCCCAGCAGTAGCAGAGAAAGGGGCCTCTGGGAGCCAGAGTGGGGTCTGGTGGAGGGCTGGAGTGGCCATAGTTCACACAGATCACCCGGATGTCAGCATCATAGCCCTCAGAGACCAGAGGGAGGAGGTCCGTACCGGACTGGCTGGAGCACTGGGTCATGTTAATTCGGACCAAACTGACTGTTTTTGAACAAACACAATCTTGGATGCAGTGAACGGTGGAGTGGGCAGGAGAGCCGAAAGAGAATGCCTCTAGAATGACAGGGCTGTACAAAGTCAACCCTTGATATAAATCATAGAGATCATTGTGATGCCGTCGGAAAAGAAGACTAATCAAAGTGAAAGTCATACGAAACGTATATGGTAAGCCATCCACCTTATGAGAAGCCGTCGGTGTGAGGAGGCTGGAGTCACCTACACAGCTGAGCCTAGATCGGAGAGAACTAAAGCGAAGTGCATGCCAAGTGTGCACTCCTGCCTTATTAATGTGTGTGTGTATGCACCCTCAAACACAAACACGCGCTCACACACAAACACGTTTGTTTGTACTCTAATCAGTGCAGTAATATCAAGGGAAAGGCAGCTAAGGGAACCTGAGGAGATGAACGCTGTCAGAGGAATGGACTGAACTTGGCTGGGAGTGAGTGAGTGTGTGTGAGCGAGAGAGCGAAAGAGTGTGTGTGTGTGTGTGTGCGATCTCCTTTAATGAATAGCTGTAGAGCGGCAACATAGTGACAGAAACAGCTTTTTTAACAGCCTTGGCTTTAGGCCTCACCCTAATGCCTTATCCAGGGAGTGATCTATGCAGTCCTAGTGTCATATCTTAAAGTCTCCTGTTCAGCGCTATCCCTTTAATTCCAGGTTGACATGAGGCTATAGCGTACTTTAATGGGTTGTGGTTCCCAAATGGCCCCCTATTCCCGATATAGTGCACTACTTTTGACCAGAGCCCTGTGGATGGGAGTGGGGGAATTCCTAACAGTGCCACACCAACTGTAGGCTTCTGACTGAGGCTATTTCGCTACCTTTTAAGTAGCTGCTTTATGTTGCGTACAGCACTATCAGTGTAATGGCTGTAAATTAGGTTCAAAGTCCTCTCTGTCTGCACAGAAGTTAGGGCGGCTCCTCCGTATTGCAGCTAGGGCGGCTCCTCCGTATTGCAGCTAGGGCGGCTCCTCCGTCCCGCAGCTAGGGCGGCCCCTCCGTACCGCAGCTAGGGCGGCCCCTCCGTACCGCAGCTAGGGCGGCCCCTCCGTACTTCCGTCTGGACAGTATGTCACATGAATAGGGGTTACTATGGAGTCACAACGTCTCAATGTCCCTACTTTGCTAATTAGCAGTGATCCATTAGTGGCACTCCAGGCACCTTGTCACTTAATTTATCAGGTGATTTACTGGACAACAGCACATTTAAGTAGGTGGTGCAGGTATCCTCATGAATGGCATAAATGGGGTAGGGGTGGTCCATTTGTTTCAGCAAGCATGCAGGGGGAGTGGTTTTCAATATTTTCCTCAAAATGTATGTTTTCACTATTTTGGGAAAGTAACAAAAATAAGTGGATGGATTCTTTTTAAAGGCCTTTAGAGTCTTGTGGAGTCGTCTTTAATCAGAATGGCTGGAGAATGATAAGAATAGAAACTACGAGTGTGAACATTGTTTAACACATGTTAAAACAAAATTGGGATATTCACGTAACAAAACAAAATCCACATCACAGTGCAGTTAACACAAAACTAACAGGTCATCATCATCCTCATCCCTAACGCAACAATTGGATTTGATTGGACAACGCTGTACCGTAACGCACAAGACAAGTTGCAGGAGACAATGCTCGCGAATGAGGACCACCATATGTAATAGGACCATATTCTGCATTGTGCACACTTTAATGGTAGTTTAAAACATTAAGAAAAAATATATATTTTTGGCACATCCCTAATAGAAACTGCTGAGGGGAAGGACATGCAAATCTTACTGTACACAGCAGAGGCAGAGAGTGTGTGTGGGGGAAAGCTACAGCAACCAGCCTCTGCCTAATTAATCAAATCAAATGTTATTTGTCCCATACTTTGTAAACAACAGGTGTGGACTAATAGTGAAAAGCGTACTTACGGGTCCTTCCCAACAATGCAGAGAGAAAGACAAGAGAAATAATGGAAAAGTAAAACTCGTAATAATAAAAGTAGTAATAGATACATAATGAGTAACAATAACTTGGCTATAAACAAGGGATACCAGTACAGAGTAAAAGTGCAGGGGTACAAGGTCATTGAGGTAGATATGTACATATAAAACTTTGAATAAAGTGACACAGTAAACAGTAGCAGGAGCGTAAGTCAAAAAAGTTAGTGCAAAAATGGTCATTGCAGATAGCTAAATAAACTCAGCAAAAAAAGAAACGTTCTCTCACTGTCAACTGCATTTATTTTCAGCAAACTTAACATGTGTAAATATTTGTATGAACATAAGATTCAACAACTGAGACATAAACTGAACAAGTTCCACAGACATGCAACTAACAGAAATGGAATGATGTGTCCCTGAACAAAGGGGGGGGGGGGGGGGGTGAGGGAGTCCAAATCAAAAGTAAGTCAGTATCTGTGGCCACCAGCTGCATTAAGTACTGCAGTGCATCTTCTCCTCATGGACTGCACATATTTGCCAGTTCTTGCTGTGAGATGTCGTTCCTGTAACGCACAGCGTTGAGATTGCCTGCAATGACAACAAGCTCAGTCCGATGATGCTGTGACACGCCCCCCCAGACCATGACAGATCCTCTACATCCAAATCGATCCCGCTCCAGAGTACAGTACAGGTACTGTTTTAGTCGTCTCAGAGTACGGACATTGCAATTTATTGCCCTGGCCACATCTGCAGTCCTCATGCCTCCTTGCAGCATGCCTAAGGCACGTTCACGCTGATGAGCAGGGCCCCTGGGCGTCTTTCTTTTGGTGTTTTTCAGAGTCAGTAGAAGGGCCTCTTTAGTGTCCTAAGGTTTCATAAATGTGACCTTAATTGCCTACTGCTAGTAAGCTGCTAGTGTCTTAACGACCGTTCCACAGGTGCATGTTCATCAATTGTTTATGGTTCATTGAACAAGCATGGCAAACAGTGTTTAAACCCTTAACAATGGAGATCTGTGAAGTTATTTGGATTTTTACGAATTATCTTTGAAAGTCCTGAAAAAGTTTAGTTTGACTTAGTTTAGTTAGTCAGGGTAGCTATTTTGTTAACTATTTAGCAGTCATAGCTTGGGGGTAGAAACTTTTCATGGTCCCGTTGGTTCCAGAGTGCAGTAGTACAGAGAACAATCTATGACTAGGGTGGCTGGAGTCTGACAATTTTTAGGGCCTTCCTCTGACACCGCCTGGTATAAAGGTCCTGGATGGCAAGGAGCTCGGCCCCAGTGATGTACTGGGCCGTAAGCACTACCCTCTGTGGTGCCTTGCGATTGGATGCCAAGCAGTTGCCATACGAAGCAGTGATGCAGCCAGCTCTCAATGGTGCTGCAGTAGAACTTTGAGGATCTGAGGGCCCACACCAAATATTTTCAGCCTTCTGTGGAAAAAGAGGCATTGTCGACTGCGTTGGTGTGTTTTGACCATGACAGATCCTTAGTGATGTGGACACAGAGGAACTTGAAGCTCACGACCTGCTCCACTACAGCCCCGTCGACGTGAAAGGGGGAGTGCTCGGCCCGCCGTTTCCTGTAGACAACAATCAGCTCCAACAAGCCACACTGCCAGGTCTCTGACCTCCTCCCTATAGGCCGCCTCATCGTCATCAGTGACCAGGCCTACCACCGTTGTGTCATCGGCAAACTTGATGGTGTTGGAGTTGTGCGCAACCACGTAGCCGTGGGTGAACAGAGAGTACAGGAGGGGACTAAGCACATAACCCTGAGGGGCCCCAGTGTTGAGGGTCACCGTGCATATGTGTTGTTGCCGACATGGAGGTGTCACATCAGAAAGTCCAGGATCCAGTTGCAAAGGGAAGTGTTCAGTCCCAGGGTCCTTAGCATAGTGATAAGTTTGGAGGGCAATATGGTGTTGAACGCTGAGCTGTAGTCAAATTAACAGCATTCTCACATAGGTTTTCCTTTTGTCCAGGTGGGAAAGGGCAGTGTGGAGTGCAATAGAAATTGCGTCATCTGTGGATTTGTTGGGGTGGTATGTGAATTGGAGTGGGTCCAGGATGAATGTAATGATGGTTATAATGTGAGTTATGACTTTCAAAGTATTTAATGGGTGCAGATGTGAGTGCTGTGGGGAGATAGTCATTTAGACAGGTTACCATGGCGTTCTTGGGCACGGGGACAATGGTGGTCTGCTTGAAACATGTTGGTATTACAGACTGGGTCAGGGAGAGATTGAAAATGTCAGTGTAAACACTAGCCAGCTGATCAGTGCATACTTTGCGTATGCGTCCTGGTAATCTTTCTGGCCCTGCTGCCTAGTGAATATTAACCTGTTTAAATGTCTTACATCGGCTACAGAGAGCGTGATCACAGTCATCCGGAATAGCTGGTGCTCTCACGCATGGTTCAGTATTGCTTGCCTCAAAGCGAGCATAGAAGGCATTTAGCTTGTCTGATAGGCTTGTGCCACTGGGCAGCTCGCGACTGTGCTTCCCTTTGTAATCTGTAATAGTTTGCAAGCCCTGCCACATCCAACGAGCGTCGGAGCCGGTGTAGTACGGTGTAGTACGATCTTAGTCCTGTATTGACGCATTGCCTGTTTGATGGTTCATTGGAGGGCGTAGCGTGATTTCTTACAAGCGTCCGGGTTAGAGTCCCGCTACTTGAAAGCAGGCAGCTTTAGCCTTTAGCTCAGTGCAGATGTTGCCTGTAATCCATGGCCTTTGGTTGGGATATGTATGCACTAGAGTTCCACCAATTATGATTTTTCAACTCTGATACCGAAACCGATTATTGGAGGACCAAAAAAAGCTGATACCGATTTAATAAGCCAACTTTTATTTATATATTACACAGTGCATTGCGAAAGTATTCGGCCCCCTTGAACTTTGCGACCTTTTGCCACATTTCAGGCTTCAAACATAAAGATATAAAACTGTATTTTTTTGTGAAGAATCAACAACAACTGGGACACAATCATGAAGTGGAACGACATTTATTGGATATTTCAAACTTTTTTAACAAATCAAAAACTGAAAAATTGGGCGTGCAAAATTATTCAGCCCCCTTAAGTTAATACTTTGTAGCGCCACCTTTTGCTGCGATTACAGCTGTAAGTCGCTTGGGGTATGTCTCTATCAGTTTTGCACATCGAGAGACTGAAATGTTTTCCCATTCCTCCTTGCAAAACAGCTCGAGCTCAGTGAGGTTGGATGGAGAGCATTTGTGAAAAGCAGTTTTCAGTTCTTTCCACAGATTCTCGATTGGATTCAGGTCTGGACTTTGACTTGGCCATTCTAACACCTGGATATGTTTATTTTTGAACCATTCCATTGTAGATTTTGCTTTATGTTTTGGATCATTGTCTTGTTGGAAGACAAATCTCCGTCCCAGTCTCAGGTCTTTTGCAGACTCCATCAGGTTTTCTTCCAGAATGGTCCTGTATTTGGCTCCATCCATCTTCCCATCAATTTTAACCATCTTCCCTGTCCCTGCTGAAGAAAAGCAGGCCCAAACCATGATGCTGCCACCACCATGTTTGACAGTGGGGATGGTGTGTTCAGGGTGATGAGCTGTGTTGCTTTTACGCCAAACATAACGTCTTGCATTGTTACCAAAAAGTTCAATTTTGGTTTCATCTGACCAGAGCACCTTCTTCCACATGTTTGGTGTGTCTCCCAGGTGGCTTGTGGCAAACTTTAAACGACACTTTTTATGGATATCTTTAAGAAATGGCTTTCTTCTTGCCACTCTTCCATAAAGGCCAGATTTGTGCAATATACGACTGATTGTTGTCCTATGGACAGAGTCTCCCACCTCAGCTGTAGATCTCTGCAGTTCATCCAGAGTGATCATTGGCCTCTTGGCTGCATCTCTGATCAGTCTTCTCCTTGTATGAGCTGAAAGTTTAGAGGACGGCCAGGTCTTGGTAGATTTGCAGTGGTCTGATACTCCTTCCATTTCAATATTATCGCTTGCACAGTGCTCCTTGGGATGTTTAAAGCTTGGGAAATCTTTTTGTATCCAAATCCGGCTTTAAACTTCTTCACAACAGTATCTCGGACCTGCCTGGTGTGTTCCTTGTTCTTCATGATGCTCTCTGCGCTTTTAACGGACCTCTGAGACTATCACAGTGCAGGTGCTTTTATACGGAGACTTGATTACACACAGGTGGATTGTATTTATCATCATTAGTCATTTAGGTCAACATTGGAAAATTCAGAGATCCTCACTGAACTTCTGGAGAGAGTTTGCTGCACTGAAAGTAAAGGGGCTGAATAATTTTGCACGCCCAATTTTTCAGTTTTTGATTTGTTAAAAAAGTTTGAAATATCCAATAAATGTCGTTCCACTTCATGATTGTGTCCCACTTGTTGTTGATTCTTCACAAAAAAATACAGTTTTATATCTTTATGTTTGAAGCCTGAAATGTGGCAAAAGGTCCCAAAGTTCAAGGGGGCCGAATATTTTCGCAATGCACTGTATATATATATATTTGTAATAATGATGATTACAACAATAATGAATGAACACTTATTTTAACTTAATATAATACATAAATAAAATCTATTTATTCTCAAATAAATAATGAAACATGTTCAATTTGGTTTAAACAATGCAAAAACAAAGTGTTGGAGAAGAAAGTAAAATTGCAATATGTGCCATGTAAAAAAGCTAACATTTAAGTTCCTTGCTCAGAACATGAGAACATATGAAAGCTGGTGGTTCCTTTTAACATGAGTCTTCAATATTCCCAGGTAAGAAGTTTTAGGTTGTAGTTATTGTAGCACTATTTCTCTCTATACCATTTGTATTTTATATACCTTTGACAATTGGATTTTCTTATAGGCACTATAGTATTGCCAGCCTAATCTTGGGAGTTGATAGGCTTGAAGTTTCCGAGAAACATAGGATATTACAGTTCTTCAGGTCTCGTTGATAGAATAGTCTCGAACGGAGCTCGTCCAGTTTGTTCTCAAGTGATTGTAAATTTGCTAATTAAACAGAGGGTGGAGGTGGATCATTTACTCTCCGCCGTAGTTTGATCAGGGCACCAGCACGTCGGCCTCTATATCGCCGTCTCTTTATTATCCTAGTGTAGGGGGATTAGGGCCTGGTCAGGGGTGAGCAGTATGTCCTGTGCCGCCGTTTTATTGAAGTAGAAATATTAATCCAAATCAAGGTTAGTGATCGCTGTTCTGAATCTGTTTACGGTCGTAGGAAACGATGGAGGTAACATTATGTACAAAAGAACAGAAGATCAGCGCACAAAACCCCAAAATAGCAGAGTTGGTCAGGAGCCTGAAAAACAACTGCTATACTTCCCATCGCCAATCTTCCTCAGAATGAATCCATAATTACAAGATCTGAACAAGAGCCATAACATGTTCTTATTATATTTTCTATGATGAAGAGGGCCAGACCAAGATATGGATCTCAACCTGGCCGAGCCCTAAAGCCCAACAACCTGGCCGAGCCCTAAAGCCCAACAACCTGGCCGAGCCCTAAAGCCCAACAACCTGGCCGAGCCCTAAAGCCCAACAACCTGGCAGAGCCCTAAAGCCCAACAACCTGGCCGAGCCCTAAAGCCCAACAACCTGGCCGAGCCCTAAAGCCCAACAACCTGGCCGAGCCATAAAGCCAACACAACGCAGCCCAGCCTTGGATAGAGACTAAGAGGGTGAGAAAGGTACAGAGATAAAGAGAGAGGTGTCAGTATAGTTGGGGTCAGTCATTACCTGTAGTGTACATGTGTGACCGTGGGGGGTCTGTAGCCAAAGATCCACGTCTGGATGTCCATGGGCCTGGCTTTGGGGTACGCTATGGTCACATCCACCACCCACTGTAGGCCTTTGGGTTTACTACCTGCACAGGCGGAGATAGAGAGAGTTAGGACATGAATGAGCATCACAGGCAGACAGTGAGGATGATATGGACAGGGGAGAGAGGCAGGAGATGAAGAGACAGAAGGGACGAGAGAGAAAGAGGGATGACAGATTGGAGGGAGAGAGAGTAAGTGACTAAGGGGTGTGTCTGTGTGTATGTCTGTCTGTCAGAGTGGGCTGTGCATCCTTAGGCTGTGAGAGGGGACGAGAGAGGCTGAGGGGGGTTGAAACCATAAGGAGAGGAACGTCTGGCCCAGACACAGGCCGTGTATGAAAACCTTACTAGCTGTCACATCCTTGATCCTCCGTCCTTGTTTCCTTAGTTCCTCTTCAAAGCTCATTGGAGGGGAGGATCCATAGTCCCTCCCTCAGATCTACTCCTCCAATGAGCTTAGAGAAATTGAGGAAGCGAGGAGACAAGGATTTGAGGATTAAGTAAGCTTTTCAGACACAGAGCCATGGCATCACAGGGCGGACAGAGCTAGCAGGCGAGGTGGGCAGTGACATGGTCCAGGTGATTATCTGAGGATAAACCTCATCGCTCAAGCCGAGCCTCTGATCTGTGACATAAGGCTGCAATGGCCTACAAATACAGATGTAGCCTGTTTGGCCTTTGTGTGTGACTGTCGGAGACTGTGTGCGTGTGTGCGTTGGAGACTGCGTGTGTGTGCTTGTGTGCGTGTCTTGGAGACTGCGTGTGCGTGTGTGTATGTGTTGGAGACTGCGTGTGCGTGTGTGTTGGAGACTGCGTGTGCGTGTGTGTGTGTGTTGGAGACTGCGTGTGCGTGTGTGTGTGTGTTGGAGACTGCTTGCGTGTGTGTTGGAGACTGTTTGCGTGTGTGCTGGAGAATGCTTGCGTGTGTGCTGGAGAATGCGTGCGTGTGTGCTGGAGAATGCGTGTGTGTGTGCTGGAGAATGCGTGCGTGTGTGCTGGAGAATGCGTGTGTGTGTGTGTGTGTTGGAGAGTCTCAACGTCAGTGAAGAGGTGACTCCGGGATGCTGGCCTTCTAGGCAGAGTTGCAAAGAAAAAGCCACATCTCAGACTGGCCAATAAAAAGTAAAGATTAAGATGGGCAAAAGAACAGACACTCGACAGAGGAACTCTGCTGAGAAGGCCAACAAACCGGAGTCACCTCTTCACTGTTGACGTTGAGGCTGGTGTTTTGCGGGTACTATTTAATGAAGCTGCCAATTGAGGACTTGCGAGGCGTCTTTCTTAAACTAGACACTATAATGTACTTGTCCTCTTGCTCAGTTGTGCACCGGGGCCTCCCAATCTTTCTATTCTGGTTAGAGTCAGTTTGCGCTGTTCTGTGAAGGGAGTAGTACACAGCGTTGTATGAGATCTTCAGTTTCTTGGCAATTTCTCGCATAGAATAGCCTTCATTTCTCAGAACAATGATAGACTGATGAGTTTCAGAATAAAGATCTTTGTTTCTGGCCATTTTGAGCCTGTAGCTGAACCTATAAATGCTGATGCTCCAGATACTCAACGAGTCTAAGGCCAGTTTTATTGCTTTTTTAATCAGACCAACAGTTTTCAGCTGTGCTAACATAACTGCAAAAGTGTTTTCTAATGATCAATGAGCCTTTTAAAATGATAAACTTGGATTAGATAACACAACGTGCCATTGGAACACAGGAGTGATGATTGATGATAATGGGCCTGTGTACGCCTATGTAGATATTATTCCATAACAAATCTGCCATTTCCAGCTACAATAGTCATTTACAACATTAACGTCTACACTGTATTTCTGAACAATTTGATGTTTTTTGAAATGGACAAAAAAAAAAGTGCTTTTCTTTCAAAAACAAGGACATTTCTAAGTGACCCCAAACTTTTGAACGGTAGTATATATATATACCGTTCAAATGTGTGTACATGCACGGGTGTGTTTTACAAATTTAAAGATCAGATGGAGGAAGGAGAAAAAGATTGTCAATTTCCGCAGGTCTTTCAGACTAAATCACTTAACTGCACTTGGACAACTCTGCTGTTTCAAAACTTTGCTAAGATGAACACAGACATAATGAAAGCAGAGTTCTGATGCTGTTCAACAGAACATCTATTCCTGCCTGGGCAGTGTTGAACATTTTGTATCAGGCCAACAGTGTTCCAATCTCCATGATGGTAACAGGGATCTGGTTCTCGGCACAGTGAAAGCCGAGCAGCCGAGTTTGCCGCCAGATCCGAAACAGGCGTGGTGCCAAGCTATCACTACCTCCCTGTAACGCAGTGACAAACAATACTGTAATGACAGCACAGCCATTCATTTGATACCACATCGCAGTAGCCTGGATGCTGTAAACAGTTAGAGGGAGCATACACAGGGTGTCCATCTCAAATGGCACCCTATTCCCTATAGAGTGCACTACATTAGACCAGAGTCCATAGGGAGTAATGCACGAATAGAGGAAGTGGGATGCACACAGGGACAAAGGTCTCCCTGACAATGAGGCTAGTCAGGCCATGCTCTTAACCAATCAGGAGGTTCCTGGGTTAATGGACACCTGTGATTAGTCACTGAGCACGGGAAAATCCCATACACAGCTTATCAAAAACCAAAAGGCATAGCACCAAGCGAGTCATCAACTAACTGCCGCATGCGTTGTCATCCCTGTACCTTGTACAAGCGGCCATTAAGACAACAACGTTTCCCCTGCATTTCCACATCAGCCCGTTTAACAGCAGTTATCAGATTGGCGACCATGCTTTGGTTGAGTGGCTTGAATAGGCTGAACAGGCCAAGCCACCAGCGAGAAACTCGGCAGTCATTGGCTCTGGGTTTACACATTCTGTTGTTGTGCGACTGTCTTTAATTACCCCGGGTGACATAGAGGGGCCGATACACAGCGGTGGTAGAGGTGGAGCGAGCTGTGTGGCTGATACACAGCGGTGGAGGCGAAGGAGAAGGCAGCGTGCTGTGTGGCTGATACACAGCGGTGGAGGAGAAGGCAGCGAGCTTTGTGGCTGATACACAGCGGAGGTGGTGGAGAAGGCAGCGAGCTGTGTGGCTGATACACAGCCGTGGTGGTGGTGGAGGAGGAAGAAGCAGAGAGCTGTGTGGCTGATACACAGCCGTGGTGGTGGTGGAGGAGGAAGAAGCAGAGAGCTGTGTGGCTGATACACAGCCGTGGTGGTGGTGGAGGAGGAAGAAGCAGAGAGCTGTGTGGCTGATACACAGCCGTGGTGGTGGTGGAGGAGGAAGAAGCAGAGAGCTGTGTGGCTGATACACAGCGGTGGTGGTGGTGGAGGAGGAAGAAGCAGAGAGCTGTGTGGCTGATACACAGCCGTAGTGGTGGTGGAGGAGAAGGCAGCGAGCTGTGTGGCTGATACACAGCCGTGGTGGTGGTGGAGGAGGAAGAAGCAGAGAGCTGTGTGGCTGATACACAGCGGAGGTGGTGGAGAAGGCAGCGAGCTGTGTGGCTGATACACAGCCGTGGTGGTGGTGGAGGAGGAAGAAGCAGAGAGCTGTGTGGCTGATACACAGCCGTGGTGGTGGTGGAGGAGGAAGAAGCAGAGAGCTGTGTGGCTGATACACAGCCGTGGTGGTGGTGGAGGAGGAAGAAGCAGAGAGCTGTGTGGCTGATACACAGCGGTGGTGGTGGTGGAGGAGGAAGAAGCAGAGAGCTGTGTGGCTGATACACAGCGGTGGAGGCGAAGGAGAAGGCAGCGTGCTGTGTGGCTGATACACAGCGGTGGAGGAGAAGGCAGCGAGCTGTGTGGCTGATACACAGCGGAGGTGGAGGAGAAGGCAGCGAGCTGTGTGGCTGATACACAGCGGTGGTGGTGGAGAAGGCAGCGAGCTGTGTGGCTGATACACAGCCGTGGTGGTGGTGGAGGAGGAAGAAGCAGAGAGCTGTGTGGCTGATACACAGCGGAGGTGGAGGAGAAGGCAGCGAGCTGTGTGGCTGATACACAGCGGTGGTGGTGGAGAAGGCAGTGAGCTGTGTGGCTGATACACAGCGGTGGTGGTGGAGAAGGCAGCGAGCTGTGTGGCTGATACACAGCGGTGGTGGTGGTGGAGGAGGAAGAAGCAGAGAGCTGTGTGGCTGATACACAGCGGAGGTGGTGGAGAAGGCAGCGAGCTGTGTGGCTGATACACAGCCGTGGTGGTGGTGGAGGAGGAAGAAGCAGAGAGCTGTGTGGCTGATACACAGCGGTGGTGGAGGAGAAGGCAGCGAGCTGTGTGGCTGATACACAGCCGTGGTGGTGGTGGAGGAGGAAGAAGCAGAGAGCTGTGTGGCTGATACACAGCGGTGGTGGTGGAGAAGGCAGCGAGCTGTGTGGCTGATACACAGCCGTGGTGGTGGTGGAGGAGGAAGAAGCAGAGAGCTGTGTGGCTGATACACAGCCGTGGTGGTGGTGGAGGAGGAAGAAGCAGAGAGCTGTGTGGGCGATACATTAACATCAAATCCCATTTCCTCCGAGTGGCCCAATATCTGCCTGTGTGAGTCAGCAGAGTGAGGCTCTCGGCACCATCAGGGAGGGTGAGAGAGCGAGCGCGTTAACGCTGTGCCTTTCATCAGCCAGGGATACAGTCGCTAATACAAACTCACACACATATACAAACATACTACACAAACTATTCCAAACACTCTCACACACTACGTAATAATAACACGTGGTGTATATAGTGTACTTCACGAGCCCAAAGACTGTTTTACACTAATGTGAATATAAACACTCACATGCACTATAAGCGTGCAAGCAAACACAGTGAAAAACATGAATAAAACCAAAAGCATACCTTGACTTGAAAGAGTTCAAGTGTTGGAAAAGCCATAGCCAGCTAGCTAACATAGCATCCCTCTGGTTGAGCCAGGTGTTTGAGTAGGCTAAACTAGCTAGCTGCATTTGCTAGCTAAGTGAAAGTAAAAACTAAAAATACAACCAAATATAGCTAGCTCTCTCGCTTCTCCATTTTGGAAGAAATTAATTTGTTGTCCTTTTGAGTCAACTACTCACCACATTTTATGCACTGCAGTGCTAGCTAGCTGTAGCTTATGCTTTCAGCACTAGATTCATACTCTGATCCTTTGATTTGGTGGACAACATGTCAGCTCAAGTTGAAAAAGCTCTGATAGGTTATTTTTTTTTTAGTTTAGCTTTAGGCAACTCAGGGTAGCCTAGTGGTAGCCTAGTGGTTAGAGCGTTGGACTAGTAACCGGAAGGTTGCAAGTTCAAACCCCCGAGCTGACAAGGTACAAATCTGTCGTTCTGCCCCTGAACAGGCAGTTAACCCACTGTTCCCAGGCCGTCATTGAAAATAAGAATTTGTTCTTAACTGACTTGCCTGGTTAAATAAAGGTCAAATAAAAAATAAAAATAACAAATTCTTATTTACAATGACGGCCTAGGAACAGTGAGTTAACTGCCTTGTTCAGGGGCAGAACGACATATTTTTTACCTTGTCAGCTCGGGGATTCAATCTTTCGGTTACAACCACTAGGCTACCTGCCGCCCCAGGTTGGAGGACGTCCTCTGGAAGTTGTCATAATTAGTGTGTAAGTCTATGAAAGGAGGTGAAAACTATGATTATCCTAGGTTTTGTATTGAAGTCAATGTACCCAGAGCAAGACAGAAGCTAGCTGTCCTCCAGCTACACCACAGTGCTTACCTTCAAGAGTTGCTGCTGAGGCTACTGTAGACCTTTACTACAAAACAGTGTGTATTAATCAATAATTTGGTGATGTGAAGATACAGTGCTTTGGAAAGTATTCAGACCCCTTGACTTTTTCCACATTTTGTTACGTTACAGCCTTATTCTAAAATGGGTTAAATAAAACAATTTCCTCAGGAACACACACAGTATCCCATAATGACACATCAAAAACATGTTTTTAGATAAATAAAAAAATGTTAACCTTATTTACATAAGTATTCCTTTGCTATGAAACTCGAAATTGAGCTCAGGTGCATCCTGTTTCCATTGATCATCCTTGAGATGTTTTTTACAACTTGATTTGAGTACACCTGCGGTAAAATAAATTGATTGTACATCATTTGGAAAGGCTCACACCTGTCTATATAAGGTGGTTGTGCAACCTTATAAGAGCAAAAACCAAGCCATGAGGTCGAAGGAATTGTCCGTAGAGCTCCAAGACAGGATTGTGTCGAGGCATAGAGCTGGGGAAGGGTACCAAAACGTTTCTGCAGCATTGAAGAGATGGCGCCGATAGAGATGGCAGCTTCGCTTCTAGTCCTTAGGAAACTGTGCAGTATTTAGTTAAAACAAATATTATTTCTTATATTGTAAGCCCAGAAAACCTTAAGTGTTATAATATACAGCCGGGAAGAACTATTGGATATCAGCGAGATGACAACTTAACAGCACAACGACCATGAATAAGACTTTCCCAAAGCGGATCCTTTGTCTGCACCTCTCCCAGGGCATTTGAACTGATTCTAGAGGCCGACCCAAAACAATGCCGCCGGAGGAGAGCGGTCTTCCAGTGAGGCTTCGGATGTGTGCACACCACCCACCGCTTCCGAGAATATTACTCACTAATGTCCAGTCCCTAGTTAACAAAGTCAACGAAATCAAGGCAAGAGTTGCTTTCCAAAGAGAAATCAGGGATTGTAACATACTCTGTCTCGCCGAAACATGGCTAGCTGGGGACATACTGTCGGATTCCGAACAGCCAATGGGATTTTCAGTGCTTCGCGCCAACAGGGATAAACATATCTCCGGTAAGGAGGAGGGCGGGGGTGTATGTTTCATGATAAACGACTCATGGTATAATTGTAACAACATACAAGAACAAGTCCTTTTGTTCACTTGACCTAGAATTCCTCACAATCAAATGCCGACCGTATTATCTACAAAGGGAACTCTCTTCGGTTATCGTCACAGTCGTGTATATCCCCCTTCAAGCGGATACCAAGACAGCCATTAAGGAACTTCACTGGACTTTATGCAAGCTGGAAACCATATATCCTGAGGCTGCATTTATTGTGGATGGGAATTTTAACAAAGCTAATTTGACAACAAGGCTACCTAAATTCTATCAGCATATCGATTGCAGTACACGAGCGAGTAACATGCTCGACCATTACTACTCTAACTTCCGCGATGCATGCAAGGCCCTCCCCCGCCCACCTTTTGGCAAAACAGACCATGACTCCATCTTGTAGCTCCCCTGCTACAGGGAGAAACAAACAGGAAGTGCCCGTGGACTCCAAGCTTCAAGATTGCTTCGATCACTTGGACTGGTATATGTTCCGGGTAGCCTCCGACAATAACATTGACGTATACCCTGACTCGGTGAGCGAGTTTATTAGGAAGTGTATAGGAGATGTTGTACCCACTGACTATTAAAACCTTCCCTAAACAGAAACCGTGGATTGATGGCAGCATTCATGCAAAACTGAAAGCACGTACCACCGCATTTAATCATGGCAAGGCAACTGGAAACATGGCCGAATACAAACAGTGTAGTTATTCCCTCCATAAGGCAATCAAACAAGCAAAGTGTCAGTATAGAGACAAAGTGGAGTCACAATTCAACCGCTCATGAGACGAATGTGGCTGGGTCTACAGACAATAACGGATTACAAAAACAAAAACAGCCCCGTCGCAGACAATGACGTCTTGCTTCCAGACAAATTAAACAACTTCTTTGCGCGCTTTGAGGACAATACAGTGACACTGACGCGGCCCGCTACAAATGACTGTGGGCTCTCCTTCTCCATGGCCGACATGATTACACCATTTAAAACGTGTTAACCTTCGCAAGGCTGCCGGCCCAGACGCCATCCCTAGCCGCGTCCTCAGAGCATGCGCAGACCAGCTGGCTGTTGTGTTTACGGACATATTCAATCAATCCCTATCACAGTCTGCTGTCCCAACATGCTTCAAGATGGCCACCATTGTTCCTGTTCCCAAGAAAGCTAAGGTAACTGAACTAAATGACGATCGCCCTGTAGCACTCACTTCTGTCATCATGAAGTGAGAGACTAGTCAAGGATCATTTGACCTCTACCTTACATCTTAGACCCACTTCAATTTGCTTACCGCCCTAATAGGTCCACAGACGATGCAATCTCCATCACACTGCCCTATCCCATCTGGAATACCTATGTAAGAATGCTTCTCATTGACTACAGCTCAGCATTCAACACCATAGTACCCTCCAAACTCATCATTAAGCCCTGGGTCTCGAACCCGCCCTGTGCAACTGGGTCCTGGACTTCCTGACGGGTCGACCCCAGATGGTGAAGGGAGGAAACATCTCCACTCTGCTGATCCTCAACACTGGGGACCCACAAGGGTGCGTCCTCAGCCCTTCCTGTACTCCCTGTTCACCCACGACTGTGTGGCCATGCACGCCTCGAACTCATTCATCAAGTTTGCAGACGACACTACAGCGGTAGGCTTGATTACCAACAATGACGAGATGGCCTACAGGGAGCTGGTGAGGGCCCTCGGAGTGTGGTGTCAGGAAAATAACCTCTCACTCAATGTCAGCAAAAAAAAATAGATGATTATGGACTGAGGAAATAGCAGAGAGCACCCCCCCTATCACATCGACGGGACAGCAGCGGAGATAAGGTGGAAAGTTTTAAGTTCCTCAGTGTACATATCACCGACAAAATGAAATGGTCCATGGACACAGTGTGGTGAAGAAGACACAACAGCGCCTCTTCAACCTCAGGAGGCTGAACAAAATGTGGCTTGTCACCAAAAACCCTCACTAACTTTTACAGGTACACAAATGAGAGCATCCTGTCAGGCTGTATCACCGCCTGTATGGCAACTACACCTCCCACAACCGCAGGGCTCTCCAGAAGGTGGTGTAGTCTGCACAACACATCACCGGGGGCAAATTATCTGCCCTCCAGGACACCTACAGCACCCGATGTCACAGGAAGGCAAAACAGATCATCAAGGACAATAACCACCCAAGCCACTGCCTGTTCACCCCACTTCCATCCAGAAGGTGAGGTCAGTACAGGTGCATCAAAGCTGGGGACGAGAGACTGAAAAAGAGTATCTATCAAGGACATCAGACTGTTAAACAGACCTGCTCCAGAGTGCTCAGGGCCTCAGATCGGGGCCCTGAGATTCACCTTCCAACAGGACAACGACCCTAAGCACACAGCCAAGACAATGCAGGAGTGGCTTCGGGACAAGTCTCTGAATGCCGTCGAGTGGCCCAGCCAGACCCCGAACTTGAACCCGATCGAACATCTCTGGAGAGACCTGAAAATAGCTGTGCAGAGAAGCTCCCCATCCAACCTGACAGAGCTTGAGAGGATCTGCAGAGAAGAATGGGAGAAACTCCCCCAAAACAGGTGTGCCAAGCTTGTAGCGTCATACTCAAGACTTGAGGCTTTAATCGCTGCCAAAGATGCTTCAATAAAGTACTGAGTAAAGGGTCTGAATATAATTTTTTATAAATTAGGAAAAATGTCTAAAAACCTGTTTTTGCTTTGTCATTGTGTGTAGATTGATGAAGAAAAAAATAATTTAATCAATTTTAAAATTAGACAAAATGAATAAGACCGAACAAAATGTGGAAAAAGTCAAGGGATCCGCATACTTACCTAAAGCACTGTATTTAGTATAGTTTTATCTAAAAAGGATAACCTCCACTTCCTCCTCTGAGGAGCCTCCACTGACAGTGTACAAAACATTAGGAACACTTTCCTAATATTGAGTTGCACCACCGTTTTGCACTCTGAACAGGTCATGGCCTCTGCAAGAGGTCGAACGCGTTGCGCAGGGATGCTGGCCCATGTTGATGTCCTTTGGGTGGTGGACCATTCTTGATATGCACAGGAAAATGTTGAGCATAAAAAAACCCCAGAGAGTTGCAGTTCTTGCCAAAATAAAACCGGTGCGCCTGGCACCTACTACCATACCCGGTCAAAAGCACTTAAATCTTTGTCTTGCCCATTCACACTCAGTTGTCTCAAGGTTTACAATCATTATTTTACCTCTCTCCTCCCCTTCAGCTACACCAATTGAAGTGGATTTAACAAGTGACATCAATAAGGAATTACAGCTTTCTCCTGATCAGTCGGTCATGGAAAGAGCAGGTGTTCCTAATGTTTTGTACCCTCAGTGTTAAAACTATGATGAGAGAGAGTCTCAATGAATACAACAAAGAGCTGCTGTTTTTATGAGTAAGTTTATGTACAAGTTCATATTCAGCACCAGGGCCATGCACAGACCTCCAACTGGGACCGTTCCCCATGGACATTTATCCTGCCCCCACCCCCAATGGACATTTATCATTGATACCTTTGTAAATATGTATACATTATTATTTGTATTACTGTTCTTTAACCTCATTCCCCCACCCCCCTACTGCACCCTTGATGGACATTCCTTCAGGGACATTCTACACCCCCCCCCCCCCCCCCCCTCCAATTGACATTGTACGGACGCAACACAAAATGGCGATCCTGCGTATTTGCGTCAAGTTTATAATGGCAAAGGTACATAAAGATGACGGAATTCAGAAACGACGCCATTGTTTTAGCACTATGCAGAGTTTTAAAACTATGGTGCACTAACAAATCAGCACAATCTACTCTGTTGTTGCGCGGGGCTGCACAATGCAACGATGCAGAATGGCCACGTTGTGTAGCTAATTGTAGTTCTTGGTTGCATATACTGTATAGGGTATAAATCAGGCTTTAATCATCAAGCCCTTAGCATCCTCCATCATCATTGGGGTGGCAGGGTAGCCTAGTGTTTAGAGCGTTGGACTAGTAACCGGAAGGTCGCAAGTTCAAATCCCCGAGCTGACAAGGTACAAATCTGTCGTTCTGCCCCTGAACAGGCAGTTAACCCACTGTTCCTAGGCCGTCATTGAAAATAAGAATTTGTTCTTAACTGACTTGCCTAGTTAAATAAAGGTAAATAAATAAAAATCATCACTTTTTCCAACTATTAAATGACATGATTCTTTATTGGAATCTACCTAAGAAGCATGTACTTCCATGCAATAGACCTGGATGTATTTGATAGCTCAACTGTAAGTGCTGAGTCTCTTATTGCAGGCCACTGGAGTTAGCTGCATTAGCAACCCCCATGGTGGCCAGACCCCTTAGCCACGTGCACTCAATACTGCTGGCCCCAAAACTACTTTACAATTACTAGAAATGCATTTTGGGTTTTGATCTTAAGCCAGGGAATTCCAATGTGCGTGCGTATGCCTGTTTGTGTGACGGGGGATTCTTGTGTGTGTGTGTGTGTGTGTGTGTGTGTGTGTGTGTGTGTGTGTGTGTGTCTGTGTGTGTGTGTGTGTGTGTGTGCTTCAGTGATGGTGTTTGTTAGGCTTGGGTGGTATTCCGGGGTATTTGGAAAAAGCCACGGGATGGTTTATCAATACCATTAACACTATTTCCTTTAAGTATTTTAATATTTGTAGCTACTGTACTTAAATACCTGCAGTCAACTTGTGCAATAAAAAACATTGCTATCTTCATTTCACCTATCATGAAGGTTATGGCAGTCCCCAGTCACATGGTGTTTTTTTGTTGCTTTTTTACAATTATTTATTACAAAAAACACAAGGAAGGGGTAACATACATGTATTAGAACACGAAGGACAAACAATACAGCATCAAGACACTATCAAACATGTATCAGTCTTTCCGCAACAGAGCCATCCTTATGTGTGAGGGTGCGTGTGCATGATAGTGATATGAAATACGTCACAGTTTCCTTTTTCATGATCACAATCTTGTGAATCCCGGAACCCTCCAAGATGCCTCCACAGCTGTCCCTCAACCATTCGAGACCCCTCCCACAGTCCCCCTCCCCCAGAAAAATAAAAAATAAAATTAATTCCATTCCCCACCCCCAAGAACCCCCCAATGCACCAACAACCAAGAGAAAAAAGGAAAAGACAAGAAAACAGCAAACAATGCAAAAAAACAAAAAAACAAACAAACAAAGGACATCAAGGACAACTGAAATCAGAACAGCAATGCCCACTTTATATGTTTGTGTGCATGTCTGGCACTATTAAATGTATGTGTGTGTTCTTGTATGTGTTTAGTGAAGAGAGAACACGTGGTGTTTGTTTACAAGCACACAAAGAAGAGAAACCGGAGCCTTGTGAGTCACTCACTATTGTACAGAATACACCAGGTGATCTAATTACAGTATGGAATTCACAACTAAATGTTCTCCAGCTAGATATCATCTAACTATTAAGTTAACTGTCTAAAATGTGCTAAATGCTCTGCAGTTGTGCATTCGATTTGCTAATTTAGTAGCTAGTTAGCCATCTAGCTAAGTGGTTAGCTTCTTCCATTTAGTTAGCGTTCTCTATGGGATTTTACATGTACTTGTTAGCATTGCTAACCTTCGGATTGCAGAGTATCAGTGGCATTTAAAAACAGCCCCTTGTGTTCACTGCCGGTATTACCGAATATCCCAGTATGGCACAAGGTCGGTATGAAGGTATGACAATCTGGATACAGCCCAAGCCTCGTGTTTGTGTGCGCCTGTCTGTGTATGCGTGTGTATGTGTGTTTGTGCTCACGCCTGTGTGTATGGGTGTATGCAGCCTGGGTGAGGGGGGGTAAAATAAACATGTCATTTTCAGAGCATTTTCTTAATTGCGGAGACATCCTCCCACACAATCAGTGTATTTAGGCCTGGTCCCCAGAAAGAGAAATTACTCTACCGATAACTGTCGCTGGGGGTCCAGGGAACCTCAGTTGCAATTTCTGGCTCCTTCATGTGTGACACTGTCTGTGTTTCGTCACCCCCATCCATACAGCCCACGCCCCCCCATTGAAAACAGTATTCTCAGAGGGCACTACAACAGAGAAGTGATGATTTGATGCGAGTATTCCGTCAACAGGCAGCAAGCTCAATACAAAACTCCCATTTGATCAAGATCTGCACCACACATTCTATGTATAGGAAGAGTGACAATATTTACAGGAACAGTATGGTAGTTTGAAAGAATAACTGTCAATGTTTATCAAAGAGGCTACCAGTGAAATAAATTAGTTTTGGGAGTTGGATGTGTAGTTTACTGACAGTGTGACAAGATTTGCCCCAGGGAGGTATTTTGAAAGAGTTATTTTACTTGAAAACTAGGCCTACTCAAAACATGTTTTTATTAATCCACTTTTTTGGATGGAATCAAAAGCTTACGATAAATTGTTGAGTCTCATGCCAAAATCGCATGTCTGATTACTACTTCAATACCCACAATCTCCTTCTCTCCCCCCCATTTGGAAAGTATAGAACTAGGGCGTGTTATACTCTGGGAACCACAGGCATGGTTGATAACTGACCGGGAGAGTCAAAGAGCAAGAAGAAGAGCATGTGTGTGTGTGTGCGTGTGTGTGTGCGTGTGTGTGTGTGTGTGTGTGTGTGTGTGTGTGTGTGTGTGTGTAGGGAGCTTCTTTCTTAACTGTGTTAACGCGTGTCTCAACGGATGGTGATGCGTCCTGACAACATCTTTTCCAGGAATCGGTGACTATCTGGAATCAGGTAAAATACCCTTTAAACCAGGGTAGGGTCGATTCGAATGGAAGTCAGTTAATTCAGGAGGTCAACTGAACTTCCAATTCAATCATTGAAAAAAAAGGCACCAATGTTCAATGAATTCTCAATAAACTGAAAATGAGAAGCTGTTTATGTTAAAATTATAATCGCTTAATAATTTAAATTGACACAAACCCTGCTTCAAACACAGGAGACCTTTGCTTGGTGAGCCCTGGAGGCTGACCTGATCCTAGATGACTATAATAGGTGAACAGATGGTTCTGTCTGTACCCGTTCTCGATAGTCTGACAGGATTAGAGAGAAGGGGGGGGGTCAGAGTCCTCTCAGACCTCAGGTGACTAGGAATTTGGATGCAGGGTAAGGTGAAACGGAAGAGCGTGTGTGTGTGTGTGTAGGGAGCTTCTTTCTTGACTGTGTTAACGTGTGTCTCAATGTGTGTGTGTCAATGTGTGTGAGAGAAGTGACAATAGTAAAAGAGAGTTTATGTATGTACATGGTGTGTGTGATCCATTAGCTCCCCCTCCCTGCCCTTTGTGTGTGTGTGTGTTGGTTACCCACCTGACTGGCTGGGGTGCATTGTGCTAGCCTCCTTCCCCAGGATGCCGTTCTCCTGCTGCGGTCCTAGGGTCTTCAGGATCACCTGGGTGGCACCTAGCCGCGGCAGCGTCACGTGCGTCAGGGGCGGTAGTGAGTTCTTCTTGGCAAACGCCTGGCTGGTTTCCCGTCGCTTGCGCAGGAAGCCGCCCTCCGGGAAGAGCACGATCCACTTCCTGTCGCGGCTGCGGTAGTACCGGTCCAGGTGGTCCTTTAGGTAGATCAGCTGCTTGTCCCGGTACGCTTTACCCTGCGGGGTAAACAGGAACACAAAACAGGGGTGTCATGAGGGCGCTAATCAGGGCTGTCTGCACGAGGGACAAAGTTTAAATATGCAGAAAATGTAAAGGGTCCGCACACTAAATTATTTTGCAAAAAGCTTCCGCTTTAATTTGTTTTATTCTTTATTACTGTGGTAGTGTACAGTAGTGGCCAAAGGTTTTGAGAATGACACAAATATTAATTTCCACAAAGTTTGCTGCTTCAGTGTCTAGATATTTTTGTCAGATGTTACTATGGAATACTAAAGTATAATTACAAGCATTTCATAAGTGTCAAAGGCTTATATTGACAATTACATTAAGTTGATGCAGAGTCTATATTTGCAGTGTTGACCCTTCATTTTCAAGACCTCTGCAATCCACCCTGGCATGCTGTCAATTAACTTCTGGGCCACATCTACACACAATACCCCATAATGATGAAGCAAAAACAAGTTTAGAAATTGCCGCTAATTTATTACAAATAAAACATTAAATGGCAGCCCATTCTTGTTTAATCAATGCTTGGAGTTTGTCAGAATTTGTTTGTCCATCCGCCTCTTGAGGATTGACCACAAGTTCTCAATGGGATTAAGGTCTGAGGAGTTTCCTGGCCATGGACCGAAATATCGATGTTTTGTTCCCCCAGCCACTTAGTTATCACTTTTGCCTTATGGCAAGGTGCTCCATCATGCTGGAAAAGGCATTGTTTGTCACCAAACTGTTCCTGGATGGTTTGGAGAAGTTGCTCTCAGAGGATGTGTTGGTACCATTCTTTATTCATGGCTGTGTTCTTATGCAAAATTGTGAGTGAGCCCACTCACTTGGCTGAGAAGCAACCCTACCTACACATGAATTGTCTCTGCCTGGCCAGTTCCCCTCTCTCCACTGGGATTCTCTGCCTCTAACCCTATTACAGGGGCTGAGTCACTGGCTTACTGGTGCTCTTCCATGCCGTCCCTAGGAGGGGTGTGTCACTTGAGTGGGTTGAGTCATTGACGTGATCTTCCTGTCTGGGTTGTGGGCTATACTCGGCCTCGTCTCAGGATGGTAAATTGGTGGTTGAAGATATCCCTCTAGTGGTGTGGGGCTGTGCTTTGGCAAAGTGGGTGGGGTTATATCCTGCCTGTTTGGCCCTGTCCGAGAGTATCGTCAGATGGGGCCACAGTGTCTCCCGACCCCTCCTGTCTCAGCCTCCAGTATTTATGCTGCAGTAGTTTGTGTCGGGGGGCTAGGGTCAGTATGTTATATCTGGAGCATTTCTCCTGTCTTATCCGGTGTCCTGTGTGAATTTAAGTACGCTCTCTCTAATTCTTTCTCTCTCAGAGGACCTGAGCCCTAGGACCATGCCTCGGGACTACCTGGCATGATGACTCCTTGCTGTCCCCAGTCCACCTGGCCGTGCTGCTGCTCCAGTTTCAACTGTTCTGCCTGCAGCTATGGAACCCTGACCTGTTCACCGGACGTGTTACCTTTCCCAGACCTGCTGTTTTCAACTCTCTAGAGACAGCAGGAGCGGTAGAGATACTCTGAATGATCGGCTATGACAAGACAACTGACATTTACTCCTGAGGTGCTGACCTGTTGCACCCTCGACAACCACTGTGATTATTATTATTTGACCATGCTGGTCATTTATGAACATTTGAACATCTTGGCCATGTTCCATTATAATCTCCACCCGGCACAGCCAGAAGAGGACTGGCCTCCCCTCATAGCCTGGCTCCTCTCTACGTTTCTTCCTAGGGAGTTTTTCCTAGCCACTGTGCTTCTACGCCTGCATTGCTTGTGGTTTAGGGTTTTAGGCTGGGTTTCTGTACAGCACTCTGTGACATCAGCTGATGTAAGAAGGGCTTTAGAAATACATTTGATTTGACAGAGTGATCTCCAGCCTTGTCCTCAACACTCACACCTGTGTTAATGAGAGAATCACTGACAGCTGACAATGTCAGCTGGTCCTTTTGTGGCAGGACTGAAATGCAGTGGAAATGGATTTTGGGGATTCAGTTCATTTGCATGGCAAAGAGGGACATTGCAATTAATTGCAATTCAGCTGATCATTCATAACATTCTGGAGTATATGCAAATTGCCATCATACAAACTGAGGCAGCAAAGTTTGTGAAAATTAATATTTATGTAATTCAAAACTTTTGGCCATGACTGTACAGAGAGGGAAAACATTTCAAGACGTATTACAGCAGAAAACTAAAATCTTATTGGACAAGTCCAGGTAGTCCCTGGGTGTTTCAAATCTTTTATTCTGTTTGTTGCCTAACGAACTAGTCACAACCCAGTTTAGAGGGTACACTACAGTGTAACACTCAGCCAAGCTACATTGAAATAAATGGACAGCAAGGTTCATATGAGCTGTGGTTCCATTAGCAGTAGGAGCATTAGCAGTAGAGATAACACTAGCAGGGTTTTTGGATTGATTGCCAGTTAGGCCAGGTTCAGAGGCAGTTTAACAGGCATCAACACACTGAGGCTGGATTCATGTGCAGGTATTGATTGGGTTTCTGTATTTGTGTGATTAGTACATGTGGTATGTTATACAATAGAGTTATACATGTTGGTCAAGTTATGTACGTTATGGCATTTGTAGTGTCGGCATGTGCCTTCATGTTCGACTCAATTTCTCAACCCGTAATAATCTAAACCCCAAAACTTCATACACAACCTTAAAAATACTTTTGGACAGCTGAAGCAAGCACACAATTTTTTCTTCAGGACAATTACCTTTTCTAGTTTGCATGTGTCGGCATTTGCCTTCATATTTGTATGAGAGAATGTAAGTGAGTCCATGTAGAGCTCCCGATACTTGGTACAATATGCAGTAACATCATTCTAGAACCTTGGCTGCCATGTTATGTGTGTTAGGTGATTTGTGTGTGTCAGCATTCATGCTAGTGTGAGTGCCATGTGGCGCAGTCCAAGTAAAGAGCATAGTATGTAGTAATACATCATACCAGATCCATATATTTTCACAAGATATATATGGCTCTGCATCACACTGTCTACTGTTGTGTTATGTATGTTGTACAATTTGTCTTTTCATGCTTGTGTGCGTGCGATGCATGCCAGTCCGGTCAGTCCAGCCTAAGTAAAGAGCGTGGTGCCAACAGTGCAGATGTTCAGTGTGTGAGGTATTTGGAGGGAAGAATGCGAGCCACGTGACAGGAAGGCCAGAGGAGATTGGAGCTGCTGGGCCAGCATGCAACTGGCACTGTAACTGAATCAGCGCTCTCTCCCTCTCTACAGCACCAGTCCTCCTGTCCGTCTGTCTCAGTCTGTGTCCACATCTCCCCGTCGGTCTGTCTGTTCTCCCAGTCTGATAAGATTGGGAAGTGCCAGGGACCTCATGATACGATCACAATACTAAGGTGCCGTATATAGCGATTCTCACATTTCTACATGTATTGAGATTCAATACTGCCATTTAATGTGCCAAACATATTGCTCACTATACGTCTGCTTGCAGAGAGACAAGAGATAACATGATATAATTAGTTTTGGTCAGTCATGGAAATAAGTGCTGAAAACATGATGGCTTTATTTAAAAAGAAGATAGAGAAGCTAAAGGTTGAAAATATCAGAGTTTTGGCGCATTTACTTTGATTATTTTTACAACTCAAAGTATCGATACATCATCCAAAATAATATTGCGATATGTAACTATCCACCACCCCCCATCGCCACTGTCCGTCTGTCTCCGTCCATCTGTCTGCTTGCCTCTCTGTCTTCTCTTTCCGTCTGTCGGTTCGTCCCCCAGGCAGAACACTGCTCTCTGTTCTTTTGTCTTCCAGCTGCTCCCACACTGCAGGCTGGGTCACTCCAGGACAGGGGGCTAGACTACTGTACAGTACCATAACACTGCTCTACTGTCCACTGGGCCTGTCTGGCTGTTCCCTGTTAGGAGGTGGAGGCTGTAGCCGTTTCCTGCCTGGCTGTTCCCTGTTAGAAGAGGAGGCTGAAGCAGTTTCCTTCCTGCTGCGCTGATATACTGCTCAGTTGGAGTGCATGGGTAATGAGTGTGTGTGGTAGGTAATAAAGTAGGTAAAGTGTGTGTGTGGTAGGTAATAAAGTAGGTAAAGTGTGTGTGTGGTAGGTAATAAAGTAGGTAAAGTGTGTGTGTGGTAGGTAATAAAGTGTGTGTGTGGTAGGTAATAAAGTGTGTGTGTGTGTGTGTGTGTGGTAGGTAATAAAGTAGGTAAAGTGTGTGTGTGGGTGTGGTAGGTAATAAAGTAGGTAAAGTGTGTGTGTGCTAGGTAATAAAGTAGGTAAAGTGTATGTGGTAGGTAATAAAGTGTGTGAGTGTGGTAGGTAATAAAGTGTATGTGTGTGGTAGGTAATAAAGTGTGTGTGTGGTAGGTAATAAAGTGTGTGTGTGTGGTAGGTAATAAAGTAGGTAAAGTGTATGTGGTAGGTAATAAAGTGTGTGAGTGTGGTAGGTAATAAAGTGTGTGTGTGTGTGTGTGTGTGTGTGTGTGTGTGTGTGTGTGTGTGGTAGGTAATAAAGTAGGTAAAGTGTGTGTGTGGTAGGTAATAAAGTAGGTAAAGTGTATGTGGTAGGTAATAAAGTGTGTGAGTGTGGTAGGTAATAAAGTGTATATGTGTGTGTGTGTGTGTGTGTGTGGTAGGTAATAAAGTGTATGTGTGTGGTAGGTAATAAAGTGTGTGTGTGTGGTAGGTAATAAAGTGTGTGTGTGGTAGGTAATAAAGTGTGTGTGTGTGTGTGTGTGTGTGTGGTAGGTAATAAAGTGTATGTGTGTGGTAGGTAATAAAGTGTGTGTGTGGTAGGTAATAAAGTGTGTGTGTGTGTGTGTGTGTGTGTGTGTGTGTGTGTGTGTGTGTGTGTGTGTGTGTGTGTGTGTGTGGTAGGTAATAAAGTAGGTAAAGTGTGTGTGTGGTAGGTAATAAAGTAGGTAAAGTGTATGTGGTAGGTAATAAAGTGTATGTGTGTGTGTGTGTGTGTGTGTGGTAGGTAATAAAGTGTATGTGTGTGGTAGGTAATAAAGTGTGTGTGTGTGTGTGTGTGTGTGTGTGTGTGTGTGGTAGGTAATAAAGTGTATGTGTGTGGTAGGTAATAAAGTGTGTGTGTGTGGTAGGTAATAAAGTGTGTGTGTGTGGTAGGTAATAAAGTGTATGTGTGTGGTAGGTAATAAAGTGTGTGTGTGTGTGTGTCTGTGTGGTAGGTAATAAAGTGTATGTGTGTGGTAGGTAATAAAGTGTGTGTGTGGTAGGTAATAAAGTGTGTGTGTGGTAGGTAATAAAGTGTGTGTGTGTGTGTGTGTGTGTGTGTGTGTGTGTGTGTGTGTGTGTGTGTGTGTGTGTGTGTGTGTGTGTGTGTGTGTGGTAGGTAATAAAGTGTATGTGTGTGTTAGGTAATAAAGTGTGTGTGGTAGGTAATAAAGTGTGTGTGTGTGTGGTAGGTAATAAAGTGTGTGTGTGTGTGGTAGGTAATAAAGTAGGTAAAGTGTGTGTGTGGTAGGTAATAAAGTAGGTAAAGTGTATGTGGTAGGTAATAAAGTAGGTCAAGTGTGTGTGTGGTAGGTAATAAAGTAGGTAAAGTGTATGTGGTAGGTAATAAAGTATGTGAGTGTGGTAGGTAATAAAGTGTGTGTGTGTGTGTGTGTGTGTGGTAGGTAATAAAGTAGGTCAAGTGTGTGGTAGGTAAAAGGACAAATACAAACATTGGTGAAAATATAAAACACATTTAGGCATTTTCTGATTTTTTTTAATAGAGACGATGACAGTGTGGAAAGATGGATAGAGGTTGCCTGGGCAGAAGGCCAGATTCAAACCTATGCCGACACTGTAGATGTGTGTGCCGGACGTTGCGGCATTAACCTTCCGCTAGATCAGCCAGACCACATAAAACAATATCTGATCACAAGAGCAGTTAGGTAGTTATCAGCTGAGCAAAAGCCAGCCAGATGGATAGAGGTCTCTGAGAGTATGTCTGTCTCACCTGTCTGATGAAGAAGTCCCCATGGATTAGAGACACCAGGCCGAAGTTAGTGTACTTGAACACATGGTCCATCAACCACATCATCTTCCTCACCACCTAAAGGACAGAATGGAACAGACTGTGGTCACACACACACTCTATAGCCATAGGTCTGGACACACACACACAAACAGTCTACGTAGCCAGAGATGCGTCTGTGCGCACACACAAAAACACAATCTATATAGTCATAGGTATGAAGACAGTCTACGTAACCCTGCTGATCAGCTTTGGCCCATTCTGCCATTTTGGTCACTAACTTCTTTCAGCACTAAGAGGATAACTGGGCTGAGGAAGCACGTGATGAGGTGGATCATGTCATCATGTTGGTGCACCACAGCTTAAAACAGGCCCTGCTCTCCACCTCCTCCAGAAAAACCCTAACCCTCAAAACTGCCACAATTCACCCCCTCTTCATTCCCCAAACCAAGTGCTCATCCATATGATGGCAGTGGGTTGCGTGTAAGGTTGGCAGTCGTCCTCAACAAAGAACTGTCTTATCCTGGAGAGAAGAGAGGACAGGAGCACCAGCCCCCTCCTCAGTCCCCCCTGGCTCTACCCACCACAGAGGGGGTTTATCAGTAAGGCAGCCCTGTGACGTTACACAGTATGACGTCTGCCTGGCCTGGCCTGCAGAAACCACAGGCATTTCCAGGCAGCTCTATAGCATTGATCTTTAAGTTGTACTGATAGAAATGTAGTTTATTAGATGTGGGCTAGTTTATTAGCCTAGGTCCTATACTGCACAGTAAGTATGGGCATTAGTGTCATGCTGGGCGTGGCAATGAATGAACACAGAGTTGTTGGCAAAAAGAACAAACCAACTGGATCACAAGAATGGAGGTTCAACCTTACGGGTCTTTGCCAACAATGGAGAGAGAAAGAAGATAGCGAAATAATAGAAAAGTAAAACACGTAATAATACATTCACAATGAGTAACGATAACTTGGCTATATGCATGGGGTACCAGTACCGAGTCGATGTGCAGGGGTATGAGATAATTGAGGAAGATATGTACAATGCATTTGGAAGTATTCAGACCCCGTCACCTTTTCCACATTGTTACATTACAGCCTTACAGCCCCCCCCCCAACAGTACCACATAATGACAAAGCAAAAACAAGTTGAGAAATGTTTATAAATGTATTAAACACAAAAATCACATTTACATAAGCATTCAGACCCTTTACTCAGTACTTTGTTGAAGCTCCTTTGCCAGCGATTACAGCCTAGTGTCTTCTTGTGTATGACACTACAAGCTTGGCACGTGTATTTGGTGGAGTTTCTTGCATTCTTCTCTGCAGATCCTCTCAAGCGCTGTCAGGTTGGATGGGGAGCGTTGCTGCACTGCTATTTTCAGATCTCTCCAGAGATGCTCGATCGGGTTCAAGTCCGGGCTCTGGCTGGGCCACTGAAGGACTTTGAGATTATTCCCGAAGCCACTCCTGCGTTGTCTTGGCTGTGTGCTTAGGGTCGTTGACCTATTGCGCTCTGGAGCAGGTTTTCATCAAGGAGCTCTCTGTATTTTGCTCCATTCATCTATCCCTCGATGCCGACTAGTCTCCCAGTCCCTTCCGCTGAAAAACATCCCCATGGCATGCTGCTGCCACCACGCGTCACCATAGGAATGGTATTGGCCAGGTGATGAGCGGTGCCTGGTTTCCTCTAGGTGAGACGCTTGGCATTCAGGCCAAAGAGTTCAATCAGATCAGAGAACCTTGCTTCTCATAGTCAGATTCCTTTAGGTGCCTTTTGGCAAACTCCAAGCGGGATATCAAGTGCTTTTACTGAGGAGTGGCTTCCGTCTGGCCAGTCTACCATAAAGGACTGATTGGTGGAGTGCTGCAAAGATGGTTGTCCTTCTGAAAGGTTCTCCTCTGTCGACAGAAGAATTCTGGAGCTCTGTCAAAGTGACCATCGGTTTCTTGGTCACCTCCCTGACCCAGGCCCTTCACCGATTGCGCAGTTTAGCTGGGCGGTCAGCTCTTCCTAGAGTCTTGGTGATTCCAACTTCTTCCATTTAAGAATGATGGAGCCCAGTGTGTTCTTGGGGACCTTCAATGCTGCACAATATTTGTGGTACCCTTCCCCAGATTTGTGCCTCGACACAATCTCGGAGCTCCACGGAGAATTCCTTCGACCTCATATGCACTGTCAACTATGGGACCTTATATAGACAGATGTGTGCCTTTCCAAATCATGTCCAATCAATTGAATTTACCACGGGTGGACTCCAATCAAGTTGTAGGAACATCTCAAGGATGATCAATGATCAATGGAAACGTACAGTATCGTTCAAAAGCTTGGGGTCACTTCAAAATTTCCTTGTTTTTGAAAG
Source organism: Oncorhynchus mykiss (assembly GCF_057628025.1). NCBI lineage: Eukaryota > Metazoa > Chordata > Actinopteri > Salmoniformes > Salmonidae > Oncorhynchus > Oncorhynchus mykiss. The sequence goes on from NC_143029.1 coordinate 13,185,594, forward strand.
AACATTTTTTTTATTTTTTAAATGGTCCATTCAAATAACAAATTGATTGGAAATACAGTGTAGACATTGTTAATGTTGTAAACGACAATTGTGGCTGGAAACAAATTTCTTATGGAATATCTACATAGGCATACAGAGGCCCATTATCAGCAACCATCACGTTCCAATGGCACCTTGTGTTAGCTAATCCAAGTTTATCATTTTAAAAAGGCTAATTTACCATTAGAAAACCCTTTTGCAATAATGTTAGCATAGCTGAAAACTGTGGTGCTGATTAAAAAAAGCAATAAAACTGGCCTTCTTTAGACTAGTTGAGTATCTGGAGCATCAGCATTTGTGGGTTCGTTTACAGGCTCAAAATGGCCAGAAACAAAGACCTTCTGAAACTCGTAAGTCTATTCCATTCGAAATGGAGGCTATTCAATGCAATAAATTGCCAAGAAACTGAAGATCCCAGACAACGCTGTGTACTACTCAATTCACAGAACAGAGCAAACTGGCTCAAACCAGAATAGAAAGAGTGGGAGGCCCCAGTGCACAACTGAGCAAGAGGACATGTACATACGAGTGTCTAGTTTGAGAAACAGATGCCTCACAAGTCCTCAACTGGTAGCTTCATTAAATAGTACCCGCAAAACACCAGTCTCAACGTCATCCAATGAAGAGGCGACTCCAGGATGCTGGCCTTCTCAGCAGAGTTCACGTGTCTGTGTTCCTTTGCCCATCTTAATATTTTATTTTTATTGGCCAGTCTGAGATAAAGGTTCCCTTTATAGCGCACTACTTTTGACCTGGGCCCATAGGGAATCCCATAGGGCTCTGGTCAGAAGTAGTGCACTATATAGGGAACAAGGTGCTATTTGGGACACTGTCAGTGAGTTTGGGACAGAGCCACTGGCTGAGGGACTGGGTTCTCGCATCCCATCACAAGACGTGCCAATCATTTCAGGTTAAACTGGAGGGAGGCTGAGAATCAGATACTTGCTGGCTAGCCAGAGTACAGTATCAGCCAGCAGCGCTTCGAGTAGAGCTGTTGCAGTCAACATGTAGATGTGTGTGTGTGTGTGTGTGTGTGAGTGAATGTGCGGATGACCCTGTGTGTGCGTGTGTGCACGGTTTTCGTTAGGAAAATGTGGTGTCAGATATTTGACTACATTTTGTTGAGAAATTTAGCGGACCCATATACATTGGCTGCGTAACCTTATTAGGGCGTCCACCCATGGTGCTCAGAATGACAGAAATCACATTTAGATTATGACAATTCATCTTAAAAAAGGTCCCACAGTCATCCTATTTCCCAAGTAAAAATTGCCTTTGAATGACCAAACCATCATTCGTAATATTTTTATGTAATTAAAATGCTCAGAATTTCTCAGAATCTCTAAGTACCAGGAAGCATAAAAGAACAGGCGGTGAGCGTATATTCATGAACTCGCCTTGACTAACAGCTCTTTGAAACACCTTTGTGGTCGTTTCCAGGTGACAAGGTAAGCAATGGGCAACATGTCGTTGGTGACCTGGGTCCGGTTTGCCAAAAGCATCTTAATTGGAACTACCCATCCCGGATTCGGGAGAATTGTCATCAACTACACTAATTATCATAGCGCAACGGTCAAAAAATATTACTAGAAAATATTCATATTCATGAAATCACAAGTGAAATATAGTGAAACACAGCTTAGCCTTTTGTTAATCACCCTGTCATCTCAGATTTAGAAATTATTCTTTACAGCCAAAGCAAGACAAGCGTTTGTGTAAGTTTATCGATAGCCTAGCATAGCATTATGTCCAGCTAGCAGCAGGAAGCTTGGTCACGAAAATCAGAAAAGCAATCAAATTAATCGTTTACCTTTGATGATCTTCAGATGTTTTCACTCACGAGACTCCCAGTTAGACAGCAAATGTTCCTTTTGTTCCATAAAGATTATTTTTATACCCAAAATACCTCAGTTTGTTGGTCACGTTATGTTGAGAAATCCACCGGAAATAGCAGTCACGACAACGCCGGAAAAAAATCCAAATTATATCCATAATATCGACAGAAACATGGCAAACGTTTTTTTTATAATCAATCCTCAAGGTGTTTTTCAAATATCTATTCGATAATATATCAACCGGGACAACTGGCTTTTCAGTAGGAGCGAGAGGAAAAATGACACCCTCTGTCTTTTACGCAAGAATCACTCCGAGAGCCCTCAGCTGGCCACTTACGCAATGTAGTCGTTTACGCTTATTCTTCAACATAAAGGCGCGAAACTACGTCAAAATGCTGTAGACACCCTAGGGAATACGTAGAAAAAGGAATCTCGTTGATATCTCTTTCAATGGCCAATAGGGGTGCATAGGAACACAACGGTTTAAAAATAAGAGGCACTTTCTGATTGGATTTTCCTCAGGGTTTCGCCTCCAATATCAGTTCTGTTATACTCACAGACAATATTTTGACAGTTATGGAAACTTTAGTGTTTTCTATCCTAAGCTGTCAATTATATGCATATTCTAGCATCTGGTCCTGAGAAATAGTCTGTTTACTTTGGGAACGTTATTCTCCCAAAAATAAAAATAGTGCCCCCTAGTTTCAAGAGGTTAAGTCTAAGTTCCTCATTAGAACCTTGTTAGGAGCATTGTTAAATCTCGGAGCTGTTTCCCAAAACCACCGTTAAAGTTGCAATATGTAACTTTTTGGGAGACCTGACCAAAATTACATAGAAATGTGAGTTATAGATCTGTTACGCGTCGAAAGCAAGAAGCGGTAGCATCTTTTACCCTCAGATTTGTACACCAGCTTAAAATACAATATTTTGGGTTATTGATGATACAATGAATCTCTACACAATGCAAACTAGTAGGATTTTAGCAACCAGGAAATGGCTGAGTGATTTCTGCACATTACACCTTTAACATTGCTTTTGAAAACGCTCGTAATCTAACGTCTGCTTCAGACCACTCGTAGAACTGCTAAGTGCGTCGTTAGGTGCTTTTTTGCCCTCCCTCATCACTTAATACATAGATCTCTGCCATAACATAGAATCACATGGTTAATCCGTCTCGCTGTGACTGCGATGTCAGAACAGTGGACTACAAATACAAAAGTTGCCAATGTATTTGTAATTGATAAAAACAAGTATAAAAAGATGCTTAAAATAAAAAACTAAATGACTGCATTAAAATAAACAGCAAGCTATAGGCCTATTTCAATCATATTGAAATATATTTAAATGTTCAATCAAATGAGCTCTATTTTGATACTTGTAGGCTAGTCTGTAATTTGTCTCAATGCATTTCATGATGTGTAGCCTAATGATGTGTCAAATCAGGGATAATGCATTTTTATAGGGTAAGCGTTAGAATAAGCCGCCTCAATATTAGCAGCCATATGTTGTAATATCTCTGAGCCGATCCGTCGTCAGTATTTTGAAATCAATTTAATGGCGGGGGTTCCTACTAAGCTAACATATGGAATTGTGGTCATACCATGGAATATTTAGATATTGTAGGACCCCTTAAGGTATTACATTTTTTTGGGTGAAACACATAATTTGGCCTTACAGCTAATAGTCCATGGAAACATTTGCTTCAAACATGGATAAACAGATCGTACAAAAAAAATTATCAAAAGTTGGTTCTGTGTCTGTCCTAAATCTGAGAGATAAGAAAGATCAAGTATTTAACCCTTTATTTTAGGGACTAAACTATCTCCACATACAGAGCATTCGGAAAGTATTCAGACCCCTTGACTTTTTCCACATTGTTACGTTACTGTCTTATTCTAAAAATTATTACATCGTTTTTTCTCCCCTCATCAATCTACACACTATACCCCATAATGACAAAGTAAAAACAGGTTATATGCATTTTTTTCAAAAAAAGTAGTAATATCACATTTACATAAGTATTCAGACCCTTTACTCAGTACTTTGTTGAAGCACCTTTGGCAGTGATTAGAGCCTTGAGGCTTCTTGGGTATGACTCTACAAGCATGGCACACCTGTATTGTGGGGTTTCTAAAATTCTTCACTGCAGATCCTCTCAAGCTCTGTCAGGTTGGATGGGGAGCGTTGCTGCACTGCTATTTCAGGACAAATATTTCAATCTTGGTTTCATCAGACCAGAGAATCTTGTTTCTCATGGTCTGAGAGTCCTTAAGGTGCCTTTAGGCAAACTCCAAGTGGGCTGTCATGTGCCTTGTAGTGAGGAGTTGCTTCCGTCTGGCCACTACCATAAAGGCCTGATTGGTGGAGTGCTCCAGAAATGGTTGTCATTCTGGAAGGTTCTCCAATCTCCACAGGAACTTTGGAGCTTTGCCAGAGTGACCATTGGTTTCTTGGTCACCTCTCTGACCTTTCTCCTTTGATTGCTCAGTTTGGCCAGATGGCCAGCTCTAGGAAGAGTCTTGGTAATCCACTGTGTTCTTGGTGACTGTCAATGCTGCAGACATTTTTTGGTTCACTTTCCCAGATCTGTGCCTCGACACAATCCTGTCTCGGAGCTCTACGGACAATTCCTTCGACCTCATGGCTTGGTTTTTGCTCTGACATGCACTGTCAAGTGTGGGACCTTATATAGACAGGGACCTCATATTTGTGCCTTTTCAAATCATGTCCAATCAATTAAAATTTACCACAGGTGGACTGCAATCAAGTTGTAGAAACATGAAGGACGAGCAATCGAAACAGGATGCACTTGAGCTCAATGCAGAGTCTCATAGCAAAGGGTCTGAATAGTTATGGAAATAAGGTATCTGTTTTTAACTTAGAATAAATGTGAAAACATTTCTAACAACCTGTGTTCGTGAGAGTCTCATCTTTTCATAGAGGGGTTATTAAAGGAGGGGTTTGTCGGTTCAGATGCTACAGGCGTTTTCGTGAGAAGACCGATTTACGGGATGTCTCATGGTCTGTCTGACAAACACCGCTCTAGCTCTGCAACCATTCACCGCAGATGGGGAAGGGCGACATTTGCGGATGCAGTGGAGTGAGACACAGCCCATGCAACAACAACAAAAAATATCTCTAGCCTATACTGACGAAATTATGGCAATTGTTTTGTTATGCTAATTAGATGTCCTTGGTGGCGCTGACATCGACTCTAGGGGGTTAAGGAAAGACTTGAATGGCAAAAGCTGAACCGAGAGCAAAGCTCCCTTACTTTCGATCCTATCAGCTCCAACAACGCACTTAGCGACTGTTCTCTCTGTATAGGCCTGACAAGGAGTATACAATAAGTGTACTGGACAATTTATTGGTGCCTCTGCATTATCATTATTAATGACAAGAGTTGTATTTATCAGACATTTAATTGTTCATTTACAATAGGCCAATATAGCCAAGAAATGTGTCCACATGAACACTCATGAGAAATAAAGGTGAGAAACAATGGTGAGACATTTGACATAAATGATTAAAGCCATAAGCCTAATATAGGCACCCGGCCACCCTACAGTGTGCAGGACCCCATTGATTCGCACAATTTAACACTCATCTCCAATCCGAATGCTTGATTTTAATTTTTTTTAAACAAAATGTGACATAATGTAAAATTAATTACTTAGGGTTTAGGAAATGCAACCAACTACAGAGATTGATAGGGAGGAGGGTGACCCATATACCCCGCTTCAATCAAGCAGGCTTCAGTCACACTCAAGATTGTAGCACGAGACAAATCAAGATATGGCCTCCTAGTCAGGCCTCTCACATTGGGTTTACAGGGGTCCTGGGATGGATAGCACACACAGCTTCCCCACATACAGAGCTGGATCAAGGGTGACCTCATTGAAGAGGACATCCAGGAGCCTGTCTACCTAGCCTGTAATGTTTTTTAAAACAGAAATGTTTGTTAAATGGGTAGTGAATTTTATTTTATTTACTGTTGTAGGTTATGATGCTATCAATTTGTGATGCAGAGATCTACTCATTCCACAATGTGTTTTTGAAGTACTCAATTTGAAATATTTGGTCCTGACCTTTTTTTGTAAAAGTTTTCAATGTTTGCAATTTGAATGTGTGTGTGCGCCCGAAATGCTCAAATGACTTGAAATGAATAACTATCCCTTACAATATGTTGGGTCTCTTCACAGCATATCCCTTCTTTTCCTTGTGAAAGCTGATTATGTATCACAGCATTCCTGCTGTGGTGGTTGCCTGGGAAGCTGTGCAGTCAGTAGAGGTTGAATTTTCTAAAATGTCTATCATTACAGCTTGATGATAGTGGAAAGACAAAAAGGTGATGGAAATCATTAGCCCCAATCTACATCAACTGTACGACAAAAACAAAACAATGGAATGTCAGAATATGATTTTCAGAGGTAAATTACAAATACCATACACGCCACGCCACAGCTCCTTTTGCAGCCAACATTCCTTCATGTCAGCTGTGTGCTGGCAGTTCTCAGAGGGCTTGAAGATGTATGTTGAAGAAATGTTGAATGTTGGATGTTGAAGAAAAAACATTGGTGTGTTACAGAAAATATACCATTCACAAGTCAAAACAGCCAGTGTTACAGCCACAGCATCAGACTAAAACTCTGATACTTACATTATGGTCAGCGCTTGCAAGATCCATTTCAATGATGGCAAAGCATCCGTCTTCAGGATTAGCTTCCTGGCAAGACCCATCAAATGTTCTCCCCAACTGATAGTGCAACTTCGCTCGGCATATTCACTTCACACACGTGACATCATCATACTTTTTGGTGCCGCCTGTTATCCAAAATGAAAGTGTAGCCACTGCTGTCGGATGTGTTCATTCTTCAGATAATAGCATAACATTAAATTAAACACTATGGCATCCAGTCACAACAGTGTACCTTTTCTGCCGTGCTAGTTGGTAGCCTGCTAGCTAACAGTAGAAAAGGGGTTAGTTACCAGTATAGTTCTGCCACATTCCGTTTGAGCCATCGTACAGTTTGTAAACAAAGCTTGAGTGAAGTGAGTTTGTGTTTATACACCTTTATACCACCTACCGTTAACCAATCATTTCAATGCGCAGCTCTACAGAGCACTCCACATTGTTACAACATTTGGGAGGCGCATGGCGTCGCTGTATGGAGCTCGATCATCCCTCTGCAAGCCTCGAGTCCACGCAATTGCTTCACACGCTCCATATGGAGCCTCCGGACCACATTATTGGATCAAGCATAAATCAGCTTTTACTCTGAGGTCCTGAGCCTGCTGGTTTTGTGTTCTACCTGATAATGAATTGTCCCTGATTAGAGGGGAACAATGAAAAAAGCAGTGAAATTGGCTTCGAGGTGCAGAGTTGAGTTTGAGGGCTATAGATCGATAAGACCAGTCAAATACATTTACTGTGGCTGGTATTTCCATTAAATAAAAATGTGCCTAAAAAGCATTATTTTGCTATGGGATTTATTAATCTCCTGGACAATTAGCCAGCGGCAATATTATTGCCAAATGTCGGCTAACGGAAACCCTGGTTGAAAATGCTCTTTTTGTTACAAGTTTTAACAGAACGATGCATAATGCACATTGAATCAAACTCATTTCTTGTAGAAGGCATTATAGAAAACTAACAGGTCTCATAAACTATATATTAAGCATAAGCCCACATGCTAGTGAGTAGCCAGCTAATATTTAGATTTTATGTTTTGCCAAGTGCGATCTATTTGCTAGCTAACAAGGTAGAACAGTTGAATTGTTATGAACACACCCTTCTGTCCATCTCCAACTGTTTGAACAGCATGCTAGCCTGTCCACGTATTGAAATCAAGTGACCTACCTTATTTCTCAGAATGAGTTGCCAATTCCATATATAAAATTGTGTTTTATTCTTATTGCACATTTATAAAAATACAGCTAGTATAATAGTATTTTTGGCTAACATGCTGCTAGCGGTACCGTGACAAACTGAGCATACATTTTCCAGAATCAATGTGAATTGATACTGCCATTTTAGTAGTGTCTGTTCCGCTCTCAATGTGAGGAGTTGAGACATAAAAATTGTATTGTTAGAAAAGTTAACTTCTCTATTACAGTAAAATAATGTCTCAATGCGTTTCAGTGTCCATATGAACAATTCTGTTGGATCAAAACTGAAATGCAAATAGAGAGCTGAAGAAATAATCATTCTTCCTTATTGCTGTGAGTAGCAGTGGGAGGGGCTTGGTGTTTGTAAATATTAAGATGCACACAGTCTACAGTCATTGAACACAGGATCTGACACCAAAAACACAACGAGAGCAAGCGGACATAAAATGCTAATAAAATGTAAAAAAAAAAGAAAAAAAAATGGATTTGTGCAATACAGGCATTCTGAAGATCACGCCCAAAAAATTAATGTATTTAATTAAATATCGCACAGGCCCAGCCCTAAATTGAGCCATAAAATTGCATTGAAATTGCTTAGGAACTATGCACACTTTGGAGAGGTGTGGCCACTTGGAGACACCAGTTAGTCCTCTCACTCAAACTCTTGTCATTTTTTTGTCTTATGTTGCACCTACCCCACATTTTCCAGGAATAGTATTATGTTACTGAATGTATCCAGGGTATTTTAATATTTTATCTTTAACAAATTCAGCAAAAAGTACAGTAAATGTAAAATGCACATTAAATCTACAGTGTAATGTTTGGATTCAGTCTTATCAGGTGAACTGTTGGGTACACACCTTTGGTCTAATACATGCCCCCTTGCAATTGCTGCCATGGTTATGCATATATTTTTCATACTTCTTTTGTAAGAAACATTTCAATTTAGCCCTATCCAGTTAGGTCAATTCCCATGAGTGTAAATGGGTTAAACAACTTCAATTAGCAAATTTGACATTCCTAAGACAAAGAAATACCACTGGATTTGAACTCCAGGCTCAGGTCTTTGGTCATTATCGCTTCTGTCCTTTTACCTTAATTATTTACTTTCACACAGTAGAACTTTGGTGAAATATGTCATTTTGGTTAAATATGCAAGTCACAAATGACAATATCTTATCTTTGTCAAACACATTCCAGGTAGTGTGTGTCACTGTGGATACTGGATAGTCAGTTAGTCCTGCTGATACAATGGCTAATTATTAATATCATTCATCTGATACTGATAAGTAATATTATGCAATAATGTTGTGGTGCAGAATAGCTATCTCCCTTGGAGAATAGAACTGCTTCAGTGAATATTCCAACCCACACACAATCATCAGCCCACCTTGAGCAGTATATTAAGCAGGATATCACACCCAGACCATAGCCCTGAGTGCGCTGTGCAGCTCCCCCGTGATCAGCCCACAGAGAGAAGCACGAGATTGAACTTCACTTAACTTTATAGAGCAGTGATGACCAACCCGGTCAATCTCCAAACATTTCTGTAAAAACCCAACGATAAAGACTTGTGTTCCTATTTGTTTTTTTATTTTTATTTTTATTTCAGCTCAGGCTGTTGGCAGTAGGTGCACCCAATTCAGCTGCCCTGCGTGCCAGGTAGGTGAACTGTTGCCAGTTTGAACCATTTCATCTGTCTGAAGGTCCAAACTCTGCCTTCCCGGCAGGTCCAGAGAGCAAATCAAGTGCACTATAAGGCTTACCACTGGTCTGCAGTAACGTAGCAGGCATAAAAGATTGCTACAGCAAAGTTGATACTGTCAGTGCGACACGAGTTTCCCAATCAGCTGGAAGAAGGTGTCCCTTTTTGGTCATTGTCAGTGGAGGAAAGGGAGAGCAGAGGGAGGATGAAAGGCAGACCCTCAGTCTGCTGCTCTCTCCTTCCACTGAGACTGACCATCAGATGCCAGGCACCATCAGTCCAGTAATATAAAAATAAAAAGCTAATTATTTCAAATGTATGCTCACTCAGCTGTGCCTCAAGTAACACAGCAAAGGATCTATTACCAGTGTGATCATATAGCCTACCTCACTGTTTTAGAGTTTGCCCTGTTAACACCATCAACATTTCCCTTTTCTGTGGCACTTGTGATTGAATCAACACAATATTAGCCATTTTCAATGCAATGAACTATGCAAGAGATTTTGCTGCAGGCAGAACACATCGGAGTAGGACTCTATTGCAATGACATGCACTACTCAGCCGATACTCAGCAAACACAATCAGAGCTGGAGTAGGCCTACATGCAAATAGACCATTGCCATACATTGATCTGTGCCATTTACTTTCAACTGGACTGGAATTACAGCGTGAGTAGATGAGCTTGTTTTGAGATCAAAGCGAGAGCTGCATGTATCCACGAATGCACATTTTGTTCATATGTTTTGCTAGTTAGTGAGTTATTAGCCCACTTATAGATTATTTGTAGTCAGCAATAGGGGAGTCATTGCTTCCTACAAGAGCACAACACTTGTACATTCCTAGGCATCTTTGAAAAGCGAGTCAGGCAAAGAGCTTTTTTTTGTCTTAAAGAGGCCGTGTTGTATTCTGAAACAAGCTTGAATATGCAAAGTAGTCAATAGGCAGAGGGTAGCATCATTTGTCTAATTCTCTGTAATAATATTATGGGAATAATAATGCATTTATTTTGTAAAGTGGTTTCTTGCATCAACATTTTCAGTCACCTCTTAGTGTGAAGGACAAATGATTAAACGGGTTCATGTCAAGCCCTACATGTTTCTACCGAAAGTCTCCTGGAATGTACACCTACATTGGACACCACACACAGGCTGCTACTGTATGCTGAATGATACAACAGTTATTAATGTTAAAATGTTAAGGGATTTATTTTCTCCATTGTTTTTGATGGTAGGCCATTTTGGTAGGCCTACATTATGATCAAATAGCCACAGTAGCCCTCTATGGCCACTGTTAAAATGGAAAATTACAAGTGGGTACAGCCTCAGTTCACAGTAAACAAGCGCTGGAAGTTGCACCGAATTTTCAATGTCCCGTTTTGCGCTCAGTAAACCTGACATTTTTCAGTGCAGGATTTAAAAATATTTCTTAAAGGGAAAGTTGGTCCCCAGACACACAATCATCCAACCACATTCCAGACATCCAAGTCAAGTGCCCCTAAGTGGGTTGAAAGAGTTCAATTCAAGACATTTTCTATAGAGAAATAGTCCTACCTCTTACATTTAAGGACATGTTTAACTGTCACTTCTAGATCTGTTAGTTTCATCCCTGAATTCACTTGAAGTGATTTGTAGTCTAGGACAGGGTTTCCCAAACTCAGTCCTGGGGCCCTGTTTAGATTTTGCCCTAGCACTACACAGCTGACTTAAATAACCAACTCATCATCAAGCTTTCATTATTTGAATCAGCTGTGTAGTGCTTGGGCAAAAGCACCCGGGGGGGGGGGGGGGTCACGAGGACAGAGTTTGGGAAACCCTGGTCTAGGAGGCTACATTTTAATGCCAACTATGGAGGTGTCCATTACCGTGCCCTTGTCCTGCAGGCACATCATGAGGGTGCACACGTCCCCTGTGGCTTGGTGGTTGACGATGACCATGGCTTCCTCTTCAGAAAGGGGCCTTACATCGTCGCCCCATTCCATCACTGGAGAAGACGCAACACAAATGAAGTTAGTGGACACATCACAGTGACTGCACTTCACATCACTTCAGAGGATTCATAGCTAGGCCTACATCCTATCAAACATCTAACAGCAAATCACAACTTGTAGACCTACATTTTTTATTTTACCCCCCTTTTTCTCCCCAATTTCGTGGTATCCAATTGTTAGTAATTACTATCATCACTACAACGATCATCGCTACAATTGTTAGTAATTACTCTCATCGCTACAACTCCCGTACAGGCTCGGGAGAGACAAAGGTCGAAAGCCATGCGTCCTCCGAAACACAACCCAACCAAGCCGCACTGCTTCTTAACACAGCAATCATCCAACCCGGAAGCCAGCCACACCAATGTGTTGGAGGAAACACTGTGCACCTGGCGACCTCGGTTAGCGTGCACTGCGCCCAGCCCGCCACAGGTGCACGATGAGACAAGGTTATCCCTACCGGCCAAACCCTCCCGAACAACGCTAGGCCAATTGTGCGTCGTCCCACGGACCTCCCGGTCGCGGCCGGCTGTGACAGAGCCTGGGCGCGAACCCAGAGTCTCTGGTGGCACAGCTAGCTCTGCGATGCAGTGCCCTAGACTACTGCGCCACACGGGAGGCCCGGGCCTACATTTTAGTACAAAATGGATAAGAGTTGTCTTCTCAAGCTGGGAAAAGACCAGTTCAAATTAGACTATGTGTCATCACATTATCCAAAAATAGCTTTTCCTTGTGAAAGGCCCAGTGTCAGAGTGATAAGCCCTATGTTGCGCTGAAAGAACACACAACCATAACACGACATTGGAAAGCAACTGAACACTAAAGAGGTACACTTGACATTTAGCAAATTCTATACTAATCTTGGAGAGAATGTTTCGCCATTAAGTCAATGCCTAAAAACACCACATCACTTTGGTTTCAAAATGGACATGGGCCAGTCTTTAGCATTGATGCTCATTAAAGTAGAACTTTCTTGGACTCCATTCTACCCTGGCTGATTTACATTGGCACACTATTCAAGAGATAGAGTGCTTAATGGAGTCTAACATGGTGGGTGACAACAATAGGCCTTCCACATAATAAACAAACAAGCTTCATTTGTTATTTAACTCAATTGGACAAGGGTGAGTATTAATAACAGTAGAGCGACCCCTCTGGAGACCTGGGGGAGACTTTTAGGGTATCGCTAAAGAGCTAAAGCCACAGAGTTGGACAAATCAATGGAAGATTGTGAGTGAATCCCCATGGTTCTGGGAGGCTCTTGCTGACTGAGGGCCTGTGTAATGCTAATGCTAGCGAGCCCAGGGGTGCCTAGCTAGAATGTACTGTTCTGTGGGAAGGCTAAGTTGGTGGAGCGTGCCGAGTTACATTTTCAAGGGATTACTGGCCAAATGAGTCCCAAGAAGTGGACTAGAACAGAATATGGCTTAGCTATGGCATGCAAGACCAAAAAACATTTTAAATTATAATAAACCACTCACTGGTAGCTGGGTTAGCATTGTAGAGCAAATGTGAATAGAAAACATAAATATACACTTTTGATTGCCCACACAATGTGGAAATTTGCCTTCGTGGCGTCATTGCCAGCAAACAGTATAAAACACTGATGGCATAATAAACATGAAGTCTGTAAGAGTCAGAGATCGTCCCTTTTAGTCTTCACGATGACAAGACAGAAAATGTTTGGCCAACGGTAAGATCTCTTTAGGCCGTTGCTAGGCGATATGATATCTGATCTATATGCAGCAGCCCTGAGGAAACCTTTCATCGAGTGTTCCATTCTCACATCATAATGATGAATACCCACTGAAAACATTATTAACGGTCAAGTTAGCACAGTCCTACAATTATATGCTTGAGTTACCCTGTTGAAAAAGGGCACAAGTGATCGCTCACTCCTGAAACGAATTGTAGGATATGGTGTTTATCAAGTGTCAAATCAATAGATTCTTGGCAGATTTCCAAATGCAATATTAACATGAAGACAACAGCTAACGGGTATAAGATACACAGACATATGAAATCCAACCCTACTACTGTTTAAATAGCATTATGTACAGCATAGGCTAACCATAACAGTATCACCAAAAAGACAAAAGAAAGGATGAGAGTTGTGAGTCCTGTACATTTGGCAGCACACTCAACAAAGTGTACAGGACCTGGTCGCAGGCTGGTTTCATGGTAGGAATAATGACAAGCAAAATAGAAGCAACTCTTTGTCACCACCATCAAATTCTACTCAGCATATGGGCTGCTTGGTAGTCGTTACACAGAAAACTAAGCTAGCCCATCGATCACAATTCATGCCAAATTCAGGCGAACATGCTTCGTCCATGCCTCATCCCATTCAGATACCATGTTGACTTGGATTGCAAAAACAATTACGGTAATCTTAAATGAACTGACTGAGAAATGGGAATGATCTGACACATTGACAAGTTGAACGTGTGGGAGTGCCATCCAAAAGAAAACATGTTCGGCTTGCTACTTTGTCAAGCCTGGTGAATTTCAATGATACAAAGTGCTCTGCCGAGACAAAGGCCTCGTTCAACACGGCTTCTGTGGAGATGTTTCACTCCTCATTGATTGTCTCAATCAAGAGGGTTTTGTTGGGGGGGAATTAGCCCTTTGAGTGCCCATAACACAGCAAGGTCAGGACCCATTCCCTGAAGAGGGGCAAGGATGCATCAGAAAAGGAGCCTGATGGAAAGAGAAAGGCCCGATTAGAAACCATTGTTATTCACCAGAGATTTGGGGCTCTCAAGTGGTAGTGATTCACAATGTCGAACAGTGCTCAAATGACATTGCCAAGTTTTCCAAATGATGGAGCTAAGACAGTGTCTCTCACATGACTTTAGACCCATCTCCACATTTAGGGAGCATCACATCTCAGATATCAAATGAAAAAACGTAAGTGTAAAAGTGTCACTGTGGCTTCTGTGCTGGTAGTTAGGCCTATTTACATGTCAGGCTACTGCTTGCCTTTCCGTTTGTCATTTTCATATTCAAATACACATACAACTGTTCCATTGTACATATAACTGAGCATGTGACATCACAGAGGGAAATTCACTTCTTGGTCCAACAGCCACTGTTGCAGGTAGACAAAAATAATAATATACCAGCCACTTAAATATTATTACCCTAGAAATTACAAATAACAGATGAGCATGCTTTGTAATGTTTCTAAAACAAGAAATATATTACGAGTAAGAATAAGTAAATGTGGTATATAATTCAATTCAATACAAATTACATGACCGGAGTATTTTAAACAATGTATCTTAATGTAATTTAGATACAATAGATGTAAAGCAGATGAACAGTTCTACAAATGAACACCAAGAATCAGCAAAGCGTCTGCCCTGCCACAAAATGCTGATTGATACAGCTTAGGCTAGTTATAATTAAAGTTCAGGGCGCTATGCTGAAAGTTTTTACTAGGAGTACGTACATAAGTTGAAATTTAGGAGCACAATGACTGTGTTAATGATCAGAAATAACTCAAAGTTAATGAATGAAAGACTTTTGGATTGTTCCACGCTAAATCAAGCACAATGTAGCCCCAAATATTTGAGTCATTAGTAGGGATAAAAATGTTCTGCTACCCCTTTAAGGTGTGGGCCGTTACCAGCTAACGGGGCACTCCATGTCTGTCAGATACGACAATCTCCATGTCTCTTCAATAGCAGCAGACAATTGCAGAAAACTTAAACTAATATTTAAAAACAACAGTGTGTGAACAAAACAATGTAACTGGCCAAGAAACACAGGGACTAAGTCACACTTTAGTAGCGTTTCGGGTTGAACAGACCCAACTTCTACATTTGTGTTTTGGATCAAATTAAAAAAAAATATATATATATAACAATCACAAAGGCTCTGTGACCACCTGCCAATGTCGCTGGTGAAATAGACATTTTGGCCAATGCCAAAAATCTACCGGCATTTGGCAGGTGTTAATTACCCATCCTGTGTGACATCTTCAACATCTTTTGTCAATATCAAAATCAGCCCGATATCAGCTCAATAGCAGTCAGGTTTATCTAGTCTACTTATCATGCAAACAAAAACATTTTCAATGAGTATAGGAGGGAAAAGCAACTTATTTGCCAGCCTCGATTCATTCCCACCTCAGGAAAGACATCCTAATCCCCATTAGAATAGAAATCGAGAGCAAGCAGTATGACACAATGACAGGGCCCCAAGTCCCCCAGAAGGGTTGATGAAGGTCACGTAGCCATGCCTCCATCATTGAACAGCAGGCAGCCTAGTGGTTAGAGCGTTGGACTAGTAACCGAAAGGTTGCAAGATTGAATCCCTGAGCTGACAATGTAAAAAATCTGTCGTTCTGCCCCTGAACAAGGCAGTTAACCCACTGTTCCTAGGCCGTCATTGAAAATAAGAATTTGTTCTTAACTGACTTGCCTTGTTAAATAAAGGTAAATAAAAATCAAGTGCTGATGTCCTGTGTGGAGTAAGAGGAATAGGTGATATTTGAGAGACAGATCATCTACAACAGGGCTGTCATGGATCATTCATTAGGGAAATTGTCTGAGAAACAGCCCGGCAGCATGATAGTTGAGTAAAAAGGAACATTTTTATTCCATTAACGGGGGTCACTGACCCCGTCACACCCCCCTTTCCTCTAGCTCTCTCAGGGAGAGTGGTGATTTCGCAAGACACTCAACCCTCCTCTCCAGTATATTAACATGTGCGCATGCTCATCTCTCAGTGAGGCTACAGAAGGCAGAAGAAGCATCATTATACAATTTCCTGTGACTCACTTCCTGTGTCAGGGTATTTAGAAGTATGCAGTCAGTATCACTTAAAAATAGAAATAGCCCATGACGGAAAAAAATATTGGAAAATCAAATGACTGCTTTGACTTACAAATGCTCTTTCGCTCACGCATTAAAAATAAATTAATGTAATTGCTTGATGCCTTTACCCCTAAGGTGATCATTTTTCAATCGTTTGTATGAATTAACATGGGGGCTATCAGACATAATTTGTGGAAAGTAGAGCGGGTCAATGTTCATAGTTACAGGACAGGACAATGCAGCCAATTCTTGGGATGAATAAATAGGACTAGAGACCAAAATCAGGTCAGGATCACCACGGCCTGCTACAGATTAAATACGGCCAATTGTCACCAGCCCAGGAATACCAAGGCAATTATTGTAAAATCCTCATTTCTAATGGTTTCAATTTCAACCTAATACAGGCTACTCGAGCTTGCTTGTTCACAACATTACAATTCATCTATTGGGATAAAATATTGTCTAACAGATTTGTCAAATGAATATGCAGAAATAAAAAGCAGCATGGCCAAATTACGTTGAACGGGAAGACTTTCACAATACTACAGAACAACAACGTGACCAAATAACAGGTCAACATTTCTAATCATGAGTCAGTCTCAAGGCACATAGTATATGATCTTCCAGCATTCCATTCTAGTGGGATAAAAAAATATATATATAAAAAAAGAAGCAATAAATCACTGCATGCCACCGTTCTGAGGCTGAAATCTGATCATATGCCCTCAGCTAAGATCATTTTAAGTCTTTAGAGCAAATGTTATCTTGCAATCTTTTCCACTGGACCAGCCAGTCATTGGCTGCGCTGTTAGTGGAAAACTAATCCCACCCGTCTCAGCCTACAGGGGCAACCTTGTGCACTTCAGTTAAAATAACAACCCAATGTCTATATGCCAAGACAAATTAGCTAGCTAAATTGCCATAAACGTATTATGCTTTTTGACCTGTCCCCAAATTAATATAATTAGTTCAGAGTTTTTGATATTTTAACCTGCGTGTTCTGATCGTATCTGGTGTGGGTGAACAAAATCAACTTGTGGAAGACCGCATACGGTCTGGTCAGTATGTCATTCACAAGTGACAGGCTAATATTGCCACCCATCAGACTTTTCTTGATTTAATCTAGTCTTTACATCTACTAAATAATATGTGTGAAATGTGTTTTGATTTAGAAAGGCTCATTATCATGCATCTGTCTGGAAACGGGCAGAGGGAAAAAATACATGTCATCTATGTACTTAAATAGTTTGTCTCACGCGTCATATCTCTAGCAGCATTGTAGTCAAATAAAGATTGTTATACTAGCTAGCCTGTTATAAATGTGCAATAAGCATAAAACAATTACATAAGATATTGGCAACTCATCTGAACAAAATGGACAGGCTAGCATGTGGTTCAAAACAGTTGGAGACTGGGTACTAACTAG
This sequence comes from Oncorhynchus mykiss, assembly GCF_057628025.1. Classification (NCBI taxonomy): domain Eukaryota; kingdom Metazoa; phylum Chordata; class Actinopteri; order Salmoniformes; family Salmonidae; genus Oncorhynchus; species Oncorhynchus mykiss. Next base: position 13,203,298 of record NC_143029.1, read on the forward strand.
CACGTGGCCTTGTGCTTGAGACCGGTGTTCATTTTCTAGAATACCTGCTACATTATTAGTGAATGTGCATTATGCATGGTTCTGGTCAAATTTGTAACAAAAAGACCTGAATGCCAGATCAGTGATTATAGCAACAACAAAAAAAGCAGGTTAAACTATTTTGATATAATAATAAAAATTACAAGTGAGTCAGTCGTATGGTTGTGGAAGGAATATATTCAGCCTCGGTATGAATTCATTAAATAATGGCTGACTGTTTTAAATGCAGTGGATTTGACCTTAAAATTGTACAACAAAGTTTATTAAGAGAAAGCATTAAAATAATATACATATACACAAACACAAACACAGTCAAAAGTTTGGACACACCTACTCATTCATGGGTTTTCCTACATAATAATAGTGAAGAAATCAACACTTTGAAATAACATATGGAATCATGTAGTTACCAAAATGTTAAATCAAAATATGTTATGAGATTCTTCAAAGTAGACACCCTTTGCCTTGATGACAGCTTTGCACACTCTTGACATTCTCTCAACCAGCTTCATGAGGAATGCTCCTAAGTAGATGCAGCGGTCTAAGGCACTGAATCTCAGTGCTAGAGGCATCACTACAGACACCCTGGTATGAATCCAGGCTGTATCACAACCGGACGTGATTGGGAGTCCCATAGGTGAGCGCAAAATTGGCCCAGCGCCGTCTGGGTTTGGCCGGTGTAGGCCGTCATTGTAAATAAGAATTGCCTAGTTGCCTAGTTAAACTCAACCCAAACCATCTCAATTCAGTTGGAGGTCGGGTGATTGTGGAGGCCAGGTCATCTGATGCAGCACTCCATCACTCTCCTTCTTGGTCAAATAGCCTTTACACAGCCTGGAGGTGTGATGGGTCATTGTCCTGTTTAAAAACAAAATGATAGTCCCACTAAGTGCAAGCCAGATGGGATGGCGTATCGCAGCAGAATACTGTGAGACCATGCTGGTTATGTGTGCCTTGAATTCAAAAAAAATCACTGAGTGTCACCAGCAAAGCACAGCCACACCATCACACCACCTCCTCCATGTTTCCTGGTGGGAACCACAAGAGGAGATCTGTTCACCAACTTTGCGTCTCACAAAGACACGGCGGTTGGAAGCAAAAATCACAAATTTGGACTCAGACTAAAATGACAGATTTCCACCGGTCTAATGTCCATTGCGTGTGTTTCTAGGCCCAAGCAAGTCTCTTCTTCTTGTTGGTGTCCTTTAGTAGTGGTTTCTTAGCAGCAATTTGACCATGAAGGCCTGATTCAAACAGTCTCCTCTGAAGAGTTGATGTTGAGATGTGTCTGTTGCTTGAACTCTGTGAAGCATTTATTTGGGCGGAAATATTAGGTACAGTTATTCTAATTAACTTATCCTCTGCAGCGGAGGTAACTCTGGGTCTTCCTGTCCTGTGGCGGTCCTCATGAGAGCCAGTTTCATCATAGCGCTTATTTTTTGCAACTGCACTTGAATAAACTTTCAAAATTTCATATTGACTGACCAGGTCTTAAATGGACTGTCGTTTCTCTTTGCTTATTTGATCTGATCTTGCCATATTAAGAACTTGGGTCTTTTAGCAAATAGGTCCATCTTCTGTATGCCACCCCTTTATTGTCACAACACAACTGATTGGCTCAAACACATTAAGGAAAGAAATTCCACAAATGTACTTTTAACAAGGCACACCTGTCAATTGAAATGCATTCCAGGTGACGACCTCATGAAGCTGGTTGAGAGAATGTGCAAAGCTGTAATCAAGACAAAAGGTTGGCTACTTTTAAACAAATCAAAATATATTTTATATTTGAGATTCTTCACACTTCTTTGGTTACTAAATGATTCCATGTGTCATGTCATAGTTTTGATGTCTTCACTATTATTCTACAATGCAGAAAATAGTAACAAATAAGGAAAAACCCTTGAATGAGTAGGTGTCAACTTTTGACTGGTTCTTTCTGTGCGCACACACACCACACACACACACCACACACCACACAGAGAGAGAAAGAACCAGTCAGTTTGAAAAAAATCCAGATGAATTTTAGGCCACATCACCGGGCCCTTACCTGGGCACCTGTCTCTGTCTACTACGGCAGGGGCTCCCAAACTTTCTCACCCAGGCCCCCCTTCTAGCATTGGGGAACATCCCGTGCCATGTTGATTTCCGCATATTAACATGGGGGCTATCAGACAGAATTTTTGCAACGTAGAGCGGGTCAATGTTCATAGTTACAGGACAGGACAATGCAGCCAATTCTTGGGTTGAATAAATAGGACTAGAGACCAAAATCAGGTCAGGATCACCACGTCCTGCTACAGATTAAATACGGCCAATTGTCACCAGCCCAGGTATGCCCATGCAGAGTTCATGTAAAATCATAATAAAAGTTTCTAAACAAATGGGTTTTAATTTCAGCCTAATACAGGCTACTAGAGCTTGCTTGTTTACAACATTACAATTCATCTATTGGGACAATAATAAATGGCTGACAACAGGTCAGATTTGTCAAATGAATATGCAAAAATAAAAAGCGGCATGGCCACACTACGTTCAACGGGGAAACTTCCACGATACTACGGAACAACCAATGTGACCAAAGAACAGAAAGTCAACATTTCTGATCATGAGTCAGTCTCAAGGCACATAGTATATGATCTTCCAGCATTCTATGCTAGCGGAATAAAAAAATAAAAAAAGAACAAAAAAAAAGAACTATGATCACTGCCACCGTTCTGATAATACTATATATTTTTCCACTGGACCAGCCAGTGGCAACATAATCCCCTCCTGCCGGCCTACCGGAGTACCCGTCTCGGCCTACTGGGACAGGGGTTCCCTAACTTTCTCACTCAGGCCATCCTTCCAGCAATGGGGAACATCCTGCGCCATGTGTATTTCTATGGGCACAAAAACTGTGTATTCTACTATCACAACTTTCAAGAATAAGTTGAAAGCTGGACGGGTGGTGTGACAGGGGGTGCTTAGTGGGGTGGGGTGACAGGGAGTGCTTAGTGGGGTGGGGTGACAGGGAGTGCTTAGTGGGGTGGGGTGACAGGGAGTGCTTAGTGGGGTGGGGTGACAGGGAGTGCTTAGTGGGGTGGGGTGACAGGGAGTGTTTAGTGGGGTGGGGTGACAGGGAGTGTTTAGTGGGGTGGGGTGACAGGGAGTGTTTAGTGGGGTGGGGTGACAGGGTGCAGAGGAAGTCATATGACAGGTCGTATTTCCCCCTTGTTTTTTTTTAAGGTAAAAATATACATGTAATTTTAAACAAGGTTACTTTTAATAGCGACTAGCATCTGTCATATAATCTGAGCCTTGAGAAAAGTTGTCTTCAGGCCTGGAGGGAAGGCAAAGTCATTCCGCTACCAAAGAGTGGTAAAGTGGCCTTTACTGGTTCTAACAGCAGGCCTATCAGCTTGGGTTAGGGTTAGCAAACTGTTGGAAAAAATTGTGTTAGACCAAATACAATACTATTTATACATAAACAAACTTACAGACTTTTAGCATGCTTATAGAGAAGGACACTTAACATGTGACTGATGATTGGTTAAAATACATTTAGAATAATAAGATTGTGGGAGCTGTACTGTTAGATTTCAGTGCGAAAACGTGTTAAGGCTTTTCAACTTCTGCCATATTGTGGCTTCAGAGCCATCTAATAGAACTAACGATTTTCTTGAATAGAAGCTTCTTGTCAAACATGTTAAATGTGGCGTGCTGCAGAGCAGCTCTCTCGGCCCTCTTCTCTTTTCTATTTTTACTATTGACCTGCCATTGGCATTAAACAAAGCATGTGTCCCAATGTATGGTGATGATTCAACCATATATGCATCAGCAACAGAGCTAATGAAGTCATTGAACCCTTTAAAGAATGCAGTCTGTTTTGGAATGGGTGGCCAGTAATAAACAGGTCCAGATCATCTAAAACTGGTAATGAATGTTGTGGCTGTTAAACAAGGTGAGACTAAACTACTTGGTGTTGCCTTAGATTGTAAACTGTCATGGTCAAAACATATTAATTCAATGGTTGTAAAGAAGGGGAGAGGTCTGTCCGTAATAAAGAGATGCACACTCCAAAAAGCAAGTACTGCATGCTCTAGTTTAGTCTCATCTTGATTATTGCCCAGTTGTGTGGCCGAGTGCTGTAAGGACAGACCTAGTTAAGTTGCAGCTGGACCAGGAATGATCGGCACGTCTAGCTCTTTTTTTATAATCAAAGGGCTAATATAAATACGATGCATGCCATTCTCTCGGCTATGAATAGAGACCGGCTGCATCACTTATTTTTAGAAAAGTGTAGAAAATTCCAAATGGTTTGCATTCAACTTACGCAAAGCTCTGACACACACTTACCGCACCAGACATGCCACCAGGGGTCTTTTCACAGTTCCCAAAACAAAAAATTCAAGAAACCGTACAGTATTATATAGAGCCCTTATTGCATGGAACTCCCATTTCATATTGCTCAAATGAACAGCAAACCTGGTTTAAAAAAAAAAAAACTCACGACAACACATCTCCCCTATTTGACCTACATAGTTTGTGTGTATGTATTGATATGTAGGCTACGTGTAACATTTTTAAATTGATGTAGTTCTGTCCCTGAGCGGTTGTCTATTAATGGTCTGTATTATGTGTTTCATGTTGTGTGGACCCGAGGAAGATCCTAATATAGAGCATTTCTCCTTCGCCAAGATAATCCATCACAACTGTGACATATAAAGAAGCTGATTAAACAGCATGATCATTACACAGGTACACAATGTGCTGGGGACAACAAAAGGCCACTAAAATGTGCAGTTTTGTCACAACACCATGCCACAAATGTCTCAAGTTGAGGGAGCGTGCAATTGGCATGCAAAATGCAGGAACGTCAACCAGAGTGGTTGCCAGAGAATCTAATGTTAGTTTCTCTACCATCAGCCGCCTCCATCACTTTAGAGAATTTGGCATTATGTCCACCAGTTTCACAACGGCAGACCACGTGAATGGATCTGTCCACAATTTCTGGAAGATGAAAAAAAATCTGTTCGTCAGCGGCCTGCATACTCAGACATGTTACCCATTGAGTATGTTTGGGATTCTCTGGATCAAAGTGCACAACAGTGTGTTCCAGGTCCAGCCAATATTCAGCAACTTCGCACAGCCATTTAAGAGTTGGAACACACTCCACAGGCCTCAATCAACAGCCTGATCAGCTCTATGCAAAGGAAATGACGTTCTGTTGCATGAGGGAAATGGTGGTCACAACAGATACGGACTGGTTTTCTGATCCACGACCTTAACTATGATAAGCAACAGATGCATATCTGTATTGCCAGTCATGGGAAATCCATAGATTAGGGCCTAATTTATATATTTAACATTGACTGATTTCCTTATACGAACTGTAAGGCAGTAAAATGTTAGAAATGTTGCGTTTATATTTTAATTCAGTATAATTGTTTTGATTACTCAGGTGCACTTGATCTGAAATTAGGTTTTGGTTAAAGAACTGAACATTAAGAATCAAAAATATGCAAAAGTAGAGAAAATTAGAGGGGCAAATATTTTCACTGCACTGTATTTCAAGTTTAGCCAACTGGATCTACAGTGCATTCAGAAAGTATTTAGTCACCTTGACTCTATCCACATTGTTACGTTACAGCCTTATTCTAAAATGTGTTAAAACATTTCCCCCCCTCATCAATCTACATAATACATTGCAAATGTATTATAAAAAAAACTTGTCATATTTACATAAGTATTCAGACAATTTACTCAGTACTTTGTTGAAGCATCTTTGGCAGCGATTACAGCCCCAAGTCTTCTTGGTTATGACGCTACAATCTTGGCACACCTGTATTTGGGGAGTTCATCCCATTATTTCCTGCAGATCCTCTCAAACTCTGTCAGATTGCAGTGACGCTCCCCATACACAGCTATTTTCAGGTCTCTGGAGATGTTTGATAGGTTCAAGTCCGGCCTCTGGCTGGGCCACTCAAGGACAGAGACTTAGTTGTGTACTTAGGGTCACTGTCCTGTTGGAAGGTGAACCTTCGCCACAGTCAGATAACCTGCTCCAGAGTGCTCAGGACTTCATCAAGGATCTCTGTACTCTGTTCATCTTTCCCTCTATCCTCTACCCTGCCACTGAAAAACATCCCCACAGCATGATGCTGCAACTGTTTGGCATTCAGGCCAAATAGTTCAATCTTGGTTATATCAGACCAGAGGATCTTGTCCATGGTCAGAGCCTTTATGTGCCTTTTGGCAAACTCCAAGCAGGCTGTCATGTGCCCTTTACTGAGGAGTGGCTTCTGTCTGGCCATAAAGGCCTGATTGGTGGAGTGCTCCAGAGATGGTGGTCCTTCTGGAAGGTTCTCCAATCTCCACAGAGGAACTCTACAGCTCTGTCAGAGTCACCACCAGGTTCTTGGTCACCCCCCTGACCAAGGCTCTTCTCCCCCGATTGCTCAGTTTGGCCAGCTCTAGGTGGGTCCAAATTTCTTCCATTTTAGAATGGAGGCCACTGTGTTCTTGGGGATCTTCAATGCTGCATACATTTTTGGTATCCATTCCCAGATCTGTCTGAGCTCTACCAATCTCCCCAATTTCGTGGTGTCCAATTGTTGTAGTAGCTACTATCTTGTCTCATCGCTACAACTCCCGTACGGGCTCGGGAGAGACGAAGGTTGAAAGTCATGCGTCTTCCGATACACAACCCAACCTAGCCGCACTGCTTCTTAACACAGCGCGCATCCAACCCGGAAGCCAGCCGCACCAATGTGTCGGAGGAAACACTGTGCACCTGGCGACCTTGGTTAGCGCGCACTGCGCCCGGCCCGCCACAGGAGTCACTGGTGCGCGATGAGACAAGGACATCCCGACCTCCCGGTCGCGGCCGGTTACGACAGAGCCTGGGCGCGAACCCAGAGACTGAGGCACAGCTGGCGCTGCAGTACAACGCCCTTAGCCACTGCGCCACCCGGGAGGCCCCAATATGCGCACTCAACTATATAAACCGGTGTGTGCCTTTCCAAATCATGACCAATCAATTGAATTTAACACAGGTGGACTCCAATCAAGTTGTAGAAACATCAAGGATGATAAATGGAAACAGGATGCACCTGAGCTCAATTGAGTCAAATAGCCTAGGGTCTGAATACTTATGTAAATAAGGTGTTTATCTTAAATACATTTGCAAAAATGCTGTGGCATTGTGTAGATTGATGAGGATTTTTTAAAATTGAAATTCATTGCACTGTATTTGCTAGCTAACAAGGAGAACAGTTGAATTGTTATAAACACACCCTTCTGTCCATCTCCAACTGTTTAAACAGCATGCTAGCCTGTCCATTAATGAAAATAGCAAGTTGAACCTCTTTTCAGAAAAGAAGAAGTGATCTCATCTTTGACAGGGAAACCTGCCCTAGAGCTATCATACATAGCTACTGGATCTCCGCCCAGTCAGTGCTGAGCAAATAAACCCTCCTCTTGCCTCATCTCTCCCATTAATGGAGTTCCTGTTTTTAACAGAGTTAGCTGATTGAGTGAGGGAGGAGAAGAGCATAAACTGTGGTTTTGGAGTTTATTTGGTTTCCTAGGAACGCCGAGACTCCCATGAAGATAAAAACAAACCCTCCTCCACAGTGAGTCAGGAAGTCTTTACTCCCAAAATGCAACTCCCAATCTGCTCCAAACTCTTGCAGATCCAATGCTTGAAACCAACCCATTTAGACTTTTATTGGAGAAAATGGAATATCAGCTTTCACTGAGAATGCAGATGGACTTAGCCTCATAATTAAGTCTAACATTTAAGCAAAGACCTAGATACAATGTCATTGTAATGAATCATTTTATGTGGCATAATTAATCTTTAACTGTTGGGCTTTAAAAGATGACACAATCTGAAAGATGTCCTGCTTTTCAAATGGTTTCTGAAGCTAGGTTTCCAGCCAATTGGCAGATTTACCATTCGAATATTATATAACCCGCATAAAGAAAATATTTTCCTACCAGTGTTGTTTCCACAGATAAAAATCACTGCTTGATGACAACGCACAGTGCACTCTTTCATATTAAATTTTCAAGTACCAAAAAAAATGCTTTGCACACTCTTGGCATTCCCTCAACAAGCTTATTGAAAAATGCTCCAACAATCTTGGAGTTCCCACATATGCTGAGCACTTGTTGGCTGCTTTTCCATTAATCTGCGGTCCAACTTAGCACAAACAATATCAATTGGGTTGAGGTCAGGTGATTGTGGAGGCCAGGTCATCTGATGCAGCACTCCATCAGTCTCCTTATTGGTCAAATAGCCCTTACACAGCCTGGAGGTGTGTTTTGGGTCACTATCCTGTTGAAAAACAAATGACAGTGGGACTAAGTGCAAACCAGGTGGGATGGCATATCGCTGCAGAATGCGGTGGTAGCCATGCTGGTTATGTGTGCCTTGAAATCTAAATAAATCACAGACAGTGTCACCAGCAAAGCACCGCCCACACATCACACCTCCTCCATGCTTCACGGTGGGAACCACACATGCAGAGATCATCTGTTCACCTACTCTCAAATGACAGATTTCCACCAGTCTAATGTCCATTGCTTGTGTTTCTTGTCCTAAGCAAGTCCGTTGTTTTTATTGGTGTCGTTTAGTAGTGGTTTCTTTGCAGCAATTTGACCATGAAGGCCTGATTCACACAGTCTCCCCTGAACAGTTGATGTTGAGATGTGTCTGTTACTTGAACTCTGTGAAGCATTTATTTGGGCTACAATCTGAGGTGCAGTTAACTCTAATGAACTTACCCTCTGCAGCAGAGGTAAATCCGGGTCTTCCTTTCCTGTGGCGGTCCTCATGAGAGCCAGTTTCATCATAGCGCTTGATGGTTTTTGCGACTGCGCTTTCAAAGTGCTTGACATTTTCCGGATTGACTGACCTTCATGTCTTAAAGTAATGGTCTGTCATTTCTCTTAGCCCTATTTTGTAAAAGACCCAAGTCCTTACTACGGCAGGAACAGACCAAATAAGCTATCTTCTGTATGCCACCCCTTTGTCGCAACACAACTGATTGGCGCAAACGCATTAAGGAAAGAAATTCCACAAATGTACTTAACAAGGCACACCTGTTAATTGAAATGCATTCCAGGTGGCTACCTCATGAAGCTGGTTGAGAGAATGCCAAGTGTGCGCAAAAGTGTAATCAAGACAAAGGGTGGCTACTTTGAAGAATCTCTTTGAAGAATATTTTTTGGGTTACTACATGATTCCATGTGTTATTTCATAGTTTTGATGTCTTCACTACTATTCTACAATGTAGAATAGTGAAAATATAAAACGCCTGGAATGAGTAGGTGTCTGAACTTTAGACTGGTACTGTAACGTACATAAGTATTCAGAACCTTTGCTATGAGACTAGAAATTGAGCTCAGGTGCATCCTGTTTCTACGATCATCCTTGAGATGCATCTACAACTTGGAGTCCACGTGTAGTAAATTCAATTGATCAGACATGATTTGAAAAATACACACCTGTCTATATAAGTTCCCACAGTTGACAGTACATGTCAGAGCAAAAACCAAGCCATAAGGTCGAAGGAATTGTCCCATAGAGCTTCGAGACAGGATTGTGTAGAGGCACAGATCTGGGGAAGGGTACCAAAACATTTCCGCAGAATTGAAGTCCGAGAACACAGTGGCCTCTATCAATCTTAAATGGAAGAAGTTTGGAACCACCAAGACTATTCCTAGAACTGGCTGCCCGGCCAAACTGAGCAATCGGGGGAGAAGGGCCTTGGTCAGGGAGGAAAACCAAGAACCTAAATGGTCACTAACAGAGCTCCAGAGTTCCTCTGTGTAGATGAACCTTCCAGAAGTACAACCATCTCAGCAGCACTCCACCAATCAGGCCTTTATGGAGTGGCCAGACGGATGCCACTCCTCAGTAAAAAAAGGCACACGACAGCCCACTTGGAGTTTGCCAAAAGGCACCTAAAGGACTCTCCGACCATGGGAAACTAGATTCCCTGTTCTGATGAAACCAAGATTGAACTCTTTGGCCTGAAGGCCAAGCGTCACGTCTGGAGGAAACCTGGCACCATCTCTACAGTGAAGCATGGTGGTGGCAGCATCATTCTGTGGGGATGTTCTTCAGCGGTAGGGACTGGGAGACTAGTAAAGATCGAGAGAAAGATGAACAGAGAAAAGTACAGAGAGGTCCTTGATGAAAACCTGCTCCAGAGCGCTCAGGACCTCAGACTGTGGCGAAGGTTCACCTTCCAACACGACAACGACCCAAACACAGCAAAGACAATGCAGGAGTGGCTTCGGGAGAAGTCTCTAAATGTCCTTGAGCAGCCCAGCCAGAGCCCAGACTTGAACCCGATCAAACATATCTGGAGAGACCAGAAAATAGCTGTGCAGCGTTGCTCCCCATCCAACCTGACAGAGCTTCCGAGGATCTGCAGAGAAGAAAATGGGAGAAATGCAACAAAACCAGGTGTGCCAAGCTTGTAGCGCCATACCCAATAAGACTCGAAGCTGTAGTCATCGCAGCCAACGGTGCTTCAACAAAGTACTGAGTAAAGGGTCTGAATACTTGTGTAAATGCGATACATTTTTTAAAATAAATTAGCACAAAAACTGTTTTTGCTTTGTCATTATGGAGTATTGTGATGTCATTATGGGGTATTGTGATGTCATTATGGGGTATTGTGTGTAGATTGATGAGGAAAACAAACAATTAATTCAATTTTAGAATAAAGGTGTAACGTAACAATTTGGTGGGTGTTTATATTTATCCTGTTTCACACGTACGAGTGTGATCATTTTTTATTTTGTTTTGCATATCCCAACTCCCCCACCGAAACACCCTCGGACGGTGGGACCATGACCAGGGTCAGCCATGATCAGTCGCTAGCCTGGAGCAATTAGGGTTAAATGACAGATTATTATATATATTTTACATTGTCGGTTTGGATATTCTAACAGTCAACATTTTGGTTACTGGCTCAACGCAATAACTGCTAGGCAACCTGCCACATTTCCGCAGCCCTCAGTGGCAGTGCTGAAATACAAACTCAGTATTGTGGTTCAGTGTCAGCATTGAAGCTTTCTCAACAGTCTAAGAATGCCGACCATAATGGAGAGAAGAGGGAGGAGGATGACAAGTTGGATGGCTGATGGGAATACCACCAGTGTGATATATACAGTGCCGTCAGGAAGTATTTATACAGACTTATTTCACAACCAGAATTTAAAATGTATTAAATTGTTTTCTCCCCCCCACCCAGCTACACACAATACCCCATAATGACAACGTTATTGTGGAACATTTGCCTATTATTATTTTTTAAATTCTTCCAGCTCTGTCAAATTGATTGTTGATCATTGCTAGACAACCATTTTCAGGTCTGGCCATGGATTCAAGTAGATTTAAGTCCAAACTGTAGCTCGGCCACTCAGGAACATTCCCCGATTTCTTGGTAAGCAACTCCAGTGTAGATTTGGCATTTTGTTTTAAGATATAGTCCTGCTTTAAGGTGAATTCCTCTCCCAGTGTCTGGGATTTTGCAGGTGCTTAGCTCAAAATCGGTTTCATTTTTATCCTTTAAAACTCCCCGGTCCTTAACGATTACAAGCACACCCATAACATGATGCAGCCACCACTGTACTTGAAAATATGGAGAGTGGTCCTCAGTAATGAGTTGTATCGATTTGCCACAAACATAACACTTCATATTCTGGACAAAAAGTTAAATTACTTACGTTTTTTGCAGTATTACTTTAGTGAGTCATACTGTATCTTTGTAGTGACTGGATGCATTGAGACACCATCCAAAGTATAATTAATTACTTCACCATGCTCAAAGGGATATTCAATGTCTGCTTCTTATTTTCACCCCTAGGTGCCCTTCTTTGCAAGGCATTGGAAGAACTCCCTGGTCTTTGTGGTTGAACCTGTGTTTGAAATTCACTGCTCGATTGAGGGACCTTACAGAAAGTTGTGTGTGGGGAAAAACACCTTGTGGATTGATTATAAAAAACATTTGCCATGTTTCTGTCAATATTATGGCTCTAATTTGGAATATTTTTTGGCGTTGTCGTGACCACAGTTTCCGGTGGATTTCTCAATCAAACGTGAAGTACAAACGGAGGTATTTCGGCTATAATAATAATAATAATCATCTTTATGGGACAAAATGAACATTTGCTGTCTAGCTGGGAGTCTCGTGAGTGAAAACATCCAAAGCTCATCAAAGGTAAACGATTTAATTGGATTGCTTTTCTGATTTGTGACCAAGTTGCCTGCTGCTAGCTAGGAATAATGCCATGCTAGGCTATCTATAAACTTACACAAATGCTTGTCTTGCTTTGGCTGTAAAGCATAATTTCTAAATCTGAGATGACAGGGTAATTAACAAAAGGCTAAGTTGTTTTTCAATATATTTCACTTGTGATTTCATGAATATGAATATTTTCTAGTAATATTTTTTGTCCGTTGCGTTATGCTAATTAGTGTCAGTTAATGACAATTCTCCCGGATCCGGGAGAGGGAGTTCCAAGTTAACTCAAGACATTTCATTGGTTATTTTTAAATTAGTAAAAATAAATTCCACTGACATTACAGTGACAAACTCAATTTAATCCATTTTAAATTTCAGCCTGTAAGACCATTTTTAAAAAGTCAAGGGGTGTGAATACTTTGAAGGCACTGTAGGCTATTGAAAATGTATTGTGGTTGGGAGAGTGGTAAAAATATACAGGTCCAGATCTTAGACACACTGCACCACAACGGATAATTTCAAAATTATATATAAAATTGCTACCGCCCTCACTTTTCTCCCAAACACAGTACTCTCCCGAAATTCTCCTTTAACCAGGCATGGATAAGTGACAGTAATTATGTTGACAAGGACTTGAGTGGCTGCAGCAATGAGTCACGCAAGATACTACGACTCATGGCAGCTTTAGCAGTCATTTACCTGTTCCTTAAAGTAACAGACCTGTAAGTAACTACTGACCTTGTGTAAACATTTGTCATATGTGGAGGATGGGGCATGAAGAAGTCAGGAAAACCCCCGTTGTGCATAGGCAGTCCGGTCAGACTCCAACAAGGACAAGGTACTATCCCAGCAGTTCAGCAAGCTCTTAGCTTACCTGCCTTGGTACAGGGGTAACCTCATCTGCAATATGCTCATCAAGGTCCCATTACACAAGTTGCAAAAACAAGCCCAGGTGTTCTAGAAGCAGACACCTATGTATTATTTATCTGCAGGCCATGTTCATTACTTTGTAAAGATTTTGCTCTCAGAGAGCAACGTGGCTCCCAGACACCCAATTGAAAGGAGGGAACGAGTAAAGAGTAGAGGTCGACTGATTATGATTAACACGATTCGATTATTGGAGGACAAAAAAAGCTGATACTGATTAAATCGGCCGATTTTTTTAATGTATTTGTAATAATGACAATTACAGCAATACTGAATGAACTTATTTTAACTTAATATAATACATAAATAAAATCAATTTAGCCTCAAATAAATAATGAAACATGTTCAATTTGTTTTAAATAATGCAAAAACAAAGTGTTGGAGAAGAAAGTAAAAGTGCAATATGTACCATGTAAGAAAGCTAACTTTTAAGTTCCTTGCTCAGAACATGAGAACATATGAAAGCTGGTGGTTCCTTTTAACAAGAGTCTTCAATATTCCCAGGTAAGAAGTTTTAGGTTGTAGTTATTATAGAAATATTTCTCTCTATACCATTTGTATTTCATTAACCTTTGACTATTGGATGTTCTTATAGGCACTTTAGTATTGCCAGTATAACAGTATAGCTTCAGTCCCTCTCCTCGCCCCTTCCTGGGCTCGAACCAGGAACACAACGACAACAGCCACCCTCGAAGCAGCGTTACCCATGCAGAGCAAGGGGAATAACTACTCCAAGTCTCAGAGCGAGTGATGTTTGAAACGCTATTAGAGCGCACCCCGCTAACTAGCTAGCCATTTCACATCGGTTACACCAGCCTAATCTCGGGGGTTGATAGGCTTGAAGTCATAAACAGCAGAGCTGCTGGCAAAACGCACAAAAGTGCTGTTTGAATGAATGCTTATGAGCCTGCGGGTGCCTACCATCGCTCAGTCAGACTGCTCTATCAAATCATAGACTTAATAATAACATAACACACAGAAATGCGAGTCTTAGGTAATTAATATGGTCGAATCCGGAAACTATCATCTCGAAAACAAGACGTTTATTCTTTCAGTGAAATAAGGAACCGTTACGTATTTTATCTAACGGGTGGCATCCATAAGTCTAAATATTCATGTTACAATGCACAACCTTCAATGTTATGTCATAATTCCGTAAAATTCTGGCAAATTAGTTTGCAATGAGCCAGGCCGCCCAAACTGTTGAATATACCGACTCTGCGTGCAATGAACACAAGAGAAGTGACAATTTCGCCTGGTTAATATTGCCTGCTAACCTGGATTTCATTTTCGCTAAATATGCAGGTTTAAAAATATATACTTCTGTGTATTGATTTTAAGAAAGGCATTGGTGTTTATGGTTAGGTACACATTGGAGCAATGACAGTACTTTTTCGCGAATGCGCACGGCATCGATTATATGCAACGCAGGACACGCTAGATAAACTAGTAATATCATCAACCATGTGTAGTTCTAACTAGTGATTATGATTAAGTTTAATGCTAGCTAGCAACTTACCGTGGCTTCTTACTGCATTCGCGTAACAGGCGGGCTTCTCGTGAGGCAGGTGGTTAGAGCGTTGGATTAGTTAACCGCAAGGTTGCAAGATTGAATCCCTGAGCTGACAAGGTAAAAATCTGTCGTTCTGCCCCTGAACAAGGCAGTTAACCTTGTGTAGGGGGCAGTATTTTGGTTTTTGGCTAAAGAACCGTACCCATTTGAAATGGCCTATTTCTCAGCCCCAGGAACTAGAATATGCATATAAATTGTCAGATTAAGTTAGAAAACACTAAAGTTTCCAAAACTGTAAAAATATTGTCTGAGTATAACAGAACTGATATTGCTGGCGAAAGCCTGAGGAAAATCCAATCAGGAAGTGCCTCTTATTTTGAAACCTCTTTGTTCCTATGCATGCCTATCCTCCATTTAAAAGGGATATCAACCAGATTCCTTTTTCTATGGCTTCCCTAAAGGTGTCAGTCTTGACAGTTTCAGGCTTTTATTTTGAAAAATGAGCGTAAGTGGATAGGTGGGGGCTCAGAGTGAGTTTTGCGCAACTGAATAAAGCAACCATTGTTTCTCCCGCTGTTATTGAAAAACCTACACACTCGGTTGATATATTATCGAATATATATTTTAAAAACATGAGGATTGATTATAAAAAACATGACATGTTTGTGGACTTTATGGATATTATTTGGAATATATATATATATATATATATATATATATATGTCTGCGTTGTTGTGACCGCTCTTTCTTGTGGATTTCTGAACATAACGCGACAAACAAACAAACGGAGGTATTTTGGGTAAAAAAAAAAAAATCTTTATGGAACAAAATAAACATTTGTTGTGTAACTGGGAGTCGCGTGAGTGAAAACATCCGAAGATCAAAGGTAAACGATTAATTTGATTGCTTTTCTGATTTGTGACCTAGCCCACTGTTCCTAGGCCATCATTGAAAATAAGAATGTGTTAACTGACTTGCCTAGTTAAATAAAGATTAAATAAAAGGTGAAAAAAAATAAAATACAAATTATATATATTTTTAAATCGGCGTCCAAAATTACCGATTGTTATGAAAACTTGAAATAGGCCCTAATTAAATCGGCCATTCCGATTAATCGGTCGACCTCTAGTAAAGAGTGGGGAGTTTCTCCCATTCTTATCTACATATCCTCTAAAGCTCTGTCAGGTTGGATGGAGAGCGCGCTGCACACCTATTTTCAGGTCTCTCCAAAGATTTTTATTTATTTTACCTTTATTTAACCAGGTAGGCAAGTTGAGAACAAGTTCTCATTTACAATTGCGACCTGGACAAGATAAAGCAAAGCAGTTCGACAGATACAACGACACAGAGTTACACATGGAGTAAAACAAACATACAGTCAATAATACAGTATAAACAAGTCTATATACAATGTGAGCAAATGAGGTGAGAAGGGAGGTAAAGGCAAAAAAGGCCATGGTGGCAAAGTAAATACAATATAGCAAGTAAAACACTGGAATGGTAGTTTTGCAATGGAAGAATGTGCAAAGTAGAAATAAAAATAATGGGGTGCAAAGGAGCAAAATTAATTAATTAATTAAATACAGTTGGGAAAGAGGTAGTTGTTTGGGCTAAATTATAGGTGGGCTATGTACAGGTGCAGTAATCTGTGAGCTGCTCTGACAGTTGGTACTTAAAGCTAGTGAGGGAGATAAGTGTTTCCAATTTCAGAGATTTTTGTAGTTCATTCCAGTCATTGGCAGCAGAGAACTGGAAGGAGAGGCGGCCAAAGAAAGAATTGGTTTTGGGGGTGACTAGAGAGATATACCTGCTGGAGCGTGTGCTACAGGTGGGAGATGCTATGGTGACCAGCGAGCCGAGATAAGGGGGGACTTTACCTAGCAGGGTCTTGTAGATGACATGGAGCCAGTGGGTTTGGCGACGAGTATGAAGCGAGGGCCAGCCAACGAGAGCGTACAGGTCGCAATGGTGGGTAGTATATGGGGCTTTGGTGACAAAACGGATTGCACTGTGATAGACTGCATCCAATTTGTTGAGTAGGATATTGGAGGCTATTTTGTAAATGACATCGCCAAAGTCAAGGATTGGTAGGATGGTCAGTTTTACAAGGGTATGTTTGGCAGCATGAGTGAAGGATGCTTTGTTTTGCGAAAAAGGAAGCCAATTCTAGATTTAACTTTGGATTGGAGATGTTTGATATGGGTCTGGAAGGAGAGTTTACAGTCTAACCAGACACCTAAGTATTTGTAGTTGTCCACGTATTCTAAGTCAGAGCCGTCCAGAGTAGTGATGTTGGACGGGCGGGTAGGGGCAGGTAGCGATCGGTTGAAGAGCATGCATTTAGTTTTACTTGTATTTAAGAGCAATTGGAGGCCACGGAAGGAGAGTTGTATGGCATTGAAGCTTGCCTGGAGGGTTGTTAACACAGTGTCCAAAGAAGGGCCGGAAGTATACAGAATGGTGTTGTCTGCGTAGAGGTGGATCAGAGACTCACCAGCAGCAAGAGCGACCTCATTGATGTATACAGAGAAGAGAGTCGGTCCAAGAATTGAACCCTGTGGCACCCCCATAGAGACTGCCAGAGGTCCGGACAGCAGACCCTCCAATTTGACACACTGAACTCTATCAGAGAAGTAGTTGGTGAACCAGGCGAGGCAATCATTTGAGAAACCAAGGCTGTCGAGTCTGCCGATGAGAATGTGGTGATTGACAGAGTCGAAAGCCTTGGCCAGATCAATGAATACGGCTGCACAGTAATGTTTCTTATCGATGGCGGTTAAGATATCGTTTAGGACCTTGAGCGTGGCTGAGGTGCACCCATGACCAGCTCTGAAACCAGATTGCATAGCAGAGAAGGTATGGTGAGATTCGAAATGGTCGGTAATCTGTTTGTTGACTTGGCTTTCGAAGACCTTAGAAAGGCATGGTAGGATAGATATAGGTCTATAGCAGTTCGGGTCAAGAGTGTCCCCCCCTTTGAAGATGTTTGATCAGGTTGATGAGGAAAACAAAAATGTAATCAATTTTTTTTATACAAGGCTGTAACGTTAAAAAAAAGTACTGGAAAAAGTAGTCTGAATACATTCTGAATGCACTATATAGCAAAGTTATTACACAAGCTGTACTATACAGACTTCCATACTATTTGAGCATGTGATAAGACAGGAAGCAGCAGTGTAGTCTGCAACAAAAATTGTGTGTATAATTATTGCCTTCATACCCCTTTACTTATTCCACATTTTGTTGCATTTACAGCCCAAACTCAATGGATTAAATTGCCTCTTCTTCCACACACACATACACACTATCCCATAATGACAAAGTGAAAACATGCTTAGAAATGTTTGCAATTTTATTGAAACCAAAATATAGAAAGCTCTACTACATAAGTATTCACACGCCTTTGCTATGACACTCCAACTTGAGCTCAGAGGCATCCAATTTCCTTTGATCATCCTTAAGATGTCACTACAACCTGATTCAAGTCCACCTGTGGCCAATTCAATTGTTCAGAAAAACACACCTGTCTATATAAAAAGGTGCCACAGTTGACAGTGCATGTCAGAGCAGAAACTATACAAAGGTTCTGTCCGTAGATCTGAGATAGAATTGTGAAGAGGCATATAGCTGGGGGGAGGACATAAAACAATTTCTAGTGTTGAAAGTTTTCAAGAGCACAGTAGTCTCCATCATTGGGAAATTGAAAAAAATATGGAACAGACTGAGCAACCAGTCAAGAAGGACCTTGGTCAGGGAGGTGACCAAGCACCCAATGACCACTCTGACAGAACTACAGCGTTCCTTGGCTGAGATGGGAAAAAGGTCTCCACAGCACTTCACCAATTTGGTCTTCATGGGAGAGTGGCCAGATGGAAGCCCCTCTTGAGATAAAGGCACATGACAGCACACTTGGAGTTTACAAAAAGGCACGTGAAAGACAGAGCATAAGGGAAAAGATTATGTGGTGTGAGAAAATTGTTACTATTTTTGCCTGAATGCAAAAGCATTATGTATGGAGAAACACAGGCACAGCTCGTCATGGTGGCAGCATCATGCTATGGGGATGCTTTTCAGCTGTAGGGACTGGAAGACAGGTAATGATAGAGAGAACAATTAGTGGAGCCAAATAAGGGCAAATCCTTAATGAGAACCTGATTCAGAGTGCAAACCTCAGACTGGAACGAAGATTTACGTTCCAACAGGACAATGACCCCAAGCATACAGCCTAAGCAACACTGATATGGGTTTAGAACAAGAATGTTAAAGTCCTTGAGTGGCCCAGCCAAAGCCCAGACTAGAATCCCATTGAAAATCAGTAGAAAGATTTGAAGACTGCTGTTCACTGCCACTCCCCTTTTAACTTAACAGAGCTTGAGAAAATATCCACAAGGAGGAATGGGAGAAAATCCAGATGTGCAAAGCTGATACAGACATACCCAAGATGACTCAAAGCTATCATTGCAGCAAGAAGTGCTTCTACAAAATATTGACTCAGGGGTGTGAATACTTATGTAAACTCAGCAATAAAATAAACGTCCCTTTTTCAGGACCCTGTCTTTCAAAGATAATTCGTAAAAATCCAAATAACTTCACAGATCTGCATTGTAAAGGGTTTAACTTCACTAGGGTAGGGGGCACTATTTTCACCTCCGGGTGAAAAGCATGCCCAAAGTAAACTTCCTGCTACTCAGGCCCAGAAGCTAGGATATGCATATAATTGGTAGATTTGGATAGGAAACACTAAAGTTTCCAAAACTGTTGAAATAATGCCTGAGTATAACAGAACTGATTTGGCAGGTGAAAACCTGAGAAAAAATCCATCCAGGAAGTGGGATTTTTTAAATGTTTGTAGTTTTCTATTGAATGCCATTACAGTATTCATTGACTTAGGAATCAAATTGCACTTCCTATGGCTTCCACTAGATGTCAGCCTTTAGAAATTGTTTCAGGCTTGTATTCTGAAAAATGAGGGAGTAAGACCACTCTGAATGAGTGGACCCTACAGTGTCCCAGAGATTATTCATGCGCACGACCGAGAGCGCGCCTTTGTTTACCTTTTATATTGACTACGTTATTGTCCGGTTGAAATATCAATAATTTAGGATAAAAACAACCTGAGGATTGATTATAAACATAATTTGACATGTTTCTACGAAACACAGTGAGGTTAAACACGGTTTCCCATGCTTGTTCAATGAACCATAAACAATGAATGAACACGCACCTGTGGAACGGTCGTTAAGACACTAACAGCTTACAGACGGTAGGCAATTAAGGTCACAGTTATAAAAACATAGCATAGTAAAGAGGCCTTTCTACTGACTCTGAAAAACACCAAAAGAAAGATGCCCAGGGTCCCTGCTCATCTGCGTGAACGTGCCTTAGGCATGCTGCAAGGAGGCATGAGGACTGAAGATGTGACCAGGGCAATAAATTGCAGTGTCCGTTCTGTGAGACGCTTAAGACAGCGCTACAGGGAGACAGGACGGACAGCTGATCGTCCTCGCAGTGGCAGACCACGTGTAACACCTGCACAGGATCGGTACATCTGAACATGCGGGACAGGATGGCAACAACTTCCCGAGTTACAACAGGAACGCACAATCCCTTTATCAGTGCTCAGACTGTCCGTAATAGGCTGAGAGAGGTTGGACTGAGGGCTTGTAGGCCTGTTGTAAGGCAGGTCCACACCAGACATCACCCGCAACATCGCCTATGGGCACAAACCCACAGTCAATGGATCAGACAGGACTGGCAAAAAGTGCTCGTCACTGACAGGTTGCGATTTTGTCTCACCAGGGGTGATGGTCTGATTCGCGTTTATCATCGAAGGAATGAGAGTTACACCAAGGCCTGTACTCTGGAGCGGGATCGATTTGGAGGTGGAGGGTCCGTCATGGTCTGGGGCAATGTGTCACAACATCATTGGACTGAGCTTGTTGTCATTGCAGGCAATCTCAATGCTGTGCATTACAGGGAAGACGTACCCCTCCCTCATGTAGTACCCTTCCTGCAGGCTCATCCTGACATGACCCTCCTGCATGACAACACCACCAGCCATACTGCTCATGATTTCCTGCAAGACAAGAATGTCAGTGTTCTGCCATGGCCAGCGAAGAGCCCGGATCTCAATCCCATTGAGCACGTCTGTGACCTGCTGGATCGGAGGGTGAGGGCTATGGCCATTCCCCCTAGAAATGTCCGGGAACTTGCAGGGGCCTTGGTGGAAGAGTGGGGTAACATCTCACAGCAAGAACTGGCAAATCTGGTGCAGTCCATGAGGAGTAGATGCACTGCATTATTTAATGCAGCTGGTGGCCACACCAGATACGGAATGTTACTTTTGATTTTGACCTCCCCTTTGTTCATTATTATTTCATTTCTGTTAGTCACAGGTCTGTGGAACTTGTTAAGTTTATGTCTCGGTTGTTGAATCTTGTTATGTTCATACAAATATTTACACATGTTAAGTTTGCTGAAAATAAACGCAATTGACAGTGAGGACATTTCTTTTTTTGCTTTGTTTAAATGAGATATCTATTTCCTTTTCAGGAAATTGGCAAAAATGTTTAAAAAAAACATGTTTTCACTTTGTCATTATTGGGTAGTGTGTGTAAATGGCTGATAAAAAATATATTTAATCCATTTTGAATTCAGTCTAACAAAATGTGGAATAAGTCAAAGGGTATGAATACTTTCTGAAGTCACTGTAGGTTAAACATTTACAAGTAGGTGTACATGACAAATACAAGGGGGGTGACCTGTTCAACATGAACTTCCTAGTTCCTACAGACAGTAGATATTGGTCTTGCACTTGAGATACAACAATCCTGAAAGGGGATCAGGTAATCATTGAAAAAGGTTGTTGCCTTCAATAACTTGATTACAATGATCCCACCACACCAGTCTGAACAATGTAGGCTAATGACCAATAGTGCGTGTCCACCATACCCCTTGCATCCCCTTGCATTCTATCCCCAGTTTCAAACAACTCTGAGCCAAGGAAAAGCATGTTGTGTGGCAGCTTACCTGTATAGCCTGCAACCCAGCCCCAAAGTGACACCATTGCCAACATCCATTTGAACATTATTCCTTCAATGTGCCAGAAATAGCGACTGTCCATTATTCTCAGAGGTTGAAGAAGAATGCAGTAGAGGCAATACGAAGGGATTGCTACACAGTTATTGATGAACACAAAGATGAAACGAAGGAAGGCGTTCAAGAGTACCCAGCCCAGTTTGCGGGCGCCTTCTAGAAGCTGTGCCATACTGGTACACACTCCTGTAGAAAGAGGGAGAAAACCAGTAAGCTAGCTAGTAAATACATTTCAGACTGGTGCATTTCTAATGTGTGTAAAAACTTGACATTGACAAGTAAACATGGCTAGCTAAGACTATCACACTGTAAGCTAGCTAATAAATGTAGTTGGCTACAAATATTGTTTGGTCGTTCTAAATTGGAGAGCACACAAGCTAGGTAAAAGTAACATTTAGACACCTGAAAAGGGAAGCAGTCTTTCTAGAGGCTCATAATCACATTTTAAACAGGTGTAGACCTTACAGTGAAATGCTTACTTACATGCCCTGAAACAACAATACAGTAAAGAAAAATAAATAAGTGCTAAGGAAGTATTCACTAAAATAAACTGATTTATATATTATATATATATATATAACACTGCATATCTATCTATCTATATATATATATAGAAAGATAAATGATTAAAGATCAACAATAAAATAACATCAGCGAGGCTGTATAGGGGAGGGGGAGGGGGAGGGGGAGGGGGGGGGGGGGGGGGTCAATGCAAATAGTCCGGGTAGTTATTTGATTAGATGTTCAGTAGTCTTATGGCTTGAAGCTGTTTAGAAGCCTCTTGGAACTAGACTCGGCACTCCGGTACTGCTTGCCGTGTGGTAGCAGAGAGAACAGTCTATGACTGGGGTGTCTGGAGACTGACCATTTTTAGGGCCTTCCTCTGACACCGCCTGGTATAGAGGTCCTGTATGGCAGGAAGCTTGGCCCCAGTGATGTACTGGGCCGTACGCACTATCCTCTGAATTCAGGTACCAGCAATCGGTTTTATATACACATGATTCTACGTTACATAGTTAATATCATTGAGCAGGACTCTGGGCGGATACCGCCGGGTTCAAATCACATCACTAGTCCAAATCTTGGGAGACCAGCCAAAAGTGTTCTTTGCATTGAATGAATGAACCTACAACACCGTTTTCTGCGTCCAGTGATTTCCGTAACTAGCTAGTTAGATATTGAGATATAAATACTATTAATAATAACAATAAATGAGTAATTACATTAACGATAGCTAACTTTGTGTTGGAATCTTTACCCAGGAAAGAAAGTCAATCAGTTCGTTAGCTAATTTTTGCCCAGGTGCTCTGACTGAAGCAAGCGGCAAACTTATCCACAAAAACTAGTTAGCCAGCTAGTAACGTTAGACCAGTAGTTTATGTAACTAACTAGTTATAGGTACAACGGTTTTTACAACGCTGCATGAATAACCGTGTTTCGGCTAATGTTACCTGGCTAGCTAACTAATAAGCCAACGCCGCCGTGACTCACAACATGCTATGTCATTTCAATTGGTTTTAAGTACATTTTGTACAAATTCCGTGCCAATCATGTCTTACTAGTTAACATTAGCTAGTAAATCAAATCACGGGTAGAGGTTTGTCAGCTAGTTAGCTAAACATCCATGTTCTTATCATCATACTCACCCAATCTTACTATCACTTCGTCCAAATGCCGGACGATAAAACCAGCCAGCTAACGTTAGAGATAGCTGGCTTAAAATGGATGAATACCAAGTCACATGTATTTAGTTAACATGTTAGATCCTTCAACGTTGAGTAATACATCATCCTGTCTATGTGCCGTTCAGACTCCCGTCACCGATAGCTCGCCGCTATCCATGTACTGTAACGTCTTCTTTAGCGTTGCTGGGTTGTTCTCAATCAATGGCACTAGAATAATTCCATCGATGCAACATCAGTTAGCTAACTAACGTTAGTAGATCGCAAGCAGGATAGCCAGGCATCAGCTCCAGCTACATCCCTTGCGTCTCTTTTAATCCAAATGCAACAATCCCTTGATGAAAGAGCCATATAACACGCCTTTATTGTTTTAATGCAAAGGCGGCCGCGTTTCAGTTCGTACATCGGGTGATGTTGAATAGATTCTGCCGTCTGCTCCTCTAGCTTGTAAAATCCGTTCGATTATATCTAGCTATTTATGCACTGCAGCGGCCACCAGAGGAGAAGCTCTGTCGTTCTTCTTCTTCGGGAATAATGTTGGCGGATCGCATCCAATTTAAACTGCATCCCCCTGCCACCTACTGTACTGGAGTGTGAGGCCATTCACGGCCTATATACATTTATTTGTGTTAAGGTACAATACAATTTGAGAAAGGGAAAAATTCCATTGCCAACTATTAGCCCTTTAAAATTAAACCATATTTATATAACAAAGAAACACCCCATTCCACTATTTATCTCCTCTAATCCTTCTCCAGACCTAAGGTCTGGGAGGACAGAACACTACCAATCAACACCCTCTGCAACTGTACTGCAGTAAAACCTCGCAATCCCAAGTATTTGCCGCTGCCACCATAACCTCTATTTTCTGTGACTTTCGATCCATTTCTGCCGTGCAATTGACAACCATAGCTATGAATGCCAAGAAACCTACCTTACTAAAGCACATATTCTTCCCATCACTCTCTGCCTACTCACAGGAATCATCTCAGGATCCCTCACCCTGTAACCATCTTCCTCTACCTCCCTCTTCATTGCTTCAGCATACAACACTTTCTGTTACTCTGACAACAACCTCAACCTGCCTTTCTCTCACCGGACACCTCTGATCTCCAGCCCCATGGGCACTCCCACAACTTTCTCCACCGAAACTACATATTCCTTCGTCTCATGCCCTCCTGCATACTTCTCATATCTAGGACTCTCCCTCCTACATACTGCTGCGAGAATCTGTGTTATGGGACTTTCTCCTCCAATGGGTTTTGAGAAGGAGACGAGGGGAGAGAGGACGTGAGGAGTATGCAACTGAGATCTTCCCTATGGCGACGACGCTGACCAAAACCTTGGATTTGAGCAAGTGCCGACTGTCCCCACCGATCACCAAATGATTTTGAACCAGAGATGATGAACAGTGTTATTTTTTTTTTCTTCAAATAAATAGCATCAGTGCCTACATCAGTCCATCACTGAAGCTATTGTGGAATAAAATGAACTGTACCTAACTGAAAAAAACATACATTTCTGAAGGACATGTAACAATAACAGAAGGGGCTGCATACAAGTCAAATTGATCAAGAGACAGTAGTCCATCCATACTTGTACCAAATATCATTATTACCGTTCAATGATTTTGTTTTGCCACCGTCGAACATTATTCTACAATAGTCACTGACCGCCCCCTGCTGGTCTTGTGAAGAACAGCGGCGAGTAAAGGGATGGAAGGTGGAAATGGTTTAGAATACTTTCACTGGCAGTCAAGGGCACCTTATGCTGAGGCGGCCCTGCCCATGGATAATTTAATGTAATGGCTAAATGCTGCATTCTCTTCACTAAACTACAGATGGAGTAAGTAGCTTTGCTGAACATTTATATTTCCACTTTACAAGTCCTTTATTGAAAGCTAATAAAGGCACAAATATATATTAAGTGATGTAGAATATTAATATTGTGATCTTGCAGACATTGATTTAGCTTCGATCTAACTTCATTAAATAAGCACCATTCACCACAAATACGCCTGATTAGCCTGTTCTCTGGGCAGCCGAACGAGCAGAGCAGAGACTGTGCGTTATGTAGAGAATCCCACACATGCGCAGAAGCTTTGGCTCTAGCGGTTGGGAAGAGGGTTCCAGACAACTCGGATCCGCAGCCAATCCGTATAATATAATGGGCATTTGTCCTACTTCCCCCACGTGACAACAATTAAATTACACTCGCACAAAGACTCACATTGCGGAGTTTGTGGTAAAATGTGGTCTTTAACAATTGGAAAATGTATAGAATATTAGTAAACAGTCACCTGAAATTCTGCCAGACAAGCAACCTCCTGGGGGGGCTGAACTATAACGTTCCATAGCTTTGTCTCCCTTCCTCCATTCTGTGACCACTAACCTAAAAGAAATGGATAAGTGAAAGCAACCATGAGTAGGTGAATGCTCACCAAACCGTTGCCTCTATTTCTTCAGTCCAGTCATTTCAGAGAAGGAAAGGGAAGGAAACAAACCAAGACCTTCGGGACAAGGCAATGGGTTAGAGGGGTTTTACGAGGGTATCACTGGAAGTGGGCATGTACACTACTCCTCTGGGGGGGGCCGGCTTGGGCCTAGCCTGCTGTGCCTGCTGCTGTTGGTGGTGGTGGCAGAGCTGCTGGGAGTAAAGGTCCTCCAGGGACTTGACCGACACAGTGATTTTGGGCCGTCTTCCACTCCATGCAGATCTCGTCCACCACTGAGGCCTCCACGTTGACCGTGTGGCTGCCCAGGATGGAAAAGATGAGCAGGAACTGGGTGCTGAAGTAGTCGTTGTGGGGCTCCACCCGCGGCTCAATTTCATTGGTCTTGCTGACCAGTGGAATCTAACAGGAAATTAAATATGCTGGCGGTTACATACGTTGCCATTGTTGTATTAATGAAGCTGAACCATTGGGAGTTGTACTATTTTTTCTTTAAATTAAGATAAACGTTCTAAAACCATAGTAGCTAGAGGCATTGTAACAGTGTAGGAGTACAGCCTCAACAACTTATAACATCAGCCCATTACGGTATACTGTATATAACCATTGCAATAATCATTACTAGGGCAGGGGGTGGGATAGCTGCAGAGTCACCTAGTATTCCAGCCCACCAGTCTTGGTCTGGAGAGCGGAGCTGACGTTGAGGTAGACAGACTGAATCTTGCCGAACAATCCGGGGGTGGAGCCATGCTGCACCACGCCCTCCACCTTCAGAGGCAGCTGTTGGTTGTTCTGCACCGGGATTGGCTCGGTTGGGGTCCGAGGAGATGGGGAGAGAGCAAGCTGGAAAAGCAAAACATTTACAATAAGTCTGGATCAATTTCAATAAATAGTTTAGATGCAAATACCACTTCTAAAAGGTAATTCCATATATGATATACATTTTACAGTGTACCAAATACCAATGCATCAAACGGCCCCTAAAGCAAGAAATGAGCTACAGTAGTGTATTCCCAAAAGTATTTCCATTGCTTTAGTTAGTTCCCTTAAAATACTGGTTGACTGGAGGTTCTGGAAGAAGTACCTCTGGAAGGACAGTGCAACATTAAGCAGAGATATGACCGCGTCACATCAAATGACTGCACACTGACTATAAGCAGGTGGCCAGTCACTGACCGTCAGGGAGGTGATGCCCTTCTGGTAAGAGCGCAGGGCCTCGGCGATGGCCGCCATAGCTACACTGTAGTCTCTGTCCTCCAGGCCGCTAAGACACAGCACGGCCTGGGAGAACTTCTTCAGACCGTTGAGCCAGAAGTAGAAATGCTCCGAGGCCACATGCGTCTGCAGGCTCTGGTACAGCTTGGTGGAGAACTCATGGCAACCCTACAGAGAACAGAGAGGGCCAGACAGGACAGAACAGACACATCAGGACAGTAGGGTGGAAATGCTGCTACACTGATATCTAAGGCATCGGCATCAGTGACTAATGACTAAGGCTTGAATACTAACTTGAGATCTGCGCATTGTAACTTGAGTTTTCACGGAAGTCTGCCAATGACATCAATGCATAATTTATGCGAGTGTCAAGTTAAGCATGCACATTTAGGATTCCACCGTAAATGAGGGCAACAAAGATCTTATCTATAAATACAGTATAGGTCTAGTCTTTCCTCTTTACTTTACTTACTTCACCGAGAGAGGACTACAAGAGCCTCCTTGACATCACTATATTAGGTTAATTTGACAGGGACAATAATTAACATTCCTGTAAATGTCCAGATTGAATGAGTCTTGACTTCCCACAGACTAGAAACTCACCATGCGCGAGGTCTGCCAACCGATGGCCATGTTCTCCAGCTGCTGCTTGATCACCGTCTTCACCTCCGCCGACAGGGACGACTGGCTAGCCACAAACACCACAGTCGCCAGGGAAAGGTGACACATGCCAGATGTCAGTATCTTGTAGGTGAGATTCATGATTGGAGAACAGCTTTGGAAACAACTTGAATAGACTTCACACGCAGAATTTATCAGAGACCATTATGACAGAACAAATCAGTGCTCACTCCTTAGCTTCCTATTAACCCTTTACACTCGTGGGAATTTGCCTTAAATGAAATGTTTCAATTTCAATAAACTTTTATGACTCAAAGAAGAGTCTTCAACTATAAGGTGTTTTTTTGAGCTCTCCTAGCTGTGTCGTTGAGGAACTAGAGCAAGCGCACTTGTAGTTGTTTTGTTTGCATCCCTGCCATCACACAATTACTGTTGTTGTTTACGAATCCAAAAACTGTCCATTATAAAATCGCAATCTAGGTCAGGTAGGCATTATTTGAAAGCTTTTTATATTGCCAACATAACTAGCTAAGTTCTAAAATACAATATTACAGTGTTGGGCTTTAAAAATGCAATTCAGGAAAACCGGAATTTCGGTGCGCATAGAAAGGAGTCATAAGTACGTTCATGTGTGTGTGCCGCCACTAATTTTCTTCACAGTAGACAAACATAGGCTCATTCTATTGAAAACAACCCAGGGTATGACAGTATGTCATCTTGTAACTGTACATCAAATATAGGCTCATTCTATTGAAAACAACCCAGGGTATGACAGTATGTCATCTTGTAACCCTCCATCAACATAGTGATCATAAACGTTGACACTGTATATTACATGACTTTTATAATAAGGAAATGTGAAGTGCATATTTGGACTCACGGGTGTTTGGCTTGCTTGTATGACATCAAAGCAGTATTTATTATAATCCTCAATATCTCATCTATTAAAATATATCAAGTCGTCTTGATTTACAACATTTCCCTCACTCAGACAACAAAACGTGCAGAAGTTGCCCAATTTGCATTTTTTTTCTAATTCAATTTCAATACTACACTTTTACTTGTCCCCTTAGGGCAATAACACTTAATATTAATGCTTTGTGTATCTCTCAGCAGGAGCACCTGCAGCTTGTCGGTGAACGAGTGAATGGCCACCCGGTAGAAGTCCACCAGATCCCCCAGCATGCCCTATCCCAGCACGGGCAGCTGGGTGGCGATGGCCGCCCGGGCGTGGCATATCAGCACGTGTGAGGGGTCGAAGGCCGAGTGCAGCTGGCACAGCAGGAACGCCACAGCCGATTGGCTGAGGTGGGGGCGACTCTTCAGCAGCTGGACCAATGAGGTTTTTTTACAGATTTTATTGTAAACTATTGATAAACTAATAGCTAATCAACTACAGTTTACATGGCACTTTACACGACTACCTAGGAGGCCAAGCATCTTTTCCCCTCACTGTACAAGTACTGTATAGACACTTGGACCAGGGTGCTATCCACCTTGAGCGTGGCCTGAGTTCTGGGGTGGTCGCCCTGACTGCAGAGCACCAGCAGAGACTCCACCCCCATCACGGTGTCCTGCTCCAGATGCATCATGTCTGGGGAGGGAAAGCAGGACAATACCGTTAATATAGATACCACTTTCATCCCTAAATAACACAGGCCAGGCAGCAACAACCATTACAAAAAAAAAACATTTTCTTGGCAAAGAACAAAACACTGCAGTTAATTAAATGGATGACTCTTACTTTATTACCGACAAGCCCTAATACTGTACTGGTATCTGTGAAGGTCTGTGAAGACCTTGGAGTGCACCAAACCCATTTTAACATGAATTAGTCCACTACTGGAAGTTTTTCTTATGTAGAACCTATTTTGGATGGCTGTGAAGTGTGAAGACCTGTGATGGTCCGGTAGCTAATTAAAGATGAGTGAGAGGACATCTCCTCCTACTACCCTATACACACACCTTTCTCTGGAACAGAGAAAACACTCAGGTAGGGTCTTATGTCCCACACATACCTGCAAATTCCCTACTCCATAATCCAACAGCGAGTGGTAAATTATCTTTCATTGGTTATTATGAGGATAATCCATGTTTTCATAATACTGTGTTAATTTATTTTCCTTGAAATGCATTACCTTGCTTACATACTGTAGCTATTCTGAAACTGACTTTCATGTAAATCATTTTAAAAAAACGATTTACTACATATTCAACAAGGTATTCAAAAACCTTCACAGAGTAGGAGTTATTACCTAACAAAACTGATCCTTTACCAGCACACCTACTCGAAGACTCTTTGTGATTACCAGCCCTGCTGTTTTGGGGCTTTGTGACATTCAGTCAATTACTTACGTTGGGTTCAAAACTTTCCAAAACATTCCTTCTTTCTGTTCCTCAGGTGATGCTTTCACCCCTCCTCGGCTCACTGACCTTGTTAAGCTAGCGCAGGAATGCTGTTACCACAGCAACCTGGCCTTCTCTGCCCATGGAGTCACTGTGCCCGCCAACATCGCCATTTCCTATCCAGAGATAGGTGGCCTTTTTAGCCAGGAGCTTCAAGTCCTGGATGGCCAGTCTCTTGACTGCATTCCTAGGGTCCTCTTTCATGTACTGGAGAAACAGCTGTAACTTCAGATAGACAGAGAGAACATATAGAACATATATTTATTTATACATTAAACATTATTCAAAGCCTCCTACTGATCTCACAGAAACTTAATCTAAGGAAAAGAGTTTAGATTTTCTAGCCTGGGTGGGTGCCACAGCATGTTCTCCACTTTTGCTAAGCTATGCTGTCTTGGGACTTCAAGTGCATATAATAAACAGGTCAGTTGTCACTCAAATTCTGTACTTGGACATCTGTTTGTCTGTCTGTTTCGAAATAGATGTACTCTGTCTGCTGCGGTGGTAGGCATCATGCCAAATAGCATTCAGCTGCCAAAAACTGTCTGTGTTGCGTACCAATGGGATTCTAATATCCATTATTGTCCAGGGGAGAGGCTATGAGGACTATTCTTACCAGCATCCCCATTGACAGGCCGACTAGCCCAAATCTGAAACGGAGCCTGACCTCAACGCTAATCTTCACCAAACCCTAAACCTAATTTTAACCAATTTGAAAATGTTATATCTGTTTACACGTCAGCCACGCCCCTTAGTTTCCCTCCGTTGCTACAGCTACCCATTTGGGGATGTCGATGAGCGAGGAGGCGGCCAGCTGGGTGAAGGTGTGCAGGGTGACAATGACCATGGGTGTGTAGGGGTAGGAAGTGACCAGCTGCTGAAGCAGCTCCCGGCTGCTGGAGGCCAGGCTGCTGGAGGCCAGGCTGCTGGAGGCCAGGCTGCTGGAGGCCAGGCTGCTAGAGGCCAGGCTGGCAATGTGGTGCATGTGCTGCAGAATAGGGATTAGCTTCAGTTTCAGGTCCACCGGGGACCTGAAACCAGAGCTGTGGAGGAACAAGAGCATAGTGAAACATAGCATGGGCCAACGGGAGATCACAAGGGGTCATGTTCAGTTGGCATGAAATGGAAGAAAACGCTCAGAAACCAGGAGGTACTATCTGAACTTGTCCAATGGAACGTTTCAACAGGACTCTGTTTCAAAAACTTTGTAAATAACAAGGTGCCAACAAACAATGCATACAAAGTTGTATAGCGGCAGAAGAAGATATTGGGTAGTAGGGAGTAGGCTATTTAATTACGTTTTTTACTGACCACGTTTATTCTAAAAATGTCTGTCCTCACTCTGGTAGCCTATGGACAAACATTACAAATTAGCTACGTGGTGAGTTGATGCCTATTCGGCAGCTAGTGAATTGATCATGCTACTTTGTATGCATTGTTTGTTGGCAACCTTGTTATTTACAACGTTTTTGGAACAGATTTCTGTTGGAACGTTCCACAAATTATACCCACCCAGTCAAGAGGTCTGAATACTTTCCGAAGGCACTGAATGCAATATTTCGGAATCAATTGTCTGAATTGTGAGACTAATGATGACCATCTTGCAAATCTGAAACACATCTACTGTGTGGAATGTGGACTAAACCACCCTCATAATAATCAAGCTCTAATGGAAAGACAAAGAGAGCAACATGCCATGACACCCGAGCATGATTGCTCTGGTCACAGGGTTGTTGCTGTGGACCGAGAGGTAAAGTCAAATTCAGGTTGGATAGTCGACGGATATTTGTCTGTAGTTTTCCATACGTCCACCAACAGCAGTTACGGACCGTCAACATAGTGACAAATGTAATTTTTCAAATTTCAATAGCTCTTTATTAACCATTACTCCTAAAACTTTCAAACCTGGTTGTAGCTAACCCGATGGCAGACACACACATTGCACACACTTTTTTTTGTCTATTTACATCTCACACCATTTAAAATTATTTATTTACATTTCTGAAATTCAATAGCGTCTTGTTCATGTGACCCATACACCTCAAACATGGTTCATAATGTACACTCTGTGGGCCAACACATTGCACACCCTTTTGTTTGTCCATTTGCATCTCATGAGATTTTATGAGAATTTTTTAAAGATTCAAATTTCAATAGTTCCTTAGTCTTATGACCTACAACCCTCAAACTACTTTCAGAAAATCCACTGAGTAGCCATGTAGCACAACCTTTTGTTTGTCCATTTTTATCTCACACGTTTTAACATTCATTTTTAATGTTTCGAATTTCAACAGCTTGTGTGACCTACCTACAACCCTCAAACTATTGTCAGAATATCCCCTGACAAGCCTTATATATTGCACACCCTTTTGTTTGTCCATTTTAATCTCACGCAATTTTACATACTTTTTTCAAACTTTCTCATTTCAATAGCTCCTTGGTCATGTGACCTACTGACCTCAAACAAGGTTCAGAACGTCCACTGACTACCCTTCTATATTGCACACCCTTTTGTTTGTCCATTTTCATCTCACAAGATTTTACATTAATTGCCTGCTCTGCTCCCCTGAAGGACAGTGTCATTCACACACCTATTCATTTGGGCCTTCTCTTTTGGGGCCTTCCTGAACTCCAGGTAGGCCCCATTGACCTGGTGACCTCCGACTCCAGGCCTATACTTCCAGACCGCCTGCGCTATCCCTGGGCCTGAGACCTACTCTCCCTACCCGGTCAACACCCCTCTTACTGGGCATCACCGAGTCTCAGCCATCTCGATAACCTTGTCCACAAGCGGAACCGGGGCATCCACACTTAAGCACCCCTCCCCGGACTGGGAGTGTCTGAATGTAGCTAGCTAGTTTTAGTTTGTTTATCACTGTGACGAATAGCAAACAAGCTATCTTGTCATTTTAATTGTAGTAGCTAGCTTAGCAAGCTAGTTGCTTGATGACTGGTTAACTGTACACACCTTTGTCCAACTCCATGAAAGCTGAATTTGTATCAAATGATTGTTCCCCATAACCAGCCTCTGACAAGAATGGACGTGCAGTTAAAAGCGACATTGCTTATACTTTAGACTTCACGTGAAATAACTTTATATTCTCTTCAACGGTATAAACTTGAAACTCATTCCACACAAAGGTAGACAGTGACGTAGTACAGGAAGTATAAGCTTTCCAACCAATCAGCGAGTGTGATGTAGGTTTCGCGGGGGATTCGTGTTATATTTATGTTACTTAACAACAACAAAATATACATATATATATATATATATATACATATATGTGTATGTTACTTCAGTTCGCGCGAATGGGGAGCCACGAACTGATGACCACCGCACAGAAATCCATCTAAAAAAAATCGAAATATTAGAAAAATCGGCTAGCTTCAGCTAAGTTACAGAAATGCTTTTTCGCTCCATTGTCGACAGAGGAGTCCGTAGACGGAGGTGCAATGGTAACAATGTCAACTTATAGTGATCCAGACAGTATTCAGTCTGGTTTGACTCTTATTAACGTTAACTAGCTATAACTTTAGTTAGCCTAAGTAAGCTAGACGTCCACTTCAGCGTTGTTGGCTACTAGGCTGGCCATTGTGTGTCGACTATAGCTAGATCAATCTACTCAGTCGATTGTTAACTCGTTCATTTAAAAAAAAAATAATAATATCCTGATCATGTTACTATCTTATTTAGACTCGATGGCATATTTTCATTTAATAGATGTGTCTTGTTAATTGTTGTTGTGGGAAGTACTGGTGGCTAGCTCTATAACTAATGACTAACGTGCATAAGGATCTACTCAGGCCGGACGGGGTTTAGGGTGGCTCTCCATACAGTATTACACTGCATGTTCCTGAGTGGCTATTTGTTTATTTCCCAACAGACCTCAACCCAAAATACAATTTGTCCTCTCTGCTGGACGGCTACCAGTGTGCCCGTCATGATGAACACATCACATACGGGAATCCGGGGGTCGCCTTCGCTACAGGTAATACAATAAATATTGTACTCAGTCTTTGAGGGGCGACAACCATTAATCACTGTCCTGATTTCGTAATTTATTTATTTGTTTTTACTGCTTATTTTCCTGTCGATTTCAGCCCCGGGGCTGCAGGGCGTCCTTGCAGTGGCCAGTGAGGAGGGAGTCCTGAGGCTGTACAACACAGAGAACCGACAGAGTCCACTGCTGAAAGGTATGTTATGCCTGAGTGACAGAATCGCAGCTGTTTGAATCACCAGTCTAGCTTGTTTTTTTGTTGGACCATGAAACATCATCAGAGGCCAATTGAGGTACAAACTTAATGTATTCTATTCCACAGAATGGTTGGCACATGATAATGCTATCTGTGACCTTGCTTGGGTGCCAGGGGAGGCTAGCTTGGTGAGTAGACGTTTTTCCTGGTTGTTTCACACAGTGATCAGACTAGTATTTTTTTATAGACATTTTGTAGGACACATGATAAAATAATGTTTGTATTTTCACCATCAGGTGACCGCGTCAGGTGATCAGATGGCCAAGCTGTGGGATGTGACATCAGGGGAGCTCCTTGGTAGCTTCAAGGGGCACCAGTGCAGCCTCAAGTCTGTTGCATTCACACAGCAGGAGAAAGGTACATTTCTAATCAATTCAATATAACTTTATTGCCTCAGAGTGGCAGCACATGATACATTGTAGACATTCTTCCTGAATGCAGAGACACTGCTTGCTCCATCGAGTGTATGGTCTTTCAGACTGTACATGTGTACAGCCATGCCACAAATATTTGATTAGCCGGAAGCATCATCACTGACCACTGACAGCTCAGCTACTGAAAACAAAGCTCTTCTTAAACGACTGCTGCAGAGTTTCTGTTTTACCCCAGGAGACCCCATGCTTTTTAGGCCAAATACACACTTAGTTTTTTGTGTCCGGACACTTCTTCATGAGTAACCATGGTAACCGTCCACTCTGGCTTCTCTCTTCTCCCACAGCTGTGTTCTGTACTGGGGGCCGAGATGGGAATATTATGGTCTGGGACACAAGGTGCAGCAAAAAAGGTAAGGCCAGATATAAAAGTGATTACGCTTTTCTTTAGTGTAAACAATGTTTGAATTTTTCAGTGAGTAATCTTGAAACCCGGAACTAAAATCTTGGGTTATTGCATCAGATGCTTGATTAAGTTCCGCTGGGACACGTGTTAGAAAATATACTACAACGTGGAGCGATAGCAGGCCGGTAGCTCCACTCCCCTCTCTCTGCAAGTTGGCCAAATGTCCCCTTTCCGAAATTCGAAAAGAGGCGTACACCTGTCAAAATTATCAGTTACAAAAAAATATGTGCACCGGTACAACGTACCTTGTTAGTCATCGCATCCTACAGTTTGTTGGCAGACGCTACTATACCAGTTATGTTATGTAGTCTGTCCAAAAGAGATTATTCGGTGAGTAATGGAGTTTGTTTTTCCCTCAGATGGCTTCTACAGGCCTGTAAAGCAGATCAGTGGAGCTCACAATAAGATGGACAGAAACACACCCTCTAAGACAAAGAAGAAACGCCCCGGCACACGCGGCATGGACCCCTCTGTGGTGAGTGGTAATACCCTAATACCCTTAACTGACTCGGTGTCAGCTTTGTTTTTAATGTTGAATAGGGGATTGGGATAACTGATTGTCTCCATCTCTCTTGTAGGACTCCCAGCAGAGTGTCACGGTGGTTCTGTTCCAGGATGAACACACACTCATCTCCTCAGGTGCTGTTGATGGGTAAGAATAATCTAATAACACAGGACCATATTCATTGAGACACACCGTAACATAATGTTTTTCAACGGGAAACTAAAGCAAGCATTTTGTATTAGACAAATTCAGATGGTACCACCCTGTTTCCTTGTTTTTTTTGCAAACTGAACATGACCAGATGACTGTCGTAAGGATGTATGTGACGCCTGCATCACGCAGAAAGATTCTGACATGAATTGTGACGTATTTATCCTCCTAAACAGGATAATCAAGATGTGGGACCTCCGGAAAAACTACACAGCGTACCACCATGACCCCATCCCACTCCAGGCGTACCCGTACCCAGGGACTAGCACACGGAAGCTAGGTGGGTTTTCTCAAACATGGCTATGGCCCAATTTGAATTCTTCAAAATTGCATCTTCCCTATGTTGAATTAGACTAATAATTTGTCAGACCTCACTGGATTGGTAAAAGGTCTTTGGTGTCTGGAACTCCTACTTTCACCTAGTCAACAGTATCAGATCAGTGATTACTTCAAGGAATGAAGGAAACATTTTACAAGTATTCAAATAGGGCCTAGGTTGAGTCCATTTTTGGGGTTTCCCAGTGTAGAACCTAGCCTATGTTGTTTGTGTGACAGGTTACTCAGGGCTGGTGTTGGACTCCACTGGCTCCAACCTGTTCTCCAACTGCACTGACAACAACATCTACATGTTCAATGTCAGCGGGCTGAAAACCAATCCAGGTAAACAAATGATCCATACAAAGCTCATTCTATGTCATTCTGTTTCTATGGCTACATCCATCAGAAGCATGTCTGCATTCAGCCCATGACTTTGTTTTATAGCAAGTTAGTTACCACCCATTCACATTCAGCTCGCCATTGTTTCATTCTGCCAGTACCACTTTTTACCACCAGATGGGGCTGCACACTACTTCTGTTCAGTTGAGGCTATTTGATGTATGTCTGTCAGTTTGGCAAAAATGCCATACTTTGGGAAGATTAATTTTCTTAAATAGCTAGTTGTACAGCATGGGGTTGCCAACCTTTTCAAAATATTGTGTGTAATTCCCCTTTTATTCCAGATGTGGCTGTTTTAATTGCACATTTAGCAAGTGAGGAATGTGCTGTCTAATGTGCCGGTCCAGCGATGGTTCTGTACTGCTCATTTAATGGCAAAGTTAGAAAATAATAGATAAGGATATACCTCTGCCAGGTAAGCCTACTTTTCAGTTAACATTTTAATTGAGAAGATTTTGGGGATAGTATTTCTGTCAACCCACAAGATGGTTGTCACATGCACTGGCTGGCTACGCATGGACAAACACGCGCACCACACAGACAGACAGGGACAATACTACTGGAAATTAATTATTGTGTTAAGTTTGGCTTTTTAAACCAATATTGACAAACTAAGTGTGGGATAATGTCAATGTTGCGTTGATTAGATATTAGCTGGGAACTAATGGTGTCTGATATTTGTGAGATTTATTTATGACAGTTTGTGGTGGAACACCTGAAAATTGCATGTACTTTCAGAATTGTTTGGTGACCATCGACCTGTTGGAGACCCCTGTTGTACAGCATGACCACTGTTGTACAGCCACATAATGAATTTGTCTACTGTCATTCATGTGCCTGACACGTATCATAATAAATCGTCTTTACAATAGCCCAGAGGTTGTTGAATGGCTGAGTGGGTACCTCCGTGTACAAGAGACTGTCTGACTGAAAGATGAGAAATAACTCAGTGTTGTTAATGAGTCATCAAAGTCTGGGTTGTGTTCATTGGGACATGCAACAGAAAACAATTCAGGTTTCAATGGAAAGAGAAAATTAGCCGTTCTTATTGGACAAGTCCAGGTAGTCCTCCCTGTTTCACTCAATTCCCCTTTGGTGCTTTAATGAACTGATCGTGTGTATGTATTGATATTTAGTTCTGTCCTTGATGTTCTTGTCTATTAATGTTCTGTATTATTTCATGTTTTGTGTGGACCCCAGGAAGAGTAGCTGCTGCTTTTGCAACGGCTAATAGGAATCCTAATAAATACCAAATACGGCCCTGGTATTGTTTGCAACCACTATTCCTTAGGAATTAGCCAAGAATGTGGCCCAGGGGGCTTTGACCTACCATGTGACCAGTCTCTTGACCAATCAAGAAGTAATATATGGAGAGCCTCTTCAGGATCCTATTTGTTGACCACTTTGTGTATTCGCACTGTGTACTCTGAACAACTGAAATGTTCTGGTGGTTTCAATGTCTAGTTCTGTGCAGGTTATTCCTGATGTTCATACATGTCTTTCTATTGCAGTGGCAGTCTTCGGTGGTCACCTCAACTCCTCGTTTTACGTGAAGTCCACTGTTAGCCCCGACAACCAGTTCCTGGCTAGTGGCTCAAGTGACCATCATGCGTACATCTGGAAGGTGAGCTGCCATTTTGATTTGACCAATCCAGTGAAAACCTTTGAAAGGCAGACTGATAGACAATGGCTGACAAATCAACATGCTTTGACTATTCTATCCATGCATTAATTAGTGTCTTACCAACTTATATTCCGATTTCAGATCTCCGACCCAAAACACCCTCCCATGATGCTTCAGGGCCACAGCCAGCAAGTGACCTCCATAGCATGGTGCCCCACAGATTTCACAAAGGTGAGATCTAAGATTTTGTCAATGTTCACATAGCCAGCGTGATTTCAGATGAGTTTGAGAATACTCATCCTACAGCGGCCAGGAAAGATACCCTTTAAGCTGCCTTTATATCCGTTCTGTGTCCCTGGAGAAAATGTTTTGTTTTTTATTTATTTATTTATTTATTTTACCTTTATTTAACCAGGTAGGCAAGTTGAGAACAAGTTCTCATTTACAATTGCGACCTGGCCAAGATAAAGCAAAGCAGTTCGACAGATACAACAACACAGAGTAACACATGGAGTAAAACAAACATACAGTCAATAATAAAGTATAAACAAGTCTATATACAATGTGAGCAAATGAGGTGACACTTGTAAAGGCAAAAAAGGCCTTGGTGGCAAGGTAAATACAATATAGCAAGTAAAACACTGGAATGGTAGTTTTGCAATGGAAGAATGTGCAAAGTAGAAATAAAAATAATGGGGTGCAAAGGAGCAAAATAAATAAATAAATTAAATACAGTTGGGAAAGAGGTAGTTGATAGGGCTAAATTATAGGTGGGCTATGTACAGATGCAGTAATCTGTGAGCTGCTCTGACAGTTGGTGCTTAAAGCTAGTGAGGGAGATAAGTGTTTCCAGTTTCAGAGATTTTTGTAGTTCGTTCCAGTCATTGGCAGCAGAGAACTGGAAAGAGAGGCGGCCAAAGAAACAATTGGTTTTGGGGGTGACTAGAGAGATATACCTGCTGGAGCGTGTGCTACAGGTGGGAGATGCTATGGTGACCAGCGAGCTGAGATAAGGGGGGACTTTACCTAGCAGGGTCTTGTAGATGACATGGAGCCAGTGGGTTTGGCGACGAGTATGAAGCGAGGGCCAGCCAACGAGAGCGTACAGGTCGCAATGGTGGGTAGTATATGGGGCTTTGGTGACAAAACGGATTGCACTGTGATAGACTGCATCCAATTTGTTGAGTAGGGTATTGGAGGCTATTTTGTAAATTACATCGCCAAAGTCGAGGATTGGTAGGATGGTCAGTTTTACAAGGGTATGTTTGGCAGCATGAGTGAAGGATGCTTTGTTGCGAAATAGGAAGCCAATTCTAGATTTAACTTTGGATTGGAGATGTTTGATATGGGTCTGGAAGGAGAGTTTACAGTCTAACCAGACACCTAAGTATTTGTAGTTGTCCACGTATTCTAAGTCAGAGCCGTCCAGAGTAGTGATGTTGGACAGGCAGGTAGGTGCAGGTAGCGATCGGTTGAAGAGCATGCATTTAGTTTTACTTGTATTTAAGAGCAATTGGAGGCCACGGAAGGAGAGTTGTATGGCATTGAAGCTTGCCTGGAGGGTTGTTAACACAGTGTCCAAAGAAGGGCCGGAAGTATACAGAATGGTGTCGTCTGCGTAGAGGTGGATCAGAGACTCACCAGCAGCAAGAGCGACCTCATTGATGTATACAGAGAAGAGAGTCGGTCCAAGAATTGAACCCTGTGGCACCCCCATAGAGACTGCCAGAGGTCCGGAAACAGACCCTCCGATTTGACACACTGAACTCTATCAGAGAAGTAGTTGGTGAACCAGGCGAGGCAATCATTTGAGAAACCAAGGCTGTTGAGTCTGCCGATGAGGATGTGGTGATTGACAGAGTCGAAAGCCTTGGCCAGATCAATGAATACGGCTGCACAGTAATGTTTCTTATCGATGGCGGTTAAGATATCGTTTAGGACCTTGAGCGTGGCTGAGGTGCACCCATGACCAGCTCTGAAACCAGATTGCATAGCAGAGAAGGTATGGTGAGATTCAAAATGGTCGGTAATCTGTTTGTTGACTTGGCTTTCGAAGACCTTAGAAAGGCATGGTAGGATAGATATAGGTCTGTAGCAGTTTGGGTCAAGAGTGTCCCCCCCTTTGAAGAGGGGGATGACCGCAGCTGCTTTCCAATCTTTGGGAATCTCAGACGACACGAAAGAGAGGTTGAACAGGCTAGTAATAGGGGTGGCAACAATTTCGGCAGATAATTTTAGAAAGAAAGGGTCCAGATTGTCTAGCCCGGCTGATTTGTAGGGGTCCAGATTTTGCAGCTCTTTCAGAACATCAGCTGAATGGATTTGGGAGAAGGAGAAATGGGGAAGGCTTGGGCGAGTTGCTGTTGGGGGTGCAGTGCTGTTGACAGGGGTAGGAGTAGCCAGGTGGAAAGCATGGCCAGCAGTAGAAAAATGCTTATTGAAATGTTCAATTATGGTGGATTTATCAGTGGTGACAGTGTTTCCTATCTTCAGTGCAGTGGGCAGCTGGGAGGAGGTGTTCTTATTCTCCATGGACTTTACAGTGTCCCAGAACTTTTTTGAGTTAGTGTTGCAAGAAGCAAATTTCTGCTTGAAAAAGCTAGCCTTGGCTTTTCTAACTGCCTGTGTATAATGGTTTCTAGCTTCCCTGAACAGCTGCATATCACGGGGGCTGTTCGATGCTAATGCAGAACGCCATAGGATGTTTTTGTGTTGGTTAAGGGCAGTCAGGTCTGGGGAGAACCAAGGGCTATATCTGTTCCTGGTTCTAAATTTCTTGAATGGGGCATGTTTATTTAAGATGGTTAGGAAGGCATTTTTAAAAAATATCCAGGCATCCTCTACTGACGGGATGAGGTCAATATCCTTCCAGGATACCCCGGCCAGGTCGATTAGAAAGGCCTGCTTGCTGAAGTGTTTCAGGGAGCGTTTTACAGTGATGAGAGGAGGTCGTTTGACCGCTGACCCATTACGGATGCAGGCAATGAGGCAGTGATCGCTGAGATCTTGGTTGAAGACAGCAGAGGTGTATTTAGAGGGGAAGTTGGTTAGGATGATATCTATGAGGGTGCCCATGTTTAAGGCTTTGGGGAGGTACCTGGTAGGTTCATTGATAATTTGTGTGAGATTGAGGGCATCAAGTTTAGATTGTAGGATGGCTGGGGTGTTAAGCATGTTCCAGTTTAGGTCGCCTAGCAGCACGAGCTCTGAAGATAGATGGGGGGCAATCAGTTCACATATGGTGTCCAGAGCACAGCTGGGGGCAGAGGGTGGTCTATAGCAGGCGGCAACAGTGAGAGACTTGTTTTTAGAGAGGTGGATTTTTAAAAGTAGAAGTTCAAATTGTTTGGGTACAGACCTGGATAGTAGGACAGAACTCTGCAGGCTATCTTTGCAGTAGATTGCAACACTTTTGGCAGTTCTATCTTGTCTGAAAATGTTGTAGTTTGGAATTAAAATGTCTGAATTTTTGGTGGTCTTCCTAAGCCAGGATTCAGACACAGCTAGAACATCTGGGTTGGCAGAGTGTGCTAAAGCAGTGAATAGAACAAACTTAGGGAGGAGGCTTCTAATGTTAACATGCATGAAACCAAGGCTATTACGGTTACAGAAGTCGTCAAAAGAGAGCGCCTGGGGAATAGGAGTGGAGCTAGGCACTGCAGGGCCTGGATTCACCTCTACATCGCCAGAGGAACATAGGAGGAGTAGAATAAGGGTGCGACTAAAAGCAATAAGAATTGGTCGTCTAGAACGTCTGGAACAGAGAGTAAAAGGAGGTTTCTGGGGGCGATAAAATAGCATCAAGGTATAATGTACAGACAAAGGTAAGGTAGGATGTGAATACAGTGGAGGTAAACCTAGGTATTGAGTGATGAAGAGAGAGATATTGTCTCTAGAAACATCATTGAAACCAGGAGATGTCATTGCATGTGTGGGTGGTGGAACTAATAGGTTGGATAAGGTATAGTGAGCAGGACTAGAGGCTCTACAGTGAAATAAGCCAACAAACACTAACCAGAACAGCAATGGACAAGACATATTGACATTAAGGAGAGGCATGCTTAGTCGAGTGATCAAAAGGGTCCAGTGAGTGGAGAGGTTGGTTGAGGGTCACGGCGATTTAGACAGCTAGCCAAGCCAACCGGTAGCAAGCTAGCATAGGATGGAGGTATGTTGTTAGCCACCTCTTGCGTTCGGTCAGTAGATTAGTGGGGTTCCGTGAGGTAGAGGGGATTAATCCAAATCACACAACAACAACAAAAATAAGAACCGTAGATATAGTTATAGAGGCCCGAGAAGAAAACATAATAATAATAATAAAAATAAAATTTTCCGATTGTCTATTCAGATAGCAGCCGGTAAGACAGCTAACGGTTAGCGGGCCGCAGATGGGCGTTCAGGTAACGTCGCGACAGAGGAGCCAGCCGGATCTCCTTCAGGTAGATAACGTCGGCAGTCCAGTTGTGAAGGCCCGGTGGGGCTCCGCGTAGGCAGTGAAACGGGTCCGGATAGGTGACTGCAGCCCAGGAGTGAATGATGGAACTCAGGAGTGATTGACGGAGCTGGCTAGCACCGGAACAATCGATGTTTGCTCCGGAATCGACGAAAGCCGACTGTCATACGGATAGCAGCTAGCTAGCTGTGAGATCCGGGTATGAATGTCCAGAGAGCAGTTGAAATCCAGGGACATGGAGAGAAAAATTGGTCCGGTATGTTCCGTTCCGAGCCGCGCTGCGCCGTACAAAACTGGCGATAGATTTTCGAGCTAAAGGATAGCTGATGACCACAAACCGTGGTTAGCTGAATACTAACGATTTACCAGTAAAGAAGCTAACTAGCTTCTGATTAGCTTCTGGATTAGCTTCTGGGCTAGCTCCTGGCTAGCTTCTGGCTAGTTTCTGGCTAGCTTCTTGGAGTTTCTGGCTAGCTTCTTGGAGGATTACAGATCTGAGGTAAATAATAATTTTTTATAAATATAAATTGGTGAGGCTGGTTGCAGGAGAGTGTTTAGAAGATGAGTTGATGGAAAATAAAAATAAAATGTATGTGAAAAAAGTTGTAAATATATATATATATACAGGACACGACAAGACGAGGACAAAAGACGTCTGAACTGCTATGCGATCTTGGAGAACTAGGAGAACTGTTTGATCTGCTCATTCTAAATATTATTATTTTGCCATAAAACAGAATTGTGGTAGTTGAAGTGGTCTGGAGGTGGAGGTGCAGGTTGGTAGCCTGGGTAGACCAGACTAAAAGCAGTGTTCACCATTGAAACAATGAGTGCAGCATTCAGTCTGGTTTAATCAGGCTAGGAGAAGTGCAAGTTGGGGCCCTGTGTAATGTCATGTTCTGTCTTGGCAGATTGCTTCCTGCTCTGATGACAACACCATACGGATCTGGCGTCTGGACCGGGGTACAGATGGAGGAAAGTCTTCTGTCGGAGAGGCCAATCTGGTGGGCTGGGCATGTCCTAAACCTGCCACCACCATGCCCAGTCCAAGTGAGTACCACTACTGCTGCTATCTATCAGTAGAGAGGGGGTCCATTAAATGTGTTACATTCCAGTCAATTAAAGAATTGGATAGTACATGGTTCATCTTTACTAAAATGGCCTGATGAGGATTGGCAGTATCTAAAATTCCATATCCATTGCGGTGGTTACCATCCGCAAATGCTTTTACTGGTCTGTATAGCCTGTATATTTCCAAGCATAACAAAGATGACCATCTCCAATGATTCTTGAACAAGCTGAACTCTTGATTGAAACTAAAACTCTGTTTCTCTCTCAGTGCCTTTGAACCAGGCGGAGTGCACCCCAGCCAAGAGTCCCCGGCCAAGGCATCTGGGGGCCCTGGCCTCCCCCCAGCCTGCTGCCTGTGCCCCCAGAGGAGCAGACCTGCCTCTCGCCTCAAGCACCACCGCCGCCTCCCCCCTTCAGACCCAGGGCGCCAGGGCCACCCTCATACGCCAGAAAACGCCCTCCATCAGCAACTGGTTTGCCCGGACTCCCGGGGAACAGACCTCCCCTCCACTCCGCAAGGTGCTTAGCCCCTGTCCCATCCCTACCCTTTCCTCGGAGAGGACGGCCAAGCGCCGGCTGGAGAATGGTGACAGTGGGGCGGCAGGGGGCTGTGAAGGTTCAGGGGAGTGTGACTGCATCACAGGGCTCCACCCTGCAGCCAAGAGGAGCCGGGGACTAGCAGGAGTGTGCTGCCCTAGCCAGGAGCCACCTCATGCGGCCACAGATAGGAGCGAGGCTTGGGGAAAAGCAGACCTCCAGGTGGAAGACCAGAGGCCTGTCCCAGCCACACAGGCTGACAAGGAGAAGAGCTCTCCAAAAGGGGCAGACTGGTTGTCAGCAATGAGCCAGAAGCTGAGGAAAGGTGTGGGAAAACCCAGCAGCATTCCCAGAAGCACCAGTGCCCCCAAGAGGCAAGATGGCAGGATACCGACCTCACCAGTATACACAAGATCCTAAAATTACAAGTTGACCAGAAATGTATGAAGTCTATTGATGTTCTTAACAGGATTTGCGCCATCTCTTGGACGTGTTTTTCA
Organism: Oncorhynchus mykiss; assembly: GCF_057628025.1. Taxonomy (NCBI): domain Eukaryota; kingdom Metazoa; phylum Chordata; class Actinopteri; order Salmoniformes; family Salmonidae; genus Oncorhynchus; species Oncorhynchus mykiss. The sequence continues at coordinate 13,248,204 of NC_143029.1, forward strand.
TAATGTGATAACACATGGTGTTCCCAATGTAGAAAAGACATTGATGTCTCTTACTGCATAACCAGGAACCTGTTATCATTTACCTTTCTGCTGTTCCTTCCTTCTCCCAGGCAATGTCCTCTCCCTCCTGGGCAATGCGCTCACTGAAATCCATTAAGAAAATATCTTCCTAGTTCCAGCGAAGGACTCGGGAGTGATCAGCTTGGAATGAAAGGGTTTTCTCCATGCTGATTCAGAGAGATAATATTTATATTTGTAATAAAATAGATATTTCCTATATTTGTATTTTAATTTGGATCACTGTTTAACATAGAAAAATATTTTTAAAGATATGAGGGTTGATTCTTAACCTTAATATACCCAATATTGCACCCTTTTGAGGATCCTTACAATGAGTTGTCCACTCAACATAGAAGACAAACTTACAAGAGATTCCTGTTCTCACGTTTTTATTTTGTACATTCACTTTGTATACAATGATCCGCTTCCCCTCCGCCAATCCTAACCTTAACCATTAAATGTGTCTAGGGGCAACTTCACCCTACACCATTCATGTCTGCACAAGTTTGAATTCCAGTCTTGGTTCCCCATTCTGAATAATTAGCTGTGTCACTACCATATCACACTATAAGTCATGAGTATTCACAAAGGCCATGAGACTAAAATTACCATTAGTAAAGTCTGTCAGATTACCCTACAAAATATTTAGATGATAATGCAGCAAGCAAGTCCCTAGACATGACAATACTTACAAAAGTACATTAAAACCAAACTTTGGGTGAGTTAGTAGTGTTGTTAGTACTACATTATAACAGTTCACAGCCCATGCAATGCTGTTCAAAGGTTTCTGACACTGGTCTCCAACCTGTTTTTCCAGAATACTTTCCACTTCTGTTGTTGTAACTTGACATGTGTTTGCACTGTGTTAATCCTGTCTTCACATACACACATTTTTACTGAAAGGAGACTAAGAATGCATGATAGTTTGTAGTCCTGTCAACCTGCAACATTCTTTTGTGTCTGTCTGAAACATGGATGTCTGGTGTCTGAGCTAGTGCCTCCATGAGAACATTTTCTTCTGCTCTCTGCATGTGATCACATGTGCAAAGGTTAGCATGCTACTAGTGCTGGGGGCTTACAGAGGATCACATGATTGTGGGGTCAAACAATCTTTTTAACCTCACACCACACTGTTGGATCTCTGCTGCAAATATAGGTGACATTAATTGGATGTTAATGGATAAATATAGTAAGTGATGTAATTGCCTGGCCTCAAAAGAAGCACTCGTCTGAAATGACAATGTTGACATGTTTTGTTTATATGGACACCGTATCCTGCCTATTTATAAACGTTTCCAGTTGCCAATTTACTGGTATTTGTTTTCTGATCATATTGTCACATGGTTTAGAGCCCAGTCTTCAATTGGTTTTAAAAAAGGCATGAGCATGCCTGTTTCAACATTTTGGTTGGACAGTGCAGCTGTCTGTCAAAGACGTAAACTTTTGTCACAAAATGCAACCCGACAACGATGTACTCATAAAGCTGTTAATGGTTGCACTGAGTTTGCAGTGTGGCGGATTTTTACATGGAATTGTGTAATCTAATAAATCGAAAAAGTTATTGACGTCCGAGCACAAGTAAAAAGTGATTATCGGTGTGTTCAGTGCAACTCGATATTTCCGACTAAATGGACACGGGAAAGTACTGAACATGACTCCATTGGCGCCGTGGTTCTTCCGATATACGAACGTTGCTGAGTAGTTCGAGGTTGCCAGACTTCATTCGTCCAGACTGTTTTTTCATTTTGACAAAGCCAACTGCTGCTAGAAGACACGGAATACAATATTTATTTTTCTTGTGGAAAATAGTATGAATTTCATCATGACAGTTCGCTTTAAATTGTAAATGTTCATATTATCTAGTTAACGGTACGTTTTAACGAAGCAGCTAGCCAGATAGCTAACGTTAGCCAAGCAGCCAGCTGGCTAGCATTAGCATTTTTTGTCTGTCATTTAAAAAGCTAGCACTGACAGCTAGTCTTATGCTAGTTAGTATAGGTGTTCTCTCTGAAGTAGCTAACGTTAGCCGGTTAGCTATACAAATGACAATTATAGCAACAGGTTGCTATATTGCAGAAATTACAATTTAAATATACCCAGCAATTTAGTTAAGCAGTGTTTCTGCTGTCAGTCTATTAGCTAACGTTTACCTAGATACGTTTTCTCAAATCTGTCATGAGTTGGCTGGCTTGTTGATACGCGTAGCGTTAGCTAACGCTAGCTAGTTTTCTAAACAGCTCGCTGGACTCAACAAGCGGGACGAAAATGCGGGATTTACATGGAAACTGATTAACTAGCAAGCTTCAGTGGATCAAACAAGCAGAAGGTGTTTTTCAAAGTTTGCTGCTTACGCCATTTCAAGTTGCAGAAGATTTTGATGCTCCTGAACTGGGAGACATAGACCACTTGTGGGAAACCCTAAATCTATCGTTGGTGCACATGTCCAAAAATACTTTTACGATACAGTTGATGCTTCAAAATGTCGGCTATCTCTGCGTCTGAGAAAGTGGACGGGTTCACGCGAAAATCAATGAGGAAGGCCCAGAAACAGAAGAAATCTCAAGGGTCGTCCCAGTTCCGAACTCAAACTTTTACCGAGCTTTCACCCTTGCCGCAGCTCAAAGGTAAGAAAATAAAAAATGCTTCCTGAAATAGTCTCAAGTGAAAGGGTAGCGGTGTTGACACTTCCCGTTTACTGTAGCAAACGTGATCAATACCTGACGTAGTTGGACATTAACTATTTTCTACCAATCTGTACAGTCAGATGGTCTGTACAGAGATAAAAATGTGTTGGTCAATGAAACGCGGAAGCTTTGGGTAGCTAATGACAGTTGCATTTTCAGCCTCTGTTCTTTGGCACCTAGCTGTGATGTATGCTCACAGGGAGGACTGAAGTGCAATCCTGGCAAAGTAGACTACTTCGAGAGATTGATCTAATTGCTGATACTTTTGTGTATATTGTGCACTGCCTACGTTTTAGCTGGTATGAAATCCCCGTCACTGCCTGTCAATTTCTCCACTCAGAAATAGCACCATTGTTATTTATGCATGGTAATTGCTCTTTTGACAGCTATATATTTTGTACAGTGCTACTAGTCACGACGCATCTGGATAGTTGTTGGTTATTTTCCTGTACAAGACATAAGGCCAGACACATGCATTAATTTATGTTTTGAATCCATGAAAACTACAGAGCCCTCTAAACATCGGCCTACTACATTAACTTTATATTGTTTGTTTTGGTAAGGAGAAGCCTGCATATGAATGAAATGTTGCTTTCTGAGAATTTAATCCTAGCTGGAGAGTGATATTTTGTACACCTTGGCAGCCAGTAGAACTGTAATGTAGCCTATCTGATCTATACTGAACAAAAATATGAAACCAACATGTAAAACCAACATGTAAAGTGTTGGTCCCATGTTTCATGACCTGAAATAAAATATCCCAAAAAATGTTCCATGTGTACAAAAAGCGTATTTCTCTAAAATGTTGTGCACAAATTTGTTTACATCACTGTTAGTGAGCCTCTCCTTTGCCAAGATAATCCATCCACCTGACAGGTGTGGCATCTCAAGAAGATGATTAAACGGCATGATCACCTTGAACTGGGGACAATAAAAGGCCGCTCTATTGTTGTCACACAACAATGCCACAGATGTCTCAAGTTTTGAGGGAGTGTACAATTGGCATGCTGACTGGCAGTAATGTCCACCAGAGCTGTTCAATTCTCTACCATAAGCCGGCATCAGTGTTGTCTTAGAGAATTTGGCAGTACATCCAACCAGCATCACAACCACAAACCAAGTATAACCAAGCCAGCCCAGGACCTCCACATCCGGCTTCTTCACCTGCGGGATTGTCTGAGACTAGCCACCCGGACAGCTGATGAAACTGTAGGTTTGCACAACTGTCAGAAACCGTCTCAGGGAAGCTCATCTGCGTGCTCGTCGTCCTCACCAGGGTCTTGACTTGACTGCAGTTCGAATTCGTAACCAACTTCAGTGGGCTCACCTTCGATGGCCACTGGCACACTGTAGAAATGTGCTCTTCACGGATTAATCCCAGTTTCAACTGTACTGAGCCGATAGCAGACAACGTGTGTGGCGGCAAGCGGTTTGCTCATGTCAACTTTGTGAACAGAGTGCCCTATGGTGGCGGTCGGGTTATGGTATCGATGGCAATTTTAATGCACAGATTCCGTGACAAGATCCTGAGGCCCATTGTTTGTCATTCATCTGCCGCCATCACCTCGTGTTTCAGCATGATAATGCATGGCCCCATGTCGCAAGGATCTGTACACCACTCCTGGAAGCTGAAAATGTCCCAGTTCTTCCATGGCCTGCATACTCACCAGACATGTCACGCATTGAGCATGTTTGGGTTGCTCTGGATCGACATGTACAACAGGGTGTTCCAGTTCCCGCAAATATCCAGCAACTTCGCACAGCTATTGAAGCAGACTGAGACAACATTCCACAGGCAACTCTGTGAAGGAGCTGTCAATACTGACCGGTTTTCTGATCCACACCCCTAGCTTTTTTAAGATGTCTGACCAACAAATACATATCTGTATTCCCAGTCCTGTTAAATCCAAGATTAAGGTCAAATTAATTTATTTCAATTGACTGATTTCCTTAATTTGAACAAAAATATGTTGTGTTTATTTATGTTCAGTGTAGTTTCTGTCCTGGGCCTTGAATGTAGTGGCAGATTGCTAAGTTACAGGTAGCCTTTGTTTTACTCAGAGGTTCTTCAATATGGAGACTTGACATAGAACAGTGACAATGAAGAATGTTCACCTTACCTCATATAGTGCAACATTGCAAGTTAGTTTCACTGGAGGGAATGGAAATTGTATGCTGCCAGTGCATTGTTACTGTTAAATCTGAATCTGTTGCTATGCCCTGCAATTTTTTGTTTTATAGGACATTTCAAGCTGGATACTATAACAGTTGCCTCAAAATGAACATTTCCAAGGTCAAATTCCTCAATCCAAACCGTTTTCAGACACAGTGAAACCTGTAGCTAGGGATTACATTGCTTCATGCTCAGCAGTATTATTAGGATTGAGAGAGCGGTTCAGAATCCAAAACCGCTTGGCACTTAAGTGCATACCTCTTTTTATTCTTCATTCAGCAATTATGCCAAATTCATTCCTGGCTACACATACTGAATCTCAATGACACGTGTGAATTGAGCACCAGTGTTGAACTTCTCTTAGTCAATCCACACTTTGCATGATCAATAGCTTGGTTATTATCTGATGAACTCCTAGTGTGTGTGTGTGTGAGAGAGGGAGACAGTCTGCTATATCTGGGGCCCTGTATGGGGCAGTGAAGATGGGACTGAAAGCCTCACACTGTAGCCTAAATGAGGTGATTGTGGTGTGCGTTTTAAAAAGCAGGGTAGCCACCCAAGTATCAGGATCCAGCCTGGGTAGTAATTGTTCGTTCAACCATCATGAATTATTCCTGATGGGAGAATTGACTAGATAATCCAAACCAGGTCATTTGTACAGTTCATTAAAGGAAGTTGATCCCTCCACTCCCCAAATGCAGCTACAAGGCATCTGTGTTACAATGACAATTTTATCTTTAATGTTTATGCAGAGTAATTTATTGAGCCCCAATAGAGAATTATGTGTCGCTGAAGCCTTTCTGGGAGAGAAATGTCAATGTATTCAGGAATATGAAAGGAGTCCATATTGGAAACTCAAGAGTCATGGTATGAGGGAAGACTGCTGAAACTTAATTTGTTAAAGCAAAACCTCTTACTGACTTCAACAGTCAAGTTCAGACAAGTTAGCCTGCCAAAAATGATGAGGGGGAAAAGTGCAGACACTGAACCTTGGGCCTACATGGCATTGACTAGGCTAATGCTGCTTATGGATTGAGGGAATGTTTGACTTGTTTATTTGTGACTTTTCACCTTTTTGTTTGGTTAGAAACGTAATGTGCCATTCTACACTACTCTGAATAAAGTCATTGATGGATATTACAGATTTTATTTTACCTTTTATTTAACTAGGCAAGTCAGTTAAGAACAAATTCTTATTTTCAATGACGGCCTAGGAGGCCTGTTCAGGGGCAGAACGACAGATTTGTACCTTGTCAGCTGGGGGGTTTGAACTTGCAACCTTCCGGTTACTAGTCCAACGCTCTAACCACTAGGCTACCCTGCCGCCCCGTGTGTCACAAGCGGCCCCACACCTGCAGGACCAGAAGGACTGGTGCCGAGGTAGAGAGCCTAGGGGGCTTCGGGCTTCCCTCGGTGGGGTGGTTTCCCACCTGCGCGCCCCCCCATGACCCATGACCTGCAGCAGCAAGCTTCCTCTCCTAATCTTTAAACTCAGAGAGGGAGGGGGGTGGGTATGGAGCACATGATAACAGATGATCTTTCTCCTCTGTTTGAATGTAAATTGACTACTAATGCCGATTTAGAAATAAAGTTGATCAGTAAAGTTCTCAATTAGTCTATTTTATTAGTGTTTAGTAGCTAGTACTAACATGGTTAACTAGCTAGTATGTGGTTTCATGGCCCTTTCGATTCTGCGAGATAGTTGTAGTCAACCATAACCTCCTAGGCTACTCTTGTCTGAATGGGTGGCATTTTATTAATGATGTCGCCGACTGGTTCAGCTCTGGGCGATAATGCTGGAGTGACTCGCACCCCTTGAATGGAGGATTGTGTAGGGGAGGGGGTTGGTATGTGGGTGGAGTGTTTTGTCGGGGGCAGTATTCCAGGCCAGTGACGTGTTACTGCTTGTATGCATTGAGAACCTTTTTGAGACTCAGAAAACTCCCGACATGAACTCTGAGGGAGTACAGGATGAACAAAGTGGGAGATAATCAGATGTGCACCATGTTGCATAAGGACAAAGAGGTGGGGTTTGGGCATCGGGGCAGTTCAAGTACAAAGAAATGTGTGACGTGTTTTCAGCATTTCTGACAGAATGACCTGCAGAATGAATAGCTGTGCAAGAATGCATGTCTATTTGAGTGACGTGACAGTAATTAGGCACAGTGGTTGGGGGTGATGAGGGGAGCTAACTGGACTTCTTGGTGAGGTTATGATCGCCATGACAGGGATGCTCGTGTGTCATCAGACAGGATTCTGATTCACCCCACCAGCTCTCTCGCTCTCCCTCTCTCCTTCCCTATTTCTCTGGAGCAGAGACCTCATCCTACCGCTCTTGTTTTGGCTAACCTAATCTGTCTGTTCTTCTGATCCCCATCTGTATGCCAGTGAGAGTAATCGGAGAGGTAGCCTAATGTTGTCTTGAGTGAAATGGGTTGCACAGTGGACGAGTTGCTCACCTCTTGTGTAGGTAGTGTGGCTAGGCTCTGATGTGTTGATTTGAGCGCTGGTTGTTATGGCAAATTTGGGACAACTTATTTGTGGTTATCGCCGTGTGTGGTTGTTTGACTCTGCTCAGGTGTGGGCCCCACACAGAGGTTTACGCCTCTCTCATTTGATTCATGACTGGTTTCGTCAGTGGTTCCCAGGAATGCTTCCTGCCTACTCCCCAGAGGACTCACTCTGGTTCCCCTGTTGTTCCCAATCAGCTACAGGTCGATTTGCTATGTCATTCACGTTTAAGTGTTCCCTGGGTATTAAGATGGTTAGGTGAAGGCCTGAACTGTTTTGATTTCTGTTAAATCCATATCCCTGACAGGGAGCGATGTGGTTGAGTACCTCCAGTTTGACATAATTGGCTTAGCTGTGTCTGCACAACACTGATAGGGGAACGACAGCTTTGGTTTCATATTTAATGCCTCCATCCTCACATCACCTCTGTGTAAAAATCATTTTACACAAATAATTAGCAATTTTATTAATGTTGTGAAAAGTGTTTTCTTCTGGTATAGTCCTCAATAAGCCCACACAACATGGGCATATTTCCTAAAAAATAAACAGCTTGGCATTGCTCATATTTCTTGACGCATTCTAATAGGCTACCCGACATAACTTAATGGCATTATTACAGTTTAACCCACAATCTATGCATCATGACAATAGCCTAAATGTGAGTTTTCTCAGCTTCAAGTTCCTTGGTATCCACATCAACAAACTAACATTGCCCAAGCACACCATGACAGTCACGAAGCGGGCACGACAAAACCTATTCCCCCTTTGGAGACTGAAAATATTTGGCATGGGTCCTCAGATCCTCAAAAGGTTCTACAGCTGCACCATCGAGAGCATCCTGACTGGTTGCATCACTGCTTGGTATGGCAACTGCTTGGCCTTCGACCGCAAGGCACTACAGAGGGTAGTGCGAACGGCCCAGTACATCACTGGGGCCAAGCTTCCTGCCATACAGGACCTCTATACCATGCGGTGTCAGAGGAAGGTCCTAAAAATTGTCAAGGACTCCAGCAACCTTAGTCATAGACTGTTCTCTGCTACTGCATGGCAAGCGGTACCGGAGCACCAAATCTAGGTCTAAGATCTACCCCCAAGCCATAAGACTCCTGAACATCTAGTTAAATAACTACCCGGACTACTTGCATTGCCCCTCCCCTCTCCACACCACTGCCACACTGTTGTCATCTATGCATAGTCATTTTAATTAACTTGACCAAAATGTACATACTTCCTCAACTAACCGGTGCCCCTGCACATTGACTCTGTACCGGCACCCCCTTGTGTGTGTGTGTCTGTCTATATATATATATATATATATATATATATATATATATAACATAACATATATAACATTTTTTACTGCTGCTCTTGCAGTACTTGTTACTTTTATCTCTTATTCTTATCTGTATTTTTCTTAAACTGCACTGTCGGTTAGGGGCTCGTAAGAAGCATTTCACTGTAATACCTGTATTCGGGACATGTGACTAATATAACATTTTATTTGATTCATGCTATGTTTGCGCTCCTTCCCAATCTAAAGTAATTGGTCAGTTTGGGTAAGTACCTGTGTGCAGGAATGAGAGAGGGGCTGTGGAACCTGTTGTACATAAACTAAATGGCTTTACTACACAATGTTTGGCCAGCTATAATGCATAAATCACAGTATAGCAGGCTGGGGAAGTACTGCAGCTGTAGATATTCTGATCTTTCATCCTGCAGTAGAGATTCTGGAGTGTTTATAGCCCCATGTTGTGTGATAAGACACTGAAATGACGACTCACTGGGAGACCATCATTGTTGCCATGGCAGCCAGAAGCCCTGCAATGTATTTCTCAAAGCATGCTAGACCAATTTTTTTTGTTGATTTTCTTGAAGATAGCCGGCTTCATTTAAAGTCAGACTTCAGCGGCGTTCTAAAGCTGGATTCTGATCAAACCCTTGCCATTCTGGAGCAATTCAAACACTGATAAGTTAGGTCGATGGCTAAGTCTGTGTCCTGCTTTGTTAAATGCACAAAGTTGCCATTGACAACTCCTGACTAATAGATTGATAGGCTTTGTCATATGACTCACTTGTTTCCACTGTGTGTGCTAAAACAGGGTTTCCCAAACTCTGTCCTGGGACCTCTCCTGTGTGCATGTTTTTTCCCCCCCTAGCACTATACAGTTTATTCAGATAATGAAAGCTTGATGATGAGTTGGTTATTTGAATCAGCTGTGTAGTGCTAGGGCAAAAAACAAAACTTTGTTTACATATCAAGAGGTTTCGGCGAGCTGTTTTGATTTGGCTCAATGGATGAGTTGGTCTCTTTTTATTCATATGCAAACTGACTCATTTGCAATGGATGCTTGTCAAGTGGTAAAAATGAGTGTAGTCTAGTTGTTTGCCATTTGTTCATGTTTTTCAAAAGAAGGCAAACGAGCGGAGGACATGCTCTCTGTCAACCACAACCAGACACTTTGGAGATCACTTACATCAAGTTTAACCTATTGTTAGCCCATCACAGCCTGAGTGCGATGGCTGGCACTTATGTGTGCAGATTAGGAAGTGCACTCTGCAAGAGTGCACTTCCTCTATGGGTGGGAAAGCAAAAAGCAGCCTTGGGTCTTGGCTGCAACAGTGTGTAACTACAGGGTTACAATATCAAATCCCCTGGTTGATGATTATGTAATACCAGAGCATTACAAATAGAAAACTTATACTAGTACTAAATGTAACATGATGTAAAAACAACAATAAAATGTAACATTATGTTATTACAACATATAGGCCAGACTGAACAGTGTGAAACATGTATTTTTATTTTTTCTTAGGTGATTTAGTATGCAGTGTAGTGTTATACCTCTTCATGAGGTCAGACATGTAAGCACAGCCCCCTCGGTTAGTCTGGCTGACAGACGTCTTTCTCGAAACCCAGTACAGAGCTCTACAGTGCGACCATTTTACTGGCATATGCGCCTAAAAATAGATGTGGACGATCTGTAAAAGTCAAGTATGAGCACGTGCGAGTTGATTTATAGCAAAGAAAATGCTGCCATAGCTATTTTCAAAGTATTTCTGACGTTTTGTCTCATAGCTGTTAGCTAATCGCATAAAGAACTAGGAACTCAAAATAAATGGAATCTTTCAGCACGGGCACTGTTGCGCGTGGTATCCTTCTCTCACCGCAACGGAGCTGAGCGCACTGAAGTGCTGAAAGATATGTTTTGAGGATAGATGTTGGTCGAATTTACCCAATACTCTACTAAAGGGTGACTTTTTCCTTGTGTTTCTTGGCCATTTACGTCGTTTTGTTCACAATCTTGGTTGTTTTTCAATGTTAGTTTGACCTTGCTCAACTGCTAGGGAAGAGATATCGGAGAATCTAATTTCTCTGACAGACAGGAGTGCCTCGTTACCACGGTAACGGCCCACCCCTTAAAAGGACAGCTGATCATTGTTCTCATGTTCAAGAACTTTGTCATTTCTTATCATGAAAACACTCTAACTCAAATACTTTCGTTGTGTGCCTAAATTTATTTTAGGAGCACATGCTCCATGTAACGCTTTGATCACACCGACAGCGTCATTGCATGCAGCATCATTTGGATTTGTATACAACAAAAGTTCAACATGTACCTTCTGCTGCCATTTCTGTCAAGCCATCTACACATATAGTTTGACGCATATGTTTGATAAATCCAACAAATGCACCACACCGAATGCACTGCAAATGCCTTTGCAACGCAATGCTGCAAGACAAATGCAGCGTTTCATTGGAAATGAATATAATTCTGGTGTATCAAAATGCAATGATGCTGTCGGTGTGATCGAAGCGTAAGAAATATCAGCATAGACACCTGCGCTACAGATTCCTGGGTGACAGGTGGGGATTAACACTTTCGGCACAGTTGTTGAGGCTAAAATCAACCTCATGAGAATGATTGTAATGCCTTCCAGGTGTGTGTGTATATGTATGTATGTATATTCTATATATTTTTTTAAAAACTAATTTTGAACTTCAGGACCGTGTAAAAGCCCTGGCTTTGTGCGTTGGCGACCGTCTACTCTTAGCTGAGTGCCCAGTCCCTTATGGACGCCAGGGTTTTTATTTATGGTGTGTTGAGTGTTTGTTATAAGAAATCAGACTGTGGGGAACTTGCCGAGAGTGCATTGGTTGTATGTGGACACTTTGTGTGCACTGACTCACTCTCCAGTGCATTCTAGTGCAGAATAAGTCATGCTTAGCAATTACATTGAGTGTCTGAAGGGAGCAGTCTTCATTAAAACGTAGACAGATTTCCAGAGTATATACAATATTGCCTGATCTCACCTGCAGCTGAGCCTTTTTTACACCACAGTCTCATTAGGCCTATTACATGATCAGCTACACTGTCATTTAATCATTTTCAAATATTCTAGTATAGTGTTATTTCCTTGTTATAAACATATCGATCCCTTGGGATTTTTTGCTAATTGTTCTTGCTGTGTTTAACACGTGTTCATTGTCAAAGAGTAGTCGGCAACAGGCCCACTAGGCCTCCTGTTTTTGTTGCAACACACTCTTTAATCGTCTCTTTGACTGCTCTTTTCTGTTTTTGTCACATGCTCAGCCGGCATCATTCGGAGTGAACCCTAAAGAAGCCTTTGCGACTGGTGTGTGAAGCAGACCTGACTGACCAGTCTTCCCCCAACCGGTTTAGCAACTGCAGTGAATTGTTGCGGTATCAATCGACGTGCATTAATGCCCACAGACTAGACTACAGTAGGCTGTAGGCTGTCTGTCACTCCCTCATTTTATGACTCGCTTCACATGTTCATGCACTTTCTGTTTGCAATGGACCCCTACGTCGTTGCCATTTTACACTGGGCCAGTCAGATCTAGGCCACTTTTTTTCAAAGCTTGACAGTGACATGAGAACCACATGTCGGTTTCTTTTGATCTAATCCCCCTGTGCTGTCATACCCATATTTAATTTATTCTCCATTGCATAAGGTCGTCTGACCCCTCCACTCAGAGGTTGCTGTCTATTTTTACAGTGTGAGAGGGTGGGAATATTCCGTAAAAGTGAATCGGCTGAATAACTAAATAAAGTTCAGGACTTGACCTATCAATATGTAAGCTAATAGGGAGGAGTAACGAGGTCCTGTGAAAGCTGCACCATGGCTATCTAGAATGGAAACTGGCAACAAGTCCCGTTGGCACTAATCTACAATTTATAGCTTAATTTACAGTACACGGTTCTGATAACCTGGCAGTTGACTGAGCAAATCGTTAGGGCAAGTGTCGCTGCACTATTGTCTGCAAGCAGGCTTAAAGTGTAAACCCTGTTCTCTTTTGCATCTCTTTCAGATTGATGTGGCGTAGCAGTGTAACCTACATTCTGTAATGTAGAATGTGTGCCTTGTGTGATTGGGAATATGATCATAAAGCACAGGCCTTATCAGGAGCCAGCGCTAGTGAAGCAGTGTCTTGTGTCCAGCGGTGGGGAAAGTACTCAATTGTCATACTTGAGTAAAAGTAAAGATACCTTTTTTAATAGAAAATGACTCAAGTAAAAGTGAGTCACCCAGTAAAATACTACTTGAGTAAAAGTCTAAAAGTATTTGGTTTTAAATATACCTAAGTATCAAAAGTAAAAGTATAAACCATTTTGAATTCCTTATATTAAGCAAACCATCCGGGGCACACTAAACATTTGTGTTTAGTGAGTCCACCAGATCAGAGGCAGTAGAGATGACCAAGGATGTTCTTTGGTAAGTGTGTGAATTGGACCATTTTCCTGTCAATGTAACGAGTACTTTTGGGTGTCAGGGGAAATACAGTGGGGCAAAAAAGTATTTAGTCAGCCACCAATTGTGCAAGTTCTCCCACTTAAAAAGATGAGAGGCCTGTAATTTTCATCATTAGGTACACTTCCACTATGACAGACAAAATGAGAAGGAAAAAAAATCCAGAAAATCACATTGTAGGATTTTTAATGAATTTATTTGCAAATTATGGTGGAAAATAACAAAAGTTTATCTCAATACTTTGTTAAATACCCTTTGTTGGCAATGACAGAGGTCAAGTCTTCACAAGGTTTTCACACACTGTTGCTGGTATTTTGGCCCATTCCTCCATGCAGATCTCCTCTAGAGCAGTGATGTTTTGGGGCTGTTGCTGGGCAACACTGACTTTCATCTCCCTCCAAAGATTTTCTATGGGGTTGAGATCTGGAGATTGGCTAGGCCACTCCAGGACCTTGAAATGCTTCTTACGAAGCCACTCCTTCGTTGCCCGGGCGGTGTGTTTGGGATCATTGTCATGCTGAAAGACCCAGCCATGTTTCATCTTCAATGCCCTTGCTGATGGAAGGAGGTTTACACTCAAAATCTCACGATACATGGCCCCATTCATTCTTTCCTTTACACGGATCAGTCGTCCTGGTCCCTTTGCAGAAAAACAGCCTCAAAGCATAATGTTTCCACCCCCATGCTTCACAGTAGGTATGGTGTGGATGCAACTCGGCATTCTTTGTTCTCCCAACACGACGAGTTGAGTTTTTACCAAAAAGTTATATTTTGGTTTCATCTGACCATATGACATTCTCCCAATCTTCTTCTGGATCATCCAAATGCTCTCTAGCAAACTTCAGACGGGCCTGGACATGTACTGGCTTAAGCAGGGGGACACGTCTGGCACTGCAGGATTTGAGTCCCTGGCGGCGTAGTGTGTTACTGATAGTAGGCTTTGTTACTTTGGTCCCAGCTCTTTGCAGGTCATTCACTAGGTCCCCCCGTGTGGTTCTGGGATTTTTGCTCACCGTTCTTGTGATAATTTTGACCCCACGGGGTGAGATCTTGCGTGGAGCCCCAGATCGAGGGAGATTATCAGTGGTCTTGTATGTCTTCCATTTCCTAATAATTACTCCCACAGTTGATTCCTTCAAACCAAGCTGCTTGCCTATTGCAGATTCAGTCTTCCCAGCCTGGTGCAGGTCTACAATTTTGTTTCTGGTGTCCTTTGACAGCTCTTTGGTCTTGGCCATAGTGGAGTTTGGAGTGTGACTGTTTGAGGTTGTGGACAGGTGTCTTTTATACTGATAACAAGTTCAAACAGGTGCCATTAATACAGTTACAGGTCTGTGAGAGCCAGAAATCTTGCTTGTTTTGTAGGTGACCAAATACTTATTTTCCACCATAATTTGCAATTAAATTAATAAAAAATCCTACAATGTGATTTTCTGGATTTTTTTTTTCTCATTTTGTCTGTCATAGATGAAGTGTACCTATGATGAAAATTACAGGCCTCATCTTTTTAAGTGGAAGAACTTGCACAAATGGTGGCTGACTAAATACTTTTTTTGTCCCACTGTATATGGTGTAAAAAGTACATTATTTTCTATGGGAATGTAGTGAAGTAAAAGTTGGCAAAATTTTAAAAGGAAAGTACAGATACCCCCCCCCCCCAAAAAAAAATATCTAGTATTTTTACTTAAGTACTTTACACCACCGATTATGTCTCAGGTTTTTGTTAAAAGTTAGGCCAAATGTAAAAGGAGTTTCTTGAACTGTGGAAACCGTTGCCGCTGAAAATTAGTCCAATTTTTTGGGACCTTTTCTAAGGTAATAAATGGTGTGCTCAAGTGTGATACCGAGGTCTGGTTTTTTTTAAATCTGCAAAATGCCCCTTGGTGCTAGGTTCACAACGTGGCATTTTCATTTACCTGAGTGAAGTCTCGCTCAAGCAAACTACAAGAGACATCCCCTTGCATTGGCACCTTTGTCATAACACTGTCCCCCGAGGCCTTCTTTTTCAATTCCAATTTTCACATCAAGCCAGTTTGCCTTGTAGCATCATGGACATCCATCAGCCACTGGTTGTTTTTCCATGTTCCAATTTTTTTTTAAACTAAGTCATGTGATCGTTTGTTGTGCTTGCTGAAATTGTCCTGACACCTTAGCTGTCAGTCTCAATTGGATCTTGGGTTCACCCATAACAGGATATTCAGGTTTCTCCCATGGCTGCAGGTGTTTTTTGTTGTTTGTTTTTGCCTGTCAACCAACAAGATTGGAATAGCATCTCATGTGATGAGTAGTCTCTCCAACTTGACCTGAAGTCATGCAATAATGATGATGATGATAATAGCCATATTTATATTCTATGACCGTCAGCCTCTCAATGTGTGTTTTTGTCTCATAACTGTTTCTCTCTCTGTCTGATCATAATCATAGGACTGTGTCACAGCATTGGCATAATCACAATCATAATTGGGTGGATGTTATGGAATAGGTTAGATAGGTAAGGTCTTAGGAGTGTGATTAGACACTACCACTACCAAGTCCACACTCCATCCCCAGGGGGCAGCATCAACCGGGTTAGGTAATATGCTCAGCCAGGAAGCCTTAATTACTCAGGTGTGGACAATTGGGAGGATCATTAGTCCTGGAGAGAGAGGAGGCCAGATTCCTCTCAGCCCAAGTTTCTTTGTGTTAGTTCATCTCTTTGGTTGGGCATGCCTTTTGTAGTTTATTTTGTCGCCTTGAACATATGAATAATCTGACGGGACTCTGTGAGTTTGCAGTCTCCTGGGTACATGTACACACAACACGGTCCTCTTACGCTGATTTCTTACACAGATGCACGTCTTAAAACGTGTTGCAGACCAGTTAGCTAAGCATAAGATCTCTAGACTTTGCAAGCGTATATCAATATTAGTAGTTTAGTTATTTGGTTTCTTAACTGTTCTACTATCAAATGATGTTCAGTAGATACAGTGCAAACGGCAAGCTGCTCTCATTTCTGTACTCTTGAGTAGAGGTCGACCGATTTGAATTCTGTCCGATTTTCAAGTCATAACAATCGGTAATCTGCATTTTTGGATGCCGACTATGTCCGATTACATTGCACTCCACGAGGAGACTGTGTGGCAGGCTGACCACCTGTTATGCAAGTGCAGCAAGGAGCCAAGATTAGTTGCTAGCTAACATTAAACGTATCTTATAAAAAACAGTCAATCTTAACATAATCACTAGTTAACTACACATGGTTGATATTACTAGTTTATCTAGCTTGTCCTCCGTTGCATATAATCCATGCGGTGCCTGTTAATATATCATCGACTCACAGCCTACTTCGCCAAACAGGTGATGATTTTACAAGCGCATTCGTGGAAAAAACACTGTCGTTGCACCTGTTTTATGACTTCAAGCCTATCTACTCCCGAGATTAGGCTGGCCGTACTATAGTGCCTATAAGAACATCCAATACTCAAAGGTATATGAAATACAAATGGTATAGAGAGAAATAGTCCTATAATAACTACAACCTAAAACTTCTTACCTGGGAATATTGAAGACTCATGTTAAAAGGAACCACCAGCTTTCATATGTTCTGAGCAAGGAACTTAAACGTTAGCCTTTTTACATGGCACACATTGCACTTTCACTTTCTTCTCCAACACTGTTTTTGCATTATTTAAACCAAATTGAACGTTTCATATTTATTTTAGACTAAATTGATTTTTATTTGTATTATATTAAGTTAATATATATATATATATATATATATATATATATATATATATATATATTTTTTTTAAATGTTCATGTTCATTCAAGCACATTTTGTTGTTGCTTGACCACGAGACACTTGCATTCAGTTTGCCTGGTCAATGCAAAAATGTTGATGACAACGATGTTTCTTAATATAAATCCACAAGCGTTCTAGAATTACACTGTTTGAGTTTGTCTTTTTTTAAATAAAAATTCAGCTAAATTGTGTTAGCTGCTAATGCTAGTTAGCAAATGTAGCTCGCTAATACAGCCTGATAACAGTGCTGGTGTAGGCCTAACAGTATCTTCTAAATCAAAGAGGATTATGGTAATAATACCCCCAAATATAAAAAATACTATCAAGAGCTGATGTCACCTTCCAGCTCTTACTGAAACCTACCATGAAATCACCCACTGAGCACCAACAGACACTGCTTGTCCATCGACTTTGAAATATGGTCAGTCCACCCTGGCCTTGATGTTAACGTCCACAGACGGACTGGAGTGAACCAAATTTGAACCTATCATGGACGTACAGTCGGAAGTTTACATAAATCTTAGCCAAATACATTTAAACTCAGTTTTTCACAATTCCCGACATAGTAAAAATTCCATCGTAGGTCAGTTAGGATCACCACTTTATTTTAAAAATGTGAAATGTCAGAATAATAGAGAATTATTTATTTAGGCTTTTAATTATTTCATCACATTCCACTCAATTTTTGTATTTGGTAGCATTGCCTTAAAAATTGTTAAACTTGGGTCAAATGTTTCGGGTAGCCTTCCACAAGCTTCCCACAATAAGTTGGGTGAATTTTGGCCCATTCCTCCTAACAGAGCTGGTGTAACTGAGTCAGGTTTGTAGGCCTCCTTGCTCGCACACGCTTTTTCAGTTCTGCACACACATTTTCAATAGGATTGAGGTCAGTGCTTTGTGATGGCCACTCCAATACCTTGACTTTGTTTTCCTTAAGCCATTTTTCCACAACTTTGGAAGTATGCTTGGACCCATTTGCGACCAAGTTTTAACTTCCTGACTGATGTCTTGATGTAGTTTCACTATATCCACATCATTTTCCTGCCTCATGATGCCATCTATTTTGTGAAGTGCACCGGTCCCTCCTGCAGCAAAGCACCCCCACAACATGATGCTGCCGCCCCCGTGCTTCACGGTTGGGATAGTGTTCTTCGGCTTGCAAGCCTCCCCCTTTTCCTCCAAACATAACAATGGTCATTATGGCCAAACAGTTCTATTTTTGTTTCATCAGACCAGAGGACATTTCTCCAAAAAGTATGATCTTTGTCCCCATGTGCAGTTGCAAACTGTAGTCTGGTTTTATGTCGGTTTTGGAGCAGTGGCTTCTTCCTTGCAGAGTGGCCTTTCAGGTTATGTCGATACAGGACTTGCTTTACTGTGGATATAGATTATTTTGTACCTGTTTCACAAGGTCAAGGATATTGACCTCATCCCGTCAGTAGAGGATGCCTGGTTGTTCTTTAAAAGGGCTTTCCTCACCATCTTAAATAAGCATGCCCCTTTCAATTAAAACAAATCTAAGAACAGATATACCCTTTGGTTCACTCCAGACTTGACTGCCCTTGACCAGCACAAAAACA
The DNA here is from genome assembly GCF_057628025.1 of Oncorhynchus mykiss. Classification (NCBI taxonomy): domain Eukaryota; kingdom Metazoa; phylum Chordata; class Actinopteri; order Salmoniformes; family Salmonidae; genus Oncorhynchus; species Oncorhynchus mykiss. The sequence goes on from NC_143029.1 coordinate 13,266,765, forward strand.
TCCTGTGGCATACTGCACTAGCATCGAATCGTCCCCGCGATATGAAACAGTTCAGGGAAGTCAGGAACCAATAAACACAGTCAGTTAGGAAAGCAAAGGCTAACTTTTTCAAACAGAAATTTGCATCCTGCAGCACTAATTAAAAATTGTTTTTGGACATTTTTCTTAAAAAATGAAAAGCAGGAATGTCTTGACTCAATAAGTATTCAACCCTTTTTGTTATGGCAAGCCTAAATAAGTTGAGTCAATTTGCTTAATAAGTCACTTAAGTTAGACTCGCTCTGTGTGCAATTATAGTGTTTAACATTATTTTTTTTTGAGTACATCCTCTCTACCCGCCACATACATTTATCTGTAAGGTCCCTCATATGAGCAGTGAATTTCAAACACAAATTCAACCACATAGACTAGGGAGGTTTTCCAATGCTTCGTAAAGAAGGGCACCTATTAGTTGATGGGTAAAACAACAAAGCAGACATTGAATATCCCTTTGATCATTGTGAATGTATCAATTACACTTTGGATGGTGCATCAATAAAGTGGCGCAGCAGTCTAAGGCACTGCATCTGAGTGCTAGAGGCGTCACTACAGACCCTGGTTCGAATCCAGGCTGTATCAAAGCCGGCCGTGATTGTGCGCCGCCCAATGGGACTCCCAATTGGCCCAGCGTCATCCGGGTTAGGGTTATTTGCTGGGGTATGCCGTCATTGTAAATAAGAATTGGTTCTTAACTGACTTGCCAAGTTAAATAAAATAAAATACAGGGGTCCTTCCTAACTCAGTTGCTGGAGAGGAAGGAAACCGCTCAGGGATTTCAATGAGGCCAATGGCGACTTGAAAACATTTAGAGTTTAATGGCTGTGATAGGTAACTGAGGATGGATCAACAACATTGTAGTTACCTCACAATACTAACCTAATTGACAGTGAAAAAAATGAAGCCTGTACAGAATAAAACGATTTTAAAACGTGCATCCTGTTTGAAACAAAGCACTAAAGTAATACTTCAAAGAAAGCGTGGCAAAACAATTCACTTCTTGACCTACATTCAATTTGTTATGTTTGGGACAAATCCAATACATTACAGTACCACTTTCCATATTTTCAAGCGTAGTGGTGGCTGTATCAGGGGCGACAGCGTAGCCTAGTGGTTCGAGCGTTGGACTAGTAACTGAAAGGTTGCAATATCAAATCCCCTAGCTGACGTTCTGCCCCTGAACAAGGCAGTTAACCCACTGTTCCTAGGCCGTCATTGAAAATAAGAATTAGTTCTTAACTGACTTGCCTAGTTAAATAAAGGTAAAATAATATAAATAAAACATCGTTAAGGACTGGTTTTTCAGAATAAAAAGAAATGGAAAATCCTAGAGGAAAACCTGGTTGTTTGTTTTTCACCAGACACTGGGATATTCATTCATTCATTCATTCATTCACATTTCAGCAGGACAATAACCTGAAAACACAAGGCCAAATCTACACTGGAGTTCCTTACTAAGAAGACAGTGAATGTTCCTGAGTGGCTGAGTTAGATTTTCAAGCAGATTTAAGTCAAAACTAAGTCAAAACTATATTAAGTCAAAACTATGGCAAGACCTAAAAATGGTTAGCAATGTCTAGCAATGTTCAACAACCAATTTGACAGAGCTTGAAGAATTTTGAAAAGAATGGCTAAATGTTGCACAATCCAGGTGTGGAAATGTACCCAGAAAGGGGATTATAACATTGATTCAGGGGGTTGAATACTTATCAAGATATATTAGTGTTTTACTTTTCATACATTTTCTTTTTTTTTTTTTTACAAATGTTAGAATTTGTCTTCCACTTCGACATGAAAGAGTATTTTGTGTAGATCATTAACAGAAATTCAAATCCCACTTTGTAACATAACAAAATGTGGAAAAAGTCAAGAAGTGTGAATACTTTCTGAAGGCACTGTACATTTAGTACAGGAGGGGACTGAACACACCATTGTGGGGCTCGTGTGTTGAGGAGGTAATGTTGCATAACATCACCAGATGGGGGCTTGACGGACCAATTTTCTTCTGTGGCATCACGCAATAGGAAATAATTGTATCTGCCTTCATAAAGTAATTCACAGTGCTTTCTTTAGACTGGAATATTTTATTAAGATGGTAGGCTATTCAAGAAATACATAGTTTCATCTGACATGTCCAAGCAGGAATGCATGATTCTAGATATTTTGATGTGCAACCTAATCCAGTGATTGTCATTAATTGTGGGTTGACAATAGTGTATTGTTATATTTTACTGTTAAAATACAGCTGAATTTTGTTCAATAGAGATGACTTTGCCTACGTCTTTATGTGCAATAATGTTACAGACAAATTTATTATGTGACTAACTCGCCATATGAGAAAGTAAACTCAAAACACATTAGCTGGATCGGTCATGCTAAATATGCATTCATCTACTGGTAAATTGAATGTCCTACAATCCTTATGCACTTGCAATGGCCAATGCAAAATTGGGCATTTTGCAAACGCTTTGTCTCTTAAAGCCATATCTACTATCTCGGTTGTGAAATAGTTGCTATTGAGCTCAATATTAGATGAGACATACAAATTATACCAAAAAAACTGCGAAAAACCGTAGTTGCATTCAAACCCATGCATTTCCCACAATTTTGATTTTGAAATGCTATACAATCTGAAGCCTTTTTTGACTCCCAAAATGCACATCAAGTGGCTCGCTCATCATAGCAGCAGGCCCTAGTGAGACAGGCCTAGGCAGACACTTTCATTACAAGAATCATAAGGATGATGCACTTTACTGTTTGACCAAATCATGGTTTTAGTCACCCCCCAAAAAACGGACACTTTTTAGTGAAGTGGCCATGTAGTGAATATTCAGCTCGCACTGATGCAACCAATAGAAAATGTAACTCCCACAGAAAAGTCAAAAGGTCGCAAAATACAACTAAATGGTCGCAGTCTGAAGCCCTGCCCCTTGACATACTGTAGCTATATTGTTATCAAAGTTCTGTCATAAGTAGTGGTCTGACGTTGCAGCAAGCTAACTAGCTAGCATTTTCCAATCTGTTATTACCTGAGCGTATATACTGGAATGATGCGCTTTCAGATGTCTCTTGAGGTTGGTAGTTTTTTTTTTTTCCTGTCTACTTGTGGGTGCTAACGCTGTCTTCTCGCGATGAAATGTTGCATTTGGGCCTCCCAAGTGTTGCAGCGGTCTAAGACACTACAGATCCGGGTTCGATCCCGGGGTGTGTCGCAGCCGGCAGTGACCGGGAGACCCATGAGGCGACACACAATTGGCCCAGCGTCGTCCGGGTTAGGGGAGGGTTTGGCCGGCTGGGATGTCCTTGTCCCATCACGCTCTAGTGACTCCTGTGGCGGGCCGGGCGCATGCACGCTGACATGGTCACCAGTTGTACATGTTTCCTCCGACACATTGTGGCCTGCTTCCGGGTTAAGCGAGCAGTGTGTCAAGAAGCAGTGCGGCTTGGCAGGGTCGTGTTTCGGAGGGCGCATGGCTCTTGACCTTTGCCTCTCCCGAGTCCGTACACATACATGTTATTCAATCATTGCACTCACACTGCTCGCGAGCGTCTGCGTAGCCAGGTGCAAAAATAGAACTTGGTTCTATTTGTGACGCTTGACACGCTGGAAGTCCTGCCTCTCCCATCTCCTCATTGGTTTTTAAGAGCATATACCCACGTGGGTGATTGCAAGATTAACTGAGGTCCACACTCCATTCCAGTTGTTGGTGGTAATACACCTTAAAGTTGGTTGCCAACCACCATATCAAATCAAATGAAGAAGCCTGAAGGAGGAGCGATTACTAGAAACTAACTCCGTTTACCCTTTTATCTGTGGATTAATTGTTGGAGTAGAGGACCTTGTGTATGCATTTCAAGTAAAATAACAACCCAATGTTTATATCCCAGGACAAATTAGCTAGCAACAGTAAGCTAGCTAGCTATTGCCATGAATGTTTAATGCTTTTCCACCTGTCCCCAAATTAATATAGTTGATTCTGAATTAGTTTTGATATTTCCTCATGCGTGTCCTGATCGTGTCTGGTGTGGGTGGACAAAATCGACATGCGCGCGATGGCGTACGCACAGTCTGGTCCGCATGTAAGAATCGATCTGTAGTCGGCACTGATATCACAACACCACAATTTCCACAACATGTTTTACTCCAGTGTCAGCTCGTGGATCCTCTTATTTGCTGTTGTACCCCAGGTTTTGTTCTGCTGTGGAGAGGCCAGCATTTCACTCCAAATGACTCAGCGCCACCCTCATGCACAGAGACTGCGAAAGCAGATAGCACTATAAAAGAGGCCCATAAAGCTTTCAGCAGGTCCTTAAATAACCATCTACAGTTTTGTGACAGTCACTAGAAATAGACGCCTTACATTGCACCCTCAGCAAGGCCAGTGCAGTATCTGGTTGCTAGGTGACGGTAATGCGGAGCAGGTTTGCTGTTGCTCCTGTGATATGCTGCTGTGCTCCAGTGTCAGTGTTTCTCAATAGGAGAGAACATAAAAAGGGCATCAGGCCTGCTGCATCTCCTGTAAGAAGTGTGAGCCTAGACAATTTTGTGCGTATGGGCCTAGGCTAAGGCTGTGGCGGTCATGAAGATTTGTCAGCTGGTTATTGACTGTTAATTAACAAACATGTTTAGCATCTCTAGGCCTCCGCAAACAAGCCGCTGATGCATGCCTTTTAGAACAGCTACATTTTAAAGAATTCTAATCGATTTAATATACACCATCACAATAAATGCATTATTATTATTTTAGGTAGGTCTAAAGAAACTTATTTCAGAAGAAACGCATACGGGTTGGCCTACTGTATGTTATCTGGCTATGCACCATACCATAGGCTGGAAGCTAGTCATTTAGCAGACTAAAATATATGCTTTTATCTCCTGTCATTACGTTATGATTTTGTAAGAATAAAATAATTGAACTTTGAAAATGGCGATGTTGATCATTTGAAACAACCCTAAATCTAGCATATAGGACCTATTTGATAATAGGTGATATTCTGCCCAAACTATGTATGCCATGGGCTCTCCAACCCTGTTCCTGCAGCTACCCCGTGTTTATTTTGGGAAACCAAGTGAAATCTTTTTGGGAACATTGATAGTAACATGTTTTCACAACAAAACATATTTCAACTGTTGATAGCCCCTATCTCTGCGTGCTCAAGAAAGAAATGAAGGAAAGAGGAGGACATGGAAATGCATGGTGGTGAGATATTCTGTAGCTAAAGGTAATATCAGCTTAGTAATTATAAAAAATATTTTAAAAATCCCTATTACTAGGCTATTCAAATGCAAATTGGCGATAATTGTAGGCTAACACTGTAAGACGCCCTGCACAATCAATGAACCAACCGCATCGCCTAGGCCTTTACGTTCTCTCCTAGACTCATGGATAGAACGTTTGGAGCATAGCATTAAGGTAACCATTCCATCCCGTATGCATAATTAATACAGTCCACACTCAAAGGCGATAACTAGAATGTGTTTAATTCTGGAGTATATGCTAGACCAATTATGTACCAAGACATCTTAAATCTGTAAAAATATCTATCTGCCGTTCATAATATCCAATAGGCTATGTAGGCCTATTGTATAGGCAGTCATTTTTGTTTTTTTAGGGCGTGGGTGGGCTCATGGAACATATGCACGTGCACAATTTCTAATATGCGTATGAGTGTTCTACATGCAACATCTGAAATGCTTTGAAATAATCAGCACCTTCCACAGTGCCTTTGGAAAGTACTCGAACCCCTTGACTTTTCCCAACTTTCTTACGTTACAGCATTTATTCTAAAATGATTTGAAAAAATTTGAAAATCCTCAGCAGTCTACACACTACCCCATAATGACAGTGAAAACAGGTTTTTAGACATTTTTGCAAATATAAAAAATAAAACCCTTTTATTTACACAAGTATTCATACCCTTTGAGACTGAGACTTGCGTTTGACTTCAGTTGCATTCTGTTGTTGAGGGGGGTGGAAATGATTTGATACATTTTAGAATAAGGCTGTAATGTAACCATGTGGAAAAAGCCAAGGGGTCTGAATACTTTCCAAAAGCACTGTCCATTTTGTTGTTTGGCTTTGAAACAAAATCCACCATGACAATGTTTTCCACTCCGTTTCAACTTCCTGTTGAACTTTTTTCTTCAAATTGATTATCACAGTAAGGTACTTTTAAAAGCATGATACTGTTTTAATAAGTGCTTGTGATTTTGCTATTTCATTTGCATTGATGTCAAAGTGGTTTGAGAGACAATAGAGCACTGAGTACTAGGCCATTAGCAGGTTGGGTACTACCAACGCATGTCCAGAGCGCATAAAATGAGATTACCGTGACTCAACGGTCACGTGGAATTTGATTGCGGTCATGATGGTGTGGCGATAGTCACCGCAACAGCCATAGGTCTACCATTTTAAAGCAACAGTCCTCTGTAGGCTACATGTAGGTAATGTGTTTGTCCTTTGTCATTGCATTCCCTTAAAAAGCCTCCGGTTTGTGCGCTGTCATTCAACTGCAAGGAGGTTTTTGGGTCCTACTTATCATATGTAGGATGAGTAGGACCCATGGGACCTAAATGAGAAAAAGGCCATTAGCTAGATTGCAATGGAAGCTGTAGATGGGGATTGACTCCTTTTGTCACAGTGAGTCCAGGTCATGTTGCCATTACTGAGAGATACTAAAGAGCTTAAGGCCTATAATCCTGGGGCTCCTCCAGCCTCAGGTGCTGGCTGTCTCCCAGACCTGGATCACTGAAAACAGTCTTTAACGTGCCTCTCGCTCCAGAGGTAAACAAACAGACGCTCCCATACTTTACTGTATGTAAGCAGACAGTCATTCTCTCTCCATACTCTCCTCCTCTACCTTATCACGGTATGTTTTCTCTCAAACACACACCTCACTTTGTCTTTCTCTGTCAACAGGTCGGAGTACATTCTGTGTCTGTGTTTGGTTATGAAACGACACACAAATACAATGAAACGACACACAAATACAATAGACAGAGCAAGATCAATTTGCCAATACGATCTCTCCATGCCATCAGCTATGCAAAGGTCTGTTACAAAACAAAGGCTTTTTGCATGTAGTGCTCACCAATCAGTCACAATGGGAACACCAGTTAATTGGAGTGAACCTGTTCATCTATTATGTGTGTACATCTGTTGTGCATATAGGCTAGTAAACCGGTATTGCAGGGTAACTGCCAACATCGTGACATTACAATTGCTAATGGGTAATCTCATTCCACCTTATAAGGAGGATTTCACTTTTTCCCACATGCGATTAAGGATATCCTTTGTTCTTGTAGACAATTTCTCTTGAAGGAAAACCCATGGTGGTCCATTTGCTGTAAGAGGAAGATGGTAGGGCTTTATCTTTAAATCTCCCCAAACCTCTGCCCCGTTGTCTTCACCAGCATTCTAATCCCCAGCTCTATGGCCATAGGCCTAGTTTAATCATGTTTCTCCTGGTGGAAATATTTCCTTTCTCTCTTCTAAAGCCCTCCTAGGAATGTGTGCAACAAAGCATATTTTTTTTTGAGAGAGAGAGATGTCAAAAATAGCTGCGGATGGGGAGACTTATCTCCATGTCAGGCTGTATCTTCCAGTCTCAGCCAACTCTGCTGCTCCCAGAAGGTTAGAGATGATTCCCTCCATCGCGATCAGGGAGGGAGGTTTCTATTTGGAGGCAATCTGGGTCTCCTCCTTTTAGATTGCTTACAGAGAACATGTACACTACTGTCAAATCAAACTTTATTGGTCGCTTACACATGTTTAGCAGATGTAATTGTGGGTGTAGCGAAATACATGTGTTCCTAGCTCCAACAATGTAGTAATATCTAACAATGCACACAATCTAAAAAGTAAAATAATGGAATTAAGAAATATTAGGACGAGCAATGTTGGAGTCCAGAGTATAAATATAAAGTGCATTCAGTGTGCAGACCCCTTGACGTTTTCCACATTTTCTTACATTACAGCCTTATTCTAAAATTGATTCAATTGGGTTTTTTTCACCTCAATCTACACACAATACCCCATAATGACAATGCAAAAAGTTATTTGTTTTTTTGAAATGTTTGCGTATTTATAAAAAAAAATATATAACATTTACATAAGTATTCAGACCCTTTACTCAGTACTTTGTTGAAGCACCTTTGGCAGCGATTACAGCCTTGAGTCTTGGGTTTGACGTGACAAGCTTGCACACCTGTATTTTGGGGAGTTTCTCCCATTCTTCTATGCAGATCCTCTCAAGCTCTGTCAGGTTGGATGGGATGTGTCACTGCACAGCTATTTTTAGGTCTCTCCAGAGATGTTCGATCGGGTTCAAGTCCAGACTCTGGCTGGGCCACTCAAGGACATTGAGACTTGTCTTGGTTGTGTGCTTAGGGTCATTGTCCTGTTGGACGGTGAACCTTCGCCCCAGCCTGAGGTCCTGAGCGCTCTGGAGCAGGTTTTCATCAATGATCTCTATTTTGCTCTGTTTGTTTTTCCCTAGTCTCCTAGTCCCTGCCACTAAAAAACATCCCCACAGCATGATGCTGCCACCACCATGCTTCACTGTATGGATGGTGCCAGGTTTCCTCCAGACGTGACTCTTGGCATTCAGGCTAAAGAGTTCAATCTTGGTTTCGTCAGACCAGAGAATCTTGTTTCTCATGGTCTGAGAGTCTTTAGGTGTCTTTTGGCAAACTTCAAGCGTAAATTCCAGTCACTGATTTAATAACATTTGCTCTTGTATTTCAATTTTGAAAAATATAATAACATAATGTAGTGGACACAACTAGCCATTAATGTCCCTTAACACTCAAATACAGATTCAATGGCTGTAGCATAGTATATTCGACTGAATGATTAGCTAATAACTATTTGAGAAATTATGAATAATAAGCATATGCTTTTACCTGATAATAGACTACTAATGATAATATAACAACTTCAAATACTGAGCTGGTAACTTTAAGTAGCCTAGGTAAACTTAGCTGACTTTCAATTGAGGGAATTCAGAGACATTTTTACAACTCATTGAAAATAAATACATGGTCAAATGTTACCAAACACGATAATAATAGGCCTGCATTACGGTAGGCAGCTAATTGTTAAATTACACTTTCCATCCATCCTTGGAAGGCCACTGTCTCTGCGCTGATCGCCTGTGAGTGAGACAACGCTAGCTAGCCAATGGGAGCATAGTAGAACGTCCCTCTGAGTAACGGGGCGTGGTTTAGGCTTATCTGTGTTGGGGGAAAGAACGATGCTGTTCTGAGGGCAAAAGGGGATGTGCAACTCAAAACAACGTTTTGTACCAGAGTATGTCAGCGGTGCGAGGAACAGAGCGTGCCCAATTTGACTGGAGCACAGAGCGAGATTTTCCAAAGGCTGGAGTGTTGGTCTTTTAGCTACTGTCATGGAGTTCGCTAAATATTTTCATTAAGAAACTGATACAACACAGGTGCAAAATCCAGGTGACTTAGAAAGATGAGGATAAAATGCAAGAGGACTGCGGTGATGTGGTCCACAACTAAAGAATCATCATGGAATCTGAAAATACATGTATTCCGAGAGCATGATGGTGTACTTTTACTCTGTGCCCATGCTAAAAGAAAGGACCGAGGTGGGTAGATAACTGTGTCATTGTAGCAAAGTATTTATAAACAAAAAATCTGATCTCTTAAACCTTTCGTTCATTATTGTTCTATTATCAATACAATAGGCCATAATTGATTTTTGTCCCAATGGGTCTGGCATATTACCACGTTCAAGGCGCTTTCTGTTTTGACCTATAGAAAAATCAAAACACATCTCTGCCCAGCCTGGCAAGAGTGGCCAAAAGGGTGTTTAGCATCCCCAGTGGCTCTGCAAGTGTGGAGAGGATATTCTCTGCAGATGGCTTGCTCTCCAGGGAGCATTGCACCACAGACTGGCCAAACTCATGTTTCTAAAAAATGAATTCAAAGGCACTAATAGGTCATTTTTGGTTTAATTTGTATTTAATTCTAAGTAAGTCTATATGCGCAATTTATAGACTATAATGATTTAATACAACGAAATGTTTAAACGCTTAGTGCGTTATGTCCCTACCAGCTTTTTGTGTTACAGAAGGCTGCAAATCAAATTTATTTGTCACATACACATGGTTAGCAGATGTTAATGCGAGTGTAGCGAAATGCTTGTGCTTCTAGTTTCGACAATGCAGTAATAACCAACGAGTAATCTAACTAACAATTTCAAAACTACTACCTTATACACACAAGTGTAAAGGGATAAAGAATATGTACATAAAGATATATGAATGAGTGATGGTACAGAGCGGCATAGGCAAGATGCAGTAGATGGTATCGAGTACAGTATATACATATGAGATGAGTATGTAAACAAAGTGGCATAGTTTAAAGTGGCTAGTGATACATGTATTACATAAAGATGCAGTAGATGATATAGAGTACAGTATATACGTATGCATATGAGATGAATAATGTAGGGTATGTAAACATTATATTAAGTAGCATTGTTTAAAGTGGCTAGTGATATATTTCCCATCAATTCCCATTATTAAAGTGGCTGGAGTTGAGTCAGTGTGTTGGCAGCAGCCACTCAATGTTAGTGGTGGCTGTTTAACAGTCTGATGGCCTTGAGATAGAAGCTGTTTTTCAGTCTCGGTCCCAGCTTTGATGCACCTGTACTGACCTCGCCTTCTGGATGATAGCGGGGTGAACAGGCAGTGGCTCGGGTGGTTGTTGTCCTTGATTATCTTTATGGCCTTCCTGTGACATCGGGTGGTATAGGTGTCCTGGTGCTTCACAATATTTGTGTATGCTATAGCTTTGAAATAATATAGCCTAAATAATACATTTTTGTTCCTTAGTCTCCCTGTTTGGCTCATGATCTATTTAGAGTTTATATGCTGTATTTAATATGAAATGGTGTGTTCACCTTTTCATGTTTATTCAAATACTTTCATTCAAATCATATGGTTTTGTTTCAATACTTCAAAACCAAATGGTATGTCCAGGTAGTCACAAAAATGGATGGGTGTTGGTTAAATTGTGGTTTTAATGAATGGAGGGAATTTAGAGCTGTAGTTTTTTTGTGAGCGAGGAGCGGTTTTTAGCAGAGCGTTTGGAAAGGACGTGGGACACCAGGTAAGCTACATGCGCTTGGAGCAGAATATCCAACTGCTCAACTCCACTCACGTACGCAGTAGTTTATGTATGTATGTATGTATGTATGTATTTTAAGGTGACAGTGTAATTTTTTTATTTCACCTTTATCATTTGGCTGGCTAATTAGTAATCCAAAATTCAATGACTGTCACACCCCTACTATACCAGGATTGATTTGCTATGGCACAGGCACAGTAAGCCTAGTTATGATGATAACTAGAGTACTGTAACTAATGTATAGGGTCAAAACTAAATCCTGGCTCCAGTTCGGACAAATCAAAGGGAGAGAAGAATAAAAACAATGTTTAACTTGGTAGTCTCTCTGTTGGCCATGTCAAGGTAGGACGGTGCGACTAGAAGTAAGACAACACTCCTAGAGATGCACAAGGAGTAGTGAACTTTTCCACTCTTTCTCTAAGTGCACCTAAATCACACAATGCCAGAGGTGCTCAGGGGGGCTGTGGTTTTGAATATAACTGCGTGCCTTACCCCAGCACATTAGCCAGGGAATGCACTCCTTCACCTAACTCTTACAGATCTAAATCAGATGTTGTTTACAAGGTAAGGATGGAAACCACCAGGCAACAGCACTTACCTCACACATCCCATAAAGGCTGGAACCCAGAGCTCCCCTGCCCTAAGCAAAGAATTCCAGTCTCAGACAGGCCCTACGCTACAGCCTGCAGTAGACTCTTACTGTTGCTCACAGAGGAGGAATGTAAGCTGTGTGTCTGAGCGAGCAGCAGCAGTGGATAAGGATCCACGGTATGCAGGAAAAAAGAGGACGAAAAAATGTCTGTTACGTAAGACTCGCTAACCCAGAACACAATGACGCCTGATGCATTATGGTACAATCCACTCAGCCTTTGCCTGCCTGCTCCAGTTTGGCTTCAGACAGAGGACTTCCCAGAGTATAGAACCCAATTCTCTCAAAAGCACGACATTATGGGGTATTGGAGAACTGCTCTTTCTGCTATGTGACGAGACCTGAAGCCCTTCAGCAAACCACGACAAACCGAAATGCATGAAGTGTGTAATAGCCCTAAAGCCAGGTGTGCCTAACCTTCCCTGTGCTTCTCTCATAGCGTGATATTTCCAGATTACCCATTTCCGGAGTCCATACAGTTAGCCAAATGCATGCTTACTGCTAACTTTAGTCTCCCAAGGCTTTTGATCTAAATTTAATCAAATGTTATTTGTCACAAGCATACTGTGAAATGTTTAAATACAAGCCCTTTCCCAACAATGCAGAGTTAAAAAGTAAGACATTTAGAAAATATTAGATGTCTGCTAATTATGCTTTCCACTGCAACAGCCAAACGACCAGACCCTGTTGGAGTCCTGTCAGTCCTTCCACGGGCACAGTTTCAGTAGGTTCGAAACGGCGGAGGGAATTCCTGTGGAATGTTCTGGTGCTGCCACCTGTACATTCCCTCCATGTCATGATGTAATTCAGAAATGTGTCACCTCTCAATGAAAGACTGCCCCCACTGCCCCATCTTGCTCTCTCTACGGTGTCATGGTAAACCTCCCCTCCTTGCTTGTACCAGCTCTATCCCTCCAACATTTTATGGAATATGTGTTCAAGTTTTCATGTTAGTTTGTTTAGGACTATGTTTGTACAGTATGTAAATTAGGTTTGTGTGTGTGTTCATGTACGCACAAATATACACACTGCACACACGTTACTCAACACTATACACACTATACACAGTGACTGAAATGTCTAAGTGTTCAAAGAGCTGCAGTTAGTTTCAGAATGGGTGGCAAGGAATAAGTTATTCCTAAATATTTCAAAAACTAAAAGCATTGTATTTGGGACAAATCATTCACTAAACCTCAACTAAATCTTGTAATGAATAATGTGGAAATTGAGCAAGTTGCGGTGTCTAAACTGCTTGGAGTAACCCTGGATTGTAAACTGTCATGGTTAAAACATATTGATATGACAGTAGCTAAAATGGAGAGAAGTCTGTCCATAATAAAGCTCTGCTCTGCCTTCTTAACAGCACTATCAACAAGGCAGGCCTTACAGGCACACAGCTCTGACACCCATGCATACCCCACAAGACATGCCACCAGAGGTCTCTTCACAGTCCCCAAGTCCAGAACAGACTATTGGAGGCACACAGTACTACATAGAGCCATGACTACATGGAACTCTATTCCACATCATGTAACTCATGCAAGATTTTTTTTTAAAAGCACCATATGGAACAACGGGGACTGTGAAGCAACACAAACAGGCACAGACACATACATACAAACGCACGATAACATACACACTATACACACATGGATTTTGTGTTGTAGATATGTGGTAGTAGAGTAAGGAACTGAGGGCACACACTTAGTGTGTTGTGAAATCTGTTGTGTGAACCAATCCCACTTCCTTATTTGCTGGACCACAGGAAGAGATAATGGGGTTGTGTGAAACGCTTTGCCTAGTTTGCTGTGTACAGTACAGACAGAGCTTTGTAACGTACATGGGAATCCATCTAGGCCCTTACAGTAAGGCCACGCTAATTATGAAATAACACATGCTGGAATTCGCCTGGCTTCATAGAGAAGGTTGCTTTTAGACCCTAATGCAGGGTTCCCCACCTGGCAGGCCGCGGGTGGTCTCATTTGGCCCCACAAGTTTTATGAGCAAAAAAAAAAAAGGTTATTTTTTTTGTTAGACATAGGACTGTAAAAACACCAGGAAATCAGCTCCAAGTGATTTTCATTTAACAAATCTGTACCTGTGTGTTCCCACCAAAAGAGAGGCGTGAGCATATTCAAATGTAAGCATGGTTTGAAATTGTTTTATTCAAACAAATGTATTTTATTTATTTAACCTTTAACTAGGCAAGTCCTTTAAGAACAAATTCTTATTTACAATGACGACCTACGAAGAGGCAAAAGGCCTCCTGTGGGGACGGGATAAAAAAAAATATATAGGACAAAAAAAACACATCACGACGAGACACCACAACACTACATAAAGAGAGACCTAAAACAACATGGCAGCAGCACAACATGGTACAAACATTGTTGGGCGCAGACAACACCACAAAGGGCAAAAAGGTGGAGACAACAACACATCGTGCGAAGCAGCCACAAGTGTCAGTAAGTGTCCATGATTGAGTCTTTGATTGTAGAGATGGATGGATATTTGCAGCTCGTTCCAGTCGCTAACTGCAGCAAACTGAAAAAAGGAATGACCCAGGGATGTGTGTGCTTTGGGGACCTTTAGCAGAATTGTGACTGACAGAACAGGTGTTGTATGTGGAGGATGAGGGCTGCAGTAGGTATTTCAGATAGGGGGGAGTAAGGCCTTAGAAGGTTTTATAAACTGGATCTTGCATCGGGTATACAGAGATGACCAGTTTATAGATTGCAATGATGTGTGCACCTATAAGGAGCATTGGTGGCAAATCTGATGGCCGAATGATAAAGAACATCTAGCCGCTCGAGAGCACCCTTACCTGGCAATCTATAAATAACATCTCCGTAATCTAGCATGGTCATCTGGTCATGGTCATCTGAATTGGGGTTCTTTTGGCACCTGGGGTGAAAGGAGCGATTATGATAGAGGAAACAAAGGCTAGATTTAGCTTTAGCCTGCAGCTTGGATATGTGCTGAGAGAAGGACAGTGTACCGTCTAGCCATAATCCCAAGTAATTGTATGAGGTGACTACCTGAAGCTCTAAACCCTTAGCAGTAGTGATCACACCGGTGGTGAGGGGAATTCTTCTTACTGAACCACACTAACTTTATATTTGAGGTGTTCAGAGCAAGGTTAAGGGCAGAGAAAGCTTGTTGAACACTAAGAAAGCCTTGCTGGAGAGCGTTAAACACAGAATCTGGGGAGGGGCCAGCTGAGTGTGACTATCATCTCAAATAAAAATGTATTGGTCACATACACGTGTTTAGCAGATGTTATTGCGAGTGTAGTGAAACGCTGGTCCATATAAATGGATGAGAGCTTCCTACTGCCTGAGTTATGTTGTTGATGTAAATTGAGACGAGCGTGGGGCCTACGATCGAGCCTTGGGGTCCTCCCTTGGTGACAGGCAGTGACTGAGACAGCAGATGTTCTGACTTTATACACTGCTCTCTTTGAGAGAGGTAGTTAGAAAACCAGGCCAAAGACCCCTCAGAGACACCAATGCACTACCCACAAGAATGGAATGGTCTACTGTATCAAAAGCTTTAGCCAAGTCAATAAAAATAGCAGCACCTTGCTTAGAATCAAGGGCAATGGTGACATAATTTAGGACCTTTTTAAGGTTGCAGTGACACATCCATTACCTATTCGGAAACCAGATTGCGTACCATAGAGAATACCATAGACAGACATAAAGAAACTCAGTCAGTTGATTATTGACAAGTTTTTCCAACACTTTTAATAAACAGTTAGGATCAGCTTGATCTCCCCCTTTTAAATAAAGGATGCACCGTGGCTGCCTTCCAAGCAATGGAAACCTCCCCAGAGAGGAGAGAGGCTCTGCGATGATAGGGGTTGCAACCTTAAAGAAGAAAGGATCTAACCCAGATGTTTTTTGAGGGTCAAATTTAAGGAGCTCCTTAAGCACCTCAGACTGTGACCGCGTGCAGGGAGAAACTGTGTAGCGGGGCAGGGGGGGAAAGGGAGGAGCATCGGGGTTAGTCGCATTAGAAGGGCTGGGAGATGTTGCCCATCCAACATTTCCCAACAAGGCATGGCTGAGTCAAATGGGAATCCTGACTTAATGAGGTGGTGATTTTAAAGAGCTCAGCCATGTGCTCATGGTCAGTAACAACCACATCATCAACATTAAGGGACATGGGTAGCCGTGAGGAGGAGGGTTTATTCTCCAGGTCTTTAACCGTTTTCCAGAACTTCTTGGGGTTAGACCTACAGAGAGAGAACTGCTCCTTAAATTAATGTAACTAACTTTGGCCTTCCGGATAGCCTGAGTGCACACTTATTTATCATTTGCCTAAACGACAGCCAGTCAACCTGAGTATTTGTGTGGTGGGCCTTTCGCCAAATGGTGTTCTTGATCAAATCAAATACATTTTTATTTTTCACATGCACCGAATGCAACCGCTGTAGATCTTACAGTGAAATGCTTACTTCTTGAGGTGGAGTAACTCTGCCAGATCACAGTTGAACCAGAGGCTGAACCTGTTTTTTAAATTCAAATGTTCTTTATGGGGGTGTGTTTGTTAACAATACCACTGAAAATATGTTTTTTAAGGTCCAAGAGGGTATCAAGCTGATTCTATACCAATTTACAGAGGCCAGGTCATGAAGGAAGGCTTGCTCATTAAAGTTTTCCAGCAAGCGTCTGTGACATCAGGACCGGACATTTAACTGAGCAGCCCATACGAACACAGTCTGTAAAACGGTGATCACTAAGGTCATTACAGAAAACTGATGCCTACCAGGATTATTTGTGAGGATTAGGCGAGTAGCCTTTTCTGTATGTCTGGAGTCCTACCTTGTGGGATTGATAATGATCTGAGAAGGATTTATTGTTTTAGGACTTGGTCAGGTGGTTTAGCATGTCCCAGTTTAGGTCACCTAGCAGGACAAATTCAGATTTAGTTTAAGGGTCCAGGAGAGAGTTTTGGGCAGGTAGGGTACAAGCTGGTGCTGATGGTGGACGATAACACCCAGCAACAGTCAAAGAGCTATTTGAAAGTGTAATGCTTAAAACCAGCAAATCCACAGACTTGGTGGAGACAACCGAGCACTGAAGGTGTTCCTTGGTAAAGATTGCCACTCCACTACCTTTTGGAAGATCTGTCTCTCCGAAAAAGGTTCTAACCAGAAAGATTAACGTAAGTGTTAACACTCGTTTGTTCATTCTTTCTGTTTGGGCTTCTTCCGGTCAATTTACGGTCTGCAAATTATTTGTAATTTAGTTCCAGCTCCCCGACCATCCATTCAACAAAAACATCTTCCTGTGGCTGAATCTAGTAGATCAGTTATTCCCAAACTGGGGTACACAATGCCATCGGGGGTACGCCCCAAAAAAAGGGATTCACTTTTAAAATATTTTTTCCAACGGGGCCATACATTTGGGTGAGGATTTTTTTCTCTTTCTCTCCTTAGTAGCCTCGTTTTCACTTCCAAAAATGTAATTAAACCATCCAGTGTTCAGCGAAATAACAACATGATTTCAAATACAGGTAGCCTAGTCTAATAATTAACATCCAATCACATTAACCATTCTCTCGCGGGAATTCCACTAACGGTCCGAATGTAGCCAAACATAGCTGCTGCTCATTCAGTTTGCTCGAAAATTGATAAATGGTTTTTAAAAAGTAAGGCCTGCATCCATGGAGACACATACCAGCTCTACTGATAGTACTGCTACTACCAGCAGTACAACACCTGCACAACGCAAGTTGTTCTGCTTCAACGCGCACATCCAATGCTAGCATCAGTAATTCTACATTTGTTGTTAGCCCAGCTAGCATGGACACTGACAGTTGTGAATCTGATGCAGCCAAAGAGCTACTGCCCACTTACCCGGGAAAGCGCCGAACAACAGACAGGGACGTTGGACCATCAGAGGCACAAATATGATGAGAACTGCATTGATTTGGGGTTCACTTATATTGGGAGTAATGCCTTTCCTCAGCCACAGTGTGTTATAGTACTTTTGTATATATCTCACAACGCGTTGAAACCTTCACTCTTGCGCAGACATTTAGAAACCAAACATGCCAATTTGGAAAACAAGCCACAGAGGTTTTTTGAGCGAGAATTAAGACTCGTTTTGAGTAGTAAGACATGTATAAAAGCAACAGATACTATTAATAAGAAGTGGCTAGAAGCATCTTATATGGTGAGCTACCGAATAGCTAGGACAGGCAGGCCCATACTATTGTGGAGGACTTAATTCTTCCTGCTGCCGCGGATATGGCTGGGACAATGCTGGGGGAAAAGGACAAAAAGAACTGTACAGACAATGCATTTCACGACACATCAGTGACATGGCAGGAATCGTTTTGAAACAATTACTGCTTCGCATACAAGCCAGTGAATTCTATGCTTTACAGCTGGATGAGTAAACTGATGTGGCGGGCCTGGCACAGCTCCTGGTATATGTCCGTTGCTTTTATGGGGGGTCGATTTAAGGAAGACATCCTCTTCTGAAACCAGGACAACAGGAGAGGATATTTTAAAGTACTGGACAGCTTTGTGACATCAAATGGACTTTGGTGGTCAAGATGTGTTGGTATCTGTACTGATGGCGCGAAAGCCATGACAGGGAGACATAGTGGAGTGGTGACATGGGTGCAAGCAGTTGCTCCCGACGCCACTTGGGTACACTGCAGCATCCACCGAGAGGCTCTTGCATTCCAAGTGAATGCCTGACAGTTTGAAAGATGTTTTGGACACGACAGTAAAAATGTCTAACTTTGTTAAAGCAAGGCCCCTGAACTTGTGTATTTTCTGCGCTATGCAATGATATGGGTAGTGACCATGTAACGCTTTTACAACATACAGAATTGCGCTGATTATGAAGGGGCAAAGTATTGACGTGTTTTTTTGACCATGATATTCACTTGTCTGACCGCTTGCATGACGACAAGTTTCTCACACGACTGGCCGATTTGGGTGATGTTTTTTTCTGCCTGAATTATCTGAATCTAGGATTACAGGGACTCTCTGCAACTATATTCAATGTGCGGGACAAAATTGGGGCTATGATTTAACCTCTGGGATATGTGGGACGGTAGCGTCCCACCTCGCCAACAGCCAGTGAAATTGCAGGGCACCAAATTCAAAACAACAGAAATCCCATAATTAAAATTCCTCAAACACCATTTTACACCATTTTAAAAATAAACTTGTAAATCCAGCCACAGTGTCCGATTTCAAAAAGGCTTCACGACGAAAGCCCACCAAACGATTATGTTAGGTCAGCACCTCGTCGCAGAAAAACACAGCCATTTTCCAGCCAAAGAGAGGAGTCACAAAAAGCAGAAATAGAGAAAATTAATCACTAACCTTTGATCTTCATCAGATGACACTCAAAGGACTTCATGTTACACAATACATGTATGTTTTGTTCGATAAAGTTCATATTTATATCCAAAAATCTCAGTTTACATTGGCGCGTTATGTTCAGTAGTTCCAAAACATCCAGTGATTTTGCAGAGAGCCACATCAATTTACAGAAATACTCATAATAAACATTGCTAAAAGACACGTGTTATGCATTGAATTTTAGATCCACTTCTCCATAATGCAACCACTGTGTCAGATTAAAAAAAAACTTAACGGAAAAAGCACACCATGCAATAATCTGAGTACAGCGCTCAGACACAAAAACAAGCCATACAGATATCTGCCATTTGTGGAGTCAACAGAAGTCAGAAATAGCATTATAAATATTCACTTACCTTTGATCTTCATCAGAATGCACTCCCAGGAATCCTAGTTCCACAATAAATGTTTATCGAACAAAAAAGTCCATAATTTATGTCCAAATACCTGCTTTTTGTTTGTGCGTTTAGCCCAGTAATCCAAAGGCGCGAGCACTAGGTCCAGACAAAGTCAAAAGGTTCCATTACAGTTCGTAGAAACATGTCAAACGATGTATAGAATCAATCTTTAGGATGTTTTTAACATAAATCTTCAATAATGTTCCAACCAGAGAATTCCTTTGTCTTCAGAAATGCAATGGAACGCAGCTAACTCTCACGGGAGTGTGAGAGACTGAGCTCATGGCACTCTGCCAGACACCTGGTTGAAACAGCTCTCATTCCCTCCTCCTTCACAGTAGAAGCCTCAAACAAGGTTCTAAAGACTGTTGACATCTAGTGGAAGCATTAGGAAGTGCAATATGACCCCATAGACACTGTATATTCAATAGGCAATGACTTGAAACTTGAAAAATTACAAACCTCAGATTTCCCACTTCCTGGTTGGATTTTTTTTCTCAGGTTTTTGCATGTCATGAGTTCTGTTATACTCAGACATCATTCAAATAGTTTTAGAAACGTCAGAGTGTTTTCTATCTAAATCTACTTACTATGTGCATATTCTAGCTTTTAGCAGGCAGTTTACTCTGGGCACCTTTTTATCCAAGATACTCAATACTGCCCCCCAGTCCTAAAGAAGTTAAGAAGTTCTGTCTGCATTAACAAGGACAACACACAGGTCTTTCCAGCATTGTATGATTTTTTTTTGGTGTGCAAATGAACTCAAGTGTACGGACCATGTCAAATGTGATATAGCGAAGCACCTGAGTGAGTTGGGTGCGCAACTTTCCCTGAAACGGATGACAAATAACTGTATTCGTTATCCCTTTCATGCCCTGCCTCCAGTCCACTTACCGATATCTGAACAAGAGAGCCTCATTGAAATTGCAACAAGCAGTTCTGTGTGAATTTAATTTAATCAGAAGCCACTGACAGATTTCTGGATAGGGCTGCACGCAGAGTTTCTTGCCTTGGCAAATCGCGCTGTTAAGACATTGGTGCCCTTTGCAACCACGTACCTATGTGAGAGTGGATTCTCTGCCCTCACTAGCATGAACACTAAATACAGGCACAGACTCTGTATGGAAAATGATTTAAGACTGAGACTCTCCAATACAACCGAACATTGCAGAATTATGAGCATCCTTTCAAGCTAGTTAATCCCAATTTTCGATGATCAAATAAAGTTGTGTATGTAAGTTGGCTAAATAAAGACCAAAATTATTGAAATAATATTTGAGCCCTGGTCTTATAAGAGCTCTTTGTCACAACCCGACTCGTGGGAAAGGGTTGTGGGCACCAGCCTTTGTTTTTTTTTCTGTGATTTTAGCGAAAGCTCAGGAAGTGTCAAAGTCAAGAAAGCAAGACTTTCCCCTGTGAACAGGAGGATTAAAGATGTCATATCTCCCGTGTGAGCATCAGAAATTAAAGGAAATTGCCCTGTAGATCTTGTGCGTCACCACAGCCGGCATAGTTAATGTTTAACGAGCCGTTGGCATAGTGGAGTTGTCAAGGCCTTTCACACAGGTACATGTTATGGCTAAGGCCCTGTGTTTTGTGCAATCATGTGACATAGCAAGATTTTATCCTGTGTTTTAAGACAGAAATAAGAATTACATCAAAAATGAAAGCAATTGTCTGAGGATGGTGCTGGACCATCTGACATAAAAACAAAAGGAGACCGTTTGACGAAAAAGCTTTAAAGGTAGACTCAGTGAAATGACGTTGCCACGAGCAGATATTGAGATGCAAGAACTTTGCTCTCACGCAGTCGCACTGTATCTGTGCAGTGTGGTAGCCAAAGCACCAAAACAGCGGAGAAGTTGAGCCTCACACTTCAACGCTCTTAGTTGTTGCGGAAATTTACCAACTATGCTGCTTACTTTCTGCATACAAGTCAAAATCCAGGCATGTCACTTGACTGCACAAAACTCAGGACCCTAGTTATGTGCCTTTCTTAGTTTTCAGGCCTCGTGAAACATCTGGCATTTAAAAAAAATAAAAAATGCCTTTATTAAAATGACAACAGAACAGTTTTAAAGGTAAACACTGCTTGTTTGAGCTAAAACACTCACCTGTTTTTGTCATAAGAGAGCAGCTATAGGCCTAGATGTAAGTATTATTTTTTGCTTTGTTAGTGCCTGAGATTGCTTTATTGACTTTGTTGCCTAACCTGTGCTGGTAAAAGTCAAATGCCAACCCACTTGTTTCTACAGTGTCCTCCTGAATTATTGGCACCCTAGGTAAATACAAAAAAGGCAGTGAAAAACTGTAATCATTGTTTGTCAGCTTGATCTTACTCAACATATCATATGAATCTAACCTTTAATTGAGTTAAACACATTTTTTTTGTTGAACAATTCTATCAAGAAAGTATTTTATTCAAAAACATGCATGCCAGTTATTGGCACCCCTAAAAATTCTTATGAACAAAATCAAATTGATGTATATTCCGATTTTATGATTTGTTAATTTTAAAGTTAATCTGAGTCTTTGGGAACTCCATGACTTCCTGTTTCACTGGGGTATAAATATGAGGTGGTACACACAGGCTAAACTCTCTTTGTCATCCTTCAACATGGGAAAGGATAGAGAACATACAAATTAAATGAGACAAAAGGTTGCTGACCTTCACAAATCAGGCAATGGCTATTGAAAAGGTAGCTACACGCCTGAAAATACCCATCTCCACTATTAGGGCAGTAATTAAGAAACGTAAAACTGGAGCTGTAATGAACCTGCCTGGAAGAGGACGCAAGTGTATTTTGCCCCCACGGACAGTGAGAAGGATGGTTCAAGTGGCAAAAAAATCTCCAAGGATCACAGTTGGAGAATTGCAGAAGTAGGTTACATCTTGGGGTCACCAAGTCTCAAACTACAATTAGGTGCCATGACCAAGTTATTTGAAAGGGTTGCCAGAAGAAAGCCTCTGCTATCACCAAACCACAAACATAAGCGCCTGGAGTTTGCTAAATGTCATTGGAACTTTGATTGGAACCAGGTTCTATGGTCTGATGAGACTAAAATGTCGTTTTTTTGCATCAAACACTAGAGTTGGGTTTGGTGTAAAAAAGAAGCATGGTCATTCAGAAAATATCCTAATTCCCACTGTGAATGAAGTATGGTGGTGGATCTGTGATGTTGTGAGCCTGTTATACATCCAAAGGCCCTGGGACCCTTGTTAGGATACATGGCATCATGGACTCCCAAGTACCAGGAGATTTTAGGTCAAAACCTGTCTGCCTCTGCCAGTAGGCTAAAACTGGGTCGTCGTTGGATCTTCCTGCAGGACAACGATCCAAAGCATACCTCCAAATCTACACAAATGGTTCGCTGACCATAGACGTTTCGCAATGGCCATCCCAGTCCCCTGACCGAAACACCATTTGAAAACCTATGCGGTGAGCTGAATAGGAGAGTCCTAAAGTGAGGACCAAGGACTGAAGGTTCTGGAGTGTTGCTGTATGGAGGAATGGTCTCAAATCCCTGGTCTTCTCCCACCTCATCAAACATGTATAGGAGACGACTCAGACCTGTTGTCTTGGCATCTTTTTTCTTCATATTTACCTCGGGTGCCAATAATTCAGGAGGGCACTATCTACTAGAGATAGCATTTCACTGCACCTGCGATAACATCTGCAAAACTGTACGCGACCAATAAACTTTTTGATTTGAGTTTGAGTGTTCTTTGAACTCACGTGATAGGGAATTATAGGTCATAAAATATCCCGGGGTCAGTTGCCACAGTGAAGTGATTTTACTTTGTCAGTTTTGATACAATAACATTCCACATGTAAGGAAAATAATGATACAGTAGCTTAGTGGCCATCTGAAAGAAAGGGAAAAAATAAAAATGTTGCTTAATGGGTGGGAAAGGGAAAGACCTTCCAGACGAAAGGCAGTTTCCATTATGACAAGCATATCCTGTTCAGCAATGCCTCTCTTCCTCTCGCTCTGTTCTCGAGCCCATCATCCACAACAAAATTTGAGTGCTCTCTGACCAAACATACTGCACATTATGTGGTTCAGCAAGCCCGTCACTAACTGAGGCCTCTAAGTGAGTTAGGATGTTGTCAATATGGCCCTCTCTATTAGAGCCCGACCAATATATCAATTCACCGATATTATAGGCCGATATTGGCCTTTTACCGCTATATCGGTATGGGACGATAATTCAACCAATGTGTAATAAATAGGATGAATAAACATATCTCATGCTTATCTGAACACTTGCGGACATTCTCATGATGTCATTGTCACAATATATTAAATCAACATTTGAAGCATAGTTATTGAACAATTTCTCTCTTGGATGGCAAATTCTGAAAATTCACTGGAAAAATTACACTTTAATTTCCCCGCTGTAGAACAGTATATCACAGATATATCGGTATCTGCAAGTTTTGTCCCCAAAGAAATCTGCATCGGACAAAAAACAAGATTAACTTGGGCTCTAGTCACTATTCATTACTGTATTACAGCATTGAACCACAAACACTATGGACATTTCATTACTGTATTACAGCATAGAACAACCACACAGAGTCGAAATACTGTATGTGTCCAGGAGAGAGTTGGAGCTTTAGGTAGCCCTGATTTTTAGATGGTGGTCAGTCAGTCGGGGATGGTACTACCAGAGATATTAAGGAAAGAATGAGATAGGAATCCCATTTGGCAATGAATGTATAACACCCAACCCAGCAGACTGTCGACCAATCGGGTTCACGTTGTCATGCTGCGTTACACAGTTGCTAAACTAATCATCACGCAATCCCTTCACAAATTTAAGTGTCACTATTCCAAAGCTATACAATATTACAGAGAACAAGTTAATTATCTCACCTCAGAAAATATTTCTAATTTTGTACTTCCTGTTCACTAAATGCATGCTAATGTTGGGTTTTTGAGCTAGTGCACAATTGACTTCGTTCCACTCCTTGAAGGAGAGCTGTCCTTGTCCCAGAATCGCCGGGAATGCTCCGCATGGCTCATTGACGACGCATGGACAATGTACACAATGGGCATTAATACGAGTTTCCCATCTCCTCAAAAGTGTCTCTGGTACTATGCCTATCATTCTTTTTCAAGGCTTCTTCATCCTGAT
Source organism: Oncorhynchus mykiss (assembly GCF_057628025.1). Taxonomy (NCBI): domain Eukaryota; kingdom Metazoa; phylum Chordata; class Actinopteri; order Salmoniformes; family Salmonidae; genus Oncorhynchus; species Oncorhynchus mykiss. Next base: position 13,291,542 of record NC_143029.1, read on the forward strand.
ACCTTATCAGTTAAGAGCCATAACCCTCTGCTAGGCTAGGCTAGCCCAACACTGCTGTACTATACTGTTCTGTCACGTCGTTTCTGGGTGGCTGCAATAAGTGCTGTTTGTAGCCTGGCAGGGATCAGGTTTGACAGCTCTAATAACCCTGCACACACTCACCGTCTAATCCATAAATGGCTTTATGATAAAAGCAAGAGTGACTGGGCTGGCTCTATTGAGTTTTATGTCAAATGCCCGTTGATTGGAACAACACTGACTACCTCCAACTACCAAGGTTAAGGGCTTGTAAGTAAGCATTTCACTGTAATGTCTACCTACACCTGTTGTATTCAGCGCATGTGACAAATACAATTTGATTTGAAATTGTGATTTTTAAAATCATATCTGGATCCTTGCCTGTGTTTATTGTAAATTATAATCCTCACATCTGTTTTCACAGGCTGTGTAAGCATTTGGCCTATTATGATTTGAGGTACAGTATGCGTTGTATGGAGTGTTTACTAAAAACCTACTAAAATGTTCCATTAGGATTACTCTCAACTGCACCTATTGTATCAGTGTTCTGTTCTGTGACTATACACATAAGCCAAGTACCTGTAAACTTGTCATTCAGCAAATGTCTGTTTGGCCTTGCACTGAGGATGTGAATTGAGCCCTCTGTATACTGTATAGTTTGGCTCTGTTTCAGTCAGTTTTGTACATCCAATCTGCCCATGAATTTTCATAAAGTTTTGTACTTTTCTCGTCGTGACGGGTCTTTCCCTAAGTTACATTCAGTTGGGCTGCCTTGGCAACAGTTACCTGCAGTTTGTGGGTAATGTTGTTTAGGCTACAAACCAGGCAAGCTTTAGTTGACATCGATACCGTGCAATGGTTGTACAGTCACCCCATTTAGGAGTCTTAAGGCTAAATGACAATGTGGACTGAATGTTGTTTCCATGTCATCTCTGGTTCCAGATGCACCCTCCACAGAGCAGCAGGAGCTGTTCACCCAGAAGCTCCAGCAGTGCTGCATGCTGTTTGACTTCATGGACTCTGTCACCGACCTGAAGAGCAAGGAGATCAAGCGGGCCACGCTCAACGAGCTGGTGGACTACGTCTCAACCAACAGGGGCATCCTGGTAGAGGCAGCCTATCCGGAGATCTCAAATATGGTGAGTGGGCTCCTTACACTAACAGCCTTTTCACGCTACTGAGTAAAACCGAGCTGAGACTAGCTGTACGGTGATAGCCTATTTACGCATCCTCCATAGTTGCTGAAATGGACAATGTGAAGAAAATATCCAGACCAGCACAGAACAGTTTGTGTTAGTACAATAGTGTGAAAATGGTATACCAGAAAACCATTTTGTTTTGTCACGGTGAAACAATTAAGCATCCTGTCCCTAACATAGAAGTTTCATCAAGCAACATTGGGAGATATTCTACTCCGGAGACCGGATTTTATACTCCGGACTCCGACATTGTTTGTCCTAATATTTCTACATTTCTTATTTCCATAATTTTACTTTTTAGATGTGTCTGTTGTTGTGTATTGTTAGATATTACTACACTGTTGGAGCATTCCACTACATCCGCAATAACCTCTGCTAAATATGTGTATGCAACGATACATTTTGATTGGAATCTTTATCCTGGATAGAATGCTTCTACAAAGGAGCGAAAGTGGTCATTTAAAACATGAACTTCAATTGTAATCAGGGTTTGAACGAAGAAGAAAAAGTACTGGGGCCTCACGAGTGGCGCAGAGGTCTAAGGCACTGCATTGCTGTGAGGTGTTGCTACAGACCTGGGTTCATTCCCACAACCGGCCGGGGAAGGGAGTCCCATAGGACGGCGCATAATTGGCCCAGTGTCATCCGGATTATGAGAGGGTTTGGCCGGGGGGGGCTTTACTTGGCTCAACGCACCCATAGCGACTCCCTGTGGTGGGCCGGATGCCTGCATGCTGACCCCAGTCGCCAGTTGAATGGTGTTTCCTCCTCCGCGGCTGGCTTCCAGGTTAAACTGGCGGGTGTTAAGGAGCGCAGTTAGACAGGTCATGTTTCGGAGGACAAATGACTCCACCTTTTCTTCTCCTCAGCCCGTTGGGGAGTTGCAGCGATGAGACAAGACTGAAATTGGGGATAAAAAGTGGGTCAAATGCAAAATAATAAATAAATATACATTTAGAAAAAGGACTGATTTTGCTCATGGCTTGGTTATCAAAACAACTTTCCATACTCACAAAAAGCTTATTTCTATACAATGTTGTGCACAAATTTGTTTACATCACTATTAGTGAGCATTTCTCCTTCACCAAGATAATCCATCCACATGACAAGTGTGGCATATCAAGAAGCAGATTAAACAGAATGATCATTACACAGGTGCACCTTGTGCTGGGCACAATTAAAGGCCACTCAAAAATGTGCAGTTTTGTCGCACAACACAATGTCTCAAGTTTTGAGGGAGTGTGCAATTGGCCAGCTGACTTGCAGGATTGTCCACCAGAGCAGTTGCCGGAGAATTGAATGTTCATTTCTCAACCATAACCTGCCTTCAACGTCGTTTCAGAGAATTTGGCCATACGTCTTATGGAAGCTCGTCAGCCTTACCGGGGTTTTGACCTGATTGCAGTTTGACTGTTGTCACCGACTTCAGTGGGAAAATGCTCACCTTCGATGGCCACTGGCACACTGGAGAAGTGTGCTCTTCACAGATTAATCCCAGTTTCAACTGTACCAGGCAGATAGCAGACTGTGTGGGCGAGCAGTTTGCTGATGTCAATGATGTGAACAGAGTGCCCCATGGTGGCGGAGGGTTATGGTATGGGCAGACATAAGCTACGGACAACAAACACAATTTTATTTTATCAATAGCAATCTGAAGGAACGTGTATAACGTGGCAAGATCCTGAGGCCCATTGTCGTGCTATTCATCCGCCGCCATCACCTAATGTTTCAGCATGATAATGCACGGCCCCATGTCGCGAGGATCTGCACACAATTCCTGAAAGATGAAAATGTCCCAGTTCTTCCATGGCCTGCATACTCAACAGACATGTCACCCATTGAGCATATTTGGGATGCTCTGGATTGACGCGTACGACAGTGTGTTCCAGTTCCCGCCAATATCCAGCAACTTCACACAGCCATTGAACCACACAGCCATTGAGGAGTGAGACAACATTCCACAGGCCACAATCAATAGCCTGATCATCTCTATGCGATGATGTGTTGCGCTGCACGAGGCAAATGGTCACAACAGATACTGACTAGTTTTCTGATCCACGCCCCTATCCTTTTTTTTAAGGTATCTGTGGCCAACAGATACACATCTGTATTCCCAGTCATGTGTAAACCATAGGATAGGGCTTAATTAATTTTTTTCAATCGAATTGTTTAGTTTAGCTTGAATAGAAACAGCTGTCATTCTTCGAGATGTGAAATGAAAGGGCCTTAGGATATAACCTTGTTGCGCACTGTACACAGTTGCTATTCTCTGAGCAACCTGGGAGAGAGGCAGTGCTCCCAAAGCCCTCACACACCTTCAGCTCCAGTCAGACCCAAAGATTACCCAGACCTCTTAATCACCTCGCTCATCCTTTTGCCCTTGTCTCAACCCTCACCGCTAGCCATGGTGCCAGACCAGACAGGGAAGGACGACCCAAAACCTCCCCAGTCAGTTTCCAGCACTCCTTCAGTTCAGCACTAGATCATCAGGATTCAGGAAGCAACTAGCTGTCTCTTCTCCATGCCAGTGCAGTCGTTTAACAGCAGGTCCGGGACAAGGTAGCACGTCCAGTGAACAGGTCAGGGTTCCATAGCCGCAGGCAGAACAGTTGAAACTGGAGCAGCAGCACGCCCAGGTGGACTGAGGACAGCCAGGAGTCATCAGGCCAGGTAGTCCTGAGGCATATATCACATTTTAAGGGTGTGTCAGACAGAGTAATTGTTTATCCAGATGTCATTTTATGGGATTTCTATCTAGGAAGATCAGCCCTGCATTACCTGACATTTGGCATGTACCATTGCTCCAGGCAGCCACATTATACATTAGCATGTCTACTTATTCTCAGCTTACTGAGAAAACGCTCTCCCCGGTTTTAGCTTGTCGTCTAGCTGGCTAGGTTTAGTTTATTTACCAACCCATACCAGTGATAAACGTAGCCGTGTTATCGACAAATGGCAGTACACAAACAAAATCAAGCTCACTTATTTTGCTAGCTAGAAAGAAGTAGCCACAAATTCATTCAAGCATTTCAGTTTAGCTCACACTCGGCAGTAGCCCCCACAAACACCTTAAAAACTTGCCCTATACAGTAACGGTGAACTCCTTCGTGGACAAAACTACTCTTTCCCATAGTACAAGCCTATCTATAGTATGACAGCATCAGCAGTTAGCTACCAACAGCTGGTAGACATGTTTACATTTGGTTCGTTTTATCAGCGTCATTTAGATGAAGACATGCGCTAAATACGTTATAGCTAGCTACTGTTAGCATAGAGATACCAAGCTATCTCTTTCACTTACCCGATTGAGTTCCATGCTCTCTTAAGCCCATGATAATGCTCGGTCTCTGCTGGTGCTGCTGGCTGTTTGACATGCTTTAGAAGCCACAGTAATGGTAGGGACAGCATCCACTTTGAGAAGGAACTTCTTGTTGAAGCCCTAATTCCATTGTTGATAGCCATGGAAGTTCTAAAATGTGTCCCTCAGTAGATTCAATTTAACCGCTTCATTCTCATATCCCACTTTTTTTTTTACTTTTGTCATTCATCGTGACTGATTTGGCAAAAAACCTCACACAAACTTTTTGAACAACTTTGTATTATAACAATTGATTTAAGAGTTTGTAATTTGGGAATGTTTTCTTGGAATTCTAAGTTACTATTATATGCATTGAGAAATAAGTGCTACACTTCCTTTAACCTCACTGGTAGAGCTTTCACATGTAGTTTGATTATTTCGATGACATGCGTATGACGGAATCAGTGAGAATTGGCCAAATGTAGCGTTCAGTTGTGCTTAAACCACCTCTTTCACAGGTAATGTGTATGTAACGGGAAGCATCCTGTTAAACTGTGGAGTGTGGTTGAGTAGCTCTGTCTTTTTCTGTAATAGGTAGTCACTCTTGAACACAAAGAAGCCTGGCCAGCCTCAGTGACTCACTCACACAGCGTTTACAGTGCCACGGATACGGACTCACTCTGCGGCGCTGCCAGGGGAACCGCTGATTACACACAGGGATAGGTTATCATCAGCACATCCTTAGCTATCGTGGCAAGATACTTGTGTGTCATAGGTAATCGTGTAGGCATCCTTCCTAGGAGGACCTATAGATTTTGATGTAGCAAATCGATAAACATACACATCCAGGGACCGCTGCTTGATTATACTGCTGGATAGGTTGTTGAGTTGCCTGTCTTGAGTGTTGATTGCTCTCTACCTATAGAGTAGCCTCACAACTGGGCATGTTAGGAGGAGCAGGGCCTCTGAATAGGGTTAGTCATTAAAGTTGCTCTCACCAACAGCACCACATCTATCAGTGCTATTTATCTGGAGGCCGAGGGCTTCCCTGAGCGAGAGGAGGAACCATGGTGGACAGATGGGCAAGGGCGTCCTCAGGACTCTCCATTCTCTGCATCCCATGATAATGAAGTGGTGGGTGTTGAAGTGCAGTGCATTATGCCTGAGCCACAGCGACCGCTTTGATCATTGAGGCAATGGAGAGTACAAACAGGTAGATCATAAATGTAACCATGGATCTCGCTGAAAAAAGCATCTGCCCCTGGGTGCTGATAGATGAATGGTTTAGCCTCTAGTTGCCCACTCTGTTAGACACACGAGAAGTGTAATATGAAAGACAATCTTTACAGCTGCACAGCTGTCTCGGTTCAAGGTGAAGAATGTTTGATTGACTTCATATTGTGTAGGCCTATGATTTTGCCGCCGCCTTTTGTCAGCGATGAGGATGGGAGGACCGAGGGCTTACGCTGAGATACTTTCAGAGCTCTGATTTACATTGAATTCCGTGAACTCTGGCATTTATGGTATGATAGGTCCATTAAACTACATCTATAACTGGATGATTCATCTCTATCCACACCTTCTCTATCCTTTTCCTGCGCCCTTTTACTCTTTTGTACAGCACCCTTTACTTTATTTCACTCTCTCAAATACACACCACACACACAGTACAGATTTAGCTTGGTCCCCCGCAGATACCACTGAGTGGGGCGTTGCTGTGTCACACACACAGTCCCTCAATGACCCCACACAGAGCTTAAAGCCTTCTGGTGCCATTAGTGCATTTCGCTTAGTTATCGACCCCAACCCTGGCTAGAGACACACCCCGCTTCACTTTCTCTCTTATTTGCTCTCTCTACCATACACGCTCCAGTTCCCTCTCCTTCATTTCTTTTCTTGTGTTCCCAATCTCCCACTGTGCATTTTGACATGTTTGATATGTGTGCTGTGAAATAATAATAGTCATGTCCATCTAGGTAGCCAAAGTACATTCATGGTATGACACCCTATTTTCAGACTAACACAATCATATATGAAGGAAAAAAAATATGCAGGTATTTCTTCTGGAAATTGAAACGGGGCTGATGTTACAGTAAATAAATTATTATACAGCATAACATTACAGCAAGAATGGCTTAATGCTGCTACAGCAGCACAGCAAGAATGAGCTAATAGTGCTACAGAACAGAGCTAATAGTGCTACAGAACAGAGCCAATAGTGCAACAGAACAGAGCTAATAGTGCAACAGAACAGAGCTAATAGTGCTACAGAACAGAGCTAATAGTGCTACAGAACAGAGCTAATAGTGCAACAGAACAGAGCTAATAGTGCAACAGAACAGAGCTAATAGTGCAACGGAACAGAGCTAATAGTGCTACAGAACAGAGCTAATAGTGCAACAGAACAGAGCTAATAGTGCTACGGAACAGAGCTAATAGTGCAACGGAACAGAGCTAATAGTGCAACGGAACAGAGCTAATAGTGCAACGGAACAGAGCTAATAGTGCTACGGAACAGAGCTAATAGTGCAACGGAACAGAGCTAATAGTGCTACGGAACAGAGCTAATAGTGCAACGGAACAGAGCTAATAGTGCTACGGAACAGAGCTAATAGTGCTACGGAACAGAGCTAATAGTGCAACGGAACAGAGCTAATAGTGCAACGGAACAGAGCTAATAGTGCAACGGAACAGAGCTAATAGTGCTACGGAACAGAGCTAATAGTGCTACGGAACAGAGCTAATAGTGCTACGGAACAGAGCTAATAGTGCTACGGAACAGAGCTAATAGTGCTACAGAACAGAGCTAATAGTGCAACGGAACAGAGCTAATAGTGCTACGGAACAGAGCTAATAGTGCTACGGAACAGAGCTAATAGTGCTACGGAACAGAGCTAATAGTGCTACGGAACAGAGCTAATAGTGCTACAGAACAGAGCTAATAGTGCAACGGAACAGAGCTAATAGTGCTACGGAACAGAGCTAATAGTGCTACGGAACAGAGCTAATAGTGCTACGGAACAGAGCTAATAGTGCTACGGAACAGAGCTAATAGTGCTACGGAACAGAGCTAATAGTGCAACAGAACAGAGCTAATAGTGCTACAGAACAGAGCTAATAGTGCTACAGAACAGAGCTAATAGTGCAACAGAACAGAGCTAATAGTGCTACAGAACAGAGCTAATAGTGCTAGTATTTGTGTGTGTGTGAGTGTCGCAGTGGTTGTTATCAGCCCGGGCAGTTGTCTTGAGGTATTTGGCGTCAGGGCGGGATGAGTATCACACTGTTACTTTATTTCCCGCCTGGCAGCCCTCCCTGGAATGTGGCCCATGTGACACCACCAGCAGCCAATCAGTTGCGTTATACCAAGGCTAGAGAAAAAATTCCCATTTCTTTCACTGGCTTGTTTGGGATCAGCTGGGCATGTTCAACACAGGGTGGTGAAGAGAATGCACCCAAAGCAGTGATATGAAGCGGTGTTAGCTACTCTCATCTAACACATGAAATCACATCATACACAGATTACATCAGTTAAGGGAGAACCATATAGTTTAGAAAAAGAGTTGAACAATCTGTCCTAGTTTTACTAGCCTCGGATCTGTGTCCCCCACTCCCCACAAACCGAAGCAGAATTTGATTGTTCAATGCAAGGTTATTGTCCAATGTGTATTTTTCTTTCTTTCCGTCTGTTAGTTTACTCAGTTTGGTGTTGGGTGTCCCTAATTGAGGCTGTCGGTTAAGGTCCGGTCCTCCTTGAACACCTTAGAGGTGACTGGAGCGTCGTAGCTGCAGATAAAAGGCTTTGTCACCGGCTGTAGTGGGTTGTCTGGCGTCTTATCCCGTATCCATGGCCGAGCGGCCCCACACCTAATGAGATCTGGCCAGCTTAAACCCTGAATGGAACTACACAGAGACTGTGGAGCGGGGCAGGGCTGCACCTGTAGACCATCCAGGGACCCAGAGAGGTGTTATTGAGCTAGAGTAGGTTCCTTGAAGTGACGGACAGGAAATTCAATACCACCCTGAATACCACTACAAAACCTGTCTTCAAGACGACTCTCTTAGGCACAGCACTACAGTGTCATCAGATTGAGCAGCTTTCATTCTAAATGAGACATGAACTTGGGTCAAGGAAAGGCGAAGCACATACATAGTTATTCCCGAAGTAGCTAAACAATTCAAAAGTAATTCCAGTACATACTTCCAACAATTTTCCATCTCCTCCCCCATGCTTTTGTTCAACACACTATCTGTGTGTAAGTGGCAGGGATGTGTGACTGGCTGCTTATTTGTACACCAGTGGGACTCTGTCTATAGTCTGGATCATTAGTCTCCCCCATTCCCCTCCTCCCTCCCTCTTCCCAATGTCTCTTTTTCTCTTCTTCTCCTGATGGTCTCTGTCTATTTTCCTGAATAAAAATATCTGTTTCCAACACACACACTGTCTCTCTCTAACATCCACCCACCTCCTCCACCAAGGCAGTGAGATGCAAGACGGTGTCCAACAGCACCCCGTTGCTTTAGAAACCTCGGCCAGTGAAAGGAACACTCTAAAGCGTTCTTTACACCAAGGAGATCAAAGCGACCCAAGCTGTTAGTTAGCTCCAGCTAATTACATATGGCGCCATCTTTGTAGTGTGGGTACCGTGCACTCTCGGAGCCTGTCGCAGAAGTGGGCTCTGCCTGTCATGAAAATGAAATGGTATAACAGCACTTATGTGTTTAGCGTTGCACATTGTTCAATGGCTGCTGCCAGTGCCATCCAAATAAGGATATTTCATTCAATGTATGGTTCAGTGTGCTCAGTATGTTCAATGTTATCCAGCCACCTCTGCGGAAGGCCAATTTTATAGTCAATTAAACGCTAAGGAAATGGTATAGTAAGTAGCAGCAAGCTGTTCGTTATCTCAAAAGTTGCATTACTGTCAGCTGAAGAATGTTTTACTCCTTCGTCACCCCTTTAGAGCTGTGTGGCTTGTCAAACTGACAATAGGTAATTGGGTGTTGTCATATATACACACACACACACACACACACACACACACTGTGCAGAATGGTAGCACTCTTGCCAGCCTCTCCGTCGCCGTGTGTCACTCTCCAATTCCTCCAAGGCTAAAAATACACCTCTGCTGCAGTGATCGTGGTGGTGATGACCTGCCTCCAAACTGAGTCTCCAGCACAGAATTGTAATGGGGAGATGTGGCTGATGCAGAATCCTTTAATGGATTTATCTTTGCCCCCCTCTGTTTTGATTATATTATTCTCTACCCTTCGCCACGGTTGATGTATTGAAACATGCTTAGTCATAATCAAGTAAAAAGGAAGTTGTCCTCCTCTGTAAATTACTGCCAGCTGTGTTTATGCAGCACAGCATGAATATGATTTGCTCTGCCGGGTCACGATAGTTTTCAAAACCCAGACCCTCAATCTTTTTTTTTATGTTTTAATAAGAGTTCACCTTCTAATTAAACAAACAGACAATAAATACACGGCTCCACTCAGTGTTCTAGAATGCAGGAAAATGCGGGTCAGTTCAAGACAGTGCTATGTGAATACTTAGTTTTCTTTACCCTGTGTCATTATAATCACATGCAACAGTCATTTGTAGTCTGAACGATATTATAGCCGTAATATGCTTGTAGCCTACTCGACATTGTTGATGAAATACAAACACAATAGGAGCGTTGGAAAAATGACACGCTCGCCACGCGCATCTGATTCATTCATTAGGAATAGGATTTGTTTAATTTCATTATTTTACATTTTTAATTGTAACCACAATGTAACAAATAATTCAACTGTGGTTCGAACTTTAGCAAACAAGCTAGTGTGAAAACGTCAGCAAAACAAACATTGTCAACATGAATGTGCGCCTACTTCCTCATCTCCCTCCTTTGCGCTCTATTTTCTCCTTGTCAAAAAGGGTGCGTGCCCGAGCAAAGTAAACATTTCAGGACTCAGGTGCCCCTATTTTTAAAATTGTCATTAGTCTCTCTAGGTGATCAGTGCCTATGCAGGAGCATTTCTTGGGTCAGAATTTGGTTCTGGCAACTGAATCCCCTTTCAGCTCAAACACGGGACATGAGTAGGACCACAGCACGCTGTGAGCTGAGCGTGTGCTGGGAACACGTTCCAAATGCCACTGACTGAGACTCCCGCCACATGTACCCTCCCCACAGACCGGCAGATAGAGTACCAGTGGTTTGGAGAGTTGATGAGACATTTTGGATAATTGCAGCGAGTCTATTAAAATATTAAAAGCTGGAACTTATGTCATGGTCCATACACAATACAATGTTATGTCATGGTCCATACACAATACAATGTTATGTCATGGTCCATACACAATACAATGTTATGTCATGGTCCATACACAATACAATGTTATGTCATGGTCCATACACAATACAATGTTATGTCATGGTCCATACACAATACAATGTTATGTCATGGTCCATACACAATACAATGTTATGTCATGGTCCATACACAATACAATGTTATGTCATGGTCCATACACAATATAATGTTATGTCATGGTCCATACACAATACAATGTTATGTCATGGTCCATACACAATACAATGTTATGTCATGGTCCATACACAATACAATGTTATGTCATGGTCCATACACAATACAATGTTATGTCATGGTCCATACACAATACAATGTTATGTCATGGTCCATACACAATACAATGTTATGTCATGGTCCATACACAATACAATGTTATGTCATGGTCCATACACAATACAATGTTATGTCATGGTCCATACACAATACAATGTTATGTCATGGTCCATACACAATACAATGTTATGTCATGGTCCATACACAATACAATGTTATGTCATGGTCCATACACAATACAATGTTATGTCATGGTCCATACACAATACAATGTTATGTCATGGTCCATACACAATACAATGTTATGTCATGGTCCATACACAATACAATGTTATGTCATGGTCCATACACAATACAATGTTATGTCATGGTCCATACACAATACAATGTTATGTCATGGTCCATACACAATACAATGTTATGGTCCATACACAATACAATGTTATGTCATGGTCCATACACAATACAATGTTATGTCATGGTCCATACACAATACAATGTTATGTCATGGTCCATACACAATACAATGTTATGTCATGGTCCATACACAATACAATGTTATGTCATGGTCCATACACAATACAATGTTATGTCATGGTCCATACACAACACAATGTTATGTCATGGTCCATACACAATACAATGTTATGTCATGGTCCATACACTTGCGTTTTCAGAATGCAACACATTTTTTGTTCTTTTTGTTGTTGTGCGGAACATAATTCTAAGTTTTGCTTTAGCTAGGCTACATCTCCATGCACTGTTAGAAATGTAGCACTCGTCACTCATTTCTATGTAAACAGCCCACAGGCCTCGCAAATTCTCTCTAACACACAGACACGTATACATGCGTTTGATATACATACACACACACACACACACACACTACTCCGGATTGTAGGGATTAGGTTACCTCTGCGAACAGTCGTTAGATCATACAATGGTTTTACTCTTCCTACAGTGCCTTCAGAAACTATTCACACAACTGTTTTTTTGCACAATTTGTTCTTTCAAAATGGGATTCACATGGATTTAATTGTTTAAAAAGGAGGGGGGGGGGGTCAATGATCTACATAAAATACACACAAAAAAATCAGAGTCCATTCAACTTATGTGACTTGTTAAGCATTTCTGAACTTATTTAGGCTTGTCATAACAAAGGGGTTGAATACTTATTGACTGAAGACATTTCAGCTTTTCATTTTTAATTAGTTTGTAAACATTTCTAAAACATAATTACACTTTGACATTATTGGGGTATAGTGTGTAGACCAGTGACACAACATGTCAATTAAATCCATTTTAAATGTGAATACTTTCTGAAGGCTCTAAGTAATCTCTTTTATTTGTGGTACCTAACTTTGAATGCAGAATTTAAACCGTTCAGGCCTTCTTTATATGTTGGACATTTTTCAGCGGACTGAACAATACAATAAAACTGTTTCCATGCATCCTAGAGTACATTCGATTAGGCCTGTCCGTAGTTTCTAGTTTTCCAACAGAAACTTGTCTTTCAGTCCCAAGATTTTGAGGAGTGCCGCATCTCCCTCTTCTCTCCTTCAACCCTCCCTGTATGTTTGGATTGTTCTGTGGCTGTGTTCATGATAAAGCACCCGCACAGCAGATATCAGCCTACTTATCATCCCTCACTCAGCATATTAGTGGAGTAAACTGCTACTGTTCTCTGGGTATTAATACAATGATAGGAGACTTGCAGCTTTCATCTCCCTATATGCAAGGGAAATCTCCCTCTGTTTCCCAGCTGCAGTGCAAGCTGTACACATCTACATTGGGAAAAAGATGTGTAGCTGAAATTGTAATTCATTTTCTGTCTTTGTTTTGATTATAAGTTGGTATAACCTATTGATATGCAACCTGGTCACTCACTACTAATTTCCTAGATTTCTTAATTTCTATATAAAGGCCTAGTGGGCTAGTTATTCTGCAATGTATTTTACACCATGTCTGTTCTGGTAGTGCTACCATAATGCTGTGTTGATTGCTGAATTGATGTGAAACACTTAAAGGCCATCCTCAATGGGGAAAAGTAATCTTGTCCTAGCGTGGGGAAGGACATCTAAGAGGCCTGCACAGGCATGAATTTTAACCTGACGTTCAGACCCTACCCATGCCCCTGACGTTCAGGCCCGACCATACCAATGCCCCCGACGTTCAGGCCCTACCCTACCCCGGCCCTATTGCTTCTGCCAGATTTAAGGCCCTGGCCGAAATCAGAAATAACTTCTTCCATTAGTAAATTCATTAGCTGCTCCTATGCCTGTCATTGCTCCCTATGCACAGCTCGCTCTGCATGCGCTCTGCCCATGACGCTCTGAGTTTTGAGTATCCATAGCAACGGCTCTGCTTGGGCTGCTCTGCTCAATGAGGAGACAAAACTCAAGTAACATTCTTTTCTTTGAAATAATCTCTCCTGTTTTATATTTGATGAGGTTGAAGCACTTCTGACACAATGTTGTGATCTTAGTCAGATATGACTACTGTGCAGCACAGCACAAGCAAATGGCTCAACTTCAATATGTTAGTGATCAAATTAGTGATACCCGAGCCCTGCCCATACCCTAGTTATTGATTTTTAAAAAATTAAACGGGCCCTACCCGATGTATAATCTAAGGTGCTGTATCACATCCGGCTGTGATTGGGAGTCCCATAGGGTGGCTCACAATTGGCCCAGCACCGTCTTGGTTTGGCCGGGGTAGGCCGTCATTGTAAATAAGAATTTGCTCTTAACTGACTTGCCTAGTTAAATAAAGGTAAAATAAATGTAAAAAATGGAGGTCGGGTAGCAGAGCTCTAAGGGCATCCCGTTCTGATGTCCTGGGAACACCCATCATCCCAGGCATTAAAATGCATTGATTGAATTATGTTTGAATTATGAGTTACACCTACCATTACAAATGTCTCCAAACGAGAACTTTCTCACCAGAAGTTGTGATGATTAAGAAGCTAGGCCTTTCTGTTTTTTTGGGGGGGGTTTAACCCCCTTTTCGTGGTATCCAAGTGTTAGTTGTTGCTATCTTGTCTCATCACTACAACTCCCGTACGGGCTCGGGAGAGACGAAGGACGAAAGCCATGCGTCCTCCAAAACACAACCCAACCAAGCCGCACTGCTTCTTTAACACAGCGCGCATCCAACCCGGAAGCCAGCCGCACCAATGTGCCGGAGGAAACACCGTGCACCTGGCGACCTGGTTTGCGTGCACTGTGGCCGGCCCACCACAGGAGTCGTTGGTGCACGATGAGACAAGGATATCCCTACCGGCCAAACCCTCCCTAACCCGGACGACGTTAGGCCAATTGTGCGCCGCCCCACGGACCTCCCGGTCGCGGCCGGCTGAGACAGAGCCTGCGCGTGAACTCAGTGCCCTATACCACTGCGCCACCCGGGAGGCCTTTATCTTAATTTCTCTGACTAAATATAGGACACTTTTGAATCTCCTGATGTGGTCATATTACTGGAAAAACTGTTTAAATAAGTCCGGGATAAGGAAGCTAGGACTATCATGAGGCTTTTAAGGAAGTCGACAGCAGCTAGGCATTTGGCTATCAAGTTTTCCCTCAGGACATCAGCAAATCCACATTGTGTAACTTTTTAATGTAGCCTAGTATTCTTAGACTTCAGTCTGATTGTTACAGCGGGCCAAACTGCATAGGACATGAAATGCCTTAGGAAATATCATTCTGGTTATTCTTTCATGATGTATTGTATGAGTGGAAACCTAATGAATAATAAACAGTGTATTGTAATACCTCTTGTCTTGTAATATGTCTTGTGACCACCTGTTTAATCTTTGAATTTCATGTAGCTCTCCAAACCTAAGATCGAAGTTGACTATGTCCAGTGGGTAAAAGTTTGCCGTTTGTCCATGTGCTTTTGCGTCAGTTTATTTTGTTGCAGTTTTAGTGTGTTCATGAAATGCCCTTTTGTTCACAGATCTGCACCAACATATTCCGGACTCTTCCGCCGAGTGAGAACCCTGATTTTGACCCAGAGGAGGACGAGCCTACTCTCGAGGCCTCATGGCCACACATACAGGTAAAACCACGTCACTTCAACTTGACCTCATTTTAACTCTACTTTTTTTTTTATTTTTAACACGTGTTATATCTGGTATTATGCGCTATATGTATATTTCATTTGGCTCAGATTTAGTTCGTTGACTTTTCCCAGCTTGTCTACGAGTTCCTCCTGCGATTCTTGGAGAACCCAGACTTTCAGCCCAGCATCGCCAAGCGCTACATTGATCAGAAGTTTGTGCTGCAGGTAAGCGTCGCAATCTGATGTCACCTGTCAATGACCCTTATCCCCTCAGATTTCAGACCATTGTCAGTCAAATGGCCACGTGACATCGTCATCAGCAGGGGTGTGTGTATTCCCTAGGAGGCAAACGGGCCAAGACATTGAACTTGTCCAATAAGAAAGTCTTGTTTTCTGTTCTTAACGTTGTCAGTTGCATACACCCCTGGTTTGACAGTGTTGTTCAAAGCTATTGTATTAATTACCAAATATTGTAGAGACTTTAATTTTCTGTTGTTTACTGATGTCACTGTCGGTTCTCTGTGGATCAAAAAGGGTGCACACAGAAACAAGGCCAAACTAAGTGAAGTCAAGAAGACAGACCTGGCAGCCTTACAAGCCTCAGACTGCCTGCTTAACATCTTCTCTTCAAAAGACTCCAGTACAATACATCAAACACCAACCTTGTTTGAATAATCATTTGGTAGATTAATCTGTTTTGTTAGTGGTCATTTTGATTTGGCTTTGAACAAAAGTGGCACTGATGTGCAATTCCGTTTTGCGCTCCAGAGCAGAAAGGTCAGAGTATGACCGACCGAAAACAATGAACATGTTTGATTGATTATCTCTCCTGGCAGTTATCAAAGCCTGTTTTTTTTCAACATTACATCCTGTGAAAGTTAGTTTGGAGCATAACATTTTACAAAGAGTACATTTCTTCAGTGTTAGTCTCAGTATTTAGCCTAGCTTCTCAAGGGCACATATGCCCTGATCCCAGATTGCCCGAGTATGTCTCAATGGTATTTCACCATCTTAACGTCCCACCTTGGGTCGTATTCATTCGGCACCAAAAGGTAGAAAACAGACTGAAACTGGAAGAGAACCTGACATTTCCGTTACAAAACGTTTTGCTGCGGTGTGCCCTAATGAATACGACCCCGTCTCACCCTTGCTGGAGCTCTTCAGCGGTAACCTGCTGGGGCTGTGCCGTGCGTATTTATCGAGCCGTCCTCCTCTCCCTAGAGCGAGGGAATAAACGGGGACTAACGCTATGGCCTGGAATGTTGGCTGAGCTGCAGCATCCGAGGTGCTCTGGCTGAGTTTCCATGATGCGAGTGGTGGAGGGGTGTCATGGGGAAGCTTTAAATAGCACCCTATTGTTTACTCTGTTGGAAGGGAAAAGGGGACTGTGGTCGGAAAGAGGCTGGTGAAGGGGTCGGGCTAAGGGGGGACAGAGAGGACAGGCCCTGTTTTTTTTTTCTGTGGTTTTATTCTCAGTGCTCGCTCCTGTTTCTCTATGACTGTTGGAGACAGACCTTGACATGGGAGAGGGACTGTACAATCAGTTCACATGGGAATGTTAGTGTATTTATAGCCAAATGTATTTCATTTCATCAGGTTGAACTGTCAGGACATATTTTATGCATAGTTATTTATTAGGGAAATTGCACTCTCTGTGAATGTAGTAGTCTTTGAAATTGTGTAGTACGTGCAGAGGGGAAGGAAGTACAGCCCTGTCATTACCAGAGTTACGGAAGTGTTGTCACCATAGATCGGCTTCCTGTCGCTCTGCTGATGCTGGACAAAAAACTCCTCTCAAAACATCCACATGAAAGCCTTAGGTGTCGTACTCTCCCAAATATTCAATCAGTTTGAAGATATTAAAGCATCATTTTAAATGTTTCCAGGTGATGTACATATTGCGGCGGGAACTGGTTTTTCTCCCAGTTACTGAATGCCCACTAAAGAATGGAATACATACAATTGTACCATGATATTTGATTAGAAAGCTTTCTTTCAAAGTGTTTTGATATTTAACAAGGAAGCCTTTGAGTCCAGATCTTATGTAGCCTATGTTTCTTGTCTCTGGATGTGTCACAGATAGTCATCATGCAGAGCTCATTGTGTGGTTAGTGGCTGCTGCTGTGGTATGATCAGAATGCTTGTGTCTTCACTGTCAGCTATGTGCTTGTCAGGGCAGGGGGACTGGGAGAGGGCCTGGTGGGACAACATGGCAGGGGAAACACTCATCGCATTCTGTTTTGGCTGGCTGGCTGGCTGGCTGGCTGGCTGGCTGGCTGGCTGGCTGAAGGCAGTGAGGAGTTATTCTCACCAGCCCCGCCCATATCCTGAAACTGAACAAACCCTTTGCTGTTGAACAAGGCTTCTAGTGACTTGAAAAGATGCTTTGCTAGAACTGAACCGAAACCTTTTGTGAGTCATGCATTCAAATTACAGTGACACTCTCTCTGTTCCCTTGTTCCTCGCTTTTTACTTTCTGTTTGAACCTATATCTGTCTCTGTATACTGTGTATGTCTGCGCAAGCACAAAATGTTGTACCCTTAAGTAGTGTTAAACAGTATTGCCTCTGCTTCCTGTATATAATACAGGTTAGGCTACTGACTATAGAAAGAGGCTGTTTGCACAAGTCTAATCCCAATCATTAGACATATGCTGTGAATCCATTAAGCCCTGTGTTGTCAAAACAACAATACTTAGTGACAGAGGTCTCTCGACCTCCGTACGTTCTCTCTATGTTCTCCCCCTCCTAATGCACGGTTAGCCTGTCCAGGCAGAGCTCTCTGTGAGGGGTCTGGCTGTGACGGTCTCAAATGGCACCTTGTTCCCTATAGGGAATCCCATAGGGCTCTGGTGGAAGGTAGTGCACTGAATAGGGTATAGGGTGTTATTTCCGATGCAGCCCGCGTCTCCGATTGAACTATTCTCATCCACGTGGGATTATTATTAAATGGCGCCGTCACGTCATTGGCACGCAGCGAAAGGAAGAGCGCTCCAGGGGGGCTGTTTTTACCTTTGAGCACAGACTGAGGCTTAGCCGGGGCAGAGAGGAAGAGCGAGGAAGTGCTGGAGGTCACAACCTCCCCGTGGATACACCCCAATTATTTACGTAGCTACTCCAGACCCACTTCCTCTCTTCCTCCCTCTCTGACTTCTCAATCAACATACTGCACACAACTACAGTGTAGACTGTACACGCATTATAACAAGCCCATATTAAAAGTCTGTCTGTCTAGAGCTCAAATGCATGCATGCACACGTGCATAGTGTGTACACAGTGCACAACAGGGGGTGCGACGATTGCTTTTCTGTCACGTAGTGTCAAGCTCACCTGACACCTGAAAGGCATTGACATGCATTGTTTCTTTTAGCTTCTCTCAGAGAGCTGCACATAAACAGGCAGGATGAGAATTGGCCATTTTGTTTATGCACCATTCTCCTTCCATCCCGGTCTCAGTGGGTGTCTGGGTTTTGTAAAAATAGAGACCTGTTGTTCTGCTTCCCTATCGATAAAACTGGAGGTACTTTCTCTGAGGTTTAGCAGAATGTCGCTCTTTGTTTTGCTGCTTTTATCTGCAGCAGGAAGTAGCCTTAGACCTGCAGAGAAAATAACTACTTTGAGTGTAGCTTTTAGAAACCTATTGGCTTCTTCTGAAAAATAGTAATTTCAGTTCAACCGTGACTCATCAGTAATGACCCTTTTGCAGAGAAAATTGACATTGTTGGAGGTTGGATGTGGCAACAGCTCTGGTGGAGATTCCTGCAGTCAGCATGCCAATTGCACACTCCCTCAACTTGAGACATCTGTGGGATTGTGTTGTGTGACAAAACTGAACATTTTAGAGTGGCCTTTTATTGTCCACAGCACAAGGTGCATCTGTGTAATTATCATGCTGTTTTAATCAGCTTCTTGATATGTCACACCTGTCAAGTGGCAAAGGAAAAATGCTCACTAACAGGGATTTAAACAGATTTGTGAACAACATTTTTGTGCATATGGAACATTTCTGAAATATTTCCGCTCATGAGACATGGGATCAACACTTTACATGTTGCGTTTTTGTTCAGTATATAATGTGATTTAAGATTATCTCCAGCTCAGGGCTCCAGCTATGCAATTTGTTTGCTAACTTGCTAGCTTGCAAGATCAAACTTCTTGGTTATAGCAGAGACAATCAACCCCTGCTGGATCAAGATTCCTGCTCCCTAAATTGTTTTCTGCGTCCAAAAAACATCCCTTGTGTGGACTGCCGGTAATATCGTATACCCCTTTATGGTACAGGAACACTGCCGGTAATATTGTATACCCCGGTATGGTACAGGAACACTGCCGGTAATATTGTATACCCCGGTATGGTACAGGAACACTGCCGGTAATATCGTATACCCCGGTATGGTACAGGAACACTGCCGGTAATATCGTATACCCCAGTATGGTACAGGAACACTGCCGGTAATATTGTATACCCCGGTATGGTACAGGAACAGTATGAAGGTATGACCATTTGAATACCACCCAGCCCTACAGAACACAAACCCGGTCAGAGCTGTTCTACATCTATAATGTCTCGTTAGCTAGGTGGTTAGACTGTGTTGGCTTAGCTTGTTAGCACCAATAGTGTAACAGCCCTCTACTTTCAGGATATTTTCATCATTCATACAGTGAAACGTATCGACTGACTGACTGATGACGAACGTACAGTACTGTGTCCCTCTGGGAGCTTTGTCTCTGAGACATCATAGGCTCTTCTTCGATGACCCTGTAGAACAGAACAATTCGCTCCGCTCCTAGACCCCAGTGCTACTGTAACATAACAGACACAGCAGAGGTCAAGTTCAGGACAAAATGCATTAGCCTCTGGGTGAAATCCCACTGGTCGGGTCTTGATGATCACTGATGGTGATTGAATATTGACCCTGGCCCCGGGCCCCCTGCATGGCTGAATCATAGTCTTGTCCGGGCCACGTTCCAACACTACCAAGCAACATCCTTATCTATGGCCTATTTCTTTGTCCTCACTGATTTGAGCGGACTTGATGGATGCAGGCTAGGTAGCATTGCAAGAATAAAGGTGAAAACAGCAGTTAGCTGTAAATTAGCTTCCTCCATTTGGAGTGATGACACAAGGTCATACAATAGGTCAAAGGATATTAAGAGTATTGGGAAGCAGCCTAGTATCATCTGTGTGTCTGCAACAGAGGAGTCTGCTGCCTCGGTGCCAAGCTGGGGGAGCAGGGCTGGACTGTAATGGAGGAGGCTGCTGCCTTGGTGCCAGACTGAGGGAGGAGGGCGGGACTGGAACGGGGGCACTACTCTGCTGGAATAGCAACCCTGTCATTGTGGTCCTGGCAACCTCATAAAATGACGAAACCCACATTTTAGGAACTGGCCGACATCAGCACTAGCTAGGCTATTCCTCTGGGCTCAGTGGCATGTTCCACACCGCTCCTCTCCTTTAAACAGTAACGTTACAGTACTGATCACTGATTCCAAAATCGCTCCTCTCCTTTAAACAGTAGCTAACATTACAGTACAAAGGACTGATCCTAAACCGCTCAATTCCTTTAAACAGCAATTTCCCCGCCCACACGACGCCATACACGTGGTTTGCGGATGTGAGGCCGGTTGGATGTACTGCCAAATTTTCTAAAACAACATTAGAGACAGCTTATGGTAGAGAAATTAACATTAAATTATCTGGCAACCGCTCTTGTGGACATTCCTGCAGTCAGCATGCCAATTGCACACTCCCTCAACTTGAGACATCTGTGGCATTGTTGTGTGACAAAACTGCACATTTTAGAATGGTCTTTCATTGTCCCGAGCACAAGGTGCACCTGTGTAATGATCATACTTCTTGATGTGCCGCACCTGTCAGGTAGATGGATTATCTTGACAAAGGAGAAATGCTCACTAACAGGGACGTAAACAAATTTGTGCTCAAAATTTGAGAGAAAAGCTTTTTGTGCGATTGGAAAATGTCTGTGATTTTATTTTTTATTTCAGCTCAGGAAATAATTTGATTTATGTCTGTTCTTGGCTCTGATGACTAGTAGGTAGTGGCAGGTAGCCTAGCGGTTAGCGCGTTGGGGCAGTAACCGAAAGGTCGCTGGTTTGAATACACAAGGTAAAAAAGGTCGAAGCTCTGGGCCCTTGAGCAAAGCACTTAACCCTAACTATCACCAGTGGCACTGTACTACCATGGCTGACCCTGTAAAACAACACATTTCACTGCACCTATCTGGTGTAGGTGACAAAACATAATTTTTTGTTGTAACAGGCATATAGTTGACTATATTTGTCACATTTGGTGATAAAAACATAGTAAGTTTTAGTTGAAACTGTCTTTAAATTATGTTTATTTAATTTTTATACCACCCTCTGTAGGTATGACTGGGATCTCTGTATGTTTACGCTGCTATTTGTTCCTATACATTGGTTGGTTGTTTAGCAACGAAACCGACAGGTGTGCAACTATGGGGTGAAACAGATGGGGTTGGCTTAAATTGTTTGAAAATATATTGTCTCTAATAAATAAATGAGCTCTTATTGTCTCTCAAATGCATCGTTAGTTGTTTTAATATTACTGATTGTGGCTTCTATCAATGTAATTGTCTGCATCTTTTCCAATCCCCCATATACAGTGGGGCAAAAAAGTATTTAGTCAGCCACCAATTGTGCAAGTTCTCCCACTTAAAAAGATGAGAGAGGCCTGTAATTTCCATCATAGGTACACTTCAACTATGACAGACAAAATAAAATAAATCCAGAAAATCACATTAGGATTTTTTTTATGGATTTATTTGCAAATTATGGTGGAAAATAAGTATTTGGTCACCTACAAACAAGCAAGATTTCTGGCTCTCACAGACCTGCAACTTCTTCTTTAAGAGGCTCCTCTGTCCTCCACTTGTTACCTGTATTAATGGCACCTGTTTGAACTTATCAGTATAAAAGACACCTGTCCACAACCTCAAACAGTCACACTCCAAACTCCACTATGGCCAAGACCAAAGAGCTGTCAAAGGACACCAGAAACAAAATTGTAGACCTGCACCAGGCGGGGAAGACTGAATCTGCAATAGGTAAGCAGCTTTGTTTGAAGAAATCAACTGTGGGAGCAATTATTAGGAAATGGAAGACATACAAGACCACTGATAATCTCCCTCGATCTGGGGCTCCACGTAAGATCTCACCCCGTGGGGTCAAAATGATCACAAGAACGCGAGCAAAAATCTCAGAACCACCCTGGGGGGACCTAGTGAATGACCTGCAGAGAGCTGGGACCAAAGTAACAAAGCCTACCATCAGTAACACACTACGCCGCCAGGGACTCAAATCCTGCAGTGCCAGACGTGTCACCCTGCTTAAGCCAGTACATGTCCAGGCCCGTCTGAAGTTTGCTAGAGAGCATTTGGATGATCCAGAAGAAGATTGGGAGAATGTCATATGGTCAGATGAAACCAAAATATAAGTTTTTGGTAAAAGAATGCTGAGTTGCATCCAAAGAACACCATACCTACTGTGAAGCATGGGGGTGGAAACCTCATGCTTTGGGGCTGTTTTTCTGCAAAGGGACCAGGACGACTGATCCGTGTAAAGGAAAGAATGAATGGGGCCATGTATCGTGAGATTTTGAGTGAAAACCTCCTTCCATCAGCAAGGGCATTGAAGATGAAACATGGCTGGGTCTTTCAGCATGACAATGATCCCAAACACACCGCCCGGGCAACGAAGGAGTGGCTTCATAAGAAGCATTTCAAGGTCCTGGAGTGGCCTAGCCAGTCTCCAGATCTCAACCCCATAAATCTTTGGAGGGAGTTGAAAGTCCGTGTTGCCCAGCAACAGCCCCAAAACATCACAGCTCTAGAGGAGATCTGCATGGAGGAATGGGCCAAAATACCAGCAACAGTGTGTGAAAACCTTGTCAAATGTTTTCTGTAAGTCTTCACCTCTCATTGCCAACAAAGGGTATATAACAAAGTATTGAGAAACTTTTGTTATTGACCAAATACTTATTTTCCACCATCATTTGCAAATAAATTCATTAAAAATCCTACAATGTGATTTTCTGGATTTTTTTTTCTCATTTTGTCTGTCATAGTTGAAGTGTACCTATGATGAAAATTACAGGCCTCTCTCATCTTTTTAAGTGGGAGAACTTGCACAGTTGGTAGCTGACTAAATACTTTTTTGCCCCACTGTCTGACCGCATTCTGTCCCCTATCAACATTTATGTATTTTGTATTATTTTTTAAACTTTTGGCACCATAGAGAATTACATAAGAAAGTAATCAAGATGACTAGCTTGATTAAGCTTCCGCCATGTATATCTCACTAGATCAGGGTATTTAAGCCTCCATATATCCACTAATTCCAATATATCCATGACATTCATGATTTCCTTAAGTACCTGAGGGTGATAGTGTGATGTCCTTTATGGGTCCATAGAGGTATTTAAAAGCATAGTATAATCTCCCACCATAATAATAGACTTGTGTTGCTTGTAAGGTTGATAAATTGTTATATATATTTTCAAAGAAGTGTGGATCATCATTATTTATTTATTATAGGTTAAGAAGCCGTGGTCCAATAACATTTAAAATCATCTACCTTGAGGATCTGTTTGGACAATTTGCACAATTTAATTAATATTACTGTTAATTAATATTGTCACCTCTTTTGAGTTTCTTTGCCCATGGGAGAAATATATTTCGCCCCCTGTCCTTTTTCCACAAAACTTCATCTAAAATTGTTGAATGAGTTTCCTGTAAACCAATAGATTATACATTCCTTCTCTTTTAGCCAGGTAAATACTGATAGTATTTTCTTATTATCTGCTAAGACACTACAATTATAACTGGCTATACTTATTTCACTAATTACCATAATGAGACAAGTTTCAATTCCATTTATCATAATATATGTTTGTAAACGTACCATGATGATTGTCTATATAGCTGTACCATGACAATTGCATTGCTACTATGTAAACCTCCAATTGGTCCCAACTATTCCACCTACTAAAACCCCTCATCCCGAGTTGGGTTGTCATCCCAGTGACCGGTAGACCACCCATGATCCCATGGCCCCCGAGAGACCAGGACCCCTCCTTCGAAAAGAGCACAGTGCCACCCACAGAGCATAAGCAGATCAACCGATAAAACTCGCTGGCCATGGCAGAACACTGACATTCCTGTCTTGCAGGAAATCACGCACAGAACGAGCAGTATGGCTGGTGGCATTGTCATGCTGGAGGGTCATGTCAGGATGAGCCTGCAGGAAGGGTACCGCATGAGGGAGGAGGATGTCTTCCCTGTAACGCACAGTGTTGAGATTTCTTGCATTGACAACGAGCTCAGTGATGATGCTGTGACACATCGCCCCAGACCATGACAGACCCTCCACCTCCAAATTGATCCCGCTCCAGAGTACAGGCCTCGATGTAACGCTCATTCCTTCGATGATAAACGCGAATCACACCATCACCCCTGGTGAGACAAAACCGCGACTCGTCAGTGAAGAGCACTTTTTGCCAGTCCTGTCTGATCCAGCGACGGTGCGTTTGTCCCGATAGGCGACGTTGTTGCCGGTGATGTCTGGTGAGGACCTGCCTTACAACAGGCCTACAAGCCCTCAGCCTCAACTCAGCCTAATGTGGACAGTCTGATCACTGATGAAGGGAATGTGCATTCCTGGTGTAACTCGGTCAGTTGTTGCAATCCTGTACCAGTCCCGCAGGTGGGGTGTTGGGATGTCCGGATCCTGTGCAGGTGTTACACGTGGTCTGCCACTGCGAGGACGATCACCTGTCCGCCCTGTCTCTCTGTCTTAGGCGTCTCACAGTACCGACATTGCAATTTATTGCTCTGGCCACATCTGCAGTCCTCATGCCTCCTTGCAGGCTGACTACACTGCTCACATCGCGTGCATTTAGAAATCTATGTTATTCAATTATTGCACCCACACTGCTTGATTCACACTGACCGTTTTATGTGTGGATTAATTGTCGGAGTAGAGGACCTTGTGCATTTCAGGTAAAATAAAAACTCAATGTTTATATCACAGGACAAATTAGCTAGTAACAACAAGCTAGCTAAATGGGACAAATTAGCTAGCAATTGCAAGCTAAATTTCCATAAATGTTTAATGCTTTTCTACCTGTCCCCAAATTAATGTCATTGGTTCAGAGTTTGTTTTGATGTTTTAACCTGCGTGTCGTGATCGCGTTTGGTATGGGGGGGACAAAATACCTTTATGCACTATGGCGCATGCGCGCAGACGGTTTGTGTTCTGTGTTAGGCACGTTCACGCAGATGAGTAGGGACCCTGGACATCTTTTGGTGTTTTTCAGGGTCAGTAGAAAGGTCTCTCTAGTGTCCTAAATTTTCATAACCGTGACCTTAATTGCCTACCGTCTGCTGTTAGTGTCTTAACAACCGTTCCACGGGTGCATATTCATGTGAAACAGTGTTTTAAACCCTTTACAATGAATATCTGTGAAGATATTAGGATTTTTATGAATTATCTTTGAAAGACAGGGTCCTGAAAAGGGGACATTTCTTTTTCTGCAGAGTTTATTTGTAATAATGTAGATAGTTTATGCAAAGGATTGTTACCTCTTACCAGTATTGTCATTACAAAAGTTACATTTTGGCAAGCAATTATTATTTTAGCCAACAATTATTGTGATTCATCCTATATTGTCCCTC
The DNA here is from genome assembly GCF_057628025.1 of Oncorhynchus mykiss. Taxonomy (NCBI): domain Eukaryota; kingdom Metazoa; phylum Chordata; class Actinopteri; order Salmoniformes; family Salmonidae; genus Oncorhynchus; species Oncorhynchus mykiss. The sequence continues at coordinate 13,317,460 of NC_143029.1, forward strand.
ACATCTTTACAGCAGTTGTGGGATACACACACACACTCAACCCCTTTCTCCCACAAACAACCATATGCTCAACAGTTGCACCATCCCAGAGCCCAACTCGAGAAAGGTCTTGATTTACGAACGCATATACAGTTGCAGCTGAATGAGAAGGCCTGCAAAATTGATAAAAAACGGCCAGAAATGGGGAGATTTGGTTAACCATTGTCACATCCTAGGTGATGGAGGTCAGATATACCCCTTTCCCCTGAAACACCCACACATGTTCCCCCGTAGTGACCATATTCTCAAGCATCTCTGTGCAGTCAGACCTTTGATTTTGTGCCACCACATGGCCACAATAAAATGCACCCTCTCTGAATGTTCGAGTGTGACCCCCTCCCCATGGGTTACTGCAGCTAGTGTTGCCAGCATTGTCACTGCCTGGGTGGGGGCACCCCACCGGAATCCCCACCGGCTAGATACAAGGTTCTCATTAGCAGCTTTTGAGAATTTCCTTGTATATTATGCTCTCCCATCAAGGGGCTTTTTTGCTATCTATTTGTACTGTTTGTTTCTCTAGTTCATTTTTTAAGATGAACTCTTTTGACATAAATAGTTTTTGTTTTCAAGATTAGTATTGAATTGCATGGGGTCTAAAGGCACATGTGACATACAATATGGAAATAATCTGTTGTACCTATGTAGGAAAACATTTGTTGTAAATGATTTTGTCTTGGTTAAAACAATTTGTCATCCGGTAGACTTTAATTACATTTCCAATTTTCTCGCCCTATAAGAGTAATGTGTTTACCAATTATTTGATGGTCCGACCTCATTCTGTCCTCTATCAGCACTATTTAAACGTTTGTTGCCAGCGAAAATGAAAGGCAATCAAGACGACTAGCTTGATTGAACCTGCTCCATGTAGATCTCACTAGGTCAGGGTATTTAAGCCTCCATATGTCATGTCCACTAGTTCCAATATATCCATAATATTTGTAATTTCCTTAAGTGCGTGAGGGTGATAGTTTGTAGTGTGATTTACTTTACGGTCCATTGAGGTACTTGAAACCGTATTATAATCTCCCACTATAATAATTGAGTCATGTATTGCCTGTAAGCTCGATAAATTATTATATGTATTTCTAAAGAAGCGTGGATCATCATTATTTGGAACATGTAGATAAATTAGCAACATCTCTTTATAGTCCAATAGCATATGTAAAAGGATCTGCCTTCCTTTCGTAACGTTGTCAGGTAACTCATCTATTGACAATTTTGTTAAGAGGGCCTGGGTATGGCTTTGCTCTAGGTGGTTTTTGCACCGCGCCTGTAAAATAGAATTGAGTTGAAACACCACTGTTACCATAGAGAGAGACACAGCCCAGTCAGAAACAAAACTTTCGATTCTAGGTTTGAAATGCTTTGAAATGACACTGGGAAGCAAAGGAAATAACTTTTTGCTCTCTCTCTCCCCCCCCCCCCCCCTCTTCTTTGACCTTGGCAGCTCCTGGAACTGTTTGACAGCGAGGACCCCCGGGAGAGGGACTTCCTGAAGACAGTCCTGCATCGGATCTACGGGAAGTTCCTGGGGTTGCGGGCTTTCATCAGGAAGCAGATCAACAACATCTTCTTGCGGTGAGTGAATAGTGAAGTGCCCCTCTCTCTTGTTCACAGGAGTAAACAGTGGGAACCACACAGGTATCCGTCAAACTGAGTTCAATCCCCCCCCCCCCCGCAGCTCGGCACCTAAAAAGTCCATGGTCGTATTCATTAGGGCTTATCGTAGCAAAACGTTTTCAACTGGAATAGAAAATTAGCGTTTCTCGTTGGACGAGATCATGATTAACCTCAACCTTCCCTGTGTTCCTGGGAGCCCATTCCTGTCAGTTGACTTCCCCTCTTCTTTCTGTCTATTCCCTGGCTGAGAAGGGGAACTGTCCAGCTTTCTGTCTATTCCCTGGCTGAGAAGGGGAACTGTCCAGCTTTCCGTCTATTCCCTGGCTGAGAAGGGGAAACTGTCCAGCTTTCCGTCTATTCCCTGGCTGAGAAGGGGAACTGTCCAGCTTTCCGTCTATTCCCTGGCTGAGAAGGGGAACTGTCCAGCTTTCCCTCTATGCCCTGGCTGAGAAGGGGAACTGTCCAGCTTTCTGTCTATTCCCTGGCTGAGAAGGGGAACTGTCCAGCTTTCCGTCTATTCCCTGGCTGAGAAGGGGAACTGTCCAGCTTTCCCTCTATGCCCTGGCTGAGAAGGGGAACTGTCCTACTTTCTGTCAATGCCCTGGTTGAGAAGGGAAACTGTCCTGCTGTGATCGTTTCCCTGGCAGGCTTTCCTAACCAGGTTCTTTCAGGCAGCAGCTTGGGGACACCTGGTAGATAGATGGGACATGATCAAGCCTACGTCAGAGCCACAGTACAACTGGTGTCAGTGGCTGAGCACATTTCACAGGTTTTACACATGCTATGATTCGACTCTGAACATCGATGTTAGCAGAGGGGGCCATCCTCATGCACTGTCTCTATCCCTCTCTCTCTGCTCCATTGTGTCCTATCAGAGCCAAATGCTCCGCTACTCAGTGTGTAGTCATTTGTAGTTTGATTGTGATGGTGTGTTTGTGTTTTGGTAGGTTCATCTACGAGACGGATCACTTCAACGGAGTGGCCGAACTCCTGGAGATACTGGGGAGGTGAGTCCAGAGGTGGTGTGGTGGGACGCTGGGGAGGTGGTGGGACGCTGCGGAGGTGAGTCCAGAGGTGGTGTGGTGGGACGCTGGGGAGGTGGTGGGACGCTGCGGAGGTGAGTCCAGAGGTGGTGTGGTGGGATGCTGGGGAGGTGGTTGAGACGCTGGGGAAGTGTTGGGACGCTGGGGGGAGGTGGTGGGACGCTGGGGGGAGGTGGTGGGACGCTGGGGGGAGGTGGTGGGATGCTGGGGGGAGGTGGTGTGGTGGGACGCTGGGGGGAGGTGGTGTGGTGGGATGCTGGGGAGGTGGTGTGGTGGGAGTTCAAGCATGCATCAACTGCATCAACATATATTGTTATCAAGCACCGTTGACTCTAGTGGCACAGCGAGCTCAAGGAACTAGGACATGCAACCATTTACACTCGTATGCCAGAATATCTCCATTTGAGCTAATATACTCACCACTACATCAGTAGGTCCCTTTAGTGTTGCTACAGGCTTTTCTGCTGTTAGCTCCCCATCCCCACAGAATTCTGGGAAACCCAGTCACACTGCTGACCTCTGCCTTTTCCACTTTTTGAGCTAAAGGACGCAAGTGGCTCTTCCTGTTTAGTTTTATTTGTAGAAAGTGTTCTTTTGTTCCAGCAGTGAAATGTCTCTCTGGCTCTAGCTATGAATAGTCATCTCTGCTTCTCAGACCGCCTACCCTGCTCTCTGTGTCCTCAGCTATTCTGGATATGGGGGGGGGGGGGTTCTGTTGGCTGCATCATCCATACTGTGTGTGTGTGTGTGTGTGTGTGTGTGTCGTGCATGTGTGTTTGCAAATGCTTGCTTCTCAAGGCAGTGATTGATTGAAGTGTTGTTTTTGTCTATCTGCAGCATCATCAATGGCTTTGCACTGCCATTGAAGGCGGAACACAAGCAGTTCCTGATGAAGGTGCTCATCCCCATGCATACCGCCAAAGGACTGGCCCTGTTCCACGCACAGGTAACCAAATGTGTAACTGATGCTCAATTAAGTTATGAATCCATACGTGTTAAGAGAAGAGGTAGAACTAGGATTGGAACTGGAATGAGCATCTCCACCCTCTCTTTGAAAACTACGTGCCGAATGTCCCATCCACTTCCAAAATTCAAAATATGCTAAATCATGATTTGTCCAAAGCACCGGAACTAATGCTGTTGGTTATCTCACGCGGCCCGTCATATCACGACAGATCTATGGTACCATTTATGTTTACGTGGTCTGTCTACGGGAGATTACCAAATTCCTAATACCAGATTAATAAATAACCCATTTTAAAGGGGTTGATTAGAAATACTCACGCTCACTAGACAACAACTCTTCTCTTTTTAGCAGCTATCTAAATCTGAGAAATGTACCTGGCATAATGTGGGTTTTAAAAGGAATTCTAGGTATAAGTTCATACAATATTATCATATGGTAATTAGCCTAGCTACCCATTTTGTTCTGTCAGGTCAGGCTTTGTGAACAGTAGATGACCTAGATACTAGCATAACTCTCATGAGCTGAAGTGAACTGCGCTCTGAAAAAAAGCCTTGGATAACAGTGCCATCTAGTGGCCGTAGAATGAACTTGAAAGCTCTGATAGTATTGTGTACAGGACATACCACATTGGGAACGTACCACATTTCTGTTAACAGTAAGTAAATAATATCACTACCTGTTCTGTTTCCTTTTAGCTGGCCTACTGTGTCGTCCAGTTCCTGGAGAAGGACCCCACCCTCACAGAGCCGGTACTCTAACCAACTAACATTCGTCACGTTGTCCTACCGTCGGGACACTAGGTCCTGCTCTCCCTTGGAGCTGTAGGAATGTTGTTGTGTGCTAGGAATCTGTGCACCTTTCATGTAGGGGACAAACAATGTTAGCTTTCTCAAACAAGTTTGAGTCCAAAATCATGAATAGTTCATATGGTACCTAGCTAAATGGCATGTAAAATGCTGCAGCACTATCGACCTATGTACAGTACTGTAGGTTTGTTGACTAAAGACAAATACAAAAAAAACTAAAGGTATTTCCTTGGAACTTAGTGTCATCTGTTCAATCCTCAGGTGATTCGGGGGCTGTTGAAGTTTTGGCCCAAAACCTGTAGCCAGAAGGAGGTATGTCTGTCTGTCATGACTGGTAGATGACACCGAACACGCTAACAGATGCTGTACCTTGTATACCATAAGTGTGGTTCTGAACAGTTTACCTGGTTCTCTTGAACATATGACTTCCTCATGTGTCTGTTGTTTCCCACCTGTCCTAGGTGATGTACCTGGGGGAAATGGAGGAGATCCTGGATGTCATTGAGCCCACCCAGTTCAAGAAGATCCAAGAGCCCCTGTTCAAGCAGATCTCCAGATGTGTGGCCAACCCCCACTTCCAGGTACAGTGTTGACTTCCTTGACCTTCAACTTACTTTTAGCTCCTAGTGGAGCAAATGGTATCAATAAAAGTGCGTCTCCAGCTAACCCTGATCTGGGACGTTTTCCTGAGTTTGTTTCAGGTGGTTCCTCATACAGTACATTAAGGCTATTTCTGCTCCTCCATTTACTGCTACATGTACTTTTTTCCCTTTCATTTTTCATAATGACCTCCTCAAGGAGCTTTCCTGCACTTCTCTAAATGGGTTTTCAATCTGGCAGTGGAGCTGTGAAAATGGCTGCCCTATACGTAACATGTTCCTGTCATTTACTGCCAGCCCGTCTCATTTCTTGTTGATCCCAACAGGTAGCGGAGAGAGCCCTCTACTTCTGGAACAACGAGTACATCCTGAGCCTGATTGAGGAGAACATCGACAAGATTCTGCCTATCATGTTTGGTAGCCTGTACAGAATCTCCAAAGAACACTGGAACCCGTATGTATGCCACTCTCCGGTTCTCAACTCATTTTTTATTTGACCTTTTATTTAACTTGGCAAGTCAGTTAAGAACAAATTCTTTGCCCCTCAGGGTAAAGCATTAACAAGAAACGCCATGCTTAATACTGAACTCTCTTACCTATAGTTGGCGTAGAGGTTGGGGTCTTATGTTATCCCTCTCTAACGAACTATGTACGTATGACAAAATGGTCATGTCTCCAGATATCAATGTCATGTGTCCTCCAACATCCTGTCACTGAAATACCAAAGGAATGTTTTTCCAGTTATTTAATCTCAACATTGCTACTGTAGGATTGACTGAGAGCCGGTAAATATCCTCTGGATCTATTTAAGTCAGATGCCATTGTCCCCTGTGTGTTTCCAGGACGATTGTAGCTCTGGTCTACAACGTGCTGAAGACCCTGATGGAGATGAACAGCACACTATTTGACGAGCTGACAGCCTCTTACAAATCAGACAGACAGCGGTGAGTGAGCTCCCTCCAGCTCTTATATTCATTCTTGTTCTGCAGCCCGAACAAAGTGTTCACAAACTATTACAATAACTAGTCAGGTATAATTTATGAAGCGTGGAAACAAAGCTGCATGGTACAACACACTGGATTACATAAATTCTGTTAGCTAGCCTTTTTCAAGGACAGTCGAGTCTGACAGTGTCTTGTGTGTGTCCGTGCGTGACGTGTGTCCGTGCGTGACGTGTGTCCGTGCGTGACGTGTGTCCGTGCGTGACGTGTGTTCGTGCGTGACGTGTGTCCGTGCGTGACGTGTGTCCGTGCGTGACGTGTGTTCGTGCGTGACATGTGTCTGTGCGTGACGTTGCGTCCGTGCGCCCGTAACGTGCTTGTGTCTCTCCAGGGAGAAGAAGAAGGAGCAGGAGAGGGAGGAGCTGTGGAAGAAGCTGGATGAGCTGAAGCTGAGCGACGCTGCGGCTCTGGTGCAGAACAACAGCCACGGGCTCCAGAACAACAACAGCAACAACAACAATCACCAAGAAAACCAGGAGAAGGGCACCGCTGTCATTGCAACGGACCATGAAGACCCTGTCGTCGCCATGGATACCGCAGAGAATGTCAAGGGCGTCAAGACTGCCAAATGACACAGGACTCCATTTTGTACTCTGTAACGGTTTCCAGGCCGTCTGAGAACTGTCAGGGAGGGGCTTGGGGGTGATGGGGAGGAGGGGCTTGGGGGTGACGCGGAGGAGGGGCTTGGGGGTGAGGAGGGGCTTGGGGGTGACAGGGAGGAGGGGCTTGAGAAACTAGCCACACAAAAAAAAAAAGAGATAAACCTCATCAGTATGTTAAATCTATATACAGTAAAACTACTTCAAATGCCAGAAATTCTCCTTTGGCAGAAAACGTATATTTCAACTTAAGACTATTTTGGGATGTTACAGTGTGACCACAGTATATTGGTAAACTTTTTTTGTCTGATCAAAGAATTTATCCTTTCACATTTAGTTTCTTAACTGAGAAAAGTTTTTTTTTTTGGGGGGGGGGGGGGGGGGTGATATTCAATGTATGAAAATATAGGAGGGGGAGAAAATGACTTGAAAATAACCTTTCTGATTGTGCTGCACTTCGAGAAGCTAAATGGCTATTTTAAGATGTCTATTTTGTATGTGCTTTCATCACTGCTGCCAACATAGGGGTGCAAACTGTAAGGAAGAGGGGGTCGGGGGTGAGCTTTGGAGGGTGGGTGGGTGGGGGGCTATGGAGAGAGGACTGTGTTAATAGTCTCTACATAGGAGACTTGAGTGAATGTCACTATCATGAGGTCTTGTGTTTTCGGGTGTTTGGTATATGTATCTGAATACATGAAGCTTAATGTTATAGCCGTTATTATAGCACATTCAAGAACTGCAGCCATACAACCTATTTACAGTAAGTATTTGAAATGAGTTTAGAGAAACGAACGATGAAACGGGCACAGATTTAAGTAAGTATAACATATTTTTCCAGTCTGAATAGAGAATTGATTAATAGATAATGCCGATGTAGAAAAAGGTAATGAAATGAGCCATATATTTTTTTCCCAGAGTATTGTTAAAGGCAGAGATGTGGATTTTTGAAGCCAGATGGTGGCAGATTGCCGATAGTCTGGTTTCTGCAGATTTAAACGTGGCTGGATGAAGTGTGTGCGTATGTGGGTCAGGGGTGTTTGCTTTAACGTGTCTGTTCTCTATTGTAGGTCCAGTCTTTTCTGATGCCTTTTCTGTCAGAGTGTACCATTCCAATCTCTGTGACATGCAACTGTGTGGGGAACCTGTTTTGTAATAACTGACCTTATCTAGGTTTTAAATAAAAAATAAAGTCTACCATATGTTTCTACTCTAAAACCACAGGACTATGGCTCTTTCTTTCGCATTGAGTAGCAGCGACACGTTGTCACCAGATGGCGGCAGAATTTAATATCAATCTTCTGTGGGAATTGTAGTACGCCTATTTGAAAACCTATCTATCAAAAGTTAAATATAGGCCTTGATTCTATCAGATCAAGCGTTGACCCTCATTGGCAGACATCCACATAGCAGATGTTTTGGAGATGTAACCGGTATGAACTGACCAATAGGTTAGTGGCTGCCCGTCCTGATTGGTCCGTGCTATCCGGACCGGGATCCTTGGGACATCCTAACCCCAACCATTGTACATTTCAACTTCAATGCGGTAGGGACGTCCCAAGGATTCCAGATAGCATTTCCATATTATCCCTACAGCGTTAAATATAAAGCGGTGATAGAAAGTGTAGGCTAATGCATGTTGTCATGTTAATTTGGATGGGGGATTTATTGCTTCATTATAATTGATGCGTAGACAATAGACAAATATACATTGAAGTGATTGAACTTGTAACACGGCTGAACGGGATTTGTCAGATTATAAAGTCGGGTGGTTTCGTTGCATCCAATGGCAGTGCATAGAGCTAGATAGAGGAATTGTCTTTGTATCTGTTTCATTACTGCAGTGGTTCACAACTCCGGGCCTCAAGTATCCCCAACGATACACATTTTTATTGTAGTTCTGGAACAGCACACCTGATTAAACTTGTCAACTAATCATCAGGCCCTCAATGAGTTAAATCAGGCACGTTTGTCTGGGGCTACAACAAAAATCTGTGCTGTTGCGGGTACTGGAGGACCGGAATTTGGAACCACTGCATTATAGCCTCTGTGACAGCATGGGCAGCACCATTTAGGCTATGCCATTTTGAAGTACTCAATTTTCTTGACGATTGGCTGATCCATCCTGATGACCCGGTTGGACATGACACCAAAAGGGTCACCAGGAGGGATCAGCCAATGAAGTTGGAAGTCTCACCCAGTTGACCACATTAAAATGGTGGAAGCCCTCAGTGGCGCTGCCCATGTTAATATTGCCTTTTGTCCAATAGAGGCCTCTATCATTCTCTATGCGCAGATCTGATAGAATCTTGCCATTATTTTTTTTCAAAGTATTCAAACCCAGCACAGGTTTAACATTTGATTGCCTTAAAGTTTCCTTTAAAAATCTATTAACTTTGGATTTTTCCCCTCTGATCTTCTACGTAACCGCCACATTTAAAATGAAAATACTTTTTAAATGTATTTTTTTTTTGTATTGGGGCATTCAAGTTTTATTTAGAAAAAGTTGAGACGAGCAAGCAAATATTTGTTTTTAAATGTAGTATACCCTCTTATTAAAATACTATAGCAACCTTAGTTCAACACCGATCAAGAGATTTTAGCCTCTTAGCTCAGGCACACTCTGTGAGGAAGTTGTGTATCTCTTTGCTGGAAGCTTGAGGGCATTATTTTTTGCTAAATTAGAAAAGTTTAAAGGGGCATTTCATTAAATGTATACTGTATGGCCTTACAAATTGAAATCTGGGATGTCTTGATGGCAACAGTATCCTCAGTGGTTGGGATGTAATCTATAACAATTCATTTTTTTGTAAAAGTTTTTAGAGTGAAGATTTAAAGGGGCAATCCAGAGTTGAAACAATAACAAAGCACTCTCCTGCCACTTTTTTTTGGTAAAAAGCAGAGGGTTCAAATCAATATCAAATCAAATGTTATTAGTCACATGTGCCGAATACAGGGAAATGCTTACTTACGAGCCCCTAGCCAACAATGCAGTTTTTAAAAAATAATTTAAAAATATATATATAATAGAATAAGAAATAAAAGTAACAAGTAATTAAAGAGCAGGTTGCGGCTGGAGAAATGTAACTACTCTCAAATTCATAGACAGATCTATGGATGCAAGGACTGACCATCAAAATTATAGTTTTATCCATGTTTTGAGGCTATACTGTGTTTTATTTACAAACATTGGAGATGAATAAGCTTATATTTTGGGTTCTGATGGGAGACGACACTTGAACTAAGCTCATGAGGCAAAACCTCTTCAGGATTTAACACTTTTTTTCAATTTTCAGCTAAAATGACACACCTAAATCTAACTGCCTGTAGCTCAGGACCTGAAGCAAGGATATGAATATTCTTGATACCATTTAAAAGGAAATACTTTGAAGTTTGTGGAAATGTTACTTTAATGTGGGAGAATATAACACATTAGATCTGGTAAAAGATAATACAAAGAAAAAACATGTGTTTTCTATGTAATTTTTTTCTTCCATCTTTGAAATGCAGGAGAAAGGCCATAATATGACTTAGGAGTCTTGACGCAATTTAGATTTTGGCCACTACATGGCAGCAGTGTATGTGCAACATTTTAGACTGATCTAATAAACCATTGCATTACTGTTCAAAATGTGCTATCAAGTCTGCCAAAATGTGCCTAATTGGTTTATTGGTACTTTTAAGTACATAACTGTGCACTCTCCTCAAACAATAGCATGGTATTATTTCACTGTGATAGCTACTGTAAATTGGACAGTACAGTTAGATTAACAATAATTTAAGCTTTCTGCCCATATAAGACATGTCTGTGTCCTGGGAAATGTTCTTGTTACTTGCTCATGCTAATCGCATTAGCGCACGTTAGCTCAATAACATACAGTGCCTTCAAAAAGTATTCACACCCCTTCATTTTGTCCATATTTTTTTGTTACAGCTTGAATTGAAATGAATTAAATGTAGATTTTTTTGGGGTCACTGGCCTACACACAATACCCCATAATGTCACAGTGGAATAATGTTTTTCAAAATGAAATAAAAAATGAAAAGCTGAAATGTATTGAGTCATGTTAAAATATACAACTAAAATGTTTCCATTTGTGTTCCTTTCTTGTTTGAGTACCCACAAACAATATACAATATAACAACAAAATCTTAGTCTTTACACTGAAATAGGTTCTGATAGTAGTGTTTTGAATATGTCATCAGTGTGATCTCTGTTGTCACTGAGTTAGATTAATTTGATGTGTGTGTCTGTCTCATTAGTATGCAGAGTTCTATTTTGAGCAGGGAATACATGATTTGCATTGCTGTGTTTCATTTTGCAAGATGTCTGTGGGGTTTGGGGAAATTAGCTGTTTTGTGTTTCGATTTTTGAGTAGAGAAAAGCTGTAATCACGTCAGACCAACAAATATTTGTAACATCATCCACAAAAGAGTCACAGCAAAATATTTTGTATGATCTCTTATACACTATTTGGGGCCCATACACTATTTTAGGCCCAGCTGTTGGGGGAAACAGGTCACAAACAGGTCACAAAAGTATCTATATCCACAGTAAAACGAGTCCTATATCGACATAACTTGAAAGGCCACTCAGCAAGGAAGAAGCCACTGCTCCAAAACCGCCATTAAACAGCCAGACTACGTTTTGCAACTGCACGTAGGGACAAAGATGGTACTTTTTGGAGAAATGTCCTCTGGTCTGATGAAACTAAAATATAACTGTTTGCCATAATGACCATTGTTATGTTTGGAGGAAAAAGGGGGAGGCTTGCAAGCCAAAGAACATCCTCCCAACCGTGAAGTACGGGGGTGGAAGCATCATGTTGTGGGGGTGCTTTGCTGCAGGAGGGACTGATACACTTCACAAAATCAATGGCATCATGAGGGAGAAAAATTATGTGGATATATTGAAGCAACATCTCAAGACATCAGTCAGGAAGTTAAAGCTTGGTCTTCCAAATGGACAATGACCCCAAGCATACTTCCAAAATTGTGGAAAAATGGGCTTAAGGACAACAAAGTCAAGGTATTGGAGTGGCCATCACAAGGCCCTGACCTCAATCCTATAGAACATTTGTGGGCAGAACTGAAAAAAGCTTGTGCAAGCAAGGAGGCCTACCAACCAGACTCAGTTACACAAGCTCTGTCAGGAGGAATGGGCCAAAATTCACCCAATTTATTGTGGGAAGCTTGTGGAAGGCTACCCAAAACATTTGACCCAAGTTAAACAATTTAAAGGCAATGCTACCAAATACTAATTAAGTGTATGTACATTTTTGACCCACTGGGAATGTGATGAAAGAAATAAAAGCTGAAATAAATCATTCTCTGTCACGCCCTGACCTTAGTTATCTTTGTTTTTTTTATTATTTTGGTTAGGTCAGGGTGTGACATGGGTGGTTGGTTTTGTTTTTGTATTGTCTATGTGTAGTTGCATGTCAGCACTCGTGTTATAGCTTCACGTTCGTTTTGTTATTTTGTTAGTTTGTTTAGTGTTCTTCGTTTAAATGAAGAAGAATGTATTCATATCACGCTGCGCCTTGGTCTCCTCGTTATGACGAACCTGATATTCTCTCTACTATTATTCTGACATTTCACATTCTTAAAATAAAGTGGTGATCCTAACTGACTTAAAACAGGGAATTTTAACTAGGATTAAACGTCAGGAATTGGGAAAAACTGAGTTTAAATGTAGTTCCCTAAGGTGTATGTAAACTTCCGACTTCAACTGTAGCTGATATGGCTGACTTGCTTAAACAAATATGTTTTCTACTGACAATTGAGATGTACAAACTGTGGCATAAAGGGACGAAAAGCGGATATGAGGCGATCCGTAATTTAAATTAAGACATTAATGAGCGAGCTAAGACGGACATAGTCAATATAACTATTTGTTAAGCACTTGGAAATGTACAGCAACAGGATTCAGAACATGGGCTGTTCTTACAGTATTCTCCTTGCACACCAAGTCAGGACATATAAACAGACAATGAAAGCTCTTTTATTTTTATTTTACAAATATTAGAATTTGTTTAGATCATTGACAAAATATTACAATTAAATGTGTGAATACCTTCTGAAGGGGCTGTATGTCCAAAAATTGATGTCACAACTCCAGATTTACCCTTTTTTACACCCAAAAATGCTTATTATAAAGTGTAAAAGGGGTAAAGGAGCTAATTTGTTGTGGTAGGATGTTTATCAATTACATTTCTTGCCAAAAAGTGAAATAAAGTCTGAATCTGAACATGATTGATAAGCACACAGCAATTATTTATATACACGGGAAAAGTTTTCAAGTCTTCATATTAAGATAATTGGATAAAGTGCGTGCTGTGCACCTGAGTAATGGGTCTACCATTCCAGTGTTTAATTGCTATATTGTAATTACTTCGCCACCATGGCCTATTTATTGCCTTACCTCCCTTATCTTACCTCATTTTCACACACTGTATATAGACATTTCTACTGTATTACTGACTGTATGTTTGTTTATTTCATGTGTAACTCTGTGTTGTTGTATGTGCCGAAATGCTTTGCTTTATCTTGGCCAGGTCGCAATGAGAACTTGTTCTCAACTAGCCTACCTGGTTAAATAAAGGTGAAATATTTTTTATATATATATATATATATAAAATAATGAGTCACACACAAAATAGTCTGTCTTTAGCTAGAAGGTACAGTGTATCTATAGCTGTATGATTCAACACAGAGAATAAAGGCACCGTATAGAGCAGTCCAAGGTATATGGTCAGTCTGCTGCAACCTGCAGAGCATTTTGTATTATTCTGTATGTAAATCCGACGACCTCCATCTAGTATATGTTACGTTTCGTATGGTATGTATTAATTTGTAGATGTCCATCATCCATTCCGTATGATATGTTACGAATGACAATTTGTATGATATCTTGCAAAAGATATATGTAAGAATTCCAATTTGTTGTGGCTAACGTTAGCTAGGTGGCTAGCTGGTTACGGTTAGGGGAAGCTTTAGCTAAAAGGGTATAGGTTAGGGTAAGGGATAGCTAACATGCTAAGTAGTTACAAAGTAGCTAAAAGTAAGTGAAAAGTTGCTAATTAGCTAAAATGCTAAAGTTGTCACTGATGAGATTCAAACACGCAACCTTTCGTGTTGTACGCCCACCCATCCACCCAGCCTTAAGTATATCACACTAATATGATGGTCCCGGTTTTACATTTACTATGAGACCAGGCTGCAACTCCACAGGCTTCAGAGAAAACATCTGTCTGAGTTTGACCAAATAATCCCATCATTATTGGTCTCTTCAGAGATAGCGACTAGAAGAGAATACACATGATAACTGATGGCGCGAGCGTAGGACATTTCACTTTATGCTAAACACGAGATGACTGACACGAACATGTGATCCAATGCCACGAATATTTGCTTTTGCTGGCTTTTAAATGTTGAGTCGGATTCAAAAGTGAGGTGATCTTCCTTTTCCTGAATTTGTATCCAAAATGATCTCCCTGAATTTGTCAGAACGCACAGATGTGTGTGGGAACCGGACTGTCTCTATTTTCTCCTCCAAACTCGCACCTGGTGCTGATATAGGTGTGGGATTTACAATCCTGTCAATCGGTGAGTTGGACTTCGTTATTATCACTTTCATATCTGATCATCTAGAAAAAATGTATCCTAGAATATAGACACGCTGATGTTGATGCCTAGTTGATTGAGATTTATAGCACATGTTATAAAGAAAATATATTTTCGTGGTCAGGCTCTTCCTACAAATTAGACTTTAGAAGGAACCGTGCGCAATACATGATTTAACGACTTTGTGGACAATAGTAAATCATACAGATTTATGTGTAAAATATTTGAAATGTTTGTTTCACAGACTTTATTCATATTTTAAAATATTTAATGTAGCTTATTTGTGGTATGTGAGTAATCCACAGTACTATGTATAGCCACCTACATACAGTATACTGCATTCGGGAAGGATTCAGACCCATTGACTTTTTTAACATTTTGTTACGTTACTGCCTTACTCTAAAATGTATTAAATTGTTTTTTTTTCTCTTATCAATCTACACACAATACCCCATAATGACAAAACAAAAACAGGTAGATTTTTTTTTGTGTGCAAATGTATTTAAAAAATACTGAAATATCACATTTATTCAGACCCTTTATTAAATACTTTGTTGAGAAGCATTGGCAGCGATTACAGCCTCGAGTCTTCTTGGGTATGAAGCTACAACTTGGCACACCTGTATTTGGGGAGTTTCTCCAATTCTTCTCTGCAGATCCTCTCAAGCTCTGTCATGTTGGATATGGAGGGACAACCCTCCCTATCCCGCGTTGTCTTGGCTGTGTGCTTAGGGTCGTTGTCCTGTTGGAAGCTAAACCTTCGCCCCAGTCTGAAGTCCTGAGTGCTCTGGAGCAGGATCTCATCAAATATCTTTCTGTACTTTGCTCAGTTCATCATCCCTCGATCCTGATTATTTATGTATTTCTTAATTCAATTATTTCACTTTTAGATTAGTGTGTATTGTGAATTGTTAGATACTACTGCACTATTGGAGCTAGGAACACAGGCATTTAGCTACACCCTCAATAACATCTGCTAAATATGTGTATGTGACCAATAAAATATGATTTGATTTGATTTTGACTAGTCTCCCAGTCCCTGCCACTTGGTATTCAGGCCAAAGAGTTCAATCTTGGTTTCATTAGACCAGAGAATCTTGTTTCTCGTGGTCTGAGAGTCCTTCAGGTGCCTTTTGGCAAACTCCAAGCGGGCTGTCATGTGTCTTTTACTACAGAGTTGCTTCCGTCTGTCCACTCTACCATAAAGGCCTGATTGGTGGAGTGCTGCAGAGATGGTTGGCCTTCTGGAAGGTTCTCCCATCTCCACAGAGGAACTCTGGAGCTCTGTCAGAGTGACCATCGGGTTCTTGGTCACCTCCCTGACCAAGGCCCTTCTCCCCTGATTGCTCAGTTTGGCCGGGTGGCCAGCTATGGGAAGAGTCTTGGTGGTTCCAAACTTCTTCCATTTAAGAATGATGGAGCTCTACTCTACTATGCGGACAACTACAAATACCTCAGGGTCTGGTTAGACTGTAAACTCTCCTTCCAGACTCATATTAAGCATCTCCAATCCAAAATTAAATCTAGAATTGGCTTCCTATTTTGCAACAAAGCATCCTTCACTCATGCTGCCAAATATACTCTTTTAAAACTGACTGTCCTACCGATCCTTGACTTCGGCGATGTCATCTACAAAATAGCCTCTAGCACTCTACTCAACAAATTGGATGCATTCTATTACAGTGCCATCCGTTTCATCACCAAAGCCCCATATACTACCCACCACTTGCGAACTGTATGCTCTCGTTGGCTGGCCCTCGCTTTATATTCGTCGCCAAACCCACTGGCTCCAGGTCATCTATAAATCCTTGCTAGGTAAAGCCCCGCCTTATCTCAGCTCACTGGTCACCTTAGCAGCACCCACTCGTAGCACGTGCTCCAGCAGGTATATTTCACTGGTCACCCCCAAAGCCAATTCATGCTTGGGCCGCCTTTCCTTACAGTTCTCAGCTGCCAACGACTGGAACGAATTGCAAAATTCACTGAAGCTGGAGACTCATATCTCCGTCACTAACTTTAAGCATCAGCTATCAGAGCAGCTTACAGATCATTGCACCTGTACATAGCCCATCTGTAAATAGCCCATCCAACTACCTCATCCCCATATTGTTATTTATTATATTTTTTATATTTTTCTCCTTTGCACCCCAGTATCTCTACATGCACATTCATCTTCTGCACATCGATCACTCCAGTGTTTATTTGCGAAATTGTAATTATTTTGCCGCTACGGCCTATTTATTGCCTTACCTCCCTACTCTTCTACATTTGCACACACTGTACATTGAGTTTTCTATTGTGTTATTAACTGTACGTTTGTTTATGTGTAACTCTGTGTTGTTGTTTTTGTCACACTGCTTTGCTTTATCTTGGCCAGGTCGCAGTTGTAAATGAGAACTTGTTCTCAACTGGTTTACCTGGTTAAATAAAGGTAAAATAAATAAAATAAAATACTGTCTCGGAGCTATACGGACAATTCGTTCGACTCCATGGCTTGGTTTTTGCTCTGACATGCACTTTCAACTGTGGGACCTTATATAGACAGGTGTGTGCCTTTCCAAATCACGTTCAATCAATTGAATTTACCACTGGTGGACTCCAATGAAGTTGTAGAAACATCTCAAGGATGATCAATGGAAACAGGATGCACCTGAGCTCAATTTTGAGTATCATAGCAAAGGGTCTGAATATTTATGTAAATTAGCTATTTCTGTTTTCTATTTTGAATAAATTAGCAAAAATGTTGAAACCTGTTTTTGCTTTGTCATTATGGGATATTGTGTGTAGATTGATGAGAAAAATAATCATATTTAATGTATTTTAGAATAAGGCTGTAACGTAACAAAATGTGGATAAGTCAAGGGTCTGAATACTTTGCACTCTATATCACTACAATCTACACTTTATAGAAATATAAATATTTTATGGTATATGGACTTAACATGATAGCACAAAGTCATCTGGGACCAGGCTAGGCTGATTTTCGTAATCTTTTCATCATCCTTTCATTTGTCTCTGTGTCAGCCACAGGAGGTTGGTGGCACCTTATTTGGGGAGGACGATCTCATGGCAATGGCTGGAGCGGAATACGTGGTTTCCATGTGTTTGATTCCATTCCATTCGCTCTGTTCCAGCCATTATTATGAGCTGTCCTCCCCTCAGCAGCCTCCACTGGTGTCAGGGGTGTTATTTGTACCTCTATTTGAATATCTGACAGTTTGTGATTTCTGTTTCTACAATAAGACTATCAAAGTTTTCTTCTTTTAGAGTTCAGTAGTTCATGTGTTTGTTGTACGGGCCTACTTCATTTCAGTATTGCGGACACATGTTATTGCAGACATAGGTTATTATTTTGAGTCACCCGAATGCCTTATTGCCTGGAACAGCTGCTATGTCAGGAAATCCATCACTCTCTATCCACGGTGACTCGTGGCTCAGTGGTTCCTTAGTGGTGTATTCCCTCTGTGTCCAGCAGAATTATTTCTCACACCTCCTCTGTGATGTTTACATATTGAGTGAACACACTACAGGGGGTTAGCTGTGATTGCCAGCCAAACACCTTAACAGTAGAACGGTCATCCGGTGACTGGTATCTGTCTTACAGGAACATGATACTGTAGGTCTTATACTGTATAATGTCAGGTGTAATACTTAAGGAAGTGTTGGTTTAACATTTACGTAACATATACGTAACATGTTCCTGTCATTTACTGCCAGCCCGTCTCATTTCTTGTTGATCCCAACAGGTAGCGGAGAGAGCCCTCTACTTCTGGAACAACGAGTACATCCTGAGCCTGATTGAGGAGAACATCGACAAGATTCTGCCTATCATGTTTGGTAGCCTGTACAGAATCTCCAAAGAACACTGGAACCCGTATGTATGCCACTCTCCGGTTCTCAACTCATTTTTTATTTGACCTTTTATTTAACTTGGCAAGTCAGTTAAGAACAAATTCTTTGCCCCTCAGGGTAAAGCATTAACAAGAAACGCCATGCTTAATACTGAACTCTCTTACCTATAGTTGGCGTAGAGGTTGGGGTCTTATGTTATCCCTCTCTAACGAACTATGTACGTATGACAAAATGGTCATGTCTCCAGATATCAATGTCATGTGTCCTCCAACATCCTGTCACTGAAATACCAAAGGAATGTTTTTCCAGTTATTTAATCTCAACATTGCTACTGTAGGATTGACTGAGAGCCGGTAAATATCCTCTGGATCTATTTAAGTCAGATGCCATTGTCCCCTGTGTGTTTCCAGGACGATTGTAGCTCTGGTCTACAACGTGCTGAAGACCCTGATGGAGATGAACAGCACACTATTTGACGAGCTGACAGCCTCTTACAAATCAGACAGACAGCGGTGAGTGAGCTCCCTCCAGCTCTTATATTCATTCTTGTTCTGCAGCCCGAACAAAGTGTTCACAAACTATTACAATAACTAGTCAGGTATAATTTATGAAGCGTGGAAACAAAGCTGCATGGTACAACACACTGGATTACATAAATTCTGTTAGCTAGCCTTTTTCAAGGACAGTCGAGTCTGACAGTGTCTTGTGTGTGTCCGTGCGTGACGTGTGTCCGTGCGTGACGTGTGTCCGTGCGTGACGTGTGTCCGTGCGTGACGTGTGTTCGTGCGTGACGTGTGTCCGTGCGTGACGTGTGTCCGTGCGTGACGTGTGTTCGTGCGTGACATGTGTCTGTGCGTGACGTTGCGTCCGTGCGCCCGTAACGTGCTTGTGTCTCTCCAGGGAGAAGAAGAAGGAGCAGGAGAGGGAGGAGCTGTGGAAGAAGCTGGATGAGCTGAAGCTGAGCGACGCTGCGGCTCTGGTGCAGAACAACAGCCACGGGCTCCAGAACAACAACAGCAACAACAACAATCACCAAGAAAACCAGGAGAAGGGCACCGCTGTCATTGCAACGGACCATGAAGACCCTGTCGTCGCCATGGATACCGCAGAGAATGTCAAGGGCGTCAAGACTGCCAAATGACACAGGACTCCATTTTGTACTCTGTAACGGTTTCCAGGCCGTCTGAGAACTGTCAGGGAGGGGCTTGGGGGTGATGGGGAGGAGGGGCTTGGGGGTGACGCGGAGGAGGGGCTTGGGGGTGACAGGGAGGAGGGGCTTGGGGGTGACAGGGAGGAGGGGCTTGAGAAACTAGCCACACAAAAAAAAAAAGAGATAAACCTCATCAGTATGTTAAATCTATATACAGTAAAACTACTTCAAATGCCAGAAATTCTCCTTTGGCAGAAAACGTATATTTCAACTTAAGACTATTTTGGGATGTTACAGTGTGACCACAGTATATTGGTAAACTTTTTTTGTCTGATCAAAGAATTTATCCTTTCACATTTAGTTTCTTAACTGAGAAAAGTTTTTTTTTTTTGGGGGGGGGGGGGGGGTGATATTCAATGTATGAAAATATAGGAGGGGGAGAAAATGACTTGAAAATAACCTTTCTGATTGTGCTGCACTTCGAGAAGCTAAATGGCTATTTTAAGATGTCTATTTTGTATGTGCTTTCATCACTGCTGCCAACATAGGGGTGCAAACTGTAAGGAAGAGGGGGTCGGGGGTGAGCTTTGGAGGGTGGGTGGGTGGGGGGCTATGGAGAGAGGACTGTGTTAATAGTCTCTACATAGGAGACTTGAGTGAATGTCACTATCATGAGGTCTTGTGTTTTCGGGTGTTTGGTATATGTATCTGAATACATGAAGCTTAATGTTATAGCCGTTATTATAGCACATTCAAGAACTGCAGCCATACAACCTATTTACAGTAAGTATTTGAAATGAGTTTAGAGAAACGAACGATGAAACGGGCACAGATTTAAGTAAGTATAACATATTTTTCCAGTCTGAATAGAGAATTGATTAATAGATAATGCCGATGTAGAAAAAGGTAATGAAATGAGCCATATATTTTTTTCCCAGAGTATTGTTAAAGGCAGAGATGTGGATTTTTGAAGCCAGATGGTGGCAGATTGCCGATAGTCTGGTTTCTGCAGATTTAAACGTGGCTGGATGAAGTGTGTGCGTATGTGGGTCAGGGGTGTTTGCTTTAACGTGTCTGTTCTCTATTGTAGGTCCAGTCTTTTCTGATGCCTTTTCTGTCAGAGTGTACCATTCCAATCTCTGTGACATGCAACTGTGTGGGGAACCTGTTTTGTAATAACTGACCTTATCTAGGTTTTAAATAAAAAATAAAGTCTACCATATGTTTCTACTCTAAAACCACAGGACTATGGCTCTTTCTTTCGCATTGAGTAGCAGCGACACGTTGTCACCAGATGGCGGCAGAATTTAATATCAATCTTCTGTGGGAATTGTAGTACGCCTATTTGAAAACCTATCTATCAAAAGTTAAATATAGGCCTTGATTCTATCAGATCAAGCGTTGACCCTCATTGGCAGACATCCACATAGCAGATGTTTTGGAGATGTAACCGGTATGAACTGACCAATAGGTTAGTGGCTGCCCGTCCTGATTGGTCCGTGCTATCCGGACCGGGATCCTTGGGACATCCTAACCCCAACCATTGTACATTTCAACTTCAATGCGGTAGGGACGTCCCAAGGATTCCAGATAGCATTTCCATATTATCCCTACAGCGTTAAATATAAAGCGGTGATAGAAAGTGTAGGCTAATGCATGTTGTCATGTTAATTTGGATGGGGGATTTATTGCTTCATTATAATTGATGCGTAGACAATAGACAAATATACATTGAAGTGATTGAACTTGTAACACGGCTGAACGGGATTTGTCAGATTATAAAGTCGGGTGGTTTCGTTGCATCCAATGGCAGTGCATAGAGCTAGATAGAGGAATTGTCTTTGTATCTGTTTCATTACTGCAGTGGTTCACAACTCCGGGCCTCAAGTATCCCCAACGATACACATTTTTATTGTAGTTCTGGAACAGCACACCTGATTAAACTTGTCAACTAATCATCAGGCCCTCAATGAGTTAAATCAGGCACGTTTGTCTGGGGCTACAACAAAAATCTGTGCTGTTGCGGGTACTGGAGGACCGGAATTTGGAACCACTGCATTATAGCCTCTGTGACAGCATGGGCAGCACCATTTAGGCTATGCCATTTTGAAGTACTCAATTTTCTTGACGATTGGCTGATCCATCCTGATGACCCGGTTGGACATGACACCAAAAGGGTCACCAGGAGGGATCAGCCAATGAAGTTGGAAGTCTCACCCAGTTGACCACATTAAAATGGTGGAAGCCCTCAGTGGCGCTGCCCATGTTAATATTGCCTTTTGTCCAATAGAGGCCTCTATCATTCTCTATGCGCAGATCTGATAGAATCTTGCCATTATTTTTTTTCAAAGTATTCAAACCCAGCACAGGTTTAACATTTGATTGCCTTAAAGTTTCCTTTAAAAATCTATTAACTTTGGATTTTTCCCCTCTGATCTTCTACGTAACCGCCACATTTAAAATGAAAATACTTTTTAAATGTATTTTTTTTTTGTATTGGGGCATTCAAGTTTTATTTAGAAAAAGTTGAGACGAGCAAGCAAATATTTGTTTTTAAATGTAGTATACCCTCTTATTAAAATACTATAGCAACCTTAGTTCAACACCGATCAAGAGATTTTAGCCTCTTAGCTCAGGCACACTCTGTGAGGAAGTTGTGTATCTCTTTGCTGGAAGCTTGAGGGCATTATTTTTTGCTAAATTAGAAAAGTTTAAAGGGGCATTTCATTAAATGTATACTGTATGGCCTTACAAATTGAAATCTGGGATGTCTTGATGGCAACAGTATCCTCAGTGGTTGGGATGTAATCTATAACAATTCATTTTTTTGTAAAAGTTTTTAGAGTGAAGATTTAAAGGGGCAATCCAGAGTTGAAACAATAACAAAGCACTCTCCTGCCACTTTTTTTTGGTAAAAAGCAGAGGGTTCAAATCAATATCAAATCAAATGTTATTAGTCACATGTGCCGAATACAGGGAAATGCTTACTTACGAGCCCCTAGCCAACAATGCAGTTTTTAAAAAATAATTTAAAAATATATATATAATAGAATAAGAAATAAAAGTAACAAGTAATTAAAGAGCAGGTTGCGGCTGGAGAAATGTAACTACTCTCAAATTCATAGACAGATCTATGGATGCAAGGACTGACCATCAAAATTATAGTTTTATCCATGTTTTGAGGCTATACTGTGTTTTATTTACAAACATTGGAGATGAATAAGCTTATATTTTGGGTTCTGATGGGAGACGACACTTGAACTAAGCTCATGAGGCAAAACCTCTTCAGGATTTAACACTTTTTTTCAATTTTCAGCTAAAATGACACACCTAAATCTAACTGCCTGTAGCTCAGGACCTGAAGCAAGGATATGAATATTCTTGATACCATTTAAAAGGAAATACTTTGAAGTTTGTGGAAATGTTACTTTAATGTGGGAGAATATAACACATTAGATCTGGTAAAAGATAATACAAAGAAAAAACATGTGTTTTCTATGTAATTTTTTTCTTCCATCTTTGAAATGCAGGAGAAAGGCCATAATATGACTTAGGAGTCTTGACGCAATTTAGATTTTGGCCACTACATGGCAGCAGTGTATGTGCAACATTTTAGACTGATCTAATAAACCATTGCATTACTGTTCAAAATGTGCTATCAAGTCTGCCAAAATGTGCCTAATTGGTTTATTGGTACTTTTAAGTACATAACTGTGCACTCTCCTCAAACAATAGCATGGTATTATTTCACTGTGATAGCTACTGTAAATTGGACAGTACAGTTAGATTAACAATAATTTAAGCTTTCTGCCCATATAAGACATGTCTGTGTCCTGGGAAATGTTCTTGTTACTTGCTCATGCTAATCGCATTAGCGCACGTTAGCTCAATAACATACAGTGCCTTCAAAAAGTATTCACACCCCTTCATTTTGTCCATATTTTTTTGTTACAGCTTGAATTGAAATGAATTAAATGTAGATTTTTTTGGGGTCACTGGCCTACACACAATACCCCATAATGTCACAGTGGAATAATGTTTTTCAAAATGAAATAAAAAATGAAAAGCTGAAATGTATTGAGTCATGTTAAAATATACAACTAAAATGTTTCCATTTGTGTTCCTTTCTTGTTTGAGTACCCACAAACAATATACAATATAACAACAAAATCTTAGTCTTTACACTGAAATAGGTTCTGATAGTAGTGTTTTGAATATGTCATCAGTGTGATCTCTGTTGTCACTGAGTTAGATTAATTTGATGTGTGTGTCTGTCTCATTAGTATGCAGAGTTCTATTTTGAGCAGGGAATACATGATTTGCATTGCTGTGTTTCATTTTGCAAGATGTCTGTGGGGTTTGGGGAAATTAGCTGTTTTGTGTTTCGATTTTTGAGTAGAGAAAAGCTGTAATCACGTCAGACCAACAAATATTTGTAACATCATCCACAAAAGAGTCACAGCAAAATATTTTGTATGATCTCTTATACACTATTTGGGGCCCATACACTATTTTAGGCCCAGCTGTTGGGGGAAACAGGTCACAAACAGGTCACAAAAGTATCTATATCCACAGTAAAACGAGTCCTATATCGACATAACTTGAAAGGCCACTCAGCAAGGAAGAAGCCACTGCTCCAAAACCGCCATTAAACAGCCAGACTACGTTTTGCAACTGCACGTAGGGACAAAGATGGTACTTTTTGGAGAAATGTCCTCTGGTCTGATGAAACTAAAATATAACTGTTTGCCATAATGACCATTGTTATGTTTGGAGGAAAAAGGGGGAGGCTTGCAAGCCAAAGAACATCCTCCCAACCGTGAAGTACGGGGGTGGAAGCATCATGTTGTGGGGGTGCTTTGCTGCAGGAGGGACTGATACACTTCACAAAATCAATGGCATCATGAGGGAGAAAAATTATGTGGATATATTGAAGCAACATCTCAAGACATCAGTCAGGAAGTTAAAGCTTGGTCTTCCAAATGGACAATGACCCCAAGCATACTTCCAAAATTGTGGAAAAATGGGCTTAAGGACAACAAAGTCAAGGTATTGGAGTGGCCATCACAAGGCCCTGACCTCAATCCTATAGAACATTTGTGGGCAGAACTGAAAAAAGCTTGTGCAAGCAAGGAGGCCTACCAACCAGACTCAGTTACACAAGCTCTGTCAGGAGGAATGGGCCAAAATTCACCCAATTTATTGTGGGAAGCTTGTGGAAGGCTACCCAAAACATTTGACCCAAGTTAAACAATTTAAAGGCAATGCTACCAAATACTAATTAAGTGTATGTACATTTTTGACCCACTGGGAATGTGATGAAAGAAATAAAAGCTGAAATAAATCATTCTCTGTCACGCCCTGACCTTAGTTATCTTTGTTTTTGTCACGTTCTGACCTCTATTTCCTTTGTTTTTGTATTTATTTAGTATGGTCAGGGCGTGAGTTGGGTGGGCAGTCTATGTTTGTTTTTCTATGTTTTGGTCTAGTTCTATGTTCGGCCTGATATGGTTCTCAATCAGAGGCAGGTGTTCGTCATTGTCTCTGATTGGGAACCATATTTAGGTAGCCTGGGTTTCACTGTGTGTTTGTGGGTGATTGTTCCTGTCACTGTGTTTGTTTGTCACAGGAGAGGACTGTTTTGCGTTTGCACATTTCTTGTTTTTGTTAGTTTGTTCATGTGTATTGAGTTATTAAAACATGAATAACCACCACGCTGCGCTTTGGTCCGCTTCTCTTCCTCCTACAGACGAACGCCCTTACAGAATCACCCACCTACCAAGGACCAAGCGGCGTGGTAAACAGAGGCAGCAGCAACAGCAGCAGCAGGAGAAGCGACTGGTGCAGCAGGAGCAACAGCAGCAGCAGCAAAGGCAGCAGCAGCAGGAGCAGCAGCAGCTACAGTGGGAGAGGCTGCACCACCTGGAGAAATGGACATGGGAGGAAGAACTGGACGGGAAAGGACCCTGGGCAGAGCCAGGAGAATATTGCCGCCCCAAGGCCGAGCTGGAGGCAGCAAAAGCAGAGAGGCGGCATTATGAGGAACTAGCACGGCAGAGCGGATGGAAGCCCGAGAGTCACCCCCAAAAATTTCTTGGGGGGGGGCACAGGGGGAGTGTGGCAGAGTCAGGAGTCAGACCTGAGCCAACTCCCCCCGTTTATCGTGAGGAGCCAAGGAGTTAATGGGGAGATTGGAGGAGAGTGATATGAGGGACTTGCTGGTTTGGTGCATGAGGCACGACATTCGCCCGACGGAGCGTGTCAGGGATTTAATGGCACCGGGGTCAGCTCTCCATACTCATCCTGAGGTGCGTGCGAGGGGTCTGGTGAAGACTGTGCCAGCCTCACGCACCAGGCCTCCTGTGCATCTCCCTAGCCTTGCACGTCCTGTGCCATCTCAGCACTACAGTGCTCATAGCAGTGCTAACTGTGGCGGGCGTGGTGCTGGTCAGGCACCGTGTTATGCAGTTGTGCGCACGGTGTCCCCAGTACGCGTGCTTAGCCCGGTGCGCTACATCCCAGCTCCCCACATCTGCCGGGCTAGGGTGAGGATCCAGCCAGGGCGGTTGGTGCCAGCCCTGCTCTCAAGATCTCCAGTACGCCTTCACGGTCCGGTCTATCCGTCACCACCTCCACGCACCAGCCCTCCGGTGGCAGCCCCCCGTACCAGGCTGTCTCTCCGGCCCATCCGTCCAGAGCCTTCCTCCTCTCCAGCGCTGCCGGAGTCTCCCGCCTCTCCGGCGCTACCAGAGCCTTCCTCCTCTCCAGCGCTGCCGGAGCCTCCCACCTGTCCGGCGCCTCTGCCGGAGCCTCCCGCCTGTCCGGCGCCTCTGCCGGAGCCTCCCGCCTGTCCGGCGCCTCTGCCGGAGCCTCCCGCCTGTCCGGCGCCTCTGCCGGAGCCTCCCGCCTGTCCGGCGCCTCTGCCGGAGCCTCCCGCCTGCCCGGCGCCTCTGCCGGAGCCTCCCGCCTGTCCGGCGCCTCTGCCGGAGCCTCCCGCCTGTCCGGCGCCTCTGCCGGAGCCTCCCGCCTGTCCGGCGCCTCTGCCGGAGCCTCCCGCCTGTCCGGCGCCTCTGCCGGAGCCTCCCGCCTGTCCGGCGCCTCTGCCGGAGCCTCCCGCCTGTCCGGCGCCGCTGCCGGAGTCTCCCGCCTCTCCGGCGCTACCAGGGCCTTCCGTTTCTCCAGCGTTGCCGGAGCTTCCCGTCTGCCCAGCGCCAGCTGAGCTTCCCGTCTGCCCAGCGCCAGCTGAGCTTCCCGTCTGCCCAGCGCCAGCTGAGCTTCCCGTCTGCCCAGCGCCAGCTGAGCTTCCCGTCTGTCCAGCGCCAGCTGAGCTTCCCGTCTGCCCAGCACCAGCTGAGCCTCCCGTCTGCCCAGCGCCGCCAACGCCGCCCGTCTGCCCAGCGCCGCCAGTGCCGCCCGTCTGCCCAGCGCCGCCCGTCTGCCAGGAGCCGCCAGTGCCGCCCGTCTGCCAGGGGCCGCCAGTGCCGCCCGTCTGCCAGGGGCCGCCAGTGCCGCCCGTCAGCCAGGGGCCGCCAGTGCCGCCCGTCAGCCAGGGGCCGCCAGTGCCGCCAGTCAGCCAGGGGCCGCCAGTGCCGCCAGTCAGCCAGGGGCCGCCAGTGCCGCCAGTCAGCCAGGGGCCGCCAGTGCCGCCAGTCAGCCAGGGGCCGCCAGTGCCGCCAGTCAGCCAGGGGCCGCCAGTCAGCCAGGGGCCGCCAGTAAGCCAGGGGCCGCCAGTGCCGCCAGTAAGCCAGGGGCCGCCAGTGCCGTCAGTCAGCCAGGGGCCGCCCGAGCAGCCGCCCCTCTGTCCCGAGCTGCTGCCGCCCCTCTGTCCCAAGCTGCTGCCGCCCCTCTGTCCCGAGCAGCTGCCCCTCTGTCCCGAGCAGCTGTCCCTCTGTCCAGAGCAGCCATCGCCCCTTTGTCCCGAGCAGTTGTCCCTCTGTCCCGAGCAGCTGCTTCACCTCTGTCCCGAGCTGCCCCTCTGTCCCGAGCAGCCCCTCTGTCCAGTGGGGTCATTGAGAGGGGTGGTCATGGTGAGTAAGCCAGGGAGGCGGACAATAAGGCGGACTAAGACAATGGTGAAGTGGGGTCCGCGTCCCGCGCCAGAGCCGCCACCGCGGACAGACGCCCACCCAGACCCTCCCCTATAGGTCAAGGTTTTGCGGCCGGAGTCCGCACCTTTGGGGGGGGGTACTGTCACGTTCTGACCTCTATTTCCTTTGTTTTTGTATTTATTTAGTATGGTCAGGGCGTGAGTTGGGTGGGCAGTCTATGTTTGTTTTTCTATGTTTTGGTCTAGTTCTATGTTCGGCCTGATATGGTTCTCAATCAGAGGCAGGTGTTCGTCATTGTCTCTGATTGGGAACCATATTTAGGTAGCCTGGGTTTCACTGTGTGTTTGTGGGTGATTGTTCCTGTCACTGTGTTTGTTTGTCACAGGAGAGGACTGTTTTGCGTTTGCACATTTCTTGTTTTTGTTAGTTTGTTCATGTGTATTGAGTTATTAAAACATGAATAACCACCACGCTGCGCTTTGGTCCGCTTCTCTTCCTCCTACAGACGAACGCCCTTACAGTTTTTTTTATTATTTTGGTTAGGTCAGGGTGTGACATGGGTGGTTGGTTTTGTTTTTGTATTGTCTATGTGTAGTTGCATGTCAGCACTCGTGTTATAGCTTCACGTTCGTTTTGTTATTTTGTTAGTTTGTTTAGTGTTCTTCGTTTAAATGAAGAAGAATGTATTCATATCACGCTGCGCCTTGGTCTCCTCGTTATGACGAACCTGATATTCTCTCTACTATTATTCTGACATTTCACATTCTTAAAATAAAGTGGTGATCCTAACTGACTTAAAACAGGGAATTTTAACTAGGATTAAACGTCAGGAATTGGGAAAAACTGAGTTTAAATGTAGTTCCCTAAGGTGTATGTAAACTTCCGACTTCAACTGTAGCTGATATGGCTGACTTGCTTAAACAAATATGTTTTCTACTGACAATTGAGATGTACAAATTGTGGCATAAAGGGACGAAAAGCGGATATGAGGCGATCCGTAATTTAAATTAAGACATTAATGAGCGAGCTAAGACGGACATAGTCAATATAACTATTTGTTAAGCACTTGGAAATGTACAGCAACAGGATTCAGAACATGGGCTGTTCTTACAGTATTCTCCTTGCACACCAAGTCAGGACATATAAACAGACAATGAAAGCTCTTTTATTTTTATTTTACAAATATTAGAATTTGTTTAGATCATTGACAAAATATTACAATTAAATGTGTGAATACCTTCTGAAGGGGCTGTATGTCCAAAAATTGATGTCACAACTCCAGATTTACCCTTTTTTACACCCAAAAATGCTTATTATAAAGTGTAAAAGGGGTAAAGGAGCTAATTTGTTGTGGTAGGATGTTTATCAATTACATTTCTTGCCAAAAAGTGAAATAAAGTCTGAATCTGAACATGATTGATAAGCACACAGCAATTATTTATATACACGGGAAAAGTTTTCAAGTCTTCATATTAAGATAATTGGATAAAGTGCGTGCTGTGCACCTGAGTAATGGGTCTACCATTCCAGTGTTTAATTGCTATATTGTAATTACTTCGCCACCATGGCCTATTTATTGCCTTACCTCCCTTATCTTACCTCATTTTCACACACTGTATATAGACATTTCTACTGTATTACTGACTGTATGTTTGTTTATTTCATGTGTAACTCTGTGTTGTTGTATGTGCCGAAATGCTTTGCTTTATCTTGGCCAGGTCGCAATGAGAACTTGTTCTCAACTAGCCTACCTGGTTAAATAAAGGTGAAATATTTTTTATATATATATATATATAGAAAATAATGAGTCACACACAAAATAGTCTGTCTTTAGCTAGAAGGTACAGTGTATCTATAGCTGTATGATTCAACACAGAGAATAAAGGCACCGTATAGAGCAGTCCAAGGTATATGGTCAGTCTGCTGCAACCTGCAGAGCATTTTGTATTATTCTGTATGTAAATCCGACGACCTCCATCTAGTATATGTTACGTTTCGTATGATATGTATTAATTTGTAGATGTCCATCATCCATTCCGTATGATATGTTACGAATGACAATTTGTATGATATCTTGCAAAAGATATATGTAAGAATTCCAATTTGTTGTGGCTAACGTTAGCTAGGTGGCTAGCTGGTTACGGTTAGGGGAAGCTTTAGCTAAAAGGGTATAGGTTAGGGTAAGGGATAGCTAACATGCTAAGTAGTTACAAAGTAGCTAAAAGTAAGTGAAAAGTTGCTAATTAGCTAAAATGCTAAAGTTGTCACTGATGAGATTCAAACACGCAACCTTTCGTGTTGTACGCCCACCCATCCACCCAGCCTTAAGTATATCACACTAATATGATGGTCCCGGTTTTACATTTACTATGAGACCAGGCTGCAACTCCACAGGCTTCAGAGAAAACATCTGTCTGAGTTTGACCAAATAATCCCATCATTATTGGTCTCTTCAGAGATAGCGACTAGAAGAGAATACACATGATAACTGATGGCGCGAGCGTAGGACATTTCACTTTATGCTAAACACGAGATGACTGACACGAACATGTGATCCAATGCCACGAATATTTGCTTTTGCTGGCTTTTAAATGTTGAGTCGGATTCAAAAGTGAGGTGATCTTCCTTTTCCTGAATTTGTATCCAAAATGATCTCCCTGAATTTGTCAGAACGCACAGATGTGTGTGGGAACCGGACTGTCTCTATTTTCTCCTCCAAACTCGCACCTGGTGCTGATATAGGTGTGGGATTTACAATCCTGTCAATCGGTGAGTTGGACTTCGTTATTATCACTTTCATATCTGATCATCTAGAAAAAATGTATCCTAGAATATAGACACGCTGATGTTGATGCCTAGTTGATTGAGATTTATAGCACATGTTATAAAGAAAATATATTTTCGTGGTCAGGCTCTTCCTACAAATTAGACTTTAGAAGGAACCGTGCGCAATACATGATTTAACGACTTTGTGGACAATAGTAAATCATACAGATTTATGTGTAAAATATTTGAAATGTTTGTTTCACAGACTTTATTCATATTTTAAAATATTTAATGTAGCTTATTTGTGGTATGTGAGTAATCCACAGTACTATGTATAGCCACCTACATACAGTATACTGCATTCGGGAAGGATTCAGACCCATTGACTTTTTTAACATTTTGTTACGTTACTGCCTTACTCTAAAATGTATTAAATTGTTTTTTTTTCTCTTATCAATCTACACACAATACCCCATAATGACAAAACAAAAACAGGTAGATTTTTTTTTGTGTGCAAATGTATTTAAAAAATACTGAAATATCACATTTATTCAGACCCTTTATTAAATACTTTGTTGAGAAGCATTGGCAGCGATTACAGCCTCGAGTCTTCTTGGGTATGAAGCTACAACTTGGCACACCTGTATTTGGGGAGT
Organism: Oncorhynchus mykiss; assembly: GCF_057628025.1. NCBI lineage: Eukaryota > Metazoa > Chordata > Actinopteri > Salmoniformes > Salmonidae > Oncorhynchus > Oncorhynchus mykiss. The sequence continues at coordinate 13,348,229 of NC_143029.1, forward strand.
TTCTCCAATTCTTCTCTGCAGATCCTCTCAAGCTCTGTCATGTTGGATATGGAGGGACAACCCTCCCTATCCCGCGTTGTCTTGGCTGTGTGCTTAGGGTCGTTGTCCTGTTGGAAGCTAAACCTTCGCCCCAGTCTGAAGTCCTGAGTGCTCTGGAGCAGGATCTCATCAAATATCTTTCTGTACTTTGCTCAGTTCATCATCCCTCGATCCTGATTATTTATGTATTTCTTAATTCAATTATTTCACTTTTAGATTAGTGTGTATTGTGAATTGTTAGATACTACTGCACTATTGGAGCTAGGAACACAGGCATTTAGCTACACCCTCAATAACATCTGCTAAATATGTGTATGTGACCAATAAAATATGATTTGATTTGATTTTGACTAGTCTCCCAGTCCCTGCCACTTGGTATTCAGGCCAAAGAGTTCAATCTTGGTTTCATTAGACCAGAGAATCTTGTTTCTCGTGGTCTGAGAGTCCTTCAGGTGCCTTTTGGCAAACTCCAAGCGGGCTGTCATGTGTCTTTTACTACAGAGTTGCTTCCGTCTGTCCACTCTACCATAAAGGCCTGATTGGTGGAGTGCTGCAGAGATGGTTGGCCTTCTGGAAGGTTCTCCCATCTCCACAGAGGAACTCTGGAGCTCTGTCAGAGTGACCATCGGGTTCTTGGTCACCTCCCTGACCAAGGCCCTTCTCCCCTGATTGCTCAGTTTGGCCGGGTGGCCAGCTATGGGAAGAGTCTTGGTGGTTCCAAACTTCTTCCATTTAAGAATGATGGAGCTCTACTCTACTATGCGGACAACTACAAATACCTCAGGGTCTGGTTAGACTGTAAACTCTCCTTCCAGACTCATATTAAGCATCTCCAATCCAAAATTAAATCTAGAATTGGCTTCCTATTTTGCAACAAAGCATCCTTCACTCATGCTGCCAAATATACTCTTTTAAAACTGACTGTCCTACCGATCCTTGACTTCGGCGATGTCATCTACAAAATAGCCTCTAGCACTCTACTCAACAAATTGGATGCATTCTATTACAGTGCCATCCGTTTCATCACCAAAGCCCCATATACTACCCACCACTTGCGAACTGTATGCTCTCGTTGGCTGGCCCTCGCTTTATATTCGTCGCCAAACCCACTGGCTCCAGGTCATCTATAAATCCTTGCTAGGTAAAGCCCCGCCTTATCTCAGCTCACTGGTCACCTTAGCAGCACCCACTCGTAGCACGTGCTCCAGCAGGTATATTTCACTGGTCACCCCCAAAGCCAATTCATGCTTGGGCCGCCTTTCCTTACAGTTCTCAGCTGCCAACGACTGGAACGAATTGCAAAATTCACTGAAGCTGGAGACTCATATCTCCGTCACTAACTTTAAGCATCAGCTATCAGAGCAGCTTACAGATCATTGCACCTGTACATAGCCCATCTGTAAATAGCCCATCCAACTACCTCATCCCCATATTGTTATTTATTATATTTTTTATATTTTTCTCCTTTGCACCCCAGTATCTCTACATGCACATTCATCTTCTGCACATCGATCACTCCAGTGTTTATTTGCGAAATTGTAATTATTTTGCCGCTACGGCCTATTTATTGCCTTACCTCCCTACTCTTCTACATTTGCACACACTGTACATTGAGTTTTCTATTGTGTTATTAACTGTACGTTTGTTTATGTGTAACTCTGTGTTGTTGTTTTTGTCACACTGCTTTGCTTTATCTTGGCCAGGTCGCAGTTGTAAATGAGAACTTGTTCTCAACTGGTTTACCTGGTTAAATAAAGGTAAAATAAATAAAATAAAATACTGTCTCGGAGCTATACGGACAATTCGTTCGACTCCATGGCTTGGTTTTTGCTCTGACATGCACTTTCAACTGTGGGACCTTATATAGACAGGTGTGTGCCTTTCCAAATCACGTTCAATCAATTGAATTTACCACTGGTGGACTCCAATGAAGTTGTAGAAACATCTCAAGGATGATCAATGGAAACAGGATGCACCTGAGCTCAATTTTGAGTATCATAGCAAAGGGTCTGAATATTTATGTAAATTAGCTATTTCTGTTTTCTATTTTGAATAAATTAGCAAAAATGTTGAAACCTGTTTTTGCTTTGTCATTATGGGATATTGTGTGTAGATTGATGAGAAAAATAATCATATTTAATGTATTTTAGAATAAGGCTGTAACGTAACAAAATGTGGATAAGTCAAGGGTCTGAATACTTTGCACTCTATATCACTACAATCTACACTTTATAGAAATATAAATATTTTATGGTATATGGACTTAACATGATAGCACAAAGTCATCTGGGACCAGGCTAGGCTGATTTTCGTAATCTTTTCATCATCCTTTCATTTGTCTCTGTGTCAGCCACAGGAGGTTGGTGGCACCTTATTTGGGGAGGACGATCTCATGGCAATGGCTGGAGCGGAATACGTGGTTTCCATGTGTTTGATTCCATTCCATTCGCTCTGTTCCAGCCATTATTATGAGCTGTCCTCCCCTCAGCAGCCTCCACTGGTGTCAGGGGTGTTATTTGTACCTCTATTTGAATATCTGACAGTTTGTGATTTCTGTTTCTACAATAAGACTATCAAAGTTTTCTTCTTTTAGAGTTCAGTAGTTCATGTGTTTGTTGTACGGGCCTACTTCATTTCAGTATTGCGGACACATGTTATTGCAGACATAGGTTATTATTTTGAGTCACCCGAATGCCTTATTGCCTGGAACAGCTGCTATGTCAGGAAATCCATCACTCTCTATCCACGGTGACTCGTGGCTCAGTGGTTCCTTAGTGGTGTATTCCCTCTGTGTCCAGCAGAATTATTTCTCACACCTCCTCTGTGATGTTTACATATTGAGTGAACACACTACAGGGGGTTAGCTGTGATTGCCAGCCAAACACCTTAACAGTAGAACGGTCATCCGGTGACTGGTATCTGTCTTACAGGAACATGATACTGTAGGTCTTATACTGTATAATGTCAGGTGTAATACTTAAGGAAGTGTTGGTTTAACATTTACGTAACATATACGTAACATGTTCCTGTCATTTACTGCCAGCCCGTCTCATTTCTTGTTGATCCCAACAGGTAGCGGAGAGAGCCCTCTACTTCTGGAACAACGAGTACATCCTGAGCCTGATTGAGGAGAACATCGACAAGATTCTGCCTATCATGTTTGGTAGCCTGTACAGAATCTCCAAAGAACACTGGAACCCGTATGTATGCCACTCTCCGGTTCTCAACTCATTTTTTATTTGACCTTTTATTTAACTTGGCAAGTCAGTTAAGAACAAATTCTTTGCCCCTCAGGGTAAAGCATTAACAAGAAACGCCATGCTTAATACTGAACTCTCTTACCTATAGTTGGCGTAGAGGTTGGGGTCTTATGTTATCCCTCTCTAACGAACTATGTACGTATGACAAAATGGTCATGTCTCCAGATATCAATGTCATGTGTCCTCCAACATCCTGTCACTGAAATACCAAAGGAATGTTTTTCCAGTTATTTAATCTCAACATTGCTACTGTAGGATTGACTGAGAGCCGGTAAATATCCTCTGGATCTATTTAAGTCAGATGCCATTGTCCCCTGTGTGTTTCCAGGACGATTGTAGCTCTGGTCTACAACGTGCTGAAGACCCTGATGGAGATGAACAGCACACTATTTGACGAGCTGACAGCCTCTTACAAATCAGACAGACAGCGGTGAGTGAGCTCCCTCCAGCTCTTATATTCATTCTTGTTCTGCAGCCCGAACAAAGTGTTCACAAACTATTACAATAACTAGTCAGGTATAATTTATGAAGCGTGGAAACAAAGCTGCATGGTACAACACACTGGATTACATAAATTCTGTTAGCTAGCCTTTTTCAAGGACAGTCGAGTCTGACAGTGTCTTGTGTGTGTCCGTGCGTGACGTGTGTCCGTGCGTGACGTGTGTCCGTGCGTGACGTGTGTCCGTGCGTGACGTGTGTTCGTGCGTGACGTGTGTCCGTGCGTGACGTGTGTCCGTGCGTGACGTGTGTTCGTGCGTGACATGTGTCTGTGCGTGACGTTGCGTCCGTGCGCCCGTAACGTGCTTGTGTCTCTCCAGGGAGAAGAAGAAGGAGCAGGAGAGGGAGGAGCTGTGGAAGAAGCTGGATGAGCTGAAGCTGAGCGACGCTGCGGCTCTGGTGCAGAACAACAGCCACGGGCTCCAGAACAACAACAGCAACAACAACAATCACCAAGAAAACCAGGAGAAGGGCACCGCTGTCATTGCAACGGACCATGAAGACCCTGTCGTCGCCATGGATACCGCAGAGAATGTCAAGGGCGTCAAGACTGCCAAATGACACAGGACTCCATTTTGTACTCTGTAACGGTTTCCAGGCCGTCTGAGAACTGTCAGGGAGGGGCTTGGGGGTGATGGGGAGGAGGGGCTTGGGGGTGACGCGGAGGAGGGGCTTGGGGGTGACAGGGAGGAGGGGCTTGGGGGTGACAGGGAGGAGGGGCTTGAGAAACTAGCCACACAAAAAAAAAAAGAGATAAACCTCATCAGTATGTTAAATCTATATACAGTAAAACTACTTCAAATGCCAGAAATTCTCCTTTGGCAGAAAACGTATATTTCAACTTAAGACTATTTTGGGATGTTACAGTGTGACCACAGTATATTGGTAAACTTTTTTTGTCTGATCAAAGAATTTATCCTTTCACATTTAGTTTCTTAACTGAGAAAAGTTTTTTTTTTTTGGGGGGGGGGGGGGGGTGATATTCAATGTATGAAAATATAGGAGGGGGAGAAAATGACTTGAAAATAACCTTTCTGATTGTGCTGCACTTCGAGAAGCTAAATGGCTATTTTAAGATGTCTATTTTGTATGTGCTTTCATCACTGCTGCCAACATAGGGGTGCAAACTGTAAGGAAGAGGGGGTCGGGGGTGAGCTTTGGAGGGTGGGTGGGTGGGGGGCTATGGAGAGAGGACTGTGTTAATAGTCTCTACATAGGAGACTTGAGTGAATGTCACTATCATGAGGTCTTGTGTTTTCGGGTGTTTGGTATATGTATCTGAATACATGAAGCTTAATGTTATAGCCGTTATTATAGCACATTCAAGAACTGCAGCCATACAACCTATTTACAGTAAGTATTTGAAATGAGTTTAGAGAAACGAACGATGAAACGGGCACAGATTTAAGTAAGTATAACATATTTTTCCAGTCTGAATAGAGAATTGATTAATAGATAATGCCGATGTAGAAAAAGGTAATGAAATGAGCCATATATTTTTTTCCCAGAGTATTGTTAAAGGCAGAGATGTGGATTTTTGAAGCCAGATGGTGGCAGATTGCCGATAGTCTGGTTTCTGCAGATTTAAACGTGGCTGGATGAAGTGTGTGCGTATGTGGGTCAGGGGTGTTTGCTTTAACGTGTCTGTTCTCTATTGTAGGTCCAGTCTTTTCTGATGCCTTTTCTGTCAGAGTGTACCATTCCAATCTCTGTGACATGCAACTGTGTGGGGAACCTGTTTTGTAATAACTGACCTTATCTAGGTTTTAAATAAAAAATAAAGTCTACCATATGTTTCTACTCTAAAACCACAGGACTATGGCTCTTTCTTTCGCATTGAGTAGCAGCGACACGTTGTCACCAGATGGCGGCAGAATTTAATATCAATCTTCTGTGGGAATTGTAGTACGCCTATTTGAAAACCTATCTATCAAAAGTTAAATATAGGCCTTGATTCTATCAGATCAAGCGTTGACCCTCATTGGCAGACATCCACATAGCAGATGTTTTGGAGATGTAACCGGTATGAACTGACCAATAGGTTAGTGGCTGCCCGTCCTGATTGGTCCGTGCTATCCGGACCGGGATCCTTGGGACATCCTAACCCCAACCATTGTACATTTCAACTTCAATGCGGTAGGGACGTCCCAAGGATTCCAGATAGCATTTCCATATTATCCCTACAGCGTTAAATATAAAGCGGTGATAGAAAGTGTAGGCTAATGCATGTTGTCATGTTAATTTGGATGGGGGATTTATTGCTTCATTATAATTGATGCGTAGACAATAGACAAATATACATTGAAGTGATTGAACTTGTAACACGGCTGAACGGGATTTGTCAGATTATAAAGTCGGGTGGTTTCGTTGCATCCAATGGCAGTGCATAGAGCTAGATAGAGGAATTGTCTTTGTATCTGTTTCATTACTGCAGTGGTTCACAACTCCGGGCCTCAAGTATCCCCAACGATACACATTTTTATTGTAGTTCTGGAACAGCACACCTGATTAAACTTGTCAACTAATCATCAGGCCCTCAATGAGTTAAATCAGGCACGTTTGTCTGGGGCTACAACAAAAATCTGTGCTGTTGCGGGTACTGGAGGACCGGAATTTGGAACCACTGCATTATAGCCTCTGTGACAGCATGGGCAGCACCATTTAGGCTATGCCATTTTGAAGTACTCAATTTTCTTGACGATTGGCTGATCCATCCTGATGACCCGGTTGGACATGACACCAAAAGGGTCACCAGGAGGGATCAGCCAATGAAGTTGGAAGTCTCACCCAGTTGACCACATTAAAATGGTGGAAGCCCTCAGTGGCGCTGCCCATGTTAATATTGCCTTTTGTCCAATAGAGGCCTCTATCATTCTCTATGCGCAGATCTGATAGAATCTTGCCATTATTTTTTTTCAAAGTATTCAAACCCAGCACAGGTTTAACATTTGATTGCCTTAAAGTTTCCTTTAAAAATCTATTAACTTTGGATTTTTCCCCTCTGATCTTCTACGTAACCGCCACATTTAAAATGAAAATACTTTTTAAATGTATTTTTTTTTTGTATTGGGGCATTCAAGTTTTATTTAGAAAAAGTTGAGACGAGCAAGCAAATATTTGTTTTTAAATGTAGTATACCCTCTTATTAAAATACTATAGCAACCTTAGTTCAACACCGATCAAGAGATTTTAGCCTCTTAGCTCAGGCACACTCTGTGAGGAAGTTGTGTATCTCTTTGCTGGAAGCTTGAGGGCATTATTTTTTGCTAAATTAGAAAAGTTTAAAGGGGCATTTCATTAAATGTATACTGTATGGCCTTACAAATTGAAATCTGGGATGTCTTGATGGCAACAGTATCCTCAGTGGTTGGGATGTAATCTATAACAATTCATTTTTTTGTAAAAGTTTTTAGAGTGAAGATTTAAAGGGGCAATCCAGAGTTGAAACAATAACAAAGCACTCTCCTGCCACTTTTTTTTGGTAAAAAGCAGAGGGTTCAAATCAATATCAAATCAAATGTTATTAGTCACATGTGCCGAATACAGGGAAATGCTTACTTACGAGCCCCTAGCCAACAATGCAGTTTTTAAAAAATAATTTAAAAATATATATATAATAGAATAAGAAATAAAAGTAACAAGTAATTAAAGAGCAGGTTGCGGCTGGAGAAATGTAACTACTCTCAAATTCATAGACAGATCTATGGATGCAAGGACTGACCATCAAAATTATAGTTTTATCCATGTTTTGAGGCTATACTGTGTTTTATTTACAAACATTGGAGATGAATAAGCTTATATTTTGGGTTCTGATGGGAGACGACACTTGAACTAAGCTCATGAGGCAAAACCTCTTCAGGATTTAACACTTTTTTTCAATTTTCAGCTAAAATGACACACCTAAATCTAACTGCCTGTAGCTCAGGACCTGAAGCAAGGATATGAATATTCTTGATACCATTTAAAAGGAAATACTTTGAAGTTTGTGGAAATGTTACTTTAATGTGGGAGAATATAACACATTAGATCTGGTAAAAGATAATACAAAGAAAAAACATGTGTTTTCTATGTAATTTTTTTCTTCCATCTTTGAAATGCAGGAGAAAGGCCATAATATGACTTAGGAGTCTTGACGCAATTTAGATTTTGGCCACTACATGGCAGCAGTGTATGTGCAACATTTTAGACTGATCTAATAAACCATTGCATTACTGTTCAAAATGTGCTATCAAGTCTGCCAAAATGTGCCTAATTGGTTTATTGGTACTTTTAAGTACATAACTGTGCACTCTCCTCAAACAATAGCATGGTATTATTTCACTGTGATAGCTACTGTAAATTGGACAGTACAGTTAGATTAACAATAATTTAAGCTTTCTGCCCATATAAGACATGTCTGTGTCCTGGGAAATGTTCTTGTTACTTGCTCATGCTAATCGCATTAGCGCACGTTAGCTCAATAACATACAGTGCCTTCAAAAAGTATTCACACCCCTTCATTTTGTCCATATTTTTTTGTTACAGCTTGAATTGAAATGAATTAAATGTAGATTTTTTTGGGGTCACTGGCCTACACACAATACCCCATAATGTCACAGTGGAATAATGTTTTTCAAAATGAAATAAAAAATGAAAAGCTGAAATGTATTGAGTCATGTTAAAATATACAACTAAAATGTTTCCATTTGTGTTCCTTTCTTGTTTGAGTACCCACAAACAATATACAATATAACAACAAAATCTTAGTCTTTACACTGAAATAGGTTCTGATAGTAGTGTTTTGAATATGTCATCAGTGTGATCTCTGTTGTCACTGAGTTAGATTAATTTGATGTGTGTGTCTGTCTCATTAGTATGCAGAGTTCTATTTTGAGCAGGGAATACATGATTTGCATTGCTGTGTTTCATTTTGCAAGATGTCTGTGGGGTTTGGGGAAATTAGCTGTTTTGTGTTTCGATTTTTGAGTAGAGAAAAGCTGTAATCACGTCAGACCAACAAATATTTGTAACATCATCCACAAAAGAGTCACAGCAAAATATTTTGTATGATCTCTTATACACTATTTGGGGCCCATACACTATTTTAGGCCCAGCTGTTGGGGGAAACAGGTCACAAACAGGTCACAAAAGTATCTATATCCACAGTAAAACGAGTCCTATATCGACATAACTTGAAAGGCCACTCAGCAAGGAAGAAGCCACTGCTCCAAAACCGCCATTAAACAGCCAGACTACGTTTTGCAACTGCACGTAGGGACAAAGATGGTACTTTTTGGAGAAATGTCCTCTGGTCTGATGAAACTAAAATATAACTGTTTGCCATAATGACCATTGTTATGTTTGGAGGAAAAAGGGGGAGGCTTGCAAGCCAAAGAACATCCTCCCAACCGTGAAGTACGGGGGTGGAAGCATCATGTTGTGGGGGTGCTTTGCTGCAGGAGGGACTGATACACTTCACAAAATCAATGGCATCATGAGGGAGAAAAATTATGTGGATATATTGAAGCAACATCTCAAGACATCAGTCAGGAAGTTAAAGCTTGGTCTTCCAAATGGACAATGACCCCAAGCATACTTCCAAAATTGTGGAAAAATGGGCTTAAGGACAACAAAGTCAAGGTATTGGAGTGGCCATCACAAGGCCCTGACCTCAATCCTATAGAACATTTGTGGGCAGAACTGAAAAAAGCTTGTGCAAGCAAGGAGGCCTACCAACCAGACTCAGTTACACAAGCTCTGTCAGGAGGAATGGGCCAAAATTCACCCAATTTATTGTGGGAAGCTTGTGGAAGGCTACCCAAAACATTTGACCCAAGTTAAACAATTTAAAGGCAATGCTACCAAATACTAATTAAGTGTATGTACATTTTTGACCCACTGGGAATGTGATGAAAGAAATAAAAGCTGAAATAAATCATTCTCTGTCACGCCCTGACCTTAGTTATCTTTGTTTTTGTCACGTTCTGACCTCTATTTCCTTTGTTTTTGTATTTATTTAGTATGGTCAGGGCGTGAGTTGGGTGGGCAGTCTATGTTTGTTTTTCTATGTTTTGGTCTAGTTCTATGTTCGGCCTGATATGGTTCTCAATCAGAGGCAGGTGTTCGTCATTGTCTCTGATTGGGAACCATATTTAGGTAGCCTGGGTTTCACTGTGTGTTTGTGGGTGATTGTTCCTGTCACTGTGTTTGTTTGTCACAGGAGAGGACTGTTTTGCGTTTGCACATTTCTTGTTTTTGTTAGTTTGTTCATGTGTATTGAGTTATTAAAACATGAATAACCACCACGCTGCGCTTTGGTCCGCTTCTCTTCCTCCTACAGACGAACGCCCTTACAGAATCACCCACCTACCAAGGACCAAGCGGCGTGGTAAACAGAGGCAGCAGCAACAGCAGCAGCAGGAGAAGCGACTGGTGCAGCAGGAGCAACAGCAGCAGCAGCAAAGGCAGCAGCAGCAGGAGCAGCAGCAGCTACAGTGGGAGAGGCTGCACCACCTGGAGAAATGGACATGGGAGGAAGAACTGGACGGGAAAGGACCCTGGGCAGAGCCAGGAGAATATTGCCGCCCCAAGGCCGAGCTGGAGGCAGCAAAAGCAGAGAGGCGGCATTATGAGGAACTAGCACGGCAGAGCGGATGGAAGCCCGAGAGTCACCCCCAAAAATTTCTTGGGGGGGGGGCACAGGGGGAGTGTGGCAGAGTCAGGAGTCAGACCTGAGCCAACTCCCCCCGTTTATCGTGAGGAGCCAAGGAGTTAATGGGGAGATTGGAGGAGAGTGATATGAGGGACTTGCTGGTTTGGTGCATGAGGCACGACATTCGCCCGACGGAGCGTGTCAGGGATTTAATGGCACCGGGGTCAGCTCTCCATACTCATCCTGAGGTGCGTGCGAGGGGTCTGGTGAAGACTGTGCCAGCCTCACGCACCAGGCCTCCTGTGCATCTCCCTAGCCTTGCACGTCCTGTGCCATCTCAGCACTACAGTGCTCATAGCAGTGCTAACTGTGGCGGGCGTGGTGCTGGTCAGGCACCGTGTTATGCAGTTGTGCGCACGGTGTCCCCAGTACGCGTGCTTAGCCCGGTGCGCTACATCCCAGCTCCCCACATCTGCCGGGCTAGGGTGAGGATCCAGCCAGGGCGGTTGGTGCCAGCCCTGCTCTCAAGATCTCCAGTACGCCTTCACGGTCCGGTCTATCCGTCACCACCTCCACGCACCAGCCCTCCGGTGGCAGCCCCCCGTACCAGGCTGTCTCTCCGGCCCATCCGTCCAGAGCCTTCCTCCTCTCCAGCGCTGCCGGAGTCTCCCGCCTCTCCGGCGCTACCAGAGCCTTCCTCCTCTCCAGCGCTGCCGGAGCCTCCCACCTGTCCGGCGCCTCTGCCGGAGCCTCCCGCCTGTCCGGCGCCTCTGCCGGAGCCTCCCGCCTGTCCGGCGCCTCTGCCGGAGCCTCCCGCCTGTCCGGCGCCTCTGCCGGAGCCTCCCGCCTGCCCGGCGCCTCTGCCGGAGCCTCCCGCCTGTCCGGCGCCTCTGCCGGAGCCTCCCGCCTGTCCGGCGCCTCTGCCGGAGCCTCCCGCCTGTCCGGCGCCTCTGCCGGAGCCTCCCGCCTGTCCGGCGCCTCTGCCGGAGCCTCCCGCCTGTCCGGCGCCTCTGCCGGAGCCTCCCGCCTGTCCGGCGCCTCTGCCGGAGCCTCCCGCCTGTCCGGCGCCTCTGCCGGAGCCTCCCGCCTGTCCGGCGCCTCTGCCGGAGCCTCCCGCCTGTCCGGCGCCTCTGCCGGAGCCTCCCGCCTGTCCGGCGCCGCTGCCGGAGTCTCCCGCCTCTCCGGCGCTACCAGGGCCTTCCGTTTCTCCAGCGTTGCCGGAGCTTCCCGTCTGCCCAGCGCCAGCTGAGCTTCCCGTCTGCCCAGCGCCAGCTGAGCTTCCCGTCTGCCCAGCGCCAGCTGAGCTTCCCGTCTGCCCAGCGCCAGCTGAGCTTCCCGTCTGTCCAGCGCCAGCTGAGCTTCCCGTCTGCCCAGCACCAGCTGAGCCTCCCGTCTGCCCAGCGCCGCCAACGCCGCCCGTCTGCCCAGCGCCGCCAGTGCCGCCCGTCTGCCCAGCGCCGCCAGTGCCGCCCGTCTGCCCAGCGCCGCCAGTGCCGCCCGTCTGCCAGGAGCCGCCAGTGCCGCCCGTCTGCCAGGGGCCGCCAGTGCCGCCCGTCTGCCAGGGGCCGCCAGTGCCGCCCGTCTGCCAGGGGCCGCCAGTGCCGCCAGTCAGCCAGGGGCCGCCAGTGCCGCCAGTCAGCCAGGGGCCGCCAGTGCCGCCAGTCAGCCAGGGGCCGCCAGTGCCGCCAGTCAGCCAGGGGCCGCCAGTGCCGCCAGTCAGCCAGGGGCCGCCAGTCAGCCAGGGGCCGCCAGTAAGCCAGGGGCCGCCAGTGCCGCCAGTAAGCCAGGGGCCGCCAGTGCCGTCAGTCAGCCAGGGGCCGCCCGAGCAGCTGCCCCTCTGTCCAGAGCAGCTGTCGCCCCTCTGTCCCAAGCTGCTGCCGCCCCTCTGTCCCGAGCAGCTGCCCCTCTGTCCCGAGCAGCTGTCCCTCTGTCCAGAGCAGCCATCGCCCCTTTGTCCCGAGCAGTTGTCCCTCTGTCCCGAGCAGCTGCTTCACCTCTGTCCCGAGCTGCCCCTCTGTCCCGAGCAGCCCCTCTGTCCAGTGGGGTCATTGAGAGGGGTGGTCATGGTGAGTAAGCCAGGGAGGCGGACAATAAGGCGGACTAAGACAATGGTGAAGTGGGGTCCGCGTCCCGCGCCAGAGCCGCCACCGCGGACAGACGCCCACCCAGACCCTCCCCTATAGGTCAAGGTTTTGCGGCCGGAGTCCGCACCTTTGGGGGGGGGTACTGTCACGTTCTGACCTCTATTTCCTTTGTTTTTGTATTTATTTAGTATGGTCAGGGTGTGAGTTGGGTGGGCAGTCTATGTTTGTTTTTCTATGTTTTGGTCTAGTTCTATGTTCGGCCTGATATGGTTCTCAATCAGAGGCAGGTGTTCGTCATTGTCTCTGATTGGGAACCATATTTAGGTAGCCTGGGTTTCACTGTGTGTTTGTGGGTGATTGTTCCTGTCACTGTGTTTGTTTGTCACAGGAGAGGACTGTTTTGCGTTTGCACATTTCTTGTTTTTGTTAGTTTGTTCATGTGTATTGAGTTATTAAAACATGAATAACCACCACGCTGCGCTTTGGTCCGCTTCTCTTCCTCCTACAGACGAACGCCCTTACAGTTTTTTTTATTATTTTGGTTAGGTCAGGGTGTGACATGGGTGGTTGGTTTTGTTTTTGTATTGTCTATGTGTAGTTGCATGTCAGCACTCGTGTTATAGCTTCACGTTCGTTTTGTTATTTTGTTAGTTTGTTTAGTGTTCTTCGTTTAAATGAAGAAGAATGTATTCATATCACGCTGCGCCTTGGTCTCCTCGTTATGACGAACCTGATATTCTCTCTACTATTATTCTGACATTTCACATTCTTAAAATAAAGTGGTGATCCTAACTGACTTAAAACAGGGAATTTTAACTAGGATTAAACGTCAGGAATTGGGAAAAACTGAGTTTAAATGTAGTTCCCTAAGGTGTATGTAAACTTCCGACTTCAACTGTAGCTGATATGGCTGACTTGCTTAAACAAATATGTTTTCTACTGACAATTGAGATGTACAAACTGTGGCATAAAGGGACGAAAAGCGGATATGAGGCGATCCGTAATTTAAATTAAGACATTAATGAGCGAGCTAAGACGGACATAGTCAATATAACTATTTGTTAAGCACTTGGAAATGTACAGCAACAGGATTCAGAACATGGGCTGTTCTTACAGTATTCTCCTTGCACACCAAGTCAGGACATATAAACAGACAATGAAAGCTCTTTTATTTTTATTTTACAAATATTAGAATTTGTTTAGATCATTGACAAAATATTACAATTAAATGTGTGAATACCTTCTGAAGGGGCTGTATGTCCAAAAATTGATGTCACAACTCCAGATTTACCCTTTTTTACACCCAAAAATGCTTATTATAAAGTGTAAAAGGGGTAAAGGAGCTAATTTGTTGTGGTAGGATGTTTATCAATTACATTTCTTGCCAAAAAGTGAAATAAAGTCTGAATCTGAACATGATTGATAAGCACACAGCAATTATTTATATACACGGGAAAAGTTTTCAAGTCTTCATATTAAGATAATTGGATAAAGTGCGTGCTGTGCACCTGAGTAATGGGTCTACCATTCCAGTGTTTAATTGCTATATTGTAATTACTTCGCCACCATGGCCTATTTATTGCCTTACCTCCCTTATCTTACCTCATTTTCACACACTGTATATAGACATTTCTACTGTATTACTGACTGTATGTTTGTTTATTTCATGTGTAACTCTGTGTTGTTGTATGTGCCGAAATGCTTTGCTTTATCTTGGCCAGGTCGCAATGAGAACTTGTTCTCAACTAGCCTACCTGGTTAAATAAAGGTGAAATATTTTTTATATATATATATATATATAAAATAATGAGTCACACACAAAATAGTCTGTCTTTAGCTAGAAGGTACAGTGTATCTATAGCTGTATGATTCAACACAGAGAATAAAGGCACCGTATAGAGCAGTCCAAGGTATATGGTCAGTCTGCTGCAACCTGCAGAGCATTTTGTATTATTCTGTATGTAAATCCGACGACCTCCATCTAGTATATGTTACGTTTCGTATGGTATGTATTAATTTGTAGATGTCCATCATCCATTCCGTATGATATGTTACGAATGACAATTTGTATGATATCTTGCAAAAGATATATGTAAGAATTCCAATTTGTTGTGGCTAACGTTAGCTAGGTGGCTAGCTGGTTACGGTTAGGGGAAGCTTTAGCTAAAAGGGTATAGGTTAGGGTAAGGGATAGCTAACATGCTAAGTAGTTACAAAGTAGCTAAAAGTAAGTGAAAAGTTGCTAATTAGCTAAAATGCTAAAGTTGTCACTGATGAGATTCAAACACGCAACCTTTCGTGTTGTACGCCCACCCATCCACCCAGCCTTAAGTATATCACACTAATATGATGGTCCCGGTTTTACATTTACTATGAGACCAGGCTGCAACTCCACAGGCTTCAGAGAAAACATCTGTCTGAGTTTGACCAAATAATCCCATCATTATTGGTCTCTTCAGAGATAGCGACTAGAAGAGAATACACATGATAACTGATGGCGCGAGCGTAGGACATTTCACTTTATGCTAAACACGAGATGACTGACACGAACATGTGATCCAATGCCACGAATATTTGCTTTTGCTGGCTTTTAAATGTTGAGTCGGATTCAAAAGTGAGGTGATCTTCCTTTTCCTGAATTTGTATCCAAAATGATCTCCCTGAATTTGTCAGAACGCACAGATGTGTGTGGGAACCGGACTGTCTCTATTTTCTCCTCCAAACTCGCACCTGGTGCTGATATAGGTGTGGGATTTACAATCCTGTCAATCGGTGAGTTGGACTTCGTTATTATCACTTTCATATCTGATCATCTAGAAAAAATGTATCCTAGAATATAGACACGCTGATGTTGATGCCTAGTTGATTGAGATTTATAGCACATGTTATAAAGAAAATATATTTTCGTGGTCAGGCTCTTCCTACAAATTAGACTTTAGAAGGAACCGTGCGCAATACATGATTTAACGACTTTGTGGACAATAGTAAATCATACAGATTTATGTGTAAAATATTTGAAATGTTTGTTTCACAGACTTTATTCATATTTTAAAATATTTAATGTAGCTTATTTGTGGTATGTGAGTAATCCACAGTACTATGTATAGCCACCTACATACAGTATACTGCATTCGGGAAGGATTCAGACCCATTGACTTTTTTAACATTTTGTTACGTTACTGCCTTACTCTAAAATGTATTAAATTGTTTTTTTTTCTCTTATCAATCTACACACAATACCCCATAATGACAAAACAAAAACAGGTAGATTTTTTTTTGTGTGCAAATGTATTTAAAAAATACTGAAATATCACATTTATTCAGACCCTTTATTAAATACTTTGTTGAGAAGCATTGGCAGCGATTACAGCCTCGAGTCTTCTTGGGTATGAAGCTACAACTTGGCACACCTGTATTTGGGGAGTTTCTCCAATTCTTCTCTGCAGATCCTCTCAAGCTCTGTCATGTTGGATATGGAGGGACAACCCTCCCTATCCCGCGTTGTCTTGGCTGTGTGCTTAGGGTCGTTGTCCTGTTGGAAGCTAAACCTTCGCCCCAGTCTGAAGTCCTGAGTGCTCTGGAGCAGGATCTCATCAAATATCTTTCTGTACTTTGCTCAGTTCATCATCCCTCGATCCTGATTATTTATGTATTTCTTAATTCAATTATTTCACTTTTAGATTAGTGTGTATTGTGAATTGTTAGATACTACTGCACTATTGGAGCTAGGAACACAGGCATTTAGCTACACCCTCAATAACATCTGCTAAATATGTGTATGTGACCAATAAAATATGATTTGATTTGATTTTGACTAGTCTCCCAGTCCCTGCCACTTGGTATTCAGGCCAAAGAGTTCAATCTTGGTTTCATTAGACCAGAGAATCTTGTTTCTCGTGGTCTGAGAGTCCTTCAGGTGCCTTTTGGCAAACTCCAAGCGGGCTGTCATGTGTCTTTTACTACAGAGTTGCTTCCGTCTGTCCACTCTACCATAAAGGCCTGATTGGTGGAGTGCTGCAGAGATGGTTGGCCTTCTGGAAGGTTCTCCCATCTCCACAGAGGAACTCTGGAGCTCTGTCAGAGTGACCATCGGGTTCTTGGTCACCTCCCTGACCAAGGCCCTTCTCCCCTGATTGCTCAGTTTGGCCGGGTGGCCAGCTATGGGAAGAGTCTTGGTGGTTCCAAACTTCTTCCATTTAAGAATGATGGAGCTCTACTCTACTATGCGGACAACTACAAATACCTCAGGGTCTGGTTAGACTGTAAACTCTCCTTCCAGACTCATATTAAGCATCTCCAATCCAAAATTAAATCTAGAATTGGCTTCCTATTTTGCAACAAAGCATCCTTCACTCATGCTGCCAAATATACTCTTTTAAAACTGACTGTCCTACCGATCCTTGACTTCGGCGATGTCATCTACAAAATAGCCTCTAGCACTCTACTCAACAAATTGGATGCATTCTATTACAGTGCCATCCGTTTCATCACCAAAGCCCCATATACTACCCACCACTTGCGAACTGTATGCTCTCGTTGGCTGGCCCTCGCTTTATATTCGTCGCCAAACCCACTGGCTCCAGGTCATCTATAAATCCTTGCTAGGTAAAGCCCCGCCTTATCTCAGCTCACTGGTCACCTTAGCAGCACCCACTCGTAGCACGTGCTCCAGCAGGTATATTTCACTGGTCACCCCCAAAGCCAATTCATGCTTGGGCCGCCTTTCCTTACAGTTCTCAGCTGCCAACGACTGGAACGAATTGCAAAATTCACTGAAGCTGGAGACTCATATCTCCGTCACTAACTTTAAGCATCAGCTATCAGAGCAGCTTACAGATCATTGCACCTGTACATAGCCCATCTGTAAATAGCCCATCCAACTACCTCATCCCCATATTGTTATTTATTATATTTTTTATATTTTTCTCCTTTGCACCCCAGTATCTCTACATGCACATTCATCTTCTGCACATCGATCACTCCAGTGTTTATTTGCGAAATTGTAATTATTTTGCCGCTACGGCCTATTTATTGCCTTACCTCCCTACTCTTCTACATTTGCACACACTGTACATTGAGTTTTCTATTGTGTTATTAACTGTACGTTTGTTTATGTGTAACTCTGTGTTGTTGTTTTTGTCACACTGCTTTGCTTTATCTTGGCCAGGTCGCAGTTGTAAATGAGAACTTGTTCTCAACTGGTTTACCTGGTTAAATAAAGGTAAAATAAATAAAATAAAATACTGTCTCGGAGCTATACGGACAATTCGTTCGACTCCATGGCTTGGTTTTTGCTCTGACATGCACTTTCAACTGTGGGACCTTATATAGACAGGTGTGTGCCTTTCCAAATCACGTTCAATCAATTGAATTTACCACTGGTGGACTCCAATGAAGTTGTAGAAACATCTCAAGGATGATCAATGGAAACAGGATGCACCTGAGCTCAATTTTGAGTATCATAGCAAAGGGTCTGAATATTTATGTAAATTAGCTATTTCTGTTTTCTATTTTGAATAAATTAGCAAAAATGTTGAAACCTGTTTTTGCTTTGTCATTATGGGATATTGTGTGTAGATTGATGAGAAAAATAATCATATTTAATGTATTTTAGAATAAGGCTGTAACGTAACAAAATGTGGATAAGTCAAGGGTCTGAATACTTTGCACTCTATATCACTACAATCTACACTTTATAGAAATATAAATATTTTATGGTATATGGACTTAACATGATAGCACAAAGTCATCTGGGACCAGGCTAGGCTGATTTTCGTAATCTTTTCATCATCCTTTCATTTGTCTCTGTGTCAGCCACAGGAGGTTGGTGGCACCTTATTTGGGGAGGACGATCTCATGGCAATGGCTGGAGCGGAATACGTGGTTTCCATGTGTTTGATTCCATTCCATTCGCTCTGTTCCAGCCATTATTATGAGCTGTCCTCCCCTCAGCAGCCTCCACTGGTGTCAGGGGTGTTATTTGTACCTCTATTTGAATATCTGACAGTTTGTGATTTCTGTTTCTACAATAAGACTATCAAAGTTTTCTTCTTTTAGAGTTCAGTAGTTCATGTGTTTGTTGTACGGGCCTACTTCATTTCAGTATTGCGGACACATGTTATTGCAGACATAGGTTATTATTTTGAGTCACCCGAATGCCTTATTGCCTGGAACAGCTGCTATGTCAGGAAATCCATCACTCTCTATCCACGGTGACTCGTGGCTCAGTGGTTCCTTAGTGGTGTATTCCCTCTGTGTCCAGCAGAATTATTTCTCACACCTCCTCTGTGATGTTTACATATTGAGTGAACACACTACAGGGGGTTAGCTGTGATTGCCAGCCAAACACCTTAACAGTAGAACGGTCATCCGGTGACTGGTATCTGTCTTACAGGAACATGATACTGTAGGTCTTATACTGTATAATGTCAGGTGTAATACTTAAGGAAGTGTTGGTTTAACATTTCAGGCAGGTTATATTCAGGATCCATTCTGATCACTGCTTGAGGAAACTTTATTTTCGAAGATACCTGTGGTTATTACACCAGATCTTACAGTATATATTCAGACTACCATGAGAAATTACAATGTCAGAATGTATCAGAATGTCAGAATGTACACAACAAATGACACAATAGGAAATACACAAGAAAATGAAAAAATCATTCATGAAAAACAATCCAACGACAGACCATATCAATCATCACTCTCTTCTCCCATCTCTATAGAGATTCTTTGTTTCCCCTTTCTTGTCTCTCTTCCAACCAGTGCTTCTGTCCGTCCTCGGCAACGGCCTGGTGCTGGTCATCTCCTACCGACGGAGGAAGAAGATGGTTGGTTCAGAGCTCCTCTGCGTCAACCTGGCCGTGGTGGATTTCCTATGTTGCATCTGTTTCTACCCGCTGTCCATTCTGTCATCGTTTAATCATGCCTGGCTGGGGCACCACGTCACGTGCGTCTACTACGGACTGGGCTGCTACATATTCGGCCTGTGCGGCATGTTCACCATCGCCGCCATCAGCGTGATCCGTTATCTGAAAACATTCTATAACCTGGTCTATGGTGAGTAGTAGAGCCCAGTCTATTTGGGGGGGTCGCGGCCTGGTCTATGGTGAGTAGAGCCTAGTCTTTTTTTTTGGGGGGGGGGGGGGCAGCCTGGTCTATGGTGAGTAGAGCCCAGTCTATTTGGGGGGGGGGGCAGCCTGGTCTATGGTGAGTAGAGCCTAGTCTATTTGGGGGGGGGGGGGGGGGGGGGGGGGCAGCCTGGTCTATGGTGAGTAGAGCCTAGTCTATCTGGGGGGGGGGGGGGGGGCCTGGTCTATGGTGAGTAGAGCCTAGTTTATTGGGGGGGGGGGGGCAGCCTGGTCTATGGTGAGTAGAGCCTAGTCTATTTGGAGTAGGGCAGCCTGGTCTATGGTGAGTAGAGCCTAGTCTATTTGGGGGGAGGCAGCCTGGTTTATGGTGAGTAGAGCCTAGTCTATCTGGGGGGGGGCAGCCTGGTCTATGGTGAGTAGAGCCTAGTCTATCTGGGGGGGGGGGGGGGGGGGCAGCCAGGTCTATTGTGAGTAGAGCCTAGTCTATTTTTTGGGGGGCAGCCTGGTCTATGGTGAGTAGGGCCTAGTCTATTTGGAGGGGGGGGGGGGGGGGGGCGCCTGGTCTATGGTGAGTAAAGCCTAGTCTATTTGGGGGGGGGCAGCCTGGTTTATGGTGAGTAGAGCCTAGTCTATTTGGGGGGAGGCAGCCTGGTTTATGGTGAGTAGAGCCTAGTCTATCTGGGGGGGGGGGGGGGGGGCAGGCTGGTCTATGGTGAGTAGAGCCCAGTCTATTTGGAGGGGGGGCGGCCTGGTCTATGGTGAGTAGAGCCTAGTTTATTGGGGGGGGGGGACAGCCTGGTCTATGGTGAGTAGAGCCTAGTCTATTTGGAGTAGGGCAGCCTGGTCTATGGTGAGTAGAGCCTAGTCTATCTGGGGGGGGGGGCAGCCAGGTCTATTGTGAGTAGAGCCTAGTCTATTTTTTGGGGGGCAGCCTGGTCTATGGTGAGTAGGGCCTAGTCTATTTGGAGGGGGGGGGGGGGGGGGGGCTGGTCTATGGTGAATAAAGCCTAGTCTATTTGGGGGGGGGGCAGCCTGGTTTATGGTGAGTAGAGCCTAGTCTATTTGGGGGGAGGCAGCCTGGTTTATGGTGAGTAGAGCCTAGTCTATCTGGGGGGGGGGGGGGGGGCAGGCTGGTCTATGGTGAGTAGAGCCCAGTCTATTTGGGGGGAGGCAGCCTGGTTTATGGTGAGTAGAGCCTAGTCTATCTGGGGGGGGGGGGGGGGCAGGCTGGTCTATGGTGAGTAGAGCCCAGTCTATTTGGAGGGGGGGCGGCCTGGTCTATGGTGAGTAGAGCCTAGTCTATTTGGAGTAGGGCAGCCTGGTCTATGGTGAGTAGAGCCTAGTCTATTTGGGGGGAGGCAGCCTGGTTTATGGTGAGTAGAGCCTAGTCTATCTGGGGGGGGGGCAGCCTGGTCTATGGTGAGTAGAGCCTAGTCTATCTGGGGGGGGGGGGGGGGGCAGCCAGGTCTATTGTGAGTAGAGCCTAGTCTATTTTTTGGGGGGCAGCCTGGTCTATGGTGAGTAGGGCCTAGTCTATTTGGAGGGGGGGGGGGCCTGGTCTATGGTGAATAAAGCCTAGTCTATTTGGGGGGGGGGCAGCCTGGTTTATGGTGAGTAGAGCCTAGTCTATTTGGGGGGAGGCAGCCTGGTTTATGGTGAGTAGAGCCTAGTCTATCTGGGGGGGGGGGGGGGCAGGCTGGTCTATGGTGAGTAGAGCCCAGTCTATTTGGAGGGGGGGCGGCCTGGTCTATGGTGAGCAGAGCCTAGTTTATTGGGGGGGGGGGGGGCAGCCAGGTCTATTGTGAGTAGAGCCTAGTCTATTTTTTGGGGGGCAGCCTGGTCTATGGTGAGTAGGGCCTAGTCTATTTGGAGGGGGGGGGGGGGGGGGGGGCCTGGTCTATGGTGAATAAAGCCTAGTCTATTTGGGGGGGGGGCAGCCTGGTTTATGGTGAGTAGAGCCTAGTCTATTTGGGGGGAGGCAGCCTGGTTTATGGTGAGTAGAGCCTAGTCTATCTGGGGGGGGGGGGGGGGGCAGGCTGGTCTATGGTGAGTAGAGCCCAGTCTATTTGGAGGGGGGGCGGCCTGGTCTATGGTGAGTAGAGCCTAGTCTATTTGGAGTAGGGCAGCCTGGTCTATGGTGAGTAGAGCCTAGTCTATTTGGGGGGAGGCAGCCTGGTTTATGGTGAGTAGAGCCTAGTCTATCTGGGGGGGGGGCAGCCTGGTCTATGGTGAGTAGAGCCTAGTCTATCTGGGGGGGGGGGGGCAGCCAGGTCTATTGTGAGTAGAGCCTAGTCTATTTTTTGGGGGGCAGCCTGGTCTATGGTGAGTAGGGCCTAGTCTATTTGGAGGGGGGGGGGGCCTGGTCTATGGTGAATAAAGCCTAGTCTATTTGGGGGGGGGGCAGCCTGGTTTATGGTGAGTAGAGCCTAGTCTATTTGGGGGGAGGCAGCCTGGTTTATGGTGAGTAGAGCCTAGTCTATCTGGGGGGGGGGGGGGCAGGCTGGTCTATGGTGAGTAGAGCCCAGTCTATTTGGAGGGGGGGCGGCCTGGTCTATGGTGAGCAGAGCCTAGTTTATTGGGGGGGGGGGGGGGCAGCCAGGTCTATTGTGAGTAGAGCCTAGTCTATTTTTTGGGGGGCAGCCTGGTCTATGGTGAGTAGGGCCTAGTCTATTTGGAGGGGGGGGGGGGGGGCCTGGTCTATGGTGAATAAAGCCTAGTCTATTTGGGGGGGGGGCAGCCTGGTTTATGGTGAGTAGAGCCTAGTCTATTTGGGGGGAGGCAGCCTGGTTTATGGTGAGTAGAGCCTAGTCTATCTGGGGGGGGGGGGGGCAGGCTGGTCTATGGTGAGTAGAGCCCAGTCTATTTGGAGGGGGGGCGGCCTGGTCTATGGTGAGTAGGGCCTAGTCTATTTGGAGGGGGGGGGGGGGGGGGGGCTGGTCTATGGTGAATAAAGCCTAGTCTATTTGGGGGGGGGGCAGCCTGGTTTATGGTGAGTAGAGCCTAGTCTATTTGGGGGGAGGCAGCCTGGTTTATGGTGAGTAGAGCCTAGTCTATCTGGGGGGGGGGGGGGGGGCAGGCTGGTCTATGGTGAGTAGAGCCCAGTCTATTTGGGGGGAGGCAGCCTGGTTTATGGTGAGTAGAGCCTAGTCTATCTGGGGGGGGGGGGGGGGCAGGCTGGTCTATGGTGAGTAGAGCCCAGTCTATTTGGAGGGGGGGCGGCCTGGTCTATGGTGAGTAGAGCCTAGTCTATTTGGAGTAGGGCAGCCTGGTCTATGGTGAGTAGAGCCTAGTCTATTTGGGGGGAGGCAGCCTGGTTTATGGTGAGTAGAGCCTAGTCTATCTGGGGGGGGGGCAGCCTGGTCTATGGTGAGTAGAGCCTAGTCTATCTGGGGGGGGGGGGGGCAGCCAGGTCTATTGTGAGTAGAGCCTAGTCTATTTTTTGGGGGGCAGCCTGGTCTATGGTGAGTAGGGCCTAGTCTATTTGGAGGGGGGGGGGGCCTGGTCTATGGTGAATAAAGCCTAGTCTATTTGGGGGGGGGGGGCAGCCTGGTTTATGGTGAGTAGAGCCTAGTCTATTTGGGGGGAGGCAGCCTGGTTTATGGTGAGTAGAGCCTAGTCTATCTGGGGGGGGGGGGGGGGCAGGCTGGTCTATGGTGAGTAGAGCCCAGTCTATTTGGAGGGGGGGCGGCCTGGTCTATGGTGAGCAGAGCCTAGTTTATTGGGGGGGGGGGGGGGCAGCCAGGTCTATTGTGAGTAGAGCCTAGTCTATTTTTTGGGGGGCAGCCTGGTCTATGGTGAGTAGGGCCTAGTCTATTTGGAGGGGGGGGGGGGCCTGGTCTATGGTGAATAAAGCCTAGTCTATTTGGGGGGGGGGCAGCCTGGTTTATGGTGAGTAGAGCCTAGTCTATTTGGGGGGAGGCAGCCTGGTTTATGGTGAGTAGAGCCTAGTCTATCTGGGGGGGGGGGGGGGGGCAGGCTGGTCTATGGTGAGTAGAGCCCAGTCTATTTGGAGGGGGGGCGGCCTGGTCTATGGTGAGTAGAGCCTAGTCTATTTGGAGTAGGGCAGCCTGGTCTATGGTGAGTAGAGCCTAGTCTATTTGGGGGGAGGCAGCCTGGTTTATGGTGAGTAGAGCCTAGTCTATCTGGGGGGGGGGCAGCCTGGTCTATGGTGAGTAGAGCCTAGTCTATCTGGGGGGGGGGGGGCAGCCAGGTCTATTGTGAGTAGAGCCTAGTCTATTTTTTGGGGTCAGCCTGGTCTATGGTGAGTAGGGCCTAGTCTATTTGGAGGGGGGGGGGGCCTGGTCTATGGTGAATAAAGCCTAGTCTATTTGGGGGGGGGGCAGCCTGGTTTATGGTGAGTAGAGCCTAGTCTATTTGGGGGGAGGCAGCCTGGTTTATGGTGAGTAGAGCCTAGTCTATCTGGGGGGGGGGGGGGCAGGCTGGTCTATGGTGAGTAGAGCCCAGTCTATTTGGAGGGGGGGCGGCCTGGTCTATGGTGAGCAGAGCCTAGTTTATTGGGGGGGGGGGGGGGCAGCCAGGTCTATTGTGAGTAGAGCCTAGTCTATTTTTTGGGGGGCAGCCTGGTCTATGGTGAGTAGGGCCTAGTCTATTTGGAGGGGGGGGGGGGGGGCCTGGTCTATGGTGAATAAAGCCTAGTCTATTTGGGGGGGGGGCAGCCTGGTTTATGGTGAGTAGAGCCTAGTCTATTTGGGGGGAGGCAGCCTGGTTTATGGTGAGTAGAGCCTAGTCTATCTGGGGGGGGGGGGGGGCAGGCTGGTCTATGGTGAGTAGAGCCCAGTCTATTTGGAGGGGGGGCGGCCTGGTCTATGGTGAGCAGAGCCTAGTTTATTGGGGGGGTGGGGGGGCAGCCTGGTCTATGGTGAGTAGAGCCTAGTCTATTTGGAGTATTGCAGCCTGGTCTATGTTGAGTAGAGCCTAGTCTATTTGGGGGGAGGCAGCCTGGTTTATGGTGAGTAGAGCCTAGTCTATCTGGGGAGGGGCAGCCTGGTCTATGGGGGGTAGAGCCTAGTCTATCTGGGGGGGGGGGGGGGGGGGGCAGCCAGGTCTATTGTGAGTAGAGCCTAGTCTATTTTTTGGGGGGCAGCCTGGTCTATGGTGAGTAGGGCCAGTCTATTTGGAGGGGGGGGGGGGGGCAGCCTGATCTATGGTGAGTAGAGCCTAGTCTATCTGGGGGGGGCGGCCTGGTCTATGGTGATTAGAGCCTAGTCTATCTGGGGGGGCGCCTGGTCTATGGTGAGTAGAGCCAGTCTATTTGGAGGGGGAGGGGGGGGGCAGCCTGGTCTATGGTGAGTAGAGCCTAGTCTATTGGGGGGGGCAGCCTGGTTTATGGTGAGTAGAGCCTAGTCAATCTGGGGGGAGGGGGCAGCCTGGTCTATGGTGAGTAGAGCCTAGCCCATCTGGGGGGGTCGCGGCCTGGTCTATGGTGAGTAGAGCCTAGTCTATAGGGGGGGGGGGGGGGGGGGGGGGAGCCTGGTCTATGGTGAGTAGAGCCTAGTCTATTTTTTATGGGGGGGCAGCCTGGTCTATGGTG
Source organism: Oncorhynchus mykiss (assembly GCF_057628025.1). Taxonomy (NCBI): domain Eukaryota; kingdom Metazoa; phylum Chordata; class Actinopteri; order Salmoniformes; family Salmonidae; genus Oncorhynchus; species Oncorhynchus mykiss. The sequence continues at coordinate 13,373,386 of NC_143029.1, forward strand.
AGTAGAGCCAGTCTATTTGCAGGGGGGGGGGGGGGCAGGCTGGTCTATGGTGAGTAGAGCCTAGTTTATTTGGGGGGGGGGGGGGGGGACAACCTGGTCTATGGTGAGTAGAGCCTAGTCTATTTGGAGGGGGGGCAGCGTGGTCTATGGTGAGTAGAGCCTAGTCTATCTGGGGGGGGGAGGGGCAGTCTGGTCTATGGTGAGTAGAGCCTAGTCTATCTGGGGGGGTGGGGGGGGGAGGGGCAGTCTGGTCTATGGTGAGTAGAGCCTAGTCTATTTGGAGTATTGCAGCCTGGTCTATGTTGAGTAGAGCCTAGTCTATTTGGGGGGAGGCAGCCTGGTTTATGGTGAGTAGAGCCTAGTCTATTTGGAGGGGGGGCAGCGTGGTCTATGGTGAGTAGAGCCTAGTCTATCTGGGGGGGGGAGGGGCAGCCAGGTCTATTGTGAGTATAGCCTAGTCTATTTTTTGGGGGGCAGCCTGGTCTATGGTGAGTAGGGCCTAGTCTATTTGGAGGGGGGGGGGGGGGGGGGCGCCTGGTCTATGGTGAGTAAAGCCTAGTCTATTTGGGGGGGGCAGCCTGGTTTATGGTGAGTAGAGCCTAGTCTATTTGGGGGGAGGCAGCCTGGTTTATGGTGAGTAGAGCCTAGTCTATCTGGGGGGGGGGGGCAGGCTGGTCTATGGTGAGTAGAGCCCAGTCTATTTGGAGGGGGGGCGGCCTGGTCTATGGTGAGTAGAGCCTAGTTTATTGGGGGGGGGGGGGACAGCCTGGTCTATGGTGAGTAGAGCCTAGTCTATTTGGAGTAGGGCAGCCTGGTCTATGGTGAGTAGAGCCTAGTCTATTTGGGGGGAGGCAGCCTGGTTTATGGTGAGTAGAGCCTAGTCTATCTGGGGGGGGCAGCCTGGTCTATGGTGAGTAGAGCCTAGTCTATCTGGGGGGGGGCGGGGGGGGGGGGGGCAGGCTGGTCTATGGTGAGTAGAGCCCAGTCTATTTGGAGGGGGGGCGGCCTGGTCTATGGTGAGCAGAGCCTAGTTTATTGGGGGGGGGGGGGGGCAGCCTGGTCTATGGTGAGTAGAGCCTAGTCTATTTGGAGTATTGCAGCCTGGTCTATGTTGAGTAGAGCCTAGTCTATTTGGGGGGAGGCAGCCTGGTTTATGGTGAGTAGAGCCTAGTCTATCTGGGGAGGGGCAGCCTGGTCTATGGGGGGTAGAGCCTAGTCTATCTGGGGGGGGGGGGGGGGGCAGCCAGGTCTATTGTGAGTAGAGCCTAGTCTATTTTTTGGGGGGCAGCCTGGTCTATGGTGAGTAGGGCCAGTCTATTTGGAGGGGGGGGGGGGGGCAGCCTGATCTATGGTGAGTAGAGCCTAGTCTATCTGGGGGGGGCGGCCTGGTCTATGGTGAGTAGAGCCTAGTCTATCTGGGGGGGCGCCTGGTCTATGGTGAGTAGAGCCAGTCTATTTGGAGGGGGAGGGGGGGGGCACCCTGGTCTATGGTGAGTAGAGCCTAGTCTATTGGGGGGGGCAGCCTGGTTTATGGTGAGTAGAGCCTAGTCAATCTGGGGGGAGGGGGCAGCCTGGTCTATGGTGAGTAGAGCCTAGCCTATCTGGGGGGGTCGCGGCCTGGTCTATGGTGAGTAGAGCCTAGTCTATAGGGGGGGGGGGGGGGGGGGAGCCTGGTCTATGGTGAGTAGAGCCTAGTCTATTTTTTATGGGGGGGCAGCCTGGTCTATGGTGAGTAGAGCCAGTCTATTTGGAGGGGGGGGGGGGGGGCAGGCTGGTCTATGGTGAGTAGAGCCTAGTTTATTTGGGGGGGGGGGGGGGGACAACCTGGTCTATGGTGAGTAGAGCCTAGTCTATTTGGAGGGGGGGGCAGCGTGGTCTATGGTGAGTAGAGCCTAGTCTATCTGGGGGGGGGAGGGGCAGCCTGGTCTATGGTGAGTAGAGCCTAGTCTATCTGGGGGGGTGGGGGGGGGGGGGCAGCCAGGTCTATTGTGAGTATAGCCTAGTCTATTTTTTGGGGGGCAGCCTGGTCTATGGTGAGTAGGGCCTAGTCTATTTGGAGGGGGGGGGGGGGGGGCGCCTGGTCTATGGTGAGTAAAGCCTAGTCTATTTGGGGGGGGCAGCCTGGTTTATGGTGAGTAGAGCCTAGTCTATTTGGGGGGAGGCAGCCTGGTTTATGGTGAGTAGAGCCTAGTCTATCTGGGGGGGGGGGCAGGCTGGTCTATGGTGAGTAGAGCCCAGTCTATTTGGAGGGGGGGCGGCCTGGTCTATGGTGAGTAGAGCCTAGTTTATTGGGGGGGGGGGGACAGCCTGGTCTATGGTGAGTAGAGCCTAGTCTATTTGGAGTAGGGCAGCCTGGTCTATGGTGAGTAGAGCCTAGTCTATTTGGGGGGAGGCAGCCTGGTTTATGGTGAGTAGAGCCTAGTCTATCTGGGGGGGGCAGCCTGGTCTATGGTGAGTAGAGCCTAGTCTATTTTTTTGGGGGGGGGGGGGGGGGCAGCCTGGTCTATGGTGAGTAGATTCTAGTCTATTTGGAGTAGGGCAGCCTGGTCTATGGGGAGTAGAGCCTAGTCTATTTGGAGGGGGGGGGGGGGGGGGGGGCAGGCTGGTCTATGGTGAGTAGAGCCCAGTCTATTTGGAGGGGGGGCGGCCTGGTCTATGGTGAGCAGAGCCTAGTTTATTGGGGGGGGGGGGGCAGCCTGGTCTATGGTGAGTAGAGCCTAGTCTATTTGGAGTATTGCAGCCTGGTCTATGTTGAGTAGAGCCTAGTCTATTTGGGGGGAGGCAGCCTGGTTTATGGTGAGTAGAGCCTAGTCTATCTGGGGAGGGGCAGCCTGGTCTATGGGGGGTAGAGCCTAGTCTATCTGGGGGGGGGGGAGGGGGGGGGGCAGCCAGGTCTATTGTGAGTAGAGCCTAGTCTATTTTTTGGGGGGCAGCCTGGTCTATGGTGAGTAGGGCCAGTCTATTTGGAGGGGGGGGGGGGGGGCAGCCTGATCTATGGTGAGTAGAGCCTAGTCTATCTGGGGGGGGCGGCCTGGTCTATGGTGAGTAGAGCCTAGTCTATCTGGGGGGGCGCCTGGTCTATGGTGAGTAGAGCCAGTCTATTTGGAGGGGGAGGGGGGGGGCAGCCTGGTCTATGGTGAGTAGAGCCTAGTCTATTGGGGGGGGCAGCCTGGTTTATGGTGAGTAGAGCCTAGTCAATCTGGGGGGAGGGGGCAGCCTGGTCTATGGTGAGTAGAGCCTAGCCTATCTGGGGGGGTCGCGGCCTGGTCTATGGTGAGTAGAGCCTAGTCTATTTTTTATGGGGGGGCAGCCTGGTCTATGGTGAGTAGAGCCAGTCTATTTGGAGGGGGGGGGGGGGGGGGGCAGGCTGGTCTATGGTGAGTAGAGCCTAGTTTATTTGGGGGGGGGGGGGGGGACAACCTGGTCTATGGTGAGTAGAGCCTAGTCTATTTGGAGGGGGGGCAGCGTGGTCTATGGTGAGTAGAGCCTAGTCTATCTGGGGGGGGGAGGGGCAGCCTGGTCTATGGTGAGTAGAGCCTAGTCTATCTGGGGGGGTGGGGGGGGGGGGGCGGCCTGGTCTATGGTGAGTAGAGCCTAGTTTATTGGGGGGGGGGGGACAGCCTGGTCTATGGTGAGTAGAGCCTAGTCTATTTGGAGTAGGGCAGCCTGGTCTATGGTGAGTAGAGCCTAGTCTATTTGGAAGGGGGGGGGGGGGGGGGTAGCCTGGTCTATGGTGAATGAAGCCTAGTCTATTTGGGGGGTGGGGGGGGGGGGGGGGGGGGGGGGGGGCTGGTCAATGGTGAGTAGAGCCTTGTCTATTTGGATGGGGGGGCAGGCTGGAGTACCAGATAGTGGGGTTTGCATGTTTGGGACTATTCTATTGGTTTTGTTGTAACAGGTAAGGTCAGTATTACATTTACATTTTAGTAATTTAGCAGATGCTATTATCCAGAGCGACTTATAGGAGTAATTAGGGTCAAGTTCCTTCCACAAGGGCACATCGGCAGATTTTCACTTCGTCCTGTCGGGGTTTTTGAACCAGCGAACTCTAGAAATATTTCACCAGGCTAAGTGAATGCTAGACTCCCTACAAGCTTACCCAACCTAGCTGCTGCACACTACACAAAGTACAGATACCCCCAAAACGACTTAAGTAATAATACTTCAAAGTACTATTAAGTCATTTATACAAACGCTCCCAGCTGCTGCACAATGCACAAACAAAGTACAGATACCCCTAAAAATGACTTTAGTAGTACTTTAAAGTATTTTTACTTAAGTAATTTCATCGCCTGGCACAGCTACCACACCTCCTTTAAAGACGCCTTCTACGTCATCTGTTCCTTCTCTTGTTTCATGCTGGTGCCCGTCCTGCTCATCGTGATGTCCCAGATCCAGATCCTCTATAAAGTCTATCATTTCACCTACGCCATGTCAGCCCGGGGGATCCGGACCAACCTGCGCCATGCCGAAAAACGTCTCTCCATGGTGAGAAGGGTTTTATGTCCTGCTGAAAGAGGAACCACGGCAATGTGCCTGAACCTCTCTGACTTAGTGAAGGACTGTCTGTCACAGTGCATACGTCTTTCACTCAGGGAGAGCGGATGTAGAGCTCACTGCAGCACTAGATAGAACTTTTACCTTCTGTCACAGTGAACATAGTATCTTTATATTTGGTAGGTTTTCACATACAGTGCCAGTCAAAAGTTTGGACACACCTACTCATTCCAGGGTTTTTCTTTATTTTTACTATTTTCTACATTGTAGAATAATAGTGAAGACATTAAATCTAGAAATAACACATGTAGTAACCAAAAAAAGTGTTAAACAGATCTGTTCATCCTGTCGTATGCTCTGGCATTATACAGTCTGGATGACCTCTTATGTCATATGTTATTACATGCTATGTAAGAGTCTACATACCAGCTGTTATAACAGGGTGTTATATCATTTATCCTCTGTGTCACATTATTACATTGAAATGAATGACGTGCGTCATAACCATGTAATATTTCCTTATAGAGTGTGGACATACACCTTATGTATCACAAAACAAAGGACACGTTATAAGAAAACACAACACAAAATAGAAAGCCCAATTATGGGCAAAAGAGCAGATTGAAAAAAAAATCTGAATTGGGCTGCCTGTGTCAATGCAGCCCAATGCACGTATACCATTTTTGGGCTGCATTTTGCTCAGTAAAGTCAGTACAGAAGTCAGTACTAGTGGTGTCATTAGGTAGGCTTGAATTAGCTCCATATACAGAAGCCAACTCTAATGTTGAAAGAGTTGGCCTTAGTACATACTGTTGATTTGAATCTACCCAATGATACCAGTTATTGTATGAGAGTTTACGAGATATAGTTGGATTTAGGCCTCCCAAGAGGCGCAGCGGTGTACGGTACTGCATCGCAGCGCTAGAGGCGTCACTACAGACCTGGGTTCGATCCCAGGCTGTGTCGCAGCCGAGGGTGACCAGGAGAACCATGAGGCGATGCACAATTGGCCCAGCATCGTCTGGGTTAGGGGAGGGTTTGGCCGGCTGGGATGTCCTTGTCCCATTGCGCTCTAGTAACTCCTTGTGGCAGGCCGGGAGCATGCACACTGACTTTGGTCGCCAGCTGTACAGTGTTTCCTCCAACACATTGGTGCGGCTGGCTTCTGGGTTAAGTGATCAGTGTGTCAAGAAGCAGTGCTGCTTGGCGGGGTCGTGTTTCGGAGGACGCATGGCCCTCGACCTTCGCCTCTCCCGAGTTTGTATGGGAGTTGCAACGATGGGACAAGACTGTAACTACCATTTGGGGGTAAAAAGTTAAATTTAGCAAATAATGTATGGATTTGGGTCTAGATATTGGACACAACATAATGTCTCTGTCGTCACCCTCAGATGTTCTTCTGCATCAGCCTTGGCTTTGTGACGGCCTGGGCTCCCTACGCCGTTGTCTCCTTCCTCTTCATCTTCCACAAGGACAACAGGTACATGGCGCCTGGGGGCTTCGTGTTCCCCGCACTGTTCGCCAAGAGCTCCCACATCTACAACCCCTTCATCTACTTCTACTTCAACAAGGCCTTCCGTCAGGAGCTGCGCTTCCTGTTGCGCTCCTTCTGTCCCCGGTTAGCCAGGAACCGTGTGGGGGTCCGCTCTGCCATAGGCCAGGAGGGACTCCCCGGGGGGCCACATCCCATCCAGATCCAGCTCCAGGAGCTGGGGATGTCTGGAGGGGGAGTCCTAGGGGAGGAATAGCAGCAAGGACACGGGGAGCACACTTTGGGGCGATCTCCTGCTGAGTGTCCAAGATCAGAGTGACCCCCTCGGCTGTGGACCATAGACCTGTCCAGTGCTTGACTTGGGCAGGAGCTCACCGGAGCTGAGCACCGGCACATCAAATGTTCTACTGCTTGAGCTCCTGTTCCTCTTATAGAATATGAACTCAAAAGTATTGTGGAGTTCTTGAACCTAAATATGAACAGTATTGGCACCCAAAATGAGTACCTGCATCTAAGTCAAGTCAAGCACTGGCACCTGTCTAATAGTTCCTTCCCATCCCCACCTGAACACTGATTGGATGATGAGAAAGAGAGGGGAGTGGACTCTGCAATAGGTTTGCTATAAGTTGAAAAGTGAATCGGGGTTGGTGCTCCTGAGACTGAGGCTGAATCACAAATCAGACCCTTCCCCTCATCCCTCAGCCCTCCATTTGCGCGTTCACACGTGCATCCACAATATGCACAAGTGTCTGACAGCTAAGGGAGTGAAAAGGATTGAAGGTGTAAGGGCTTATTAGCCACTTTAACTGAGCCAGCAAGTTACATGTTGCGTTTATATGTTTGTTCACTATATATGCCATGTGCATTTTGTTTGTGTCTGATTTCGAGATTTGACACATGTAACAAATTAAATATCTCCCAAATTAAATGTTAGACTGTTACTGTAAAATGACAAGGGGAATTTGTTGATTTGAATTTCATGCTTGTTTTGTTATTTAAATGAGGAACATGAATTCCATAATTTAAGTAATGAGTGTGTCCTGAAGTTGATGGGTTTATTTGATCCCCTTGCCACTTAAAGTCACCCTCAAAGTTTTGTCAGCAGCACATTACATTGGAGGGCCCTCCCAGTGAGTTGGTAGGGGGGAAGGGGCTGGTTTGGGATTCCCTGTGAGACTTCTGAGAGCAGTACAGGAAGTACACGGGAAGTACGTTGATCCTTCCGCAGAAGCAGTGACAGGGTGCTACCATAGGAGGGCCAGTGAGACCAGAGACAAAGAGCTGAGGCCACAGAACCAGGAAGAGGCCAGCAAAGACTCCCAGCCAATAGGAAGAGCTCAGCATAATGTTATGGTAACACACAGACAGCACTGGACTAGAGTACAAGATGAGAACAAGGAGGAAAAACATTTTTGTCTTGTAAAAACTCAAATTCGCCTTAATAGCATTTCAGGCCTAAGTGGATTTATAAGAATACCTAAATTGTAATGAAAACAACATGAAATCAATGGTTTATGTATTAATCTTGCCCACCAGCTGGCTCGCTTTCTCTGTCTATATGGGGTAGCAAATGAGTTTGAGGACGAGGTCATGTACTGTTTGTATTGTCAGTCGTGTAGGGTAAACACAAATAATTGCAGTTTACACACTTTTGGGGGGGTGGACAGTTTACCCACCTTTTGAGGAAAATGCTTTGAAAGTATTGGGAGCTTAACCTTTTTTCACTGCCACAGGTAATCAAAGCTTACCCACCTATTTCTTTTACCTCTAGGCTACATCACTGGTATAGGTGATGACGCTTTTAAATGACTGGGCTAAATTATGCATAAAAAACTCATGTATTTTGTTTTATTTTACACTAGTGTTCCCCATGGATTTTAATTGTCTGTTAATACCTTCATCTTCACCTTCAAGATTCCATAAGATTTGTACTTGTGCTTGGATGCACACAGTACATGGATCTACAGTGCCTTCAGAAAGTATTCACACCCCTTGACTTTTTCCACATTTTGTTGCTAAAGCCTGAATTTATAATGGCTAAAATGTAGATTTTGTCACTGGTCTACACATAATACTGCATAATGTCAAAGTGGAATTGTGTTTTTAGTCATTTTTTACAAATGATTTAAAAATCTAAAGCTGAAATAATTATTTTGTTATAGCAAGACTAAATAATTTCAGAAGTAAAAATGTGCTAAACAAGTCAGATAATAAGTTGCATGGACTAGTGGTTTTTGAACGACTACCTAATCTCTGTACTCCATGCAATGATCTGTAAGGTTCCTCATTTGAGCAGTACATTTCCAGCACAGATTCGACGACAATGAAGAGGGAGGTTTTCCAATGCCTTGCAAAGAAGGGCACCTATTGGTAGACAAAGAGATATGGCGTCCTTCCTAACTCAGTTGACGGAGAGAAAGGAAACCGCTCAGGGATTTCACAATGAGGCCAATGGTAACTTTAAAACAGTTTTTATGATAAAAAGAAAAGGAATAGAGCTAAGCACAGGCAAAATCCCAGAGGAAAACCTGGTTCAGTCTGCTTTCAACAGACACCGGGAGACAAATCCACCTTTTAGCAGGACAATAACCTAAAATGCAAAGCCAATTATACACTGTTACTTACTAAGACAACATTGAGTGGTCTAATATACAGTTTTGACTTAAATCTGCTTGATTTAATCTATGGCAAGACCTGAAACTGGGTGTCTAGCAATGATCTACCAACAACTTGACAGAGCATGAATCATTTTTTAAATAATAATGGGCAAATATTGTACAATCCAGGTTTGCAAAGCTCTTAGAGACTTATCCAGAAAGACGTGCAGCTGTAATTGCTACCGAAGGTGATTCTAACATGTATTGAAAACATTACAGAGTATTTTGTGTAGATCATTGACAGAAAATTAAAACTAAATCCATATTAATCCCACTTTGTAACTGAACAAAATGTGGGAAAAGGCACATTTTGAATACTGTCTGAAGACATTGTACATGTTGTACCTATCTACATGTTGTACCTATCTACATGTTGTACCTATCTACATGTTGTACCTATCTACATGATTGCACTGACAGGATCAATTGGAAGGATGATTTTCACACATTGTGGTTATGGGTCAAAATCAATCTTCTCTTCATTTGATTGATTTTACCATCATTTCACCGTATTATCCAGACGAGCGGTGCTTTCAAATGTGTTGCCTTGTTCTATCCGTATCATCTATTGAGTTATCATAGGGGTTTTTACAATGTGATGCTTGACTGCTTTGTCAATCACTTCAGTTAAAAAAAGCCTAGTTCGAAAGCATTGACTGTAGGCATCTTGTTTGGATGTTGACATACATTTAAATATATATATATAAAAGCTTTGTAAGGTATGTTTGTGTCACACGTTCTTAGATGTCCAAGGGCTTACATAACATTATTAAGATAGGCTTTTACACATGATTTGCTGCATATTTCAGTACAATATTCAATATTTGCTGTTAGTTACTGTTAATGGTCATTTTCAATTGATAATATACACATATTGATTGTTAAATAATATAATTTATAAATGCTTTATGAGCTTAGTAGTAGCTTGGTAGAATTGTCCTATCAGAACTCAGAAATCTAAGTTTGTATTACTCCACTGTTAATGTTGTTGTCATTTGAGTGTAAACCTACCATGTAGCCTACAGCTTCCTGTTTAAAACATATAATGGACGGTCATGTCCTTGGATACATTGCATAATTTAGCGCCAGATGTCAGATGTTTGTTGTTTGGATGTTTATGTTTCAGAATCTTTATTGGATTCTGGTTTGTTCCGCTACTATGTATGATATTTCTGAATACATTAGGAAATCTGTCACTCAGTCCACTGATTATTATCATTTGTAATGAATTAAATGATATCATACCATAAGTTGCAGTCTATCTCTGTTAGAATGTGTTCTGCATTAAATGACTTATTATGACATTATAAATGCTTATATATGATTATCACATGCCATAATGAATTATACCTTTCAGATTTAAGTACGGTGCAACCAATATATATATATTTAATGTGCTGTGAATATCCAAAAAAGAAAACACTGAATTACACCCTAACACAACAATATTCATAGTTAAAAAATAATAATTAAAGGCAATAAGTTAAGGCAATTTTCTCTCTTAATATGTATTCTGTAGGTATTCTGATATGATTTCAATGTTTAAATACCATAAATGTTCTCTTCCCTTCTTATTATACAGCCCAAACGAGGGACTGGTTCCATTAGAGATACTGGACCACTAATGGACACTGGAAAAAATTAAAACAATGATTAGATATGGGTAGAATAGTTGCATTTAATCAGTCTTAATAACCCTTCTACTAACCCTCTGAGACTGCCTCATCTCATGCATTTTAATGAACGGGCAAGAGACATACAGTACATACTCTATCTGTGATTATACCCTCCTCAATCAATGCTCTCTCCAACACTGTGTTCTAACATGCAGCGCTCTAACATGCAGCGCTCTAACATGCAGTGCTCTCTCCGACACGGTGCTCTAACATGCAGAGCTCTTTCCGACACGGTGCTCTAACATGCAGAGCTCTCTCCGACACGGTGCTCTAACATGCAGAGCTCTTTCCGACACGGTGCTCTAACATGCAGAGCTCTCTCCGACACGGTGCTCTAACATGCAGAGCTCTTTCCGACACGGTGCTCTAACATGCAGAGCTCTTTCCGACACGGTGCTCTAACATGCAGAGCTCTCTCCGACACGGTGCTATAACATGCAGTGCTCTAACATGTAGTGCTCTCTCCGGCACCGTGTTCTAACATGCAGTGCTCTCTCCGACACCGTGTTCTAACATGCAGTGATCTCTCCGACACCGTGTTCTAACATGCAGTGCTCTCTCCGACACCGCGTTCTAACATGCAGTGATCTCTCCGACACCGTGTTCTAACATGCAGTGCTCTCTCCGACACCGTGTTCTAACATGCAGAGCTCTCTCCGACACCGTGTTCTAACATGCAGTGATCTCTCTGACACCGTGTTCTAACATGCAGTGATCTCTCCGACACGGTGCTCTAACATGCAGTGCTCTCTCCGACACCGTGTTCTAACATGCAGAGCTCTCTCCGACACCGTGTTCTAACATGCAGTGCTCTAACATGCAGTGCTCTAACATGCAGTGCTCTAACATGCAGTGCTCTAACATGCGGTGCTCTCTCCGACACCGTGCTCTAACATGCAGTGCTCTCTCCGACACCGTGCTCTAACATGCAGTGCTCTCTCCGACACCGTGCTCTAACATGCGGTGCTCTCTCCGACACCGTGCTCTAACATGTAGTGCTCTAACATGCAGAGCTCTCTCTGACACCGTGCTCTAACATGCAGTGCTCTATCATGCAGTGCTCTAACATGCAGGGCTCTAACATGCAGTGCTCTCTCCGACACCGTGCTCTAACATGCAGTGCTCTCTCCGACACCGTGCTCTAACATGCAGTGCTCTCTCCGACACCGTGCTCTAACATGCAGTGCTCTCTCCGACACGGTGCTCTAACATGCAGTGCTCTCTCCGACACCATGCTCTAACATGCAGTGCTCTCTCCGACACCGTGCTCTAACATGCAGTGCTCTCTCCGACACCGTGCTCTAACATGCAGTGCTCTCTCCGACACCGTGCTCCAACTTGCAGTGCTCTCTCCGACACCGTGCTCTAACATGCAGTGCTCTCTCCGACACCGTGCTCCAACATGCAGTGCTCTCTACGACACTGTGATCCAACTTGCAGTGCTCTCTCCGACACCGTGCTCTAACATGCAGTGCTCTCTCCGACACCGTGCTCTAACATGCAGTGCTCTCTCCGACACCGTTCTCCAACTTGCAGTGCTCTCTCCGACACCGTGCTCTAACATGCAGTGCTCTCTCCGACACCGTGCTCCAACATGCAGTGCTCTCTACGACACTGTGCTCCAACTTGCAGTGCTCTCTCCGACACCGTGGTCTAACATGCATTGCTCTAACATGCAGTGCTCTCTCCGACACCATGCTCTAACATGAGTCAAATATATGTGACCAACTCATGGATATTTTTCTGGAGGATATGTCCCACACACTGGTGTGCACACACACACACACACGCACATTATCCCCCCACCCATTTCATCCCATTCACTGTGAAATTGTAATGCATCAAATACCATTTCTCAGTAGCCACTTAAAACGGATTGAAGTTACTTTTCAGCTTTAAACACATTGATTTTGGACAGAGGATGCATTTAAAGCTACCGAAGGTGATTCTAACATGTATTGACTCAGGGGGTTGAAGAATTGAACCACAGGAAGTTTCTCAGGGCATTCTTGTCTTGTTGATTTGAGTGACCTGGGCCAGAAAAGGTTCACGCTGTTTACACAAAAAAATAATTGTCCGAAAAGCAAGTCACATGCCCAACATACAAATACATATATATATATATATATATATATATACACACAGTGGGGCAAAAAAAGTGTTTAGTCAGCCACCAATTGTGCAAGTTCTCCCACTTAAAAAGATGAGAGAGGCCTGTAATTTTCATCATAGATACACTTCAACTATGACAGACAGAATGAGGAAAACAAATCCAGAAAATCACATTGTAGGATTTTTAATGAATTTATTTGCAAATTATGGTGGAAAATAAGTATTTGGTCACCTACAAACAAGCAAGATTTCTGGCTCTCACAGACCTGTAACTTCTTCTTTAAGAGGCTCCTCTGTCCTCCACTCGTTACCTGTATTAATAGCACCTGTTTGAACTTGTTATCAGTATAAAAGACACCTGTCCACAACCTCAAACAGTCACACTCCAAACTCCACTATGGCCAAGACCAAAGAGCTGTCAAAGGACACCAGAAACAAAATTGTAGACCTGCACCAGGCTGGGAAGACTGAATCTGCAATAGGTAAGCAGCTTGGTTTGAAGAAATCAACTGTGGGAGTAATTATTAGGAAATGGAAGACATACAAGACCACTGATAATCTCCCTCGATCTGGGGCTCCAAGTGAAGTTCTCACCCCGTGGGGTCAAAATGATCACAAGAACGGTGAGCAAAAATCCCAGAACCACACGGGGGGACCTAGTGAATGACCTGCAGAGAGCTGGGACCAAAGTAACAAAGCCTACCATCAGTAACACACTATGCCGCCAGGGACTCAAATCCTGTGGTGCCAGACGTGTCCCCCTGCTTAAGCCAGTACATGTCCAGGCCCGTCTGAAGTTTGCTAGAGAGCATTTGGATGATCCAGAAGAAGATTGGGAGAATGTCATATGGTCAGATGAAACCAAAATATAACTTTTTGGAAAAACTCAACTCGTCGTGTTTGGAGGACAAAGAATGCTGAGTTGCATCCAAAGAACACCATACCTACTGTGAAGCATGGGGGTGGAAACATCATGCTTTGGGGAAGTTTTTCTGCAAAGGGACCAGGACGACTGATCCGTGTAAAGGAAAGAATGAATGGGGCCATGTATCGTGAGATTTTGAGTGAAAACCTCCTTCCATCAGCAAGGGCATTGAAGATGAAACGTGGCTGGGTCTTTCAGCATGACAATGATCCCAAACACACCGCCCGGGCAATGAAGGAGTGGCTTCGTAAGAAACATTTCAAGGTCCTGGAGTGGCCTAGCCAGTCTCCAGATCTCAACCCCATAGAAAATCTTTGGAGGGGGTTGAAAGTCTGTGTTGCCCAGCAACAGCCCCAAAACATCACTGCTCTAGAGGAGATCTGCATGGAGGAATGGGCCAAAATACCAGCAACAGTGTGTGAAAACCTTGTGAAGACAGAAAACGTTTGACCTCTGTCATTGCCAACAAAGGGTATATAACAAAGTATTGAGATAAACTTTTGTTATTGACCAAATACTTATTTTCCACCATAATTTGCAAATAAATTAATTAAAAATCCTACAATGTGATTTTCTGGATTTTTTTTCTCATTTTGTCTGTCATAGTTGAAATGTACCTATGATGAAAATTACAGGCCTCTCATCTTTTTAAGTGGAAGAACTTGCACAATTGGTGGCCTGTTTGTGTCGTGAGTAGACTCCACATTCACATTTAAAGGGGCAATCTGCAGTTGCTACATCCATTTTTGGACTTACTCAATTAATAATATGTACCCATTGATTCTTGATGAATATAACTTAAATGCCTCATGAGTTTAGTTCAACTGTCATACCCCGTTAGAACCCAAATATAAGCTTGTTTTACTCCAATGTTTGTAAACAAAGTAAATGTGAACAAATACTGTACAGCCTCAAAACCAGTGGCAGTCAGCGCTGTTTAGTGCTTTTTTTATGACCATGGCCTTATTTCTATTACAGCATATTGGATGACTCTCATTCATATTCCATTCACCCAACTCAATGTAACATCAATAGGTTTAGGCTACTACATGATACTCACATTTTCCCTATACCCATCATGAGGTTGCTACAACCTAGCCTATGAATGAAAGTTTACAATGTAGGTGTGTACAAGTCGAGAGACAAATGGAAGTAATCAAGGTGACAGACAGTGACACGTTCAATACCGCCTTACACACTCTTGCCTACATCTAGCTGATGTAGGGTGTAATCTTTAGTCCAACAGCTGCAAATGAGAATTTCTATTGGACAAATTCATGGATGTTTATCACAGTTTCTTTCCGTTTGCTTCTGTTTATGAACCGTTTTTCAACAAAATCGGTGGAATGAACACACCCCTGATCACACTCACACATTGTTCACTTTCATAGCAGCCACACAAAAACAGCATGATTACTTTGATTGTTGCGTAATTCCTTCACGCATCTACACTCTCTCCTCCTCTCACCTTTTCCCTTTGCTTGTGGACTTCACTGCACAACACATCAGCTGTCTGTGACCTGGCGAAAAAAGCTTTACAAGCCAAACCTTCAAACCAAAGTCACTACACACAGCCTACATTGCTTTCACCACCATTAGCTATCATCATAGTCAACATACTGTAGCTAGTAGAACTAACGAGTTAGTAAAACCGCTACAATCATACAGTATAGTGTACAGTCAGCAGGCAGTTTAGCAGTTAAACTGGCGGGCCCTGGTTGCCGAAATTAATAAAACCTAAAGCTTACCTTGATTTGGAAGAGTTCCAGTGTTGAATAGCCAGCTAGCTAACATAGCATCCCTCTCTGTTTGAGTAGGCTAAACCAGTTAGCTGCATTTGCTAACTAACAAAGTCAAAGTCAAAGTGAAAAAATACAAAGAAATACCGCTAGCTCTCGCTTTCTCTTGCTTCCCCTTCTTTTTTAAAGAAATTAATTTGTTCTAAATGATTCAACTATTGTTTTTCTCTCTCTTTGAGTCAAATGAATCAAGATTCATTCTCTAATCCTTTGATTGGGTGGACAACATGTCAATTCATGCTGAAAGAGCTCTAATAGGTTGGAGGACAATTGTCATAATTACTATGTAAGTCTATGGAAGGGGTGAGAGCCATGAGCCTCCTGGGTCTGTGTTGAAGTCAATGTACCCAGAGGAGAACGGAAACTACCTGTCCTGCGACTACACCATGGTGCTACCCTACAGAGTGCTGTTGAGGCTACTGTATACCTTTATTGCAAAACAGTGTGTTTTAATAAATTATTTGGTTACGTTAATATATTTAATATAGTTTTATCTATAAAGGATAACTTTTTTAATATTTACGCTCTGTCTATGAATTTGAGATTGGTTACATTTCTCCAGCCCCATCCCTCAGCGTTTTAACAGCTGATTGACCCTTTAAATACCTTCTGATATTCTCAACACTATATCCTATTTCCATTGATCACTGGAAGGAAAATGACTTTGGTTACCTAGCTGGAAATAAATTGTCTGTGCAACCCAAGTCCATCTCCATGGAATCAACCTCAAGACTCCTCAAAACAATAGCCAATATCCTCTTCAAACTGACTATTGAGGTAATGAATGACTAGTCAGACATATTAGATTGAAATCAATCAAGTCAAGAGTATGCAATTTATTATACCCCAGGTCTTGGAATCAGAGTGCAACAAGTCCAGGAACAGAGAATAATGAGATGTAGGTTAGAGGTGAGGATATTTACCTCTTGTTTTACAAACCTAACAATATCCCCATAGTTGGTGCGAGGGCTTGAGAATGATGTGAGGGTGCAGGTGGGAGGAAACCCCTTCATATACTTTTAAATCACTGTCACACTCCAAACACATCCAGACCTGAGAGAGTTGAGGTGTGCGTGTGCATGCATGTATTTGTTCATGTGTGTGTGTGAGCCCCCTCTTTTCTGAGGTATTGTTGGGCCTGGTTGTCATGGCGGTGCCCTGCTCGTTAATACTTGAAAAGGGGGAGAGTGCTTTGGTGGGATGCCTGGCGATCTCATTACTGCAGGAAGCCTGTCTGAGTGGAGCCGGAGGGATGGAGAGATGGAGGGATGGAGGAGGGGGACAGTGGGGACAGCGGGCCCAGATTAAGCAGAACCCCAATTCCTATTTTGTCCAGAGGGCCTCCATTGTTCTAAACCTTCATTAGCACCAGCTGAAGAAGCCGGTCAGAAGGACCTGGTGCCCCATTCTGTTCCTGCACTCCTACTGTGTACTGTAGAGCCCCTGTGGTCTGCTCCCGCAAGTCCCTCCACTGTTCCCCTGCACTCCGCTCCACATACAGACCAGACACGGACAGGGATATAGAGACACGGACAGGGATACAGGGAGACGGACAGGGATACATGGACATGGAAGCTCCAAAAACACGAACACTGGAAGATCTTGGGATCGCACCGATGAGGAGGGGAAGCTATGATGAAGCTAAGGCTTTAAGACTATGTCCTGTGAGTATTAACCAACTATAGTAAGCCTTTATGGTACAATTTCTGAGTTGTGCAGACTGAGGGTATTGCCATGGCAAGGGTCAAATCATAATGGTTTCAGGGGTGTTGCCATGTGATTGCTGTAGGGTTGCAAAGCTACCGGTAATTTGCCAAAGTTACCTGAATCTTCAGTAATTTTGGTAATTAACAGGTAATCTATGGCAATCTATGGTAACTTTGATCATTTATACACAAATAGCTTGTAAAAAAATAATACAATATATTAAAATATATATTTTTTAATATTTGTCCATACTGCCCTACCAAGCAAAAAGGCAGTAACTGCTCATTTGGTGAAAAATGAGTTCATGTAATTTTTGCTACATTAAATACGTGCTTAATCATGTGAGCAAATACAGCATCCTTTTGCATCTGCACACATCGACAACAGACACCCTCGAAGCTTCGTTACCTATCGCTCCACAAAAGCTGCAGCCCTTGCAGAGCGACTTCAAGGTCGCGAAGCGAGTGACGTCAACCATCTGAAATTCCATTAGCGTGCACCGCTAATTAGCCAGACATTTCACACCGGTTACAGGGGCATTACAATGTTTTAAGCAAGAAAAACCTGGGTTTTGGACACAAAAAACAAATTAATGTTCTAATTTTTAAACAATAATAAAAGTTTTCTCCCCACTGAACATGACCCTGGACTGAGTATGGACACATTCCTATCACAAAACAGACAGAATCCTACACTATAGTTCACTCATCAAATCAAATCAAATCAAGTTTATTTATATAGCCCTTCGTACATCAGATGATATCTCAAAGTGCTGTACAGAAACCCAGCCTAAAATACCAAACAGCAAGCAATGCAGGTGTAGAAGCACGGTGGATAGGAAGAACTCCCTAGAAAGGCCAAAACCTAGGAAGAAACCTAGAGAGGACCCAGGCTATGAGGGGTGGCCAGTCCTCTTCTGGCTGTGCCGGGTGGAGATTATAACAGAACATGGCCAAGATGTTAAAATGTTCATAAATGACCAGCATGGTCAAATAATAATAATCACAGTAGTTGTCGAGGGTGCAGCAAGTCAGCACCTCAGGAGTTGTCAGTTGGCTTTTCATAGCCGATCATTAAGAGTATCTCTATCACTCCTGCTGTCTCTAGAGATTTGAAAACAGCAGGTCTGGGACAGGTAGCACGTCCGGTGAACAGGTCAGGATTCCATAGCCACAGGCAGAACAGTTGAAACTGGAGCAGCAGCACGGCCAGGTGGACTGGGGACAGCAAGGAGTCATCATGCCAGGTGGTCCTAGGGCTCAGGTCCTCCAAGAGAGAGAAAGAAAGAGAGAAAGAGAGAATTAGAGAGAGCATACTTAAATTCACACAGGACACCGGATAAGACAGGAGAAGCACTCCAGATATAACAAACTGACCCTAGCTTCCGACACAAACTACTGCAGCATAAATACTGGAAGCTGAGACAGGAGGGGTCAGGAGACACTGTGGCCCCATCCGATGATATCAGGGCCAAACAGGAAGGATATAACCCCACCCACTTTGCCAAAGCACAGCCCCCACACCACTAGAGGGATATCTTCAACCACCAACTTACCATCCTGAGACAAGGCCGAGTATAGCCCACAAAGATCTCTGCCATACCGCAACCCAAGGGGGGGGGGGGGGGGGGGGGCGCCAACCCAGACAGGAAGATCACATCAGTGACTCAACCCACTCAAGTGACGCACCCATCCTAGGGATGGCATGAAAGAGCACCAGTAAGCCAGTGACTCAGCCCCTGTAATAGCATTAGAGGCAGAGAATTCCAGTGGAAAGAGGGGAACCGGCCAGGCAAAGACAGCAAGGGCGGTTCGTTGCTCCAGAGCCTTTCCGTTCACCTTCACACTCCTGGACCAGACTACACTCAATCATATGACACACTGAAGAGATGAGTCTTCAGTAAAGACTTAAAGGTTGAGACCAAGTCTGCGTCTCTCACATGGGTAGGCAGACCATTCCATAAAAATTGAGCTCTATAGGAGAAAGCCCTGCTCCAGCTGTTTGCTTAGAAATTCTAGGGACAATTAGGAGGCCTGCGTCTTGTGACCGTAGCGTACATGTAGGTATGTACGGCAGGACCAAATCAGAGAGATAGGTAGGAGCAAGCCCATGCAATGCTTTGTAGGTTAGCAGTAAAACCTTGAAATCAGCCCTTGCCTTAACAGGAAGCCAGTGTAGGGAGGCTAACACTGGAATAATATGATCCAATTTTTTGGTTCTAGTCAGGATTCTAGCAGCCGTATTTAGCACTAACTGAAGTTTATTTAGTGCTTTATCTGGGTACCCGGAAAGTAGAGCATTGCAGTAGTCTAATCTACAAGTAACAAAAGCATCGATTAATTTTTCTGCATCATTTTTGGACAGAAAGTTTCTGATTTTTGCAATGTTACGCAGATGGAAAAAAGCTGTCCTTGAAACAGTCTTGATATGTTAGTCAGAAGAGAGATCAGGGTCCAGAGTAACGCCGAGGTCCGTCACAGTTTTATTTGAGACGACTGTACAACCATTAAGATTAATTCATACGGACAAACACTTTACATTGGTCATGTAAGAGCTGGAAGGAGATCATATTTTACCTTCAATCAACTTCATTCACAATCCACTGGTTCCTAATTAATTTCCCAATTGAATTATCGTGAAGACAGGATGCACTGAACAAAAAGCAGCAATCATGAGTGGGCAGAATCACAACACGACTTTGACCTTTGATCCAATCAATATACAGTTGAATTCGGAAGTTTACATATACTTAGGTTGGAGTCATTAAAACTAATTTTTCAACCACTCCACAAATGTCTTGTTAACAAACTATAGTTTTGGCAAGTCGGTTAGGACATCTACTTTGTGCACGACACAAGGAATTTTTTGTTTTTGTTTACAGAGATATTATTTCACTTATAATTCATTGTATCACAATTCCAGTGGGTCAGAAGTGTAAGCTGACTGTGCCTTTCAACAGCTTGGAAAATTCCAGAAAATTATGTAATGGCTTTAGAAGCTTCTGATAAGCTAATTTACATAATTTGAGTCAATTGGAGGTGTAGCTGTGGATGTATTTCAAGGCCTACCTTCAAACTCAGTGCCTCTTTGCTTGACATCATGGGAAAATCAAAAGAAATCAGCAAAGACCTCAGATTTTTTGAAAGTCTGGTTCATCGTTGGGAGCAATTTCCAAAAGCCTGAAGGTACCACATTCAAAAAAAAATTACACACCTTTATTTAATCTTTATTTAACTAGGCAAGTCAGTTAAGAACACATTCTTATTTTCAATGACGGCCTAGGAACAGTGGGTTAACTGCCTCGTTCAGGGGCAGAAAGACAGATTTTCACCTGTCTTGGATCCCAGCTCGTGGGATCCAATCTTGCAACCTTAGAGTTAACTAGTCCAACGCAATAATGACCTGCCTCTCTCTCTCGTTGCACTCCACAAGGAGACTGCCTGTTACGCGAATGCAGTAAGCCAAGGTAAGTTGCTAGCTAGCATTGAACTTATAAAAAACAATCAATCATAATCACTAGTTAACTACACATGGTTGATGATATTACTAGATATTATCTAGGGTGTCCTGTGTTGCATATAATCTGACTGAGCATACAAGCATACAAGTATCTAAGCATCTGACTGAGCGGTGGTGGGCAGAAGCAGGCGCGTAAACATGAATTCAAACAGCACTTTTGTGCGTTTTGCCAGCAGCTCTTCCTTGTGCTTCAAGCATTGCACTGTTTTTGACTTCATACCTATCAACTCCCGAGATGAGGCTGGTGTGGCCGAAGTGAAATGGCTGGCTAGTTAGCGCGCGCTAATAGCGTTTCAAACGTCACTCGCTCTGAGCCTGTGGTTGTTTCCCTTGCTCTGCATGGGTAACGCTGCTTCGATGTGGTGGCTGTTGTCGTTGTGTTGCTGGTTCGAGCCCAGGGAGGAGCGAGGAGAGGGACGGAAGCTATACTGTTACACTGGCAATACTAAAGTGCCTATAAGAACATCCAATAGTCAAAGGTTAATGAAATACAAATGGTATAGAGGGAAATAGTCCTATAATAACTACAACCTTACCTGGGAATATTGAAGACTCATGTTTATTAAAAGGAACCACCAGCTTTCATTTGTTCTCATGTTCTGAGCAAGGAACTGAAACGTTAGCTTTCTTACATAGCACTTATTGCACTTTCACGTTCTTCTCCAACACTTTGTTTTTGCATTATTTAAACCAAATTGAACATGTTTCATTATCTACTTGAGGCTAAATTGATTTTATTTATGTATTATATTAATTAAAATAAGTGTTAATTCAGTATTGTTGTAATTGTCATTATTACAAATACATTTTTTTTTAAATCAGCCGATTAATCGGTATCGGCTTTTATGGCCCAACAATAATCGGTATCGGCGTTTAAAAATCATAATCGGTCGATCTCTAATATCGACATCACCTGAAAGGCTGCTCAGCAAGGAAGAGCATAAAAATCGGCATAAAAAAGCCAGACTACGGTTTGCAACTGCACATGGGGACGAAGATCGTACATTTTGGAGAAACTTAAGGACAACAAAGTCAAGGTATTGGAGTGGCCATCACAAAGCCCTGACCTCAATCACATATAAAATTTGTGGACAGAACTGAAAAAGCGTGTCCGAGCAAGGAGGCCTACAAATCTAACTCAGTTACACCAACTCTGTTAGGAGGAATCTGACAAAATTCACCCAACGTATTGTGGTAAGCTTGTGGAAGGCTACCCGAAACGTTTGACCCAAGTTAATGCTACCAAATACTAATTGAGTGTATGTAAACTTCTGACCAACTGGGAATGTGATGAAAGAAATAAACCTGAAATAAATAATTATCTCTACTATTATTCTGACATTTGACATTCTTAAAATAAAGTGGTGATCTAACAAACCTAATACAGGGAATTTTTACTGGGATTAAATGTCAGGAATTGTGAAAAACTGAGTTTAAATGTATTTGGCTAAGGTGTATGTAAACTTCCGACTTCAACTGTAGGTGCAGGTGGGACAGAACCCAACATGTTGTACCAGTGACGAGATCCATTCCACGCTGGTCTGACCAATCGGAAGCCATGCTCCAAGATTGTTTTGATCACGCCGACCCCGGAATATGTTCCGGTCAGCCTCAGAGACCGACATTGATCTATACGCCGACTCGGTGAGTGCATTTATAAATAAGTGCATTAGAGATGTCGTACCCACTGTGGCTATTAAAACCTACCCTAACCTGAAACTGTGGATGGATGGCGGTATTTGCGAAAAACTGAAAGCTAGATCCACCGCATTTAACCATAGAAACAGGTCTGGTGATATGGCTGAATATAAACCGTGTAGTTATTCCCTCCGCAAGGCAATCAAACAAGAGAAATGCCGGTACAGGGACAAAATGGAGGCGCAATTCAACGGCTCAGACACAAGAAGTATGTGGCAGGATCTACAGGAAATCACAGGAAGGCCAAAATATCATCAAGGACAACAACCACCCGAGCCACTGCCTGTTCACCCCGCTATCATCCAGAAGGCGAGGTCAGAACAGGTGCATCAAAACTGGGACCGAGAGATTGAGAAACAGCTTCTATCTAAAGACCATCAGACTGCTAAACAGCAATCACTAACTCAGAGAGGCTGCTGCCTACACTGAGACCCAATCACTGGACACTTTAACGATTGTCCATTTGGAAGACCCATTTCCGACCAATGACCCCAAGCATACTTCCAAAGTTGTGGCAAAATGGCTTAAGGACAACGAAGTCAAGGTATTGGAGTGGCCATCACAAAGCCCTGACCTCAATCCTATAGAACATTTGTGGGCAGAACTGAAAAAGCGTGGGCGAACAAGGAGGCCTAAAACCTGACTCAGTTACACCAGCTCTGTCAGGAGGAATGGGCCAAAATTCACCCAACTTATTGTGGGAAGCTTGTGAAAGGCTACCCGAAACGTTTGACCCAAATTAAACAATTTAAAGGCTACCAAATACTAATTGAGTGTATGTAAACTTCTGATCCACTGGGAATGTGATGAAAGAAATTAATGCTGAAATAAATAATTCTCTCTACTATTATTCTGACATTTTACATTCTTAAAATATAGTGGTGATCCTAACTGACATAAAATAGGGAATTTTTACTAGGATTAAATGTCAGAAATTGTGAAAAACTGAGTTTAAATGTATTTGTCTAAGGTGCATACAAACTTCTGACTTCAACTGTAGGTTGATTTTCAACCAGTAATATATGATTCAAGACTGAGTGATTTAATGAATTAATGATTTAAACAATCAATCAAGTGATCAATCAAGTGATACTCAACCCATTAAGCAACCCACCAATCCCTGCAAATTTGCACATCTTGCTGCAAACTAATTGCTCTTACCATGAGCTGCCTCTGCACACGCTCGTTCTTCTCGGCCTCTGTGAGGCGCTCCTCTTCCAGGCGGTGGTCGTTGAAGCCCTCGTTCTGCAGGTCGGTACTGTACGTGCTGTTGTTCTCGCTGTCGTTCTGCTCCTCCACCATCAAAAAGTCCTGGTTGTCCACAAACATGGGCACTTCCACGAACATGGGGGGAGGGGGCGCCTGAGTGGGGGCCGTCATCACCATTTGCAGCTCCTCCTTGGTCTTCAGCAGGTCGTCCTGGGCCTCCTGAGCCTGGGGGGGTGGGGTGGGAGGACAGGGAGAGAGAGAGGGTTATTACTACAGAACACTGTGGAATGCCCCACATTACAATGCAACCTGTTCTCATCTTGAGCCACAGCAAAAAGTGATTCCATGTCAACGGTAGAGTAACTACAGTTACTTGACTGTGTGACATAGGCTTAGACTCAATCAGATCAAGCGTTAACCGGCGATAGCCGACACCCACATAGCTGATATATTGGCGTTGTCGGAGGTGTAACTACGTTGGTGCTGTCAAATCGGTGAGCAGCTGACCTTGTTCAATGTCATGAAGCCACAGCTGTCCCACTCTCGTTAGAAGTTCAGAGCGAGAAAATGTAGGCTATCAAGAAATATTAGCGCTCAAAATGAAAAATCATTTAACAAAGTAATTAGGATTTCTATCAGCCTAACGGAGGTGTAGATTACATCTCACATTCCAGTGTTCAAACTTGTAAACAAGGCTGCATGGGATTTATGTTAATGCAACTCCATGCAGCCAATGGCAATATCCGCTTTAGGTATAGTGCAGGGAGCCGCTTGTGGATTTAACAGCTCTAATGCAGTTTCACCTCCGACACCGGCTAAAGCAGATCTGATTTAATAGAACCCTGATCGTGTGTGTGCGTGTAATAAATGGATCACTAGTCACTTTAAACATTACCACTTTAATCATGTTTACATATCTTACATTACTCATATCACATGTACTGTATATACTGTATTGAGACCCAATCACTGGACACTTTAATAAATGGATCACTAGTCACTTTAAACAATGCCACTTTAAATAATGCCACTTTAATATTGTTTACATATCTTACATTACTCATATCACATGTATATACTGTATTTTATACCATCTACTGCACTTTGCCTATGCCGCTCGGTCATCGCTCATCCATATACTATTATATGCGCATATTCTCATTCACCCCTTTAGATTTGTGTGTGTTAGGTAGTTGTTGGGTAATTGTTAAATTACTTGTTAGATTTGTGTATATCAGGTAGTTGTTGGGAATTGTTACATGGTACATGTGCCAGCTAGTCTGCTGCTCTCATGTAGCCTTCCTGGAAAAGAGGGCACCTCTTTAGGGCAAGGTGCAAGCGGGTGAGAGGGAAAAGTGCGCTTTGTTCTTCTTGCCTTGGGGTTGGAAGTTTACTTCCTTAACTTCTCATAGAGAGTGTCTATCCAGCATTTTCCTTTCTTTCTCCTCTGTCGACCCATGACCCAGTTGCAAATCAAATCAAATGTTATTTGTCACATACACATGTTTAGCAGATGTTATTGCGGGTGTAGCAAAATGCTTGTGTTTCTAGCTCCAACAGTGCAGTAATATCTAATAATTCACAGCAATACACACAATACACACAACCTAAAAGTAAAATAATGGAATTAAGGAATATATAGATATTAGGTTGAGCAATGTCGGAGTGGCATAGACTAAATACAGTAGAATAGAATAGAGTATATACATATGAGATGAGTAAAGCAAAAATATTTAAACGTTATCATATCACATTTCTGTGAGGTATGTTTGTGGGGAGCGGCAATCAGAGCAGGGCAGCATTTAAAAAACCACAAGGGAGGCCCCTTACACTTCAATGTTGTGATGCAAAAATTCTAGCAACATGCATAGCGCATAGAATTACGAATGTATTGTCAGATGTTATTCAACCCTAATAAGTTTTTTCCATGGACAATGCATTGGAGATCATACAGTGCCTTGTGAAAGTATTCGGCCCCCTTGAACTTTGCGACCTTTTGCCACATTTCAGGCTTCAAACATAAAGATATAAAACTGTATTTTTTTGTGAAGAATCAACAACAAGTGGGACACAATCATGAAGTGGAACGACATTTATTGGATATTTCAAACTTTTTTAACAAATCAAAAACTGAAAAATTGGGCGTGCAAAATTACTCAGCCCCCTTAAGTTAATACTTTGTAGCGCCACCTTTTGCTGCGATTACAGCTGTAAGTCGCTTGGGGTATGTCTCTATCAGTTTTGCACATCGAGAGACTGACATTTTTTCCCATTCCTCCTTGCAAAACAGCTCGAGCTCAGTGAGGTTGGATGGAGAGCATTTGTGAACAGCAGTTTTCAGTTCTTTCCACAGATTCTCGATTGGATTCAGGTCTGGACTTTGACTTGGCCATTCTAACACCTGGATATGTTTATTTTTGAACCATTCCATTGTAGATTTTGCTTTATGTTTTGGATCATTGTCTTGTTGGAAGACAAATCTCCGTCCCAGTCTCAGGTCTTTTGCAGACTCCATCAGGTTTTCTTCCAGAATGGTCCTGTATTTGGCTCCATCCATCTTCCCATCAATTTTAACCATCTTCCCTGTCCCTGCTGAAGAAAAGCAGGCCCAAACCATGATGCTGCCACCACCATGTTTGACAGTGGGGATGGTGTGTTCAGCTGTGTTGCTTTTACGCCAAACATAACGTTTTGCATTGTTGCCAAAAAGTTCAATTTTGGTTTCATCTGACCAGAGCACCTTCTTCCACATGTTTGGTGTGTCTCCCAGGTGGCTTGTGGCAAACTTTAAACAACACTTTTTATGGATATCTTTAAGAAATGGCTTTCTTCTTGCCACACTTCCATAAAGGCCAGATTTGTGCAATATACGACTGATTGTTGTCCTATGGACAGAGTCTCCCACCTCAGCTGTAGATTTCTGCAGTTCATCCAGAGTGATCATGGGCCTCTTGGCTGCATCTCTGATCAGTCTTCTCCTTGTATGAGCTGAAAGTTTAGAGGGACGGCCAGGTCTTGGTAGATTTGCAGTGGTCTGATACTCCTTCCATTTCAATATTATCGCATGCACAGTGCTCCTTGGGATGTTTAAAGCTTGGGAAATCTTTTTGTATCCAAATCCGGCTTTAAACTTCTTCACAACAGTATCTCGGACCTGCCTGGTGTGTTCCTTGTTCTTCATGATGCTCTCTGCGCTTTTAACTGACCTCTGAGACTATCACAGTGCAGGTGCATTTATACGGAGACTTGATTACACACAGGTGGATTGTATTTATCATAATTAGTCATTTAGGTCAACATTGGATCATTCAGAGATCCTCACTGAATTTCTGGAGAGAGTTTGCTGCACTGAAAGTAAAGGGGCTGAATAATTTTGCACGCCCAACTTTTCAGTTTTTGATTTGTTAAAAAAGTTTGAAATATCCAATAAATGTCGTTCCACTTCATGATTGTGTCCCACTTGTTGTTGATTCTTCACAAAAAAATACAGTTTTATATCTTTATGTTTGAAGCCTGAAATGTGGCAAAAGGTCCCAAAGTTCAAGGGGGCCGAATACTTTCGCAAGGCACTGTATGTCATAAACATATGCTTCTAAATCACCTCATTGACGTGTGAAAAAACTCATTGCTTATTCTATATTCAATAACATCAAATTATTTCTTCACAAGCAAACAAGAACTAAGCATAATTCAAAGGGACCTGTCATTTACCTAATAATTGCTAATTTGCAACTGTTCACATCACTTCACAGCCTACATTCAGTACATGACATAAAAATAAACAGAGATCAGCCTTCCCCCTGCTCTGAACACATGTTGAATGGTGTTACTATGACTCATAATGACACCTCAGTAGCTGTAAAGGGGGCTGCAATGCCCACTCTCTATGGTAACTGTGGACACAGATGTCATGTAGGGGAATTTTCCACAAGCTCTAGCAAACATTTTCTGAACCCACTCAAAACTCCCTCATCAGCCCATCAAAATTAGTGTGACTCTGAGGACACATAGACAGTGGAGGGGTGATTGACATTTAAACACGGAAACAGACAAACAAATGGCGAAGATGGTAAACGTGATATTTACTTGATTGATT
Source organism: Oncorhynchus mykiss (assembly GCF_057628025.1). Classification (NCBI taxonomy): domain Eukaryota; kingdom Metazoa; phylum Chordata; class Actinopteri; order Salmoniformes; family Salmonidae; genus Oncorhynchus; species Oncorhynchus mykiss. The sequence goes on from NC_143029.1 coordinate 13,400,773, forward strand.
TTATTAGTTTTAATCAACCACAGTAAATATCAAAAGGACAGAGGGGGATAATCTAATAGATAACCCCAATAATAACTGACTGTCCATCCGGCAACACTCAATATCAAATCCTTGAACATAATGTTATCTTCCCAGCATGTGGTTCAAGGGATTACTGATAAAAGTCAATATGGCTCCATTTACACAGGCAGTCCAATTCTGATATTTTTCCACTTATAGGTCTTTTGATCAATCAGATCAGCTTTCTACAATAATTGGGGGAAAAGATCAGAATTGGGCTACCAATGTAAATGCAGCCTGTAAGGTTTATCAGGCTCACATTATTGCAGTACTATTGGGTGAGAACTCATCTATGATGTCTCATATTGAATGATACTGTATGTCTTAGGTGATACTGTATCAAGAACAATCTATTTTAAGTATTTACTACAGATTTTGTGAACATCTTTAAACTAAAAATGATCAGTTTATAAAATATAAAATACTACAGATGCACAATCGAGAGCATCCTGGCGGGCTGTATCACCTCCTGGTACGGCAACTGCTCCGCCCACAACCGTAAGGCTCTCCAGAGGGTAGTGAGGTCTGCACAACGCATCACCGGGGGCAAACTACCTGCCCTTCAGGACACCTACACCACCCGATGACACAGGAAGGCCATAAAGATCATCAAGGACAACAACCACCCGAGCCACTGCCTGTTCACCCCGCTATCATCCAGAAGGCGAGGTCAGTACAGGTGCATCAAAGCAGGGACCGAGAGACTGAAAAACAGCTTCTATCTCAAGGCCATCAGACTGTTAAACAGCCACCACTAACATTGAGTGGCTGCTGCCAACACACTGACTCAACTCCAGCCACTTTAATAACGGGAATTGATGGGAAATGATGTAAAATATATCACTAGCCACTTTAAACAATGCTACCTAATATAATGTTTACATACCCTACATTATTCATCTCATATGTATACGTATATACTGTACTCTATATCATCTACTGCATCTTTATGTAATACATGTATCACTAGCCACTTTAACTATGCCACTTTGTTTACATACTCATCTCATATGTATATACTGTACTCAATACCATCTACTGTATTTTGGCTTATGCCGTTCTGTACCATCACTCATTCATAAATCTTTATGTACATATTCTTTATCCCCTCACACTTGTGTCTATAAGGTAGTAGTTTTGGAATTGTTAGCTAGATTACTTGTTGGTTATTACTGCATTTCGCTGCACTCGCATTAACATCTGCTAACCATGTGTATGTGACAAATAAAATTAGATTTGATTTGATTTGTATAAACTCTTTTATAAATTGTCTCATTTTGAATGATACTGTATGTCTTAGGTGATACTGTATCAAGAACAAATTCAACCAATCTATTTTAAGTATTTACTACAGATTTTGTGAACATCTTTAAACTAAAAAGTATCAGTTTACAAAATACGTATAAACCCTTTTATAAATAATTTAACGAATAGTGTCTTGAAGATTTATATGGTTTCATCCAGTGGAATAAATCCCTCCTTATGACCTGGATGGAATTATGTGATCATTCCTTAACCAATACGAAGTCCCACCCAGTTTACTACTTTAAAATTATGAAAGTCCTTAATGGTGCTGCCCGTGCTAAAATAGGCTTTTGGGCACTAGAGTTGTCTATCTAAGTCTATGGTCTGATCATTATTCCAGACTTTGATCAGCCCATGCAGTTGGGTTGATACCCAGACCACCCAGTCACAGACAGAGAGGTGGGGGAGTCCACTCCAACCACACAATATAACTTCCATCAGAGACGTCACACCGCTCACTCCCACAAGTTCAACACACAACAAGCAAGCGAACCCTGAGCTACAGTGAGGGGGCGGAGGGTTCTAGTTTCACTACAGCGGGTGGGTGTCTTTGAAGTAGAACATTTTATAAATGGTCATTTGATCTTTAAAGTAACTGTCCAGTTGAAATCACCCTTTTTAAAAGTTAATATTCGGTTAACTAATACTCAAATAATGTTGTTGGTTCATCCTATACTCATATTTTTTGGCCAAAGAATAAATTGAAGAAAAAGCACTTCAAAAAGCCCACCTCAAACTTATATCTCAAACAGACCTTTTCAAAACTGCTTGATATTTCCTCTGAGGATGATGTCATTCTCCTGAGGAGAATGAGCTGGCCAATCAGCTGTGTATTCGCATTAATATTTTCAATGACCGGTATAAGGCCCACAACCTTCTGTTATTGGGGTATGCCCACACCATTTCAACCCCCAAAAAATTGCTCTTGACATATTTCTATAAAATAACATTTGGGAAGGAAAACTATTTCACTCGTATTGTAATTATGTATAGGTCATATTTCATTGAAATTTGGAAACACTGGACAGTTACTTTAAGCATATACTCTACTGATAATGTTGAAATATGTTATGAACTGTAGTTAAGTCGTGTAGGCACTGTGTTTAGTGGTAAGGCCAAGTAGGTCAGAGACGATAAGCTAACATGGGAGAGTCCCTCTGTGATATCAATTTGAATAGCAGTCCAAAACACACACGTTGAAAGAGGGAAATCGTCAAATGACATAAGTTCCACATACTTATGAGACTTCACATTGTATTCTATGTCCCTAATGCTATTTATTTCATGTTTATAAGAATATCACTATAACGAAATCAGGGCTTAAACAGCCAAAGGTTGGTCTTCATAGACACTCAAAGCATGGGAATGACACAATGAACAGTGAATGTTTTTGTTTATACAGGGAAACATGTAATAAATTAGATTAAAAAAGACGACAAACATAACAAAACATGAAAATTGCATGTAACATCCTCTTTCTTATTCACAACTGTGGGAGGCAAGAAAAAGTCCTGAAGGTCAGAGGGAAACTGAGGGTGTGTGTGAGAGAGAGAGAGAGAGAGAGAGAGAGAGAGAGAGACAGAGAGAGAGAGAGAGAGAGAGAGAGAGAGAGAGAGAGAGAATGTGCCTTCCTTTTTCGTCTATATCCCAATCTATCTAAATAAAGCATTAAAATACTGTCTTTGTACTTTAATAAAAAGATAAAATAATAAAACCGTTCTGAAAAGCTTATCTAGCATTGATCCAAGGGTAGCGTAGGCCCTGAGTGTTGGAATGACTGACCTTCTACTTTGAAATAAAGGCTTTACTGTAACACCCCCCACAAACTGTAACCTCCTACTTTGAAATAAAGGCTTTACTGTAACACCCCCCACAAACTATAACCTCCTACTTTGAAAGTGTAACATGTTCGCTGGGAGTCGGGAAGCAAGTCCAGGGAGGTTATTTAATAAATAAATGAACATAGAACAAAACAAGAGACACAGGTAGTGTACAGACATGAACACTGGAACAGAAACAATAACGCCTGGGAAAAGAACCAAAGGGAGTGACATCAGGCAGGTGATGGAGCCCAGGTGAGTCTGATGAGTGGCTGGTGCGCATAACGATGGTGATAGGTGTGTGTAATAATGAGCAGCCTGGTGACCTCGAGTGCCGGAGAGGGAGTATATGTGACAGAAATGAAGGTGTTACTGTAACACCCCTACAAACCAAACTATGACATTTCATGAAAATATTATGAAGAAAGAATAACAAAATGATTTGAAATGCTCATGAGGCAAAATGTTCATGAGGCAAAATGTTCATGAGGCAAAGTGTTCATGAGGCAAAATGTTCATGAGGCAAAGTGTTCATGAGGCAAAGTGTTCATGAGGCAAAGTGTTCATGAGGCAAAATGTTCATGAGGCAAAATATTAATGAGGCAAAATGTTCATGAGGCAAAATATTAATGAGGCAAAGTTGAAAACTGGCCCTCAGTTATGTCCAAGACTGATCTGTGTCTTGATGAATGGGTACAAGTGGGATGGAAGGCTGATCACACACACAGGCACGCACGATTCCGCCATGGTTTTGACCCCCCACTCTCTCTGCCCTCTCTACCCTAGGGAGGAGACTCAGTGCTTTGTGTCTGTGCCCCTTCGTCCTTGGTCTCAGCAGTGAGAATGCAGAGCTGGTCTTGGATGCTTGTGTTCAGATCACAGAGGGAATGAAGACCAGAGAGAGACAACTCTTCCTCTTCAGTGACGTGATCGTCATCTCTAAGCTGAAGTAATATATAGAACGTAATAAGCACTCACACACCGACACATACACACAGACACACCGACACAGATACACTCACACACACCAAGACAGATACACTCACACACACCGACACAGATACACTCAGAGACACCGACACAGATACACACACCAACACAGATACACTCAGACACACCGACACAGATACACTCACACACACCGACACAGATTGGGCCAGACACACCGGCACTGATGGACCCAGACACACCGACACTGATTGGCCCAGACACACCGACACAGATTGGCCCAGACACACCGACACAGATGGACCCAGACACACCGACACAAATGGACCCAGACACACCGACACTGATGGACCCAGACACACCGACACAGATGGACCCAGACACACCGACACAGATGGACCCAGACACACCGACACAAATGGACCCAGACACACCGACACTGATTGGCCCAGACACACCGACACAGATTGGCCCAGACACACCGAGACAGATGGACCCAGACACACCGACACAAATGGACCCAGACACACCGACACTGATGGACCCAGACACACCGACACAGATGGACCCAGACACACCGACACAGATGGACCCAGACACACAGATGGACCCAGACACACCGACACAGATGGACCCAGACACACCGACACAGATGGACCCAGACACACAGATGGACCCAGACACACCGACACAGATGGACCCAGACACACACTAATACGTACACATACAGTCCACAGAGCAGCACACAGACACACACCATATACTATAGATGGTCTTATTCTTTTAGTTTTCTCTTTAAAGTTTTGTCTTCAGAGAACAGAACTGATTAACTGCCCAATAACACCCTGTCAATATAGAATTTGTGCTCATTCTTGTTGATACAGCACTTCTTCTCTCGTCAGTAAACTTTCCAAATGTTGACAAAACAAAATGTGCTAGACAAGGTGGAATCTTTATGCGTAGATACAATGTCAGTGGAAAGCTTTTTTGTGCAAATATTCATATAATAACCATCATATTGAAGTAAACTTGGAGTCACATGATGATGTGGTGTGTGGTCCTCCCACTACTACTCATCAGGAAACCATGCAGTTTATTAGGCTACAGATGAAATAAGTTATGATGAACTTCACAGGGTGGTGAAAGTGCAAGGAGATGAGGTTCCAATAAATATTGAGGGTCTGATTCTGGTGACATGATGATCGATGCTTGGCTGCTGTTTGACAAATAAAAATAATCTTGCTGTTCTGTCTATAATAGTCTCATCATGTAGGCTATACCAGCACTGTATCTGTGAGCTGTTAGCTAGAGCGAACGTGCCAAGACCAGAGTGGGCACACTCGCTATATACTATATATTGTTTTTGTGAGAAAATGTGATGGAAACCCAGTTAACTTGTATTTTTTATTTGGTACATCAGAATTTAACTAGACAAAATGTATTTTTTATGTGCACTATTTCTTCACGCACAGCCTTTTACCCGCTGTAACATCTGAGTCCAACTCACACCCAAACACTTAGATCTCGGAATGCAGCCCACTTTCCAGCTCACGCTCCAGATCCCAATCACCGGAATTTGAATCACCTGTTCACACACCTGTATGTCATCCTCCCACACTTTTTACTTCAGGTCCTTGCACCTCATTACTGTGAGGTATTGTTTGTTTTGAGGCACACTTTTTTGGAGCGCTGGTTTTCCCCCATCCTTCTCGCTGCCTGTGTTTGATAGTTTTTGCCTGCATCACCCACAGCGCCTTTTGCCTATTCCATTCATGTACCTTAGCCTATCGGATTTCCTGTTATTTACCTATTGCTTGATCTCACGGACGATGTTACTAGCATTTTCCCTGACTGTACTGTTGCCATTTTTGGACCCCCTGTGTATGGACCCAGCTACCTGCCTCCTCCTATGGTCCCTTTAATTAAACACCTGCTGCGCTCTGCGCTTGAAACCAGCTCTCTGTCTCCCTCGTGTTCAAAGCAGCTCTCTGTCTTTCTCGTGTTCATTACACCCGCAACAAGGAAAAATCTCATGTAGGAAAATGCACATAATGTTTTTATGCGGATTTTAGCATATTCGCATGAAAATCTGTCGCCAATTGGATAAAAACAGACATAGTGGTTTGTATTTTCCTTCAAATTTAGAGGCAACGGCAGAAACTGTCTGTGTGTGCTTTGTCTACCACTTTGTGTAGCGTTTAGTGATGATTCAGATGTAATGGTCGATGGAAAGGCTTTCCCTAAAACCTTCTCAATTACATTTTTGAATACAAAGTAGCCTATACCTAAAGTATCTGGCGGAATTATATCACGAATAACTGGATAAAAATTGGGAAAAACTGAAACCTGGAATAACAAAACAGAATTTGGGGAAAAAAACAAAATGGAATCAGGCAAATAATGAGTCCTGAGTCTGAAAGGTGAAGTTAATGTAACAGCATAGTAGGAAGGTTTACAGTCAGGTAGGCTGAAAGGTGAAGTTAATGTAACAGCGTAGTAGGAAGGTTTACAGTAAGGTAGGCTGAAAGGTGAAGTTAATGTAACAGCATAGTAGGAAGGTTTACAGTCAGGTAGGCTGAAAGGTGAAGTTAATGTAACAGCGTAGCCGGAAGGTTAACAGTAAGGTAGGCTGAAAGGTGAAGTTAGTGTAACAGTGTAGCAGGAAGGTTTACGGTAGGGGAGTCTGAAAGGTGAAGTTAGTGTAACAGTGTAGCAGGAAGGTTTACGGTAGGGGAGTCTGAAAGGTGAAGTTAGTGTAACAGCGTAGCAGGAGGGTTTACAGTAAGGGAGTCTGAAAGGTGAAGTTAATGTAACAGCATAATAGGAAGGTTTACAGTAAGGTAGGCTGAAAGGTGAAGTTAATGTAACAGCGTAGCAGGAGGGTTTACAGTAGGGGAGTCTGAAAGGTGAAGTTAATGTAACAGCATAATAGGAAGGTTTACAGTAAGGTAGGCTGAAAGGTGAAGTTAATGTAACAGCATAATAGGAAGGTTTACAGTAAGGTAGGCTGAAAGGTGAAGTTAATGTAACAGCGTAGCAGGAGGGTTTACAGTAGGGGAGTCTGAAAGGTGAAGTTGGTGTAACAGCGCAGCAGGAGGGTATATGCTCGGGGAGTCCGGGGAATTCTCTTTCCTAACAGCTTTTCTATTATAGTAAACAGTAAAGTCATCGTTGGCTGGCTAAATACAAAGCAGAAAGCAGGGTGATTTCCTCTAAGAGTTATATTAGCCCAAACAGGAAATGGATATGACTGGAGGAACTTTCATTTTCCCTCTCATCTGTCTTCTCCTTTTTCAATGTGATATAAATATCTAAGATAATATTTGACATCTCTACCTCTGAAGTTTTACCCCACTACATTAAAATAAATAAATAGACAGTGCACATTTAGGTCAGAGTTTCTCTTATTATGAGATATTGACAGTAGTAAGCTCGTAGGTTAAACAATACAGTATGAAAGTAGATTAGTGTAATCTACATTTAGATTGTAAAACTTGATGCTAACCAAGATAAAATATTCAGAATGTTCTCTGTTTCAACGAAAACAGTGGACGCATTCTTCACGTCTCAAGTGGGAGTTGAATCAATCACTCTGGTCCATTGTGTAGGCAGGTCTTCCTTTCACTCTACTGTACTTTGCTTCCCTCTTTTCCAGCAGAGGCACCACGAGAAGCTCAGTACATTTGTGACGAATGCAGATGTCTTCTTCTGAATACAGTGCCTTCATTTTGTTACAGCCGGGAATTTAAAATGTATTAAATGTAGATTTTGTGTCACTGATCTACAAACAATAACCCATAATGTCAATGTGGAATTATGTTTTTAGAAAGTGTTACTAGTTAATTCAAATTAAAAGCTGATATGTCTTAAGTCAAGTATTCAACCCCTTTGTTATGGCAATCCTAAATAGGTTCAGGAGTAAAAATGTGCTTAAAAAGTCACATAGTAAGATGCATGGAACTCACTCTATGTGCAATAATAATGTTGAACATTATTTTTGAATGACTACCTCATCTCTATACCACACACATACAATCTGTAAGGGCCCTCAGTCGAGCAGTGAATTTCAAACAGATTCAACCGCAAAGACCATGGAGGTTTTCCAATGCCTTGCAAAGAAGGGCTCTGATTGGTAGATAAACAATACATTTAAAAAAACTGACATTGAATATCCTTTTGAGCATGGTGTATTCTTTACACTTTGGATGGTGTGTCAATACACCCAGTCACTACAAAGATATAGGCATCTTTCCTAACTCAGTTGCTGGAGAGGAAGGAAACCACTCTGAGAGGATTTCACCATGAGGCCAATGGTGACTTTAAAACAGTTAAAGAGGTTAATGGCTGGTATAGGAGAAAACAGAGGATGGATCAACAACATTGTAGTTACTCCACAATACTAATCTAAATGACAAAGTGTAAGGAAGAAGCCAGTTCAGAATAAAAAATATTCCAAAACATTCATCCTGTTTGCAACAAGGCACTGAAGTAAAACTGCAATAAATGTGGCAAAGAAATGAACTTTATGTCCTGAAATTTGAAGAATACATTAAGTATGCGTGCTATATACAGAGTCAATTCCAATACCATATGTACAATGTGCAGGGATACTGGAGTGATAGAGGTAGATATGTATAGGGGTAAAGTGACTAGGAATCAGGATTTAAGACAAACATAGCAGCAGCTTGTATGTAAGTGGGTGTGCATGGAGTCAGTATACAGTGCCTTGCGAAAGTATTCGGCCCTCTTGAACTTTGCGACCTTTTGCCACATTTCAGGCTTCAAACATAAAGATATAAAACTGTATTTTTTTGTGAAGAATCAACAACAAGTGGGACACAATCATGAAGTGGAACGACATTTATTGGATATTTCAAACTTTTTTAACAATCAAAAACTGAAAAGTTGGGCGTGCAAAATTATTCAGCCCCCTTAAGTTAATACTTTGTAGCGCCACCTTTTGCTGCGATTACAGCTGTAAGTCGCTTGGGGTATGTCTCTATCAGTTTTGCACATCGAGAGACTGACATTTTTTTCAGTGAGGTTGGATGGAGAGCATTTGTGAACAGCAGTTTTCAGTTCTTTCCACAGATTCTCGATTGGATTCAGGTCTGGACTTTGACTTGGCCATTCTAACACCTGGATATGTTTATTTTTGAACCATTCCATTGTAGATTTTGCTTTATGTTTTGGATCATTGTCTTGTTGGAAGACAAATCTCCGTCCCAGTCTCAGGTCTTTTGCAGACTCCATCAGGTTTTCTTCCAGAATGGTCCTGTATTTGGCTCCATCCATCTTCCCATCAATTTTAACCATCTTCCCTGTCCCTGCTGAAGAAAAGCAGGCCCAAACCATGATGCTGCCACCACCATGTTTGACAGTGGGGATGGTGTGTTCAGGGTGATGAGCTGTGTTGCTTTTACGCCAAACATAACGTTTTGCATTGTTGCCAAAAAGTTCAATTTTGGTTTCATCTGACCAGAGCACCTTCTTCCACATGTTTGGTGTGTCTCCCAGGTGGCTTGTGGCAAACTTTAAACAACACTTTTTATGGATATCTTTAAGAAATGGCTTTCTTCTTGCCACTCTTCCATAAAGGCCAGATTTGTGCACTATACGACTGATTGTTGTCCTATGGACAGAGTCTCCCACCTCAGCTGTAGATCTCTGCAGTTCATCCAGAGTGATCATGGGCCTCTTGGCTGCATCTCTGATCAGTCTTCTCCTTGTATGAGCTGAAAGTTTAGAGGGACGGCCAGGTCTTGGTAGATTTGCAGTGGTCTGATACTCCTTCCATTTCAATATTATCGCTTGCACAGTGCTCCTTGGGATGTTTAAAGCTTGGGAAATCTTTTTGTATCCAAATCCGGCTTTAAACTTCTTCACAACAGTATCTCGGACCTGCCTGGTGTGTTCCTTGTTCTTCATGATGCTCTCTGCGCTTTTAACGGACCTCTGAGACTATCACAGTGCAGGTGCATTTATACGGAGACTTGATTACACACAGGTGGATTGTATTTATCATCATTAGTCATTTAGGTCAACATTGGATCATTCAGAGATCCTCACTGAACTTCTGGAGAGAGTTTGCTGCACTGAAAGTAAAGGGGCTGAATAATTTTGCACGCCCAATTTTTCAGTTTTTGATTTGTTAAAAAAGTTTGAAATATCCAATAAATGTCGTTCCACTTCATGATTGTGTCCCACTTGTTGTTGATTCTTCACAAAAAAATACAGTTTTATATCTTTATGTTTGAAGCCTGAAATGTGGCAAAAGGTCGCAAAGTTCAAGGGGGCCGAATACTTTCGCAAGGCACTGTAAATGTACTGTATGTGCATGTTAGGTGTGAGTGAGCAGATGATGGAGTGAGTGTGAGTGTGTAGGCCCTGTGAGTGTGTAGGGCCCTGTGAGTGTGAGTATGTAGGGCCCTGTGAGTGTGTAGGGCCCTGTGAGTGTGTAGAGCCCTGTGAGTGTGAGTTTGTAGGGCCCTGTGAGTGTGTAGGGCCCTGTGAGTATATAGGGTCCTATGAGTATGTAGGGCCCTGTGAGTATGTAGGGCCCTGTGAGTGTGTAGGGCCCTGTGAGTGTGAGTATGTAGGGCCCTGTGAGTGTGTAGGGCCCTGTGAGTGTGTAGAGCCATGTGAGTGTGAGTATGTAGGGCCCTGTGAGTATGTAGGGCCCTGTGAGTATGTAGGGCCCTGTGAGTGTGTAGGGCCATGTGAGTGTGAGTATGTAGGGCCCTGTGAGTGTGTAGGCCCTGTGAGTGTGAGTATGTAGGGCCCTGTGAGTGTGCAAAAATAAAAGGGCAATAAGGATACAAGGTTAACTCGGATAGTCCGTATAGCTATTAAGTTAGCTATTTAGCAGTCTTATTGCTTGGTGATAGAAGCTGTTCAGGAGCCTGTTGGTGCCAGACTTGATCCACCGGTACCACTTGCCATTCGGAAGCAGAGAGAAGTCTTTAACAATTTTCCGGGCCTTCCTACCACACTGCCTGATATAGAGGTCCTGGATGGCTGGGAGCTTGGCCCTAGTGATGTACTGGGCTGTCTGCATCACCCTCTCTAGCGCCATACGATTGAGGGTGGTTCTATTGCCATACCAGGCAGTGATGCAGACAGTCAAAATGCTCTCAATAGTACAGTTGCGCCTTCACAACTGTGCGTGTGTTAGGACCATTTTAAGTCTCTAGTGAGGAACTTGAAGCTGTCGACCTTCTCCGCTGCGGCCTGTCGATGTAGATGGAGGTGTGCTCGCCCACCCGTTTCCTCTAGTCCACAATCAGCTCCTTGGTCTTACTGAAGTTCAGGGAGGTTGTTGTTCCGGCACCACACTCCAGGTCACTGACCTCTTCCCTGACCTCTAATGTTCCTGAGTGGCCTACTTGCAGTTTTGACTTATATCAGCTTGAAAATCCATGGCAAGACCTGAAAATGGTTGTCTAGCAATTGTCAACAACCAACTTGACAGAGCTTGAAGAATTTTAAAAATAACCATGTGCAAATATTGTAAAATCCAGGTGTGGAAAGCTCTTAGAGACTTACCCAGAAAGACTCACAGCTGTAATCGCTTCCAAAGGTGATTCTAACATGTATTTACTCAGGGGTGTGAATACTTATGTAAATGAGATTTTTCTGCATTTCATTTTCAATACATTTTCAAAAATGTATAAAAACACATTTTCACTTTGTCATTATGAGGTATTGTGTGTAGATTTCCTCACTAACCAGTATAATTATGCAACCTCATTTTCCTTCCTCTCTTCCTCCCATCTCTCTCCCCCATCCCACCTTCCATCGATTCTGTGTCCCAAATGGCACCTTATTTTCTCTACAGTGCACTACAGTACTTTGACTAGAGCTCACAGGGAGGAAATAGGGTGCCATTTTGGATGCATCCACTTTCCATTCTATTTACGTTGCCTGAATGGACCCTGATTACCGGAACACTTTGATTCTAGGCTCTACACAAAATCACAAAATGTTTCCACGACCAGTCTTACAGTAAATGCGTAGGTCTGTGGATCCACACTCGACAAGGTGACAATTTTAATTTCGTAGCAAATCAAAAATGGTGACCTAGGCCATGAGAGCGTGCCTTCCTCCTCACGAGCAGACAGACAGACAGACAGACAGACAGACAGACAGACAGACAGACAGACAGGAAGCTTGTCATGGAACACAATGCATTCAAAAAGAGATAGAAATAAGATCACTTCCTGTTTCTGAGTGATAAATAACCAATCACTGATTCAGAAATAGATGACAATAATGAGGAATACATTAGTACCTATAGAAGCCATTGGATAGAGAAGTGGAGTTATCTAGTCCTGATGAGCAGAGATGCAGTCCTAGTCAGGCCTACTAGCATTCATATTCCATCATGGCCACCTAAGCTTCTCCTTCTGTCTCTCTTTCTCTTTCTCTTTCTCTGTCTCTGTCTCTCTCTCTCTCTCTCTGTCTCTCTCTCTCTCTCTCTCATTTAGATCCAGTGCTAGCTACCGTCTGAAGCATAGGGTGAGTCTGGAGAATCTGTGGCTTTATGGCTTTGAGGAAGAGGGAGGAGGGGGAGAGATCGACCTCAGGACTTCCCTCATTTTGGCCTGGCCACTCGCCGTCTGTGTGGTGTCCTTCTGGTGAGCAACAGCCATCCTCCGTGTCCATACATGAGTGCCCATTCATACTCACACATGTGCAAACACACACAGACGCGTATGCAGACAGGCGCACATGCACACACACACACACACACACACACACACACACACACACACACACACACACACACACACACACACACACACACACACACACACACACACACACACAGAGAGAGACATATGAACTGGCAGGCACAGTCTCAGATGGAAACACGTCTCTTTTAACTCAGTGAAAAACATTTCTCACTCATCGTTCTCAACATAGACATAACAAATAACAAGTGATGTTTCTCTGTTTTTTCTCACTAGTGACATTACATGACAATGACTAATTCTCTGAACTCCCAAAGTTTAAAGGTTAGAAAACTACACAATGAGCCACTACTGAGCAGTAAGTTCAGCTTGCTGGCATTTCAAAGTACAACTATTACAATACGAGGATAATAGAGTCAACTCTATCATTCATAAGTTCAAATTCAAGATTCAAATGAACAGTTCCTTTAAGTTAAGTTTGACCCTTTTGATTTTCCTGGGAGATATACTGTGCACAAGCAGCACAAAAATCCAGTATCCTTGGATTGACCTAAAAACAAATTGAGGTTCTTCAGAGATGCTTTCCATAAGGTCTTGAATGAAATAGGGAAGTTAGACAAATCTACACCATCACAAGATAATGGCTGGTGAAACAGGAAGTGTGAAGCTGACCATCAGACCTCAGGTCACATGTCAAAGGCTTTACAGCAATGGACTTTATCAGGAAACCTGGGTCTTTCAAATAAATATAGAGGTTGGAAATTGCATGGTCACAAATGGAGACAAACAGACATAACATTGAATGGAACAAAATTGAAGGGGATTGAAAAGTTATTTAGTTATTAATGTTATAAATGGCTAATAACAATCAGTGCCTGTTTTGATCAGGAATGATAGCTATCCCTTGTTGGTGTAGATATGGGTAATTTAGTCATGTTATTGGGGTCTGAGTCATAGACTCCCACGGTTTCTTGTCATACAAACTAGTCAAATAAGTGTGACCGTTGTTGACTAGGTTCACCAGTTCATCAGCCTACTGTTTACCAGTAAGCACCAACTGTACATGAGCTGGTCTTTTGGGAAAGGGTATGTAAACGCCTCTTTTACAGCTCTCTTTTACAGTAATCCAAAAGTATGGTCCCTAGTGTAGGCCCTAATGTGGGCCAAAGTGTAGACCCTAGTGTGGGCCCTGATGTAGGCCCTAGTGTGGGCCCTAGTGTGGGCCCTAGTGTGGGCCCTAGTGTGGGCCCTGATGTAGGCCCTAGTCTGGGCCCTGATGTAGGCCCTAGTGTGGGCCCTGGTGTGGGCCCTGGTGTGGGTCCTAGTGTGGGCCCTGGTGTGGGTCCTAGTGTGGGCCCTGGTGTGGGCCCTAGTGTGGGCCCTAATGTGGCCCTAATGTACTCCCTAGTGTAGGCCCTAATGTGGCCCTAATGTACTCCCTAGTGTAGGCCCTAATGTGGCCCTAATGTACTCCCTACTGTAGGCCAAAGGTGAAGGAAAACAAAGACACCAAAAGAAAACATAATTTCTAAAGGCCTCACTCAGACATCCAGGCTTCCCCAGAGTGAAGTGATCCCCTTTTACAAATAAAGGTATTCCTATCATCTATACAGGTGATTGAGGCTTAGTCTCCACATGTCTCTTTCCACATGGCGATGACAGCAGCAGCCCCAACCCAAGAGGAAGTGGTGTCTTTGGTCGGGGGCCGCCATGACGCTGCTTCCTGTCCCCATGACTGAGTTAGAGTTTCCAACGGGCTGTAGTTAAAAGAGCCAGAGGGCGTGCTGTGTCTCTTCAGTCTGTTAGTCTGTCTGTCCGTGCGTTTAGTTTGTTCCTCTTTCACTGTGGATTAGTAACTCACGCCACGCTGTTATTTTGCCTGCAGCTTGCCTGAGGTGAAAGAACGCTGGTTGGATACACTTCACAGGTAAGCACTACTATTTTGTTAGTTTTTATTGGACCTTTATTTAAACAGGGAGTCACCATTGAGACCAAGGTCTCTTTCGCAATGCATAGACAAAAAAAACACAGAAAAATAAAATAACTAACTAAATCACAGCACTATTACCTCTATAGATACTGTAAATGTCCCTTGATTGTGCCGTAAATGGCTAACCTGGTTACTGGGTTATACTATACAATTATTTATAATAACCATTTTATTTTATTTTTGGGGGTCTCTGCTTACGTATTATAGAAACATTGTGGGATCTATCAATGTATTTGTAGTAACTTGCAGTATCAATGGGACTGTACTGTCTATGTCATTCAATTACATACAGTATAAGATATAAAATGTATGCACGCTTGACTGTAGTCTCTTTAGATAAAAGCGTCTGCTAAATGGCACATATGATTATATTAATTAGTATTGGGCTAAGTGTAGAATTACACTTACACACAATATAGACTAGTCTCTCGCCACAGCAATCCAACTATGGGACTAGTCTCTCTCCACACCCCTCTAAACAGGAACTAGTCTCTATCCACACCCATCTAAACAGGGACTAGTCTCTATCCACACCCCTCTAAACAGGGACTAGTCTCTCTCCACACCCCTCTAAACAGGGACTAGTCTCTCTCCACACCCCTCTAAACAGGGACTAGTCTCTATCCATCTTTCTCCATTATGGCTCACCAGAATAACTAGGGATTTACTCGAGGTCAATCAAATATTAATATTTGTATGTATGTCTTTTAATCTTTCCAGGAAAATTAAAGCAGCAACAGAGAGGGCAGGTTCTATCACACCCCTCCCAAGTGTTCTGATGAAGGTGCTGAGCAACAGTATCACAGTAAGTTTCTCACTTAGGGTCCCGTCCCAAATGGCACCCTATTCTGTATACAGTACACTGAACAAAACTATACGGAACAGGGTGCCATTTGGGATGAAGCTTTAGCTTACTCTCCAGTGTGCTAAATATACAATAATAGCAATTAGAACAGCTGCCACTTCATAATATTCACTCTTATTCAATCTATTTCTCTCATGTTGATGGGCTTTGATGGCTCTGAAGAGGAATATACTGTAACCTCTAGAAAGGGCCATTATCAGTAAGGTTATAACCTCTAGAAAGGGCCATTATCAGTAAGGATATAACCTCTAGAAATGTCCATTATCAGTAAGGACGGAGTATTGGACATTCTTAGAAAGGCACTCAATGCAGACACACATTGCAGTATGTCAAAACATGATCTATGGTCATTCAGACATATATAGGCCTTTGTTTGACACCATGTAAATATAGAATTAGAATGAGCATACATTGACCTTTACCGAAATAGTATAATTGCTTCTGGAAGGAGTCGACTTTATCTTCAACAACTTTAATCTGCATTATAGATAATTCTCTCTCTCTCTCTCTCTTTCTCTCTCTCTCTCTCTCTCTCTCTCTCTCTCTCTCTCTCTCTCTCTCTCTCTCTCTCTCTCTCTCTCTCTCTGTGTTTAAGGCTAAAACTCTAACAGGAAGTGGCATGGACCCGTTTATCGAGTTTCCCCTTGATGTGAGTACCGTACAGTACAGACCCCGCTTCTGCTTCTCTCATCCATGTGTCAACTGTTCTGGAAACACCTTTGGTTTCCCTAGACCTCAGGGGGAAAATATCAAGTTTATTTTTAGGTTTGATGGGGGAATTCTAACTACTGCAATCTGTTGCTCAGATAATAAGCACTTACATAACACAAGTGTATTCGTTGTAACAGTTGATTGATACTGTACAGTGATTATGCTTTTTGGAGGGTTTGTGTTGTTTGGTTCAAATGGAGAACCTTGTGTTGATCTTGAGTACATATTGGTGTGAAAGTGGTGGGTGTTTTGAGGGGGGTTTCTGGGGGGGTTAAATTCTGAGGGGTAAATTGTTTGTGATGGAGGAGTTTAAGGAGGGTGTGTGGGCGAGTAACACTCTTACCACCCTGCACCCTCACATGGAAACAGGCGTGCAGACACAGGGGCATAGAGCAGAGGCTCCTCCCATCCCTCCCCTGCCACACGTTCCTCACACATTCTCATGACAACATCTCCTGTTTTGTGTTTCCAGGGCGGCACAAAGATCCCCACCCTGCCCAGGGAGTTGTGTAACGCAAAAGCAACGCAGCCCATTGGTGAGTTTGAACATCGCT
The DNA here is from genome assembly GCF_057628025.1 of Oncorhynchus mykiss. Taxonomy (NCBI): domain Eukaryota; kingdom Metazoa; phylum Chordata; class Actinopteri; order Salmoniformes; family Salmonidae; genus Oncorhynchus; species Oncorhynchus mykiss. The sequence goes on from NC_143029.1 coordinate 13,417,719, forward strand.
GAAAAACAACATCATGGTATCAGTTAGCATTAATGTATACTGTGCCCAATACTGCACACTACATCTATACCTACTCAAGTTCTCTAATCATTTGGCTTCTTTCATAACAGAAAAGGGCGGCAACAGTAAGAGAAGCATCAGCATCTTGAGGAAATTGAAGAGGAGTTCCACCCTCAACAGCATGTCCTCCTGTCCAGACACAGACTCCAAGAGCCAACTGTTTGGACAGCCTCTCTCCAAGATCTGCCCAGAGGATGGGATGCTTCCCAAGCCCATCACAGTACGTCACTCTACCACAACTATCTTGGTTCTGTACTATCTTTGTATGTCAGCATTGAGTGAGAAAGATTTGATTGATTGTGCGATATAACATAACACTTTCAATTCATGAACTGAACTGCCATAATGAACTGCCATAATGAGTTGTAGTGAGAGCAGTTGATTTGACCCGCACCTCATTCTACCAAGTGTCCGTTAGGTAGTGCCCACTAGGTAGTGCCCACTAGGTAGTGCCCACTAGGTAGTGTCCTCTAGGTAGTGCCCACTAGGTAGTGTCCTCTAGGTAGTGCCCACTAGGTAGTGTCCTCTAGGTAGTGCCCACTAGGTAGTGCCCACTAGGTAGTGCCCACTAGGTAGTGTCCGTTAGGTAGTGCCCACTAGGTAGTGCCCACTAGGTAGTGCCCACTAGGTAGTGCCCACTAGGTAGCGTCCTCTAAAATAAATAAACCCTTTTAACTAAACACCTTTGTAAGAATGAGGTGCATGTCAATTCAATAGTTAGGAATCACTAGGAATCATTATGGTAGTTCAGTTTATGAAGTGATTTATTGATTAGGGCACTTGATTAATCAGGTCATTAAATTGGCACTAATAAGTGCAGTTAACAAAGCATTTGATAATGGTTGCTAAGAACCTGCCTGTCTGCAACCCAACCATTGATTTGATTTACATGTGATGTTCCAGCTGATGAACACGCACAATGCACCAACCTCCTGTCTCACTCTGACCCTGCCCTCCCCCTCACAGAACACACACACACACACACACACACACACACACACACACACACACACACACACACACACACACACACACACACACACACACACACACACACACACACACACACACACACACAGCAGGTTGTTTGATTTGTTCATGCCTTTTCTCAGCATGGTCTGACCTCTGCTTGTTCTTCTCTCTCCCCACCAGGAGATATTGGTGCTTCTATGGAAGAAAGGCCCCTCCACAGAGGGGGTGTTCAGGACGACATGCAACAATAAGACCCTAAAGGCCATCAGGGAGCAGCTCAACAGTGGGACGGAGGTGGAGATGGATGCCCTGCCCGTGGTTCTCCTGGTGGGTCTACTCAAGGTAAAGAGTCATCCGTTTTTTCACTCATCTGTCCCATCTGTCCATCCATCCATCCGTTGGACACTCTCGCTACTTGTCAGCAGTCTTCCATTGTGTTCTAACCACCAACACCTTCCCTCCTAATTACAGAGTTTTCTGAACGAGCTCCCGGGACGTCTGCTAGTGTCGGAGCTGTTTGAGACCTGGATAAAGGCCCTCGAGAGTGAGGATGTCCACCAGAGAGGCTTGCAGCTCAAGAGGTAAGCTACCAAACACTAATGAGCTAATGCTAGGCTAAAAGTAGTATTAGCTAGCCACTACTAGGACCAACTGTTAATGCTATGCTAAATGTGGCATTAGCACTAGCTACTATAGCTACTAGCTACTATACCACCTGTCCAGTCACCCCCAGTGGTGACCTATAAAACTGTAAGCTATGCTAATGTAAGACTAATGTAGGCGTTTGGTTGAATACAAAAATCCCTGAACTTTTCCATTGCTATTGTAGGTGTTGCAAAGTATATATTCAAGGGGCTTTTGAATGGGTTTTTTCAGAGATTCAGATAAAGAGGAAGTAGTGTCTCTCCCCTCAATGTGTATATTTCAGACAAGGCACTTCTCTTTTTTTGTTGAATTCCCCTCTCAAAAAGAGAAGCTTAAAATAATAATTTAAAAAAAGAGCGCCAAACTGATCTACATTTTCTTCCTGTTCTTTCTCTCCTCCCTTCTCTCTTCCCTCCTCCTCTCAGGGTGGTTGACAAGCTACCAGGGCCCAACATCCTGCTGCTGCGGAACCTTCTGTGTGTGTTCCACCACATCACGAAGAGCGGGCACGCCAACATGATGGACGCCAATAATTTGGCGGTGTGCATCGCTCCCACTCTGCTGCGGAAGGACGACATGACCTTAGACGTGCAGACCGTGGACAAGGTGAGAATACAGTTCTGACTGGACTCTTTGAAGCTGCCAATGTGGTTTTCATGCACTGAAAACCACAGTGTGTGTATGTGTGTTTTGTGTGTCTGTGTATAGGCCTGTGGTTTCGCAATAACTTTACCCTACAGTAGTCTGCACTGAAACAGGACTGAGTTGTTCAGTGAAAGGAGATGCCAACCCTCTTTCTAAGTAATGTTTACCTTTTATGTTCTTTGTGATGTTTCCTTTAGGTGGTAGAGCTGACAAAGTTCCTGATAGAGTATTGCAGTGAGATCTTTGGAAAAGACATCCTGAGCCTTTTGGGAGATCCTGATGAAGATAGCTCAGGTAAGAGAACTGGGCTGCTTTAGGCACCACTCTTTGCAGTGCTACACATTGTATCACAGAAAATGAAAACATTCTGTGAACACAGATTTCTGGGAACACATTTCAAAGTAGAACGATGGGAATAGGAATCATACACTGCAACTGATCAACATTCTGCCTCTTTCTCCTCAGAATCTATGTTGTCACAGCGGCACGACTCTGCATATGACAGCACTGACCCGGACTCTGAGGGGGACAGCATGGGGTCCATGCAGGGAGAGGGGGAAAGTGGCAGCTCGTCCCCATCTCTCCTCTCCGCGTGCGGGATGGAACGTGGCACTGTCCCCTCCTGCCCTACCAATGCCATCTTCCACTCCTTCACCAACAAGACACCCTTTAACCGCCGCTGCTCAGAACCAATCATCTTCCCCTCTGCTGGGAAAAGGAACCTGGCCCGTAGCCATGACGACTTCTCCGTGGAGGGCCGGGACTTTGAGGAGCAGCCACTCAAAAAGCAGATCTCTAATGACTCCTTCCTGCTCCCGGGGCATGGTGCCGCTACCAGGCCTGCCGCCACACTGTCCCTTCCCAAACTCGGCGGCAGCCATCCGTCATGCTCGTCATCCTGCTCCCTGGAGAGCAACACCTCCAATGCATCGGAGGGTTCTGTGTTTACCAGCTCGCCGCTGGCCTCCCCGGGCTGCCCACGCAGGGCCCAGTCCCCACATCCGAGGGCGGACACGGTGGAAGTGGCCAAGCGACGCACCCAGTCCATGAAGGTGAACAGCAAAGCTCCGATGACGACCAAGAACCTGGGAACCTTCGCCCGAATCAGTCTGAAGAAAGGCCACCTCCAGAAGGAGAAACCTTTCCCCTGTGGAACCCTCCAGGAGGACTCCCAGAGTGAGGCCGAGGCTCCTCTCAGGCAGAAGCATCCCCTGTCTGCCATGGAGGCCTTCCAGCAGGTGGATAGCAGACTGCCATTGCAGCCCCCCTCGTACGAGCAGGCAGTCCAGAGTGTGGCTCAGCTCACCCTGTCACATTACGGCTCCATGACTGTCAAGGCCGCAGCCGCCACTCTTAGCAGGAATTCCCGCCCCGCTTCTATGAACGCAAACTTCATGTACTCCTGTACCGTCAATCAATACACAGACTGCTTCTTTCAGGGGACAGACAGTGATGATGTCACCGCAGTCCAACAACATTCCGGAGGGTTCCGCCAGCGAGCGATGTCTGAGTCTGTGTCGAGAGCACGCCATGAGACCATGTCACACCATGAGACTGTGTCACGGAGGTGCAGCCAGCCCGTATTCGAGGAGTATTCTTACGCCAAGGAGTCCTACGTTTAATGACCTTTTTCTGACGTTATATCTCACTTTTCACTTTGAATGTACACAAACTATAATGTACAACTGCTAGGTTGAACTTGCTGAGTAGTACTGTTTAGAGTACAGAATGAAAGACATTTCACCTGAAAAGCTATTAATGAAGGTAGATACTCCTCTAGTGTATCTACAGAAAAGCTATGTAAATAATCACAATCTGAATCTGCAGGTATTTTGGATATCTCCTCCAGTTTTACTTTTGTTAATATACTGATATGTACTGTACATAAATGTGTAACTTTGTAAAAATGTGTGTATTTTTGTGTCTTGACTCTTGACATATTTCTTTCCACTACAATAAAGCACCTTTATGTTACATTGTTACTTTGTTCTCCAGTTATTAAAGTCTGTACACTTTTTGGGGGATTTTTTTTTGGGGGGGGGAGCCCTAGGAGCATTCAAGTCCTGTGACTTTGCAGCTTTGGCTAGAATTGATTGGCCATTGCAACCCCAAGCACACAGTTCCACTCAAAAACAACCTTGTGTGCATGCAAGTACAAGAGATGAGCTCCCATACATACATAAGCCATACTGCTTTCTCAGTTCATCCCATGGGCTCCACCAACATTAACACAGCCATTTTAGAAGGATTGTAGGCTTGTAGATGTTTGCGTTGTCTTACTATTGTCACACTAAGAACACACAAACCAAACTGGAACCAGGCTAGGTTAGATGGACTTCCTCTCACCATTCAACTACGCCATTAGCAAATGCATTAATGAGGAACTAATATGGACCATGCTGGGTCGGGGCTGTGAGTATTAGACCAGTTAGACCCGGCTTTCTTCTCCTTTTTAGGACGGTTATGCAACACAATCTAACAGCCTTCATTAAGAGAACAGCATGTTCTGGCTGGTGGCTCGCAGAAGAGGAAACCAGACACTGATCACGTGGACGGATTTGGTTTTTCTCTGAATTGCTTGTTGTCGTGGCTGCCTTGATGAGCCAATCCGATGCCGTGGCTGCCTTGATGAGCCAATCCGATGCCATGGCTTCCCTTTCCTCTCTCAACTTTTTAGTTAGATGTTTCCTCTCTTAGCGTTGGTCTCTAATTCATTAATGGTGTTCAGTTCTAGTAGGCTTTCATTTTCCTGCAGGGCAAACACCCTTAACGGACTAAAGTATTAATTTAACTGTGATTGTTAAGGCCTTACCTACTCATGACTATTCTCACCAAGAAGGATTCATTTCCTAGAATCTTTCCTAGATGAATTTACTAGGAGCATGATTAATTTCCTAAAATCCAAGATGCCTGTTAGGCCAGTAGCCGTGATGAGAAAAGAGAGTAACTGACCAAGTGCAACGTGACCGTCTATAAAAATCTGTTGATGTGCCCTTGAGCAATGCACTTAACACTAATTGCTCCAGGGTCATGCGTATTAATACACACTTGCACATGTGTGAAAGAGGACAAATATAAGCACCCACCATATTATTATTTTGGCAAATGTCGTTACAATATTTAAGCAATGGGAAAGAGAGAGGTGAAGAGAGCTGGGTTAACACACAAAGCATGCTGTTGGTTTTCTGAACACATTCTGGGAACTGTGTGAAGAGAATATGAAGCAATAGCCAAAAGGCTATGTGATGTTTTTCAGGTCCTGTAGACCAGGGCTGCCCAACCCTCTTCCTGGAGATCTACCGTCCTTTTTCAGTCCAACCCTAATTCAACACACCTGATTTGACTAATTAGCTGCTCAACAAGACCTTAACCAGCTGAATCAGATATGCTCAATTAGGGTTGGACTGAAAACCTACTGGAGAGTAGATCTGGGGCTGTCCTGCTCTAACCGCTAGCCTAACTGCCACTATACATCTGCATTTGACAGTTGAGGCACTAGCATCATGCAGGCGTGGCACAACCTGACTTTAGAAAAATGTTCTTATGTCCTGATGTTACCACAAGCCTGTCCTCCCCATTTAAGGTGCCACCAACCACCTGTGATTACAGTACATGTATTTTTTAAAATTTTTACAGCACATGAAGATCCAATGTTTTATGTTGAACCTAACCATTATGAGCCTTACTGACCATAGATAACAATGGAATAAAGCATGATGGGGACTGAGGCTGAGATTGAGACTACAGAGAAAGGGGTCAGCCAGGTTACTGTACCTGCACACATTACCTACAACTACAAAAGGTGAAAAATATCTAATGTGAAAAGATCTGATTTTATTGGTCAAAATACCAATTAGTGGAAAAAATATCAAAATTGGGCTGCCTGTGTAAACGCAGCCATTGAGCCTTGTAAAGTAAAGAGCTGGACTGAGTGATTGACAGAATTAATGGAAGTTTCTACATCAGTATAAGAACATGGTGTCTACAGAAATGACTACGGTGACAGCAGTAAACAATGTACACCCAGAGAGAGAACAGGGTGAAGGGAGGGTGAGGGAGGAGGCCGACAAACATCAATACAACATCACATACTCTTTTTTTTCACACCCCTTTTTCTCCCCAATTTGGTGGTGTCCAATTGTTGTAGTGGCTACTATCTTGTCTCATCGCTACAACTCCCGTACGGGCTCGGGAGAGACGAAGGTTGAAAGTCATGCGTCTTCCGATACACAACCCAACCTAGCCGCACTGCTTCTTAACACAGCGAGCATCCAACCCGGAAGCCAGCCGCACAAATGTGTCGGAGGAAACACCGTGCACCTGGCAACCTTGGTTAGCGCACACTGCGCCCGGACCACCACAGGAGTCGCTGGTGCGCGATGAGACAAGGACATCCCTACCGACCAAGCCCTCCCTAACCCGGACGACGCTAGGCCAATTGTGCGTCGCCCCATGGACCTCCCGATCGCGGCCGGTTATGACAGAGCCTGGGCGCGAACCCAGAGTCTCTGATGGCACAGCTGGAGCTGCAGTACAGCGCCCTTAACCACTGCGCAGCATCACATACTTGTAATGAATGGGAAACCGTATCCCTCCAGCTATTCAAAGGAGGACGTAAAGGGATGGTTGAAAATAGCCTTTCTGAGATGTTTGATTAAAGTGTCCATGTGCCCTATTGGGCTCTTGTCAGAATTGGGCTGCCTGTGTAAACGCGACCTAATAGTCTCATGCTTTCCAGTTGAAGCAGTTTGCACATATATTATGATGTTTTCTTTCGTTTTGGTGTTCGGCAGGTTTTCTTTCCTACTAATCATGTAAATGTTGACCCCATGACCCCCACAACTGATGTAGCCTAATTAATTTGCTTAGTGTTGTAACAGCTAATAACACACAAAACAAAAAACAAGCAATTATGTTTGCTTTGTCATAGCGTATAAATTTAACACAGAAGGGATAGTGTGACAAAGCTGGCCGATGTTTCTCACATTAAGAAGTTTTACAATATGACTGGAACAAGATTTACTCAAAAATACCTGTTTTATTTTATATAATATAATAAATACACAGACTTAAAAAACAAGGATAGAAGTCACGATCCATGTCATCCATCCTTGCCTGAACTGAGAACCATGTGCTTCTCCCACACATAATTAGCAGGCCAAATCGGTGGGAGGGCTATTAATTATCAATGAACCAATAACTGTTCAAACATACATGAACAACAATTACACAATAAAGAATAGACTGAATGGGATGAAATGGTTGGGAATATATAAACTATGGTTTGAATATGAATAATGGAATATAGGCAGGTACACTACATCATGTAAATAAACATTCACAAATACAATTAAATATGGAGAAAATGTCTGTGTGTGAGTGGTGATCCACTCACACAATGTCTGTGTGTGAGTGGATCAGAGAACCTCATTTAAAAGATAACAGAGTGTAACCATAAATATTGGATCATTACTGTTTGTACAAACTTGCATAGTTGCAGCTAACCACTGGCATAGAACAAAGGCATAGAAATGCAATGTTTACCTTTACCACAGTGGTTTCACCTCTGTCACTACATAGATCTAGCCTGTGTCTACTTCCTGTGGCATATATTCCATTCTTTCACTTGTGGGGTTATTTAGGCTGCGTTTATACAGGCAGCCCAATTCAGATATTTTTTTCCACCAATTGGTCTTTTGACCAATCAGATTATCTCTGAAAATTGGTCAAAAGACCAATTAGTGGAAAAAAATATCAGAATTGGGCTGCCTGTGTAAACGCAGATTAGGTTTGTCTCATGCTTTCCATTTGAAACAGCTATCTTGAAAGGATTGACACAGAAGATGAGAAGTAGGTACAGGGAGTGAAGGTTTAATAACTGACAGACACAAAACAGAACAGGAACAGTGTCTGGACAGGAACACATAATAATAATTAATGTTGACACAGGGAACACCACCGAGGAACAGACAGAGGAACAGACAGATATATAGGGGCAATCAACCACGTGAAGAGCGCTGCTGCGCATAATGATAGTGACAAGTGCGTGTAAAGACGGGCAGGGAGGGGCAGCGGGAGCAGGAGTGACATAGCTCATATATTATGAACTTTCTTGACATATTTTTTTGTGGCAAGTCGAAGTGCGATAGCCGAAGTCTACGCCCCTTTTTCTGTGATTGGTCAACAGTACTACTAGTAGGAGTGGGAACTATGGACGGATTCTTGAATTAAGTGTTTGTTATTCAATGAGAGACGACTAATACTGTACCAAACATCTTAGATGTAAAATTGCGCAACTGGTCGTAGTTGTAGATATTCCATTAAAAAAAGCTGCCGTTTCTAGCTACAATAGTCATGTTATAACATTAACAATATCTACACTCTGCAAAAACATCTACTTTAATTACATATTTACAGATTCATACAGACTATTTTGAGGTGTTATGGCTATGTTGTTGCTACGGTGGCTGAGGAGGGAACTACAACAGAAGTATTTTTTTTTCCCTTCTCATTTTTCAAGCAAATGTCTTTAGGGAGTATGTGAGCACAGACGTTCCTTTGCCTAGCCGAGTTCTGCTAGGAGCAAGCCAAACCTGCATGCGGACACCTTTAGAGAACTGATTATGCTGTTTGTGGTTGACATGCATATTTTGTTACAGTTTCATCTAGTTTTGTTAAGCCTTTTTTTAAAGCCATATAAGCAGAGCAAAATAAAAACATTTCAAATGTGGTTTAATTTCACTAATGCATGACTAGTGTTCTCTCTGTTTACTATGAGACCACAACTGCTTCCTGGTGTCAGTGAGAATGTTTCAAATGCTAAACAAAGTGTCAATTCAGGATACAGTATGCCACTTATGTACATACAGTGCCATCAGAAAGTTTTCACAGTCGTTGAATTTTTCCACATTTTGTTATATAGTGGGATCCAAATAGATTTAAACTTCTTCAGGATTGGTGGGTCCCCTGCAGGACGGTTGGGCTAACGTAGGCTAATGCGATTAGCATGAGGTTGTAAGTAACAAGGATTTCCCAGGACATAGACATATCTGATATTGGCAGAAAACTTAAATTCTTATTAATCTAACTGCACTGTCCAATTTACAGTAACTAGTGAAATACCATGCTATTGTTTGAGGAGAGTGCACAGTTTTACATAATTTATTAATAAACAAATTAGGCACATCTGAGCAGTCTTCATACAACATTTTGAACAGAAATGGAATGGTTCATTGGAAGTCTAAAACTTTGCACATACACTTCTGCCATCTAGTGGTCAAAATCTAAATTGCACTTGGGCTGGAATACATTATGGCCTTTCTCTTGCATTTCAAAGATGGTACACAAAAAAACGTTTGGTTTTTTCTTCGTATTATCTTTTACCAGATGTAATGTGTTCTCCTACATTCCTTTCACATTTTCACAAACTTCAAAGTGTTTCCTTTCGAATAGTACCAAGAAAATGCATATCCTTGCTTCAGTGCCTGAGCTATAGGCAGTTATATTTGGGTATGTTAATTTGGGGGGGTTGAATCAAATCAAATGTTATTTGTCACATGTGCCGAATACAACAAGTGTAGACCTTACTGTAAAATGCTTATTTACAAGCCCTTAACCAACAGTGTAGTTCAAGAAGAGTTAAGAAAATATGGGTCCCTCTGCTCTCTTGGCCGCCTTACTAGCAGACTCTGTTGCCCCGGCTGCAGGAGGGCACAGAGGATACAAGGCAGACGGACCGTCGCCACCCACCTACACCAGAACTATGGTGGGGTCCCTCTCCTGCCACATCACCTCGTGCTGAGGGACGACAGCAGGGAGGGCACAGCATGCGGTGGAGCAACAACCTATCAAACGTCACTGCCATAGGGACATGCCTGGGGGACCCAGGCGCTCAGTGTGCCAGAGGAGAGGCGGGCCCCGGCAGGACCCCTGACACACCCTTACACGGTCTCAGCCGCTTCTCCTGTTCTCAAAGGGAAAAGTGGGAGGAGGGTATGGGGTCCCCCTGGGTGTTGTCCAAAATGCTTGAGGGTTACCGACTCCAAATCCGGTGCCGGCCCCCGTCCTTCAGGGGCCTTCGTGTCACCCCCTCCCCCCTGAAGAAAACTCTGCGGCTGGAGAGCTCGAGACATCCGAACCGCTAGGTAGGTTCTACTACACTTATTTTGTGGTCCCAAAAAGAGACTGAGAGTTTCGACCGATTCTGGACCTCCGCAACCTCAATGGTTACTTGAAGGTTCTGAGATTCCACATGCTGCCCCCAGCCCGCATGTTGCAGGACGTGTCCAGGGATCAGTGGGCTGTGACTCTGGACCTGCGGGATGCGTACTTCCATGTTCCTGTTCACCCAGCTCATTGGCAGTACCTCCGATCCGCTTTCGAAGGGATGGTTCTTGGTTCTTCATGGTTCTTCCCTTCGGCCTCTCCTTGGCACCCCACACTTTCACAAAGTGCATGGACGCTGTCTTGGCACCTCTCGCATCCCGAGGATTGTTGATCGTCAATTACCTGGACGTTTGGCTGATTTGTGCCCCGACCAGGACCCAGGTCCTGTCAGACAGAGACATACTCCTGACCCACATCGGCTGACTGGGCATTACGTAAACGAGAAGAATAGTCATCTGACCCCCACCCAGAGGGTGGCCTTCATTGGCATGTAACTTGACTCAGTCCTAGTGAGAGTACACCTGCCCACCAGGAGAGTTCAGGCAATCTTATCTTGCCACGACCACTTTCGGCAGGGGCCGCCCTGACCTGCCAACACCCGTTGCTGATACCCCTGGGCCTGCTCCATCTCCAGCCTCTTCAACGGTGGTTCAACCTCCACCGGCTGCACCCGAAGCGCCAATGTCACCGTGCTGTCGCTCCTTTCTCTCAGGTAGGGTGGATATGCTGAGGATGTGCCACCGAGAGCTGGTCAGCACAGGCGCCTCCCAGATTGGCTGGGGGGTGTGACCTAGGGCAGGTTGGTCAGTGGCTGTTGGCTACCCCCTTGGAGCGGCCGGCACATCAATACACGAGAGCTCCGAGCTGTACTGCTGGCCCTGCGGTCTTTCCTACCACATCTGAAGGGAAGACATGTCCTGGTGAGAATGGACAACACCGCAGAGGTGTACCTGGCATCCTGAATGTGGCAGAGGATATGCTCTCAAAAGAGGGCCCGCCGCCTTGAGACTGGAGCCTACATCCCCAGGTGGTGCAGCACCCATGGGAAAAGTTCAGGAGAGCGCAGGTGGACCTGTTTGCCTCCCTGGACAATGCACACTGCCCCCTGTGGTACTGCATGTCGGAGCCACCAGGGCCTCTGGCCTTGGATGCTATGGCTCATTGGCCAGGGCAGGAGCTTTACGCATTCCCCTCTTTTCCCCTGATCAGCCTTCTCCTGTCCCTGTTGTCTGGGACACCTTGGCAACTGTCCCTGAGACCCAACCTGCTGTCTCAGGCCGGTGGAACTCTGTGGCATCCGAGACCGCACCGCCTCAGTGTGTGGGCTTGGTCCCTGAACGGCACCAATGGTCCATGTTAGGACTACAGGAGGGCGTAATGAACATCTGCTTCCGCAAGCTCAAGCTCCCCACGCCCACCTACGGAGACCTCATTACTACCTGGTGTCGGCTACCATGAGCGGGGTGACCACCTGCCTTCGCTTCCGAGAACAGTTCAACGCCGACCTCCACAAGCTAGCCATCAGCATGGTACCCTTCCCGAGTCTGCACTTCATGCCAAACAACGTCAAGACTGCTGCCTGTAACACCACACCCCCTGGACTCAAGATGTCCGCCACCTTCATAGGCAACAATACAGCCATCCAAGAGCTGTTTAAGTGTCTCTGAGCAGTTCACTGCCATGTTCCGTCGCAAGGCCTCCCTACTGGTACACCGGGGAGGGCATGGATGAGATAGAGTTCACCAAGGCAGAGAGCAATTTGAACGACTTGGTATTGGAGTACCAGGATGCCATCGCCGAGGGGGAGGTATATGAGGATGAAGAGGAAGAGTCTGACATCCAGAGCCAAAATGTAACTTTCTTAAACCATCAAATAATGGGTCGTTCCAAAAACAATAAAACAGTAACAAAGAGCAAATGCATCCCATTACATTTACGCAACTACGGTACCACTTGAATAACATTTATAAAATAATAATTGTTGCTTTTTCTGTATATAAACTATATTGAAGCCACTTTATAATGATCTTTTTCTCCTATATGCATTTTATTAGGCAATATTTGAATTAAAGTAAAGATTTTGTTTTTCCATACTGCACAGTGCATAGGATTATATTAATTATAGAACTGTACATAAGGGTCCATAAGAGTGGAGTGGAAGACCATCATATTAAAATGAAATTACTTGAGCTGAATATATGTCAGTCCTTCATAAAATGTAAATGCCTTGCTTTGCTAGCCCCCCCAACCAAAAAAGCAAAACTACTAGCAGGCAACCGAGGAAGTGATGTAACAGCAAAGTTGCACTTCCTGGAAATCGTTGCTATGACAAACGTCAACAACTAGACACTCTTATTCACTTTCATTTAGCTACCAGTTTTAATGTTTTTATCAAATAATACGATTTGTTTTCATTAGAATAATTTTGCTAGTTAGAGATTAGTTAATTGCTAACTGTAAATCAAAGAATGACATCCGTGTTACAGCCTCAAAAGGAGGCTCCAAACGGGACTTACACATTCGCCAGTCGCCCAAGACCTGTTCAAAACCGCACCAAATACAGAGAGCCCGCAGCGGAGCAGTAAGTTTGATAGACAACGATATATGCTGTCAGTAACTGATAGTTTAGCCAAAAGCTAACTTCAGCAGCGTAAACAACTAGACTTTTTGCTTAATGAAATGGGTAGCTAGATTATTGCCAGCATAGCAGAGTTGGGGTCAGTTACATTTCGATTCCTGTCAGTTGTTGCACTGTATATTTTGCAGGGTCAGGCAGCTGAAATGGTGCTAGCAATTGTTCAGGTTTTCAATAAGTACGCTATCCAGTCTTGATTGATTAAAAAACAGGTGCAAAACCTGGTTCATTAATGTAACTGCATTAGTGCACGGCTGTGGATAAGTGTATGCTAATTCGTTTTTATCAAGATTGTACATAGAAAAAAAAGAGCACCTGTTCCCTTGTCATGCAGAAGTGATGGACAGAGCAATTATGGAAACATCATGTATGACCGACGTGTTGTCAGGGGAAACACGTATGCCCAGCACATCCTACCAGTGGTGAGTTTCCAGCTCACCAAGTCAGATATTGAAAGTGATAACCACATTGGTAAAAATGTTTCCATCACGTCTTGTATAATTATGTATTGGCCAGGCAGCTCAGCCTGACCCTATTGAGGTCCAGAGACAGCAGGAGTCCAGAAGGAGATCGGTCGCTCGGAAGCGTGCCATGGAGCAGTTCAGGCCCAGGACTCCAGAGGCTCTGGAGGGAAGGAAGCACATAGATGTACAGACAGGTAAAACCTAAATCTATGGGTAAAACAGAACAACATCTTAGCTGCCTACTGTCATTGTTGGACAACACAGAGGTTGGATTATTTCCAGAGCTGGAAATAATTACATGGATTATTTCAGAGCTTTATCTTGAGGAGCTGAATGATCGCGTAGAGGACACCAGCGTCGAGTGCCAGACCGACGCCTTCCTGGACAAACCGGCCACCCCCCTCTTCATTCCTGCCAAGTCCGGTAAAGATGTGGCCACACAGATAGAGGAGGGAGAGGTATTACATATTTTTATTTTTCCTCTTCTTCATTGCCGTGCAATGAAAACAATTCAACATTATGTGAAGGAGCTTCCTTCAAATGGATTGGCAACAGGTTGAAAACACGTTAGGCATATCTTTGTATTTATTATGGATCCCCATACTCTTCCTGGGGTCCAAACAAGATTAAGGCGATTACATCAGAAAAAATATAAACTAAACAGTACATCATTCAACACATTATTACACCACTACTCTACCACTACATATCTACAATACAAAATGTATAATATAAGAATGTGTGTGTGTGTCTCTTCACAGTCCGCATTGTTCTAAAAGGTGTAGTTTCATCTGTTGAAACAGTATATTTGAAAATGTATTCAACACACTTTTAACCCTTTATTTTTTATTTGTACCCACTTTTTAACCCCTCCATGCCCATGTCCCCTGCCTTGCCCTGCAGCTGTTTGACTTTGACATGGAGGTGCGCCCGGTGCTGGAGGTGCTGGTGGGGAAGACTGTGGAGCAGGCCCTGCTGGAGGTCATGGAGGAGGAGGAGCTGGCCAGCCTGCGGGCACAGCAGCGGGCCTTCGAGGAGCTCCGCAACGCCGAGCTGGTGGAGGTGCAGCGGCTGGAGGAGCAAGAGAGACGCCACCGTGAGGAGAAGGTACAGGACCACCAGACATGGCTGCTGCCACACGGATACATGTAACCAATTCTCAGGCCAAAGATAAATTACGGGATAGATTAGTTTTAAAAAGTTAATGTCCATTACTCTCAATAGTGCAACAGAGGTGGTTTGTTAGGGTGCTGAGTGGTGGTCTGCTTGCCTGAGACCTGAAAATATTTGCATCCTGAGTGAATGCCTAGGCTTTCACTAGGGAAGACGGTGCCAATTAATCAGCCTGCAGGGATTGACATTAAGGTCTGAAAGGCAATCGCCCATTGGGCAAGTCAGCAGTATTTTGGGGTTCCCCAAAATTATGATAACTTGCCAGAACATTTAAAGTAGCTATTTTTACCAACACACATGGGAGGAACCAGAAAGACCAGACTATTGGAATTCTTTGCATTTTGGTTGTTATTAGTCAAGTAAAATAAAACACCTGGCGAATGGAGCAGCCTCAGAGCATGCTTAACTTGAGCGACTGCTCAGGGCACTTTCCCCAGGCAATAAGGCAACCCTCAATCCCTGACCTGGGTTTGATATCTGCTCAGGCACCATAGCATGAGGTTCCAGACAGACTCTTTGGAGGGAAACAGACCCATGACTTTCATTGTCTCTCTTCTCTGAACAGGAGCGTCGAATCACCCAGCAGCGAGAGGTGCTGAAGAAGGAGATGGAGACTGCGGACAAGATTGCGGCGCGAGCGTTTGCCCAGCACTACCTGGCCGACCTGCTCCCCTCAGTCTACACCACGCTGAGGGAACACGGCTACTTCTACGACCCTGTGGAGAGAGGTCAGTCTTCCCCCAGGGCCCTGCTGACTGTCCCTTGACCCTTTCCTCCAACAGTTACATAAGAGGTCGTGCTACATGAGATGTTCAATGCACAAGAGAGGACTGCCAAGACTGGTATTAGTTTGGTATTTTATTAGAATTCCCATTAGCTGTTGCGATGGCAGCAGCTGGTCTTCCTCGGATCCACGTGAAGATCCATGGAAGAATCTCACTGCATAGTCCTCGCCTCCTTGCTCCTTGCCTCCTGGAGGTGAAGGTCAGAGGGGAGGGACATCTGGCTTTCCCAAATGGGTTTTGAGGAGGCGAGGAGAGAGGACTCAAGGAGTATGCAATTGAGATTCTCCCTATGTATAGTTCGAGTACCAACATATTAAGTATTTGGTTCTAAAGATGCATGCATATTTACAGTATTTAACATTCAATGTGTTTTTTTTGCGTGTGTGCTCTGGTCTTCTCTAATGTCCAGATATTGAGACTGGCTTCCTCCCGTGGCTGATGGCTCATGTCAGTAACACTTTGGAGAAGAGATACGTGGCAAGAGCAGTGTTGGACAGTAAGTGGATGAATGCACTTCTGAGATTTTTCAAATATCAATACTTTAAATCTTAGTATCTGTGCAGTTAACACATTCCCATAAGCCTTCCACAGAAGTGCATTTGCTGTGAGGCCCTCTTGAGATTTAACTGGTCATAAACATTGTTTTGGCTCCATCTAGTGGCTATAATTTAATACTACAGAAGCGATTGTAATTTAGAGAACCACCATTTACAGTGCTGCAGTTCTGAACTCAAATATCCTACAAAGACCATTGATGCAACAGCAACCTATAAAATGCCATTTCAAAGACACGAGTTATGCCTATGTTATATCTGTGTTATGTCCACAAGGGGTACTAGAACCATGAGGGTTAAACCCACCAGGGTACTCCGACACAGACCAAAGAGTTATAGCATACCCTCTCCGTATTTGTTTTAGTGCTTATCCATGATGTCACCCAGAAGAGGCTGGAGCTGTTCCAACAGATGCAGCCCCACGACCACTCCACCCAATGAGGGCCTGTACCACTATGGGGGGACATACAGGTAACATCAGCCAATTCGAAAGAACCAGCATTTGTTAATGGTATAAACAAATGAATAAACCCACTGCCTGTATGCTTAAGGCTAGTTATTTGATATTGGAGCCAGAACCATTGATGCTGTGAGTGTGTTCGTTTGAATGAAAGAGACCTCCCCATTCTGTCAGGCCTGAATCCAAAACCGTTATTCCTCCCATAGGAGAACCTTTTTGGATTCCGTGTAGAACCCTCTGTCGAAAGGGTTCTATCTGGAACGAATAGGATTCTTCAAATGGTTCTCTTCTGGGGACAGCCAAAGAACCCTTTAAGCGTGTAGCTTGAAATCCAGTTTTCATACAAATCTTTCATCCATGTTACACACAAGTCAGACTTAAAAGGCGCACTTAAGTCTGACTTTTGTCACAACTTAAGTGCGTCAGACTTAACATGCATGAATGATATGTATGACAACTTGAGTTATGCAGGCATGGATTACAAGCTACACGCTTAAAGGGTTCTTCGGCTGTCCTCAGAGGAGAACCCTTTGAAGAAACCTTTCTGGTTGCAGGTAGAACCCTTTTGGTTCCAGATAGAACCCTTTCAAATTATGAATCGGTCCTTAGAGAGATGTACTACATGTTCCTCATGCTGGCCTACACCACTTAACAGCTCCTCCCTTGAGTTACAATCAAAATCAGGATGGTAGAGTGACTGATAAAGCAGGTTAATGTTTTTAACCACACATCTGTAAGAATAGAAGAGTCTTCGAGCACTGTTTTTACACCTGACGACTCATTGCTATTGCATATACAGTAAATAACCCATACTATTATAGCCGGTCTGGTCCCAGATCTGATTGTGCTGTCTAAAGCCACAGTGTTTAAAAATAAAAATATTTGCATCAGCATGTTGTTAATCCAGCGGTCCTGGCTAAATGCAAAAATCCATCAAGATTATGTATAGGGCATTCCCCTCCATTCTGACACTTCTGTCTTTCCCCAAACAGAATCCAATCACATTATTGGTTGATATTCTGAACAAACACCAATTTGATTATTTTAAAGTGTTTAATCTAACCCAGGCAGCACAGCACCTTTAATCATATGTACTGTACGTAATGTAATCCATTACAAAGTTCACCCCAGTCCAGGAAGTTAACACAAACCATGCTTTTTTTGGTCTGTTTTCTTTACAGGGAATGCATTTCAAATGAAAAGTTGAGGAGCTGAATGGTGAAAGGAAAATCTCTACATTAAATGGTTATTAAAAAATGATTTACTCTACTTATATTCATGATTTGAAAATATCGAACAACTGTCTACAATAAAGACTATAGATTTAACTCTTAGCATTTTCTACAAATCTCATTAGTCTTTGGTTTCATGGACAGTGCATTTATAGCCTATTAGTTTCCTGTCCTTACCCTTAGTGTTGTCGACCGAGTTTACTGACTTTTGATGTAATGTGTTGGAGGCTTGTGTTTCAGTAGCTCATATTCTGCAATTGGTGACTTGTCTTATTTTCCCTGCTGGTACAGTCATTTTCCCAAAATTGTATGTCTCTTGAAATTATACTGGTGTTCAATCACTAAATTCCGGTTTACAAAAAGTCACATCCCTCAACAACAATCCTATAGTATTTGTGCCAGTGCCTTAACTTGAAAGTAATCTGCTAAACCAAAAATTTTGCCTACTTAAATGTTTACCAAACATTAGCTCTTGCGGTCATACCATTATGCTATTATTATTTTTTAAACAAATAAGACATGCTGGAAAGTACAGTACATCTGTGTTTCAGGACACATGTATACGATCCTTGTTGTTTATAAATAGATTGTAAACTATTTCCTCTTTACAAGTGGCTGTTTCGGTCCAATAGAATGCATGCGTTGTGACCTATAGCGCGAGTTTTAGTGCACGCACTTCAGCGTTTATCTCTGATATATACCGTTCTATTTTAATCCTACTCAACTATTGGTCCGTTTCCATTTATGAAACCTCCCCAACCCATTCACAGCGTTCCCTAGGTTGAGTTTTAGAGGGTGTGCTTCTGACGCGCACTATTACTCAACTATACAAATAGAAACACAAGAATGGTAATCCAAACAAATATACACGTGCATCTAATATCTTACTTTTGTTTGTTTATGACGCCATAGTTATTTTGTTAGAATGAATGTGTGGTATTAAATTACCACTTCCCATAATAGACTTAATCCACAGTAGGCCTATTTTATGTAGCAACAGCAATTCGTAAAATTCTCAGATTATGTGGTGTTTTTATAAAGGACTTTTAAATGTAATTTTGCACTTTTTTTTGTAGTTGTATGCCTAAACCCAATAAATCATGTTAAAGCTACTCTGGTAATACACTTATGGCACATAATGCTCACATAATGCTCTCATCTGAATACCCTTATGATGTGGCCTCTTGGTTATCTCAAGGTCTTCCCTTCTGTACAATGACACAACTATTCCATCTGGTCTGTTTTATCCTCAAGGTCATGGAGTGAAGTCATTGCATTTGTGAAATAAATATGCTGTTTAGTGCCTGTCTTTTTATAATTAGCCAAATATAACAGGCTAATTGTATAATTGTTTGCTAGTCAACAATGAGCAGTATGTACTATTAAGAAAATGTGCTTTGACTGTAGCCAAAGTTATATTCTGCCTGGTTGATATAGCGAGACTCGAGATTATAAATGATTATACTGTTCTGCCTGCGGCTATGGAATCCTGACCTGTTCACCGGACGTGCTACCTGTCCCAGACCTATTATTTGACCATGCTGGTCATTTATGAACATTTGAACATCTTGGCCATGTTCTGTTATAATCTCCACCCGGCACAGCCAGAAGAGGACTGGCCACCCCTCATAGCCTGGTTCCTCTCTAGGTTTCTTCCTAGGTTTTGGCCTTTCTAGGGAGTTTTTCCTAGCCAACGTGCTTCAACACCTGCATTGCTTGCTGTTTGGGGTTTTAGGCTGGGTTTCTGTACAGCACTTTGAGATATCAGCTGATGTACGAAGGGCTATATAAATACATTTGATTTGATTTGATATAAATGCAGGCCTACTGAGTGGTTTCAACGGTGATAAATGACATACTGTAGGTGCCCCATAAAGGGTTGTCAGGGTACCAGAAACAATGTGCCCATAAAGAGTTATTGACCACATTGAATCACTGATCCTTCAATGGTCAACATTTTTCTATGATAATTTTAAAGCTTTGCCATATATTTTCACCCCAAATTAATTGTAATTACTTATCACAAATTAGGTTACTAATTTTAAAATAATGTTTCTCCATAATAAACATACCATTTTAATCCTACAGTAGATCAGTTGTAGGGTTTTGCCCTTATTTTGCATTTTTCTACAAGCTTGTTTGAGTTCAAACAGTTTTCAGTATAAACTACGTGCCATTAATGGGAGTCGCTGTTGTACGAATGACGGTTCCCTCTTGCCTGGCACCGGTGACAAGCAGGAACTCATGCAAGCAGGCGGCAATAGTCGGAGCGCTGAAGTAGCGGAGGTCAGCCATATTGCCGCGCTGTTAGTTCTGCAGAGGAGTGTCCGAGGCTGCCCTGCGGTAGAACCATCTTAAATCACACCTGCTCTGGTAAGCCATTGTACCTATTAATGAATAGGCGATCGAATATTTATGTGAACGTGAGACAGTTGAACAGAATAGGGATGCTCACTACTTTGTTTCCGCACTTGTTGCACCACTTCTACCGCCGCTTCCCACAAAGGGGAGAAATATAACAACAGGTGTCTGGGATAATTGTAGTGGGTTGTGGCTTGGTAAAATGCTAGAAATGGAAGAGTATGTAGCTTGCAAGTGTAAAAATGTATCCATGATGCAACGGCTATTTTATTCGAATGTTTGCTCCAAAATGCACAATTAAAACCTATTCGAGTCGGTCAAATAATTATCTTGGATAATAATATTATGACATTTGACAACAAAGAAGATTCACTGATTAGCCTAGTAGCCTATGCTAGGCAACTACAGATTTAGGTTGGTAACGTTAGGTGGACTCAACTTGTTTCCTTTGTAGGTCTGTCTACTTCTACACACGTCGTGTAACCTAATAGGTTTTGTTATTTTTGAAAAAGCCTAAACAGTGTTGGCCTAATGTGTATTTTCTTCAGAAGTTAATGAAGCTCGTGGCTATTTAGTGATCCCAACTGCCCTGTTAAAGGATATAGACAAGGTGTTACATTGTAACAGACGGCAGACCCTAAGCGCAACAGTATATTTGATACGCAACAGTACATTTGATGTCCCTGTGATGGATAGGCTACTTTGTATTGGCTTCACATCACCCAGTAGTAGCCAATATTAATTGATTCTGAAGGAAAATGTATCTGCAGTACACCGTGTATCATATACTGTAGGCTACATCGAACGTCCCCTCATAATTTTATCCGAGCAAGGATCACACCTAGATACCACAGTAGTGGTGCTGAAGTAAGATGTTTACCTATAAGGGTGGAGACTCCTAATTTATTTTTTGTGTTAAAGCTCGACTCTCCGTTTTGTGGCTGTTATGGGTGAGGCTCGTTTAATCTGAATTTCCATAGACTATTTATAAAAAGTGATTCATACGGCTGTACGAGGGCTGCGTCAACCAATCTCTATTTCGCACCAGCGTTTAAAGAAGGCAGGGTAGTCCCGTCTGACTGGTTATCACCGGAGTGGCTGAAACGCGTTTATCCTCTTTCGCTCTCTCTGACAGGAAGGCACTGACTGTGGAGACGTCATTTAGTAGGCTATCCGAAGTATTTGGAAACCAACTTCACAGCTCCGCGCACGGACCCAGGAAAAGGACACACAATGCCTAAAGCTGTAAGTATTGCAGTGATTTTGTATATTTCAAATATGTTAAGGTCGTCAGAGTTCTACTGAGTTGTCTAAACATATGCTTGGTAACTAAAGAGGATACGTTGGCAGTCCTGAGTCGAGATCCAAGTAGCCCAGGCAGGCAAGAGACACGATGTCTGCTCATGATAAGAGGAGGTACTATAAGCTATTTGTGCTGTAATGACTATTTTACACCAAATATATATAATTTTTCTATGGTTTAATTTGTAGTTTCACTTGTAGATGAAAATACAAACATCCCCACTTATATCAATACATTCTCTTGAAGATGAGAATAAGAAGTTGGCCTCTTGTAAGTGGTCACACTGTCTGAATATATGTGCTTCCTCACATGAAGTTTAGTCGTCTTCATTAGTCTTACTCTCAGAACCTTTTTATTTGACTTAATGTAATATCCTAGCTGAGGCCTACCTGGGTTTAAAGCTGGTCATTTTTTTGGTGACATTTGTCTTTGACAGCACTTCCCCCCCAAAAATATGGACTTTCATTAGCCCCCCCAGTCTCTCATCCGAGACACTAGAAGACTAGGAGTCATAAAGTGTTAAGAGCATCACTGGAAAGTGACATCATTGTGGTGCTGGCTACATGACACAGTAGCACTCTCTGCTACTCCACATTTAGGCACACAACTTGAAAACCTGCCCTTTTTGGTAATATAATGGAGGACCGTTTTATTTTCTCTCCACGATATCAATGATGAGGCATAAGCATTGATTTACTGCCACTTACGGGCTTCTCTCTATATACCGTGAGTTAAGAAAGACATTAAATATTGCCAATGTTTTTTTGATGATCTTGCGCCTATTTATAGCATTGGTTGGTCAACATGTTTTGTTAGGCTGTGGCTGCTATGCTCACTACTGACTAGATGGGCTTTCTATAACACAAACTGAGTTTCACTGACATGATGATCAGCCCATATTGAGATTCAGTATTGTGAGTTGTGATGCAATACTATCCATTTAAGCCAAAATCCTATTTACTGTGAAAAACACATCAAACCTAGTAGAATGTATCTATCATATAGAGAAATACATCTAGAGTAGATTTCATTGGTTTAGAAGAGAAAGTAATCTGACAAGAGAAAGTTGAGATTTGAGCAGCTGAGATTGAGATCCTGGTTTGGTGTTCTCTCTCTCAATTTACACTTGTCAGAATGACACATTGTCAGCAGGTTGACCTTTAATAGGATACATCTTGTCCTGGAGGCAGAGCCGAGTGATTTCCACTAGATGGGCCAGCTGCAAAGTCAAAATTGGCTATATATCGTAAGAATTCACAAAAACAAAAAATTGCTTAAATTTGTCTTAAATTAAGGTTAGGCATAAGGTAAACAGTGCGGTAAAGATTAGGGTTAGATTTCAGATTGTATTACTTTGTGGCTATGCCAGCTATTGACTATCCTGCAGAGCTGCCTCCAGAACATGAGTCATCCCAATAAATGCCAACCTGCACATTGTCATCAAGTGAATCATGTTCCCTCCTTGGCTCTCCCTGAATCCTGTTTCACGGCCCCTTGAACATCCATTTTGACAGTCTGACACACACACACACACACACACACACACACACACACACACAGATGTGGGTGTTTCCTTCTCTTGTCTGAAACCCATTGTTAATAATTTGTTCTCGTGTATAATTGATAACTCAATAATATGACGATGCCTGCTGTTACGCCCTCTGGGCATGTCACTCCGAAGAGTCATCATGTTGGCACTTATCACGTCATTATATATTTAGACATCATTATATAGTCTTTAGTTGTTAACAAAAGTTAATACACTATGTTCAGTCAACAAGTTGGCCAAGCTGAGGTGCCCCAGTCTGCAAAACTAACCCACTATTAGAGGTCTCAGTCCTAAATACCTAATTGAAAGGGACGCAGCAGGGGTGTATTCTACCCCCACTCCAGTCTCCATGGGACCTTCAGCTGGTCAGCAGCAGGTAGGACCCAGCCCAGTGGGAGTTTTTGGCTATATGATTCTGTGGGGCATTGCAGACATGTTCCCATGACAACCCCACATTGCAACAGACTCCTTTAAAGCCACACCGTTGTTAAATATTGAATGGGAATGTAGCATGTAGCCCATTCTGTTGAGCCACTGTGGTGAGATGATGATCACCATCGGTCAACCAACTCATTAACCAGTGAAGGGTTTTGCACACTAGACTAGAGGTTCTTAAATTGTTTTGCCTCGGGACCCAGAATGAACCAGGTTGTCTCAGTCGTGACTGACCCAATATTCATATCTTTAAGGCCGAAATGCAATCTGGAAAACTAGTTTTAATGCTATATTGACTGTAAATGTAGCAATTACATTACACAAGTGAACAATATTCCTAACTTTTTCATTGTCAATAATTCCATATTGATCATATTCTTGATGAGGAATGTTGGCAAGCTCACATGTTTGAAACCACAAAATCTGCTAATTGGCGCTAATAACTACATATTGAAAATATATTTATTAAAGCTTTTTTTTTTCAAAGAATACATTTCTACACACTTTCTACCTGGTATGTTGTTTAAATTCAGACTGCAGTATTTTTTCACCCCCCAAAAATGTATTATATTTAAAAATATATATTTATATATTTTTTTACTTAGACACCTGCGATCCACTCAACCTCAATTTGGTTACGACTAGAGATGTAATGATTCACAAATACACATCGGTCCCCGGTTCAAATGTTTAATAAGATGTGAGTGCATCGGTCCGCGGGACCCCAAAAGATCCAAATGTAGCATGCATCGGTCAGAAAATGTATTCAAGTGTATTCAATCGGAGTTGAGTTTTTTTTGTATTTTTTGTATTATTTTCTTTATACCTTCTGAAAATACCTCTCATCTTTTGTGACAACCGCGTCCTCACCTTCAGTGTCGAACTTAGCATGTAATTGTGTTGACAGTCATTGATCTACAAGTCATTTTGCATTCCCAACAACCCTAGGCACTATCAGTAGCATAGTCAAACTGTGTGCTATGCAGCTTTGCACAATGATCAACTAGAGCTATTCTGTTCGGTTTCTGTTAGATTATAAAAATAATAATCTCTGTTTTCTATTATTATTTTAAACATTAAACGCACTATGCATTATGAGGGTTGAATGCCTTAAGAACACAGAATAAAACTATTAATAAAAAATAAAAAACCCCACATGAAATGGAATTCAAATTATTGAACCGATGTTGGTCAATTAGTTGTTTAAAAAACGGAAAATAACCAACATTTGGGTTAATCGCTCAGCACTAGTGATCTGGCACACCTGCGCATCACCTTCAGCATTCAAATGTTTGTAAAATGGCTTGCGCTTTCTAATTTTGGTAGTTTTGCTTGAAACAATCAGTATTATGGTAATTTTTGGATATACAGGGTAAAGTTGATAATTTCATAACGAGGACAGTAATCACTTTTGCTACACGCACTGCATGGTAGAAGCAACTCACTCCGAGTCTGTCAACACATCCAAACAGTCTAAACTATTCGATTGAGATGAGACGGGGGCGATTTTAAAAGATAAATATAGAGCCAGTAATGTATCAAACACTTTTAATCTGCAATAATGACAAATTCATGAGTTGGTGATGGGGATTTCAGATTGAAAGTGTGGGGGGGATTGCCCCCCCCAACTGATATTGTGGTGGTAGGTGCTCAGTTTCCCTTATGGCTCAGCTCAGGTGCCTACATACACCATAGACAAATACATCATTTACAGGCCTCTTTCCTGTGACTGACACACAGACACACAGACACACAGACACACAGACACACAGACACACAGACACACAGACACACAGACACACAGACAGACAGACAGACAGACAGTTCAGAGAGGCCCATCATTTAGAATGGAAAATGAATGTGTTTATGCAACAAGTGTTATTGTATCGCATTGAGTCAAATCACATTTGGTTTGTTGATTAATATACAAAGGATCATTTCGAGTCAGTTGGAAAGTTTGCTGTCATAAGCATACGTGTACTTCTCTTATGGTTTCAGAATAATAATTATAGTCATTCTCACCAGAGTTGCACTTTCTGGAAATGTAGGTCTTTGCCCAGTGTATTTGTATCATTAATGTCATGTTTTCTGGTAATGTTCTAACTGAATGGCTTCAGTGACTTACCGTTAGTCGAATTGCATGAGATCAGATGTCACTCACCCACTGGTTTTGTGTGTGTGGCGGTGCCCACTCACTTGTTCCTCTCTCTGTTGGTCTGGGTGTGTTGACTTAGGGTGCCCCGATTTTGTCATTACTCTAGGTATATTATACAACGATGTGGAGGGATAACGTTGTGCACGTTTCCTGTCCTTTTCCTCCACTTAGCTGATCCGGAGTCAGTTTAACTGTGTCGTCACAGGGAAAAGGCCTGTCTGTCTCCCTCACACAGCTGATCTGGAGTCAGTTTGACTGTGTGCAGTCTGGGACCTAAGGTCTGTTTAGAAGGCATAGTGGTATAGGAGAGGAACCACTGGGGAGGCCCAGCTGAAAGGGGATCTTTGTGTTGCTGTTTAATGGAGTTTTCTTCTCTCTCTCTCTTTTTTTACCTCTGTTTTGGATGCTGCTTCCCACAGTGTGAGCTAGGAGCCCCCCACCTCCAGGTTTAGTGATGATAATGTCAGTCCCTGGTTGTGTTTAATAGAGAGCTAAACTTGCTAAATTTGTCCAATAAGAACACATATTTTAATTTTTCTGTTGGAAAATGTTTTGCTACGGTGTGCCATGCTGAATTCCTGTTGAACTACCCCCCCTCCTCCAACTGGACTCCCAGACTCAGACTGAACCAGTCACAGCTGACCACAACATTCAATATGTCCATTATGAGGCTTTTCCAATGCAAAAAAATAAACAACCTTTCATGCTACCTTACCTACCTGTACCTTTTCATCTACCTTACCTACCTTACTTTTTATCTATCTATCTTTCCTACCTTACCTTAACTTACCTACCTTACCTTTAATCTACCTTACCTACCGTACCTAAACTTACTTACCTACCTTAACTTTAATCTACCTTACCTACCTTAATTTTAATCTACCTTACCTACCTTACCTTTAATCTACCTTACCTACCTTACCTTTAATCTACCTTACCTAAACTTACCTACCTTACTTTTTATCTACCTTGCCTACCTTTTATTTACATTTCTACCTTACCTGAACTTACCTACCGTACCTTTTCATCTACCTTACATTTTCATCTACCTTTTATCTTCCTTACCTACATTACCTAACTTACCTAAACTTACCTACCTTACATTTTCATCTACCTTACCGACCTTACCTTTTATCTACATTACCTACCTTACCTTTTATCTACATTACCTACCTTACCTTTCATCTACTGTAGTTGAATGTGCTGACTGTAAGTCACTCTGGATAAGAGCATCTGCTAAATGACCTAAATGTAAATGTAGATGCAATTTTCTCTTTGTAGTCCATTCACATTCACTTTGTTCTGAAAGGGTTGAATTGTTCTTTCTATGGAATAATTGTCTACTGCTATCGTCACGTCAGTTATTCTGTGTAGGCTCTGTATGTAGCCTACGAGGCAGCTAGGGAGCATGGCTGTGAGTCAACAGTCAGTCAGTAAGAGCCCAGGGCCCAGCCCAGCAGACGTCCCGTTTGGCCGTTTCCATTAGGCACCATTGAGTTTGCTCACTACAGAGCCTCAATGTCATTCACAATGGCCAGGAGATGACAGATTACACCAAAGGCTCTGCTAACAGCAGGCTTCCGCTCCCTCATCTCTAAGTCCACACACTTCTTTATAGGGTTGTCAGTCAGTGCTAACCAATAACCTGGGTAAATACTGTACTGTAGAACCGAATCATAACTGAAACAACATCTGACCTAGAAGAGAGAGTTGAAGGACTGGTGTGTGTTAGAGAGCTCACAATGCTGACATTGTAATGACTATGATGTATTTTAGCAGGACTTTAGTCACTGAAGTGGTGATATCCTATCACGGGTCTCTATTGTGAAAGCCTTACACAGTTGATGTCATGTCTCATTCATGGAAATCGGGAAGATGCTCTCATTGCAACTCACAAGGCAGTTTTTTTCCCCTACGTTTTTCTCCGTATTTGCAACGTTTTAGTTGTTTGAATCATTTTATTACCTCAGTGGACCTCCGTAAGCAGACCAAAACTAGGACTGTTTGTGCAGCATAGGTCAGCCTTATCAATCATTAACCGAAGAATGGAAACGCATGCCTTTTCTCTCAAAACTGCAGTGAATGGACATAGGCTGTATTGACAAACTTCCCTGCCCACCCACGCTATCCTGATAGGCTGGTCTGTGTCAAGGGGTTATGACACTATCGCCCTCACCACCTATGGCTATCTCCGACAGGGGCCCCCTCTGAAGTCAACCATGTGCCTTTACTGTAACTAGCTAACTGCAGCTGGTAGCTACAAAAGGCTGACGTGCTTCACAACCACACACAATTTACTTTATAGTCAAACAGAGAAGTTTACCAGACTAGCTTAGTATGAAATCTGAAACGAGAGCTCAGGAGTAAATATTTGAGGTAAAACACATTGTGATTTTCCCACTCAGTTCCCTCCGATCAGTCTTTCTGTCTGTTACAAAGCATAGATAAACAAACACATGCTCTGTTGTGTTTATTCTGTCTTTACATACAGTATCATCCCCTTTGAAGTACATGTCTGTGTGACATGTAGATTAATCCTCAGCTGCTCTGTCACTGTTAGTTCCTATAGTGTTTTAACCCCTCTCTCTCTGACTAGATAGTAAATAGTCATGTTTTTGTGTTACTAATGTCTTTCTGTCATGTCTCTCCCTCCACAGGTCAATGTTCGTGTCACCACCATGGACGCTGAGCTGGAGTTTGCCGTCCAGCCCAGCACCACTGGTAAACAGCTCTTTGACCAGGTCAGTGTTTACAGTATCCTTCTTGCTGTTATATTCATAGGGTTGGTCCTGTTATTACCAGCAACAACAGAGCACCTAGAGTATTTACAATATATTTTTTGCAGACATTTATATTAAATATATTTTGAAGCCATCCTCTCGTGTGTGTGTGTGTGTGTGTGTGTGTGTGTGTGTGTGTGCGCGCGCTTATCAGTTGCCCTGCTCTAGTGACCCGGCCCCAAGCCCACTCCCCCACCTCTCCATACCTCCAGGCCTGTCCTGTACCCACTCACAGCCATTGATATGTTATCTAAGGCAGGGTTTCAAGAGATTTGAACTGGAATTGTTCTTATCAGACCCTCTCTCCTCACGTACTCTAGCAACCATTTCCCGAAAGGGGTGTTGTGCTTAGAGCCAAGAGGTTACTGAAACTGATTACCGGTAGGGTGATGTTACTGAAACTGATTACTGGTAGTGTGAGGCTACTGAAACTGATTACCGGTAGGGTGATGTTACTGAAACTGATTACTGGTAGTGTGAGGCTACTGAAACTAATTACTGGTAGTGTGAGGCTACTAAAACTGATTACTGGTAGTGTGAGGCTACTGAAACTGATTACTGAAACTGATTACTGGTAGTGTGAGGCTACTGAAACTGATTACTGGTAGTGTGAGGCTACTGAAACTGATTACTGGTAGTGTGAGGCTACTGAAACTGATTACCGGTAGTGTGAGGCTACTGAAACTGATTACCGGTAGGGTGATGTTACTGAAACTGATTACCGGTAGTGTTAGAAGAGAGAGCATGATAAAAGCCTTTTCCTTTTTATCAGATTACAATATATATATAACAATCTAGATGTAAAATTGACATTATTTCTGGAAGTGAATAGAGGTCGACCGATTATTCCGAATGGCCGATTAATTAGGGCCGATTTCAAGTTTTCATAAAAACGGTAATCGGCATTTTTGGACACCGATCATGGCCGATTGATTACATTACACTCCACAAGGAGACTGCGTGGCAGGCTGACTACCTGTTATGCGAGTGCAGCAAGGAGCCAAGGCAAGGTGCTAGCTAGCATTAAACGTATCTTATAAAAACAATCAATCTTAACATAATCACAAGTTAACCTCTCTAGGATAGGAGACGCTTGCGTCCCACTTGGCCAAAAGCCAGGGAAAATGCAGCGCGGCAAATTAAAATAAAATATAAAAATCTAACTTTCATTAAATCACACATGTAAGATACTAAATTAAAGCTACACTCGTTGTGAATCCAGCCAACATGTCAGATTTTAAAAAGGCTTTTCGGCGAAAGAATAAGAAGCCATTATCTGATGATAGCACAACAGTAAACAAAGAGAGTAGCATATTTCAACCCTGCAGGCGCGACACAAAACACAGAAATAAAATATAAAACATGCCTTACCTTTGACGAGTACCTTTGGCACTCCAATATGTCCCATAAACATCACAATTGGTCCTTTTGTTCTATTAATTTCGTCCATATATATCCAAAATGTCAATTTATTTGGCGCGTTTGATCCAGAAAAAAACAGCTTCCAATTTGCGCAACGTCACTACAAAATATCTCAAAAGTTGCCTGTAAACTTTGCCAAAACATTTCAAACTACTTTTGTAATACAACTTTAGGTATTTTTAAACGTTAATAATCAATCAAATTGAAGACGGGTTTATCTGTGTTCAATACAGGAAGACAACAAACCAACGTTACTTTTCAAGTCTTGCGCAACTCTCAACAGTGCAACCCAGTTCCTAGATGGCCGTACTTCTTCATTGCACAAAGGAATAACCTCTGTCCAAAGACTGGTGACGTCCAGTGGAAGCGGTATGAGTAGCAGGAAGTTGAAATTGTGCACGCTATTTATCCAAAAGTGAAAATGCTGCCCCCTATACCTTAAGAAGTTAACTACACATAGTTGATGATATTACTAGTTTATCTAGCTTGTCCTGCGTTGCATATAATCAATGCGGTGCCTGTTAATATATCATTGAATCATAGCCTACTTCGCCAAACAGGTGATTTAACAAGCGCATTCGCGAAGAAAGCACTGTCGTTGCACCAATGTGTACCTAACCATAAACATCAACACCTTTCTTAAAATCATTACACAAGTATATATTTCTAAACCTGCATATTTAGTTAATATTGCCTGCTAACATGAATTTCTTTTAACTAGGGAAATTGTGTCACTTCTCTTGCGTGTTGTGCAACAGAGTCAGGGTATATGCAGCAGTTTGGGCCGCCTGGCTCGTTGCGAACTGTGTGAAGACTATTTCTTCTTAACAAAGACAGCCAACTTCGCCAAACAGGGGATGATTTAACAAAAGTGCATTTGCGAAAAAAGCACAATCGTTGCACGAATGTACCTAACCATAAACATCAATGCCTTTCTTAAAATCAATACACAAAGTATATATTTTTTAAACCTGCATATTTAGTTAAAATAAATTAATGTTAGCAGGCAATATTAAACTAGGGAAATTGTGTCACTTCTCTTGCGTTCATTGCGCGCAGAGTCAGGGTATATGCAACAGTTTGGGACCACTGGCTCATTGCGAACTAATTGGCCAGAATTGTACATAATTATGACATAACATTGAAGGTTGTGCAATGTAACAGGAATATTTAGACTTATGGATGCCACCCGTTAGATAAAATACGGAACGGTTCTGTATTTCACTGAAAGAATAAACTTTTTGTTTTCGAAATTATAGTTTCCGGATTTGACCATATTAATGACCTAGGGCTCGTATTTCTGTGTGTTATTATATTATAATTAAGTCTAGGATTTGATAGAGCAGTCTGACTGAGCGATGGTGGGCAGCAGCAGGCTCGTAAGCATTCATTCAAACAGCACTTTACTGCGTTTGCCAGCAGCTCTTCGCTGTGCTTCAAGCATTGCGCTGTTTATGACTTCAAGCCTATCAACTCCTGAGAATAGGCTGGAAATACTAAAGTACGTATTAGAACATCCAATAGTCAAAGGTATATGAAATACAAATGGTATAGAGAGAAATAGTGCTACAATAACTACAACCTAAAACTTCTTACCTGGGAATATTGAAGACTCATGTTAAAAGGAACCACCAGCTTTCATATGTTCTCATGTTCTGAACAAGGAACTGAAATGCTGTTTTACATGGCACATATTGAACTTTTACTTTCTTCTCCAACACTTTGTTTTTGCATTATTTAAACCAAATTGAACATGTTTCATTATTTATTTGAGATTACATTTATTTTATTGATGTATTATATTAAGTTAAAATAAGTGTTCATTCAGTATTGTTGTAATTGTCATTATTACAAATATATATATATATATATATATATATATATATATATATATATATATATATATATATATATATATATATATATATATATATATAAATCGGCCAATTAATCCGTATCGGCTTTTTTTGTCCTCCAATAATCGGTATCGGTATCGGCCTTGAAAAATCATAATCGGTCGACCTCTAAAAGTGAATCATCCCAACCATTGTCCTTCCCATGGAACCCAGAAATACATGTGTTTGAGCCGGTTCCTGACGTCAATGTTTTCTGTACAACATCTTTGAATACAGCATGTTTGTATAGTAAGTATAGAGGGACAATAAGACAATATCGTATTGTTCTCAGATTACCTTACATTGACGAGCTTGTAGTAAGTTGCTGCCGTAACCTCTTGTTGGTTGGTACTTCAGTGTAATGTACTGGATGTGAGGAGGCGGCAGCTATCTTAGTGGTTAGAGCAAAAGTTGCTGGCTCGAATACCCAAAGTGAAAAATCTGTCGATGTGCCGTTGAGCAAGGCACTTAGCTCTTATGTGCTCCAGGGGCGCCATACTACCATGTCTGACCTTGTAAAACAACACATTTCACTGCACCTTTCTGGTGTATTTGACAAATAAAAAACTTAAAAAAATTATGTGCTTATGTAATGGTTGAGTCCCATGGTGTCACGTCTGTAGCCACAGTATGGACTGGATTCCAAAGGCATCATGTAGGATCTTCATTTTCTCACTCTTTTGTTGCTGATCATTTTCCTGCATTGTAAGAAATGCAAACTTGTAGTATATTCAAGGTAGGGAATTTTACCTTCAGGCTCTCTGCAGAGATATCAGTATTAGATTCAGATGTTCCACTTCAGTGTCACTAAGAATTCCGTCAGCTACGTGTTGAAAGGCCTCAGTGGGGTGTGCCAGACATTGTCGTATAATGTCGAATAATTTGTGTTGGAAACAGTTTGTCGGCGCTCACAATACAGGTGCACGTAATGGGTTTGTCTTGTGAACTGTCCATCTGATAACCACCAGTAGCCAAAGTTGAAGTCTACTGACGTTGAACTACTGCTTCCTCTGGTTAGAAATGTGTCTGTCCAAAGCCTGTGACCTAATTGAATTAGAAACTTGGCATGAGCGGGTGAAGTCAGTAGCAGGAAGAACACAGACAGTGAGACAGAAGCGTACACACACACACACACACACACACACACACACACACACACACACACACACACACACACACACACACACATTTTAAATACTTTATTTGAATCCACCAATCAAATGTACAAACATTTCAAAGGTCCCTGTATGCGTGGCACTCAAGTGTACAGAAGGCACCTCCTTCTCCTAACAGCTAGGCTACCCACGACAGCTGAAACAGAGCCGTACCTAGCCAACTGGTCTCCTTCTCCTAACAGCTAGGCTACCCACGACAGCTGAAACAGACCAGTACCTAGCCAACTGGTCTCCTTCTCCTAACAGCTAGGCTGCCCACGACAGCTGAAACAGACCAGTACCTAGTCAATTGCTTTGCCCTAGTTTTTGTGAGGCCCATAATCTGGAGGCCACGCAAGCCTGTGTACATGGCTGAGACTGCTGAATATCAGAGCCACCAGCTTGCACCTTCATGTGAGGCTGTCCCAGCATGCCACGAGGGGCTGTTTATTTAAGCAGCTTCTCGGCAAAGGCCTGCTCCATACTGTATAGCCGTCAAATGAGCAGCCCGGTCCTCCCCCTCACTCACACACACACACACACACACTCACCCACACACACACACACAGAGTGACCCCCCCACACACACTGGTATTACTCAGCATCAGTGGTGAGCCCATCCCCTGTTAAAGTGGCCTGGAGTGGGCCACTCTCTGTGGTGGGCCCTGATCATATCCTCCTCTCTGTGGTGGGCCCTGATCATATCCTCCTCTCTGTGGTGGGCCCTGATCATATCCTCCTCTCTGGGGGGGGGGGGGGGGCTGATCATAGGACCATTGACGTGCAGCCCTGCTGCCTCAGCCCTACCTCTTCAACACACTCACTTTGATTTTTCCATAGAACTGCTTAAAGCCTTTTCCCCCACAGTTTTTCTTAGATACTGTGAATGTATACGTTCAGGACAGGCCACCTAAACAGTTCACTGTTCACGTTTGACTGGAGTGACCGTGCAAGGTGTGGCATTCGTGCTCCTGTCTCACTGTTCAGACTGCATGTGATGCAGAGTGGGAGATTCTCTAAAGTTGTCCAGAGGTGGTTCAAGCTGCTTCTCAATAGTTTTTTCCCCTCCAGTTTTATATACAGGATGTAGATTGTGTATATTATACATCTTTAATCCTTTGAATAATACTGCATATTTAACAATGATCTGCGCCCCAAAGATAAAGAATGAGAGAATCTTTTGATGTCATGCATGGCACAATTCTTGAATCCATTGTGGGACTAAACTAGGTCTTTTGTGTTGGGTGAGAACAGCTAACATGTAATCTACAGTTTGAGCTTCATTGATTCAACTGCAAATGTTTGTCTTAGAGCTGTTTAATGATTGGCTGATGGCCTGGCAGTGAGTGTCACACCCAGTTTGTAACTCTTTGGTCAAGTACTTTGCAGCCTTTTAACTCCTGGAAGGTTGATTAGTTCATTCCAGTACTTACGGTGGGGTTTTGTCTTTAATACAGGTACTATTGTTATTTGATAAAAATCTGTTTGACCCATCCCTAGACGGACATGTTCTGCTTTTGCAGACGGACAAAGGCCTCTAGTTGTACTTATTCCCCTGGGGAAAAGGAATCCTTCATTTAGATGACTCAATACCCTCTCTCTCTCTACCTCCTTTCTGTGTGGTTCCCGGTCCCAAAGACCCATGAAAGGGGCTGTTTGTGTCCTGAAACCCTCAGGACTTTCATTCCAGGGGAGACAACACAGTCAGATGCACTCTCTCATTTCAGGCCTGACTAGTCAGTGCTTGTTGTGCTAAAATACAATTTGGAGAGAAAAAATGTAACCTGAATCAAAGTCATTCATCTCCTGCAACTCTGGCACGTTAGCCCAGATCCATATTTGGTGGCAGCTAAGTAAGTACTGGGCGCTTGATTTTATGTTAACCTTGGCCACTGCTTATCGGATAGGAATGGGTTTGGTGTGTGTGTGTGTGTGTGTGTGTGTGTGTGTGTGTGTGTGTGTGTGTGTGTGTGTTCACCCAACCAGCTAAGCACCCCACATGATGATTGGGTGGGGAATCTGTCAGCGACACAAACAGAACATGGCCTGGCGACTGGTGAGAGTTTCTCATCCTAATTGAAATGCCTGGTCTATAGACTCTCCATAACCCATAATATAGAACTATAGGGTGCCATTTCAGCCTATACATATATCTATGTTGCAGTCATTTTGGAAAATAATTAAAAAACCTAGAGATCAAAGAAGTCTCTGGTCTATTACAGTTGAGCTCCGAAGTCAGCGGAAAAGAGCACCTCTCCAACAAGTGATTTCCCAGATCTGTAATTGACTACTCTTCCCTCTCACTACGCTAATCCCTGATTAATGGGAGAATAACATTGATATAGTCACATATCAGGGTGTAGTCTTTTACGATATATGTTATCTTATCATTTTGACAATAGCGTAATATTATTTTTGTGCTAGTTGGCTGTACCTGCACCAAAACTCCAGTATTTTTCCTTCAAAGCTTGTTCTCCATCTTCTTTTTAAATAGGGAGCCAATTAGTTTTCAGCACTTTTATTTCCATGACTGATCAGAACTGGTTTTCTCATGGCTCTCTCTTCTCCCTCTGCTGCAGCAAACATATGGTGAGCAATATGTTTGTGACACTGAATCGCAATAGAATGATAGTATCGAATTGCAATACATATCGTATCGGCACCTAAGTATAATGATAATACTGGTTCGTGAGGTCCCTGGCAATTCCCAGCCCATCATTTCCTAATGTTCCAGTGTGTTGTAAAGGAACCAGTCATACAGACAGTACACACTAGTCATTCACTATTAGGGTTCCTCAGAAGTCAAACAATAGAGGCATAGTGTTGGGGAGTAGACCAGTGTAGTAGACCAGTAGTGAACTATATGTAGTCATTTAATTACATTTTACTGTAGCTTGGTGGTAGTTGAACTAAATTCAGATCTTGGTAGTGTTTTCAGTAGTTATTTACTTTTTTGACAGCTAACTACTGGAACTACACACTAACATCACTTTTTTGTTGTTGCAAAAAGAAGACAAAATATTGGTAGGATGCAGTTCAAGAGTATGTGATGCTTGAGGTGTCCAGCCCTGAGAGGGTGGAGAGGAGAATCTGATGCTTCATGGTGCGGAAGGCACCTAGGAGGATGAGAACAGAGGAGATGAGTCAGCTTTGGCAGTGAGGACAGCCTCTGTGACACATAGAAGAGCCGTCTCGGTTGAGTGACCTGTCTTGAAGCCTGACTGGTTAGGGTCAAGAAGATCATTCTGAGAGAGATAGCGAGAGAGTTGGTCAAAGACTCAAGTGTTTTGGAAAGATGATACATAAGGGAGACCAGTGAGAGTGTTGGTTTTTGAGGAGTGGAGAGACTCTAGCCATTTTAAAGTCAGAGGGGATGCAGCCAGTGGTCGAGGATGATTTTATGAGGGAAGTGAGGAATGGGAAAAGGTCTCCAGAGCTGGCTGGAGAAGGGGGGAGGGGGGTTTGGAGTCAAGGTTGTCAGGCGGCCGGACCTCACTTGTCATAGAATTTCAACTGGAGAGCGAGGGGAGAATGAGGTCAAGGCGTAGGATAGTTATGTGTGAGTGGGACCAGTGGACTCAATAGGCTAATTGAATGAGGAGCGGATGTCGTCGACCTTCTTTTCAAAGTGGTTAACAAAGTCGTCCTCAGAGAGGAAGGAGGGAGGGGGAGGGGTGGACGATTAAGGAGGGAGGAGAAGGTGGAAAAGAGTTTCCTAGGGTTAGATGCAGAAGCTTGAAATTTAGAGTGATAAAATGCAAAAGCAACAGCTACTCTTCCTGGGGTCCACACAAAACATAAAACATGACATAATACAGAACATTAATAGACAACAACAGCTCAAGGACAGAACTACATACATTTAAAACATCTGACATAACCTACATATGAGTATGTACACAAACTATCTGAACCAAGTTTGTTGTTCCCTTGAGCAATCTGAAATGGGAGGTCCATACAATCATGGCTCTATATAGTACTGTAAGTTTTCTTGAATTTGTTCTGGATTTGGGGACTGTGAAAAGACCCCTGGTGGCAGGTCTGGTGGGTTAAGTGTGTGTGTCAGAGCTGTGTGTAAGTTGACTATACAAACTATTTGGAACACATTGTTTTTATAAAAACAAGAAGTGATGCAGTCAGTCTCTCCTCAACTTTTAACCAAGAGAAACTGCTATGCATATTATTGATATTAGCCTTCTGATTACAGGGAAGAAAGAGCAAGATGTGCCGCTCTGTTCTGGGCTAGCAGCAGTTTTTCTAGGTCCTTCTTTGCAGCACTTAACCACAAGACTGGGCAAGAATCAAGATAAGATTAAACTAGAGCCCGCAGGACTTTCTTTGTGGAGTGTGGTGTCAAAAAAGCAGAGCATCTCTTTATCATGGACAGACCTCTCCCCATCTTTACAACCATTGAATTAATATGTTTTGACCATGACAACTTACTCAACAGCCACATTATTTATTATCAGATTCAGCTGAGGTCCAGGATTTAGGGAATGATTTGTACCAAATACAATGCTCTTTGTTTTAGAGATGTTTGGGACTAGTTTATTACTGGCCACCCACTCTAAAACTGACTGCAACTTTTTGTTTAGGGTTGCAGGGATTTCACTTGCTGTGGTTGCTGACACATATATGGTTGAATCATCAGCATACATAGACAGACAGGCTTTGTTTAATGCCAGTGCCATGTCATTAGCAAAAATAGTAAGTAGCTTTAGCAGAGGATACAGAGGAAGAGAAGGTAGGGAGGAGGGAGTGAAAGGATGAACGGTCCTTCGTAAGTTTAGTTCCCCTCGATTTTTGCACAGCTGCCTGCAGCACTGTTCTTTAAGCTTGCAATGAGTCACTCAGCCACGTTGCAGGAGGGAAGGGCTGAGCCAGCCGGGGGGAAAGGGGGCAGTGTGAGTCAAAGGATGTGGAAAGGGAGGATAGTAAGGTCAAAGAGGCAGAATCAGGAGATAGGAGGGAGAAGGATTTAGAGCGAGATAATTGGATAGAAGAGGAGATGGTAGTGGGAGAGAGAGAATGAATATTGCGATGGCGGATGTCCATCTGGGTAGGGGATGAGTTGGTAGGGTTGGAGGAGAGGGAAACTACTAAAGAAACAAAGTAGTGATCAAAGACCTAGAATGGGGTTGCAGTGAGATTAGTAGGCAAATAGCATCTAGTAAAGATGAGGTCAAGCGCATTGCCTGCCTTGTGAGTGGCAGGGGACTGGGAAAAGAGGAAATGAGTGGAAAGAAAGAGGTGGAAAGAAATTAATCGGAGGCAGACGCCAGGAGGTTGAAGTCGCCCAGTACAATGAGTGTTGAGCCATTGTCAGGAAATTAGATTATGAAGGTGTCAAGCTCATTAAGGAACTCGATGATTACCTTGTGGGCAGTAGATGGCAACGATGTTAAGCTTGAGTGGAGAAAGACAACATTTAAAGTAGATGGCACTAGCTAGAAAAAAGACAGTACTAGACAACAACAGATTAGGATAGAAATGTACTTATCACTCCTGGAGATATCAGGAGTCCTCTAGCTATTGATTGAAGCACAACAACTGAATATATATGACGTTGTTGTGGCTAGCTACTCGCTGCTTTCAGTCAGTGCAGATTTGATCTTACTGCTTTTTCCAGTCAAAGTCTCCTGTGGAGAAGGAGCTGAGTCTGGTCCCAGATCTGTATGTGCTGTTTTATCAACTCTGGCAAGACAGCACAATCAGATCTGGGACCAATACGAGTTGGCAAAACATAAGAAACAGATCTGGGACCAATAGGAGTTGGCAAGACAGCACAATCAGATCTGGCTCCAGGCTAGAAGGAGCTAACCCGTATGTCCGGGGCTGGGAAAAGTGTAATCCTATGAGGCCTGGCCAGATTAAGCCTGGTACCTGAGTATGTCATTTTAAGGGCAAGCGCTCTGGGCCGTGCCAACATAATGCCACAGGGCTCAAAGGCCTGTTTATACAAGATGCTCTGCTCTGCTTGTGATCATGCAGCACTGGTGCTACAATCTAGTTTATTTTACAAATCAAATCAAAGTTCATTTGTCACGTGCTCCGAATACCCCTTACAGTGAAATGCTTACTTACAGGCTCTAACCAATGGTGTGTATGTGTGTGTGTGTGTGTGTGTAAGTAAAGAAATAAAACAGTAAAAATACATTTGAATAAAGAGTAGCAAGGCTTTATACAGACACCTGCTAGTCAGGCTTATTGAGGTAGTATGTACATGAATGTATAGTTAAAGTGACTATGCATATATGATGAACAGAGTAGCAGAAGCGTAAAAATAAGGGTTGGCGGGTGGTGGGACACAATGCAGATAGCCCGGTTAGCAAATTTGGTTACCTGTTCAGGAGTCTTATGGCTTGGGGGTAAAAACTGTTGAGAAGCCTTTTTGTCCTAGCCTTGGCACTCCGGTACCGCTTGCCATGCGGTAGTAGAGAGAACAGTCTATGACTGGGGTGGCTGGGGTCTTTGACAATTTTTAGAGCCTTCCTCTGACACCGCCTGGTGTAGAGGTCCTGGATGGCAGGCAGCTTTACCCCAGTGATGGACTGGGCCGTATGCACTACCCTCTGTAGTGCCTTGCGGTCGGAGGCCGAGCAATTGCCGTACCAGGCAGTGATCAAGTTTTTAATCGATGTACAGTACCAGTCCAGTTTTGACACACGTACTAATTCAAGTGTTTTTCTATATTTTTATTATTTTCTACATTGTAGAATAATAGTGAAGACATCAAAACTCTGAAATAACACACAGCTTCACCTGGAATGCGTTTCCAACAGTCTTGAAGGAGTTCCCACATATCCTGAGCACTTGTTGGCTGCTTTTCCTTCACTCTGTGATTCAACTCATCCCAAACCATCTCAATTGGGTTGAGGTCGGGGGATTGTGGAACCCAGGTCATCTGATGCAGCACTCCATCCCTCTCCTTATTGGAAAAATAGCCCTTACACAGCCTGGAGGTGTGTTGGGTCATTGTCCTGTTGATAGTCCCACTAATGATAGTCCCACTAAGCGCAAACCAGATGGGAGGGCGTATCGCTGCAGAATGCTGTGGTAGCCATGCTGGTTAAGTGTGCCTTGAATTCTAAATAAATCACAGACGGTGTCACCAGCAGAGCACCGTCACACCTCCTTCTCCATGCTTTATGGTGGGAACCACACATGCAGAGATCATCCGTTCACCTACTCTGCGTCTCACAAAGACATGGCGGTTGGAACCAAAGGACAGATTTCCACTGGTCTAATGTCCATTGCTCGTGTTTCTTGGCACAAGCAAGTCTCTTCTTATTATTGGTTTTCTTTAGTAGTGGTTTCTTTGTAGCAATTCAACCTTTAAGGCCTGATTTCACACAGTCTCCTCTGAACAGTTGATGTTGAGATGTGTCTGAACTCTGTGAAACATTTATTTGGACTGCAATCTGAGGTGCAGTTAAATCTAAGGAACTTATCCTCTGCAGCCGAGGTAACTCTGGGTCTTCCTTTCCTGTGGCGGTCCTCATGAGAGCCAGTTTCATCATAGCACTTGATGGTTTTTGCAACTGCACTTGAAGAAACTTTCAAAGTTCTTGAAACTTTCCGTATTGACTGACGTTCGTGTCTTAAAGTAATGATGGACTGTCGTTTCTCTTTGCTTATTTGAGCTGTTCTTGCCATAATATGGACTTGGTCTTTTACCATATAGGGCTATCTTCTGTATACCACCCCTACCTTGTCACAACACAATTGATTGTCTCAAACGCATTAAGAAGGAAATAAATTCCACAAATTCACTTTTAACAAGGCACACCTGTTAATTGAAATTCATTCCAGGTGACTACCTCATGAAGCTGGTTGAGAGAATGCCAGGAGTGTGCAAAGGGTGGCTACTTTGAAGAATCTCAAATATATTTAGATGTAACACTTTTTGGGTTACTACATGATTTCATATGTGTTATTTCATAGTTTTGATGCCTTCTCTATTATTGTACAATGTAGAAAATAGTCAAAATAAAGAAAACCCCTTGGAGTAGGTTTGACCAGTACTGTATATACTACTGCCGTGTGGCAGTTGTGTAAGCTAGTGGATTTAATATATAGAGGTACTATACATTGTTTACTTATATCCATTCATTTTGGCCTGGAGATCTGTGCATGTAACTTGAGTTTTCACTCAAATCTTCCATTGACATCAATGCATGATTTATGCAATTATCAAGAAGTGCTCAGATCTCAATTCAGGTTCCTGCCTTCACAGTGTATCCTATTTATTTTGTGTTTGGTATGTACAGTTTGTCTCTAGTAACTGTCTTACTGACAGTGTTGATTCATAGTACTGTCTCTTTCTCGTTCACAGGTGGTGAAGACCATCGGCTTGAGGGAGGTCTGGTACTCTGGTCTTCAGTATGTAGACGGTAAAGGATACCTCACCTGGCTGAAGCTTGACAAAAAGGTAAGGTTAATCTAGGACTACAAATTTTACAAGTCCCCTGTATTTTGCCTGATGTAGTACTGTACAAATATTTGTCCATATCTGCTCAGGCATTCTCAAACCATTTCCTGCTGTATTCTTAAACCGCTGGACTCCATAACCATTCTATGGTAAACAAAATAAAATAGGCCATACAAAAAGAGCACATTCTTTTAAAGGCGGGGTCAAATCACTCCACACTACATTTGCTTGCCACTCACTCACTGCATTATTGAATTCACATACATGCATTGCGGCTGCCCAATGGCCACCCTCTCTCACTCCTGTGGCTAATTCTTAATCTCTCTTCTTTTATTTTCACATCCTGTCAGGGACTCTGTCAAATGGCACCCTATTCCCTATTTAGTGCACTACTTTTGACCAGGGCCCATAAGGATCCCCACGGGGCTCTGGTCAAAAGTAGTGCACTCTACAGGGAATATGGCGCCATTTGTGATGTAAGCAATTTCCAGTGAATCCACTGCAATGAAATTCCTGTGCAGTCGGTAGTGTGAACTCTTAGTGAACTGCTAGAAACTAAAATACTAGTTCTACTTCACTCTTGCTGTTGTTCCTGAGCAAACAGAAATCTCACACTGCTCTGTCTTCATTCATTTGTAGATCATGTAGACTCTGTACTGCCAGTATAGCGACGGTATAGCTACAGTATATCTACAGTATAGTTACATTATAGGTAAAACACCTCCACATGTGTTTGTGGAATTGAGTTGAGCCTGCGTCAATGTGCAGCATTTCCAAATGGGTCAGATGGTTATCACCAGAGCTGTATATACAGGATATGTACTGTATGTATCAAATGGCTCTGGTATCACATCAGAGGTCACACACATGGTTATAGGGGTAGTAGAGTAACTTTACATAGTTTACAGTGAAAGGTATATAAATGGTTATAGGGGTAGTAGAGTAACTTTACTTAGTTTACAGTGAAAGGTGTATAAGTGGTTATAGGAGTAGTAGAGTAACTTTACTTAGTTTACAGTGAAATGTGTATAAATGTGTATAAATGGTTATAGGGGTAGTAGAGTAACTTTACATAGTTTACAGTGAAAGGTGTATAAGTGGTTATAGGAGTAGTAGAGTAACTTTACTTAGTTTACAGTGAAATGTGTATAAATGTGTATAAATGGTTATAGGGGTAGTAGAGTAACTTTACTTAGTTTACAGTGAAAGGTGTATAAGTGGTTATAGGGGTAGTAGAGTAACTTAGTTTACAGTGAAAGGTGTATAAGTGGTTATAGGAGTAGTAGAGTAACTTTACTTAGTTTACAGTGAAAGGTATATAAGTGGTTACAGGGGTAGTAGAGTAACTTTACATAGTTTACAGTGAAAGGTGTATAAGTGGTTATAGGGGTAGTAGAGTAACTTAGTTTACAGTGAAAGGTATATACATGGTTATAGGAGTAGTAGAGTAACTTTACTTAGTTTACAGTGAAATGTGTATAACTGTGTATAAATGGTTATAGGGGTAGTAGAGTAACTTTACTTAGTTTACAGTGAAAGGTGTATAAATGTGTATAAATGGTTATAGGGGTAGTAGAGTAACTTTACTTAGTTTACAGTGAAAGGTGTATAAGTGGTTATAGGAGTAGTAGAGTAACTTTACTTAGTTTACAGTGAAATGTGTATAAATGTGTATAAATGGTTATAGGGGTAGTAGAGTAACTTTACTTAGTTTACAGTGAAAGGTGTATAAGTGGTTATAGGGGTAGTAGAGTAACTTTACATAGTTTACAGTGAAAGGTATATAAATGGTTATAGGGGTAGTAGAGTAACTTAGTTTACAGTGAAAGGTATATACATGGTTATAGGGGTAGTAGAGTAACTTTACTTAGTTTACAGTGAAATGTGTATAAATGTGTATAAATGGTTATAGGGGTAGTAGAGTAACTTTACTTAGTTTACAGTGAAAGGTGTATAAGTGGTTACAGGGGTAGTAGAGTAACTTTACATAGTTTACAGTGAAAGGTGTATAAGTGGTTATAGGGGTAGTAGAGTAACTTAGTTTACAGTGAAAGGTATATACATGGTTATAGGAGTAGTAGAGTAACTTTACTTAGTTTACAGTGAAATGTGTATAACTGTGTATAAATGGTTATAGGGGTAGTAGAGTAACTTTACTTAGTTTACAGTGAAAGGTGTATAAATGTGTATAAATGGTTATAGGGGTAGTAGAGTAACTTTACTTAGTTTACAGTGAAAGGTGTATAAGTGGTTATAGGAGTAGTAGAGTAACTTTACTTAGTTTACAGTGAAATGTGTATAAATGTGTATAAATGGTTATAGGGGTAGTAGAGTAACTTTACTTAGTTTACAGTGAAAGGTGTATAAGTGGTTATAGGGGTAGTAGAGTAACTTTACATAGTTTACAGTGAAAGGTATATAAATGGTTATAGGGGTAGTAGAGTAACTTAGTTTACAGTGAAAGGTATATACATGGTTATAGGGGTAGTAGAGTAACTTTACTTAGTTTACAGTGAAATGTGTATAAATGTGTATAAATGGTTATAGGGGTAGTAGAGTAACTTTACTTAGTTTACAGTGAAAGGTGTATAAGTGGTTATAGGGGTAGTAGAGTAACTTTACATAGTTTACAGTGAAAGGTATATAAATGGTTATAGGGGTAGTAGAGTAACTTAGTTTACAGTGAAAGGTATATACATGGTTATAGGGGTAGTAGAGTAACTTTACTTAGTTTACAGTGAAAGGTGTATAAGTGGTTATAGGAGTAGTAGAGTAACTTTACTTAGTTTACAGTGAAATGTGTATAAATGTGTATAAATGGTTATAGGGGTAGTAGAGTAACTTAGTTTACAGTGAAAGGTATATACATGGTTATAGGGGTAGTAGAGTAACTTTACTTAGTTTACAGTGAAATGTGTATAAATGTGTATAAATGGTTATAGGGGTAGTAGAGTAACTTTACTTAGTTTACAGTGAAAGGTGTATAAGTGGTTATAGGGGTAGTAGAGTAACTTTAC
This sequence comes from Oncorhynchus mykiss, assembly GCF_057628025.1. Taxonomy (NCBI): domain Eukaryota; kingdom Metazoa; phylum Chordata; class Actinopteri; order Salmoniformes; family Salmonidae; genus Oncorhynchus; species Oncorhynchus mykiss. Next base: position 13,462,012 of record NC_143029.1, read on the forward strand.
ATAGTTTACAGTGAAAGGTGTATAAGTGGTTATAGGGGTAGTAGAGTAACTTAGTTTACAGTGAAATGTGTATAAATGGTTATAGGGGTAGTAGAGTAACTTTACTTAGTTTACAGTGAAAGGTATATAAGTGGTTATAGGGGTAGTAGAGTAACTTTTTACTTAGTTTACAGTGAAAGGTATATAAGTGGTTATAGGGGTAGTAGAGTAACTTTACTTAGTTTACAGTGAAAGGTATATAAATGGTTATAGGGGTAGTAGAGTAACTTTACTTAGTTTACAGTGAAAGGTATATAAATGGTTATAGGGGAAGTAGAGTAACTTTACTTAGTTTACAGTGAAAGGTATATACATGGTTATAGGGGTAGTAGAGTAACTTTACTTAGTTTACAGTGAAATGTGTATAAATGTGTATAAATGGTTATAGGGGTAGTAGAGTAACTTTACTTAGTTTACAGTGAAAGGTATATAAGTGGTTATAGGGGTAGTAGAGTAACTTTACTTAGTTTACAGTGAAAGGTATATAAGTGGTTATAGGGGTAGTAGAGTAACTTTACTTAGTTTACAGTGAAAGGTATATAAATGGTTATAGGGGTAGTAGAGTAACTTTACTTAGTTTACAGTGAAAGGTATATAAATGGTTATAGGGGAAGTAGAGTAACTTTACTTAGTTTACAGTGAAAGGTATATACATGGTTATAGGGGTAGTAGAGTAACTTTACTTAGTTTACAGTGAAATGTGTATAAATGTGTATAAATGGTTATAGGGGTAGTAGAGTAACTTTACTTAGTTTACAGTGAAAGGTATATAAATGGTTATAGGGGTAGTAGAGTAACTTTACTTAGTTACTTAGGAACATTCCAGTGATTTCACACAGCCACCCCATTCACTCCCCATTCTTCACACAGCCACCCCATTCACTCCCCATTCTTCACACAGCCACCCCATTCACTTCCCATTCTTCACACAGCCACCCCATTCGCCTCATCAATACCTTTTGGTTCCTGTTTCGGAGCCAACACAGAAGAAGAGACCAATGCCAGTAAACAAACAACGTTACAGAGGATCATTCAAGTTTATCAGTACCATTTTACCCATCCCTTTTTTAAAGAGGAAAATAACAGTGCATTTTTGAATGCAGCACCGTGCGTCCAAGATAATTTAACCCTCCGGGAAAAAGAAAGTTGATCCAATCCCATCATTCTTTGCTACTCATGAAACTAGTAGACATAGGGCTACATCCCAAATGGCACACTATTCCCTTATAGTAGTGCACTACAGGTCTCTGGTCAAAAGTAGTGCACTATATAGAGAAGAGGGTGCCATTTGGGACGCAGATCATTCTCAGAGGGCATACATCAATCAATGATCAATAAATTGTCTCTCTCCAACCAGGTGTCTTCCCAGGACGTGAAGAAGGAGAACCCGCTGCAGTTCAAGTTCCGCGCCAAGTTCTTCCCCGAGGATGTGTCTGAGGAGCTCATCCAGGACATCACCCAGAAGCTGTTCTTCATGCAGGTAACACACACACACACACACACACACACACACACACACACACTGTTATACTATTCTTTGTACTCACAATGCTTCATTGCTGATACAAACAAAGTTGTTAAGCGTGTGTGTGTGTGTGTGTGTGTGTGTGTGTGTGTCCAGGTGAAGGATGGCATCCTGAGCGATGAGGTGTACTGTCCCCCAGAGACGGCCGTGCTGCTGGCCTCCTACTCTGTCCAGGCCAAGTTCGGAGACTATACCCGGGACCTCCACCGGCCCGGCTACCTCACCTCAGACCGTCTGCTGCCCCAGCGGTGAGCGTCGATCCACTCCCAGCCCACACTAGGCCTGCGTCCCAAATGGCACCCTATTCCCTATCCAGGCCCTGGTCAAAAGTTGTGCACTACATAGGGAATAGGGTGCCATTTAGGACACACCCGAGAGCTATTTTAGCACAGTAGCATGAAGCATACTTTTTGCTTCATTCATATCAATGTATTGTGGGTGCATTCTAAGTGGTATGCTAGTATCGACATTGGAACATAGGAAGCCAGGAGTACAGATACTAGACAATAGCTCAGTGTGCTGCTGTTATAAATCAGAACAGGATGAAGTTTTGTGTTCACATACATACATAGACACAAAGGAATCCAGATATTGATCATAACATGAGTACCCTTTATTCAGTGTACTCTCTGTTTACCCCCCTCTTCTGTTCCTCCTCCTTCTTCCTCTCTTCCTTTCTGTCCTCCCTCCTTCTCCTCCCTCTTCCCCCTCTTTCTCCTCCTTTTCCTCCTCTTCTTTCTCCTCCTCCTCCTCCTCTGTAGGGTTCTTGAGCAGCACAAGCTGTCCAGGGATCAGTGGGAGGAGAGGATCCAGGTGTGGCATGAGGAACACTGTGGAATGCTCAAGTGAGTTTCGGTCTGTTTTGGTTTGTATGAATCTCTATGTTGGTGTCCCTGTCATAAGGAAACAGGTCAATTGCATTATTTGTTGTACCTCAAAAAGCAGTGAATAGTTTCTTGTAGAGCAGTTGAATGAATAGTACAGCAGCGTTGTTTGTGTGTGGAGTCAAATCAATTCCAAACCATTCCTTAATTTGGTCATGTTTGATTGTGCAGGGAGGATGCCATGCTGGAGTACCTGAAGATAGCTCAGGACCTGGAGATGTACGGAGTCAACTACTTTGACATCAAGAACAAGAAGGGGACCGAGCTGTGGCTGGGAGTAGATGCCCTGGGACTCAACATCTACGAGAAGGAAGACAAGTAAGAAACAGGGTCCTGTTCAGTAGGTCACACCGTAGCAAAATGTTTTGTAAAGAAACATTTAAATGTCCAGGTAGTCCCTCCCAGTTTCAGTCTGTTTCAAAACGTTTATTCCCTACTGGACACCACCCATGTTCCCTCTCTGAACTGACCACTAGGGGGTCAATTCATGAAAAACTTGATTTGGGTTTGCTTGATAATGCCTGGTGTGCCAGTTGGGCAAGGTTTACACTTATGGGTCTATCCCAATGCTTCCATTGAGCCAGACAAGCTCAATCAAACACATCTGAAAGATTTCAAATACTATTTGAACCCAGGTCTAACGTACTGTAGCCTATCTACCCATTCTGGTTCTGCTTGTCAATGATACCGGTGTGTTTTCCGGCCTTAGCCACAGTTCTGTGTCAGACATTGAAGCCTAATTCCAATGGATTTGACTATTGGAGCCGTACAGGTTAACCCGCGTCTTTACTTAATCAGTACCAATGAAGATGATTCTCACCAGACAGTTACCACAACTCTCTTCCCTTCCACTCTCTCTATCTTTTGATGAGCTTTTACTGTGTCTTCCTTCCTACCCAAGATTGCTCTGTGAATCTGCGATCCACCAAACACTTTGCTGAAGCTCAAAAGTACGATATTTTACGAGATTGCTTGGGTGACACATGCGGTAACTGCGTGATTGTGTTAACTACTTGTTCCTTTTGAGGTCACTAAAGGTAATGTGTTAACTACTTGTTCCCTTTGAGGTCACTAAAGGTAATGTGTTAACTACTTGTTCCCTTTGAGGTCACTAAAGGTAATGTGTTAACTACTTGTTCCCTTTGAGGTCACTAAAGGTAATGTGTTAAAGTAGATTGTGACTTAATGTTCCAGATGACAGACATGGCAGCTCTGCTTTTAGCTCCTAAGCAACTTTGCGCTCGTCCTAATATTTCTATAAATATATATTTTATTTTTAGATTTGTGTGTATTGTTGTGAATTGTTATATTCTACTGCACTATTGGAACTAGGAACACAAACATTTCGCTACACCCGCAATAACATCTGCTAAATATGTGTGTGACCAATAAAATGTGATTTTATTTCATTTAATATGTGTCCCCAGCTTCTCTATACAGCCGATGGCCCTGCAGTCACTGACCCTCTGGCAGAGGAGTCAAGTAGTATTTGTTTATTTTCAAATACTTTGAGCGTTTGAGTGAACCTGTCAGAGTGCTAGATGATTGGGGTTTACACTTTGCACTTTTGGGACTACTCCACTCAATCAAGCACAGATAAAAGCACAGAAAAGTATGTCTGGGAGACATGCCAAAGTAGTGTTTTGGGTGCAGTGGACTAACCTCTTGCTGGATTGTGTTGTTAACGGCCGTTACTCCCTCCCTACAGCTTCATGCACTGTTTAAACCCTCCATGCCAAAGGTCTCTTGAAAGCTGTCTGATCCAAGAGCCCCTAGAAGACTCTGTCTGGCCACAGATGGTAACTCTTTAACTTGAGTGGCCACAGATGGCAATGCTGTAACTCTGTAACTTGAGTGGCCACAGATGGCAATGCTGTAACTCTTTAACTTGAGTGGCCACAGATGGCAATGCTGTATCTCTAACTTGAGTGGCCACAGATGGCAATGCTGTATCTCTGTAACTTGAGTGGCCACAGATGGCAATGCTGTAACTCTGTAACTTGAGTGGCCACAGATGGCAATGCTGTACCTCTGTAACTTGAGTGGCCACAGATGGCAATGCTGTAACTCTGTAACTTGAGTGGCCACAGATGGAAATGCTGTAACTTTGTAACTTGAGTGGCCACAGATAGCAATGCTGTAACTCTGTAACTTGAGTGGCCACAGATGGCAATGCTGTAACTCTGTAACTTGAGTGGCCACAGATGGTGTGCTGTAACTTGGATTGTTTGGGATTCCCCATTGTCTTACTCTCCACCAACATTATTGTGGCTTGTGTCCAAATTGTCTGGAGGTTTTATGTTTCGCTTTAAATCCATACAAAGCACACATTGATGAGTGTTAGAGTTCCATCAAAGTGTTTATTTACAGAAACTTTTGTACCATAGAATGGCTTTAAAATGAATCTAACGCTCTTATTTTAAGTTAGTAGTCTGATACCTGTAAATCTGGCTAACCATAAAGAAGAGCGAGACACTCAAACACAGGGCTCTGTGTGTGTATGTAGGGTTCTTAGTGTCCTTGAGTGTGTATGCATGCGTGTGTGTGTGTTTGTGCATTCTGGGGCTCGGCTGTAACCATGGCAACGCTGACTGGTTTTTCAAGCTGTGCCTTAAGAATCCGAGACTAACTTAGAGCGCAGGCCCCGCGAAGAGGGTTCCAGGCCATAGACAATATGTAGCACCATTACTGCCAAGAACTCACACACACACACACACACACACACTAACGTAGCATTGCTCCTTTTTGTGTCAGATATTGCCATTCTGCCAAGGTTTTAGTCCTTAGGCCCTTTGTCAAACAAACACACACCCTCATTTAGCAGAAGAAATATAGCTAGCTATCAGGACAGGATTCCATTTGAACCCTATATCACACCACTGGGACCTTTTAGTTTGTAGAAAATAAGGTCTATTTTATGTTTTTTGTCCTATATTGTCCCTGATTGCTGGATAAAGCCATCCACATACATGTTCACATTTCTATGAGATTCTATATAACGCAGAACACACCATATATTCTTTATATATTCTCTATGGAACACATCTCTGTTCAACCTCTGTGGGTACTGTGGATAACAGTTGTTAGGGGTCATTGGAAGGGGTTACCTTATCTTCTTGACGCACCCATCCCGTTAGCGGGATCATTTTCATCAACACCCGCTGAATTGCAGCGCGCCAAATTCAAATTAAATTACTACAAATATTTAATTTTCATGAAATCACAAGTGCAATATAGCAAAACACAGCTTAGCTTGTTGTTATTCCACCTGGCGTGTCAGATTTCAATACAGCTTTTTGGCGAAAGCATAACAAGCGTTTATGTAAGAACATCTCTCTCAGTAGACAAAATATTACAAACAGCTAGCAGCCAAGTAGATTGGTCTCGAAAGTCAGAAAAGCAATAAATTAAATCACTTACCTTTGATGATCTTCGGATGTTTGCACTCACAAGACTCCCAGTTACACAATATATGTTCCTTTTGTTCCATAAAGATTATTTTCATATCCAAAATACCTCCATTTGTTTGGCGCGTTATGTTCAGAAATCCACAGGCTCGAGCGGTCACGACATCAGAGACAAAAATTCCAAATAGTATCCGTAATGTCCACAGAAACATGTCAAAGTTTTTTTTATAATCAATCCTCAGGTTGTTTTAAAAATATATAATCGATAATATATCAACTGTAGTTTTTTCAATAGGAAAGGGAGAGACAATGGCTGCGCCACTCTGTTGCAAAACTCTGCGAACACCCAGCTATCCACTGACGCGATGTGATCTTTCTCGCTCATTTTTCAAAATAAAAGCCTGAAACTGTCTAAAGACTATTGACACCTTGAGGAAGCCATAGGAAAAGGAATCTGGTTGATATCCCTTTAAATGGAGGCAAGGCATCCAATGGAACAGAGAGCTTTCTGGGAAAAAGCACTTCCTTGTTGGATTTTCCTCAGGTTTTCGCCTGCAATATCAGTTCTGTTATACTCACAGACAATATTTTAACAGTTTTGGAACCTTTAGAGTGTTTTCTATCATAATCTGACATATATATATGCATATTCTAGTTTCTGGGCCTGAGAAATAGGCAGTTTCAAATGGGTACATTTTTTTTTGCCAAAAACGAAAATCCTGCTCCCTACACTCAAGAAGTTAAACAACGTCTAATCTAACACTTAGCCATGCCTAGATAAGACCTTGATAATCGTTATGTCTCAGTCCTCCTCAATGTCTTTAGATAAGACCTTGATCATGGTTATGTCTCAGTCCTCCTCTACGTCTCTAGATAAGACCTTGATCAGCGTTATGTCTGTCCTCCTCTATGTCTCTAGATAAGACCTTGATCAGTGTTATGTCTCAGTCCTCCTCTATGTCTCTAGATAAGACCTTGATCATGGTTATGTCTCAGTCCTCTATGTCTCTAGATAAGACCTTGATAATCGTTATGTCTCAGTCCTCCTCAATGTCTTTAGATAAGACCTTGATCATGGTTATGTCTCAGTCCTCCTCTATGTCTCTAGATAAGACCTTGATCAGTGTTATGTCTCAGTCCTCCTCTATGTCTCTAGATAAGACCTTGATCATGGTTATGTCTCAGTCCTCTATGTCTCTAGATAAGACCTTGATCAGCATTATGTCTCAGTCCTCCTCTGTCTCTAGATAAGACCTTGACCATCGTTATGTGTCAGTCCTCCTCTATGTCTCTAGATAAGACCTTGATCAGCGTTATGTTTCAGTCCTCCTCTATGTCTCTAGATAAGACCTTGATCAGTGTTATGTCTCAGTCCTCCTCTATGTCTCTAGATAAGACCTTGATCAGTGTTATGTCTCAGTCTTCCTCTATGTCTCTAGATAAGACCTTGATCATGGTTATGTCTCAGTCCTCTATGTCTCTAGATAAGACCTTGATCAGCATTATGTCTCAGTCCTCCTCTATGTCTCTAGATAAGACCTTGATCAGTGTTATGTCTCAGTCTTCCTCTATGTCTCTAGATAAGACCTTGATCAGTGTTATGTCTCAGTCTTCCTCTACCTGATCCACATCTACCACAAACAGGATAACCAGGTTCCTAGAGTTAACGCCCAGAGAGACAGACAACTACTGGAGATCCCAGGACTGGAGATCTGGAGCATGTCAGCAGTTATGTTTTCAAGATGGAGCACTTTCTGTACAGAGCAAAATAATTATCTATCCCTTTAACTTAACAGTGTTCACTAACATTGATGCTAAAATACCCCGTAGAGTTCAGGTTTGGATCTCCAGGGAAAGCTTGTTGAAGAGAAAACTGCTCAAATAACCTCTAGTCTGGTATCAGATCTGTTTGTACAAAAGGTGACAAAACGTGACGTAGGTGTTAACAATACAGCACAAACAGATCTGGGATTCGTTAGGTGTATGTCACCCAGGAATTGAAATACCAGTTCAGGCAGCAGCAGGGTTTCACTGTGTCTCACTGGGTGTCACTGCGAGGCGGATCAAACAACTGTGTGTGTGTGTGTGTGCTCTCGCGTGTGTGTGTCCGTAAATTGCCAAATGAGATTGGCATCCAGTCAATGTGTCTCTCTCTAGTACACAATGGACGAGCCCCACCCCAGATTCCTCCCACCTAGCCCTATTGATACAGAGGCCAACATGTACAACACAGTAGTACAACACACAGTCCTGCCTCACACATGGATGAATCATATCCTATTTGCAATTGTTTCCTACCACATCCCAGGCTGCGTAACCAATGGCACCCTTTTCCATATGTAGTGCATAGCCCTATGGGGCCCTGGTCAAAAGTAGTGCACTATATTTAAGCAATAAGGCCCAACGAAGTGTAGTATATGACCAATATATCACTGCTAAGGGCTGTTCCATGCACCATGCAACGTGGAGTGCCTGGATACAGCCATTAGCCTTGGTATATTGGCCATATACCACAAACCCCAGGGGGAGGGGCGGGCCCAGCCACCTAGCTCTGTTCCTCCTGCCTAAAATCATTTCAATTGAAAGATTTGGCTACAAAAACCCTGGACTGTGAGTTGGGAAATAATCTGGAATAAATCTATGGAAAATGTACACTGTAATGTCCACTATTTAGCCACATAAAGACGCTTGTCCTGGAGGCAGTGATTTCCACTAGATGGGCTAGCTGCAAAGTCAAAATTGGCTATATATCGTAAGAATTCATGAAAACAAAAATGTGCTTTTTGGTTTTAATTTGGGTTAGGGTTAGGCATAAGGTTAGAAGTGTGGTTAAGGGTTAAGGTGAGGGTTAGGTTTAAAATGAGATTTTATGACTTTGTGGCTGTGTCAGCTAGTGACCACCCTGCAGAGCTGCCTCCAGTACATGAGTCATCCCAATAAATGACAACCTGTTTAAAGCACATGCGGCCTACACAATACTTACACTGGTTTGCCTCCTCCCCCACCAGACTGACCCCAAAGATCGGCTTCCCCTGGAGCGAGATCAGGAACATCTCCTTCAACGACAAGAAGTTCATCATCAAACCCATCGACAAGAAGGCCCCGGTGAGTTACACACTATAAACTGAGTCTACAAACATTAGGAATACCTGCTTTTTCCATGACACAGACTGACCAGGTGAATCCAGGTGAAAGCTATGATCCCTTATTGATGTGACTTGTTAAATCCACTTCAATCAGTGTAGATAAAGGGGAGGAGACAGGTTATTAAAGGATTTTAAGCCTTGAGACAATTGAGACATGGATTGTGTATGTGTTCCATTCAGAGGGTGAATGGGCAAGACAAAATATTGGAGTGCCTTTGAACAGGGTATGGTAATAGGTGCCAGGCGCACCAGTTTGAGTGTGTCAAGAAATGCAACGCTGCTGGGTTGTTCATGCTCAACAGTTTCCTGTGTGTATCAAGAATGGTCCACCACACAAAGGACATCCAGCCAACTTGACACTGTGGGAAGCATTGGAGTCAACATGGGCCAGTATCCCTGTGGAACGTTTTTGAAACATTTTAGAGTCCATGCCTTTACGACTTGAGGCTGTTCTGAGGGCAAAAGGGGGGGCAATTCAATATTAGGAAGGTGTTCCTAATGTTTTGTACACTCAGTTTAGATCCACACTACAGGGCCAAACCAAGAAGGCTCCAGTGAGTTACACTATATTTCCACACTACAGGGCCAAACCAAAACGGCTCCAGTGAGTTACACTATATTTCCACACTACAGGGCCAAACCAAGTAACGTAAACTCACCCCGTTCTATACAAATGTGCGCAACCGTGACATTCAAACGAGGCTACAAAGAAAACTAATGGGATTGTGGCGACTGTGTTGACTTCAAAATCGGGGGTGTGAACTAGGTTTCTATTCAAGCGTTGATCGACATGGTAATGGCTCTATAGTATTGGAGAAAAGTTCAAAACTGACCCTCCGTTACATCTTGACATGCCATGTCGTAATGTACAGCACGCATAAAGCAACTATTTCTGTCTTACAATCTCTCTCCACCAGGTGTAGCACTTCTCTCATCGTTTAAAAACAAGAAAGGGACAGGGACAGGGTAAGCGGGTTACCTAGTCATTTTTTGCGTCGTCAATGCAAGCGATCATGACTCTCAAATTACACTGTTTACTTCTGAATATCACTTTAGCACCGCCCCAAAAACCTGATTCAAATTCGACACAAACCTTCATATAGGTATGTAATTTACACATTATATAAGCTCTTTATAGTGTTTTATTTACATTTTTAGAGGCGATAAGGTGATAAGTTGGACAGATCGAGTGGGAAAAAAGCCGTTTTCCCACACGACATCTCTCCTTCACACTATCACGCATTAGTTTCTCTTCCCCACTCGCCATTTTTAAAAAGACTGTTAGGAATATTATGAATAAATGACTAAACAATATTCTCATTTTAAATGGAACTGTAACTAAGTAAACTTATACTCTGTTTTATTATATCTGATTAATAATATGAGTTCATAAGAAGGGATTGTGTGACACGGACAAGGAGTAATTAAATATAACGAACACCATTCCAAACTAGTCTGGGGAGGAGTGGGTTAAGTAAACACACAGGGTCGTTAACCTATGGTTGAACCGACGAAACTGAGCTCTGGGGTGTTTTAGATAAGGCAGTGAGTGCATTCCTAGGTTTTCTGTTAATTAGAACTATCAGCTAAGTGGTGATCGATAATGGTGAGCGGTCAAGAGTTAATTCAGTTATGTTGTGTGACCTGTGAGTGTGTTAGTGAGTTGGAATGAACTTTTGAACTCACTTAATTCTAGGTCGGGAGGAGGGGATTCGTTCTAGAAGCAATGAAATGACGTCATGTTATTGTATATAAACTGTTGCTCGTGGTAATGTGGCAGCGTGCTCCGAGAATAAATACTTTTATCTATTATTGATAAGACTGGTCTCCGTCTATTTTATGCAAACAAGAATCTTACAAATTCTCATAAAATAGATTAAGCGAATTAAATTAATGAAAACATATTGGAATAATTAAATTACAGTAACAAAGACCCGACGGAGCTCATTGCCTTCTTGAATCATGCAGAAATGTGCAGCGTGGAGGTCATGTCATTGATTTTGTTGGAAAGGGGAAAAATTGTGCTTTACAATGGTATTGACATTACAGTTGATCTGGAAGTGTTACGTTTTTGGGGCACTAAAATAAAGTCAATTGTTCGGACCAAGGCGATGTACAAAAGTGAGTGAATTTACGTTAGGTTCCAGTGAGTTACACTATAGTTCCACACTACAGGGCCAAACCAAGAAGACTCCAGTGAGTTACACTATAGTTCCACACTACAGGGCCAAACCAAGAAGACTCCAGTGAGTTACACTATAGTTCCACACTACAGGGCCAAACCAAGAAGACTCCAGTGAGTTACACTATAGTTCCACACTACAGGGCCAAACCAAGAAGGCTCCAGTGAGTTACACTATAGTTCCACACTACAGGGCCAAACCAAGAAGGCTCCAGTGAGTTACACTATAGTTCCACACTACAGGGCCAAACCAAGAAGGCTCCAGTGAGTTACACTATAGTTCCACACTACAGAGCCAAACCAAGAAGACTCCAGTGAGTTACACTATAGTTCCACACTACAGGGCCAAACCAAGAAGACTCCAGTGAGTTACACTATAGTTCCACACTACAGGGCCAAACCAAGAAGGCTCCAGTGAGTTACACTACAGGGCCAAACCAAGAAGGCTCCAGTGAGTTACACTATAGTTCCACACTACAGGGCCAAACCAAGAAGACTCCAGTGAGTTACACTATAGTTCCACACTACAGGGCCAAACCAAGAAGACTCCAGTGAGTTACACTATAGTTCCACACTACAGGGCCAAACCAAGAAGACTCCAGTGAGTTACACTATAGTTCCACACTACAGAGCCAAACCAAAACGGCTCCAGTGAGTTACACTATAGTTCCACACTACAGGGCCAAACCAAGAAGGCCCCAGTGAGTTACACTATAGTTCCACACTACAGGGCCAAACCAAGAAGGCCCCAGTGAGTTACACTATAGTTCCACACTACAGGGCCAAACCAAGAAGGCTCCAGTGAGTTACACTATAGTTCCACACTACAGGGCCAAACCAAGAAGGTTCCAGTGAGTTACACTATAGTTCCACACTACAGGGCCAAACCAAGAAGGCCCCAGTGAGTTACACTATAGTTCCACACTACAGGGCCAAACCAAGAAGGCTCCAGTGAGTTACACTACAGGGCCAAACCAAGAAGGCCCCAGTGAGTTACACTATAGTTCCACACTACAGGGCCAAACCAAGAAGACTCCAGTGAGTTACACTATAGTTCCACACTACAGGGCCAAACCAAGAAGACTCCAGTGAGTTACACTATAGTTCCACACTACAGGGCCAAACCAAGAAGACTCCAGTGAGTTACACTATAGTTCCACACTACAGGGCCAAACCAAGAAGACTCCAGTGAGTTACACTATAGTTCCACACTACAGGGCCAAACCAAGAAGGCTCCAGTGAGTTACACTATAGTTCCACACTACAGGGCCAAACCAAGAAGGCTCCAGTGAGTTACACTATAGTTCCACACTACAGAGCCAAACCAAGCCAAGCTGTTCTGGTCTGGTTACGCATCTACCATAGTTGCTGGAACTGTGCTGTATAGGACAATGTGAAAATAAATACACTTATTAGAGCCAACACATTACAGTTTGGGTCAGCCCTACAGTCTGAATCAGGCATCATATGCAGGTCGCCATGATCCTGAATCACAATGACACTGTTTTGATGATGGATGGCATTCACCACATCACACACTGTCTCCACACACCACACTTAACATCACAATGAAACCAATCTGAAAGCATCAGCAAACAGCTGCAGCAGCTGTCCTGATGGACCAATTTAAAACACAGTAAGCCTGGTCCCAGGTCTGTTTGTGTTTGGCCAAACAACAACCATAGGAGTTGGCTGTACAGCACAAACAAATCAATGCAGTGTAAGTATGAGGTACAGGAAGATGTTTACTGTAAGTACAATTAATCTACCTGCCTGCCTACCTGCCTCCTATCTCCTCTCCTATCCTTCATTAACCCTATCCTAACCTCTCAGCCCTATCCTAACCTCTCAGCCCTATCCTAACCTCTCTCCTCTGTCTCCTTCATTAGCCCTATCCTAACCTCTCTCCTCCTCTGTCTCCTTCATTAGCCCTATCCTAACCTCTCAGCCCTATCCTAACCTCTCTCCTCTCCTATGTCTCCATCATTAACCCTATCCTAACCTCTCAGCCTTATCCTATCTCCTCTCCATCTCCTTCATTAGCCCTATCCTCTCTTCTCCTCCTCTGTCTCCTTGGGAGCAGCAGGTCCATTAGCCCTATCCTCTCCTCTCCTCCTCTGTCTCCTTGGGAGCAGCAGGTCCATTAGCCCTATCCTCAATCCCATCTTCTATTGTCAACAGAGCCCTGGCTCCAGACCCTGTGGCACAGATAGGGAGCAATACAGACACACATGCACACAAACGTGCATGAGGATGCACACACACACATGTGCATCCATACACACACGTGCACACACCCTGAGTGCTCTTCTAATGTCCTAATGTCCATCAAGCCTCTACACTCAAGGCACCTTATCTCTTCTGCTCAAGCCAGTGTGTGTGTGCGTGTGTGTGTGTGCGCGCCAGGGTTTCCGTTAGCCGGTAATTGCCGACCTTTTGGCAGACATAAACAATTAAAAGCCAATAAATATAATTGTTGCCGGCCAAATTGACCGGGAGAAAAAACTCTCCCAAACCAAGAAGGGCCCACGTTTCCCATGCATACCGTTGTATAGGCAACAGTATGCAGGCAGGTGGAAGCAGTATGCATACCGTTGTATAGGCAACAGTATGCAGGCAGGTGGAAGCAGTATGCATACCGTTGTATAGGCAACAGTATGCAGGCAGGTGGAAGCAGTATGCATACCGTTGTATAGGCAACAGTATGCAGGCAGGTGGAAGCAGTAAGCAGTGCATTTGGAAAACATGTACTTAAAACATGGAGGCAATTATTTTGTTTCAACTTTATTTTGTTGTCCAGAAGCCAAAGGCACAATCCTAGTCATAGTAACAACCCATCCTAGTCATAGTAACAACCCATCCTAGTCATAGTAACAACCCATCCTAGTCATAGTAACAACCCATCCTAGTCATAGTAACAACCCATCCTAGTCATAGTAACAACCCATCCTAGTCATAGTAACAACCCATCCTAGTCATAGTAACAACCCATCCTAGTCATAGTAACAACCCATCCTAGTCATAGTAACAACCCATCCTAGTCATAGTAACAACCCATCCTAGTCATATTAACAACCCATCCTAGTCATAGTAACAACCCATCCTAGTCATATTAACAACCCATCCTAGTCATAGTAACAACCCATCCTAGTCATAATAACAACCCATCCTAGTCATATTAACAACCCATCCTAGTCATAGTAACAACCCATCCTAGTCATATTAACAACCCATCCTAGTCATAGTAACAACCCATCCTAGTCATAGTAACAACCCATCCTAGTCATAGCAACAACCCATCCTAGTCATAGCAACAACCCGTCCTAGTCATAGCAACAACCCGTTCTAGTCATAGCAACAACCCGTCCTAGTCATAGTAACAACCCATCCCAGTCATAGTAACAACCCGTCATAGTAACAACCCATCCTAGTCATAGTAACAACCCATCCTAGTCATAGTAACAACCCGTCCTAGTCCTATTAACAACCCATCCTAGTCATAGTAACAACCCATTCTAGTCATACATACACCTTAGCCAAATACATTTAAACTCAGTTTTTCACAATTCCTTGTCAGTTAGGATAACCACTTTATTTTAAGAATGTGAAATGCCAGAATAATAGTATAGAGAATTATTTATTTCAGATGTTATTTCTTTCATCACATTCCCAGTGGGTCAGAAGTTTACATACATACGTATTTGGTAGCATTGCCTTTAAATTGTTTAACTTGGGTCAAACGTTTCGGGAAGCCTTCCACAAGCTTCCCACTGTAAGTTGGGTGAATTTTGGCCCATTTCTCCTGACAGAGCTGGTATAACTGAGTCAGGTTTGTAGGCTTCCTTGCTCACACAAACTTTTTCAGTTCTGCCCACACATTTTCTATAGGATTGAGGCCAGGGCTTTGTGATGGCCACTCCAATACCTTGACATTGTTGTCCTTGAGCCATTTTTCCACAACTTTGGAAGTATATTTGGGGTCATTGTCCATTTGGAAGACCCATTTGCGACCAAGCTTTAACTTCCTAACTGATGTCTTGCGATGTTGCTTCAATATATCCCCTCCTCATGATGCCATCTATTTTGTAAAGTGCACCAGTCTCTCCTGCAGCAAAGCACCCCCACAACATGATGCTGCCACCCCCGTGTTTCACGTCTGGGAGGGTGTTCTTTGGCTGCAAGCCTCCCCCTTTTCCCTCCAAACATAATGATAGTCATTATGGCCAAACAGTTCTGTTTTTGTTTCATCAGACCAGAGGACATTTCTCCAAAAAGTACGATCTATGTCCCCATGTGCAGTTGCAAACCGTAGTCTGGCTTTTTTATAGAAGCCAGTGGCTTCTTCCTTGCTGAGGAGCCTTTCAGGTTATGTCGATATAGGACTCGTTTTACTGTGGATATACAGTGCCTTGCGAAAGTATTCGGCCCCCTTGAACTTTGCGACCTTTTGCCACATTTCAGGCTTCAAACATAAAGATATAAAACTGTATTTTTTTGTGAAGAATCAACAACAAGTGGGACACAATCATGAAGTGGAACGACATTTATTGGATATTTCAAACTTTTTTAACAAATCAAAAACTGAAAAATTGGGCGTGCAAAATTATTCAGCCCCCTTAAGTTAATACTTTGTAGCGCCATCTTTTGCAACGATTACAGCTGTAAGTCGCTTGGGGTATGTCTCTATCAGTTTTGCACATCAAGAGACTGACATTTTTTCCCATTCCTCCTTGCAAAACAGCTCGAGCTCAGTGAGGTTGGATGGAGAGCATTTGTGAACAGCAGTTTTCAGTTCTTTCCACAGATTCTCGATTGGATTCAGGTCTGGACTTTGCCTTGGCCATTCTAACACCTGGATATGTTTATTTTTGAACCATTCCATTGTAGATTTTGCTTTATGTTTTGGATCATTGTCTTGTTGGAAGACAAATCTCCGTCCCAGTCTCAGGTCTTTTGCAGACTCCATCAGGTTTTCTTCCAGAATGGTCCTGTATTTGGTTCCATCCATCTTCCCATCAATTTTAACCATCTTCCCTGTCCCTGCTGAAGAAAAGCAGGCCCAAACCATGATGCTGCCACCACCATGTTTGACAGTGGGGATGGTGTGTTCAGCTGTGTTGCTTTTACGCCAAACATAACGTTTTGCATTGTTGCCAAAAAGTTCAATTTTGGTTTCATCTGACCAGAGCACCTTCTTCCACATGTTTGGTGCGTCTCCCAGGTGGCTTGTGGCAAACTTTAAACAACACTTTTTATGGATATCTTTAAGAAATGGCTTTCTTCTTGCCACTCTTCCATAAAGGCCAGATTTGTGCAATATACGACTGATTGTTGCTCTATGGACAGACTCTCCCACCTCAGCTGTAGATCTCTGCAGTTCATCCAGAGTGATCATGGGCCTCTTGGCTGCATCTCTGATCAGTCTTCTCCTTGTATGAGCTGAAAGTTTAGAGGTACGGCCAGGTCTTGGTAGATTTGCAGTGGTCTGATACTCCTTCCATTTCAATATTATCGCTTGCACAGTGCTCCTTGGGATGTTTAAAGCTTGGGAAATATTTTTGTATCCAAATCCGGCTTTAAACTTCTTCACAACAGTATCTCGGACCTGCCTGGTGTGTTCCTTGTTCTTCATGATGCTCTCTGCGCTTTTGACGGACCTCTGAGACTATCACAGTGCAGGTGCATTTATACGGAGACTTGATTACACACAGGTGGATTGTATTTATCATCATTAGTCATTTAGGTCAACATTGGATCATTCAGAGATCCTCACTGAACACCTGGAGAGAGTTTGCTGCACTGAAAGTAAAGGGGCTGAATAATTTTGCACGCCCAATTTTTCAGTTTTTGATTTGTTAAAAAAGTTTGAAATATCCAATAAACGTCGTTCCACTTCATGATTGTGTCCCACTTGTTGTTGATTCTTCACAAAAAAATACAGTTTTATATCTTTATGTTTGAAGCCTGAAATGTGGCAAAAGGTCGCAAAGTTCAAGGGGGCCGAATACTTTCGCATGGCACTGTAGATACTTTTGTACCTGTTTTCTCCAGCATCTTCACAAGGTATTTGCTGTTGTTCTGGGATTGATTTGCACTTTTCGCACCAAAGTACGTTCATCTCTAGGAGACAGAACGCGTCTCCTTCCTGAGCGGTATGACAGCTGCGTGGTCCCATGGTGTTTATACTTGCGTACTATTGTTTGTAGAGATGAATGTGGTACCTTCAGGCTTTTGGAAATTGCTCCCAACGATGAACCAGACTTGTGGAGGTCTACAATTTTTTTTCTGAGGTCTTTTGATTTTCCCATGATGTCAAGCAAAGAGACACTGAGTTTGAAGGTAGGCCTTGAAATACATCCACAGCTACACCTCCAATGAACTCAAATTATGTAAATTAGCTTATCAGAAGCTTCTAAAGTCATGACATCATTTTCTGGAATGGAAGTTATTTAAAGGCACAGCCAACTTATGTATGTAAATTTCTGACCCACTGGAATTGTGATACAGTGAAATAATCTGTCTGTAAACAGATGTTGAAAAAATGACTTGTGTCATGTACAATGTAGATGTCCTAACCGACTTGCCAAAACTATAGTTAGTTAACAAGAATTTTGTGGAGTGGTTGAAATATTAGTTTTAATGACTCCAACCTAAGTGTATGTATCCCTCCGACTTCAACTGTACATGTGATGTCTGTCATTCTGAGCATCGTGGGTAGATGCCCTAAATGGTTATGCACCAATAGCATACGGTTCCAGTAAATTAAAATCTTTCCGGTCACGTTGTCCAGTGCCACATTTTTCTAACGGGAACCCTGGTGTGTGTGTGTGTGTGGGGTGGGGGGGGGGGTCAGCCTAACTGTGTTCAGTAACCGCAGATGGTAAGTGTCTCCTTCAAATTAAAGGTTTGGTTTAGTCATCCCTACTGTTCCTTTCAGCTGCCATTTTAACTTTCCATTCCAAACTAAATGGTCGCTATGGGTGTTGTCGAGTTTCGGACTCTGCACCTGCCTACTGTTAGTAGAGCCTTTGTCATTTCAACGTTATGGAAACACTAAAGATGGCTGGTTGCAAAACCATTTAGTCTGACCTGAGTTTTGTTCTTTTCTCCACCCTCCTTCACCTTTCTCTCACCCACCACTCTCCCCTGCCCTCTCTCTCTCTCTCTACTCACCCCTCCCCCTTTCTCTCTACCCATTCTCTCTCTTTTCCTACCCCCCTCTCTTTCTAATCTCTTCCTCTCTCAGGACTTTGTGTTCTTTGCCCCTCGCCTGCGCATCAACAAGCGTATCCTGCAGCTGTGCATGGGCAACCATGAGCTGTACATGCGCCGCCGCAAGCCAGACACCATCGAGGTGCAGCAGATGAAGGCCCAGGCCCGCGAGGAGAAACACCAGAAACAGATGGAGAGGTGTGTGTGTGTGTGTGTGCGCGCGCACGCGTGTGTGTGTGAGTTTAGAATTGGGGTGGCCAACTCTCCTCCTGGAGAACTACTGTATGTGCATGCTTTTGCTCCATCCCTACACAAACACACATAATCAGAATCAGAATATCACTCACGAAAAGGGATATATTGTATCCCATGATCGGAGTTGCCCAAAGTAAAAAAAATATGCCATGAATCATATCCTAGCATGTATCTCTTGCTCCAAAGCATAGCATGCTCTTCATTATAGCAAGACATGCTCAGCACCTTTGCAGGATTCACAGGTACATGAAGTACTGCAGAGATAGGCCACTAGCATAACTAGAGTAATCCCAGTGTAGCACTGATGATTCAGTAGCATGACCTCATTCTGGGATGAGTGACGCGACCTAAAGACAAGGTTGTGGGAGCTGGCTGCTGTATCTTCTAGTGTTAGCGGGACAGGATGGCCTTCGCACAGCTCTTCAACATGATGTTAGATGGCCAGGGTCCGTCACAATCACCTGTAGGACTTTCCCTACATTAGAACCTAACCCTACACTAGAACCTAACCCTACACTAGAACCTAACCCTAACCCTAAACCTACACTAGAACCTAAACCTACACTAGAACCTAACCCTAACCCTAACCCTACACTAGAACCTAAACGTAAACCTACACTAGAACCTAACCCTACACTAGAACCTAACCTTAACCCTACACTAGAACCTAACCCTAAACCTAACCCTATACTAGAACCTAACCCTAAACCTAACCCTATACTGGAACCTAACCCTACACTGGAACCTAACCCTAAACCTAACCCTACACTAGAACCTAACCCTAAACCTAACCCTACACTAGAACCTAACCCAACACTGGAACCTAACCCTAAACCGAACCCTACACTGGAACCTAACCCTAAACCTAACCCTACACTAGAACCTAACCCTACACTGGAACCTAACCCCGAACCTAACCCTACACTGGAACCTAACCCTAAACCTACACTGGAACCTAACCCTAAACCTAACCCTACACTGGAACCTAACCCTAAACCTAACCCTACACTGGAACCTAACCCTACACTGGAACCTAACCCTACACTGGAACCTAACCCAAAACCTAACCCTACACTGGAACCTAACCCTACACTAGAACCTAAACCTACACTGGAACCTAACCCTAACCCTATACTGGAACCTAACCCTACACTGGAACCTAACCCTAAACCTAACCCTACACTAGAACCTAACCCTAAACCTAACCCTACACTGGAACCTAACCTAACCCTACACTAGAACCTAACCCTACACTGGAACCTAACCCCAAACCTAACCCTACACTAGAACCTAACCCTAAACCTACACGGGAGCCTAACCCTACACGGGAGCCTAACCCTACACTGGAACCTAACCCTAACCCTACATGGGAGCCTAACCCTACACTGGAACCTAACCCTAACCCTACACTAGAACCTAACCCTAAACCTACACGGGAGCCTAACCCTACACTGGAACCTAACCCTACACTAGAACCTAACCCTAACCCTACATGGGAGCCTAACCCTACACTGGAACCTAACCCTAACCCTACACTAGAACCTAACCCTAAACCTACACGGGAGCCTAACCCTACACTGGAGCCTAACCCTATACTGGAACCTAAACCTACGCTGCCAACCATCAACAATAAAGGGGAAAGGGTGTTTTTGTGTCATTCGTCTAGATTGACCCTACACTGGAACCTAACCCTAAACCTAACCCTACACTAGAACCTAACCCTAAACCTAACCCTACACTGGAACCTAACCTAACCCTACACTAGAACCTAACCCTACACTGGAACCTAACCCCAAACCTAACCCTACACTAGAACCTAACCCTAAACCTACACGGGAGCCTAACCCTACACGGGAGCCTAACCCTACACTGGAACCTAACCCTAACCCTACACTAGAACCTAACCCTAAACCTACACGGGAGCCTAACCCTACACTGGAACCTAACCCTACACTAGAACCTAACCCTAACCCTACATGGGAGCCTAACCCTACACTGGAACCTAACCCTAACCCTACACTAGAACCTAACCCTAAACCTACACGGGAGCCTAACCCTACACTGGAGCCTAACCCTATACTGGAACCTAAACCTACGCTGCCAACCATCAACAATAAAGGGGAAAGGGTGTTTTTGTGTCATTCGTCTAGATTGTCTAACCAGCTTATTTAACATCACTGAACAAACTACGAAGGGTATCTGTAGAATGACAGTTTAAACCTGCTACACTGTGCCCTGTGTGTGTGTGTGTGTGTGTGTGTGTGTGTGTGTGTGTGTGTGTGTGTGTGTGTGTGTGTGTGTGTGTGTGTGTGTGTGTGTGTGTGTGTGTGTGTGTGTGTGTGTGTGTGTGTGTGTGTGTGTACACAAAGTGTGTCTCTACTCAATGTGTGTAATATCACACAGCGAGAGGGGCCAATGACCCCCTGGGTGGTTATTACTTAATTAGCCAGCACACGTCAGCCTCTCTTTGTGTCTCACACCGGCCCTCTCTTATCTGCAGGGCCCAGCTGGAGAACGAGAAGAAGAAGAGGGAGGCCATAGAGAGAGAGAAGGAGCAGATGGAGAGAGAGAAGCAGGATCTGATGATGAGACTCTACCAGTTTGAGGAGAAGACCAAGAAGGCAGAGAAAGGTATGCCCGGGGAGAACAGGGTCTGACTGGTGAGGACACTAGGGTCAACCAGAGCACATTTATCACCTAAATGTAGGGAGATGTGTGAGTAAGAGACAGAGAATGTGTGTGTGTACATGCGTTTGTTGGTGTGTGTGCTGCATTTTCATGCCGCATTAAATAGCTTAAAACAGTAATGATATTTGAGAAAATTACTCTGTTGACAACAATTTGCATTTAAATAGTTGGAACATTTCTATTGAAGTTCTATTTTACTGGAAGTAGTAGTATACAGCTAGCTTTGTGCTATGTGTGACTTTATGTCCCGGTGAACCTTAGATAGCCCGGCGGTATTGTTTCTGCATGGTTAGATATCAGTTATCAGGTTGATAAGGCATTTACTGACTGTCAATGCTTCCTCATCGACCTTTGTTTGTAACCTTATATATTATTATACTATACATGGGTTGTATTCATTAGGCATCAAATGGAAGAAAAGCTACTAAAACAGGAAGGGACTACCTGAACGTGTCCAATAAGAAATAAGTGCTTTTGTTTTCTGTTGCAAAACAGAAATGAATATGACCATGACCAGCCCTAATGAATATGACCATGGTTTATCTCCATATTCAGTCTAGCAGACAGCGTATACCTTCTGCCGGATTTACTTAACCGGATTATTATTGCATTATTATTTCCATGAATAGCTGTGGAGAGGGTTTAGGATTACATCATGGAAGTAGAACAACCCTGTAACTACAGTAAGTGCCTGGTGGTTCCATACTATCCATAATGCAATCATACATTTCTAAGATTTTGTACTTCGTTTTGAAGGTCTGCTTCAGAGGTCGGTCCTTTGTCCTTACTAACATTTTAAGTGTAATGTTAGAGAGTTGTTAGGGTGTTTCTGATTGTAATGTTAGAGAGTTGTTAGGGTGGTTCTGATTGTAATGTTAGAGAGTTGTTAGGGTGTTTCTGATTGTAATGTTAGAGAGTTGTTAGGGTGTTTCTGATTGTAATGTTAGAGAGTTGTTAGGGTGTTTCTGATTGTAATGTTAGAGAGTTGTTAGGGTGGTTCTGATTGTAATGTTAGAGAGTTGTTAGGGTGGTTCTGATTGTAATGTTAGAGAGTTGTTAGGGTGTTTCTGATTGTAATGTTAGGGTGTTTCTGATTGTAATGTTAGAGAGTTGTTAGGGTGGTTCTGATTGTAATGTTAGAGAGTTGTTAGGGTGGTTCTGATTGTAATGTTAGAGAGTTGTTAGGGTGGTTCTGATTGTAATGTTAGAGAGTTGTTAGGGTGGTTCTGATTGTAATGTTAGAGAGTTGTTAGGGTGGTTCTGATTGTAATGTTAGAGAGTTGTTAGGGTGGTTCTGATTGTAATGTTAGAGAGTTGTTAGGGTGGTTCTGATTGTAATGTTAGAGAGTTGTTAGGGTGTTTCTGATTGTAATGTTAGAGAGTTGTTAGGGTGGTTCTGATTGTAATGTTAGAGAGTTGTTAGGGTGTTTCTGATTGTAATGTTAGAGAGTTGTTAGGGTGGTTCTGATTGTAATGTTAGAGAGTTGTTAGGGTGTTTCTGATTGTAATGTTAGAGAGTTGTTAGGGTGGTTCTGATTGTAATGTTAGAGAGTTGTTAGGGTGGTTCTGATTGTAATGTTAGAGAGTTGTTAGGGTGGTTCTGATTGTAATGTTAGAGAGTTGTTAGAGGGTTCTGATTGTAATGTTAGTTGTTAGTGACCTTATGTTTACTATGTGGTTGGAGTGTTTGTCTAAAACTATATGCGTTCCTTAGTGTAGTTCTGTTCTATGTCTAGTACTATATGTGTTCCTTAGTGTAGTTATGTACTATGTCTAGTACTATATGTGTTCCTTAGTGTAGTTCTGTACTATATGTGTTCCTTAGTGTAGTTATGTACTATGTCTAGTACTATATGTGTTCCTTAGTGTAGTTCTGTACTATATGTGTTCCTTAGTGTAGTCATGTACTATGTCTAGTACTATATGTGTTCCTTAGTGTAGTTATATACTATGTCTAGTACTATATGTGTTCCTTAGTGTAGTTCTGTACTATGTCTAGTACTATATGTGTTTCTTAGTGTAGTTCTGTGCTATGTCTAGTACTATATGTGTTTCTTAGTGTAGTTCTGTGCTATGTCTAGTAATTTATGTGTTTCTTAGTGTAGTTCTGTGCTATGTCTAGTACTATATGTGTTTCTTAGTGTAGTTCTGTACTATGTCTAGTACTATATGTGTTTCTTAGTGTAGTTCTGTACTATGTCTAGTAATTTATGTGTTTCTTAGTGTAGTTCTGTGCTATGTCTAGTACTATATGTGTTTCTTAGTGTAGTTCTGTGCTATGTCTAGTACTATATGTGTTTCTTAGTGTAGTTCTGTGCTATGTCTAGTACTATATGTGTTTCTTAGTGTAGTTCTGTACTATGTCTAGTAATTTATGTATTTCTTAGTGTAGTTCTGTGCTATGTCTAGTACTATATGTGTTTCTTAGTGTAGTTATGTACTATGTCTAGTACTATATGTGTTCCTTAGTGTAGTTATATACTATGTCTAGTACTATATGTGTTCCTTTGTATAGTTCTGTAGTATGTCTGGTACTATTTACTATATGTGTTTATGAATATCTCTGTCTTGCAGAGGTGTATTTGTATTTTATCTGTCAGTGTCTCTCTGAGTCTGACCTGCATGAGGAGCATGTGTTTGGGTGTTTTAGGTGTTTTCCAGGTCATCTTTGATGCCTTACTAGTCTGTGTATCGTGTTAGGCTACTTTCAGATCTCACAACGCCTGAAAAAGTGTTAAACCAGCATCTCTGAAACCACATTAGTTTCAAGTTTCACGTTTTATTTGTCACATGCACAAGTGCAGTGGAATGCTTAACTTACAAGCCCTTCACAACAGTGCAGTATTCAATATTAAATATATATTCTGTATTCTCTCTCTCTCTCTCTCTCTCTCTCTCTCCACTCCACTCCACTCCACTCCACTCCAGACCTGCAGGAGCAGATGCAACGTGCCATGCAGCTGGAGGTGGAGAGGAGGATGGCGGAGGACGAGGCTGCCCGCCTGGAGGCTGAGCGTCAGGCCGCCCTGCTGGCCAAGGAGGAGCTGGCCCGCCACGCCCAGGACCAGATGCACAACCAGGAGCAGCTGGTGAGAACCACCACACAAACATCATACGACCATGTTATAACATTATACAACAATGTTACAACCATCTGACAACATGTTACAACCATCTGACAACATGTTACAACCATGTTATGACAACATGTTACAACCATGTTATAACATCTTACAACCATGTTAT
This sequence comes from Oncorhynchus mykiss, assembly GCF_057628025.1. Lineage (NCBI taxonomy): Eukaryota > Metazoa > Chordata > Actinopteri > Salmoniformes > Salmonidae > Oncorhynchus > Oncorhynchus mykiss. The sequence goes on from NC_143029.1 coordinate 13,486,596, forward strand.
AACCATGTCAGAATCATGTTACAACCATGTTACAACCATGTTATAACATCTTACAACCATGTTATAACATCTTACAACCATAACCATGTTATAACATCTTACAACCATAACCATGTTATAACATCTTACAACCATGTTATAACCATGTCAGAATCATGTTACAACCATGTTACAACCATGTTATAACATCTTACAACCATGTTATAACATCTTACAACCATAACCATGTTATAACATCTTACAACCATAACCATGTTATAACATCTTACAACCATAACCATGTTATAACATCTTACAACCATGATATAACATCATACAACAATGTTACAACCATCTGACATGTTATAACATCTTACAACCATGTTATAACATCTTACAACATGTTACAACCATGTTATAACATCTTACAACCATGTTATAACCATGTCAGAATCATGTTACAACCATGTCACAACCCCCCTATAACCTTACTGCACTGTACCATAACGCTACCATGTCACAACCCCCTTATAACCTTACCTCACTGTACATTAACGCTACCATGTCACAGCAAATTGAAACCCTGCTATAACCCTACTATACTGTACAATTCTGAAATTGACCTATCTGTGACACAAGACTGTGTTAGCCTGCTGAGCTTAAGCCTAGACACCACCTCTTCAACATGTAAAACTCCAAACCTCACCTCACTAGCGCACTGTGCAGAGCTGAAATTAACTCCTCCATGCAGCACTGAAGACTGCGCCTCTGTACCTTACTGTAATAATGTCCTTCACCACAGTAAAAGTGGACTACATCCCTTTATGCCAGACAGTGTCCACCCCACCCTGCTCTGCACCCTGCACCCTGCACCCTCCACCCTCCACCCTGCTCTGCACCAGACCACACACAGGGTCACTGTAACAGACCTGACAGTAAACCTGTAGTCTAGGGAGAAGACTATTGACAGTGGAACACTGAGGCTGTTTTTACAGGGAAAAGTTGGGACAACAGCCACTCTGAACCAACCCCATAACAGAGCAATGTGTCATGATAAACAGATAAAGACACCAGACAATAAGCTACTATAAAACACCAAAATGGTCCGTCTCTGTGAAGAAACAGAATGTAGGATACGCTACAGGGTTTGCTCTAATGGGGCTTTCCTCAAACATGTAATGCCTCGCTATGAACCCATATATACAACAGGCACCACAGGCATGAACATTACAACACAATCTACTGTTTCTCTCAACATCTCCTCAGCTTTAACTAGGTAGACTGGAATCTCCAGTGACTAAGCAGCAGTCTAGCCTAGCAACCTGTTGACTGTTTTCAATAGAGGCTGTGTTGGCCCTTTTTGGGCCAGACACCAATTTTACAGCTGAACACACTTGACAGATGTGTTTTATGGTCAAGTATCCCCACTGTGTGTGTGTGTGTGTGTGTGTGTGTGTGTGTGTGTGTGAACAACAAAGCAGCGTACTGAGCCCTACAATAAGCACTAAGCACTGTACTCTACTTGAATGTACTCTACTGCAGGTCTCTCTGGTACAATGGTGTATCTACTATATGGCCCACACCATACCAGATAGAGGACTCCAGATGAATATAATCCGTTTAAATGGCGCTGCCCATGCTGTCAGAGATGCCAGGTTGGCACAGATACAAATATGAGTCTTCTATCTAACTCTATGGCCCACACTGAAGTCATTATACCTCATCACCAGATTATTAGCCCCAGCACTTGAGACAGACTGGACTCTGGCCAGCCCCAGCACATGTTGAGACAGATTGGACTCTGGCCAGCCCCAGCACATGTTGAGACAGATTGGACTCTGGCCAGCCCCAGCACATGTTGAGTCAGATTGGACTCTGGCCAGCCCCAGCACATGTTGAGACAGATTGGACTCTGGCCAGCCCCAGCACATGTTGAGACAGATTGGACTCTGGCCAGCCCCAGCACATGTTGAGACAGATTGGACTCTGGCCAGCCCCAGCACATTTTGAGTCAGATTGGACTCTGGCCAGCCCCAGCACATGTTGAGTCAGATTGGACTCTGGCCAGCCCCAGCACATGTTGAGTCAGATTGTAGTCTGGCCAGCCCCAGCACATGTTTAGTCAGATTGTAGTCTGGCCAGCCCCAGCACATGTTGAGTCAGATTGGACTCTGGCCAGCCCCAGCACATGTTTAGTCAGATTGTAGTCTGGCCAGCCCCAGCACATGTTGAGTCAGATTGGACTCTGGCCAGCCCCAGCACATGTTGAGTCAGATTGTAGTCTGGCCAGCCCCAGCACATGTTGAGTCAGATTGGACTCTGGCCAGCCCCAGCACATGTTGAGACAGATTGGACTACTCCGCCCTGTAATGCTCTCAGCCCTGAATTAAAACCTGTAGGCCTCCACACTATCCCCTCCACCCATGTCTCTCCATCCCTTCCCACAGACCTGTAGTCTTTTGTGTACTGTACCCAACTGTCTGTGACCTGTCGCCCTCCTCCTCTGTCCTCCTCCTTGTCTCTCCCAGATGTGTAAGTCCTCACCTCTTTCCCTTCTCTCCTCTGTTGTCTCTCTCAGGCCGCGGAGCTGGCAGAGCACACAGCTAGGATCGCCCTGCTGGAGGAGGCCAAGAGGCGCAAGGAGGAGGAGGCTGACACATGGCAACACAGGGTGAGTCGCCCACACACAGACATGAACAAATGCATGCACGCATATGTACGCATGCACAAGCACGCACAGTTGGATGCACACACACACGCACACACACGATCAGGGTTCTATTAAATCAGATCCGCTTTAGCCGGTGTCGGAGGTGAAACTGCATTAGAGCTGTTAAATCCACAAGCGGCTCCCTGCACTATACCTAAAGCGGATATTGCCATTGGCTGCATGGAGTCGCATTAACACAGAATGTGAGATGTAATCTACACCTCTGTTAGGCTGATAGAAATCCTAATTACTTTGTTGAATGATTTTTCAATTTGAGCGCTATTATTTCTTGATAGCCTACATTTTCTCGCTCTGAACTTCTAACGAGAGTGGGACGGCTGTGGCTTCGTGACATTGAACAAGGTCAGCTGCTCACCGATTTGACAGCACCAACGTAGTTACACCTCCGACAACGGCAATATATCAGCTATGCAGGTGTCGGCTATCGCCGGTTAACGCTTGATCTGATTGAGTCTAAGCCTGTGTCACACAGTCAAGTAACTGTAGTTACTCTACCGTTGACATGGAATCACTTTTTGCTGTGGCTCAAGATGAGAACAGGTTGCATTGTAATGTGGGGCATTCCACAGTGTTCTGTAGTAATAACCCTCTCTCTCTCCCTGTCCTCCCACCCCACCCCCCCAGGCTCAGGAGGCCCAGGACGACCTGCTGAAGACCAAGGAGGAGCTGCAAATGGTGATGACGGCCCCCACTCAGGCGCCCCCTCCCCCCATGTTCGTGGAAGTGCCCATGTTTGTGGACAACCAGGACTTTTTGATGGTGGAGGAGCAGAACGACAGCGAGAACAACAGCACGTACAGTGCCGACCTGCAGAACGAGGGCTTCAACGACCACCGCCTGGAAGAGGAGCGCCTCACCGAGGCCGAGAAGAACGAGCGTGTGCAGAGGCAGCTCATGGTAAGAGCAATTAGTTTGCAGCAAGATGTGCAAATTTGCAGGGATTGGTGGGTTGCTTAATGGGTTGAGTATCACTTGATTGATCACTTGATTGATTGTTTAAATCATTAATTCATTAAATCACTCAGTCTTGAATCATATATTACTGGTTGAAAATCAACCTACAGTTGAAGTCAGAAGTTTGTATGCACCTTAGACAAATACATTTAAACTCAGTTTTTCACAATTTCTGACATTTAATCCTAGTAAAAATTCCCTGTCTTATGTCAGTTAGGATCACCACTATATTTTAAGAATGTCAAATGTCAGACAAATAGTAGAGAGAATTATTTATTTCAGCGTTCATTTCTTTCATCACAGTCCCAGTGGGTCAGAAGTTTACATACACTCAATTAGTATTTGGTAGCCTTTAAATTGTTTAATTTGGGTCAAACGTTTCATGTAGCCTTCCACAAGCTTCCCACAATAAGTTGGGTGAATTTTGGCCCATTCCTTCTGACAGAGCTGGTGTAACTAAGTCAGGTTTGTAGGCCTCCTTGTTCGCCCACGCTTTTTCAGTTCTGCCCACAAATGTTCTATAGGATTGAGGTCAGGGCTTTGTGATGGCCACTCCAATACCTTGACTTTGTTGTCCTCAAGCCATTTTGCCACAACTTTGGAAGTATGCTTGGGGTCATTGGTCGGAAATGGGTCTTCCAAATGGACAATCGTTAACTGATTTCTTGAGATGTTGCTTCAATATATCCACATAATTTTCCTACCTCATGATGCCATGTATTTTGCGAAGTGCACCAGTCCCTCCTTCAGCAAAGCACCCCCACAACATGATGCTGCCACCCCCGTGCTTCACGGTTGGGATGGTGTTCTTCGGCTTGCAAGCCTCCCCCATTTTCCTCCAAACGAAATTATGGCCAAACAGTTCTATTTTTGTTTCATCAGACCAGAGGACATTTCTCCAAAAAGTATGATCTTTGTCCCCATGTGCAGTTGCAAACCGAAGTCTGTCTTTTTTATGGAGGTTTTGGAGCAGTGGCTTCTTCCTTGCTGAGCGGCCTTTCAGGTTATGTCGATATCGGACTTGTTTTACTGTGGATATAGATACTTTTGTAACTGTTTCCTCCAGCATCTTCACAAGGTCCTTAGCTGTTGTTCTGGGATTGATTTCCACTTTTCGCACAAAGTATGTTCATCTCTAGGAGACAGAACACGTCTCCTTCCTGAGCGGTATGACGAACAGGTCACAGAACTACTACTAACAGGTCCCAAACATCATCACGAAGGGACAATTTTAAATGAAACAAATAGCTAATGCAACAGTGATGTTAGTTAGTAGGAGATATGAGTCTTTGAAATTACTTACCACGGATATAAAGCACTCCACACGTCATCGTGTGGAAAAATGGCCTAGAAAGGCAAGCGACAGCAGCGAACAGCCTACTCTGCCCCTATTGTGTCTGCTGCTGCGCTGCGCTTTTAGCTGATCCAACGTTACAACATGGCAATTGGTGCTTTGGAAACATGCTAAAGTACAGAATGACTGCTGGGAACATGTCTACAACTTCATCAGCAAGCTGTCAAACTATCGTAATTAAGTGCCAAGCTACACACTGTTTATCAGTAGTGCCCAACATCCTTAGCTAGTTAGCTAAAATTCCATCCCTGCGTTTGTCAGTGAAGCTAGTTAGCAGCAGGCAAGCTACAACAAGCTAAATCAGCTGATGAGTTCACTGGCAACCGATATACTTGCACATATTTTGTGCAGGAGTAGAGAGATGTAATTTTGTTTTTACAACTTTCTCACTGTTTCATGGCGAGTGAGTCATGCACAAGACAGGTTGCGGGAGACAATGCTCGTCAAAAAAGTGTTGATTGGACATCGTCTCAATGCTCATTTAGCCCAAAACACTTACAAATTTGTGATCACTATCGAACACAACAGCAAGTGGCCATGTGATAAAGGGCTTAGGGTTCAAGTGTTAGGTTTGAGGTTCAACCTATGGCTGAGATAGATAGATAGAACGTCATTGCCCCTAGCAGCCACATACTCAATAGAACCACCATGCGAAATAGGACCATATTCTGCATTTTTTATTCATGTGGAATTAAATGAATTTCTCTTGTTGTTTTAACGGAAAACAGATAAAAATGCAGTTTTCCAAAACAAATTTTCCAAAACAAATTTTCCCATTTGTCACATCGCTAATTCTGATTGGATGGTACAGAATTACATATATTCGTATATTTACTCGGTAGTCCACTAGAACAGATAATTATAGACTAATAGGTGAAAACTACTTATCCAAATATGGCATTCAAATTATGTTACCAGGGAGCTAAAATGGTAGGTGAAAATATATGGTTAACAACTCGAGTTTCCCTTCCAGGAGAATGTGTCATTGTCAGTCTGGAATAAGCAGCTCTAGCAGAGGAATTTCTCTGTCAGCATTGTGGTAGTTTCTCAGAATAGCGTGGCTTCTGAGCAGAAGTGAAGCGTTTAACACAATGCATACGTACTATTAGTGTCTAAATGTAATATATAGAATATTCTGGATATATTTATTGGATTATTATAAAGATCTGGTTCAAATCCAGATCTTCAACAGCTTGTTGTCCTGTTGTTCACTCATGTCCTTGGCATGTTCCTCCCTGGTTGACTTCTTCTTGACTCATCGTGTTCCTCCTTGCAGGCCCTGAGCTCGGAGCTGGCCCAGGCCCGCGACGACACTAAGCATACCCAGAACGATCTGCTCCACACGGAGAACGTGCGCGCCGGCCGGGACAAGTACAAGACCCTGCGGCAGATCCGATCGGGCAACACCAAGCAGAGGATTGATGAGTTTGAGGCCTTATAAGAAGGCCCCTCCCAAGAGGCCATGAGGGCCACACAGCCACGTACCCTTTCTGAATGGTCACTGAACTAATCCCTCCACTGCCACACACACACACACACACACACACACACACACACACACACACACACACACACACACACACACAGGAGCAGTATAAAGAGAGTGAGTGATACACACATCTGCCTCACCACTTTTACCAGTTCCCCCTTAGTGAGAACTTACTCCTGTAAAAAGGCTTATCAAATTCTTGTAAGAAAACTTACTAGTGCCAAAATATATATTATTTTCTTTTAGCATAACAAATCTTCTTTCTGTTTTGGTTATTTGTAATTTGATGGATCAAACAAAATCACTCACCATTATTTTTAACCAGAGGTGTGGGACTAGACAGTAATAGTACGCCATGATGTGCACCTGATAGACATCAAGTACAGCCAATCAGAGCCTTGCTTTTTGGTGTTTTCTTAAATATGGTGTCAATTTTGAAAAAGGGTAATATATATTTATTTTTTTCTGACAGGGACCACTCAGAAAGGGGAACATACAGTATATTAACTTCATACTCTTACTTGCAGAAAAGTGTACTATGTTCTGTTTCATTGTTTTTCCATAATATTTGAACACTTTCATTTATGTTTAATATTGCTCTACAGTATCTGGGAAATCATGAATAGTTTAATATTTATACGATAAATGGTTCATTTAAAAAAAGGGTTATTTCCTCTTGGTTTGTATATTTCTGCTATTCTACTAATGATCACAAGAACATTTAAAATGTATCAGGTTCTATATAAACCAAAATAATGATAGTTTTGTGTTCCATAAGGTTTTCTTTTAGATCAGTAAATTAAAGAGATTTATTTGTAAATTATAACTTTCTTTTTATACTTTAGAAAATATTCCACTGTATGTCATCAAATCAACATAAGGAGACCATGCAGTCCACGGTAGCTAGCAGCATTTTGCCATGCAGTTCACGGTAGCTAGCAGCATTTTGCCATGCAGTTCACGGTAGCTAGCAGCATTTTGCCATGCAGTTCACGGTAGCTAGCAGCATTTTTCCATGCAGTTCACGGTAGCTAGCAGCATTTTGCCATGCAGTTCACGGTAGCTAGCAGCATTTTGCCATGCAGTTCACGGTAGCTAGCAGCATTTTGCCATGCAGTTCACGGTAGCTAGCAGCATTATGCCATGCAGTTCACGGTAGCTAGCAGCATTATGCCATGCAGTTCACAGTAGCTAGCAGCATTATGCCATGCAGTTCACGGTAGCTAGCAGCATTTTGCCATGCAGTTCACGGTAGCTAGCAGCATTTTGCCATGAAGTTCACGGTAGCTAGCAGCATTTTGCCATGCAGTTCACGGTAGCTAGCAGCATTTTGCCATGCAGTTCACGGTAGCTAGCAGCATTTCCAAGGCATATTATTTAAACTGGATTTTATAATGAGGTGTTTAGCATATTGGCAATAAAGATCTATGATTACAGCTTCATACTGTGTTTTTACTTTCTGCTTTCTGATCTTCTGACTTGAGGGAAAAACGTTAGCTAGGGGTTAACTACAGGTTACAGAAACTCATGAATAGAAAGAACAAGAAGAAACTAAGAAAGAATGAGACAACCACATGTTTTCTTATGTTGTAGACAGTCACTTTCTCAGACGTTTAATAACTTTCATTCATTCAATGTTATCAGGTGAGCATGCTTAAAGCACAAGGAATATTCCCCTCAAAATACAACTTAACATGATTTTCCACTTGAACACCTCAGTTGTAGGCCATTTTCCAAGGAAAGTGGAAAAATCATGTTGGGTTGTATTTGAGTGGAACGTCCCTTTAAAAACAGTAATAAAGAACAATAGGTTTCCTTTTGAGTAGAACATCCTTTTAATACATAAAAGGTCATCAATTGAACATAAATAGTTAATAGGAGGGACTTTCACTAAGAAAGGGCCTGACAGTCAGTGCAAATAGAGGTAAAGGTAGAGTAGGGGCTCTATTCAGTCTGTATTGCAGAAATGTAAAAGTCATTTCATATTGAGCCGACATCCGCAACGTTTACCGTAAATGCAGACTCCGCTAATGTGGGAGCATTGCCTTTAAATTACGCTGAATTTCTGCGATACGGATTGAATAGAGCCCTTAAAGTGCCACGGTTTTTCTTGTGGAGAGACCGTGTCCAGTCCAGGTGCTTTTTTCCCCCTGTTGACTCTGACATCATGTTCTCCTGCTGTTGATGTTGGCTTGCATGGGTAAACTGAAGTCATGCCACATGTTGGGTGTCTGCAGCACCAGTTGCCATGATGACCCTAAGAAACACGTGGTTAACAGAGAGTGCCAGGTCAGTGACATCATCAGTCCTTCCTTGCTTCCTCTCAAATTTGTTCAATGTTTTATAGTTCTGTGAAACCAGAGACGGCACTAAGCTGAGTCCATCACACAGAGAGAGAGAGAGCACGAGAGAATGAAAAGAGAGAAATTATATGCTAAGGAGAGAGAGTCCTCAATACCCTGTAAGGTGAAATTGAGGAAACAGGTTTCACCTGATGGCCCTCTAAATTCCATTAGTGTGAAATAGGACATTGGTGCTCTTGTTAATTCAATTATCATTGACGTTTGACTCAGTCTGGGATTTTAGACAACTGGAGTTGGTATTAGATGAAGTAAACCCAGTTGAAGAATTTAAAAACAAATAATGTATCTCACCTCAAGCCCCCTTGGATGGGCCTGGTCAAACTTTTCTATTTACGCCATTTCATTTTCATGCAAACTGATTCAAATCTACTGTATGATTGTAAAGGTATGACAGACAGCCATATTACCGGCTTCCATTCTGACCCAGCCCAGGAGGCGGTCTGAGAAGGTAAAGGGGGCGTGGTCCCAGAGGTCAAGTTCCAGAGTGCAGATCTGGAGGTCATAGGGCGTGACTCTGCTGAAGAGCAGCTGGTGAGACCACGCCGGACTGGGCTTCTTCAGGACAGGGGTCCTCTGGACCAGCTCTCTGGACCCGGGAAGAGTCAAGCACCTAAAATACAAACATGTAAAGATAAACTGTTATGGGATTTTTTATGATATAATGACTAAATGATGTATACATTTAGCTTAGAATTATAACTAAACAGAATACTACTCTGTTACTGTATGAATGTATGAATCTTATTATAACCATAATACTGAATATGATGTGTGTAGCTTGTGTCAAGAATTAGAACAAGGATTTTCTGTTCCTTGTTAGAAACGAATGGAGCTATCGTCAGACCGGCTGGAATACTGTGTTCCTTACAGGACATTCTGTCCCTACCCAGGGAGGGGAGAGACCTTGGGCTTGTAGTAGATTGTTTAACAGGTGGCAGACAATGTGAGAAGGCTTGTGAACTATATTGCCATTGTATCTGAGAGGAGGAGGGACATTTATGACAAAACGTGAGGTATATAAACCAATGTACATGGTATTATGACCAGAGCTCTACGCCATTGATTAATTTTGAGACTGGTCTCTGTCCATTTTATGCAAATAAGAATCTTACAAATTCTTAGAAACGGACAGTGTTTTAATTGAATTGGTTAATGAACACAATAATTAAATTCCTCTAACATAAACATATAGTTCATAAAACACACACACACACACGTACTGTATGTATGCATGAAACACATGTACTCATAGATACATAAACACATAACACACCTAAAACAGACACACAATATCACACCCCAGCAAACACACACACTAATCATACATTTACCCTTTCACATAGGTGTTCTGACTGTTGTTTGCTTTAGTGGGCAGATTTTTGGCACCAGTAACAAGAACAGTCAGTTGACCAACATCATGTGGTCCAATATGAACCGCTGTGAGGAGGAACAAAATAAATCAAGGTCATTTCAAACCAATATAAGGATCTTCTGACCACTGGTACTGTAAAAACACACTGTAAACTGTTTCAAAATCAGGTCTTATTCATTAGACACCAAACAGGTGAAAACAAAATGAAACAGGGAGGGACTAACTGAGATATAAACATTTGTTTTCTGTAGCAAAACGTTTCGGTGCGTGAACGGTAGAGAGTCAACTTACCATCTGTGTGGCAAACCCAGGACGGCTGGGACAAGGAGGTGAACTTCATTCTGACCAGCAGTTCTCCTGCTGTATCCTGCTCTACTGCATTCCCTTCTGGACTCTCAGGCTATTGACCGAGAGAGAGAAATAAGAGTGAGATAGAGAGAGGACAGAGGAGACACACCAGCAAGTTGAACAAAACTTTTTCCTAAAAATATTGTTTTATAAAGATAAAGGGTATTGTGTGAACGTTTCTTCATGGTCAGCAGTTATACCCTACCTTTGGACACAGGGGGTACCAGTTGGAGCCCTGGGTGGTGCTGTCCTTAAATATACAGCCCTCCAGCGGGACGAGGACCTCTCCCAGAAACACCTTGTTCTTCAGGGTCGCAGAGTGCCACACAGACACCTGCAGAGTACTCCTGGACAACAAGGGGCTCTCCATCTGGCACTGTGCATCAGGGAATACAATACATAGGTGGGTGAAAAACAGGAGATTTCATTGCCATGTAGCCTATTCCACTCACTACTTTTAAGCCAGTTCAGGGTATTCTTTAGACACTAAATTGAAGCTTGTTTTGATTTTAAGTTGAACAAGTTTTTACTATGTTTTGTAGTGTCCAAATGAATATGACCCATAATATTTGTCTCCTTACCTGTAAAATGTCATTATAAATGGGATCCGTTGTGTTCCTCTTGATAGTTGTCTTCAGTTTGCTGCTCTGAGACTTCTCCGGCAGTAGGTAGACTTTGACGTACCTGCCCATGATGTTGACACATACAGTACAGCGTGAGGAGATCTAGTTTGCAAATGGATATATCAGTACAACAGAGAGTAATAATCTGTTATGAAAGACATAGAATTACTAGAATGGGCCTCCCCAATCAAGTCAGCATTCAATGATGGGTAGGGCCTATTTCTATAATCTGGTGTATTGAGTAATAATGCTTACGGGTGACACTTCTTCCTCTTGATATCTCCATATGCCAGGTTTCTGCAGCCGTTTATTGTGATCTCCAGGCAGGAAGTGATGTGGTTGAAGGCGATGGCGAGCTTTAGCTCCCCTGTCACTCTGTTGATCTCCAAGAGACCACAGTCTGTACCAGTGCTACTAGCACTACTGCCCTGTAATATTAATTATATATATTTTTTATATACAGATCAACATGTCACATTGCCTCTTTAAAAGGATGTTATGACAGCATAATGCAGGTCTATTCCGTAATGTATTCAGATGATTTGGATGCATTGCTTTCTAGCTTCTCCGCCAGCGACAAGACTATGCAGCTATGCGAGACATGAAAAAGACACGACAACCACATAACAACAATCCTTATCTGATAAAATGTCAAATAGATTGTGAAGTTTGGCACGAGCTGCTGTTGCACAAGTCCCTGTGTTCTTTATGTCTCTTTTCTTCATCATCAGGGCACTCAACTCACCCTCTTTCCCCATGAGTACTCTGAACCCAGGGAAAGGTCCTCATCCGCCCCTGATGAGAAACTGCTCTGGTCATCATTCCGGCTCTTCTTGAACAGGTTGGTAAGACTGGGGCCTTTGGTAAGCTGTGAGGAGAGAGGTTGTGTCTGTTGAAATATGGTATACTTTTGTTCATTTTCTAGTGAATTTCCAGGGAAGCGCAACTGGTACTTGAATCCGGGTCCCTGCGTCTGTCAGTCCAACATCTTAGCCATTCCACTGAGAGGCTTGAACCTCTTGACAAGATGGAAATGTGTATCATTATTAAAGGTTGTTCCAATAGCTGTTTCTAAAGTCTCCCTCTTTCCTGTCTGAAATAGTTGTCAGTGTCATACGTGTCATATGTAGGTGGGGTCTCTTTGATTTTACCCCAGGGGTTTGACAAAATATATGTGGTCTGTGACTTGATAGTGTGATACTTTGACAAAGTTGAGGGGTTGATATGTATTTGGTTTCTCTTACATTGTTGTATTTGTTGATGTTTGTGTCAGAGAGGCTTTTCTAGCCAGTGCTCTGTCCCCGCCTGTTGTCCACTGTAAGAAGATCCTGTTCCACTCGTACATCCTGTTGCGACCTGGAGAACCCTGCAACCCGAACGGTAGGGCGGATAACACACACAGACCGTCTCCAACCATAACATAGCACTTCTGACGTGCTGCTTGCGAACAAGCTTCAATATAGATACAGTATCATATCTTATCTTATTTCCTAGGTGCGGTTTCCTTAACACCGACAACTGATCGCAAGGATATCTTATCGACAAATTACATTAAGGTTTGCGATAACGCTCAGAGGAAATGTGTCACTGTTTTGACTTTCTTGGATCCTAGTTCTCACCAAGATGTACATAAAATTACTTCATATTGAAAGATCATACCGTTTTCTTTTTTTACAGAGACCTTGGCTGCGTTTCAAAATCATAAAAGACACACCCTAGTCCACTTACCTTATGCCCTTGGGGGAATCCCTGTAGCCATATTTGTCTTCGGTCCAAATGACTAGCCAAGCAAGGGAAGTTTGCACTGAAAACCTCTGCGACAGAAGTTTCCTGGACTCAAACTCAGTATTTCTAGTGGCACAGCTAGCACAGTGATGCAGTGCCTTAGACCACTGCACCACTCGGGAGGCCCAGGGTGTGTCTTTAAAGTGTTTGGAATGCAGCCTTTTTCTTCGTAAATACCAAAATGGCTCAAAAGAGTCACTTACTTCTCATGTGGCTTGTGAGGGAAACCATCAGGTCCTCCATAGACTTGGTGAATGGTTTTTTAAAGGAATTGTTCAGTCCCTAGAGATGATTGACAATACATCTGACAGACCAAGTCATAATTGTGGTTCATGAAACTGTGAAGGAGTGAGCCCTTCACAACCTCTTTATTGAATAAAATAAGTTGTATGCAGAATCCCTTTCATTTTAACAATTCATAATTCCAGGCAATTCTATAGCTGCAATGTCAATTGCACCTCTTGGATTTTTTGGACATCATGTTCAAATCATCTATAAGTGACTTTGTTGAGCTTCAATCAATTTGAGATACTTTTGGATGATTTGGACATGATGCGCGAAAAATGCTAATATCGGGCCCATGACTTGAGTGGGATTTGTGCCACAAACGCTAAAATGTTAGCACGTGGAAACAGTGCTAGGGAAACATAACCAAAGCATGGATTGCTGCCAGACCATGTCCATAGACTGCTTACAGAGGAAGGAAACCAACCTTTTACAATAAGTTAAGCATTTTTGCACATGTTACTTCTCAGATGGTTTTTAAAGCCTTTTAAGTGGTAGATCATTTGGATATCTTTATTTGACCTTACCCCTGATCTGCTGAAGGATGGACCATCGTAATAGGGTGGAGCGGTTGGAGGAACGACTGTTATATGACTGGAAAGTGAAACACACACACAGAGAATGCTATTTCCATATTTCTATTAAACATGACCTATAATTCATCACAATATAAGTTAAATAGTTTTTCTTCCCCCCCAAAATGTAGTAGTTAAATAAGCAGTTTTTCTACGTTTGAACGGTGTGGGTGTATACTGGTTGCTAAAAACAGTAATAACAAGTAAACAGCTGATTGGCCAGGCCAGCCAATGAGACGTCTCGGCCAAAAACGTGACATCACGTTATATGAGGAAATGCCAAACATTTTTTAAACAGTCAGATAGTTTGAAGTGGGTTTTTTTAAGTGTTTTTTTTCCTCTCACAAATGTATGCTTTGGCCACACAAGTATAGGATAAGTCAACCATTATTTGGGCATGACTTAACAGAATGAGCTTTTAAAAGTGATATTTTCACTGAACAGTGTTTTGCACACCAATTTCTGATGTTTTTAAATATTGATAAAGTACATACCTGCATCCATCTGTGTCTAATATCTCTATCAGACACTATGGTCACATAATACAGTAGTATACAATACATTTATAAATTATGACTGCCCATTGACTCACCTCAACCTCTGGTAAGACTTTAGTAGCTTCTCCCCAACAGTCTCATGCCTTTCTGTAAATTAAAAGAGTATTGCTATAGCTGCCAACACCAGTACACATACACTATTAAATATTACTGTTATGGACTCTATCCCACTCTCCCGGGCAATGTCCTAGCAGACAGAAACAATGCATTATTCAGTCAAAGCAGTTCTCTAAACCATACACACATTAGAAGATTATGTAGAAGACCACTTTTCAATACCATGCAAAACAACTGAAACACATCTAGCTGTATGATGTATTACTTGACTAGTCCTGTACTGTATAGCTGTGTTTTTAGACATACTTTGAGTGCATATGGCTTCATACTTTTTCATACTGCCATTTTACTTCTGAGAGAATTAGGCATGTGAGGGGTAAAGGAAACAAACCCGAGTCAGGTGGAAATTTCTTGGCCCTTTCTTCCAAAAACCACTCCCCGGACCTGATCTTAACCTTCCTAAGAAGTGTGAAGAAATGCATTTGAGATAAATTATCCTTTGTTTACCAGGGCTGTTAAATTCTGGTCCTGGAAGGCCGAAACACTTCTGGTTTTTGTTTCTACTTGCTAGTAAATTACACTCACCTGTTGTCCCAGGTTGGAATTAGTCCCTTATAAGAAGGACAGGATGAAACCCAGAAGTGTTTTAGCCCTCCAGGACCGATATTGAACAGCCCTGGTTTAGATTACAAAGGAAATACTGTACATTTTGTCAGTTCATTCTCTCAACATGTTAACACGCCTTAAAATATTGAATAAAGGATAGAGGATACCAATAATAAAGAGGTTAGAGCATACAGTTAGAGGTTAGAGGTTAGAGGTTAGAGCATACATTCTATGTTACGGCACTGAGATGACAGTATGTTATTGCACTAACATAAAAGTATATGTTATAACAATTACATAACATTCTATGTTACAGTGCTGACATGTGAGTCTATGTTACAGTTTTGGTATTGACATAACTTTCTATGTTACGGTTCTGACATCTAAGTCTATGTTACAGCACTGACATGCCTCCTACCTGTAGGCGTGGCAGACGGTACACTTCCAGTCCAGGGCGGACACGCCCACACGACACTTGTTGCAGACGCGGTGGCTGCAGCCTCGGCACACGGCGCCCGAGTTCCAGAACATTCCCAACGGCCTCTGACAGCGGGCGCAAGTCCTTTCGCTGTACTGCCGGGCAAAACTCTTGGCACCTTTCCTTCGGATCTCCTGTAGCTCCGTCTTCAGCCTCCTGTAACAGTAGATGGTCGCAGGTGGGGGATACAGCACAGGAGGTTGGTGGCAACTTAATTGGGGAGGACAAGCTCGTGGTAATGGCTGGAGTGGAATTAGTGGAATGGTATTAAACACATGGTTTCTATGTGTCTGATGCCATTCCATTTGCTTCGTTCTGGCCATTATTATGAGCCGTCCTCCCCTCAGCAGCCTGAGGTACAGTAACGATGGCAGTGGTTTAACTGTACTGATCATCTCTTCGCATCCACTTTTCCTGTCAGTCAGCCACTGGCAATTCATTCTAATGAAATGCATTATAGTATTAATGATACATTTTACACCAACGATTGTGAATACTATTTTGAGGAGCATCAGTTAAGCGTTGTCATTGTCTCCACAATTCCTGAAGTACCCTCTGAGTGTTGTTGTTATACAGTGTGTCCATGCAGTAAATGTGAAAAGCTTGGCTGAAGTAAATTATGTTGTCTACCTTATCCTGTCGTCATCCGTGCTGCGCAAAAGTTTGTCTCTCTGAAGAACCTCCAGAACCTTCTCTCTCTCCAGAGCCTTGAGCACGCCCAGATCCATCTGTAAAAATGTGAGTTTCTTTCTTCTCTCGTCCCCACTTTACCTCTCTAGTCTCTCCTTTTCTCTCTCTCTCTCTCGCTTATTCTTCTTCTGTCTCCTCCCTTTGTTCCACCCTCTTTCTCTTTTTATTGGGTGCCGGATGTTGCTTCAAGCTGGACGACGTCTTCACTTGTTACCAGACTGAGGGCAGAATGAAAGTCATGTTGATTTCGCTGCACAGTCAGAGACATCCCATGTCCCCGTCACGATATTCACAGAAGCTCTCTCCGCTTCGCATCACAGACCTTGATGTGTTTCTGCCCTGGTGACCAGCACTACCTCTTACGCTCTGCTCTCTAACCCATTCATAGTGCTGCATCCAAGAAGCAAACTCTGACCTACAGTCACAGGGATCCTCTTCACAAAGTCCGATGACTGATGTTCACTTTGTTCACTAGGACAAGAAAAGAGCAACCAGTCATTTAGTCATTGTAGCCCTCACAGTAACGTCCCACTCACTAAGGCAGAACAGGGAAAGACCAACAGAATGACAATGCCGCATGCTGTGCACAGGAGGTTGGTGGCCCCTTAATTGGGGAGGACGGGCTCGTGGTAATGGCTGGAGCGGAATAGGTAGAATGATATCAAATATATGGTTTCCATGTGTTTGATGCCATTGCATTAACTCAATTGCAGCCATTATTATGTGCTGTCCTCTCCTCAGCAGCCTCCACTGGTGCTGTGTATAATGCTACAGTATCAGAGCCATCTGATAACCCATTGAACGTATCTCGCCCTTCCTCCCGACTCCTGTATTGTACACTTGCCCTTAATGTCACAGTGCTTTGCTCAGAATAGTAAATCCCATTTGGTCCTGCCACAGCTCCCACATGCACCGATCCTCTCACAGCAAGCTGACTACTCTGCCACGGTAATGTAGTGATGCTCCAGTGAAGGCATCACACACACACACGTTATCCAAATGCCAACCGCTGCATTATTAATGTCTCTGTTTTTCTTTTTTTAGTTTGGGAGGTGGGATGTGAAGTATGGTGAGAAAGAGCGTCATCAGAGTGTATTTTGGTTTGGGAGAGGAGATGTAATCTGAAGCTTGGTGAGAAAGGGGGATAGAGCCTCATTAGTGACTGGATGCCATCATGTGTTGTCTCTGCCTTTCTCCATGACAGCAGAGGGCCACTGTAAACAATCAGTGTCACAATTAATGTGATCAATCCCCCATGGCGAAGCAGCAGCATCTTTATGGTTCTGCCCCAAATGACACCCTATTCCCTACAGCCCTATGGGTACTGGTCAAAAGTAGTGCACTAGATAGGGAATAGGGTGTAATTTGGGATGCATTTTCTGCATTTCTGATAAAGAGAGTGGACAGGAGACACTGAGCAGAAAGAGTGCAACAAGTGTAACAAGTTTTCTCCTATTAAATTAACTGCTATCTTTTGATAATATACTGTAGTTATACAATACAATATTATAATATATTAATATTCCATGTATAACTAAAAGTAGCTCTTCCACTTGTTTCTCAACTGTGTGCAGGGGTTGAAATTATGCCTATAAAAAATATGAGGTATTTTCAGGAGCTGTTTTTCAAATGCAGCATCAGACTTTAGCCTAACTTCAATACCATTTACAGCACTAAATTTGAATGGCAAATGTCAGTCCGTTTCTGACCGTCATATTAAACCGTTAAACTGTCATGGTGAAATGCACTAATTTAATGATTACCGGCGCTAGCAGACCACCATGACAGCTTAAGTGTAGATAATGGGGATGAGGGCTATGCTTGGTTAATGAGAATGATGAATTCCCAGACGTGACGGTGACCTGATTCAATCCACCACAGTAATGACAGTAGGACACCTCACTGTGTGTGTGTGTGTGTGTGTGCACGTGCGCACACACACACTCGCTTAGGGCCTTCTGGGGGTCCTAAGCGAGATTTGGTTGCCCCCCCCCCCCCCACCACCTCCTCATGGATGGCATAACATTTTAGTGGCCCTCCTCTTGACGGCAGAGAGAAAATGTAAGTTTGAAAGTTTATTTCTTGTAATTTTACCATGGGGCGGAGAGAACATTTTGACATTTTAAACATCCAAAATTATTACTTTTTGGCTGAAAGACAATGTCCATAATTTACACAACAATTTAAGTCAATAAATCATTGTATTATATATTTCAGGTTGATGTGGAAATCCAATGTGGTAACTTCAGATATTTTCAGTGCGTTTGCCCTATTTTTTTATTTTTTTTTACCAGTAAATTGACTGAGACAACCTGGGGAATAGTTACTGGGGAGAGGAGGGAATGAGCCAATTGGAAGCTGGGGATGATTAGGTAGCCAGCATGGTATTTGGGCCAGGACACCAGGGTTAACACCCCTACTCTTACAATAAGTGCCATGGGATCTTAGGCAACCACAGAGAGTCAGGACACCTGTTTAACATCCCATCTGAAAGACAGCACCCTACACAGGGAAATGACCCCAATCACTGCCCTGGAGAATTGGGATATTTTTTTTTAGACCAGAGGAGAGAGTTCCTCCTACTGGCCCACCAAAACACCACTTCTAGCAGCACCTTGGTCTCCCATCCCGGACCAAACCTGCTTAGCTTCAGAGGCAAGCCAGCAGTCAGATGCAGGGTGGTATGCTACAGGCCGTGTGTTATGACAAGCTAATACTTTTCAGTCTACGTATCTTTTCAGGGCTGGGTTTTATTTGAATGTTACCACCAACCAGCATGGCATTTATTAATCAGAAACACTTGCAAAGTTATTCCTCTTTGCGAGTCGCGAGTGAGCTGAGCAATATAATCGATGATCTTTAGCTGAGCCAAACAGCTTTTCGCCTGAGCTATGGAGCAAATGTATTGTTTTGCACCTCCACTTTTCTTAACCAGCAAATTATCATAATCCATTAGATAATTTGTCAAGTTTCACTTATTTTTGAGCCAGTCTGTATTTTGTAAATGGTGAAATTGATTGCATTTTGGAATCCCGCTTCCCCCGTCGCTCCGAGATTAATGGTTTGACCATGCTCCCATGCTTTGATAGCCTTATACCAACCATCCTGATCTCGCCAGCTCACATTCTGGCCCCGTTTCAAGCTCAAAGTAGACGGCCCTAAACCCTCAGCCCTTTGGGGAATTCCATCGGTTATATTTGTCGTCAGTCCAAATAATTAGCCAAGCAAAGGAAGTTAATTGAGTTTGCGAGTGTACAATGATGTTCACTTCGAAGCCTGAAACGCCCAATAATTAAATTCGCAATGATTGTACATCCGCTAAGAAAAGTCCGCCAAAGCATGGAACCTCATCGTCAATATGGAGTCAACATACAAATGTAAGTAAAAACGAATTTGAATAAGTTAGAAATTGTGCTACTAATCTATATACATGTACTTTCTGTATTGATTTGTTGTTAATAAAAAAAATAGTGTCCACTTAATTAGAGGGTGTGTATTTTAAGTGTTTAATGCAGATTGTGTTTCGTGTAGAGAAACAGAATGTGAGCTCGCGAGATCAGGATGGTTCGTACGAGGCTACTGCTTTGATTAGTGCATCTAGAAATCACAAGTGTCTATCCGATAATGAAAAGGCATCCGCACATTTATTTTTAGCGGATGTATCTATTTTGTGCTGTTACATTTCTATTGTTGTTTCGTGTCAGATGCGTTCAGGTTGTTGATACATAACAGTATAATTTGCGGCGTGCATCATGATCAAAGTCATTGTACTTTGTATAATTTGACTTCCCCCTAGTTGTGAGAACCATGTCATGTGCACGGGCCAGTGTAGTGAACTATATGTAATTACATTTCTAGTTTAATTACATTTTACAGTAGCTTGGTGGTAGCCTAACTAAATTCAAATCTTGGTAGTGTTTTCAGTTGTTCATTACTTTTTGACATGTGGTATAGCTAACTACTGGAACTACACAATCCTTTTTTTGCTAAATGAAAACCAAATATGGGTGAAGTTGGCAAGAATTTACAGACTTGTTTAGCTTGAAACACTTTTTGTGTGCCTAATTATTTTTGTGTTTAGGCTAAATTACACATTCTGTTGACATTGGACTATGGACATTCTGTTGACATTGATCTGTTTTTTCAATTTATGGTCTATGACATTTCAGATTTAGATACGATAATTATCTAGTAGTTTAGATGTAGTGAACTACTTTTTCCAACTTTAGCTTTAATGTAACTGAAGTTCCAGTGTGAAGTAATTGGTAGCTAAGTAAACTATATTTTCAGTGTAGCTTCCCCAAGACTGGCACGGGCTGATTTGACATTGCTGTAGCTAAGCCTGTGTCATTCTTCAGAGGTGAAACATAAATGAGAATTTCCGCAATAGGACAGAAAGCAAAATTCCTACAATTCTACACAATTTGTCATGACTTATGCCATGTTAATATGATATGAGTGAGAATGACTAACAAGATCAATGTGGCCACATGGTGGTCAGGCCCCCTAGTCATGTGCGCTGTGTGCCTGGTTGGTATTCGGCCATGATTAACACAAGTTTAGATAGCTGACCAATTGTCAGCTAATTGAGTGACTGACATAATAAGAGAGAAACTGCTGATGCACAACCAAGTTTTGAGATTGAATGAAATTGAATTTTACTATTCTTACTCTCAATAGTAAATTGAGACCCCGACTGAGTTAATTAAAAAAAAAGTGGGCACCATGAGAGTATAGTGCGTTCTCACAGCAGCCGGGGGTCCTAAGTGTGACCGCTTATGTCGTTTATGCCTGGAGCCGGCCCGGTGTATGTGTGTGGGACCACATACGTGTCTGTCTGCTGTGAGAACTCATGTGGCCCACAGACACGTTACCCAAGCATATACACGTTTCCTGGAAGAAGTTACCTCGCTGCTAACCAATAATTACTTACCTTACTCAACTCGTCCGAAGAGATGTACATAGCAACAGGAGACACCACCATTTCTTCAGTGGTGTAAAGTAATGAAGTAAAAATACTTGAAAGTACTACTTTAGTAGTTTTTTAGGGTATCTTTATTTTACTTTACTATATTTTTTACTACTTTTACTTTTACTTCACTACATTCCTAATAAAAATTACTATTTTTACTCCATACATTTTCCCGACACCCCAACAAATTACTATTTACATTTTGAATCCTAGCAGGACAAGAAATGGGCTAATTCACACACTTCTCAAGAGAACATTCCTGGTCATCCCTAATAACTCTGATCTGGCGGACTCACTAAACATGTGTTTAGTTTGTAAATGATGTCTGAGTGTTGGAGTCTTTTTCCACCATTGCAGTTCTGTATCCTCACAGTTCAACACAGATACCAAATAAAGCTCCTCTGAAATAGGTTGCATTTCTCACCAGGGTTGAGATCAATTTAAATTCAGTCAATCTAGGCAAGGATAAGCAATGGGTTTCTCCATGAATTGCTAAGTTAACTCCCTGAATTGACTGAATTGAAATGGAATTGACATGTGGTGACTACAACAGTGTTTCTCACAGAAGAGATCTAAGCGCCCACCGGCTGCCGAGCCATGGCTATGCAGACAACTAAAAGAGAGCACAGATGAAACAACCACAGAATAGAAACCTATGCATTGCTTTGCAGCAGATTCAGAATGAGAGCAATTTCAAACACCTACAGTACCACTCACAGTCATAAAGACAAATCCTAAATGCTCTGTAGAGGCTGTAGATCACTTTAAAAGTAATTTACCTCCTTAGTATACTGCTGAGCATTGCAGTAACGGAATATGCAATAGTCCTATACTGTGGATGGCAACTGGAAGGACTAAATCCTAAGAATCATCCAGCAATGCCAGGGTTAGGTAGAGGCCACCAAGCTGACAAGGCCTTGAGGCATTGACCTCATGGAATACCTAGTTTCTTATATTATCCTTAAAATTGCCTCATGTGCAAACCAATCAAACAAAGAAAAAACAATTGTGGCACTTACTGAAGAACAGCTACTGTATCAGCTGCATGAGCCGTTTCTTCTCAAAGCCCCCCACCAAAAAAAGTAAAACAGTCAGATGAAGACAGGATCTTACCTCTTGAGCTGAGGCCTCAGTGCTGTTTGTATGACTCGTGGTCACCCTGAGAGAGGCAGATTCTTATGTGCAGCCAAGGTAACAAGGAAAACACTTCACTTTCTGTTTCCTTCCTTCCTGCTGTCACACAACTGCTGCTTGACAGAGCTGAGGTGAATGAGGTTGGTTGAAGTGGCCCCGGGTGCAATTTCTTCTTCCTTTGGTTTTCTTTGTTGAGGGCCCGGTTTAGGGTGTGTGTGGCAGGGGAGGAAGTATTTTTGTAAAATTAGCCATTGTTAATGGAACCCCATTGTGAGAGGTTTTGTTGTTGTATTGTAGGCTCTGCCTTAATTTGTGCTGTCTGACACCTGGAGTTGCAAGGAAAACGGTCAAGGAACAATTGTTTATTTAAGGACTAGTCAGCCCTTTATCTCTTTGGTACAGTATCCAGAGCACTGAATGTGGTAGAATACTACTATAGGATCCATGTCTGGTTTCTGTCTGAATGTAATGCGATGCGAAGCGGCAGAGAAGTCAGGCGCAGGAGAGCAGAAACTGATTTACAACGGTTGTGGTTAATAACCAGAAACCACCGTCAACAGAATAATTCAATAAATGGGTCAAACAAAACCCTGTAACTAACAGCATACCGTGCACAAGCACAACAACAAACAATTACGGACATGGGGGGGGGGGGGGGGGAACAGAGGGTTAAATACTCAACATGTAATTGATGGAATTGGAACCAGGTGTGATGGAAGACAAGACAAAACTAATGGAAAATGAAAAGTGGATTGGCGATAGCTAGAAGGTCGGTGACGTCGACCGCCGCCCGAACAAACCAACTTCGTCGGAAGTCGTGACACTGAAACTTGTTTACTGAGGATAACTCGGATGCTATCTATATGGATGTATGATCTCAGTGGTCAGGGTGAACTCTGAATTACTATATGCAAAAACTTTTTATGGTCCTCTCAGGCAGTGGCGATTTAAGCATGTCAATCTTGGTGTGGAAAACTCTAAGCCACAACACAACACTAAGCAATGCATTAATTGCACTATGAAGCTGACAAATGGTGCCCACAAATTGTTAGTACCTACATAAAGCTGTCTCAACAGCAGAGATTTCTTTTCAGCACCATGGAGTGAATCCTTATCATTGCTACATCTGGCTATCAGCAGAGCCTTGTCTGGCAGCAAAACAGTTAATTCAGCCTAATTTACTGCCTTTAAAAAAACAGATGATATGGCTGACTTGCTGAAGCAAATGTGGTTTCTATTGACAATTGAGATGTACAAACTATGGCATAAGGGGACGACGAGCAGATAAGAGGCAATCCGTAATTTCGACTAAGACATTGAGCGAGTTAGGATGGATGTAGTGAATATAACTATGTGTTCAGCACTTTTGAACTGTACAGCGACAGAATTCAGAACATTGGCTTACAGTATTCTCCCTGTACACCAAGTCAGAACTGTAGGATAAATAAAGGGGGCATATAAGCAGACAATGAAAGCTCTTACAATATTTGATGGTGACATTTCTCTAAAACAGGCTATAGACTACATGTACACCACCAAGTCAGAACAGTAGGCTAAGTTATGAGGGGGAAAGGGACCTACTTATTAGGGTCAGGCACATGGGCTATTAACAGATTACTAAACAACATACACTTAGCATTACTTTCTTAGCTACAGTATACATATCTCCCAGGCATATTATATAATTTATGCAGCAGCATAAATTCACATTGTTGTGCTGTGCTCACTTGAACAGGAAGGTGGCACGGTGGTCCTTAGTGGGCAAATCTTGACATCAAACTTTGTCATCAAAATCTGGCATTCTCCAGATTTAAGGTGCTTTCAAGACAACTGGGAACTCTGGAAAAAACAATGTCTAGGCGCAAGTTCCTGACTTGGAATTCCGAGTTAGATGCCTGTTCAAAATGTATTTTCCCAGTCGGAGCAAGTTTCCAGTTGTCTTGAACTCACTGAAGTCAGAGATTTCCCAGTGCCGAGTTTC
Source organism: Oncorhynchus mykiss (assembly GCF_057628025.1). Classification (NCBI taxonomy): domain Eukaryota; kingdom Metazoa; phylum Chordata; class Actinopteri; order Salmoniformes; family Salmonidae; genus Oncorhynchus; species Oncorhynchus mykiss. Next base: position 13,510,929 of record NC_143029.1, read on the forward strand.
CAGTTGTTTTGAACACGGCAGAAGTCATGCTGGATTGATAGCATGTCCAATGTAGACTGTTAATAATTTTAAGTTTGGAAAAGAGACCCTTAAACCCAGACTTGGACCACATACCCGCTCCACTGAATAGCTGTCAAGTGATTGCTTTGCAAAGCTTGCAGTTAGCCACGGATCCCTTCCAAACCACTCATTGTCGAATTTGCGATTTTCAACTTGTGTAATGTTTATGTCCAATGGCTAATGAGCACCGATACGTTTTATCTATAATTTCTCTCCATCATTTCTCTTCATATGACAAGGATTGAAATGGATTTACAAGTAGATTGTCGACATGATTCATGATGATGACTGCTAGCTAAGATTTTAAGTCTGATGTTGGCATGATCAGTCATTTTATCTGTGGTCAATGACCTTGAGCCTTCTTGGATGGGCACTTCTAATGTAACTCAATGGCAGCACCAAAGGGGCTTGAATTTTCTAGTTCTCCCTGTAGATTTTGCAGTGACGTAGTGTCCCTATGAGTGACAGAACACTGAGCCAATCACAGTGCAACAAGAGAACATTACCAACCCCATATGCTCCTTATTTTCCACTGGCTGCCCCACCACCACAGAAAGCACTGAGCTAGGCTGAAACACCTGCATTTCGGAGCTGCCTTACTCAAGAAAGCAAAAAATAGACTGTTTGTATGCTGCTTTATTAACTCAATGATTATACACAGCTCAAAAAAAAGGGAACACTTAAACAACACAATGTAACTCCAAGTCAATCACACTTCTGTGAAATCAAACTCTCCACTTAGGAGGCAACACTGATTGACAATAAATTTCACATGCTGTTGTGCAAATGGAATAGAAAATAGGTGGAAATTATAGGCAATTAGCAAGACACCCCCAATAAAGGAGTGGTTCTGCAGGTGGTGACCACAGACCACTTCTCAGTTCCTATGCTTCCTGGCTGATGTTTTGGTCACTTTTGAATGCTGGCGGTGCTTTCACTCTAGTGGTAGCATGAGACGGAGTCTACAACCCACCCAAGTGGCTCAGGTAGTGCAACTCATCCAGGATGGCACATCAATGCGAGCTGTGGCAAGAAGGTTTGCTGTGTCTGTCAGCGTAGTGTCCAGAGCATGGAGGCGCTACCAGGAGACAGGCCAGTACATCAGGAGACGTGGAGGAGGCCGTAGGAGGGCAACCTCTGCCTTTGTGCAAGGAGGAGCAGGAGGAGCACTGCCAGAGCCCTGCAAAATGACCTCCAGCAGACCACAAATGTGCATGTGTCTGCTCAAACGGTCAGAAACAGACTCCATGAGGGTGGTATAAGGGCCGACGTCCACAGGTGGGGGTTGTGCTTACAGCCCAACACCGTGCAGGACGTTTGGCATTTGCCAGAGAAGACCAAGATTGGCAAATTCGCCACTGGCGCCCTGTGCTCTTCACAGATGAAAGCAGGTTCACACTGAGCACATGTGACAGAGTCTGGAGACGCTGTCGAGAACGTTCTGCTGCCTGCAACATCCTCCAGCATGACCGGTTTGGCGATGGGTCAGTCATGGTGTGGGGTGGCATTTCTTTGGGGGGCCGCACAGGCCTCCATGTGCTCGCCAGAGGTAGCCTGACTGCCATTAGGTACCGAGATGAGATCCTCAGACCTCTTGTGAGACCATATGCTGGTGCGGTTGGCCCTGGGTTCCTCCTAATGCAAGACAATGCTAGACCTCATGTGGCTGGAGTGTGTCAGCAGTTCCTGCAAGAGGAAGGCATTGATGCTATGGACTATAGATATAAAGATAAAGACATAAAACTGTATTTTTTTGTGAAGAATCAACAACAAGTGGGACACAATCATGAAGTGGAACGACATTTATTGGATATTTCAAACTTTTTTAACAAATCAAAAGCTGAAAAATTGGGCGTGCAAAATTATTCAGCCCCCTTAAGTTAATACTTTGTAGCGCCACCTTTTGCTGCGATTACAGCTGTAAGTCGCTTGGGGTATGTCTCTATCAGTTTTGCACATCGAGAGACTGACATTTTTTCCCATTCCTCCTTGCAAACAGCTCGAGCTCAGTGAGGTTGGATGGAGAGCATTTGTGAACAGCAGTTTTCAGTTCATTCCACAGATTCTCGATTGGATTCAGGTCTGGACTTTGACTTGGCCATTCTAACACCTGGATATGTTTATTTTTGAACCATTCCATTGTAGATTTTGCTTTATGTTTTGGATCATTGTCTTGTTGGAAGACAAATCTCTGTCCCAGTCTCAGGTCTTTTGCAGACTCCATCAGGTTTTCTTCCAGAATGGTCCTGTATTTGACTCCATCTTCCCATCAATTTTAACCATCTTCTCTGTCCCTGCTGAAGAAAAGCAGGCCCAAACCATGATGCTGCCACCACCATGTTTGACAGTGGGGAGGGTGTGTTCAGCTGTGTTGCTTTTACGCCAAACATAACGTTTTGCATTGTTGCCAAAAAGTTCAATTTTCGTTTCATCTGACCAGAGCACCTTCTTCCACATGTTTGGTGTGTCTCCCAGGTGGCTTGTGGCAAACTTTAAACAACACTTTTTATGGATGGCTTTCTTCTTGCCACTCTTCCATAAAGGCCAGATTTGTGCAATATACGACTGATTGTTGTCCTATGGACAGAGTCTCCCACCTCAGCTGTAGATCTCTGCAGTTCATCCAGAGTGATCATGGGCCTCTTGGCTGCATCTCTGATCAGTCTTCTCCTTGTATGAGCTGAAAGTTGAGGGACGGCCAGGTCTTGGTAGATTTGCAGTGGTCTGATACTCCTTCCATTTCAATATTATCGCTTGCACAGTGCTCCTTGGGATGTTTAAAGCTTGGGAAATCTTTTTGTATCCAAATCCGGTTTTAAACTTCTTCACAACAGTATCTCGGACCTGCCTGGTGTGTTCCTTGTTCTTCATGATGCTCTCTGCGCTTTTAACGGACCTCTGAGACTATCACAGTGCAGGTGCATTTATACGGAGACTTGATTACACACAGGTGGATTGTATTTATCATCATTAGTCATTTAGGTCAACATTGGATCATTCAGAGATCCTCACTGAACTTCTGGAGAGAGTTTGCTGCCCTGAAAGTAAAGGGGCTGAATAATTTTGCACGCCCAATTTTTCAGTTTTTGATTTGTTAAAAAAGTTTGAAATATCCAATAAATGTCGTTCCACTTCATGATTGTGTCCCACTTGTTGTTGATTCTTCACAAAAAAATACAGTTTTATATTTTTGTTTGAAGCCTGAAATGTGGCAAAAGGTCGCAAATTTCAAGGGGGCCGAATACTTTCGCAAGGCACTGTATATATTTTTTTACATTGTTAGCAAACTGGTATGTGACACGTATTAATGCCAAAATAACACATAAAACAGGTGGCCAATGTTTCCCAGGAATTCAGTCTTATTTACTTTGGTTTGCTCACCCACACAAGCCTTTAAATGCCGTGACACCCTGTGGAGATTGGATCTGGGAGTGTTTTGGTTACTGTAAATTTGGTATTGTTTGATTGGTCAATGGTGGTTGGTTTTGTGTTGAAAGGTTACACCTTCAGATGTTATAAATGGAATTAAATGCTTTTGTTTTCTCTCTAATCGTGCATTCAGTCCACAGAGGAAGGTTGTTTGATCAGTTCTCATTTCCTAGACTTCTAGGCCTCTGCCCTAGTAAACATCTCTTTGTTCATGCTTTGTCCTATGAGTTAACCTTAGGATCTATATGCTTGGAATAATGCCTTGTAATGCTTGTTATTGCTTTGTAACTTAAGCTTAATGCCTTTTATGTGAATCCATTCATTGTACAATGTTAATTGTCTATATCAAAGGAAGATGTTTCATTCTCAGACCAATTCTTGTTAGTCAACGTCAACTCCTTGCCTAATGTATCTTTATGGAGTCAGAGAACCATTTTAATAGGCTAAATGCTAGGTCTTATTACAGGTTGCCTGGAAGGTATTTATAATATCATACATGACAAATATTAGTGTCCACTACAGTCTTGCTGTGTTAAACAAGGCTTTGAGTCCCCAAGGTCGTTCCTGCCCATCCTTTGCAGAGATTTTTGTACACTGTCGCTATAGCTGTCATTACTTATGGGCAGATGTGTGAGGAAAATGCTAACTTTTAATTGTTTTACATAATGGGAAAATAATGTAGGTATTCAATGTTTTAGTTTAACTCATGTCAACATGCTCTTGACCTGTCAGTTGCTTGTTGTGGATAAATTGGTGCACACTGCTGAAAGACTGACAACTTACATAACGCCAGTAGAAGACCAACTAAAAGTGGGAGCTTTTCACTGAGCCAGTGTTGACCCCCTGTGGCAGGTGTTAATATGTGTATTATTACTTTAGTTTTTATTTCACTCAGTGGTCATGCTGCTGCTCGCCCTATGATCATTCCACCCCACACCCTCAAGCCTTTACTCTGCCTCCACCCCAATGGACATGTATATATTCATCACTGCTACAGTTATGATGTACATAGTTCTATTTCGATTATTTTCATTATTTTATTTCACTAGTCCTGCATGTTGGAGCTCCAAGCCTTAGATGTTCACTGTACCCTGCAATCACACCTTCAACCCTGTACATGTGACTATTAAACAATCTGAATCTCTGAATGTTAGATAACTACTCAGTTTTTCACAATTCTTGACATTTAATCCGAGCAAAAATTCCATCTTAGGTCAGTTAGGATCACCATTTTATTTTAAGAATGTCAGAATAATAGTAGAGTGATTGATTTCAGCTTTTATTTCTTTCATCACATTCCCAGGGTCAAAAGATTACACACACTCAATCAGTATTTGGTTAAATTGTTTAACTTGGGTCAAATGTTTCAGGGAGCCTTCTACAAGCTTCCCACAATAAATTGGGTGAATTTAGGCCCATTCCTCCTGACTGGTGTAACTGAGTCAGGTTTGTAAGCTTCCTTGCTCGCACACGCTTTTTCAGTTCTGCCCACAAATTTTCTATAGGCTTGAGGTCAGGGTTTTGTGATGGCCACTCCAATACCTTGACTTTGTTGTCCTTAAGCCATTTTGCCACAACTTTGTAAGTATGCTGGGGTCATTGTCCATTTAGAAGACCCATTTGCAACCAAGCTTTAACTTGAGACATTGCTTCAATATATCCACATAATTTTCCTACCTCATGATGCCAATGATTTTGGGAAGTGCACCAGTCCCTCCTGCAGCAAAGAACCCCTACAACATGATCCTGCCACCTCCGTGGTTCACGTTGGGATGGTGTTCTTTGGCTTGCAAGCCTCCCCCTTTTTCCTCCAAACATAACAATGGCCATTGTGGCCAAACAGTTCTAGTTTTGTTTCATCAGACCAGAGGACATTTCTCCAAAAAGTACCATCTTTGTCCCCATGTGCAGTTGCAAACCGTAGTCTGGCTTTTACATGTCGGTTTTGGAGCAGGGGCTTCTTCCTTGCTGAGCGGCCTTTCAGGTTATGTCGATATAGGACTCGTTTTACTGTGGATATAGATAATTTTATGCCGGTTTCCTCCAGCATCTTCATAAGGTCCTTTGCTGCTGTTCTGGGATTGATTTGTACTTTTCGCAACAAAGTACATTCATCTCTAAGAGACAGAACGCGTCTCCTTCCTGAGCGGTATGACATCTGTGGTACCATGGTGTTTGTACTTGTGTACTATTGTTTGTACAGATAAATATGGTACCTTCAGGTGTTTGGAAATTGCTTCCAAGGATGAGACTTGAGTTCTACAATTGTTTTTCTGAAGTCTTGGCTGATTTCTTTTGATTTTCCCATGATGTCAAACAAACAGGCACGGAGTTTGAAGGTAGGCCTTGAAATACATCCACAGGTACACTCCAATTGACGTCAATTAGCCTATCAGAAGCTTCTAAAGCCATTACATAATTTTCTGGAATTTAAGCTGTTTAAAGGCACAGTGAATTTAGTGTAAACTTCTGACCCACTGAATTATAAGTGAAATAATCTGTCTAAACAATTATTGGAAAAATTCCTTGTCGTGCACAAAGTAGATGTTCTAACCGACTTGCCAAAACTATAGTTTGTTAACAAAATTGTGGAGTGGTTGAAACACTTAGGTTGGAGTCATTAAACTCATTTATGTAAACTTCTGACTTCAACTGTACATTGGATGTCATGTACTGCATATCTTGTTTCATACACTGTATACTTTGTCTTTTAGAGTCATGCTAATCTTGGTATTACTTTAAGTTCCGGTCACGACCAAAGTACACACATGTACATGTATTTTCAACCACAACACATGTACACCACATACTTATGTGCACACACCAATAGTCCTGTCAAGAATTTAATCCCAATTCCCCACATCAACTTCACAACCTTTAATTTATAGTGACAGAGCAATAAAAATATACTCAATATATAAAAACATTGATATTAACAAAATAAAAACACTATCTAGTCAAACATACAATGACACCATTTGGCAAGTGCAACCATGAACATGTGTGTGGAATGTGTGGTTTTCCTGTTTTTGTTCTTGTAGACTAAACACTTTCTGTTGAGCACCCATGCCATGTCTTTCAGCCAACTCTCCGAATCACAGACATCTGAGTCAAACACTTTGGCAGTGTTTCAGGCCTTCGGCCAGTGTCCGTTACTAACTTTTGCATTCCAGAATGTCTGAGGTTTCCTGAGAATGTCCCAGCTATTATAATCACTTAGTCAAATAGAATTCCTATTTATATGCCGGTTTCCTCGTATTTTCTTCCATTCTCACTCTTTCCCCTTGTTTTTCTGGGATGAAAGAGGGGTGTTCAGCAGAGTGGTAGATGGATCTACAGTGCATTCGGAAAGTATTTAGACCCCTTGACTTGTCCATTTTGTTACGTTACAGACTTATTCTAAAATAGATTTGTTTAAATCCCTCAATCTACACACAATACCCCATAATGACAAAGTAATAACAGGTTTTTAGACATTTTTGCAAATGTAAAAAAAAAAACTGAAATCACAGTTACATAAGTATTCAGACCCTTTACTCAGTACTTTGGTGAAGCACCTTTGGCAACGTTTACTGTCAAGTCTTCTTGAGTATGACACTACAAGCTTTGCACATCTGTATTTGGGGAGTTTCTCCCATTCTTCTCTGCAGATCCTCTCAAACTCTGTCAGGTTGGATGTGGAACGTCACTGCATAGTTATTATCAGGTCTCTCCAGAGATGTTCAATTGGGTTCAAGTGGGAGCTTATATAGACAGGTGTGTGCCTTTCCAAATCATGTCCAATCAATTGAATTTACAACAGGTAGACTCCAAGTTGTAGAAACAGGATGCACCTGAGCTCAAATTCAAGTCTCATAACAAAGGGTCTGAATACTTATGTAAATGTCATATTGTAACAAGAAAATGGGTCTGAATACTCTCGAAATGCACTGTAATGATTTCTTTGGTTCAGTGTTCTGGCTCAAGTCCAAACAGACAACGGTCTATTATATTATGTGTCATAACTTGGCTTCTTTCAGTGTATGCCTTTCTGGTTTAAAGTCTATGATTGAGGTTCAAGCAATTTCTCACTTAAACAGTACAGCTTTTTTTCCCTCTTTATGCACTTAAATATAAGTGTTACACCTTTTTTAATTTAATGGGATCCAAGGCTACACATTTAGCCCGTGCCTTTTTACTTGCATATGTGTAGTAAGGCCTTACAGCGATAACAAAATATGGTACTAAAACCTGCCGGAGGCAACTTCTTGGGATCTTAGAAAGTCTGTAAAAATGTCTTGAGCTGTAGCGTTTCCTCCACTGATATCCTGTTGTGGTAGAAGCTGAGTCCAGTCAGGAGCTCTATGTCTCGGACCCGGGAAGCATGGAACTGGGCCCACTCCTGGACCCATTGGAAGTCTGAGCCATTCTGAGGAGACAGGGAGGAGGAGGAAAAGGAGGGCTGAGTCACTAATAATATTCATAGATTATCTTTACAAACAGCAAAACTAGAGAGGATCCCATATGATCTCCAGACCTAGGTCAAATACACAATCAAATACTTTGAAATTCCTGAAAATATTTCGGGTGCAGCTGATTTAGCTTGAAATGTGCACATTTGAGACGATTTAATTGGTTGCATTGTACACGGCTAACTAAATGAAGTGCTGCTCAAGTATTTGACATACAGCATCTATTTAAACCAGGTCTGATTATCTCAGCCATCCTTTGGTCTGTTGACATGTTACATTTCCTCAACAGGCTTTTCAGCTGGCCCAGTAGGAAAGAGTAGGACAGCCAGCCAGAGCGGTGTGACTCACAGCACAGGTCTCAGTGTGGTCTGGTCTATGGGGGAGGGTGAAGGAGGTGGTCTCTAGGGGACCCTGGCAGTCAGCAGGGGAGAAGGAAGAGTTTCCACAGCTGGTCAGGATCACATAGAAGTGAGTGGGGATGGGAGCCTCATGTCTGCAGGAGAGAAAGATGGAAACATGTTCATGTACAACTGAGAATTCAAAAAAAGCCAGCAGCAACAACATGCATGGATGATGAACACTTACTGTGGTGTGCTAACTGTAGGAGTGTCAAAGTGTCCGTCGTAGTGCTGGTCAAAGATAGGTCCACTCATAACGTTGACCCCATTCAGCTGCTGGGAATATTTCACCAGGAGGACGTCATGGAAGTACGTCCAAACAGCTGCAAACATACAATCATATACTTATTAAAACAAGAAGTCACTGAACAATGTCTTCAGGGCCCGTATTCACAAAAATGTCTTAGAGTATGACTGTTGATCTAGAATCAGTTTTGCCCTTTAGATCATAATAAATGTGATTAAATGGACAGTGTTGGGGGCTGATCCTAGATCAGCATTTCTACTCTGTAGACTTTCACCATTTGCCACCAGAGGGCAGTGAGTGTAAAGTTATCCACAGAGTGCTTCTGTTCATGGATTTAAAAAACAAAATCCCCTTGTATGACATATCATACTTAATAAACCCCTTTCATGATGGATTACCTGTGTCCACGGGCATCAACAAAAGTAACAACCATTTGCATCTCCCTTTCATCAATATGGAACCCACAAGATGGCATCATATTGTACCAACCTAACCGCTATCCCATAACCGAGTCCCAAACAGTATCCTACAGCCCAGTGTTTAAAACTCTGTGCTATTATTTTCCATCAGAGTAGACATGACCCCACACCACATTAGCAACATTGTCTGTCTGGGAAAGTCAGGAACACATCTTTAGGTCTACTACCAACACATTGACGGTCTATGAGTAACTACACCACAAGTTGTTATTGGAATGTTGCATCAGGAGTGCTCATGTTCTCACAAATGACATTACGTGCCAAGCAGAGAGTACAAAATGGGGTGGGATTTTAAACGTAACAAACTCCCCTTCTTTAGAATAGCATAGCAAGCAATCACTTTTGTCAAGCCAGTTACACAGAATGGAAAGTGAACAATAAAACACTAAAAGAGAGCTTAGGGAGTGGGCTGGGTTTTTACCGTGACCACTGCCTGATATGGTAACGCCCTGCTGCACCACTACTGTACACTACTGTCCCCTAGACAAAATGTAACAGAGATCCTATGTCTACTGAATAAATATGGCTCACTATGACCATGGTCAGATTACCATGTTAATTCACAGGGAAGCTTTTATGTTGACAGACCAATTTGAGATTTCTCAGTTGGTGTGAGTTTTAAACCCTGCTCCTAAATCTACAGCTTGTTGTTAAGAGTTAAATATTTACTATGGAGTCAGCTTTTTTCTACTATTCAACTAGAACCTTAGATCCTAGGAAAAATGGTACGATCTAACAGGAAATACAAGGGGGAAAAAACTGTCCTAGTACGTTATCTCAGCTGTTGGATCTTTGGGCTGAAATTTATACCTAATTGGCCAAGGCTAGTTCAAAATAGAATAGAGATGCAGGCTGGGAGTGTTACATGCTGTAAGAGTAAGCCTAAGAGTAAAAGTAAAACTGATAGAAACTACACTGAACAAAAATACAAAAACACAACATGCAACAATTTCAAAGATTTTACTGAGTTACAGTTCATATAAGGAAATCAGTCAATTGAAATAAATTCATTAGGCCCTAATCTATGGGTTTCACATGACTGGGAATACAGATACAGTGCCTTGCGAAAGTATTCGGCCCCGTTGAACTTTGCGACCTTTTGCCACATTTCAGGCTTCAAACATAAAGATATAAAACTATTTTTTTGTGAAGAATCAACAACAAGTGGGACACAATCATGAAGTGGAACGACATTTATTGGATATTTCAAACTTTTTTAACAATTCAAAAACTGAAAAATTGGGCGTGCAAAATTATTCAGCCCCCTTAAGTTAACTTTGTAGCGCCACCTTTTGCTGCGATTACAGCTGTAAGTCGCTTGGGGTATGTCTCTATCAGTTTTGCACATCGAGAGACTGACATTTTTTCCCATTCCTCCTTGCAAAACAGCTCGAGCTCAGTGAGGTTGGATGGAGAGCATTTGTGAACAGCAGTTTTCAGTTCTTTCCACAGATTCTCGATTGGATTCAGGTCTGGACTTTGACTTGGCCATTCTAACACCTGGATATGTTTATTTTTGAACCATTCCATTGTAGATTTTGCTTTATGTTTTGGATCATTGTCTTGTTGGAAGACAAATCTCTGTCCCAGTCTCAGGTCTTTTGCAGACTCCATCAGGTTTTCTTCCAGAATGGTCCTGTATTTGGCTCCATCCATCTTCCCATCAATTTTAACCATCTTCCCTGTCCCTGCTGAAGAAAAGCAGGCCCAAACCATGATGCTGCCACCACCATGTTTGACAGTGGGGATGGTGTGTTCAGCTGTGTTGCTTTTATGCCAAACATAACGTTTTGCATTGTTGCCAAAAAGTTCAATTTTGGTTTCATCTGACCAGAGCACCTTCTTCCACATGTTTGGTGTGTCTCCCAGGTGGCTTGTGGCAAACTTTAAACAACACTTTTTATGGATATCTTTAAGAAATGGCTTTCTTCTTGCCACTCTTCCATAAAGGCCAGATTTGTGCAATATACGACTGATTGTTGTCCTATGGACAGAGTCTCCCACCTCAGCTGTAGATCTCTGCAGTTCATCTAGAGTGATCATGGGCCTCTTGGCTGCATCTCTGATCAGTCTTCTCCTTGTATGAGCTGAAAGTTTAGAAGGACGGCCAGGTCTTGGTAGATTTGCAGTGGTCTGATACTCCTTCCATTTCAATATTATCACTTGCACAGTGCTCCTTGGGATTTTTAAAGCTTGGGAAATCTTTTTGTATCCAAATCCGGCTTTAAAACAGTATCTTCACAACAGTATCTCGGACCTGCCTGGTGTGTTCCTTGTTCTTCATGATGCTCTCTGCGCTTTTAACAGACCTCTGAGACTATCACAGTGCAGGTGCATTTATACGGAGACTTGATTACACACAGGTGGATTGTATTTATCATCATTAGTCATTTAGGTCAACATTGGATCATTCAGAGATCCTCACTGAACTTCTGGAGAGAGTTTGCTGCACTGAAAGTAAAGGGGCTGAATAATTTTGCACGCCCAATTTTTCAGTTTTTGATTTGTTAAAAAAGTTTGAAATATCCAATAAATGTCGTTCCACTTCATGATTGTGTCCCACTTGTTGTTGATTCTTCACAAAAAAATACAGTTTTATATCTTTATGTTTGAAGCCTGAAATGTGGCAAAAGGTCGCAAAGTTCAAGGGGGCCGAATACTTTCGCAAGGCACTGTATGCATCTGTTGGTCACAGATACCGTTCAAAAAACGGTAGGGGTGTGGATCAGAAAACCAGTCAACCAACCATGCAGTGCGACACATCTCCTTCACATAGAGTTAATCAGGCTGCTGTTGATTGTGGCCTGTGGAATGTTGTCCCACTCCTCTTCAATGGCTGTGCGAAGTTCCTGGATATTGTCGGGAACTGGAACATGCTGTAGTACACTCCAATCTAGAGTGTCCTTGGTGAGTATGCAGGCCATGCAAGAACTGGGACATTTGAATTTCCAGGAATTGTGTGCAGATCCTTGCGACATGGGGCCGTGTATTATCATGCTGAAATGAGGTGATGGATGAATGTCAGGACAATGGGCCTCAGGATCTCATCATGGTATCTCTATGTATTCCAATTTCCATTGATAAAATGCTATTGTGTTCGTTGTCCATAGCTTACGCCTGCCCATACCATAACCCCACCGCCACCATGGGGCACCCTGTTCACAACGTTATCAGCAAACAACTCGCCCACACGACGCCACATCAGCCATCTGCCAAGTACAATTGAAACCGGGATTTATCTGTGAAGAGCACACTTCTCCAGTGTGCCAGGGGCCTTCAAAGGTGAACATTTGCCCACTGAAGTCGGTTACAACAGTCGAACTACAATCAGGTCAAGATCCTGGTCTCAGACTATCCCGCAGGTGAATAATCTCCTGGGCTGGCATGGTTACACGTGGTCTGCCGTTCTGAGGCCGGTTGGATGTACTGCCAAATTCTCTAAAGCGGCGTATGGTAGAGAATTGAACATTAAATTCTCTGGCAACAGCTCTGGTGGACATTCCTGGAGTCAACATGCCAATTGCACGCTCCTTCATCTGTGGGATTGTGTTGTGAGACAAAACTGCATTTTAGAGTGGTCTTTTACTGTCACCAGCACAAGGAGCACCTGTGCAATTGTTGTTTAATCAGCATCTTGATATGCCACAACTTTCAGGTAGCTTGATTATCTTGGCAAAGGAAAAATGCTCACTCACAAGGATGTAAACATATTTCTGCACAAAATTTGAGAGAAATAATATTTTTGTGCATATGAACAATTTCTGGGAGCTTTTATTTCAGCTCATGAAACATGGAATTAACACTTTACATAGTATTTTATTATATTTTTGATCAGTATAAAACAAACCCATTAGTCCAGTGAGAAATCTTATAGTAGGCCTATACATACATCATGCAAAGACACACTGTGTCCTAAGAAGTCATTTCCTGAAGCTGCATGTCCATAAGAAATCACACATACCTGGTTGAGTGTTTGAGCTATTATTGCACAGTACCTGAGATGTATCTGTCTCTTAGCCAGCTAGCTTGACCTGCTCACCTTTAAAAGCAGGGTACATGGGCGCAATGTTGCTGGTGAGTAGTGACTCTGCCTCTGTTCCATTGGCACCCAGATCTGAAACATCAACATTAATTAATCACTTAAACACACACACACACACACACACACACTTCATTTAAATCATCAACTGGTCTTCAAAAGTTGTATGAGAACTGTCCTGATTTAGTGTTAGAATCTGATGCACCGCTGGCTATATGCATGTACAGTAATATGGAGTAGGTATTTAACAAAAGGTTTTGGGGTGTAATCTCCCATGTACTCACTGGGTGGATGCAGCAGGCCGTAGGACAGCGCAGGGTTGTCCTTGTATCTGACACAGTTCTGGCTGAAGAGCGGCGCCACACGGACGTCTGCACGGACACAGGCCTCCGCTACTGGACTCAGTGGCTGGACATTGTTCTGACGGGGACGAGAAAGATGATTCCAGTTCTTGAGCTCTGGTATTAGTTTTGTGAACCTAGTTTCATTCTTTATTGCAGGGTTGACTCAATATATACATTAGGATAATGCTTTTCCCGTTACCTTCTCCTCAGATAAAATAAAACCATGAATCATCTACTTTCCATCCTCTTAATAGCTTTTAGACAGAAAGTAATGGAATAAAAGGAGGATGTTGAGAGAACGAACGCCAGGGATAGATATACTGTAGAGAGACGTCCTGATTTACATTGAGGTTTTCACCACATAATGACAAACACAAGAAGCTATGAAAGCCAGCACGAGTTAGGAAGATCTACAGCCAGCTAGCAGGGCCAGGCAGCAGCTCAGCTCACAGCACTTCACACATCTTTACAACTTATTTCATATCCTAGCCAGAAACACTAACCAGAGAAACACTAACCAGAGAAACACTAACCAGAGAAACACTAACCAGAGAAACACTAACCAGAGAAACACTAACCAGAGAAACACTAACACTAACCAGAGAAACACTAACCAGAGAAACACTAACACTAACCAGAGAAACACTAACCAGAGAAACACTAACAGTAACCAGAGAAACACTAACACTAACCAGAGAAACACTAACAGTAACCAGAGAAACACTAACCAGAGAAACACTAACACTAACCAGAGAAACACTAACACTAACCAGAGAAACACTAACCAGAGAAACACTAACCAGAGAAACACTAACACTAACCAGAGAAACACTAACCAGAGAAACACTAACCAGAGAAACACTAACCAGAGAAACACTAACCAGAGAAACACTAACCAGAGAAACATAATACAACAGTGCATCTCCAACACAACATACTATCTATCTGTAGACATTAAAGCGAGCCAGAGTGTAATGGAGGTGGTTTAGAACCACGCTCGCGTGAGGGGTAACATTTCCTAAGATTCTGAAGACTTGCGTTAACTCCCCCAAGCAAATGCCTCGGCTTTAGCTAAGCAGACTAACACATACCTGGGTATGAAACCTGGTCGTTCACACAAGCACATAAAGACTCACCAGTGGGTTAATTGTGTAGGCGACCCATAAGGGCATGAGAGTATCTTTGCTGTAACCGTTGATGTAGTCGGCGTGGTGCAGGACACAGTACTCAGAATTCTCCTGGAGAACTCGAGGGATTCCATATGGTAGGTGAAGAGCCTTGGTTCCGGAAACTGAGAGAGGGGAGGGTGTGATAAAAAACATAATTATAGACAAAATAGAGCCATGATTACGCTAACTGGAGTGTTTGGCAAAGCTTTTACTACTAAGCCATTACAAAGAAACCCATGAAGTGTGTACTCACTGGAATTGTCTTTGATGAGTTGCCTGTTCATAGTCTTCTCCTGAAACATATATTTTCAGCATGTTAGTGTGTCTGTCAACTTCTCTCCCTCTGAGTGCTTCTGAGTTATCAATCATAAAGTGAGGATAAATATTAGTTTTCAATGAAGCACCTTTCAAACATTGAGGATTTAGAGTGTTATGGACAGGACAAACCCTCTGTCTACCCCTCCCCTCCCAGTCCTGCTCTCTGGGGATGGATGTGCGAGTTTGAGGATACACCCCCCTCCCTGATTGTACCCCCTGGTCATACCGCTGCTTTGGTGCGGGTGCTGCAGCTACAGCCCAGGTGGTCAGAGGGGGCAAGGCCACTGGCCTCACAGGTGGAGTTAGAGGAGAGCTCAGCTGGGTACACGGGGCGGTGGGGAGGGTTCTTCAGGAGGTGGTTCAGACTCCCATGGGTCCCGTTGTTAGGAGCAGGGGGAACGTCCAACAAATCTGACAGGTAAAGAGAGAGGGTGATAGATAGACAGGGGGGGGGGGAATAAAGTGATAGTAGAGAGTTGAAAAGGTATTTGACTAGATTTGATCTAACGGGCTAACTGTTCAGAATAGCTGTGTGACTATGGACTTAGTTTCCAGTGGTGGTGCTGTGGCCTTCTCAACTGGCACATCCTCTTTGAAACGTATCACAATGTTGAGAAATAGTCCTGGGAGTTCTGTATAGAAGTGGTTGAAATGATGCTATAATGAATGTAAAGCCAGTTCGGCCTGCTGAAATAATTTCACTTTAGAGAAGTATTACTTAGCCTGGGTACCAGTCTGTTTAGATATCATTCCACTCCTTTGGCATGACAATTCCATCAGGAGTTGGCAAGAGAGTGGAAACAGACTGGCACCCAGGCTAATCCTTTCTAGTTATGCAACAGGACGTTGTCCCCATGTTAAATGGTCCATTGACTAACAGGCTTACCACACAGGAGGTTGTACACTTCAATGTTTTCAAAAGGTGCAACTTGGGTCTTGTATTTCAGCCCTGGTCCATAACTGATAAAAATGGCCTGAAAAATACAAAAACAAACTTAATTCATTTTCACAAGAATAACTGACACATGAATATATAGAGACACGCTATTCATGACAGTGGAGTAGACATGTTAGATATGGAGAGAAGAACAAAGTAACCACAATTTCACCATCTCATTTAGTTAAAATTTCCCTACACCTACGAAGGAGTCAAAACCACAAATAGACCATGTGTAAACATCAGAATAGCTAAAAGTAAACCGTGTGGGAGTTTAAGTACTTAAATGACCTTCCAAAAAGGTGGGTTGAAAAGCAATTAACATTTTGAAATAATCACAAGATGAGCCTTAAAGCGGCAATCAGCAGTAGAAACAATAACAAGGGGACTCCCAGCCCTCGTTTAAGTAAAAAGCTGAGAGCTTGGGGCTGGAGAAATCAACCACTCTCAAATTCAGAGCTATTGATGCAAGGACTAACCATCCATGAAATCAAAATGATAGTTTTAACCATGTTGCGGCTGTATAGTGTTTGGTCACATTTACTTTGTTTACAAACATTTAAGTAAAACAAACTTACAGTATATTTTGGGTTCTGATGGGGTATGACAGTTGATGAGGCATTCTTAACTTGTATTCTTCATGAGTCAATGGGCACATAATTCATTTATAAGTCCAAAAATGTATGTAGTAACTGCTGATTGCCCCTTTAAAACGTGGGTGGCTACTAAATTAAATAGGTGATGTTGTTACTTGCTAGCTATGTCTGCTTTTCTTCCGGTCTGCAGCAAGACACACAGAAGATATTTTCAGCAGACTTTCATTTGTCTCATGCACCTGTTTTATTTAGGTTAGCGAGTAAAGTCGCAGGGATAATTATAGCAACACATTCCAGGTGTGACCACATCTAGAAGGATACACAGACCTATTATAAACATAAAGACTAACAGGGAGGTGCCAGGGAGACGTCTAGTAAACTATAGTAAACATAGCCATGAGAAAACACAACACAAATGGGAACAAAGCATACTGTTATAGGGGATGGTATTTCAGCAGGCTTATTTTGGGAGCGATTTTCTAAGGCCGGAAACATACACAGACCGATCATAAAGACTAACATGGAGACGGGGAGAAATCTAGTAAAACCTAGTAAACCTAGTAAAAATGTACATGGGAAAACAACAACTCCAAATGGGAGGACATTACTGTTATAGGTGATGGTATTGCAGTGGGTTTACTTTGGGAGAGACTTGACTCTCTCGGAGGACACAGCTTGATTTAACCTAAAGAATGTCAGGCATGATTTAACAAACTGGGGCTCCTTTGGAGTGGCCTGCTCCCAGATCTGTTTGGGACATTTGGCCTGAGAATGGCCATACAGGTGTAGGATCTTAATTTGAGCCAGTTTGCTACAGCAGGAAAATAATCCTTTTTAATAATCCTTTTTTGTAGGCGTTGATACATTTTTCTGCAAATCAAGTCTGAAATGTTTAAGTGAAAATTACAAACGTAGGGTCTCCCGGGTGGCGCAGTGGTTAAGGGCACCACTCTGCTGTGCCACCAGAGACTCTGGGTTCGCGCCCAGGCTCTGTCGTAACTGGCCGCGACCGGGAGGTTCGTGGGGCGACGCACAATTGGCCTAGCGTCATCCGGGTTAGGGAGGTCTCATCGCGCACCAGCGACTCCTGTGGCGGGCCGGGCGCAGTGCGCGCTAACCAAGGTTGCCAGGTGCACTGTGTTTTCTCCGACACATTGGTACGGCTGGCTTCCGGGTTGGATGCGCGCTGTGTTAGGGTGTTAGGGTTGTGTATCGGAGGACGCATGACTTTCGACCTTCGTCTCTCCCGAGCCCGTACGGGAGTTGTAGCGATGAGACAAGATAGTGGCTACTAACAATTGGATACCATGAAAAAGGGGGTAGAAATTCAACAAAAACATTTAAAAAAGAAAATTACAAACGTTAGAAGCCTTTTAAAAACTCAAATACACTAAGTTTGCTTTTCCTGCCACCCAGGACCTATATACTAGGTGGTGTCACCTTGTAAGATCCAAAAAATGGTCGAAGACTCCAGTAACCCAAGTCAGACTGTTCTCTCTGCTATCACACGGCAAGCGGTACCGGAGCACCAAGTCTAGGTCCTTAACAGCTTCTACCCCCAAGCCATATGCCTGCTGAACAATTAATCCAAAGGCCACCCGACCTATTTACATTGACACCCACACCCACTTTGTTTTTACAATGCTGCTATTATCTATGCATGGTCACTTTACCCCTACCTACATGTACAAATTACCTCGACTAACCTGTACCCCCGCACATTGACTCGTTATTGTTATGTAATTTTTTTGTTACTTTTGATTAGATTTTTTTTTTCTTAAAAAAATATTTACTATATAAACTAAACTCTTTCTTGAACTGCATTGTTGGTTAAGTAAGCATTTCACGGTAAGGTCTACCTACACCTGCTGTAGTCGGCGCATGTGACAAATCAGCAACAAAAGGGTGATCAAATTAAGATGCTATATCTGTAGATGGCAATCAGATCTGGGACTCAGGCTACCTCTCTGTAGTGCTTTCATCATAGAACTTCACATCAAAATAAAAATTAGTTGTGTTTTTTTTTTTTATCTCCATGTGATTCAAGTGTAATGTAGCTATTAGCGTTAGCTGTTTTTTAGTTAGAGACAGTATGTTCGGATGGGTTTCCCTGGATGTGTACATAACCACGAGTCCATACTGTAATATCACAGAGTATCAACGGAAGTACAGCATCATCCCTCTCACCCTTCCCTGACCTGCATGTTTTTGAAGACGTTATCCGAGCCGTGGAATCCACCAGTGCAGTACTTGACTTCCTTAGGTTGTCTGTGGATGAACAGAGATGAAAAAACATTATTCCATTCCTAGAAAAAACATCACACCTCCAACAGAACACAGAGGGAGGGTGTTCTTTAATGGAAGTCTCTCCAAAATAATCCAGGTAGAATCAGGAATTCCTCAGGGCAGGTGTCTAGGCCCCTTACTTTTTTCAATCTTTACTAATGACATGACACGGAGTTCTGTATTTTATATATATTTATACAACACTAAAATTGAGGGGTTTTCAATTGAACAGCTGTATAAACCAGCCCAACTAAATAATAGCTCACATCCTCAACTGTGGCAACCATAACAACAAGGAACAGCTTTCAGCACCCATTAAAGACATCCGTAAAAAACATGCCCAAACATGGGCAAAACAAAATGTATGTTGGTATGTTAATAGGCTTTCTGTTAACCGGAGACCAACTATCACTTTTCATATGTGGCAGCTGTTGAGAATTTCAGCGGTCAAGTTAGGGCTAGTGAGTCGTCTTGTCGAATAATGTCTCATTGCAACAGACGAACATAACGAGAGTTAAACATTTACTTTTGAATCATTTAGCAGAAGCTCTTATCCAGAGCGACCCACAGTAGTGAGTGCATACATTTTTGTACTTTTCCGTATAAATATAAAGTGGGATCACCTTTTGCAAGTACCTGTAACTGCTTTCAAAGTGCATGTAGGGAGAAATGCATATAGGGACAAGTGCATGTAGGCACAACGTTTAAAGTGAATGTCAATGGATAATGTGTAGTTCTAACCGGTGTGGATTTAGTTTTGCCTGGAACTGATGACTTGAAAAAGGAGTGAACCGTGATGAGTAGGCTAACTATTAAATATTTAAAACGGTACTTATTTACTTAGGTTATTCCACAACAGATACTTTGGCTTAATGCCAGAGTAAAGCCAAGAGTGCAGCTTAGGTTATGTGATAAAAAAAGTGTTGCCTTTTCAAAGAGGGTTATGGTTCATACTGTATACGGTTCCTACAGATGTCATATCTTAATTTGATCGGTTGTCACAGAGAATGAGTCTTGTGATTTACATACCTTCATTGAAAACCCAGAATTATCTTTCTCTCAGTAGATCTAACAACTAAACTATAGCCTATCAAAGCTAATTTCCCATTTGCAGGATTATTTTACTCATGTTCAAATTAAGATCCCACATCTGTATGAATAAAGATGTAAAAACAAAATGTGTTATGAAAAAAAAAAAGCAAACAAGAGAGTTATGTTATGACATACAGAGCTGCTTGCCAGCCAGGCTTCATGTAGAGATGGGCCTTCTCAATGCGCACGTTGTTAGCAAAGTGCATCCGTTTGGGAAGGTGCTCTTTGAGGTAGGGCCTCATGGGCTGGTCAGGGCTCCTGCACTTCAAAACACAAAGCAAGAGAAGAGCAGAGAGTCAATGAAGGGACAGAGGGAGAGGCCTGTTTGACATAAGCTAAGGTAAGCAAATCATTTTTCAATTCATCTTATTAACACAGAAGTCAACTGGGCACAATAACTTCACATACCGACAGATTCTTCACCAGGCCTTCATAGTCGACTGGGGGAATAAAAACAGACATAGTTGGTAACTCAAGGGTCATGACCTTCCCCTTCCCAAATCACTCTTGACCCCTTGGACCCAACCGCTTGACCCTTTTCCCCTTGGCCCTCAACCACTTTGCCCTCAACCACTTTGCCCTCAAACACTTTGCCCCTTCCCCTTGGCCCCAAATGCTGTATCCCTCCCGTTATGTTTGCAGATCTGGATGGTCTGCATAGGTACAGTGCGATTAAGATTAAAATCACTTTAGTCAATTGTACACATAGTCCAACCGAATACTTTAACCCAGCCCCTGCGAAAGACACACATTATATATATATATATATACACACACACACACACACACACACACAGGTTTTTGGAGATGTGCGGGGGGCTGCCACACCCGGAAAGCCAGGGAGCTGCTGTTGTGGGGGGTTAAGGCAATGGCATCTAGGATTTGATAGCAGCAACCCTTCAGTTGCCAGCTCACTCTAACCGCTAGGCTACCTGCTGCCCCAGTGAAGTGGTGAAGCTTCTACCTTAATTAATGCTTACACATTACTAAGGGGGAAGGAGGGAATTGGGACCAGCTGTAACACTGAATGGTGTTTCAACATAAGGCCAGGAAGAGGAAGGAAAACAGCTGGAAGTGACACGTTGACATCATCAACAGTGATCAGCAACAGTTACTCACAGGAGAAGAAGTCTTCTGGGAGGTTCTTGGGTCGGATTCGCGCAGCAGGGCCTTGGATGACAGTGAAGTCGTCAATGTTGTCCTGGTACGAGCTTACAAATGCAGCCTTTTTGCAGGAAGCTTCCTCCATTCCTGCAATTACAGTAAACACACACACACACACATGCACACATCATTTAAAAAACAATTGCCATTGTTTGTATTGTTGTTCCTGGCAACTGGGCAGTCAGAGCAATAGAAGTTAGAGCAGAGAAATGGAGAATGAGAAAAGACAGTATAAGACTTCAACAGCACCATAATTAAGTGGTCTAATCTGTACCAGATTTCAGAGAATCTTTTTTTTTTTTACTGAACAGACTGTTAACTTTAAATTATAAACAGATTATTGTTACTAGGATTATATCCTCCATTTCCCAATCAATCAAAACATCAAATCGATCACAATCACATCAATAACATTGACAAAAAATAACCCAAGAGCAATGCAATAATTGTTATAGGCTAAATAAAAAAGATTCCCATATGACATTTGTTATTATAAAAACCTGACATCAAAATGTACAACCCTGCAACGTGGAGCTTATTACAAGGCCAGTTGAGTAGCCATCGGTCGGTGCCACCAAATGAATTTCATTTCGTTAAACCTTTACACGCATAATGACATAATTACAAGACTAGACACATGTCAAATGCTATGCAGATGTTGCGAGCATCTCTTCTTTACAGACCTCTCCTCTGTAAACCTCCCTGGCTAAATCATTCACAGCTGTTTCAGCATTCAATCTGACCTTGTTTTACAAAAGTTTTCGCTCTGCCATGTGATTCCCCCACAACAGGTGCTAGGGCAGCGTCCCTAACGGAACCCTATTTCTTATATAGTGCACTATTTCTGAATCAGCCTTTTAGGACCTGGTCAAAAGTATTGAACTAATCAAAAGTTACTCAATAGAAGAACTATAACATTTAAACAAAACAATATGTTGTGGTAATATACACTATGGCTACACTGTTAATTGTTATGTTTTATTTCTGAATTGCTACTTGTACAATAAAATCTGTAGACAATAACTTAATGATTGAGTTTGATAGTGGATTGTGTGCTATAAGGCAGGAGCTATGCAGCCTTTATACAACAGCTAAGGGAGGTTAGGCAGGAGATATGCAGCCGTTATACAACAGCTAAGGGAGGTTAGGCAGGAGATATGCAGCCGTTATACAACAGCTAAGGGAGGTTAGGCAGGAGCTATGCAGCCGTTATACAACAGCTAAGGGAGGTTAGGCAGGAGCTATGCAGCCGTTATACAACAGCTAAGGGAGGTTAGGCAGGAGCTATGCAGCCGTTATACAACAGCTAAGGGACGTTAGGCAGGAGCTATGCAGCCGTTATACAACAGCTAAGGGAGGTTAGGCAGGAGCTATGCAGCCGTTATACAACAGCTAAGGGAGGTTAGGTAGGAGCTATGCAGCCGTTATACAACAGCTAAGGGACGTTAGGCAGGAGCTATGCAGCCGTTATACAACAGCTAAGGGAGGTTAGGCAGGAGCTATGCAGCCGTTATACAACAGCTAAGGGAGGTTAGGCAGGAGCTATGCAGCCGTTATACAACAGCTAAGGGAGGTTAGGCAGGAGCTATGCAGCCGTTATACAACAGCTAAGGGACGTTAGGCAGGAGCTATGCAGCCGTTATAGAACAGCTAAGGGAGGTTAGGCAGGAGCTATGCAGCCGTTATACAACAGCTAAGGGAGGTTAGGCAGGAGCTATGCAGCCGTTATACAACAGCTAAGGGACGTTAGGCAGGAGCTATGCAGCCGTTATACAACAGCTAAGGGACGTTAGGCAGGAGCTATGCAGCCGTTATACAACAGCTAAGGGACGTTAGGCAGGAGCTATGCAGCCGTTATACAACAGCTAAGGGAGGTTAGGCAGGAGCTATGCAGCCGTTATACAACAGCTAAGGGAGGTTAGGCAGGAGCTATGCAGCCGTTATACAACAGCTAAGGGAGGTTAGGCAGGAGCTATGCAGCCGTTATACAACAGCTAAGGGAGGTTAGGCAGGAGATATGCAGCCGTTATACAACAGCTAAGGGAGGTTAGGCAGGAGATATGCAGCCGTTATACAACAGCTAAGGGAGGTTAGGCAGGAGCTATGCAGCCGTTATACAACAGCTAAGGGAGGTTAGGCAGGAGCTATGCAGCCGTTATACAACAGCTAAGGGAGGTTAGGCAGGAGCTATGCAGCCGTTATACAACAGCTAAGGGAGGTTAGGCAGGAGATATGCAGCCGTTATACAACAGCTAAGGGAGGTTAGGCAGGAGCTATGCAGCCGTTATACAACAGCTAAGGGACGTTAGCCATCATTTAGCTGCCAGATACTGACTCGATATGAGCTCTTTTCTTTGATGAGTCACTAATATTTAGGGATGTAGGAAAATCAGCTACTT
This sequence comes from Oncorhynchus mykiss, assembly GCF_057628025.1. NCBI lineage: Eukaryota > Metazoa > Chordata > Actinopteri > Salmoniformes > Salmonidae > Oncorhynchus > Oncorhynchus mykiss. The sequence continues at coordinate 13,534,337 of NC_143029.1, forward strand.
CCTCTTTTTATTTTCATCCCCTTTTCCCCCCTAGACCAACTCCTCTTTCATGTTAAGTAGTAGTGGATGCTCACTATCGCATCACTTTATGATTTACAGCAGACCCATAAAGTAAACCACTTGTCTTTTTTCATTTGCCAAAAAACACTAAATGGGTTACCTCCGCCTCCCCTGCTTTCACATTGACTTTCTTAGTGCTTATCTCTGAGAAACATTGTTTCTCTTGTACTGTACATTTCCCCTCGAAGCCCTTTGCTCCAGTAGGAGCTAAAACAACAAGTCACTTTCCAATCTACTGTTTCATCTGAATGCTGTGTAGAAAACAAGGCTACTGATTCCTTGGTTGATCGCAGAGACCACTGTGTGTACAGGACAATCCGGCTGTGTGTTGTGGCAACATGCTGCTCACCGTGGTCAGACAGAAGCACCAGATTGACACAGCGGTGAAGGTTCTTCTGTTTCAAGCCGTCCATTAGAAGTCCTAACAACCTGTCCACGTTCAGCAGGGCCTCAATCACCTGCAAATACAGTATATAGTCATTCATAACACCACATGTTATACAAGGCCCAGGAGTTCTGCCTGACTACTTTGTGGCCTTTGCTGGGTCTGCTTTGATTGGTTATAAATTACCCCCCAGCTGATTGGTGGGTTGAATGAATAGAGATGGATCTGACCTGGCTGCTCATTGGTCCGTATCGGTGGCCGGCAGAGTCTGGTTCCTCCATGTACAGAGTGTAAAAATCTGGCCTACATGAAAACAAAATGAAAGGACTCTGATTACATAGTGAGGTCCGATCAAATGAAAGAGAACGACAGTGTTTGGACTGTCCTTCAAAATGATGCTCATTTAAAGGTTATAAGAAGCATATTACCATACCTTTCCCCTTGAGGTAAGTTCAGCCATTGAAATATGGTTGAGATTCTCTCCTCAAATGAGATGCTCCTAAAACAAAGATACTGCTTTATTTCTTACTTTAGAAAGCATCACTATGGATAGCTTACACACTGCTACAGTACACTACAGCAAATGCTGGTCACCTCCAAATAACACATTCATACTTTATATCTTACAAAACAAATAGATGGGGTATTCACTAACGGATAATTACCTACTCCTCTTTATTATGACAAACAAACATGGATAAGAAAGACCATTACGCATGTCTCTTACTTGTCATACTTCTTATAGAAGTCAGGTAATCTTCCATTGACTGCCACATCAGAGCCCGGCCAGAAGAATGTGGCTGACTTCAGGTTATTGTCCATGGCAGTGAACCAAACCTAGAGAGAGAGAGAGACAGACAGACAGTGGAGGTGCTCTGATCATCAAAACAACCACAGACCACTAGAAAGAGCTACTCTAATAGCTCTATAAACTCATCAAAACTGACCCTATACGCTGTTTGCCTTTCACTCCAGCCATCCGGGTTTGCTTCCTGCTCCCTCCGTTTGCTACATTGGTTGTCAGAAGTGAGATGGTGCCTGTTAGGCTATTGGAGAGGCATGTACACGTGAGGGGCACGCTCTCCCGAAGGAAGGGGGTAATGTAGCGACATTAACACCTAGAAACCTCATCAAGTGGTTCAGACCTCTTGGTGTAATGGTTAAGGCATTGGCTTGACAGTCGTTGGACCCAGGTCTGAGTCGCAGTTGGGGCTACCCCCCAAATTGGTTTCAGAAGTGGGATGGCGGCGGTGAGGCCACCAGAAAGCCTGGCGGACGTGTGAAGAGGCTTGAAAGAAAGTTGATGCACGGGGACGTGCCTTCCCGTTTGGAGGGCCCAGTGTAATGATCCTCAGCTCCTCACTATATGAGCCACATTACAATTCCCTCCCAATGGGTTAACCCTAACTCCCTAACGGGCACGGGAGAGGCGAAGGTCGAATCATGTGTCCTCCCAAACATGACCCGCCAAACCGCGCTCCTTAACACCCGCCTGCTTAACCCGGAAGCCTGCTGCACCAATGTGTCAGAGGAAACACCGTTCAACTGACGACCGGAGTCAGCCTGCAGGCGCCCGGCCAGCCACAAGTAGTCTCTAGAGCGCGATGAGCCAAGTAAAGCCCCCCGGCCAAACCCTCCCCTAACCCGGACGACGCTGTGCGACGCCCTATGGAACTCTTGTTTTAGTAAACTTTGTTCTGTATTGTCATTATGTCTCATAGTTAGGGTTGTTTTAGTAAACACAGTTCAAATGAATTTCCTCAACAACATTCATGTTATTATTCCTCATGCATTTTTCCAGCTAAATGTTTCAGGAGGAAATCTTCTCAAAGTGCCATCTGTGACTTGTTCTAACAACAACAGGGCCCCTTATGTCTTCCCAAGCTCCACTCGTCTAGCCTGGGTACCAGTCTGTTTGAGTTATCATTACACTCCTTGTCATTCTTAACATGACACAAGGAGTGGAATGTTAGCCTGAAACGGAGAACCTGTTTTGCTACCAGTCAAGTTACATTTCTCCTAACACTAGGGCCATATTATCCTCAAACCAATAAGTTCTAGCAGTAAACTAACATTGAATGAAGGTGCGGTATTTGCACTGTTGTGTATTCCAATGCATCCACTCACTGGTTCTCCTTGGTACCATTTGGCATTGAATTTTTCGGGAACCTTCAAACTGAAGGAGGCGTTGCGGGTCACATCATACATCTTGTTGTCAACGATCCCATGGGACTCTGGATAGAGGCCCTGTGGGAGTAACACACACCAGTGAGGCCCTGTGGGAGTAACACACACCAGTGCTTTGACAGCTGCACGGCTAAGTAAGTGGACATATCATCTGTAACTTTACATCTAAACCATTTCATCACAGAGAGCCACCGGTTAACCCACTGTGTTGAAAGAATTCTGGAGGCTAAATGGAAGGTGTGGGTTAGTCCAGTAGATCTGAAATCACCGCCTACAGTTGCACACCTCCAACACAGTTTCTCCTGAGGTGCAGCATGTCCTAGCCATCCAGCCACAACAGGAGGTAGGTAATGTTATCATTAGTCGTAAGTGACAATTTGATGGATAAGGTGATTTAAAGAGTCATCTTTCTTTTAAGTGAATTCCATTTTCAAATAAACAAATAGGCCAGTTGTGTATACAATTCTGCAGAGCAACAGATGGTTCCATATTAGAGCAACTAAGACGAGCATCAACACTTACAGTCACAATGGTGTAGTGGTTGGGGAAGGTCTTGGTGGGGTAGACAGGTCTCATGTATGAGGTAGAAGTGCCACAGTTGCCTGAAATAGATGGAGACGAAAAATAGTTAAAAGCTGCCAAAGTAAATGGATTTCACCATGTGGATAATGGTTTTAAAATATTGACGTCTTTTGCGATGGTGCGGAAGGACATAAGTAGCCAAATAAACAATAGTTTCCTGAAACAGGATCATTTCCTCCACGACGTCTTTACTTGATTGTAATCTGATGTCGTTTCAACCAGATAACTTCTTTAGAATGTTTCATGCCAAATGTTGCCCTACGCACCAGAAAACAATGGTGTGCTTACGTAATTTGCTGATGACTGGAAGAAGACTGCCATAGGCCTTTAAATAACCTGCCCGGAAGCCATCCATAGACACCAGGATCAGTGGGGGTTTGGAAAAACTGGGGATACAAACAGAGAATGAGCTGTATTGAGGTTAAAACAGAACATACATTTTTCCTGGAAAGCATGAATCTAAAACTGTCTGAGTCTGGCACAGTGTGGATGGTACAGTTCCACGGTTACAGTAGTTGTGCTGTGGGTTTGTGTGGACTAACACAAAGCAAGCCCTTTGACTGTGGGGAACTGACATGAGCTGACTAGATGAGACGGATAGGCAGGATGGATTCAGCCCACACAGACACACAGAGAGGAGGGGAAGGGCAGGAAGAGGTCTGGGGCTGGATGGCTGCATCCAAGATGAGTCAGATGTTTCTAAGGCCTGTGGTTTAAAAATGTTCCCATTTCCCTGAGAATTTTAAAAACTTTCCCCTTCCCCTTTTCAACTGAAATGCAATGCAGGGTAAAGACAGATTTCAGTCGAACACAACAGTTGCTTTTTTTCCTCTCTTCTTCCTTTTTACTCCTTCTTCCGCTCTCCCTCTCTTTTCTCCAACATGAGGGATAACAGAGGTAAGTGATGTATGTTAAAGTTATTTAAGGCTCTCTGTGGTTCAGTAATAGGCGTTTTTAAACGTATCTATTCATCATGACAGAGAGGGCCGCACCAGGGGAGATTTGTGTTTTCCTGTAAAGGCTAACAACTCATAAAATAAACCCTAATTTGAAGTTATAGCCAATAGAAATCCTCCCCTTCCCCAAAAGAGAAAAGACAAGAATGAGTGACGTCAGTCATTAAGAAGAAGAAAACATTCAAAAGAAAAACAACGTTAATTAGACCTTTGGGAAGGTATTTCAGACTAAAAATGGCTTCAAGACCACCAGCTGTTAACTTTTCCATAGTCCAACAAGTCTGTGGTCCCAACCTTATCGCACAACATGCCACACACACACTCAATCCACAGCCCCATTAGCTAAGTTTCCATATAGACACTGAACAGCTTCACTCCAACTTCTCCATCATAAAAGCCAGAAATAACATTTGTGTTAATCCTGTTTTAGTCTCACAAGTAGAGCAAATGGCCTCAACTTGTACACAATGCATTTGCGTCATAATGTGCTCTGTTTTTGTCTGTAGTACGCACAGATTGTAGTGTGACTAAGTAACAACAGCACATTGTGTGTATACACTATCAAGCAGTTTAAATCAAGGACTGTGCTGTGCCTTAAAGCACAGTGGGACCTCAACAGTAGATACTATCTTCAGACTGTGGTGTATGAAAGTGTTTCTCACAGAGAAAGTACTGTAGTTGTGGAAAATGACTTACCTGGCAGGACATTGTGGTGTTTGAATGTCCTCACACTCCTCTTCTATCCAAGACTTCACTCCCACTGGAAAGTATTATAAAATCAACCATACTATCATCACTCATTTGTGGCGAACTACCAAACACACTGACAGTACATCTATCTACTAGACTAAAATCACATTACACTTAAACCACATCTAACCACATCTAATATATATTTAAAAAATGTATGAAGTGAACATTGTGCTTGAATCGCTTAGGCTAAAGCAAGCCAAGTAATGGTGAATACTAGCTGAAATGACCATGAGTTAAAGCTTTATTTCGGTAGTTAAGAGTGATAAGTATGAAGCCAACTGGATGACTCTAAAACAGCTCTAAAATGTAGATATGAGATCCTGTATAGTCTAAGCCAGTGTTTCTCAACCTCAATTCTCTGACACTCATTTATTCAGTTCTAGAAGTGCTAGTGTAAGTGGGTGTCCAAATAGGAAGGCCCTAGCTTGCTGGTCCCTGGTACAAATAAGGTTGAGAAACACTGGTCTAAGCACTTATAAGATGGTCAGGGATAGTGAAAGATTGAGAGGGCCTTATGTTGTGGAATTCATTCCACCACACTGGAGGAGCTAGAAAAAAAGAGAGACCAACATCAATCAGAAATCAACACACACAAGTCTATCTGTGGGACTGAGTGCATTGGAACTATAGGGAGAAGATGATTTTACAATCAAAGGTGGAATTCAGTTTATATTCAGCTGCAAATGTGTTAAATCCTAAAATCCCTTGACACAATGTCCTAATATCTGGTGAACCTTACTT